>NC_057343.1:89612500-90862500 GCF_016509475.1 Prionailurus bengalensis
GCAAGCTGGTGCAGCCACTCTGGAAAACAGTATGGAGGCTCCTCAAAAAGCTAAAGATAGAAATACCCTACAACCTAGCAATTGCACTACTAGGTATTTATCCAAGGGATACAGGTGTGCTGTTTCGAAGGGACACATGCACCCCAATGTTAATAGCAGCACTATCAACAATAGCCAAAGTATGGAAAGAGCCCAAATGTCCATCAATGGATGAATAGATGAAGAAGATGTGGTATACACACACACACACACACACACACACACACACACACACACAATGGAGTATTACTCGGCAATCAAAAAGAATGAAATCTTGCCATTTGCAACTATGTGGATGGAACTGGAGGGTATTATGCTGAGTGAAATTAGTCAGAGAAAGACAAATATCATATGACTTCACTCATATGAGGACTTTAAGAGACAAAACAGATGAACAAAAGGGAAAGGAAACAAAATATAAAAACAGGGAGAGGGACAAAACAGAAGAGACTCATAAATATGGAGGACAAACTGAGGGTTACTGGAGGGGTTGTGGGAGGGGGAATGGGCTAAATTGGTAAGGGGCATTAAGGAATCTACTCCTGAAATCATTGTTGCATTATATGCTAATTTGGATATAAATTAAAAAAATTTTTTAAAGTAGAACTATGTTATTATTCAGCAATTGCACTAGTAGGTATTTACCCAATGGATACAAAAATACTGATTCAAAAGGGCACATGCACCCTGATGTTTATAGCAGCATTATCAACAAGAGCCAATTTATGGAAAGAGCACAAATTTCCATTGACTTATAAATAAAAAAGTTACACACACACACACAATGGAAAATTAGTCAGCATAAAAATCAAATTAAATCTTTCGATTTGCAATGACATGGATGGAGCTTAGCTAATGCTAGGCAGAGTAAGTCAGTCAGAGAAAGACAAATACCATATGATTTCACTCATGTGTGGAATTTAAGAAATAAAGCAAATGAACATGGTGGGGGTGCAGAAAGAGAAAGGTAAATCATAAAACAGTCTCTTACCTATAGAGAACAAACTGAAGTTTGCATGAAGGAAGGTGGGTGGGGGGACGGGTTAAATAGGTGATGGGATTAAGGAGTGCACTTGGCTATAATGAGCACCAGGTAATATATAGAATTGTTGAAACACTATATTGTACACCTGAAATTAATGGTACATTGTATGTTAACTATATTGGAATTAAAATTTAAAAAGAGGTCCTCAAAAAAAAAAAAGAGTCTCTTATGGTTTGCCTCCCTCCCTCTCTGTAACTTAATGTTGTGCACCTGAAACTAATAAGATTATATGTCAATTATATTTCAATAATAAAAAATATTTTGTAAACTACTTTTAAGTGGATATATTGTAAAACAATTATTGTTGAAATAAAGTTTTCCAGAATGACTTTTTTTGATTAAAATATAATTTAAATTTTTAGAATCTTATACGTCTAACAAATATATTAGTTAATATGATTAGTAAACTCAACTAGAATAAAAATGTATGTATATATTACATTTAATGCTAATACATACATACAGAAGACATGGCTGTTTCTTTATGAAACTTATAGTATCAACATAATGTTATTTATCAAATCAAATTTACTCAAATCAAGTGAATTTGAAAGACATTTCTATATTTCTTGGAGTTTCAGGAACATGTAATTTACATAAGTACTTATTTTTATCCAAGCCAATCAGAATATAGTTTCTTTAAGGGATTTTATAAATTAATTTGGTAATACCATCTGGAGGTAGGAAAATGTCACATATACATAACATACAAATGAACATACATAAACAAACAGGCAGGCACAAATAGAAATTTTATAGCTTTCATTCTAAAATTTTAGCCATCAGTAAGGTGTAAACACAGAATACAAAACTCAATAGTGTGTATAAGCATTGGTACTCACTTCTGTCCTTTATATTTTTATCAGAAATATGTTTCTGCTAACTAGTCAGTCAGAGAAAGACAAATATCATATGACTTCACTCATATTTGGAATTTAAGATATAAAACAGATGAACAGAAGAGAAGGGATGCAAAAATAATCAAAAAAACAGGCAGGGAGACAAAACATAAAAGACTCTTAAATATAAAGAACAGTGTTGCTGGAGGGGTTGTGGGTGAGCTAAATGGGCAAGGAACATTAAGAAGGACAATCGTTGGCTGGGGCGCCTGGGTGGCACAGTCGGTTAAGCGTCCGACTTCAGCCAGGTCACGATCTCGCTGTCCGGGAGTTCGAGCCCCGCGTCAGGCTCTGGGCTGATGGCTCAGAGCCTGGAGCCTGTTTCCGATTCTGTGTCTCCCTCTCTCTCTGTCCCTCCCCCGTTCATGCTCTGTCTCTCTCTGTCCCAAAAATAAAAAAATAAAAAAAGAAGGACAATTGTTGGGATGAGCATTGGGTGTTATATGTAGGGGATGAATCACTGGAGTCTTACTCCCCAAATCATTATTGCACTATATGCTAATTTGGATGTAAATTAAAAAGTAAATAAAGAAAGAAAGAACTGTGTTTCTGCTAGATGGAAGAAGTTACATTTACCAGATCAATATGGGAGCTTGTTATGGAACCAGGCTGGAACACTGGTGGAAAAACCAAGCGGCACTCTGAGATCTTGGTGGATTGGAGATTTATTTAACACCCGAGGCTCAGAGGAGACTGTTTCTCCAAAGATCTGAGCCCCAAATGTGAGCGGGAAGGGTAATTTATAGTTATCAGCCCCCATATTTGTGTGTGTGGGGGGGTGGTTTTTGCGCACACAGCAAAGGAAGATGAACCTGGAGGAGGGGTCTCTAAGCTAGAGACCAGAGTTTGTTTTAGTCCAATTGGCCATCTTTGGTGTACTTTATCCACTTCTCCAACAAGATAAACTTTTCACCATATTTGTGGGAGGAGACTTTTAAGATTGTCTTTGCCCTGGTATGTAATGTCACAGAGGCTGTAGATTACATCTGGACTGAGGGGTTGACGAGACACTGGACATTTGGGTTTCTCCACAGCCCATATGAGTGGGTAAAATAGCCAGTCTACCTCCAATTAGTTTTTTTTTCCCTTTTCAACTTCAAGTGGTTGCTTTTGGAGCCCCTGCGTCCCTTACAGGGAACCCTTACAGGGGAGCACAGAGTTTGAGTGACTACAAAGAGTTGAGAGGCTAGAATGGGAAAGGAAGATCTTACAGGGGTGAGCAGAAGGATGCAAGAGGTAGGGGTATGAAGGGTGACATATCAAAAGATCTCAGGGAGCCACAGGGAAGGTTGGAGGTAGTAAAAGGATGGAGGTGTGAAGGAGATGGGAGAGGATACATCTTAGATGAGATGGTTTAGGGAGATGTTAAGTTTCTCAAAGAAGCCATTGAAATACCAAATTATCCCTAGTAAAACCACCCCAACAGGAAAGGAAGTAAACAGAATGAATGCCATACTGATAAAGCATTACAGTCAGTGAGGGTTTGGGAAAGAGGGATTTCAGTTGACTGAAAAGCTGCTATGTTCTTAATGGTATCTTGCAAGCAAAGAAACTTGCCTTTAACACAGACTTTATGTCTTATGAACAGGGAAGTCTGAGGCTCCGTTTGTCTACAATTCTAATTTAGCTTGTAGAATATACTTAGAATCTTAAGAGTAAAAAATCTGCCCTTACTGATGTCAACAAACATGTATTTCAGAGCACTGGATCAGGAGTTAGACTCACCAATAGATTCCCAATCAGTAAATCAAGAGTGAAGACAAAGTCTTCAAAGTTGTGCAGCTGGGGTCACTAAGTCACTCACATGTAAAATCTGACTTTACCTTCCAGATCTGGTTGGAGCTAAGAAGCTCTTTTGTATTTTATTTGTATTGAAAAAACTTATTCTAATGAGAGTAATGCAGGGTCATGTTTAAAGAGTGAAATTGGACAAAAGGCATTGTAATAAAAAGCAACTGTCCTCTAACCTCTTTATCTCCTTCATCTCTTCACTACCCTTCCCAGTCTTTTTGCCCAAGAGAACTTTGTGGCTTTTGGTTTTGGTTGTTCTGTAGTTACTTCCTTATGTCTGTTGAACGAGAAAAAAAGGAAGGGCTGAAATAAAACAAAAACATTTATTTGAGGTCTCAAAATTACAATCTGAGTAGCATAGATTTGGGGGAGCAACAGAAATTGTGTCCCTCTAGTGAAAAAAGCCAAGGGTATCAAAAGATGAAGTGTTTGTATGGGTTTTTACCAAAGAATTTTGGTTGGTGTTGGAAGCAGAAAACTAATTTTGACTGAATATAATTGGCTGTCACTAAACAAAATCTCTTACTGTAGCAAGTTGCAGGTGTTTGGACAGAGTTCAAAGTTTCTGGTTTCATCTGATGAGAATGTGCATAAAGCCCAGATCCTTAATGGCCTCCCTGGCTCTCTTTTAAAACCCCTTGATATAAGTGACTCCATTTCATTTTACCTCTCACATGTGTAAACGATGTGTTTATATCACCACACCCTGTCCATTGACTGCTCTGAAGGATTAGGATCATTTCATTTATCCCACCCTGTACCTTCCCACTCCTCTTCCCACTTGACTCTGTTATGATCCTATTTCCTCCCATGGTCACATCTACATTTTTAAACAATCACCTTTCAGTTAAGAAAGTGAAAGGAATACTTCAGAAATGAAGAGAATCAGAGAAATATATTTCTAAAAGAAACTTATTGAAATAAAATGTGTGAGGGATTTTCAAACAAAATAAACCCAAGAAAATACAGATGTTAGGGCGCCTAGGTGGCTCAGTCGGTTAAGAACCCAACTCTTGGTTTCAGCTCAGGTCATGATCTCAAGGTTTTGTAAGTTTGGGCCCCATGTTGGGCTCTGCACTGGCAGTGATGAAGGATTCTCTCTCCCTCCTCTCTCTGCCCAACCCCACCTCCACAACTTGTTCTGTCTCTGTCTCAAAACAAATAAATAGGAAAATCCGATAGACTCCACCAGAAGTCTGCTAGAACTGATACATGAATTCAGCAAAGTTGCAGGATACAAAATCAATGTACAGAAATCAACTGCATTCTTATACACTAATAATGAAGCAAAAGAAAGACAAATAAAGAAACTGATCCCATTCACAATTGCACCAAGAAGTATAAAATACCTAGGAATAAATCTAACCAAAGATGTAAAAGATCTATATGCTGAAAACTATGGAAAGCTTATGAAGGAAATTGAAGAGGATATGAAGAAATGGAAAAACATTCCGTGCTCATGGATTGGAAGAATAAATATTGTCAAAATGTCAATACTACCCAAAGCTATCTACATATTCAATGCAATTCCAATCAAAATTGCACCAGCATTCTTCTCGAAACTAGAACAAGCAATCCTAAAATTCATATGGAACCACAAAAGGCCCCGAATAGCCAAAAGAATTTTGAAGAAGAAGACTAAAGCAGGAGGCATCACAATCCCAGACTTTAGCCTCTACTACAAAGCTGTAATCATCAAGACAGCATGGTATTGGCTCAAAAACAGACACATCGACCAATGGAATAGAATAGAAACCCCAGAACTAGACCCACAAATGTATGGCCAACTCATCTTTGACAAAGCAGGAAAGAATATCCAACGGAAAAAAGACAGTCTCTTTAACAAATGGTGCTGGGAGAACTGGACAACAACATGCAGAAGGTTCAAACTAGACCACTTTCTCACACCATTCACAAAAATAAACTCAAAATGGATAGAGAACCTGAATGTGAGACAGGAAACCATCAAAACCCTAGAGGATAAAGCAGGAAAAAACCTCTCTGACCTCAGCCGTAGCAATTTCTTACTCGACACATCCCCAAAGGCAAGGGAATTAAAAGCAAAAATGAACTACTGGGACCTTATGAAGATAAAAAGCTTCTGCACAGCAAAGGAAACAACCAACAAAACTAAAAGGCAACCAATGGAATGGGAAAAGATGTTTGCAAATGACATATCAGACAAAGGGTTAGTATCCAAAATCTATAAAGTGCTCACCAAACTCCACACCTGAAAAAAAAAATAACCCAGTGAAGAAATGGGCAGAAAACATGAATAGACACTTCTCTAAAGAAGACATCCGGATGGCCAACAGGCACATGAAAAGATGCTCAATGTTGCTCCTCATCAGGGAAATACAAATCAAAACCACACTCAGATATCACCTCACGCCAGTCAGAGTGGCCAAAATGAATAAATCAGGAGACTATAGATGCTGGAGAGGATGTGGAGAAACGGGAACCCTCTTGCACTGTTGGTGGGAATGCAAATTGGTGCAGCTGCTCTGGAAAGCAGTGTGGAGGTTCCTCAGAAAATTAAAAATAGACCTACCCTATGAGCCAGCAGTAGCACTGCTAGGAATTTACCCAAGGGATACAGGAGTACTGATGCATAGGGGCACTTGTACCCCAATGTATATAGTAGCACTCTCAACAATAGCCAAATTATGGAAAGAGCCTAAATGTCCATCAACTGATGAATGGATCAAGAAATTGTGGTTTATATACACAATGGAGTACTACATGGCAATGAGAAAGAATGAAATATGGCCCTTTGTAGCAATGTGGATGGAACTGGAGAGTGTGATGCTAAGTGAAATAAGCCATACAGAGAAAGACAGATACCATATGTTTTCACTGTTATGTGGATCCTGAGAAACTTAACAGAAACCCATGGGGGAGGGGAAGGAAAAAAAAAGAGGTTAGTGTGGAAGACAGCCAAAGCATAAGAGACTCTTAAAAACTGAGAACAAACTGAGGGTTGATGGGGGGTGGGAGGGAGTAGAGGGTGGGTGATGGGTATTGAAGAGGGCACCTTTTGGGATGAGCACTGGGTGTTGTATGGAAACCAATTTGACAATAAATTTCATATATTGGGAAAAAAAACAAATAAATAAACTTAAAAAAAAAGATAGATGAGACATGTAACACAAGAAGCAGAGATGAACAAAATTTACCAAATGGTGATTATTACTATAACTGCTGCTAATGCACCTGTAATTTTTAGTGTAATTTCTAGAAAAAAGTTTCTACAATGGAAGGAAAATTATAAAATCATCTGAAATAAAACTTTTGGATGATTTCAACCAAACCTGGGAGTTTGGAGGAGAAAAAGCAGAAAGGAGGGGAAGCTAAATAAAGGCAAGCTCAATATTTTTTTCTCATTCAGAAGTGACCAGCACTTCTAGACATTGAGAAAAAATATGTATAGATGTACAAATTGTTAAGGGTAATTATAGATAAAAATAGGTTATAGAGCTTTCACACCACTAGAGGGGGCACGAAGGAAGAAAAACTCCATGACCCATCTAGTCAGGAAAGAAAATAGACAAGAAGAAAGTGTGTTTCATAGGGATGTAAGACAGAGGAGAATAAGTCAAAAATCGGTAACCACAGTAAATGTGACAAATTAAGTTCTATTAAAATATGACGACTTTATCTTGTGGCAGAAAAAAATCTTATGTTCTTATAATAGATCATAATAATGATGGAAATAGCAGACACCAATTATATGCCAGACACTGTTCAAAATACACTACAGTGTATGTTAACTAACTTGAATTTAAACAAACAAACAAACAAGGGGTGCCTGGGTGGCTCAGTCGGTTAAGCATCTGATTTCGGCTCAGGTCATGATCTTATGGTCAATGAGTTTGAGCCCCACATCAGGCTCTGTGCTGACAGCTCAGAACTGGAGACTGCTTCAGATTCTTTGCCTCCCTCTCTCTCTCTCCCTGCCCCTTCCCTGATCATGCTCTGTCTATCTTTCTCTTTCAAAAATAAATAAACATTAAACAAATAGTATATTGTAACTTATTTAGAGTAATATCTAAAACAAGACCACAGAGAAAGTTTATAAACAAAGGGGTGGACAATCAAAAAGTATTCTTCCGAATAATTCTTCTATTAAAGAGGAAAACAAAACTACAATTACAGACTACTGATAATAAACAGCAATTAATAAACTATATGTGGGATATGGTCTACAGGATACATAGAGAATAATGACTAGACTTACATTTCATTTTTAGAAAGCAGGAGAAATACAAAATAAATGAGGTCACAGGCATATTAATCAAAATGTCAGAACAAGGATAATAAAATGTCTTCCCCCAAAAGTATGAAAGAAAAAAAATCTTAAAGATAAAAACAGCTATCAAAGAAATAGGAAATAATTTCAATAAAACAATAGATTTTTCTTTAAAAAGGCCAATAAAATAAAATTTTTAAAATGTTTATTTATTTTTGTGAGACAGAGAGAGACAGAGCCAAGTAAGGGAAGGACAGACAGAGAGGGAGACACAGAATCTGAAGCAGGCTCCAGGTTCTGAGCTGTCAGTACAGAGCCTGATGTGGGGCTCGAACCCACAAACAGTGAGATCATGACCTGAGCCAAACTCAGATGCTTACGTGACTGAGCCTCCCAGGTGCCCCCAATAAAATAAACTTTTTAGCAATACTTTGAAAGAGAGAAGGAAGGAAGAAAGGGGGTGGCACATTAATATCAGAGACAAAAGGAACAGTTATAGAGTTTTAAAAATCATGAGATTATCATTTTTGTTGCTTTTAAGCCTGCCCCCCTGATCTGATTATTAAGTGGTTGGTGGAACCCAAGGTAAAGTGAGTGGGGGCACGAAAGTAGATGGCACTGACAGAGGTGGTGCTGAGAGTTGGGACCCATGGCTGCAGAAATGTTTATGGACCATGCACAGCTTTTGGAGCTCAAACTCTGAGGTTTTAGAAGTGCTCAACTTTCTCTGGAGCAAGGCCATGGAGTATGCTCCTGGGGAGGAGGGAACTGGTCTTGGAGTGCATAGCATGGTGTAGACACCTCTGGGGTGCTCTGAGAGACAACAGTCCCCTTCCAGAAGTACTTTTGGAAGAGTTTATTGCCTCCCCAAAGATAAAATACGCTTCAGGTACCAGACAAAGGCCTTTCATCAGCAGGATGGAGAGGCTCTATTCTGGAGGATCACAGTTCAATAAATGCTGAAGTCAACGACAAGGAAAATTTGGACAACACTCAAATACATGGAGGTAAAAGAACATCTTACTAAAGAATGAATTGGTTAACCAGGAAATTAAAGAAGAATTTTAAAAATACATGCAAACCAATGAAAATAAAAACACAACAGTCCAAACCCTTTAGGATGCAGCATAGGCAGTCCTGAGAGAAAAGTATATTGCAATTCAAGCCTGTCTCAAGAAGCAAGAAAGGTCCCAAATACACAGTATAACCTTACACCTAAAGGATCTAGAAAAGGAACAGCAAATAAAGCCTAAAGCCAGCATAAGAAGGCAAATAATAAAGATTAGAGAAGAAAAAAATGATATAGAAATAAAAACAAACAGTACAACAGATCAATAAAACCAAGAGCTGGTTCCTCAAAAGAATAAACAAAACTGAAAAACCCCTAGCCAGACTTATCAAAAAGAAAAGAGAAAGGACCCAAATAGATAAAATCACAAATGAAAGAGGAGAGATCACAGCCAACACTACAGAAATCAAACAATTATAAGAGAATACTATGAAAAATTATATGCCAATAAACTGGGAAATCTGGCAAAAATGCACAAATTCCTAGAAATTCACACTCTACTAAAGCTGAGACAGGAAGAAACAGAAAATTTGAAAAAACCCATAACCAGCAAAAAAATTGAATCAGTTGTCAAAGATCTCCCGACAAACCAGATTCCTGGGCCTGATGGCTTCCCAGGGGAATTCTACCAGATATTTAAAGAACAGTTAATGTCTATTCTTCTCAAAATGTTCCAAAAAATAGAAATGGAAGGAAAACTTCCAAACTCACTCTACAAAGCCAGCATTACCTTGGTTCCAAAACCAAAGACCCAGCTAAATAGGAGAATTACAGGCCAGTATCCCTGATGAACATGGATGCAAAAATTCTCAAGAAGATACTAGCAAATCGAATTCAACAGTACATTATAAGAATTACTCATCATGATCAAGTGGTATTCATTCCTGGGCTGCAGGGCTGGTTCAATATTTGCAAACCAATCAAAGTGATACACCACGTTAATAAAAGAAAAGATAAGAACCATAAGTGGTCCTTTCAATAGATGCAGAAAGAGCATTTGACAAAATACAGCATTCATTCTTGATAAAAACTCTCAACAAAGTAGGGATCGATGGAACATACCTCAGCATCATAAAGGCCATATACGAAAGACCCATAGCTAATGTCATCCTCCATGGGGAAAAACTGAGAGCCTTTCCACTATGGTCAGGAACATGACAAGTGTGTCCATTCTCACCATTCATATTTAACATAGTACTGGAAGTCTAGCCTCAGCAGTCAGATAACATAAAGAAATAAAAGTCATCCAAATCAACGAGGAAGAAGTCAACCCTGACTATTTGCTAATGGCATGATATTCTGTGTATAAAACCCAAAAGATTCCACCAAAACATTGCTAGAACTAATACATGAATTCAGCAATGCCGCAGGATATAAAATCAACATGCAGAAATGTGCTGCATTTCTATACACCAATAATGAAGCAGAAGAAAAAGAAATCATGGAATTGATCCCATCTACAATTGCACCAAACACAATAAGATACCTAGAAATAAACCTAACTAAAACAGTAAAAGATCTGTATGCTGAAAACTATAACTTAATGAAAGAAATTGAAGAGGATGCAAAGAAATAAAAAAGTATTCCATGTTCATGTATTGGAAAAACAAACACAAATAGACATGTGATAGATAGATGATAGATAGATGATAGATAAATAGATGATAGAGAGATAAACAGATAGACAGGTAAATGTTAAATAAATCTGTTAAATACCCAAAACAGCCTATAGCTTTAATGCAATCTCTATCAAAATACCATCAGAATTTCTCACAGAGCTAGAACAAACAATCCTAAATTTTTTTTGGAACCATAAAGACCCCGAATAGCCAAAGCAATCCTGAAAAAGAAAAAATGAAACTGGAGGCATCACAATTCCGAATTTCAAGCTATATTACAAAGGTGTAGTTATCAAGACAGTATGGTAATGGCCCAAAAACAGACACATAGATCAATGGAACAGAATAGAGGATCCAGAAATTGACCTAGAACTATATGGTAAACTCATCTGTAACAAAGCAGGAAGGAATATCCACTGGAAAAATGCCAGTCTCTTCAAAAAATGGTAATGGGAAAACTGGACAGTTACACACAGAAGAATGAAACTGGGCCAATTTATTACACCATGCACAAAACTAAATTCAAAATGGATGAAAGCCATCAAAATCCTAGAGGAGAACACAGGAAGCAACCTCTTTGACCTCAGTGATAGCAGGTTCTTACTAGACATCTCGCTGAAGGCAAGGGAAACAAAAGCAAACACGAACTATTGGTACTTCATCAAAATAAAAAGCTGCGGCACAGCAAATGATACAGTCAACAAAACTAAAAGACAACCTACAGAATAGGAGAAGATAATTGCAAGTGACATATCTGATAAAGGGTTAGTATCCAATATGTATAAAAAACTGATTAAACTCAACACCCAAAACACAAATAATTCAGTTAAGATATAGGCAGAAGTCAAGAATAGACATTTTTCCAAAGAAGACATCTAGATGGCTAACAGACACATGAAAAGATGCTTGACATCATTCATCATCAGGGAAATACAAATCAATACAATGATGAGATACTGACTAACACCTGTCAGAATGGCTAAAACTAACAGCACAAGAAATAACAGGTGTTGGTGAGGATGCAGAAAAAGGGGAGCCCTCTAAAACTGGTGTAGCCACTCTGGGGAACAGTATGGTGGTTCCTCAAAAAATTCAAAATAGAACTATCCTACGACCTAGCAATTGCACTATTAGGTATTTACCCTAAGGATACAAAAATACAGATTCAAAGGGGTACATGCACCCTGATGTTTGTAACAGCATTATCAACAAAGCCAAACAGTGGAGAGAGCCTAAATGTCCATCGACTGATGAATGATAAAGAAGATGTGGCATACATATAAAATGGAATATTATTCGGCCACCAAAAGAAGGAAATCTTGCCATTTGCAATGATGTGGATAGGGCTAGAATGTATTATGCTAAGTGAAATAAGCCACTCACAGACAAATACTATCTGATTTCACTCATGTGGCATTTAAGAAGCAAAACAGGTGAATATATGGGAAGGAGAAAAATAAGAGTGATACAGACCACAAGAGACTCTTAGTGATAGAGAAAAAAATGAGGGTTGATGGAGAGAAGTGGGTGGGAGATGGGCTAGATGGGTGATGGGTATTGAGGAGGGCACTTGTGATGAGCACTGAGTGTTGTATGTAAGTGATGAATCACTAAATTCTACTCTTGAAACCAATATTGCAGTGTATGTTAACTAACTACAATTTAAATAAAAATATATAATTTTGAGATTTTTTATTCTTAGTGTATAATAATTCTACTAATTTTGTATGTTGCTCTTCTATACTCCAATTTGTACAACTAACTTGTTAGTTTTAGTGGGTTTTTCCTGATTAACCTTGCAAATAGTATGTAAAAGATAATGTCATCTGCATAGGTTTCCAATCTGGAAGCCATTTGTTTCTTCATGTTACATGGTATTCTATTCAGTATAATTTTGGATAGAAGTGGTGTAATTGGACATTCTTCTCTTGGTCATAAACTGTAGCATAAAATACATGCACTTGTTATTTTTAATGGTTTTATAGTATCCCATCTGCAAATAGTGACAGTTTGACTTCTTCCTTTCTACTATGGGTGCCTTTCGCTGTGGCCAGGACTTCAGTACTATGTTGAATAAAAGTAGTGAGAGTGGACATCCTTGTCTTCTCCCTTACCTTAGGGGAAAGTTCTCAGTTTTTCCCCATTGAGGATGATTTTCACTGTGGGTAATTTGTATATGGCTTTTATTATGTTGAGGTATGTCCTCTCCAAACCTATTTTGTTTAGAGTATTTATTATAAACTTATTTTGAATTTCGTCAAATGATTTTCCTGCATCTATTTATTTATTTATTTTATTTTTTATATGAAATTTATTGACAAATTGGTTTCCATACAACACCCAGTGCTCATCTCAAAAGGTGCCCTCCTCAATACCCATCACCCACCCTCTCCTCCCTCCCACTCCCCATCAACCCCCAGTTTGTTCTCAGTTTTCAACAGTCTCTTATGCTTTGGCTCTCTCGCACCCTAACCTCTTTTTTTTTTTCCTTCCCCTCCCCCATGGGTTCCTGTTTAAGTTTCTCAGGATCCACATAAGAGTGAAACCATATGGTATCTGTCTTTCTCTGTATGGCTTATTTCACTTAGCATCACACTCTCCAGTTCCATCCACGTTGCTACAAAAGGCCATATTTCATTTTTTCTCATTGCCACGTAATATTCCATTGTGTATATAAACCACAATTTCTTTATCCATTCATCAGTTGATGGACATTTAGGCTCTTTCCATAATTTGGCTATTGTTGAGAGTGCTGCTATGAACATTGGGGTACAAGTGGCCCTATGCATCAGTACTCCTGTATCCCTTGGGTAAATTCCTAGCAGTGCTACTGCTGGCTCATAGGGTAGGTCTATTTTTAATTTTCTGAGGAACCTCCACACTGCTTTCCAGAGCAGCTGCACCAATTTGCATTCCCACCAACAGTGCAAGAGGGTTCCCATTTCTCCACATCCTCTACAGCATCTATAGTCTCCTGATTTGTTCATTTTGGCCACTCTGACTGGCGTGAGGTGATACCTGAGTGTGGTTTCCAACATTCGCAAATCAATCAACGTGATACATCACATTAACAAAAAAAAAGATAAGAACCATATGATCCTGTCAATCGATGCAGAAAAGGCCTTTGACAAAATCCAGCACCCTTTCTTAATAAAAACCCTTGAGAAAGTCGGGATAGAAGGAACATACTTAAAGATCATAAAAGCCATTTATGAAAAGCCCACAGCTAACATCATCCTCAATGGGGAAAAACTGAGAGCTTTTTCCCTGAGATCAGGAACACGACAGGGATGCCCACTCTCACCGCTGTTGTTTAACATAGTGCTGGAAGTTCTAGCATCAGCAATCAGACAACAAAAGGAAATCAAAGGCATCAAAATTGGCAAAGATGAAGTCAAGCTTTCGCTTTTTGCAGATGACATGATATTATACATGGAAAATCCGATAGACTCCACCAAAAGTCTGCTAGAACTGATACATGAATTCAGCAAAGTTGCAGGATACAAAATCAATGTACAGAAATCAGTTGCATTCTTATACACTAACAATGAAGCAACAGAAAGACAAATAAAGAAACTGATCCCATTCACAATTGCACCAAGAAGCATAAAATACCTAGGAATAAATCTAACCAAAGATGTAAAGGATCTGTATGCTGAAAACTATAGAAAGCTTATGAAGGAAATTGAAGAAGATTTAAAGAAATGGAAAGACATTCCCTGCTCATGGATTGGAAAAATAAATATTGTCAAAATGTCAATACTACCCAAAGCTATCTACACATTCAATGCAATCCCAATCAAAATTGCACCAGCATTCTTCTCGAAACTAGAACAAGCAATCCTAAAATTCATATGGAACCACAAAAGGCCCCGAATAGCCAAAGGAATTTTGAAGAAGAAGACCAAAGCAGGAGGCATCACAATCCCAGACTTTAGCCTCTACTACAAAGCTGTCATCATCAAGACAGAATGGTATTGGCACAAAAACAGACACATAGGCCAATGGAATAGAATAGAAACCCCAGAACTAGACCCACAAACGTATGGCCAACTCATCTTTGACAAAGCAGGAAAGAACATCCAATGGAAAAAAGACAACCTCTTTAACAAATGGTGCTGGGAGAACTGGACAACAACATGCAGAAGGTTGAAACTAGACCACTTTCTCACACCATTCACAAAAATAAACTCAAAATGGATAAAGGACCTAAATGTGAGACAGGAAACCATCAAAACCTTAGAGGAGAAAGCAGGAAAAGACCTCTCTGACCTCAGCCGTAGCAATCTCTTACTCGACACATCCCCAAAGGCAAGGGAATTAAAAGCAAAAGTGAATTACTGGGACCTTATGAAGATAAAAAGCTTCTGCACAGCAAAGGAAACAACCAACAAAACTAAAAGGCAACCAATGGAATGGGAAAAGATATTTACAAATGACATATCGGACAAAGGGCTAGTATCTAAAATCTATAAAGAGCTCACCAAACTCCACTCGTGAAAAACAAATAACCCAGTGAAGAAATGGGCAGAAAACATGAATAGACATTTCTCTAAAGAAGACATCCGGATGGCCAACAGGCACATGAAAAGATGTTCAGCGTCGCTCCTTATCAGGGAAATACAAATCAAAACCACACTCAGGTATCTCTTGCATCTATTTAAATGAGCATATGATTTTATCATTTGTTTTTTTTAGTGTGCTCTACCAAATTGATTGATTTGTGACTGTGTGTCATCCTTGCATCTGTGGAATAAATCCCACTTGATTGTGGTGGGCAATCCTTTTAACAGAAACAGCCCAAATGTCCATCAGTAGAAGAATGGATAAGGGAAATGTAATATAGATCTTCATTTCACATGATATACAATGGAATACTACTCAGTCATAATAAAGGATGAAATTTTGCCATTTGTGACAACATGGATGGACCCAGAGGGTATTATGCTAAATGAAATAAGTCACTATATAATTTCACTTATATGTGGAATCTAAAAAGCAAAAGAAATGAATAACCAAACAAAAAGTACAATTACACATATAACTACAGAGAAAAAGTGATGGTTGCCAAGACAGAGATAGTTGGGGCGTGGCAAAATGGGTGAAGGGGAAGTGGGAGAAATAAGCTCCTGGTCACACAATGTCATGAGAATAAAAGTTACAGCAGAAGGAATACAGTCAATTGTATTTTAATAGTGTTGCATGGTCACAGATGGTAACTATACTTGTAGTGAGCACAGCATAATGACATATAGAGTTGTTGAGTCACTATGTTACGCACCTGAAACTAATGTAACATTGTTTATTTACTATATTTAAATAAGCTTTAAAAATAAAAAAATAAAACACCTGTTTATTCATGATTAAATATTACATTAGCTGTACATGATTCTTAGATGTGCTTTGGTAGATATAAACAGTTCCCTTATACAGCTAGTTATCTGAGGGTTTTTAAATGATCAGCTTCGGGTGTTGTATGTAAGTGATGAATCACTAAATTCTATACCTGAAACTAATATTACACTGTATGTTAACTAACTGGAATTTAAATAAAAACTTGGGGAAAAATAAAATAAAATAAAAATAAAATGATCAGGTCTTTGTTTTGTCAAATGTTTTTTATATTTATTGAAATAATTATTTTCAGTCCTATAATTTACCAATATTATGCATTACATTAATTGAGTTTTGGATTTTAAACCAAATTTACATTTTAAAGATAATCCTACTTGTTCATAATGTGTAATTATTTTTATACACTGGTGGATTCAGTTTACACATTATTTTTGGAAAGTGGATGTGCCTATGTTCATGAAATACATGGTCTGTAGGTTACTTGTGATGGTGTTGCTCGTTCTATTATCTGGATAATAACTGGCCTCATAAAATAAACTGGTAAATGAATTGGGAAATTTCCCAGTTCTTCCCCACTTTTGAAGTGTTTATAAAGGGCTGGTAAATATTCCTTATTAAATGTTTGATAACTTTATCAGTGAGCCCATAGGGTCTGGGTTTTTCTTTGTGAAATATTTCCCTAATCTCTTTACTTGCTACAGGTCTATTCATGTGTTCTATCCCCTCCCGAGTTTACTTAGATTATTTGTACCTATGTAGGAATTTAATTCTAATTGGTAGTATTCTTTGTTTCTAAGTTTCCGTGCAAATTGAGATGGAAAAACAAAGAGTAATAATGTAGGAGAATGAGACTTTGGGGGCAATTTATGAGTACCACTGTCACAGATTATAAAATTGTAGGAAGAAGAATATACCTACCACTCCTTTTTCTTTTAAGTTTTTTTTTTTTTTTTTGAGAGAGAGGACGTAGGAGGGGCAGAGAGAGCAGGAGAGAGAGAGAGAGAGAGAGAGAGAGAGAGAGAGAGAGAGAGAGAATCCTAAGCAGGCTTTTCACTATTACCACAGATCCCGATGTGGTGTTCAAACTCATGAACGGTGAGATCATGACCTGATCCGAAACCAAGAGTCAGACGCCTAACCAACTGAGCTACCCAGGCGCCCCATATACCTATCACTTCTGTGATTACTACTCATATTTATTGTTTGGGACAAAGAAAGTACAGAATAAAAACAAATAGGGAAATATCCCATTTCATTTTGGATTTTATCAAGACTGTGGACTAACTCTACCTTCTTTTTTGCATCAATAGTTAGGGCACAAAAATGAGTTTAAATATAATTATATAAAAATGGCATAGTAAATAAAGAATGGCATTGTGAAATTAATAATATTGTGATATTGTGATATGAAAATTTAAAAAGCTAGAGTGTTTAACAATTACACACGAGTTAGGCAATATCTAAACATATACACATAGACAAAATACCAAAGAATTTAGTGTATAAAATAAAAATTTATTAAAGAGAAAATAAGTTTTTGGATAATTATTTCATGAATAAGTTGTTTAAAATTGATTGTAATTTTGCCACATTTTTGCAACATATTTTTATTCTTTTGTGAGAACTAATTAGTACCAAAGGACTGACAGTGGCATAGACATTGCCCCAAATCTTCTGGCAATCTAGGATGATGGTGACACACACCCATAACAGGATTACAGATGATGAAGTCCACCCAATACACAATCACAAAGAAACTCACCAACAACAGGATGGTCTGGTTGGCTCTTTCCTTTGGGGAGACTCTTGAGGAGAGGCTGGTGCTGTGAAGGTCCTGGCACCACTTCTGATGCCTGAACAAGTGAGTCACCATGTATGTACTTGAGAGAAGCATGACTTTTATGAAGTAGACATCCCTATATAATGTCAAAGTGAAAAACAGTGCCTTGATGCTGGAGGTTATAGGGAAAAGTGAACAGTATTTACTGACTTTCAGTAGACTGGTCTGGGTCACATTAGAACATGCAACAGTAGGGGCACCTGGGTGGCTCATCTGGTTAAGGGTCTGACTTTGGCTCAGGTCATGATCTTGCAGTTCATGGGTTCAAGTCCCGCATTGGGCTCTGTGCTGACAGTTCAGAGCCTGGAGCCTGTTTCGGATTCTGTGTCTCCCTCTCTGTCCCTTCCCGACTCGTGCTCAGTCGTCTTCTCTCTCTCTCTCTCTCTCTCTCTCTCTCAAAAATAAAAAAAAATATTTAAAAATTTTAAAGAAGATGCAACTGTAAAAAAGATGGGATTAATACTGAGAGACGAACCGAGAAACCACAAGATGATGAAGGAATGGAAGATGTTATTTGTGCATTTATGTTTAAATTTTTTTTTTCAACGTTTATTTATTTTTGGGACAAAGAGAGACAGAGCATGAACAGGGGAGGGGCAGAGAGAGAGAGGGAGACACAGAATCAGAAACAGGCTCCAGGCTCTGAGCCATCAGCCCAGAGCCCGACGCGGGGCTCGAACTCACAGACCGCGAGATCGTGACCTGGCTGAAGTCGGACGCTCAACCGACTGCGCCACCCAGGCGCCCCTGTGCATTTATGTTTAAATCTACCCAACCAGGAGGTGATAGGGCTGATTGTAATGGCCTGGATTATGCTCAGGAAGTAGGTGATGCAGATGGAGAGAACTCTCATCAAATCTGCTCGTGTAGAATAAAGCCTTACATTTGAAATCATTCAGAAAGTTTGGTAATTCAAACAGCTCTAGACAACAAAAACAGTATAGTGAAGAGTTTCATTATGTGGACAAAGGCCAAGTGACAGATGATCAGGTCAGTGGGCTTAGGTCTGTGATCCAGAAGGAATGTGAAGATGTGGAAGAGGAGGAAGGTGTTGGCTAAGATTCCAATGCCAACTTGTAAAAATTGACATAATTTAATAGTAACATGCATGGAAAGTGCAATCATCATAGTGGAAAAGAAGAAATGAATTTTGTACATCTAGAAAAAAAGACCTCACACCATCCATGTTATTTATGCTATAGTCAAAATCATCACCATTTTTTTTATTTCACCTAGTTAATCAGTAAACCTATGTTGTATAAAGTCTTAGAAATACAGTCTCAACATTATTTCTACATCAAATTGAGTATCTATATCTATCTACAATCTATCATCTATCATCATCTATCATCATCATCATCATCATCAAGAAATCTCACACAACATACTCTCAATCATGCCAGAATAATGTAATAATGTGTACCCATTTCCCATACTCCCGTGATACATGCATTTCCCCTTCTCCTTCTCCTTCTCCTTCTTCCTCCTCTTCTTCTTCTCCTTCTTTTCCTCCTTCCCCTTCTTCCTCTTCCTCTTCTTTTTGCTTTACTGTTCTGTGTTTTGCTTTACTATTCTGTAAATATCATAATTTAGCCTATCTTATATTCAGCACCAATAATAGTAATGGCCATATAAAGGACTCATAGGTGTTTGTATAGTTGAACTGAAGTAAACTTTATGCTACTGGGGAAAAAAATCACCAAAACAGACAATTAAGAAAAAAATAATGTCCAAGAGGGAGGGAAGCAAACCACAAGAGACTCTTAAATACAGAGAATAAACTGAGGGTGAATGGGGGGGGGCAGGGGGAGGGGAAAATGGGTGATGGGCATTGAGGAGGGCACTTGTTGGGATGAGCACTGGATGTTGTATGTAAGTAAATTTGACAATAAATAAATAAATTGACAAAAAAAAAAAGAAAAAGAATGTCCAAATAAGTCTTCCAACACATACTGTGGCACTTTCTCTTCTTCCTCTTTCCTCCTTTCATAATACATGAAAAATTATATGTAAATAAATTGAACAATGTGGAATAAATTGATAAATTATGGGAAACATATAATCTTCCAAACTGAATCAGGAAAAAAATAGAAAACTTCAATTTTTTCATAATGAAATTGAATCAGTAATAAAAAAAATCTCTCAAAAAACAGTCTCCAGGACAATGTAGATTCAGAGGTGAATTCTACCAAACATTAAATTTTTTAAAATGTTTATTTTTAGTTTTGATAGAGAGACAGAGAAAGTGGAGGAGGGGCAGAGAGTGGGAGACAGAGTCCAAAGCAGACTCCAGGCTCTGAGCTGTCAGCACAGAGCCTGAAGCAGGGCTCGAACTCACAAACCTCAAGATTATGACCTGAACTGAAATTGGATGCTTAACCACCTGAGTCACACAGGTGCCCCATCCAACAAGCATTTAAAGACAAGTTAGTACTTATTATTCTCAAATTATCCCAAAAAATAGAAAAGGAAAGAAAACTTACAAATTAATTCTACAAGGCCAAAATTACAGTTACCTACACCAGACAAAAACACTACAAAAACAAAATAAAAGGAAACTATAGCCCCAAATCTCTGATGATTATAGATGCAAAAAAATCCTCAAAAAAATATTAGCAAACAGAATTCAGCACTGCATTAAAAAATAATTTACCACCATCAAATGGGATTTATTTTAGAGATGCAAAAGTGCTTAAATACTCAGAAGTCAATCAGTGTAATATATAACATTAGCAAGAGGAAAAATAAAAATTATATGATCATCTCAATAGATGCAGATAAGGTATTTGACAATATAAAGCCTTTGTTTATAATAAAAACTCTCAACAAAGTGTGTTTAGAGGAAACATACCTTGATATAATAAAGGGCATATATGACAAGCCCATGCTAACACCACACTCAATGGTGAAAAAAGGTAAGTTTTTCCTCTAAGATTAGGATCCAAATAAGGATGTCCACACTCATCACTTTTGTTGAAAATAGTACTGGAAGTCCTAGCGAGAACAATCAGACAAAAAAAAGAATAAAATTAATCCATATTGCTAAGGAAGAAGTAAAACCATCATTATTTGCAGAAGGAACAACAGTATGTATAGAAAACTCTAAAGAATCCGCTAAAAATATTAGAATTGAAAAATTAATAAAGTTATATAATATAAAATTAATGTACAGCAATCCATTGAATATCACTACACTAATAATGAAGTAGCAGAAAGAGAATTTAGGAATGTATTTAATCAAGAACGTAAATGACCTATACTTTGAAAACTATGTGATATTGAAGATGACACAAACAAATAAAAATATATTTGACTCATGTATTGGAAGAACAAAGATTGTTAAAATGTACACACTACCCAAAGCAACCTACAGATTCAGTGCAATCCCTATCAAAACACCAATAACATTTTTCACTGAACTAAAAAAAAATCCTAAAATTCATATGGAATCACAAAAGATCTCCAATAACCAAAGCAATCTTGAAAAAGAAGAAAAAAATATGGAGGCATTACAATTCAAGATTTAAAAGTACACTAGAAAGCTATAGAAATCTGAACAGTATACTACTCGCAAAAAAATAGACACATCGGTGGAACACAGAAAAATTCCACATTTATATTATCATTTAATTTATATAAAAGGAGGAGGCAACAATATACAATGAAAAAACATAGTACTTTCAATAAATTTGGGAGGACAAAACTAGAGCTGCATGCAAAAGCATGAAACTGGACCACTTTCTAAAACCACATACACAAAAATAAACTCAAAATGGATGAAATGCCTAAACTTGGGTAGAAAACAAAGTACCTTTGCGGTAACTGAAAAAAAAAAAAAAAGCTAAATTTGATAACTGAAACCATAAAACTTCTAAAAGAAATAGGCAGTAATCTCTTGGACACTGACTGCAACAACACTTTTCCAGATATGTCTCCTCAGGCAATGAAACAAAAGCAAAACAAACTATTGAAAATACACCAAAATAAAAAGCTCATGCTAAACAAAGAAAACCATTAACAAAACAAGAAGACAACCTACCAAATGGGAGAAGGCATTTGCAAATTATATTTCTGATAAGGGGTTATATACACTATATATATAGAATATACAGGAGAAGGCTTAAGACGCTAAAGTAGGGGGACCCTGGGCTTTCTTCATCCCTCAAACACAGTTCTATTGAACTGGTCTGATTACCGTGGTCTGATTACTTGGAACACCTAGGATATTGATCTAAGGACTGGTAGAATGATCTCCACAGTGGAAGGGAGATAGCTTGGCAGGTGTGAGGTATGTGGAAGTGAATTGGGGGAGAGAAAAATGGCCGTGCCACAAAGGGGAGGGAACCGTTTCTGTAGAGATAGAAGGGCTAGAAAGAGAGAGGGGTTGAGAGAGTGTGGCATTGAGTTAGTACAAGAGGAAAAACCTCTCTGGACCATGGACTGGGGAGGGAGAAGTACTGAGTGTTCCAGTTCTTTTTTTCAAACAGCTTTTGGAGCTCAAACTCTGAGGTTTTGGAAGTGTGTGACTTTCTCAGGAGTGGAGCTGTGGTGTGCACTTCTGGGGAGGAGGGAGCTGGCCCCAGAGTGCATAATGAGGTGTAGACATCTCTGAGGTGCACTGGGAGAGAACAGTCGCCTTTGTGGAGTACTTTTGGAAGAGGGTTTCTTGACTCCACAAGGACAAAAGACCCTGCAGGTGCCAGGCAAAGGCCTTTCATCAGCAAGGTGGAGAGACTCTATGTTGAACAAGGGGAGAAGATCCATGCCATGCTGGGTCCTTTAAGAATTTAGGTTTTGAATCTCAGCCATATGCCAAAGATAAAATACAGGATAGTTGTGGGGCTGAGTGAGCTGACTGCCCTCACTATTCTGTGAGGGCTGCCTGAACAGCAGGTTTGAAAATCCTGGTCTAGGAGTGAAAGATTGGGATGGTGGCATTTTCCCCCCAACACCAACATGGTGGGACCTCAGAGAGCAAAACAACAGCCCCCACTGGAGGCAGGACTCACTTACCTGCCCCTCCTAGCCTGGCAGCTGCTTATTTACTGGGGCAAGACTGACTCTGAGCCAACGCAGCTGGCCTCATCTCCAAACTAGCACAGCCAGCACCCACCTCCCACACCCATGCACAGAAACCAGACAACTCTTTTTTTTTCCCCTATTTTTTCACCTTCTTTTTTTCTTTTGGAATCAGGATCATGTTTCTTTCTTTCTTTTTGTTTTTCCATTTCCTTTTCTCTCTCTCCCTCTCTCTCTCTTTTGACCACACTTTATTCTGTTCTTTTTCCTTTTTTTTTTCCTTTTCTTCTCCTTTCTTCTTCTTAGTTTTTTTCTTTCTTTTTCTTTGGAATAAGCCTTATATTTTTTTATTCTCTTTTTTTCTTAATGTTCCTTTTCCTTTTCTCCTTTTTTGAGATCATGCTCCACCCATTTTTTTCCAAGTTTACTTCAACAAACAGATCAAATCAGACTTAAAGGTCCAAACACTCCACCACTGCAAGCAAGGATGAGCTCTGCAGAGGACTTAAACCAATAATATGAAAATACAGGTAAGGTGAATAATTTTCCAGGAAAATATAAATGACCAAAATTGATTTATCTGTCAATTCTGGTCTATTCAGATACTGAATATATTTTTACAATAGTTACACATCAATTGTCCCCAAAGCTCTTGTCCAGATGGTTCCCTGAGTTAATGCTAGAAAACCAACAGTTCTGTGGTGCATTAAAAAAAATTCTTGGCAAAGAAGGTGGAAAGTTTCATTATTTGTTCTAAGATTGCTGTGCAATCTTTTTTTTTTTTATAATTTTATTTTTAAGAAACACAAGGTGAGGCTTGAACTCACAACCTGGGATCAAGAATCACATGGTCCACCAACTGAGCCAGGTGCCCCAGCCACATAATCTTTACTCCAAATTGATGAGAATAATACTGGGGGTGGTGGTGGGGAGAGAATTAAATGTAGGGAAATTACATACCTACCTCACTAATGAATATAGAAGAAAAGCTGATATTAAATATTAGCATACAGAGAAGAATATTGTAAAAGTACTACACCAGGACTGAGTAGAATTTATTCTAGGAATAAAAGAATTCTTCAGCATTGGTGTATATGACATAATAGAGCTCTCTCTTTACTGCAGAAAGAATCACATGTTTGATGTCCATGAATGTGGAGCACCATCTTTAAGATCAGATCTTTTTTTTTTTCATTACAACCTCCTTATATAATTCAGTCTCTGTCCAACTCTAAGTTTGGACCAACTCTCTGAAAAAGCATAATCAAAGTATAGTAACCAGAGTTCATCTACTTCCTTCCTCCAAGTGGAAAGGATTCATGTGAATGCTGTTCTCAAAGGGCCTGCATTCAGCTGATGGCTTCTTTACAACCAATTCCCATTCTACACAGTTCTGCATATTATGAGAGGATGCTGGCTAACTCTACTGCAAAGAAAGTCTTCTGAGGTGGGAGTGCCCAATGCTGATGCCTTAGGGCAACACTCTTCAAGTTATCCCAGAAATGTCCATTGACCTTGTAGACTTCAGGCTTGTTGGGCAGTGTGTGAAGCCCTTGCTGCTCCAAACCCCTCCCTCCTCCCAGGACCCAGCTAAGGATGTGTGCCTGCAACTCAGAGAGCAGACAGTGTACTTATCCCACTCTCTCACTCTATGTGTGTGTGTGTGTGTGTGTGTGTGTGTGTGCTTTACCATCTGTATGACAAATGTACAGTGGTGAGTATGATGGGGTTCTTGAGCAAAAGGCTAAGAAAAAATTCTTGAAAGTCTTTGGTACAAGAAAGGTGATTTTATTAAAGCACAAGGACAGGATCTGTGGGCAGAAAGAACTGCACTGCGGTTGTGAGGAGTGACTGATTAAGTTAGTGGGGGTTAGGGATAGTGTTAAGTCACTTAGGAATTTGAACACAAGACTTTCAGGACCTTGAGAGGCTAGCTACTGTTAAGATAAAATTACTTTTAGTCTTTGATAAAACAAAAACATTAAGGAGGTAAGGCAGCCATGAGTTGGTCGAGCAAGGTCACACTCTGCATGTTTCAGGTGTCTATTAGTGGGCTGCAAGCTGTAAGGAGATTTAATTCAAGCTACATTTTTGTTGCCTTTGTTTCCCTCATCAGGTTCATGCTGGCTGACAGGCACACGACTTTCAGTCTGAGCTTTTGGAAAACAACAAAGGAAGTTATGTAATGAGGAAAGCTCAGGGGGCCATGCTTTGGGCTGAGAGGGGCAGAGGGAGCAAGCAATGAGAAATTAGCATATCCATTCTTTCTGCCCCTGAAAGTACAGAGCAAAATCCATCTTTGTTAATAATTGTCTCTTCTTTCATATGTCAATCCACACAACTGACTAGCTTCCTTTGTAAGGAGTAATTTGCTGGTGTATGAGAACATGGCAAAGGCCAAGGAGACTTGGTCCCTAAACTCCAGGGACCAAAATTATAGATGAAAATAGAGCCACATAAAGACATACACAAATGTGTCCCTATGAGACATTTATACAAGTTCAAACTATGAGGGGCAACTTGAAGAGTGAGAAGGAAGATATTTGTACACAAAGAGAGGTAGAGTTCACCCATGAAGATACTGGAAGAAGGAGTTATGAGCAGGGTCTTGGGGAAAGAGCATGGATTGGCAGAGAGAAGAGGTGGGTAGAATGCCATGTGAAAAAGCATGATGGCAGCAGGTGCTGACTGGTGAAGATTAGGGGCCAAAAATAAAAGGAGAGAAGTCTGAGAGGTGGAGATAGAGGTGACACACATTTCTGCATGGACTCTGAAGATGAGGGAAAACAGATTTTTTTCAAACTAAGGAGAAGACATGACTCCCCATCCTTCCCAAGCCTGCCTCTGTGCTCATAAATTCATCATAAGCCCCTCTTACTGTCATTTCTTTTGCTGTCTTTCCTGGGAAGAGGAGGATTAATTCATCTCATTGTGAATTCAGCAAGACTTTTTGTTGCATCTCCTCCAGTGCCCCAATGTGGTGTTGGAGAGTGGCCTTTGTGCTGTGGAGGGGATTCTCTGGCCCACCCCCAAGTTCCCTTAGACAACCCCATGGTGAGGGCCAGGGTACACCAAAGAGAACTGATTTAAATGAACTGACGGAGAAGCTTTAAGGAGGTGGGTTCTTCACTGTCTAAGGGCAGGTGGAAGTTCTTTCCTCCCCACTTACAGCCTCCGGGAGTACAGAGGTCATTCTTTTTTTGGATACAGGTCTTTATGTGCTTCCCGAGGACTTCAAATGGAGGTACCCATATGCAGCCGGTGGATGGGGCACGGGGCCCTGTCCTTGCTGGAGATGCACCCTGATGTGCAGGGAGTAGCAGGTGGTGTCTGCCTTCCACATCTCAGCAGGGCTGTATCCAGAGTCACACAAGTGGACTCTGCCTGTGGCCTTGGCATTTCTGCTGTGACAGTTCCTTTTTTCCCCAGGCACTGTGGAGGACCCCAGGGGAAGGGCAATAAAAAGGTCAAGATAAATGTTGCCAAATAGCCTGTCAGTGTGGTCACCATTTTTCTTCTCTAGCCTGAATCAATTCACGTCGTTTCAACTTCAAAATAGCTCTTGGCTGTCCGTAGAACAATGTTCCGTTTCACCAATGTTCCGTTTCACCGTGTGACAGGAAAGATCCTTTGCAACTTGATCCCATCTATTTTTTTTTACTTTAAGTTTTTATTTTAGTTCCAGTTTGTTAACATACAGTGTTACACTAGTTTCAGTTGCACAATATAGCATTTCAACGTTTCCATGCAATACCAGCTGCTCATCATCACAAGTGCACTTTTTTTTAAGGTTTATTCATTTTTCAGAGACAGAGTGTGAGTGGGGGAGGGGCAGAGAGAGAGAGAGGGAGACAGAGAATCTGAAACAGGCTCCAGGCTCCGAGCTGTCAGTACAGAGCCCGATCCGGGGCCGAACTCACATGGACGGGGAGATCATGACCCGAGCCGAAGTCGGAGGCTCAGCTGACTGAGCCACCCAGGCGCCCCTTAGGTGCACCTCTCCTCTGGTAACCATCAGATTGTTCTCTACAGTTAGGAATCTGTTTCTTGCTTTGATTCTCTCTCTCTCACTTTTTCCCTTTGCTTGTTTGTTTTGTTTTTAAATTCCACATGAGCTAAATCATATTACTTTGCTTCATATTTTTTGGTCAGCCTTCCCTTCTGCTGAGTTTCATAAACTGTCAGAGCAAGCCCATAGCCTTTTCCTACCCATACATGCTAACCACCTCTTTCCACTCAGAATGTCTGTCCCCTTCCCCTTGTCTTCATCATTATTTTGCTCCTGCTCCTGATCTTGTTTAATGTTCATTTTATGTTTAATCTATTCCTGAGCTCTCCTCTATTTCTCCAGCTCCAGGGACATGGACCCACCATTTGAGCTTGCTGCACAGCCCCTTTGCCATCCTAGGACATTTTTATGCATGCATAAACCTATGATGCATGCAGCAGCCTGCCTGCACATGGAATGTCACCTTCAGCTCACTTCCACTGTTCTCACTTCCACTTACTCAAAGCCCTGGCTCCTGCACAGGCCCTTCCCCAAACATCAGGCATTTCTGGGAGTCCTTGAGAGCATCCTGCCTGTACTGGAGGTACCCTATGTCCCAGCTCTGACCTGCCCCTTAGGAAAGATATCAGGGAGTCGTACATCCAGGTGGCTGCACTGTGGCCTATGGTAATAGGGTAGAGTGAGGTATGTTTGCTTCTTCTTTGTTGAGCTCCAATCCATTGGAGAAATCCCAGTTCAGTGCCCAGAGAAATCCCAGTTCCAGAAATCCTTGGAAATCTAGTTCCAAGTTGTATGTGAATAGCTCTTGCAGGTTTTACTTATGGCAACTTCTCCAAGTCTATCTTCTTTACTGCCTTGCCATGCAGAGAAGGGTATAGCTGGTTAAGAGTTGGGCACCAGCCATTAGTGCATAGTCCAGTCCAGTCTCTGTATCTTTGTGCCATTGAACAGAGAGGGGCTAGCTGAGGATGGCCATCTTCTCTCCGTGGGGCCCCAAAAATCTCAGGCAACCAACTGGAGTATTTTCTCCCTGCTCTGAGTCTCTGCAATTCACGGTCTCTGCAAAGCTCCCAGCTACCTTTCCCCTCCTTCTAAGACCTTAGGGGGATATTGTCTATGGAAATTCAATTCATGATTTTTCTCACAGAGACAGGATGTGACAGAGACTTCCTCGTTTTGTTCTCTCTATCTTTTTATATAGCAAAGAGAAGAGCAAGCAGCATGTGTATTAAGGTAGGAGGTGGGTGGGTGGGTAATTCTGTCACAGATGAGTTGGTCCCCTGAACTTAGCTACCAGCTCATGTCCAGGGGACCTTAGTATCTGAGACCAAGACATTTTACTACAGTCATGTCTTTTGCAGGGAGCTAAGATCACCAGGAATCATCTGCCATTCCAGACCCCTTGCTGCTTCCTGCCAGGTATGTGGCTCATTCTCAACACCTATCTAAACCCCACCTTCCAGAAATGGAAAGAAGAAAATGATGGCTTTGAATAGAGGACAAGATGAGTTGACACCATCTTATAGACTGAACCTGGATGCAGGATGGGTTGTTTCAAGTGTGGCTAAGAGGAGATATTCATTCAGGCAGGTCCACCTGAGGAGGTAGGATTCTGATGGTCTCCATTCCCCCCTCCAGCCTCCCTAAGGTTCTTTCTTGGGGCAATTCATCTACCTTGGAGACAAGGGGTGGAAATCTTGTGGTTCAATTGAAATCAAACCAGAGTAAGCCAGTGAGCATTAATTGACAGCTTGTGGAGGGCAAAACATTGCAGTGGGTACTGGAGGGGGAGAGGGTGGGAGAATACTCTACCCCTCAAGGTGTACAGACTGAGATGCAGGAATGGGAGAAGGACAAACACACTGCTGTTACACAGCCCAAGCTCATGGGAGTGGTAAAAGTAAAAAAAATAATCTTTAAAGAGATACTTAAGAGCTGAGGGAATGCAAACTAAGAGAACATCAAGTATTGTTTAGGAATTGGAGATGCAGAAAGAGACTGGAATGGGGTTTGGGTGAGGCCAGAGAGAAAATAAGAAGAAAAGAAGGAAGGGGAGAAATGGGCTGCCTCCCTGGGTGGAGAGTGGTGGCATTTCTTTATCTTCAGTGTGTGCAACCCTTACTCCTCCAAGTGTATTCAGGAGACATCCCAGAAGATCCAGGAGAATATAGAGAATATGCCCCACCTGCAAAGATTAGCTCTAGACCAAGACTCTTTCTGGCTGTCTTTCTCTTTCCTGGGTCCTCAATCTTCCTCCGATATCCTATGTCTCCAGACTCTGTCCCAAGCAAAACCTCCTCACCAGAAATAGTCTGCAATCTATACTGTGGTGTGAATAGCTGAGATCCGAAAGTGTCTCCCCTCACAGGGTACTTGCACTCCTGTGAGGATTAGAGCCTTTAAGCTGGACAGTGAGTTCAGAAAAGGCGAACTTCAGGCAGCGGGTGGGAAGAAGTGGGGCCCTTTAGGGCACTAAGTGGCATTCAGCTCCTCTGAAGTTCCTTCAGGAAATCACCAGTCTTCCTCCAATTTAAGGCTTTTCAATGCCTTGTGCATTGGGAGCAAAGTGATCACAGGGCATGTCCCTCCTGTCCAAGAAGATGCTTTTGGCATGGTCTGAGGAAGACTCCAGTTTTGAGTTGTTTTATGAGTAGTGGGAGATTTGGGGTTTTATTCATTAGTTGCTTGGTTGCTCATGCTTGGTTGCTTGGTCTTATGGCTGACACCTGGGGACTCAGTCTGCTTCCTCACTGCATGTGAGATGCTGTGAGTGCTGTAGTCAGGTGGTCCCTAACAGGAGCCATGTTCCGGGGCACAGGAAAACTGAGGGTGCATCCAGCCCTGGCAAACAACACAGCTGGTGAGGAATCTGCATCCAGACAAGTGAGGGCTTGTCTCCCCCCAATTCTACCACCTCCTAGCTGTGTGTGAAGGCAAATTGCCTAGACTTCCTGTGCTTCAGTTAACTTGTCTTTGACTCAGACTTATTAGTGATAATAATAATAATAATAATAATAATAAATACTCCTTGTGTAGGTAAGTGCTTGGTAGATAGTAAGTGTTCAGTTCATATTAGTTTTTATTATGGTGCACATGTATGCCTGTGTGTGTGTGTGTGTGTGTGTGTGTATGACCTCCTTCCCCTGTAGCCTTAGTGATGGAATTCACATGGGTGTATCACAACAGAGAACTGTGGTCACATTAATCATTCCTGCACCTGGAACACTGACTGCCCCCCAAGAGGTAGGGAAAGCAGGGCATGTGCTCCTCCTCTGAGGCCCACCTGCCCATAACTATGAGCCTAACGCTCTGTCTCTGTGTGGTACGAGAACCCGAGTTACCACCTGACACAAGTCTTGACTGATTCCTCAAAATCTGACTCATCTAAATGGATCCATAAATAGTCTATGAGCCCCTCATGTTTTGCAAAGTACTAGCTGGTGCTGATATACCTTCATTGCTTTGCCTTCATGGGGTTCTATCTTGAGAGTCCAGGAAACACTGAGCCATAAAGTACAAGAGAAGGGAACAGGGAGAGGGAGAGAAAATGCAAAGCCAGGGTGATCTTCCTGTTCTGGAATCCTTTGCTGCCAGTTTATTGTCATCACCAAAAGGGGAAGAGGCTGGTCTGGCAAGAGCCTGGACCTCAGCCCACAGCCCCCATTTATGCTGGCTATTCTATAACTAGTGATTCCAATAGCTACTGGCCATGAAAATAGTCCAGCCCTCTCTGGGGGATCTAACATTCCCTGCTGAAGGGTCCCTTTTGAAGCATTAATGGAGCTGTTCCAACTTGCCCTTCTGCCTGCCCACCTGCATGTGAGCTCCAGGAGGGGAGGGCTTCACAGGCCATTGCCCACTCACTGTTGTATTCCCATTGGTTGGGTCCTTCCAGTTCAGGGATTTCCCTCTCCCCCCAACTTACACACACCATTAACTTGCTTATATACCTCCTCTGACCACTCCTCTGCTATAGGATCCAGCAGCTTTTAAAGTCTTTACTTTACACCCTGATGATACTATTGCTGTGTGGGTAGTGTTTTGCAGCCACAGGACACCAAGAACATGTTTTCAGGAGAAGGAGAATAAAGCAAAGGGGTGGGGTGGCAGAAAAAGGAGAAGGGGAGACTGGGGGGCTGAAGAAAGCTTCCTTCCCCTTGCGGGTATTATGATGGAGTGAAAGGAGAAGGGTGCAGTCTCTAAAAGAAGATGGAGAACAAGAAGTTTGGAAAGTGGAGGCAGAGAGAGAGGAGGTGCTGGCTTTTATTTATTAAAGAGCATCTAGCCCTCCCATGGAAGGCTTAATGACCCCTGAGTCAGCATTGGTTTCTTCCATTGTTCAGGCAAAGAAATCAAGGTTCAGCCAGCTATAGAACCTGCCTAAAGTCCTACCACTAAACTGAGGAGAGATGTGGAAAGGCTTGTATGTCTCCCAAGATGTATGGGCTGCCCACACTCACTGGCTATCAGACTGTGAAATGTTACCACAGGTCCCATGGGAGTTTCAGGACTGAAAGGGGACATCCCTTGCCTATGCCAGGGCTGAGTCTATTGGACCCCTAATGGGGGTGTGGCTAGATGGGATGACTCCATTAATGTGGCCTAGAAGACACGTCTTTCAGGGACAGAGACAGTCACCAGCTGACCTCATGGAGGCTTCACTTGAGGTTTTAGGACTGGAGGAAGGTGTCTTAGCTGTGGTTGGAGGTGGCAGGCTGCTGTCAGGCATGCATCCCACTTCTGAACAATCAGAACTCTGTTTGTTCCTCTGTTTGTGGACCTGATGTTCTAGGCCAAAGGGAAGTAGGGCAGGGAGAATGAAAATGCCTCTGAGAGTCCTTATAGATTTCCTTTTGTTTGGGGAAAGTCACTCAGTCCCAGCTGAGCCCACACACAATGTGTGGCTCTATTCCTGACTCTAAACAATGAAAACCTGAGAAGCTGCTTCCTCTGGGACCCTTTGGCCTTGCCTCCTTGCAGCTCCATGAATCCAAGCACGGCCAGGAACACCACTAGCAGTGATACCTGGTAAAATTAGAAACAGCTCTCACATCCGGCTATGGTTTAAAAGAAGCCAAGCACTGGGATTAATAAGAACTATTATAAAAGTAATTATAAAAAATAATTGAGTCAGCAACAGACCTCAGGCCTGCTGGGCTGTGTTCCAGCTCCTCTGCATCCATTCCAGCATCTCTTTGTTCCTCTCCAGGTGGCCCCACTGCCAAGAAGAAATGGTGGATTTCCCAGTCTTGCCAGACTTCTGCCAGCAAGTACCTCTGTCCAACAATCTCTTCTTATTCACACATCTCCTTCTTCTTCTTTGGCCTGGAGAGATGAACTCAGGTAGTGTGTCAAACTTGCAGCCCAGCCAGCCAGGCCATGCGCAACTCCACTTCTGCCCACCCCTCCTGCCAGGTGCTTCCAGAGCTGAAATCCATACCCTACCAGGCCATGCCAAGTGCTCCACTCCCACATATAAGCCATAGCTTTTGAAGGGCAGGAAGAACCTCAGGCTTAACAGCTCTCATGAAAGAAGCAGCCAACAGAGATGATACACTAATTATGCAAACATAATTCTTGAATTCCCTGAGCTGGAAACCAGGGATACCAAAATGATGAGGCACATCCCAGGTCCTTAAGAAGGTCAAGGGAGGGGGACAGATGTGACATAAAATCTGTTCAGGGATGTGAACAAGGCTGCAAGAGAAACATACCCAAAGATTTGTGAGCACAGGTAAGAGACAAACCTGTCTTTTCCAAAAAGCCAAGAAGAACCCTAGAGAGAAGGTACTGTTTGAGTGGACCCTTTAAGGACATATATTTTTCAAGAAGATGACAGATGGAGTGTTAACTGAGGCAGGCCATGCCCCAAGGAGAGGGCCAGGCATCAGGTGTGGGTGAAGAGACAACTTGAGGGAATCTGAAAAGGGAAGCTAGTAGGAAATGTGTTAGGGCTATACCCAGAGGGCAGGAAGGAGTCTCAAATGGGGCGAACAAAAAAAGTCACCACTATATTCTATGAGCAAAGTGAAGGATGGGAAGGATCCATGAAGGGAGAGCTTTGGGATTGGGTTTTAGCTGAGCTTCAAAGGAAGAAAAAGAGGTATGAGAAAAGGTGAAGCCAGAAAGAAGAGTGAGGGCATGCTGAGTGTCAGGAAACAATATGCAAAGGGACTGCTACAGGAATGGCAACTCTCATGGAAATTTCAAAAAACAGGGAGTAAAGGAACCACATGGAGACACCATTTACGAGGGTGATCAAATAAAAAAATTCTAATAAATAAAAATCTTGAAGGCAAGATTTGGCCTTTAGATAGGAAAATCCATGAAGCAAGGAGCCCCCCATAGATTATTTTAATACCTTTTGTTATTAGAGAAGCTGTACATGTGCATTATAAAAAATTAGAAAATCAGAGAAGGAAAAAATAAGAAAACATCTATTCCCATCATGCAGAAATTATCACCATCAACCATTTGGTATATCTCATTTCAGGCCTTTTTTTTCCTGCACATGTTTTTATGCAAACATGTCACTTTCTAATCAAATAAAAGAGTAGTGTACATATGGTTCTGAAACTTGCCTCTTTTTTTTTTGGTCAAAGATTTCTTTTCATGTAATGTCCTGGCTATATTTACATAACTGTCCCCAAAACAACATTTGCAACTGGTTGGTTCAAACAAATTACCACTCCAGCACCACACATTGTATCTGGTTGTAATATCCCTTGTGTATATTTTAACTTGGCATATTTGTGACAATTATTTCTTCAAGAAGCCAAGACCATTGTTCTGTAAAGTGTCTTACTTTTGTCATTTGAGTTTTTTACTATAGATTCCTGAGCTGCAAAGGAATGTGATAAAAATTTATCTTTGATGAGAACTGATTTGGTCTGTTTTTCTGGCTTCTCATCCTAGAGGAGGTCAGTGTGGTAGGCCCTGGGGAATCCATCCTGGCACTTGTGGGGGAAGAAGTGGAGTTCTCATGCCACTTGTCACCATACCTGGATGCTGAGGATATGGAGATCCGCTGGTTCCGGAGTCGGACCTCTGAAGTGGTCCACCTGTACCAGGGGCGGCAGGAGCTCTACAGCCAGCAGATGGTGCAGTTCCAGAACAGGACCAAACTCCTCAAAGATGATATCATGGATGGTAGTGTGAACCTGCAACTCCTTGGCATCATTCCTGCTGATGAGGGCCTGTATGGGTGCCGTTTCCTCTCCAGCAACTTCTCTAGGGAAGCAGTCTGGGAGCTGGAGGTAGCAGGTATGTGACCTAGCCAAGCCCCAGTAGGAGAGACAAAGGGGTCCATTTGGACAGATTTGGTTTGCTCAAGAGTAGACAGAGAAACATGGAGAAAGGGAAAATATATCTAATTTAAAAAAACTATTAAAAATAAAGATTCATTAGCAAATGAACAAAGTAAATGTTCACAAAAAATATATACAAATGGCCCTTAAACATATAAAAAGATGATCACCTTTACTCATCATGAAAGAAAGGTAAATTAAAGCTACCCTGATGTGCAATATTTTACCTCAGAGATTGGCAAAAATTCAACAGTTTGACCATACAGGGGAAGCAGGCCTTCTGCTCTGTACCCTGATGATGAAGTTGAAAGCAAAACTCCAGTGCAGGGGGATTTGGCAATAGTTAACAGGATAGCTTGCACATCTACCGTTTAAACTGCAACCCCATCTCTAGGAGTTTACCCTGAAGGTAAACCTCCTACAACTCCAATATGAAAAAGGCATACATATAAATTTAATCTTTGTAACATCATTTGTAATTGTACAACAGTGGAAACTACCTTAGTATCTAAGCGTAGGTGTTGACTATGTCACACATTGGAATGATCCACAGTATGCAGCTGAAAAAAATGAGAAGGAGCTCTATGAACTGATGTGGAGTGACTTCTAGGTTGTTGGCAAGAGAAAAAAAACAGGTGCAAAAGAGTTCTATAGCATTTAAACTTTTGTGGGAGGAAAAATAAACATTGCACAAAAGGAACACAGGAAGGATACACTAGGAACTAATGAAATTGGTTACCTGAGAGGGGGGAAGGTGCAATGGATGGAAAGGATGTAGAAAGGTTTGGGGCTTTCCTGCTACACATTTTTACAGTATGGCTCTTTAAATATGTTAATGTATTTTTATTTTTTTAATACGAAATTTATTGTCAAATTGGTTTCCATACAACACCCAGTGCTCATCCCAACAGATGCCCTCCTCAATGCCCATCACCCATCCTCCCCTCCATCCCACCTCCCATCAACCCTCAGTTTATTTTCAGTTTTTAAGAGTCTTTTATGGTTTGGCTCCCTCTCTCTCCAACTTTTTTTCCCCTTCCCCTCCCCCATGGTCTTCTGTTAAGGATCCACATAACAGTGAAAATATATGTTGTCTGTCTTTCTCTGTATGACTTATTTCACTTAGCATAACATTCTCCAGTTCCATACATGTTGCTACAAAAGGCCATATTTCATTCTTTCTCATTGCCAAGTAGTATTCCATTGTGTATATAAACCACAATTTCTTTATCCATTCATCAGTCGATGGACATTTAGGCTCTTTCCATAATTTGGCTATTGTTGAAAGTGCTGCTATAAACATTGGGGTACAAGTGCCCCTGTGCATCAGCACTCCTGTATCCTATGGGTAAATTCCTAGCAGTGTTTTTGCTGGTTAATAGGGTAGATCTGTTTTTAATTTTTTGAGGAACCTCCACACTATTTTCCAAAGTGGCTGCACCAGTTTGCATTCCCACCAACAGTGCAAGAGGCTTCCCATTTCTCCACATCCTCTCCAGCATCTATAGTCTCCTGATTTGTTCATTTTAGCCATTCTGACTGGCGTGAGGTGGTATCTGAGTGTGGTTTTGATTTGTATTTCCCTGATGAGGAGCGACATTGAGCATCTTTTCATGTGCCTGTTGGCCATCCGGATGTCTTCTTTAGAGAAGTGTCTATTCATGTTTTCTGCCCATTTCTTCACTGGGTTATTTGTTTTTTGGGTGTGGAGTTTGGTGAGCTCTTTATAGATTTTGGATACTAGCCCTTTGCCGATATGTCATTTGCAAATATCTTTTCCCATTCCGTTGGTTGCCTTTTAGTTTTGTCGGTTGTTTCCTTTGCTGTGCAGAAGCTTTTTATCTTCATAAGGTCCCAGTAATTCACTTTTGCTTTTAATTCCCTTGCCTTTGGGGATGTGTCGAGTAAGAAATTGCTATGGCTGAGGTCAGAGGGGTCTTTTCCTGCTTTCTCCTCTAGGGTTTTGATGGTTTCTTGTGTCACATTCAGGTCCTTTTTCCATTTGGAGTTTATTTTTGTGAATGGTGTAAGAAAGTGGTCTAGTTTCATTCTTCTGCATATTGCTAAACATATTAATGTTTTGCATATTCAAAATATAAAGTTAGCTCCTCAGGATGGAGAAATAAAGGAGTGCATGTGACACAGGCACTTGAGTGCTGGTGGGATTCAAGAGAGACAGAGGACAATATATTGAAATTTGGGGTGGGATTTTTCTTTACTTCAAGGGACTGTCCCTTATGTAATATGACTAAATTCTAGCAGCTCTTCTTGGCCAAATAGCCCCCCATAATATTTCCAAATGTCCTTCATGGGTACTACTGTTCCCATGTCCCGCATGCCACCACAAATTTAAAATATCATTTGTGGGCACCTGGGTGGCTAAGTAGGTTAATAATCCAACTCTTGATTTCGGCTCAGGTCATGATATCATGGTTTGTGGGATCGAGCCCCATGTGGGGCTCTACACTGACAACATGAAGCCTATTTGGAATTCTCTCCCTCTCTGTCTGCCCCTCCCCAACTTGCACATGCAGATACTCTGTCTCTCAAAATAAATAAATAAATAAACTTAAAAATAAACTGTAATTTACATTCCATAGGTGGGGGCTGTGAGCCCACATGTGTGTTAGGAGCAGTCACAGTCATGATTCCTTATAATGACTGCAGATGGTGAGTGGTGGCATGAACATCATGTACAACTTCTGGGAAGGAGCCTGATCTTTCCCACTCTTCTTGCTTTTCCCAGGAATGGGCTCAGACCCTCACATCTCCCTTGAGGGCTTCAAGGAGGGAGGCATTCAGCTGAAGTGCAGTTCCAGTGGCTGGTACCCCAAGCCCCAGGCTCAATGGAAAGATCATAAAGGACAGTGCCTGCCTCCAAAGATGGAAGCCATAGTCCAGGATGCCCAGGGCCTGTTCAATCTGGAAACATCTGTGATTGTTCAAGGGGGTGCCCACAGTAATGTGTCCTGCTCCATCCAAAACTCTCTCCTGATACAGAAGAAAGAGTTCACCATCCAGATAGCAGGTCAGTTGGTGCCAACTAACCCTCATCTTCTTACTCATCATGTCCTCCCTGTACATTGTTCCAAAGGCCATCTAAAAGGGTACAGTGGTACTGGGGCCTGGCTGTCTATGGGGTGGGCTGGTCTTGACACCTGAAAAGTTAGTGATTTGGATATCAGGAACCTACTAAAAGTACAACAGCTCCCACTCACCCAAACAGTATGCAGGGGAGGCCCCAGGGAACCAACTTATGCACTAAAGTCCATGCCCTAAAATCCAGAAACTAATTAGAGGTCATAATGAGATCCCATGTGTTCCTAATTTCATCCCTTAAATGATATTTATTGAGAGCCCTCAATAAATACCGAACTCTTGCACTCAGGTTCACATTCCTGTGGAGAAAATACAAATAAAAGAGTGAATTATATTGTAAGGTTAGAGGATGTTAGGTACTAAAAAAAGTATTTTAGGTGCTGTACAGAAAATGAAGCAGGGAAGTGTGCTAGGGCATGGTAGGGTGTGTATGTGGATTTAAAAGTGGTAGGTCAGGGAAGAAGATGGTTAGGCAATGAGCTTAAGGGTGAGGCTGTTATCTAGGGCCAAAATTTTATTATAAAGCACACACTGAAGGTTTTAATTTTCATGACCAATTGTTTTAAGTCTTGAGGATAAACCTAACCTATGGAGCATTTTTCACATTGGCATAAATAAAGTTATATTACAGTTGACCTTAAACAATTCAGTGCGTTAAGAGTGCTGACCACTTTTGACTCCCCAAAACTTAACTATTAATAATCTACTGTTGACTGGCAGCCTTACTTATAACACAAATAGGAGCTTAACATACATTTTGTATGTTATATGTATTATATGCTGTATTCTGACAATCAAGTAAGCTAGAAAAAAGAAAATGTTATTAAGAAACCCATAAGGAAGAGAGGAACTTGGGAAAATGACAGAGTTGGAAGACCCTGAACTCATCCCATCCCACATTTACAACTAAATATCATCCACATCCAAGTCAACAAACCAGAAAGTGATCTGAAGACTTGCAGAACAAACTCCACAATTAAATATAGAGAAGAAGCTGCAGCTGAAAGGTTAGGAAGGTCAAAAATGCAAAGGGAGGTTACCCACATAGAGAGGGCAGAGAAACAAGCCCTCACACCAGGGATTTCACATGGGGAAGACTATTCCCCATAATGTTTGTCATTAAAAAACTGGAGAGGCTGAATTCTGTGAGTTTGTAAAAACAGTGGGATTTGGAGCCTGGAGCTTTAAAAGTCAGCTGATTTGGCATTGGGTGAGCTGGGAGTGTGACAGCTGGGTCACTTAAAAAGACAGCAGCCTGCACACACAGGCAACATAAAAAAAGGCAGTTGACACAAAGTTGGGGTAAACAGAGGTCAGATCTGTTCATAGTGATTTCAGAGAGTGTTGGGGGAATTCTCCAAAAGTGAGGGAACTAACAGGCACATTTTTCTCCACCACCTCCCAGCATAAACACAGAGCCATCTGTGGGAGGTGAGGCTGCACAGACACTTGTAGTCTTGACCCAGAGTTCAGGGCAAATATTGTTAAAGCTGCATATGCATCCCACCCAGCTGACAGGTGCACAGCTCCACAGCCTACCCTGCCCAGCTGCAGTGCAGTGCCCAGCCCTGCACCACAAGCCATCATCATGGGCCATACTCAGTCACACTCAGCCATCATTGAGTGCTGTGACCAACCTCATTTCCCTACCAGCCTGGTGAAAGCCCCCAGCTGTCACAGTGCTCCAGGGGATCTGGCATAGGAGAAGTGGTCCAATGCAAATATTGCTAACACCTCCACCACACTCGCAAGTGTCCATCACAGCTATCATGCCTAGGTCCCACTAATGTCACAGAGAGCAAGCATAGCCCACAACAAGGGAAGAGTGAGGGAAGACAACTACATTGAAAAGAAAACTGACTCAAACTCAACAGTAAGGCATAAGCAAAACACATAGGATGTTTTCCTGAAGTGCCTGTTCCTTGTAAACAGGGACACTGTACTGCAGGGCACTCCAGGATCGATTCTTCATAAAGTAAATTTCAAAAGCAGAAAACATAGCTAACTTTCTTAACACGGAGAAACAGACACAGAGGGGCAGACAAAATGACAGAGAAAATTATCACAAAGAGATCTAAGTGAAACAGAAATAAGTAACATACCTGATAGATAAATTAAAGCAATAACCATAAGGATAATCACTGGACTTGAGAAAAGACTGAAGGACATTAGTGATCAAGACGGGTCATGAGCTCATAGTCTATGGGTTCAAACCCCGCATTGGGCTCTGTGCTGACAGCTCAGAGCCTGAAGCCTGCTTCAGATTCTGTCTCTGTCTCTGTCTCTGTCTCTCTCTCTCTGCCCCTCCCCTGCTCATGCTCTGTCTCTCTCTCTCTCAAAAATAAATAAAAATTAAAAAACTTTTTTAGAAATAAAAAATAAATTTGCAAAATATAGTGATAAAAAGTCTTAAAAGCACCAAGACAAAAGAAGTCAATAACTTACAAGGGAAAGCCCATAAGGTTAGCAGATTTTTTAATAGAAACAGTGCAAGCCAAAAGGAAATGATGATTATTCAAAGTGCTGAATGGGAAAAATCTGCAGCCAAGAATACACTATCTAGCAAGGCTATCATTAAGAATAGAAGGAAAGATAAAGAGTTTCCCAGACAAACAAAAACTTAAGGAGTTAATGACCTACTAAACCAGCCCTGGGAGATATATTAAAAGGGACTCTTTGTGTGGAAAGAAGAGATCAAAAATGACAGTATAAAGGTAGGAAACACAAAAGCAGTAAAAATGAATATTGCACACTAATGCAAATGATTATACAAAATCAACTTTTTTGAATATCATACATAGTATATTAATAAGGCTATAACTTTTTAAAGTTTTTACTTTAATTCCAGTTAGTTAACATACAGTGTTATATTAGTTTCAAGTGTACAACATAGTGATTCAACAATTCCAAACATCACCCAGTGATGATGTACTTATCATGACAAGTGCACTCCTTAATCCCCATCACCTATTTAACCATCCTTCACCCAACCTCCCCTCTGGTAACCATTAGTTTGTTCTCTATAGTTAAGAGTTTGTTTCTTGGTTTGCCTCTCTCTCTCTTCTTTTCCCTTTGTTCCTTTGTTTTGTTTTTTAATTTCCACACATGAGTGAAATCATATGGTATTTTTTTCACTAATTTATTTTGCCTAGCGTAAAACTCTCTAGCTCCATCTATGTCTTTGCAAATAGCAAGATTTCATCCTTTTTATAGCAGAGTAATATTCCATTGTATATGTATACATGTTTTCTCTATCCATTCATCAGACAATGGACACTTGGGCTGCTTCCATATCTTGGCTATTGTTGATAATACTGCAATAAACATACAGGTGCATGTAATCCCTTTGAATTCTGTTTTTGTATCCTTGGGTAAATATCTAATTATGAGTTGCTGGATCATAAGGTAGTTCTATTTTTAACTCTTGAGGAAACTCCATGCTGTGAAATAAGCCAGACACCAAGGGACAAATATTGTTTGATTCACTTACAGTGAGGTGACTAGAGTCATCAAATTCATTTAGAGATGGAAGGTAGAATAGGAGTTGCCATAGACTGGGTTGGGGTGGCTGGTAAATGGGGAGTTAGTATTTAATGAGTAGAATTTCAGTTTGGGAATTTGAAAAGAGTTGTGGAGATGGATGATGATGATGATCCACAACAATGTGAAAGTAACTTAATGCCACTGAATTGTACTCTCAAAAATGGTTAAGATGGTAAATTTTATGTTATACATTTTACCACAATAAAAAAGAAAAATGTATTTTTAAAAAGACCACTGAACTAAAATCATCACTTGAAAAATAATTATCTTTAACAGACACCAAATTATTCCATTAAATTGCCACAAGAATTTTGAAAGAGTTACCTTCCATTTTCCATGTATCTCTTTGCCATCTAGCCCCTGTCTGAGTGGGCCTGGGCCACATCTTGCTTCAGGGCAGAGCCTCCTCAGTGAGCCTGGGGAGGACAAGGGGGAACTAGTAGTCAACCCTTAAGCAATTTTGCTAACATTTCTTCCAAAGGTGTGATGAGAAGTAAAAGCAAGTGTTTATAAGAAGTTGGCAAAATGAAATGACTTGCGGAGTTGACCCTAGCAGTAGAGAGCAATAATTCACCGTTCTTTGGATACCAACACCTTGGATTTTCAAGTTCTTCAGATATAGGACAATTGCGGAGAGTAGAGGGAGGACAGAGCCATGGTCACAGAAGTTCTAAGCTGGGAGAGTAGGTGGGGTCCATCACTACCTCCCTTCCACATCCTTCAATTTCCCTTTTCCACTAAGCAAGTTCGAGCTGGCCACTATTCCTCAGGGTCCTACCTGGGGAGAGCGTGGTGCGGCCGCTGTCATGATGCCCGTTTTCACAGATTGCTATGGTGCTGCCCAGAAGGTCTAACGCCTGCCAACTTGGAAGGATTTCCGGCACGCTGGGTCCAGAATAGTCTTCTCACTTAGTGTTTAGTGGTGCCTAAAGCGAAACAACTCTTTGTGGGGTGTTTTCCAGATGCATTTTTACCCGGAACCTCACCCTGGAAGAGAGCTTTCCTTGGGTCTCTGATGGGACTGCCATTCCTCCTGGCTTTTCTCTTGACGCTGGCGCTGTACTTCTTTCAGAAGCAACGTAGGTCCCAAGGTACGGGGCAGGCCGGGGGCCTCCCGCCAGGCTCAGGCTTTGCTGGGAGGAAAGTGGAGGAGGAGGCCCGCGGAGAGGGCAGTGCGGTCCTGCGAAAACGCGGGGCTGGGGTGGGCCTTGGAAACAGCAGGCGAGTGTGTACCGTCACTTGCACTCCCCTTGTTTCCTCTTTTCAGAAAAGTTGAAGAAGCAGGCTGAGAAGGACAAAGGTAAGCAGGGAAAGAGGCGCGCTCTTTGCCCGCACCCTTAACTAGCTGAAGGTGGTGGGGAGAGGGGGAATTTGCTGGTTCAGGAAGGCGAGTACTTCAGACCCGTGGCGCTTGGAAGTGAGAAACGCGGTGGCGGAGGTTTGCTTTGCCACTTCCCCTGCCACGGAGCCCGCTCCTCCCTCGCGTGTAGCCCATCCTGGTTCCTCAGAACTCACTGGGGCCGAGTCTGTGCACTTTAGAGAAGTGAAGCCTCAGTGTACATCAATTGAGATTTTCCTCTTTTCTTCGTTTTTTCTCTAGGGAGACTCACCGAAGAGCTGGGTAAGTTCTGGATACCACGCCCACAGTGAGGCTACCGACTAGTGGGGTAACCAGATGCGTGCGGGGTGGAAGGTGTTCAGTAGTTTAGGCTCCCTGTGGAGAGTGATGGACCGCAACAATCTAATTCTAAACCCATCCTTCTGCTCCGCCCACCTCTCCACCCCCAAATAACTCGCGTGCAGCAGTGAAGTATGTCTGACTTCAGACCCGCCCCCAGACAAACCCTGCCAGCCCCTCTCCTGCAAATTATAGGATTCGGTTACAATTCCACCATTAAACGTTCATCTTCCTAGGATATCTTTCTTTTTAATGCAAATGACACTGAGAAGGGAGGCACGTTTAATTTGCAGGGAAGTGTGAGTAATTTATCAGATTCGCTTTTCTCCCCAAGAACTCAGCAACATGGGCTGTGTGCCTGAACAGAGGAGGGTAGAGTGAATCCAAAGGAAGGGGGAGATGGAGGAGAAGGCCACAATAGGTGTGGGATTGGGTGGGGGGGGTGGGGGGGGTGGGGGGGGAAGACATCAGGAACCACCTTGCATGCTGCAATAAAACTCCAGGCAAAATTATGAGGTTCCAGAATCTTGTGTTGCAGTCCACCTAGTCCTGTGGAAGGGCAACTATAGTAAGTAATTAACACGCTGGTCTAAATTAGTGTATAGTGTTGCCTTTCCTAGGAGGATTTACTTTTTAATTTTTTAATTTTACATTTATTTATTTTTGAGAGACAGAGAGCACGAGCAAGGGAGGGGCAGAAAGAGAAGGAGACACAGAATCTGAAGCAGGCTCCAGGCTCTGAGCAAGAGTTCAGCACAGAGCCCGATGTGGGGCTTGAACCCATGAACTGGGTGATAATGAGTTGAGTTGAAGTCAGATGCTCAACTGACTGAGCTACCCAGGCGCCCCTAGGAGGATTTACTTTTTTAAAAAGTTTTTAATTCCAGTTAGTTAACATACAGTGTTATATTCGTTTCAGGTGTACAATATAGTGATTCAACACATCCATGCATCACCCAATGCTCATACAGACAAGTGCACTCCTTAATCCCCATCACCTATTTAACCCACCCCCACCGACCTCCCCTCTGTTTGTTCCAGTCTATTTATTGATTTGTCTTTATCTCTTTCTCTCTTATATTTACCTTTTGCTTGTTTGTTTTGTTTCTTAAATTCCACATATGAGTGAAATAACACAGTATTTCTCTTTCTCTGTCTTATTTTGCTTGGCATCATACTCTGCAGCTTCATCTATGTCTTGCAAATGGCAAGATTTCATTCTTTTTATGGCTAAATAATATTACATTACACACACACACACACACACACACACACCACTTCTTCTTTATCCATTCATCAATTGATGGGCATTTGGGCTGCTTCCATGTCTATAGTAAATAATGCTGCAATAATGAGCATTGTATTCTTTGTATTCATTGTATTCATTGTATTCTTTTGAGAACTACCTAGCAGTGCAATTGCTGGATCATAATTGGTCTATACTTTTAACTTTCTGATAAACTTCCATACTGTTTTCCAGAGTGGCTGCACCAGTTTGCTTTCCCATCAACAGTGCAAGAGGGTTCCCCTTTCTCCATATCCTTGCAACACCTGTTGTTTCCTAAGTTGTTGATTTTAGCCATTCTGATAGGTGTGATAGCTCATTGTGGTTTTTTTTTTTTTTTTTTTTTTTTTTTTTTTCTGAAATTTATTGACAAATTGGTTTCCATACAACACCCAGTGCTCATCCCAAAAGGTGCCCTCCTCAATACCCATCACCCACCCTCTCCTCCCTCCCACCCCCCATCAACCCTCAGCTTGTTCTCAGTTTTTAACAGTCTCTTATGCTTTGGCTCTCTCCCATTCTAACCTCTTTTTTTTTTTTTTTTTTTTCCTTCCCCTCCCCCATGGGTTCCTGTTAAGTTTCTCAGGATCCACATAAGAGTGAGACCATATGGTATCTGTCTTTCTCTATATGGCTTATTTCACTTAGCATCACACTCTCCAGTTCCATCCACGTTGCTACAAAAGGCCATATTTCATTTTTTCTCATTGCCATGTAATACTCCATTGTGTATATAAACCACAATTTCTTTATCCATTCATCAGTTGATGGACATTTAGGCTCTTTCCATAATTTGGCTATTGTTGAGAGTGCTGCTATGAACATTGGGGTACAAGTGGCCCTATGCATCAGTGCTCCTGTATCCCTTGGATAAATTCCTAGCAATGCTATTGCTGGGTCATAGGGTAGGTCTATTTTTAATTTTCTGAGGAACCTCCACACTGCTTTCCAGAGCGGCTGCACCAATTTGCATTCCCACCAACAGTGCAAGAGGGTTCCCGTTTCTCCACATCCTCTCCACATCTATAGTCTCCTGATTTGTTCATTTTGGCCACTCTGACTGGCGTGAGGTGATACCTGAGTGTGGTTTTGATTTGTATTTCCCTGATAAGGAGCGACGCTGAACATCTTTTCATGTGCCTGTTGGCCATCCGGATGTCTTCTTTAGAGAAGTGTCTATTCATGTTTTCTGCCCATTTCTTCACTGGGTTATTTGTTTTTCGGGTGTGGAGTTTGGTGAGTTCTTTATAGATTTTGGATACTAGCCCTTTGTCCGATATGTCATTTGCGAATATCTTTTCCCATTCCGTTGGTTGCCTTTTAGTTTTGTTGGTTGTTTCCTTTGCTGTGCAGAAGCTTTTTATCTTCATAAGGTCCCAGTAATTCACTTTTGCTTTTAATTCCCTTGCCTTTGGGGATGTGTCGAGTAAGAGATTGCTACGGCTGAGGTCAGAGAGGTCTTTTCCTGCTTTCTCCTCTAAGGTTTTGATGGTTTCCTGTCTCACATTGAGGTCCTTTATCCATTTTGAGTTTATTTTTGTGAATGGTGTGAGAAAGTGGTCTAGTTTCAACCTTCTGCATGTTGCTGTCCAGTTCTCCCAGCACCATTTGTTAAAGAGGCTGTCTTTTTTCCATTGGATGTTCTTTCCTGCTTTGTCAAAGATGAGTTGGCCATACGTTTGTGGGTCTAGTTCTGGGGTTTCTATTCTATTCCATTGGTCTATGTGTCTGTGTTTGTGCCAATACCATGCTGTCTTGATGATGACAGCTTTGTAGTAGAGGCTAAAGTCTGGGATTGTGATGCCTCCTGCTTTGGTCTTCTTCTTCAAAATTCCTTTGGCTATTCGGGGCCTTTTGTGGTTCCATATGAATTTTAGGATTGCTTGTTCTAGTTTCGAGAAGAATGCTGGTGCAATTTTGATTGGGATTGCATTGAATGTGTAGATAGCTTTGGGTAGTATTGACATTTTGACAATATTTATTTTTCCAATCCATGAGCAGGGAATGTCTTTCCATTTCTTTAAATCTTCTTCAATTTCCTTCATAAGCTTTCTATAGTTTTCAGCATACAGATCCTTTACATCTTTGGTTAGATTTATTCCTAGGTATTTTATGCTTCTTGGTGCAATTGTGAATGGGATCAGTTTCTTTATTTGTCTTTCTGTTGCTTCATTGTTAGTGTATAAGAATGCAACTGATTTCTGTACATTGATTTTGTATCCTGCAACTTTGCTGAATTCCTGTATCAGTTCTAGCAGACTTTTGGTGGAGTCTATCGGATTTTCCATGTATAATATCATGTCATCTGCAAAAAGCGAAAGCTTGACTTCATCTTTGCCAATTTTGATGCCTTTGATTTCCTTTTGTTGTCTGATTGCTGATGCTAGAACTTCCAGCACTATGTTAAACAGCAGCGGTGAGAGTGGGCATCCTTGTCGTGTTCCTGATCTCAGGGAAAAAGCTTTCAGTTTTTCCCCATTGAGGATGATGTTAGCTGTGGGCTTTTCATAAATGGCTTTTATGATCTTTAAGTATGTTCCTTCTATCCCGACTTTCTCAAGGGTTTTTATTAAGAAAGGGTGCTGGATTTTGTCGAAGGCCTTTTCTGCATCGATTGACAGGATCATATGGTTCTTCTCTCTTTTTTTGTTAATGTGATGTATCACGTTGATTGATTTGCGAATGTTGAACCAGCCCTGCATCCCAGGAATGAATCCCACTTGATCATGGTGAATAATTCTTTTTATATGCTGTTGAATTCGATTTGCTAGTATCTTATTGAGAATTTTTGCATCCATATTCATCAGGGATATTGGCCTGTAGTTCTCTTTTTTTACTGGGTCTCTGTCTGGTTTAGGAATCAAAGTAATACTGGCTTCATAGAATGAGTCTGGAAGTTTTCCTTCCCTTTCTATTTCTTGGAATAGCTTGAGAAGGATAGGTATTATCTCTGCTTTAAACGTCTGGTAGAACTCCCCTGGGAAGCCATCTGGTCCTGGACTCTTATTTGTTGGGAGATTTTTGATAACCGATTCAATTTCTTCGCTGGTTATGGGTCTGTTCAAGCTTTCTATTTCCTCCTGATTGAGTTTTGGAAGCGTGTGGGTGTTCAGGAATTCGTCCATTTCTTCCAGGTTGTCCAATTTGTTGGCATATAATTTTTCATAGTATTCCCTGATAATTGTTTGTATCTCTGAGGGATTGGTTGTAATAATTCCATTTTCATTCATGATTGTATCTATTTGGGTCATCTCCCTTTTCTTTTTGAGAAGCCTGGCTAGAGGTTTGTCAATTTTGTTTATTTTTTCAAAAAACCAACTCTTGGTTTCGTTGATCTGCTCTACAGTTTTTTTAGTTTCTATATTGTTTATTTCTGCTCTGATCTTTATTATTTCTCTTCTTCTGCTGGGCTTAGGCTGCCTTTGCTGTTCTGCTTCTAGTTCCTTTAGGTGTGCTGTTAGAGTTTGTATTTGGGATTTTTCTTGTTTCTTGAGATAGGCCTGGATTGCAATGTATTTTCCTCTCAGGACTGCCTTCGCTGCGTCCCAAAGCGTTTGGATTGTTGTATTTTCATTTTCGTTTGTTTCCATATATTTTTTAATTTCTTCTCTAATTGCCTGGTTGACCCACTCATTCGTTAGTAGGGTGTTCTTTAACCTCCATGCTTTTGGAGGTTTTCCAGACTTTTTTCTGTGGTTGATTTCAAGCTTCATGGCATTGTGGTCTGAAAGTAAGCATGGTATAATTTCAATTCTTGTAAACTTATGAAGGGCTGTTTTGTGACCCAGTATATGATCTATCTTGGAGAATGTTCCATGTGCACTCGAGAAGAAAGTATATTCTGTTGTTTTGGGATGCAGAGTTCTAAATATATCTGTCAAGTCCATCTCATCCAATGTCTCATTCAGGGCCCTTGTTTCTTTATTGACCGTGTGTCTAGATGATCTATCCATTTCTGTAAGTGGTGTATTAAAGTCCCCTGCAATTACCACATTCTTGTCAATAAGGTTGCTTATGTTTATGAGTAATTGTTTTATATATTTGGGGGCTCCGGTATTCGGTGCATAGACATTGATAATTGTTAGCTCTTCCTGATGGATAGACCCTGTAACTATTATATAATGTCCTTCTTCATCTCTTGTTACAGCCTTTAATTTAAAGTCTAGTTTGTCTGATATAAGTATGGCTACTCCAGCTTTCTTTTGGCTTCCAGTCGCATGATAAATAGTTCTCCATCCCCTCACTCTCAATCTAAAGGTGTCCTCAGGTCTAAAATGAGTCTCTTGTAGACAGCAAATAGATGGGTCTTGTTTTTTTATCCATTCTGATACCCTATGTCTTTTGATTGGCGCATTTAATCCATTTACATTCAGTGTTATTATAGAAAGATACGGGTTTAGAGTCATTGTGATGTCTGTATGTTTTATGCTTATAGTGATGTCTCTGGGACTTTGTCTCACAGGGTCCCCCTTAGGATCTCTTGTAGGGCTGGTTTAGTGGTGACAAATTCCTTCAGTTTTTGTTTGTTTGGGAAGACCTTTATCTCTCCTTCTATTCTAAATGACAGACTTGCTGGATAAAGGATTCTCGGCTGCATATTTTTCCTGTCTAGCACCCTGAAGATCTCTTGCCAATTCTTTCTGGCCTGCCAAGTTTCAAAAGAGAGATCAGTCACGAGTCTTATAGGTCTCCCTTTATATGTGAGGGCACGTTTACCCCTTGCTGCTTTCAGAATTTTCTCTTTATCCTTGTATTTTGCCAGTTTCACTATGATATGTCGTGCAGAAGATCGATTCAAGTTACGTCTGAAGGGAGTTCTCTGTGCCTCTTGGATTTCAATGCCTTTTTCCTTCCCCAGTTCAGGGAAGTTCTCAGCTATGATTTCTTCAAGTACCCCTTCAGCACCTTTCCCTCTCTCTTCCTCCTCTGGGATACCAATTATGCGTATATTATTTCTTTTTAGTGTATCACTTAATTCTCTAATTTTCCCCTCATACTCCTGGATTTTTTTATCTCTCTTTTTCTCAGCTTCCTCTTTTTCCATAACTTTATCTTCTAGTTCACCTATTCTCTCCTCTGCCTCTTCAAGCCGAGCTGTGGTGGTTTCCATTTTGTTATGCATTTCGTTTAAAGCGTTTTTCAGCTCCTCGTGACTGTTCCTTAGTCCCTTGATCTCTGTAGCAAGAGATTCTCTGCTGTCCTGTATACTGTTTTCAAGCCCAGCGATTAATTTTATGACTATTATTCTAAATTCACTTTCTGTTATATTATTTAAATCCTTTTTGATCAGCTCATTAGCTGTTGTTATTTCCTGGAGATTCTTCTGAGGGGAGTTCTTCCGCTTGGTCATTTTGGATAGTCCCTGGCGTGGTGAGGACCTGCAGGGCACTTCCCCTGTGCTGTGGTGTATACCTGGAGTTGGTGGGCGGGGCCGCAGTCAGACCTGATGTCTGCCCCCAGCCCACCGCTGGGGCCACAGTCAGACTGGTGTGTGCCTTCTCTTCCCCTCTCCTAGGGGCGGGATTCACTGTGGGGTGGCGTGGCCCGTCTGGGCTACTTGCACCCTGCCAGGCTTGTGATGCTGGGGATCTGGCGTATTAGCTGGGGTGGGTAGGCAAGGTGCTCGGGGGCAGGAGGGGCAGGCTTAGATCGCTTCTCCTTAGGTGATCCACTTCAGGAGGGGCCCTGTGGCAGCGGGAGGGAGTCAGATCCGCTGCCGGAGGTTTGGCTCCGCAGAAGCGCAGAGTTGGGTGTTTGCGCGGAGCAAGGAAGTTCCCTGGCAGGAACCGGTTCCCTTTGGGATTTCGGCTGGGGGATGGGCGGGGGAAATGGCGCTGGCGAGCGCCTTTGTTCCCCACCAAACTGAGCTCTGTTGTCAGGGGGCTCAGCAGCTCTCCCTCCCTTTGTCCTCCAGCCTTCCCGCTTTCCGAGCAGAGCTGTTAATTTCTGACCTCCCAGACGCTAAGTCGCGCTTGCTGTTGGAACACAGTCCGCCCGGCCCCTCCACTTTTGCAAGCCCGACTCGGGGGCTCTGCTTGGCCGGCGAGCCGCCCCTCCGCCCCGGCTCCCTCCCGCCAGTCCGTGGAGCGCGCACCGCCTCGCCGCCCTTCCTACCCTCTTCCGTGGGCCTCTCGTCTGCGTTTGGCTCCGGCGACTCTGTTCTGCTAATCCTCTGGCGGTTTTCTGGGTTATTTAGGCAGGTGTAGATGGAATCTAAGTGATCAGCAGGACGTGCGGTGAGCCCAGCGTCCTCCTAAGCCGCCATCTTGCCGCCGCGCTCTCAAGTCTTCATTGTGGTTTTGATTTGTATTTCCCTGATGATGAGTGATATTGAGAATATTTTCATGTGTCTGTTGGCCATGTCTTCGTCTTCTTTGGAAAAAATGTCTATTCATGTTTATTTGGTTTTGGGTTGTTGAGTTTTATAAGTTCTTTATAGATTTTGGATACTAATTTGCAAGGAAGTGTGAGTAATTTATCAGATTCACGAAACAATCAGTTTTGTTGATTGTTTCCTTCATTGTGAAGATGTTTTTTTTATTTTGCTGAAGTCCCAATAGTTTATTTTTGCTTTTGTTTTCCTTGCCTTGGGAGATGTATCTAGAAAGAAATTGCCGTGGCCAATGTAAAAAATGTTACTACCTGTGTTCTCCTAGGAATTTAATAGTTTCCTGTCTCACATTTAAGTGTTTCAATCATTTTGAATTTACTTTTGTGTATCGTGTAAGAAAGTGGTCCATTTCATTCTTTTGCATGTTGCTGCCTGGTTTTCCCAACACCATTTGTTGAAGACACTGTCTTTTTCCCATTGGATATTCTTTCCTGCTTTGTTGAAGATTAACTGACCATATAGTTGTAGGTTCATTTATGAGTTTTCTGTTCTGTTCTATTGATCTATGTGTGTCTATTTTTGTGCCAATACCATACTGTTTTGATTACTACAGCTTCGTAATATAACGTGAAGTCCAGAATTGTGATTCACCTAGCTTTGCTTTTCCTTTTCAAGATATCTTTGGCTATTCTTCATGGTTTCGCACAAAATTTAGTATTGTTTGTACTATATATGTGAAAAATGCTGTTGATATTTTGACATGGATTGCATCAAATGTGTAGATTGCTTTGGGTAGTATAGACATTTTAACAATATTTGTTCTTCCAATCCATGAGTATGAAATGTGTATCCATTTCTTTGTGTCATCTTAAATTTCTTTCATCAGTGTTTTATAGTTTTCAGAATACAGTTCTTTTATCTCTTTGGGTAGGTTTATTTCTAAGTATCTTATTAAAAATTTTTTTATGTTTATTTATTTTTGAGAGAGAGAGAGAGAGACAGAGCATGAGCCGAGGAGGGGCAGAGAGAGACACACACAGAATCGGAAGCAGGCTCCAGGCTCTGGGCTGTCAGCACAGGGCCCGATGTGGGGCTCGAACCCACAAACTGTGAGGTCATGACCTGAGCCAAAGTCGGACACTCAACTGACTGAGCCACCCAGATGCCCCTCTAAGTATCTTATTGATGTTGGCACAATTATAAGTGGAACTGATTCCTTAATTTATTTCTGGTGCTTCATTATTGGGGTATAGAAATGCAACAGGTTTCTATGTGTTGATTTGTTACACTGTGAATTTACTGAATTCTTTTATCAGTTCTAGCAGTTTTTTAGTGGAGTCTTTTGGGTTTTCTATATAGAGTACCATGTCATCTGCAAATAGTAAAGTCTTACTACTTCCTTACCAGTTTGGATTCCTTTTATTTCTTTTTGTCGTCTGATTACTGAGGCTAGGACTTCCACGATTATGTTAAATAATAGTGCTGAGAGTGGACATCCCTGTCTTGTTCCTGACCGTAGAAGAAAAGTTCTCAATTTTTCCCCATTAAGGATGATATTAGCTATGGATTTTTCATAGATGGCCTTTATTATGTGGAAGCATGTTATCTCTAAACCTATTTTGTTGAGGGTTTTTGTCTTGCGTGGATGTTGTACTTTTTCAAATGCTTTTTATGAATCTATTGAAAGGATCATATGGTTCTTATCTTTTTTTTCTTATTGATATGATGTATCACATTGATTGCTTTGTGAATATGGCGCCCTTGCAGCCCAGGAATAAATCTCACTTGATCATGGTGAATGATTTTTTAAAAGTACTATTGGATTTGGTTTGCTAGGATTTTGTTGAGGATTTTTGCATCTATGTTCATCAGAGATATTGGCCTGTAGTTCTCCGTCTGTCTCTGTCTCTCTCTTTTTTTCCTTGGTGTCTTTATCTGGTTTTGGCATCAAGGTAATACTGCCCTCATGGAATGAATTTGGAAGTTTTCTTTTATATTTTTTGGAACAGTTTGAAAAGAATAGGTATTAACTCTTCTTTTTTTTTACTTTTTTTAAAATATAATTTATTGTCAAGTTAGCTAACATACGGAATATACAGTGTACTCTTGGCTTCAGAAATAGATTCCCATGATTCATCACCTACATACAACACCCAGTGCTCATCCCAACAAGGGCCTTTCTCAATACCTATCACCCATTTTACCCTCCACCTTACCCTCTTCCATCAACCCTCAGTTTATTCTCTATATTTAAGAGTTTCTTATGGTTTGGCCCTGTCTCAGTTTGTGGCTATTTTTTTCCTTCCCTTCCCCCATGGTTTTCTGTTAAGTTTCTCAAATTCCACATATGAGTGAAAACATATGATATCTGTCTTTCTCTGACTGACTTATTTCACTTAGCATAATACCCTCCAGTTCCATCCATGTTGTTGCAAAAGGTAAGATTTCATTATTTTTTATTGCCAAGTAGTACTCCATTGTATGTATGTATATACCACATCTTCATTATCCATTCATCAGTTGATGAACATTTGGTCTCTTTCCATAATTTGACTGTTGTTGATAGCACATGATCAGGTGAGATTCATTACTAGGCTGCAGGGCTGGTTCAATATCTGCAAATCAATCAATGTGATACATCACATTAATAGAAGGATATGAACCATATGATCTTATCAATAGATGCAGAAAAAGCATTTGACAAAATACAGTATCCTTTCTTAATGAAAACCTTCAAGAAAGTTGTGATAGAAGGAACATACGTTAACATCATAAAAGCCATATATGAAAGGCCCACAGCTAATATCATCCTCAATGGGGAAAAACTGAGAGCTTTCCCCCTAAGATCAGGAACATGACAGGGATGTCCACTGTCATAACTTTTGTTTAACATAGTGTTGGAAGTCTTAGACTAAGCAATCAGGCAACAAAATGAAATAAAAAGCATCCAAATTGGCAAAGAAGAAGACAAACTTTTACTCTTCACAGGTTACATGATACTCTACATTTCAGGAAAACCTGAAAGACTGTACACAAAAACTGCTAGAACTGATACATGAATTCAACAAAGTCTCAAGATGTAAAATCAGTGTACAGAAATCAGTTGCATTTCTGTACACTAATAATGGAGTGACAGAAACAGATATCAAGGGGGGGGGGGCACCTGGGTGGCCCAGTCAGTTAAGCGTTTGACTTCAGCTCAGGTCATGATCTTATGGTTTGTGGGCTCTATCCCCACATCAGGCATGTGCTGATGACTCAGAGTCTGGAGCCTGATTCAGATTCTGTATCTCCCTCTCTCTCTGTCCCTCCCCTGCTTGCTCTCTGTCTCTCTCTTTCTCAAAAATAAATAAACATTAAAAAAGAAAGAGATATCAAGGAACCAATTCCATTTACAAATGCATCAAGAACCATAAAATACCTAGGAATAAACATAGCCAAAGATGTAAAAGATCTGTATCCTGGAAACTATAGAAAACTTATGAAAGAAATTGAAGAAGACACAAAGAAAAGGAAAAGCATTCCATGCTCATGAACAGGAAAACCAAATATTGTTAAAATGTCCATACTACCCAATGCAATCTACACGTTCAGTGCAATCCCAATCAAAATAGCACCAGCATTCTTCTCAGAGCTAGAACAAGCAATCCTAAAATTTGTATGGAATCACAAAAGACCCTGAATAGCCAAAGTAATGTGGAAAAAGAAAACCAAAGCTGGAAGCATCACAATTCCAGATTTTAGCCTGTACTACAAAGCTGTAATCATCAAGACAGTATGGTATTGGCACAAAAAGAGACACATAGACCAATGGAATGGAATAGAGAACCCAAAATTGGACACACAAAAGTATGGCCAAATCAACCCTTCTTTATATGTTTGGTAGAATTCTCCTGTGAAGCCATCTGGTTCTGGACTTCTATTTGTTGGGAGTTTTTTTTGATTACTGATTCAATTTCTTTGCTGGTTATTAGTCTGTTCAAATTTTCTATTTCCTTCAGTTTCAGTTTTGGTAGTTTATATATTTCTAGAAATTTATCCATTTCTTCTACGATGTCCAATTTGTTGTTTGTCCAATTTTTCATTATATTCTCTTATGACTTATTTCTGTGGTGTTGGTTGTTCTTTCTCTTCTCTCAATTGTGATTTTATTTATTTGAGTCCTTTCTCTTTTTTTCTTGATAAGTCTGGATAAAGAGCTATAAATTTTATGGATTTTTTTCAAAGAACAAGCTTATGGTTTCATTAATCTGCTCTATGGTTTTTGTAGTTTCTATATCACCTAATTATTTTCTAATCTTTATTATTTATTTCCTTCTTTTGGTTTTAGGTTTTGTTTGTTGTTCTTTCTCTAACCTCTTTGGTACAGGGTTAGGCTGTTTGAGCTTTTTCTTGCTTCATGAGGTAGATCTCTATTGCTCTCAACTTCCCTCTTAGAACCAGTTTTGCAGTATCCAAGAAGTTTTGGCCCATTGTGGTTTCATTTTCATCTGTTTCCATGTACTTTTTAAATTTCTTCTTTGATTTCTGGTTGACCAGAAATTCATTGTTTAGTATCATGCTGTTTAACCTCCATGTATTTGTAGTCTTTCCATATTTTTTTCTTGTGGTTGTTTTCTAGTTTCATAGCATTATGGTCATAAAAGTTGCACGGTATGATTTCAATCTTGAATTTGTTGAGGGTTGTGTTGTGGGCTAATATGTGATCTATTCTGGAGAATATCCTGTGCGGACTTGAAAAGAATGTGTATTACAAAAATAAACTCAAAATGGATGAAAGACCTAAATGTAAGACAGGAAGCCATCAAAATCCTTGAAGAGAAAGCAGGCAAAAACCTCTTTGATCTTGGCCTCAGCAACTTCCTACTCAGCACGTCTATGGAGGCAAGGGAAACAAAGCAAAAATGAACTACTGGGAACTCATCAAAATAAAAAGCTTCTGCACAGCAAAGCATAAATAGCAAAATAGAAATAAAAGGAAAAGTTGCAAACTCATTGTATGAAGCCAGCATTAACTTGATTGCAAAACCAAAGACCCCACTAAAAAGGAGAACTACAGACCAAATTCCCTAATGAACATGGATGCTGAGATGTCAGCACAGAGCCCAACATGGGGCTTGAACCCATGAACCATGAGATCATGACCTGAGCTGAAGTCAGATGCTTAACTGACTGAGCCACCTAGATGCCCCTAGATGGGTCTTCCTTTTTAACCATTCTGTCCTCTTATGTCTTTTTTGTTTTTGTGTTTGTTTAGGTTCAGTTAGTAAACATACGTTGTAATATTAGTTTCAGCTGAAGAATATAGTGATTCAACAGATTCAACACTTCCATACAACACCTGGTGGTCATCATATTAAGTACATTCCCTATTCCCCATCACCTCCTCCATCCATTTCCCCTTGGTAGCCATCAGTTTATTCTCTATAATTAAGATCTGTTTCTTGGTTTGCCTTTATCTCTCTTATTTTTTTCCCTTTCCTTCTTTGTTTTGTTTCTTAAATTCCACACAGGAGTGACATCATATGGTATACCCTCCACCTCCATCCATGTCATTGCAAATGATTTCACTCTTTTTATGCCTGAGTAATATTCCATTTTATATATACCACATCTTCAAAGATTCATTTTTAATATTTCTTGCAGAACTTGTTTAGTGGTCATAAGTCCTTTAGTTTTTGTGTGTCTGAGAGATTCTTTATCTCTCCTTCTATTCAAGAAATTCAACTGTGTCTTCTGAATTTGGAAGTAGTGACTTTATGAAGAAGGGTTCCTGGAGTGTCCTGCAGTACATTGTCCCCTCTTCACCACACCTGGCAGTTCATGAGAGTATCCAATATGTGTTGTTTATGTCCTGCTGTTGTGTCATGAGTCACTTTTCCTTTCAGTGTAGTTGTCTTCTCTAATTAGCTGCCTATTGTGGGCTGTGCTTGCTCTCTGTGATGTTAGTAGGACCCAGGCAGGTCAACTCTAAGGGGGCATGACTGCTGGGGAACTTGGGAGCCGGGTGACAATGCTAGCAAAGTTTGTGCTGGATCACTAATCCTATGCCAGATGCCCTGAAACACTCTAGGGGCTGGTGGCTGTGTTATGGGGTTTCTAGGGGCAAAAGCCTGGGCAAGAGAGTGAGGATGGCTGGGCATGGCTGGTACTTGTGCTCAACAGTGGTTGGGGATGCATGACTGGAGGTGACATGGCTTAACAAAATTTTCCCTGAGCCCAGGATCAAAGCTAGTAAGTTGGTTGGTGTGTGCTAGTCCCCAGGAGAACTTGTGGACACGGCATACTGCTAGTGGGTTTTATAGAAAGTGTCTGTGCAGCCCTGTCTCCCATAGGTGGCTCTGTGTTTATGCTGGGGTTTGGGGAAGGAAAATGGCATCTTCCAGCTCTCTCATTTTTGAAGTCCCCTAACATGCTCTGAAATCAGTATGAACAACTCTATCTCCTGCTGGTCTCCAGTGTTGTGTAAACTGTGATTTTTATGTTGCCTCTCTGTGTGGGCTGCTGTCTCCTTAAGGGCAGTGACCCAACTATCACTCACCCTTGGACTTGCCCAGAACTGAGTCAGCTGACTTTTAAAACTCCAGACTCCAAGTCCCACTGGTTTTACAGACTCAAGGAATTCAGTCCCTCTGGTTTTTAAAACCAAATATTATGGTTTTAAAATATTTAAAATATTTTAATTTAAAATAAAATATTTTAAAAATTAAAAATAAATAAAATATTTAAAATATGGTTCACTCTTCCACGTGTGAACACCCTGGTGTGAGGGCCCATTTCTCTGCTCTTTCCATGTGTGCAGCTCCTTCTCTCCTACAGACAGCCTCCCTTACCTTTCTGACCTTTCTAACCTTTCAGATGCAGCTTCATCTCTGTGTTTAGTTGTGGAGTTTGTTCTGCTAGTCTTCAGATTGCTGTACGGTTTATTAACTTGGATGTAGATGATATCTAGTTGAAAATATGGGATGGGGTAAACTCAGGGTCCTCCACCTCTGCCATCTTCCCAAGCTTTTTGCTAGAATAATTTACTTTTAAAATGAGACATAAGGTGGAGAAGTCAAAGGAATGCATTTCTAGTGGTAAAATATCAAGGTCTTAATATCTGGCCAGGGGAAATAATTGAGTGTGATGTCTTCCCAGTCTTTTAAATAGTGTACCTAGTAAGTGAACCTGAGGCTTACACAGGCTGTGTTCAATGCCTGGACTTATGAAGGACCTCCTCCCTAGGAAAAGTTTCTGATTTCAGGGCAAAAGAGCAGTAGTCTCTCAAACCAGACATGAGCCCTGGAAAGAAGCCCCTTAGTATCAGGACCTGTTTTTCTTTTCCAGCCTTGTGCAGATTTTTGCCTTAGAGCAAAGAATAGGATGAAGCATAAGAATCCCGTAGATTGGTGGTACAGAGACTAAGATGAGATGTGGTGAGCAGTGGTTTAAGACTAAGAAACCTCTTCCCAGTGGCCTAACTACCTTGGGAAGGTAGTTCCCCTTACCCAAAGACTGATGTTTTCTCTGTGTGTTTTGCTTACAGGGAAGGTTCAGACAGAGCTTGGTAAGTGACCCCTTTAGGGATTATTTCTTCTGGTCTATCTTTTAGCATCTGATTTTCCATGTATGTTCTTTTCATATCCCAACCAACTATGATGCCCAGTATGGAATGCTGATAACAATGTGGGTGGCGGGAGAAAATGCTGATAGCAATATGGGTGTCAGGAGAAAGGGGAGAAGGGCAGGGGTGGGTGCAAAATGCAGTGTGTGAGCAGGGAAGCAGCACTGACCTGATGTTCTGATTCCATTTTTCCATGACTGCTTCAGACTGGAGAAGGGCTGAAGGCCAGGCTGGTGAGTGAAATCTGTCTCCCTCCCACTGTCCACTTTACATCTCAACATCCCAGTCACTCACTCTGACTAACCACCCATGCTTCATTCTGGTTTATTCCACAGGCACATGGCATGCATTAATGTATGTCACTTAATAGAAGTCATATTCTAGTTTTGCTCTCATATTTACTTTCATATCATCCTGAGGTGTAAGCATATTGTAAGCCATTGGTGAAAATTATGGTTGCACATCAGAATTATCTAGATCCTGGTACCGACCCTCAAAGACTGTGACTTGTGGGTCTAGAATGGGCATGTTGACCTATATGTAAATATTTTCCCCTATACCTTCTTCCATTCCCTACATAAAGCAGTCTAATGTGTAGCTTTATTTTGTATGTATTCTTGCAAAAGGTGAATTTCTTCTTTGTGCACAAGCATTTTAGTTTCTGTAAATGACATTTACAGTCTTGTGCTGTTCTTTGCTTTTTTCACTCATCACTGTGTTTTAATACCCGTCCCTGCCACCACATCTGGTCTGTGTCTCCTTGCTGTGGAGTACTCCATTTTAGCCGGCCACCTTCTTGGAACAGACATCCAGCCTGCCTCTAACTCCATACCACCACACACATTGCTGACTGAATAGCTTCAAATGTGTTGCCTTCTGGCTTTATGTGGATATTTCTCTGGGATGTGTACCCAGGAAGGGAATTGCTGGTCCATGGGGGAGGGGATATGTCACTAAGTGGGATAGAAGGATCCCCCAAAGGCAGTATCATCATCCTGCCATTGGCAGTACATGGAGGTTCCACATGCTACATCCCATATGAGCCAGCTTTCTAAGTTAGCTTGTCAATGGAGATGAATGATTGCTCATTGTTCTTTCAGTCTGTCCTCCTCTGGACACTAAGAAGTTTGGGCATCTCTTCATATGCTAGATGACTTTCGGGGCTTCCTTTTTTGAATATTGCCAGTTCGTGTCCTTTGGCTATTTTTAGTATGAGGTTACTATCTTTCTTTTATTGATTCAAGGAGACATGTGTACATACATACACATATCACCAACAAAGTTTCAAAAACTCAAGTCATAAGATAAAAATTTGATGAATTAGATTTTATCAAAATTAATGATTTCTTTTCAGTAGGAAACCATGGACATAGCTGATAGCAGGTGACAGATTAAAGAAGGAATTTACAATGTTTAATACCAGTGAGGGATTAATATTCTTATGCAGATATATCTTCATCAAGTTTTTACCTTATGTCAGGTGTTTTTGAAATTCTACTGAAGAAAAACTTCCTCACACTTAGGTCACAAAGATACTCTCTTCCACTTTCTTCTGTTCACTTTATATGTATTATGTGTATGTCTTTAATCCATCTGAAGGTTGCCATCTACTACATCATCTGTGATTTCCCCATTGATGTGGGTATTTCTCTTAGTTCATATTTGATTCCCATGTGTAGATAGGACTATATTTTGACCACCTATTACTTCATTGTTTTCACTGCTATGGCTTTCGTACCCAAAAGTACAAGTTATTCTCCTTTTCTGGGAGTGAATGGACATTTTTAAAAGTGAACGGACATTTTTAGGTCCATTTTAAATTTTAGAATAAATTTACAAAATCTTTTTAAAAAATCCAAAAGTGCCTAAGTGGCCCAGTCAAACATCTGACTTTGGCTCAGGTCATGATGTCCCACATCATGGGAGTTCGAGCCCCACATCAGGCTCTGCACTGACAGTGTCAAGCCTTCTTGGGATTCTCTCTCTCCCTCTCTCTCTGCTCCTCCCCCATTATCTTGCTCTCTCAAAATAAATAAACTTAAAAAAAATAAATTTCTACTAGTTATTCTGATGTAAAAACAGGTTTGAAAGGCCCTGCTATAAATTTATGAATCTCTGAAAACTTCTATTACTTTTGCTATTTTGTGATTTGTTGATTTATCTGTTGTAAAGCAAAATAAGATAAAACAAAACAGAAATCAACTCAGAATGGTTCATATTAAGAAAGGATGCAAGACAGAATGTCTAAAGGACATGTTAGGACAGGAGCCATGTTCAACCAGACCCCCTTGGACTGAGCTTGCTGGTCAGATTGAAACTTCATGTGCAACTTTCAGGGCATCTCAGCCACCTGTATTGGTTCTCTTTGCCTACATCCTTGTTCTCCTGCCTTTCTCAGTACAAGGTTAGACTGCATACAGATTTGGTATAACCCAGCACTGACACCACCCACCTACCCAATTCTAAATTCCCAGAGAAATGCCATGGTGAACCCAGACCAGTCTGGACTCTACCTGTCATGGTAGGAAGGAGATCATTGGGTTTGTGTCATTCCTCATGCATCTTGAGTCTCCCTCAACGTTCTAGAGTTACTGGCTCAGATCTCTAAACCTGTTTTCCTTTCTGCTTGGTTTCAGAGTGGAGAGCAGCCCAACAATATGCAGGTAACTGAAGTCAAGGGACTGTAACTTGTGATTGGGTTGGCTGGATTTTAAACACAAAGGAGGTGGAGAGATCTGAGATTAGAGGAAGGGTCTGTCCAAGAGCCAAGTATGGAGCCTGCATGCACACACACACATACAGCATAATCCTACCTTTGCACATATACGACATGACACATATGCCTGCATGTGCACATCTGATTATACTCACACATGCACATTTTTGTGCATGCACATTATACTCACACATGCGCATATCTTCTTTAAAAGCACATCATTTTCTGTGTTTTACCAGATTTGTTTTCATCTGGCAGGAAGGCTGCTAGGGCCTGTTTGTAGGAACCTCTTATCTGAAAGAAGAGATCCTTAAGGTTCTCATCTATCAAATGGGTGTGCTTTGAGGGGTGAGGTGTTGAAGTGCAGGGCACTGGACCAGATGATCTCAGAGGTCCCTTTCCATTTTAAAATCCTAACATTGCTATAAAACTGAGGCTCAGAGTTCACATGATGATCTCAAGGTCACACAGAGTGGTGGCATCCAGGAATTGGACCAGCCAGGAGCCTCTTCACCTTGACCAGGAGTTGGGAGAAGTGAGCCTGCCTCCATCTCCCACGAATCTATCTTGTTTTCTATCTCTGCTCTCCGTGGTACCTAGTATGGCATTCAGGAAACTTTAGGAAAGAAATATGATTCCTCCTGCGGCTTTCAGGTGCTCAGGAGTGACTTGCAAGCTGCTTCAGTAAACAGGGATGGTTTTAGGGTGGGAATGACCACCAGGAGCACTACGGTTTACTTGTCAGGGAAGGGGACAGGCAGGGCCCAGAACCGTCCTCCACAAACCTTAAACCCGTGCCTCTGCACAGTGCATGTAACCCTTGATCCGGCCTCGGCGCACCGCAGCCTGGAGGTCTCCGAGGATGGCAAGAGCGTGTCCTCTTGCGCAGCAGTGTCCGGCTCTGTGGCGGGGGACCAGCAGCGGTTCTCTGAGCAGACGTGCGTGCTGAGCTGTGAGCGCTTCTCAGCTGGCCGACACTACTGGGAAGTATATGTGGGACGGCGCAGCCGCTGGTTCCTGGGTGTGTGTCTGGCTGCAGTTCCCCGCTTGGGGCCAGTGCGCCTAAGCCCGGCCAGCGGTTACTGGGTGATGGGGCTGTGGAACCACTGTGAGTACTTCGTCCTGGACCCACACCGCATCCCGCTCACCCTGCGCGTGCCGCCCCGGCGTGTGGGCATCTTCCTGGACTGGGAGGCAGGAAAACTGTCCTTCTTCAACGTGTCTGACGGCTCCCACATCTTCACCTTTACCGACACCTTCTCAGGCACGCTCTGTGCGTATTTCAGGCCCAGAGCTCACGACGGTGGTGAACACCCGGATCCCCTAACCATCTGTCCATTGCCTATTAGGGGGACACAAGACCTAGAAGAGGATGACCGTGACACTTGGTTACAGCCCTATGAACCCACAGATCCCACCCTGGGCCTATAGTGAGGCAATCTTTTGCCTGCGGGTCTGGGTCTTTGGCGGCTTCCTGGATACTTTTTGCTCTCCCGCTTCTACGGAGGAAGCATCACAAAAAGGTCAGCAAAGGCTAAAGACTCAGCACAGCAGAAAGGGAACAAAAAGAGGAACCTTTGCTTATATGTGTGTGTATACACATATATACATATAAATACACAAACACACACACACACACACACACACGATTTTCTTTAAGAAAAAGAGGCAATTCCAAAGCTTGTTTGTGTGGATGGTAAGAAAAAGCAAATGAATAACAATAAATTCATGCTGTCAGTAGCCACAGTATGCACTGTGGAAGACCAGAAAGAAACTGGAATGGAGGAAAGATGGAGGGAAATCTTACTGGACTGGATAAGAAGAATCGGTTAGCTTGTATATTTTTTATACTTTTTGTATATGTTTTCTAAAATGTCTAGAAGCAATGACACTTCATAAGCAATGAGTTCACTTAGGGCTTAGATCCCAGTGTTAAATGGCATTTCTCACTGAAATGAACTTGGAGAAATGGCTGATTCCAGGGTTGGAGCAGAGAAAGTACAGGTGAATCTGGAACATTGTGTATTCAAATGTGCTCAGAAACTGATGGGGACATAGGAACTAGGATGAACAGGCTCCACTAGCCAGTTATGAGACAGCTTGAACATTATAATGAATAATGACAAGAATTGATCAACAAGGAATTGAGCAAATAAGAAAATTCCCTAAGTGTGCCGAGAGGTTTCTCAGAAAATAAATACAAAAATGCAGAAAAAGGAAAGAAGAAAATGAAAGGTAACTCTATGAACTCACGTTTTTTTTAAAATATGTACAGATATGTGGAGCACACACACATGTGATAGGTATAGGTAGGTAGGTATGTAGGTAGGTAGATAGATGTGTGTCTGCATGCATATGGTTCCTAGCTCTGTCAGTTTTGATAGCTTAGAAACAATAACACACCTAGCACCCAGAATTTAGCTTTTTTGTTTTCCACAAAAGGAATGAAGGTTCCTTTGAGAAATGGTGGACTCCAGGGCTGAGGCGGGGAAAACACAAAATAGGTGTGATATTATGATTAATAAGTATATATTTCCACCTAGACTCTCACACAGAGCTCTTGAAACCCTTAGAATTTCCTAAATGGTAAGAACTATTAGGGTGGCTTTTGGTATTCATAACAAGCACCTTTCAACCATACCTTATTTATGTTAATGATATGTCTTTTGGAAAGCCCCCTAAGGATGGGGCTGGTTATCAGAGGAACCAAGTATGTGATTAAAAGGTTAAAACTTAGACCCATCTCCCAACCTCCACCTCCAAACTCAGTGAAGAGAGGCTGGAGATTAAGTGCAATCACCAGTATTGCCAATGACTTAATCAACAGAATATATGTAATAAAACCTACAAAAAACTCAAAAGGACCAGGTTCAAAGAGCTTCCAGGTTGGTGAACTCTTGAAGAGGGAGAGAGAGTGGTGCACCCAGAAAGCATGGAAGCCTCACACTTTACCCCATTCCTTGCTTTTTGCATCTCTTCCATTTGGCTGTTCCTGGGTTATAATAAACCAGTAATCTAGTAAATAAACTGTTTTCCTGAGCTCTGTGAGGTGCTCTAGCAAATTACTAAACTTCTGAAGGTTGTGGGGACCTCCAATTTATAGCTGTCAGAAGCACAGGTAACAACCTGGACTTGTAAGGGTGTGTGAAATGAGGGGCAGTCTTATAGGACTGAGTCCTTAACTTTTGGAATATGACACTATCTCTAGGTAAATAGTGTCAGAATTAACAGCTTGGTGTTTAAAAAATATACAAGAATGGGTCTAAAAGATCTTGTATTAGGGGGTGCCTGGGTGGCTCAGTAGTTGAACATCTGACTTTGGCTTAGGTCATGATCTTGTGGTTCTTGAGTTCGAGCCCCAAGTCAGGCTCTGTGCTGACAGCTCAGAGCCTGGAGCCTGCTAAGGATTCCATGTCTCCTTCTCTCTCTCTGTCCTTCCCCTGCTCACTCTCTGTCTCTCTCTTTCAAAAATAAATAGACATTAAAAATATAAATAAATAAATAAATAAATAAATAAAAGATCTTCTACTAGAAAGTAAGGAAGTACTCAAAGAATGAAGAGGATTTATTGTCAAATTGGGTGTTGTATGGAAACCAATTTGACAATAAATTTCATATTAAAAAAATAAAGTTTACTGATAAAAAAAAAAGCAGCTCAGAATGATCTGCATGCCAAAGGGGCATATTTTGGGGTGGCATATTTGGCTACCCTTCAGCCCAAAAAAAATTTTTTGAACAACACTGAAGGGGATTATAATATGCCACCCCAATAACTGCCACTTTGGAATGAAAATTATTTTGAGCTGAAGGCAATTGAGAATTAACAGATGTATAAAGAATCTTTCACAGAGCTTCTGTTAAAAAAAAAAAGAATGAAGGGGAGATGTCAATTTGACATAAAAGCTTAAAGGAACTCTACTAGCCAAATTTGATCACAGTAATTAATGGAACTTACAAATAAGTAAAAATAGGAATCCAAGCATATGTATATCTACACTGATATACATAAATAAATGAATACCCAAATAGGGGAGAAGAGAAAATTCAACTCTACAACAGAAGTTTCAAAGTATTTCCCACAAAATAGCAATTATTTATTAATTTAGAATCACAATACACTTACCGATTTTACAGAGGAGGAGACTGGCAGACATCACAATAACAGAGTGACAAGAGTTAACATCACCAGGTATGACATAAATTTATACCATGTGTTTCCTGATGCAAAACAGTGAAGAGAAAACAACAGCATCACTTTTGAGGTATTCCTGCCCCTAAAATTCATAAATCATGAAGAAATAGACAAGCTGGCTGATACTCCTAAAAACTGTCAAGGTCATTAAAAACAAGGCAAGACTAAAGAATTATTTCAGATTGAAGGAAACTAAAGAGAGGATGACTAATGCAATAGAGTAATATATAGAGAGAATGATAAATGAATGCATATAAGTGCTAAATAACTGGCTTTCTGGGAAGAAAAAACTGTAGCACTTGTTCATTTCCATGGTGTAAATACTACTATGGCTGATTTCAAGCCATTGATGTGACATCAGTGATGGATTTGGGAAGAAATGCCCACAACTGGCTCTCAAGTCACCAGCTCCAGCATACCACTGATTTTATGTGATTCTACATAGAGCATTTGGTCATCTATGTGACTGTCTCTCTAAAAAATCAAATAAGTTCATTTTTGAGTTTATGAAAATGCTTGGCTACCTGTTATTATAAAATTATAGCCTTGTTCAGAAGAAATGAATAGACACTTTTCCAAAGAAGACATCCAGATGACTTGTCATGCTTCTTGAGCATGACAAGATGTTCAACATCACTCATCATCAGGGAAATGCAAATCAAAACTGCAGTGAGATATCACCTCACACCTGTCAGAATGGCTAAAATCAATGCAAGAAACAACAGGTGTCAGCGACAATGTGGGAATGCTTTTGCACTGTTGGTCGGAATGAAAACTGGTGCCGTTACTCTGGAAAACAGTATGGAGGGTCCTCAAAAATTAAAAATAGAACTACCTTATGATCCAGCAGTCACACTACTGGGTATTTATCCAAAGATTACCAGAACACTAATTCAAAGGGATACATGCACCCTGATGTTTATAGCAGCGTTATTACAATAACTAAGATATGGAAGCAGCCCAGGGCCCACTGAGTGATGAATGGATAAGGAAGAGAGAGAGAGTGAGACGATGATGATAGATAGATAGATGATAGACAAATAGATAGATGATATATAGATAATGGAACATTTATCATCCATAAAAAAGGATGAAATCTGGCCATTTGCAATGACATGGATGTGCTAGAGAGTATTATGCTAAGTGAAATAAGTCAGAGAAAGACAAACACCATATGATTTCACTCATATGTGGAATTTAAGAAACCAAAGGAGCAATGGTAAAAAAGAGATTGAGAGACAAACCAAGAAACGGACTCTTAATTATAGAAAACAAACTGATGGTTACCAGAGGGGAGGTGGGGGGGATGGGTAAAATAAATGATAAGGATTAAAGAAGGCACTTGTGATGAGTACAGAGTGTTGTAGGTAAGTTTTGAATTACTAAGTTGTACACCTGAAACTAATGTTACACTGTATGTTACCTAACTGGATTTAAATAAAAACTTAAAAATAAACTTAAAAATAAAATAAAAACTTAAAAAAATGCTAAGAGAAATAATGGGGAAACAGGGAAAAACAGAGAGAGAGAGAAGCAAATCAAGAAATAGACTCCTGGGGTGCCTGGGTAGTTCAGTTAATTAAGAAGTGTCTGACTTTGGCTCAAGTCATGATCTCAGGGCTCATGAGTTTGAGCCCTGCATCTGGCTTTCTGCTGTCAGCACAGACCCCATTCTGGATCCTCTGCCCACATCTCTCTTTATGCCCCTTCCCCTCCAAAAAATTAAATAAACATAACTAAAAAAGAGAAATAGACTCTTAACTGTAGAGAACAAACTGATGGTTACCAGAGGGGAGGTCAGTCAGGGCATAGATTAAATAGGTGATGGGAATTAGGGAATGCTTTTGTCATGATAAACACTGGGTGATGTATGGAATTGTTGAATCACTATATTGTACACTTGAAACTAATATAACTATGTTAACTAACCAGAATTAAAGTTTCTAAAAGTCTAAAACTATGTTAACTAACCAGAATTAAAGTTTCTAAAAGTCTAAAAAGTCTAAAAGTTATAGCCTTATTAACATACTATGTATGATATTCAGAAAAAATTGGTTATGTATAATCATTTGTATTAGTGTGCAAATATTTTGGTGTCCTACTCACAAATGTTGTATGACAACATTAGAAGTATGTTCCTTGACTGTATACAATGATTATCCATTACTTTAATATTGTTTTTATGCATTAAATAATAAAAAAACAGCTGATACAAAAGGCAAGTTAAATTATTTTTAAATAACTTACAGCTCTACCAGTGCATTTTCAGTAATGGGGAAGCCTAGCTTTAAAGTTGAAAGGGATCTTAGACAGTCAGCTACATGTTTTGTGAACCATAGAACCCATGCTGGAGGCCACCTGAGAGGCTGGAATATTCAGAGTAGAAACCCAAGTCTCCTTCCAGTCAAACACCATGACCCTCTTGAAAGTTTCTAAAAATAGGACATGATATATTCAGTTCTGTCCACTGTTTACATTTTTCATGTAGCTATTCCTCAAAACTGGGAAATAGTAAACACAGAACTTCTGTGTGTATCCCAATGCTGTGTAAAAATACAACTGTGAAGTGAGGCTTCCCTTGCTTGAGGCAGCCCAGGCCTGGCTAACTCACAAGTGCGGGCAGAGCTGAGAGAGGGCCTTAACCTTAACAGAGGAAGGGAATAAAGTTATTATTGGCACCGTGGGAATCTTACAGGGGAAACACATATCCCCATGGATTGAGCACTTCAACACATTTTGGTGGGCTTATAAATTGGAAAGTTTTGAGGTCAATTTTCCTAATGTTTACCAATTTCTAAATGTGAGCATCCTCTGACTGAAAAGTTCCATTTCAAGAATCTGATCTACATAAATATTCATACCAGCACCTAAATATATAAGAGGATGTTCACTGCAGCAGTGAAAGCAAGGGTGGAATACCACATACTTGCTACTAGGAGAACAGATAAAAATGGTCTGTATATGCTATGGGTACTGTTGCACCATAAATTTTACAGGGGGTGTGTATTATTACTTTTATAATTAAAAAAGTAAGCCAATGTTTTTTTTCCATCTGCTTCATGCAAATGGAAACAATTTCAAGAAAACATTTTTTAAATTTTTTTCATTTATTTATTTTTGAGAGACAGAGAGAGCACAAGTGGGGAGGGGCAGAGAGAGAAGGAGACAGAATCCAAAGCAGGCTTCAGGCTCTGAGCTGTCAGCACAGAGGCTGACACGGGGCTCAAACTCACGAACTGTGAGATCATGACCTGAGCCGAAGTCAGACGCTTAACTGACTGAGCCACCCAGGTTCCCCTACAAGAAAATATTTTTAAAATATATAATTGTAAGTCAAAACCATCTGCTTGGATAGTCTTAACACTACAAGGTAGTGACATGACATGTTTTCGTGTCTGTCATAGTTTTCAAATCACTGCCTTTGATTGCCTCTGTAGATAGAGCCCTTCTTTCTTGTTCCTCAATGGCAGAGCCCACAATGTTCATATAACTTTATTAAGTGATGTGTCCAGTTTGCAAACTCTGGTCTCCTATCCAACTCTGACATCTGACAGGTTGTGTGCCTGCTGTGGGGGGGGGGGGGCTGTTCTGCTTCTAGAGACCTTCTCTTCCTCCCTCTGACAACTTTTGCTGTTCTCTCAATAATGAGGCAAGAAGGAGAGATGAAGGAAACAGTGCAGCCATACCTCCCCTGGGTCCTCCTCATTCCTCAGTTGCCCCAGCTTGGGCTGAACCCCTAACCTCTGCTCCATTTGTTCATGCCAGGATATACCAATGCTCCTGTGATATTGGGTCCGCTCACTTGGAGACTACATTCTTGGGATGGATAGTGCATCAAAGTGGCTCAATTTAGATAGCTTTCCAGATATTTTTTTTTGACAGAGGAAACACACACCTTGTGTGTGTGCTGTGTTAAAGCAGGAGTTGGGCAGGCTGTCTCCAAGGACCACGCCCTTCAGTTTTCTCTTTCTCTGGGCAGACCAACAATCCCATCACGTAAGATGCAAAACATTGGGTGGTACACACCACAAAATTATATATAATTTTTGTAGGGCTGGTCTAGGGGAGTGGCAAGTACCCCCACCCTCCTCTCCATGGAGGATAGGGAATTGCATCTCACCATGAACATTCCACTCCTAAGGCTTTGGTGACTCCCCCTTTCCAGTATCTTTCCCATTCTCTGCCCCACAAAAAACAAATGAGCTCCTCTTTTAGCCACGTATTTATGTCACAACTTTTAAATTAGTTTATGGTCAATGCAAATCAATTCTATAATGAGTAATCAAAGCATAAATATGAAAATTCAAAATAAGTATTCAACACAAAAATACAAGCATAAAAGCGGGTTCATTCATACACACACAGCAACATAAGATCCAGTAGATGCTGTTTCAGAGGATAGTAATGCTTGTTCTTCCCCTTAAAGACTATGGCCACATCAGAGGTAGAAAGCCTAAGCTTATCATTATGTGTTCACACATGAGCCAAAATTTGTTTTTAAAAATGCTTTTTATATTGAAACTATTGTAAAAGATATATTTTCCAGAATTAAGCCTCCTCTCTGGCTGCAGTACTAGTTTCTAACATCTAAAATCTGACTGTTACAGAAAGTATTCCAAATGTAACCATCTGGCTCTTAAGTGTTAAAAAAAAAGGTTTTTTTTTTCCAAAAATAATTTAAAGGGATTATTGCAAACTTAACAATGCTGGCATTCTCCCAACCTTACTCCAGCATGGGGGTCTTTGGTTTGGTATCCACAACCTTGGGTCTGACCTTCACCCCATTCCCATCATTCCATGTGCTTCCTTCCCAGGCTCTTCCACTGGCTCCTCCACCCTGTATCCAGGCAGCATTGTGTCTGGTGACTGTGCCTGCTTCCAAAGTCTTGGCTTGGGACTTGTTCCCACACACACCAAGATTCATGGCCTCTCCACACACTGAGGAGACTTGGGAGGCTCTTCCTCCAGCCAGCAGACCCCTGTGTCCTGGCTGCCACAATTGGCATCAGGCTGAGGAACTCTCATTGTCTTCCTCTCTTCCAGCAACAATTTGGAAATGATTTTGTAGACCAAGGCCCAAAGCCATGCCATTGTGGGGCTGTGTGTATCTGTCATGGCTGCTTGCCTCCCTGATATGTTCTCCAAACCTCTCCTGGAAAGTGATCTTGGCAAAGAGTTGGTCAGCAAGAGATTTGGGAGAGACCTAGAACTGGGAAACAGAAGTAGTGGGTGGAGTTGGTTAGCATGGGGGCACTGATGAGAGTTTTTTTTGGCCTGAAGTTGGTTTTGGAAGGGTGAACCCCACACGGATGGGGCCCATCTGTCAACTGACATCTACTAACCTGGGAGCTCACAACCTCATTGTAGGATCAGGTACTGACCACATTTTTAAACTGTCACTTTCCTGATGGACAAGTTGCTCTCAGTATGTCAAAGAAGAAAGAAAAGGGACCAACTGTATTAAGCTAAACAAGGTCAATACAAGAAAATGGGTTATTTAAGTTAAATTAAGTCCCTCTGCTGGCAACCTTGGGAGGGAACCTCAGGTACAAAAAACATAGCCTATTATTTTTGTTCCTTTTCCCTTATGTTCATCTGTTTTGTCTCTTAAGTCCTCATATGAGTGAAGTCATATGATTTTTGTCTTTCTCTGACTAATTTCACTTAGCATAATACCCTCCAGTTCGATCCATGTAGTTGCAAATGGCAAGATTTCATTCCTTTTGATTGCCGAGTAATACTCCATTGTATATATATACCACTTCTTCTTTATCCATTCGTCCATCAATGGAAAAATAATATAAAAACAGGGAGGGGGACAAAACAGAAAAGAATCATAAATATGGAGAAAAAACTGAGGGTTACTGGAGGGGGTGTGGAGGGGGGGTGGACTAAAGGGGTAAGGAGCATTAAGGAATCTACTCTTGAAATCATTGTTAGACTATACACTAACTAAATTGGATGTAAATTTAAAAAAATTAAAAAATAGATGGAGGAAGGGAAGATGATGGCATAGGAGGACACTGGGCTCACCACGTCTTGCTGGTCACTTAGATTCCATCCACATCTGCCTAAATAACTCAGAAAACTGCCAGAAGACCAGCAGAATGGACTCTCCAGAGCAAAGACAAGAGGCCCATGGAAGAGGGTAGGAAGGGCAGAGAAGCCATGTGCGCTACACGGACTGGTGGGAGGGAGCCAGGGCGGTGGAGGGGCAGCCCACCTGACAAGGCAGAGCCCATGAAGTCTGGCACAAAAGCAGGGGCTGGACAGTGTGAGTTCTGACAGCCAGCTGGACTTAATATCTGGAATGTTAAAAGTCAACAGCTTTGCTTTTGGAGAGCGGGGAGGGCAAGAGGACACTGGGAGGGAGAGTTGTTGAGCCCTGGGAGACAGAGCTCAGCTTGGCAGGGGAACAAAGGTGCTGACCAGCACCATTTCCCTCTCCCACCCCCCAGCTGAAACCACAAAGTGAACTAGTTCCCGTCACCAAATGTGCGTGCACTGTGCAAACACCCAGTGCTGTGCTTCTCTGGATCCATCCATCTGATGGGTCTGCCTCCCTCATGGTGCTGCATGGCCCCTCTCAAAGGGGACCACCCATGGCAAAACGAGCTAAGCCTGCCCATCCTGCCCCTTTGCACCTTGCGGATCCACCCTGGCTAATACGCCAGATCCCACTGAAGCAGCACCACAAGCCCGTCAGTGTGCAAATAGCCCAGAGAGGGGCCACACCACTCCAGTGAGCCATGCCCCTGGGAGAGGGGAAGATAAGGTACACACCAGTCTGACTGTGGCCCCGCCCACCAACACAACTTACTCCAGACAGCACAGGGGAAGTGCCCTGCAGTTTGGAGCCACCTGAGGTAATACCCAAAAATGATTAAACAGAAGAACTCTCCTCAAAAGAAACTATAGGAAGTAGCAACAGCTAACATATTGATCAAAAACGATTTAAGCATTATAATGGAACAAGAATTTAGAATAATAGTCATAAAATTAATCACTGGGCTTGAAAAAAGCATAGAGGAGAGCAGAGAATCTATTGCTACAGAGATCAAGGGACTAAGAAATAGGAGGAGCTAAAGAATGCTACAAATGAGGTGCAAAATAAAATGGAGGCGACCACAGCACAGACGCAGAGGAGAGAATGGGTGAATTCGAAGATAAAATTATGGAAAAAGAGGAAGCTGAGAAAAAGAGAGAGAAAAAAATCAGGACTATGAGGGGAGAATTAGAGAACTAAGTGATGCAATCAAAGGGAACAATAATCATATCATAATAATTCCAGAAGAAGAAGAAGAGAGAGCAAGGGGCTGAAGGTGTACCAGAACAAATCATAGCTGAGAACTCCCTGATCTGGGGAAGGAAAAAGACATTGAAATCCAAGAGGCACAGAGAACTCCCTTCAGACATAACTTGAATTGATCTTCTGCATGACATATCATAGTGAAACTGGCAAAATACAAGGATAAAGAGAAAATTCTGAAAGCAGCTAGGGATAAACATGCTCTAATATACAGAGGTAGACCCATAAGAGTAGTCACAGACCGATCTATTGAAAGTTGGCAGCCCAGAAAGGAATGGCAGGAAATCTTCAATGTGATGAACAGAAAAAAATATGCAGCCAACATCCTTTATCCAGCAAGCCTGTCATTCAGAATAGAAGGAGAGATAAAGGTCTTCCCAAACAAATACTGAAAGAATTCATCACCACTAAACCAGCCCTACAAGAGATCTTAAGGAGGACTCTGTGAGTGAAATGTTGCAAGGACCACAAAGTACCAGACATCGCTACAAGCATGAAACCTACGGACATCACAATGACTCTAAACCCATATCTTTCTATAATAACACTGAATGTAAATGGACTAAATGCTCCAACCAAAAGACATAGGGTATCAGAATGGATAAAAAAAACAAGACCCATCTATTTGCTGTCTACAAGAGACTCATTTGAGACCTGAAGACACCTTCAGATTGAAAGTGAGGGGATGGAGAACTATCTATCATGCTACTGGAAGTCACAAGAAAGCTGGGGTAGCTAGCCATACTTATATCAGACAAACTAGACTTTAAATTAAAGGCTGTAACAAGAGATGAAGAAGGGCATTATATAATAATTACAGAGTCTATCCATCAGGAAGAGCTAACAATTATAAATGTCTATGCGCCGAATACAGGAGCCCCCAAATATATAAAACAATTAATCACAAAAATAAGCAACCTTATTGATAAGAATGTGGTAATTGCAGGGGACTTTAACACTCTACTTACAACAATGGATAGATCTTCTAGACACACGGTCAATAAAGAAACAAGGGCCCTGAATGATACATTGGATCAGATGGACTTGACAGATCTATTTAGAACTCTGCATCCCAAAGCAACAGAATATACTTTCTTCTCGAATGCACATGGAACATTCTCCAAGATAGATCACATACTGGGTCACAAAACAGCCCTTCATAAGTATAAAATAATTGGGATCACACCATGCATACTTTCAGACCACAATGCTATGAAACTTGAAATCAACCACAGGAAAAAGTCTGGCAAATCTCCAAAAGCATGGATGTTAAAGAACACCCTACTAAAGAATGAGTGGGTCAACCAGGCAATTAGAGAAGAAATTTTAAAAAACATGGAAACAAATGAAAATGAAACTACAACAATTCAAACCTTTGGGATGCAGTGAAGGCAGTCCTGAGAGGAAAATACATTGCAATCCAGGCCTATCTCAAGAAACAAGAAAAATCCCAAACACAAAATCTAACAGCACACCTAAAGGAAATAGAAGCAGAGCAGCAAAGACACCCCAAACCCAGCAGAAGAAGAGAAATAATAAAGATCAGAGCAGAAATAAACAATATGGAATCTAAAAAAAATTGTAGAGCAGATCAATGAAACCAAGAGTTAGTTTTTTTGAAAAAATAAACAAAACTGATAAACCTCTAGTCAGGCTTCTCAAAAAGAAAAGAGAGAGGACCCAAATAGATAAAATCACAAATGAAAATGGAATTATTACAACCAATCCCTCAGAAATACAAGCAATTATCAGGGAATACTATAAAAAATTATATGCCAACAAACTGGACCTGGAAGAAATGGACAAATTCTTAAGCACCCATGCACTTCCCAAACTCAAACAGGAATAAATAGAAAACTTGAACAGACCCATAACCAGTGAAGAAGTTGAATCAGTCATCAAAAATCTCCCAAGGAAAGAGTCCAGGACGAGATGGCTTCCCAGGGGAATTCTACCAGATATTTAAAGCAGAGATAATACCTATCCTTCTCAAGGTGTTCCAAAAAATACAAAGAGAAGGAAGACTTCCAGACTCATTCTATGAAGCCAGTATTACTTTGATTCCTAAACCAGACAGAAACCCAGCAAAAAAAAAGAGAACTACAGGCCAATATCCCTGATGAATACAGATGCAAAAATTCTCAATAAGATACTAACAAATCAAATTCAACAACATTTACAAAGAATTATTCACCATGATCAAGTGGGGTTCACTCCTTGGCTGCAGGGCTAGTTCAATATTTGCAAATCAGTCAATGTGATACATCACATTAATAAAAGGAAAGAAAAGAACCATATGATCCTGTCAATCTCTGCAGAAAAAGTATTTGACAAAATACAGCATCCATGCTTAATAAAAGCCCTCGAGAAAGTTGGGATAGAAGGAACATACTTAAAGATCATAAAAGCCATTTATGAAAAGCCCACACCTACTATCATCATCAATAGAGAAAAACTGAGAGCTTTCCCCCTGAGATCAGGAACACCGCAGGGATATCCACTCTCACCGCTGTTTTCTAACACAGTGTTGGAAGTTTTAGCGTCAGCAATCAGACAACAAAAGGAAATCAAAGGCATCAAATTTGGCAAAGATGAAGCCAAAGTTTCACTTTTCGCAGATGACATGATACTCTACATGGAAAACCCAACAGACTCCACCAAAAGTCTGCTAGAACTGATAAATGAATTCAGCAAAGTTGAAGGATACAAAATCAATGTACAGAAATCAGTTGCATTCTTAAACACTAATAATGAAGCAACAAGAAAGACAAATAAAGAAACTGATCCCATTCACAATTGCACCAAGAAGCATAAAATACCTAGGAATAAACCTAACCAAAGATGTAAAAGATCTGTATGCTGAAAACTATAGAAAGCTTATGAAGGAAATTGAAGAAGATGCAAAGAAACGGAAAAACATTCTGTGCTCGTGATTGGAAGAGTAAATATTGTTAAAATGTCAATGCTACCCAAAGCTATCTACACATTCAATGCAATCCCAATCAAAATTGCACCAGCATTCTTCTCGAAGCTAGAACAAGCAATCTTAAAATTTATCTGGAACCACAAAAGACCCCGAATAGCCAAAGGAATTTTGAAGAAGAAGACCAAAGCAGGAGGCATCACAATCCCAGACTTTAGCCTCCACTGAAAAGCTGTAATCATCAAGACAGAATGGTATTGGCTCAAAAAAAGACACATAGACCAATGGAATAGAATAGAAACCCCAGAACTAGACCCACAAAAGTATGGCCAACTCATCTTTGACAAAGCAGGAAAGAATATCCAATGGAAAAAAGACAGTCTCTTTAACAAATGGTGCTGGGAGAACTGGACAGCAACATGCAGAAGGATGAAACTAGACCACTTTCTTACACCATTCACAAAAATAAACTCAAAATAGGTAAAGAACCTGAATGTGAGACAGGAAACCATCAAAACCCTAGAGAAGAAAGCAGGAAAAGACCTCTCTGACCTCAGCCGCAGCAATTTCTTACTTGACACATCCCCAAAGGCAAGGGAATTAAAAGCAAAAATGAACTATTGGGACCTCATGAAGATAAAAAGCTTCTGCACAGCAAAGGAAACAATCAACAAAACTAAAAGGCAACCAACGGAATGGGAAAAGATATATGCAAATGACATATCAGACAAAGGGCTAGTATCCAAAATCTATAAAGAACTCACGAAACTCCACACAGGAAAAACAAATAATCCAGTGAAGAAATGGGAAGTTAACATGAATAGACACTTTTCCAAAGAAGACATCCAGCTGGCCAACAACAGGCACATGAAAAGATGTTCAACGTCGCTCCTCATCAGGGAAATACAAATCAAAACCACACTCAGATACCACCTCTCATCAGTCAGGGTGGCTAAAATGAACAAATCAGGAGACTATAGATGCTGGAGGGGATGTGGAGAAACGGGAACCCTCTTGCACTGTTGGTGGGAACACTAACTGGTGCAGCCACTCTGGAAAACAGTGTGGAGTTTCCTCAAAAATTAAAAATAGACCTACCCTATGACCCAGCAGTAGCACTGCTAGGAATTTACCCATAGGATACAGGAGTGCTGAGGCACAGGGGCACTTGTAACCCAGTGTTTATAGCAGCACTTCCAACAATAACCAAATTATGGAAAGAGTCTAAATGTCCATCAAGTGATGAATGGATAAAGAAATTGTGGTTTATATACACAATGGAATACTACTTGGCAATGAGAAAGAATGAAATATGGCCTTTTGTAGCAATGTGGATGGAACTGGAGACTGTTATGCTAATTGAAAAAAGTCATACAGACTTTTCACTCTTATGTGGATCTGTTTACACTTTTTTGTGGATCCTGAGAAACTTAACAGAAGGCCATGGGGGAGAGGAAGGAAAAAAAAGGTTAGAGAGGGCGGGAGCCAAAACATAAGAGACTCTTAAAAACTGAGAAGAAAATTTTGGGTGGGTGATGGGTACTGAGGAGGCACCTGTTGGGATGAGCACTGGGTGTTGTATGGAAACCAATTTGACAATAAATTTCATATTCAAAAAAAAGAAATCAAGTAGTAAACAATAATCTCCCAAAAAACCAGAGTCCAGGGTCATATGGCTTTCCAGAGACATTCTACCAAACATCTAAGGAAGAGTTAGCACCTATTCTTTTGAAGTTGTTCCAAAAAAATAGAAATGGAAGAAAAGTTGCAAACTCATTGTGTGAAGCCAGCATTAACTTGATTGCAAAACCAAAGACCCCGCTAAAAAGGAGAACTACAGACCAAATTCCCTAATGGACATGGATGCAAAAATACTCAAGACACTTGCCAACCGGATCCAACAGTACATTAAAAGAATTATTCACCACCACCAAGTGGGATTTATATCTGGGTTGCAGGGCCAGTTCAATATCTGCAAAACAAGCAACATGATACATCATATCAATAAAAGAAGGACAAGAACGACATGATCCTCTCAATAGCTGCAGAGAAAGCATTTGACAAAATACGCATCCTTTCTTGATAAAAACCCTCAAGAAAGTAGGGATACAAGGATCATACCTCGAGATCATAAAAGCCATAAGTGAAAGAACCGCCACTAATATCCTCAATGGGGAAAAAAACCGAGAGCTTTCCCCCTAGGGTCAGGAACAAGACAGGGTTGTCCACTCTCACCACTGTTATTCAACATAGTATTGGAAATCTTAGCCTTAGCAGTCAGACAATCAGCAAGATACTCTTTGCAGGCGACATGATACTCTATATGGAAAACCCAAACATTCCACCAAAAACCTTCTGGAACTGATCCATGAATTCAGCAAAATAACAATATAAAATCAGTTCACAGAAATGGGTGAATTCCTATACACCAATAATGAAACAACAGAAAGAGAAACCAGGGAATTGATCCTATTTACAATTGCACCATAAACCATAAAATACCTAGGAATAAACCCAACCAAAGAGGTGAAAAATCAATACACTGAAAACTATATTAAACTTCTGAAAGAAATTGAAGACACACAAAAAAGGGGAAAATATTCCATGCTCCTGGATTGGAAGAATAAATATCAATACTACCCATAGCAATTTACATATTCAATGTAATCCCTATAAAGGTAACACCAGCATTCTTCACAGAGCTAGAACAAACAATCCTACAATTTGTATGGAACCACGAAAGACCCCAAATACCCAAAGAAATCCTGAAATAGAAAACCAAAGCTGGAGGCATCACAATCCTGGACTTCAAGATGTATTACAAAGCTGTAATCATTGAGACAGTATAGTACTGGTACAAAAACAGACACTCAGATCAATGGAACAGAACAGAGAACCGAGAAATGGACCCACAAACGTATGGCCAACTAATATTTGACAAAGCAGGAAAGAATATCCAGCGGAATAAAGACAGTCTCTTCAGCAACTGGCGCTGGGAAAACTGGACAGCGACATGCAGAAGAATGAACCTGGGCCACTTTCTTACACCATACACAAAAATAAACTCAAAATGGATGGCAGACCCAAACATAAGGCAGGAAGCCATCAAAATCCTAGACAGGAAAGCAGGCAAAACCCCCTTTGACCTCAGCCACATAAATTTCTTACTCAACATGTCTCCAACGGCAAGGGCAACAAAAGCAAAAATGAACTATTGGGACCTATTCAAAATGAAAAGCTTCTGCACAGCAAAGGAAATAGTTAGCAAAACTAAAAGGCAACCGACAGAATGGGAGAAGATATCTGCAAAGGACATATCAGATAAAGGGTTAGTATCCAAAATCTATAAAGAACTTATCAAACTCAATGCCCAAAAAACCAATAATCCAGTGAAGAAATGGGCAAAAGACATGAATACACACTTCTCCAAAGAAGACATCCAGATGGCTAATAGACACATGAAAAAATGCTCAATATCACTCATCATCAGGGAAAGACAAATTAAAAGCTCAATGAGATATCACCTCACATCTGTCAGAATGGCTAAAATTAACAACTCAGGCAACAACAGATGTTGGCAACGATGCCAGAGAAAGAGGATCTCTTTTGCACTGCTGGTGGGAATGCAACCTGGTGCCACCACTCTGGAAAGCAGTGTGGAGGTTTCTCAAAAAATTAAAAATATAACTACCCTATGATCCAACAGTTGCACTAACAGGTATTTATCCAAGGGATATAGGTGTGCTGTTTCAAAAGAGCACATGCACCCCAATGTTTATAGCGGTGCTATCAACAATAGCCAAAGTATGGAAACATCCCAAATGTCCATCAATGGATGAATGGGTAAATAAGATGTGACATATATATATCACATATACATATTGTATATACATATACAATAGAGTATTACTCGGCAATCAAAAAGAATGAAATCTTGCCATTTGCAACCACGTGGATGGAACTAGAGGGTATTATGCTAAGCGAAATTAGTCAGTCAGAGAAAGACAAATATCATATGATTTCACTCATATGAAGACTTTGAGAGACAAAACAGATGAACACAAAGGAAGGAAAGCAAAAATAATAGAAAAAAACAGGGAGGGGGACAAAACATAAGAGGCTCTTAAATATGGAGAACAAACAGAGGGTTACTGGAGGGGTTGTGGGGGGGATGGGCTAAATTGGTAAGGGGCATTAAGGAATCTGCCCCTGAAGTCATTGTTTCACTATATGCTAACTAACTTGGATATAAATTTAAAAAAAAAAAAACGAAAGAAAGAAACAGTAGAGACCCACGTGGTAGCGAAAGACCTCTGTAAAAGTCAGGCAGGGCAGACATGGAGTGGTGCTGAACTGCATAGACCTCAGACAGAGCAGAAGCTCAGGTGGACTGGGACTGGGACCATTGTGGTCCCTTTTTCATAGAACAAGAAGCTTCACCTGGCATCAGGTGCTTGGTAAAGTCATCCATTGTGGATGTGGCCAATGTGCTTAAAGCCTAGAAGGTGTCATGCCTTGCACCAGGGGCTGTATTTTATGGCCTAGCAGGGAGTAAAGGCATCGACCACTTACATGTAGCAGGAGCATGAGGGCTGGGAACTGAGAAACTGTGGAGTGAAGTGGGTGTATGATGGGGTCCCTGCCTGAGCAGGGGATAAGGTGGGGACAAGGAAGGTCTCTGGGAGGAAAGAGGCCTGAAAGATGAGGAGTTAGCTCGATCCCCAGAAGAAAGCACCACAGAGTGGGAAAAGGCACAGTTCATGCAACAAAAGCAAGAAATCCTTTGAAAACCTGAAAACTGCAGCAGGGCTGGGGTACAATACGTGACTGGAGGTGGCTTGGAGGCCAGACTGGGAGGCCCTGCGAACCACAAAAAGGGAGCCAGGTATTCCTTAAAGGGCAAGAGACCATGGGTGATTCGTCATGCCAAAATTCAAATCAGAGTTTTTACTTTTAAAAGTAAAACAGTCCCTGTTTAAAACAGTCCCAGTTCCTCAGACTGTAAATGAGTGGGTTGAGCATTGGAGTGAGGATGGTGTAGAAGATGGAGGTGGCTTGGTCTCTCACTGGTGTTTTAGTGGAGGCCCACTGCATGTAGCTGAACATGGCTCCTCCATAGTACAGACCCACCGCAGCCAGGTGGGAGGAACAAGTGGTCAGAGCCTTCTGTTTACCCTCAGTGGAGGGAATCCTAATGACAGCTTCAAGGACCTGGGCATAGGAAACCACAATGACACCAAGGGGCGGCAGCAGCAGCATGACCACACAGCAAGCATAGATGAGATCCTCAAAGAGCGAGGTGTCAGCACATGAGAGGTGCAGCAAGGCAGGGACCTCACAGAAGAAGTGATCCACCTCCAGAGAGTGACAGCAGGGGAAACTTAAGACCATGCCCACATCCATAACACTGTCAGCCACCCCACCCATCCAGGATGCCAGGGCCAGGAGGGAGCAAACCTGCCAGTTCATAAGCACAGGATACTGCAGGGGGTGGCAGACTGCCACATACCGGTCATAGGCCATGATTGCCAAGAGGAAGCACTCTGCTCCTCCTACCCTGACCACTAGGAAGACCTGAGTAGAACAGCCACCCCAACAGATGAACTTATGGCCCAAGAGATTAGCTGCCATCTTGGGCACCACTGTGTTCATCATGATCAGATCCATGATGGAGAGTTGGGTGAGGAAAAAGTACATTGGAGTGTGCAGGTGCCTATTAGCCTGGATGAGCAGGAGAAAGATGTTGCCATCCAGGGAAGCAACAAAGGCCAGAAGGATAAGGGAAAAAAAAAAGAGGAAATCATATGTTGAGTAGCTGAACAGTCCCAAAACGATGAAGTCTGATAGGGAGGTGTGGCTCCAGAGCTCTATGGCTGAGATCCTGAGAACAAACAAAGGAGCAAACAAATGAAACTACTAATCTGGCATCTCCAAATAACCATATTTCTCCTGTTTCTTCTAAAAGACAGAGCCTGACCCTCTGACATGGCCCCACCCTTTCCTCCTGCAGTGAAAATCCATTTTTTCTTCAGCTTCCCTCAGATCCTTATCTACCAAGATTTGATCCTTACTTCTCTCAAAACACAAGGAGCAGAACCCCAGAGGAAGGGAGCCAGTGAATGCAAGGGATAGAGATAAGGGGCTTAAATGACAGGTGAATAGCTGTAGACTTAAGACATAGGTTTAAGAGGGGAAGTGAGGTATTGGGAGACGAGAAAGAGAAACGAGGAGAGAAAAGGGATGACAGGTGTAAGGATAAATGCAAACTAAAAATTAGGAGCACCTGGGTGGCTCAGTCAGTTATGCTCCCAACTCTTGATTTTGGCTCAAGTCATGATCTACTGTTTGTGGGATTGAGCCTCGCATTGGGGGCTCTGCGCTGACACTGAAGAGCCTGGTTAGGATTCTTATTATGCCCCATCTCCCCATTAAAAGAAACAAGTAAATAAACATTTATAAAAAAAATAAAAGAAGTGATTACCCCCTCTTAGAGCATTTACTTTAGAAAACTTCTCATTGTAACCTCGTTTCTGCCTTTTATTTAAAACTTTTAAAAACTAAGTAAGCTTCTTGCCAGCTTTCTGATCCAGGAATGTCTTTCTCAAGGACCTAGAATCCATCTCTTTGAAATGTAATCGTCAAGGAAGGTAGTGCCCCTATCTCCCAGGCTCTGTGGGAGAGTAGGACCCTAATTCAGCAGGCACCATGCTCTAAGTGGCAAAACCACCTCTTGTCATAAAGTGTGAGAAGTTTATTTTTCCTTTGGATAAAGCCAATTAGATAACACAGATTGCAACCCCCTTTACCAGGTGAATCTAAGATGAGCTACGTGTCACAAATGGTACTGTCAAATCCTCTTACTTGAAGACCAGTTCTTGTTTATCTCAAAAGCATATTTGTAATGGGGTGTTACTGCCTGTCTATAAAAAGGTGATATTTCTTCTGTTTTGCATTCTCTCAGCAGATTACCTCAGTAATGGGCATCACATTCTGGTTTAATGCTTGTTCAAAAATAAAAATGTTTTCTATGTTGGATGAAGATTTTCATTTTATTTGTTTGTTTGTTTCCTTATTTATTAATGTGATTTACTTATTGTGTTTATCCAATACAGGTACTGAAACAGAGATAAATATTGATGTCAAATGTATCATGAGAATCTCATGATGCCTCTCTGGACATATCCACCACTCTCTTCCTTGGAAAGGAGAGAAGAGACTGGACTATGCCTATCTCCCGGTTGTACACCAGTCACTTCACATAGTTCCAAACCTAGGTTAGGTACTAAGCTAATTAGAACCACTGAATATAAGACACTCTCACTGAATTTACTAAGGAAGGAACAGCCAGTGCTCACTCCAGAAGTGGTGGAACTCCAGGGGATATCCTTTTTAAAAATTTATTTATTAAGTAAAGATGCCTTGATACCACCCCTAGGTCTCTGGGTCACTGAGTATGAAAAATGTCCCTTATATGTGGATTTTTAAAAGCCCTCCAGGTGATTATGATGGGGAAATAGGTTTACATGCACTGGAATAGGGCCATCTGTGTGCATAACTCTGGCTTTATTTTGGAAGTGGTGAGTCAGATCATGGCAGTAGATAGGAAAGTCATAAGACATAGCAAGTTACAGAGACATTCTAGTAAATGGAGCCAGAACACAGCTCAGGGATGTAGATTCCAAGATCAGCACAGGCAGGAATGGAACACAGCCACAGTCACCAGAGTGGCATGGAAATATGTGTGGGAAGGGTCAACAGGTCTGCCTGCTGACTGTGGAGCTCAGTCCAGAGACTAGAGAATGGATAAACAAGGACACAATTTTGCCCAGTTAAACTAGATTACCATCTATCTGGTCTCTGATGCCAACAACTTTTGTCACCTGACATCAAGGAGGTATCTGTGTCCAGTGTAAGTCTCTAGGCTGAAGACTGAAGTCAGAAGAACTTCTCCCACTTCTTGGTCACTTTTAGTATCTCATCTGTCAGGTCTTCCCTCACACCCTTCAGCACCCCCCAACCCCATTCAGTTCACCACAGTTCACCTTCTGCTCCACCTTGTGAATCTCAGCTGAGATGTGCCAGACACAAGAACCATGCAAATATCTAATCCTTAGGGCAATGTGTGACCAAATGGTGGCTTGGGAAAGGTTTTACACACACTTTCCTCCAAACTCTAAGGCCCCAAAATAAAAACTTATGGAACTAAACATCCAAGATGCTCTTCTGTTTCTCATAAAACTGACAATGAGCTCATGTCCCAGGTTTACATCTCTAGTTGCATATCAGATGTTTCAGGACACCTAATCCAGCTCATAATGAGCTCAGGGAATAGACAGAATCTCCACACTAAGGAAGAAGCCAAAATTAATGAATTGACTTCAGGAAAAAGTTCATTCCCCATAGCCATAACTCTGAAAAACACCCCAGATTGCATCTAAACAAAGGAAGAAGGCACCTACGGGACATCCCCTGACATATTCACTCACACTTCTCTCAGAGGTCTTCACCCTTACCTCACCCATGGGTGCTGGAAGAGAACATGATCATCACTGAGGGTCAGAGTGAATACCTAAATCTACAATCTGGGAGTTTTTTCATGCATAACAGGAGCCTGGTCAGTTATTCTGCAAAACTTGTACTCAGTTGATGTTCTATTTTATTTGGTCATTCAACAAATACTTACTGAGCACTGTGGACATAAATGAAGACCAGCCAAATGAGAAAAGAAAAGGCTATTTATTCAGAGCCTTCATATCAAGGCAGTCAGCCACTTCCACTTGTATTTTGGCAGAGACTCAAGGGTAGAGGAGTGGTTAAACTTTAGAGTGGAAAAAAAGAGAAGCTTCAGGTTTGCTCCAACTGGGAATTGTTGGCATAGGAAAGAAGGAGATAAGTTAACTAAAAGCAGGGTGGTTAGGGACATGTTGGGATTTCTCTGGTTTGTCTTAAGTTGGAAGTGGAGAATTAGGGAAGCTGGAAGTTATTAACCAAAAATATTAATTTGAGTACTATTGTTACAGAAATTACCGTTTATCGTCCTAGATTTTACTAAAGTTAGAAGTCCGATTTCTTCCAAGTTGGACTTATGGCAGGCTTACTTCCTAGGCTGTTTATTATACATAAGGGGGTTGATTCCTGGACAAATTGCTATAGTTTGTGGGTCAGAGTTCTATTTTTGTGCCATGATCCAGCCATTGTTGGTTTGTATGTTGTATCACAGCAATGTGATGACTTATACCTGGAAGTAGGAACCTGGAATCTGCATTATTGAGGAATATCTACCAGGTGGTTATTTCTCCCTGAAAAAGCTTGAGAAGCAAAGCATTGAGAAGAGGATGGGATGACACTGCCTATTATCTCAATTAAGGCTATGTTAGAGGGGTTCCCATGGCTATCTCACAATTCTCATCTATGTCAGCTGAGAGAGGAATCAAAGGAAAGAGCTCAGAACTCATGCTTAAGATGGATCTCCCTGATGTGCTATAATGGCTTCTCAACTACCTTGCTCTGCTCTGAGGTCTCACATTAGGATAGGGTTGTGTTGCTTATTTGATGTTCATTCCTACTTCCAGTGGATGATGCTCCAGCTCAGAAGAGGTTGCCTCGTTTAACATCAAGTTCATCTGATGGATCGACTCATAGGTGAAATCTAAAACAAAGAAGATGGGGAGGAATTCCAGGCTCACCTGCAGTAGGACTAGACATCTGTGGCCTTTCAATGTACTTTGGGGAAATTGACAACATTTTATTAAGGATGAGTTTTGCAGCATTCGCCAATTTTCTCTTTCCTTCTCAACCTTGTTATCACTTGTATATCCCAAGAAAGTGTTCAGATTCATGTAATATAATGCATCTCTCTGTGCTTTTCTTTCCTTTGGCTGTGAAAAAGGCCTCCGTCTTTTCAAAATTATTTTTTTCTTCATTTTTAGTTTTTCTCATCTTTCTACTTTTCTGCCCCAATTCTTTTAATATCTACTAGGTTATTAAGATCAGTAGAAGAGAAAATAGTCCTTCACATGTTAACCATAACCATTTGTCTTATGTTGGCATACCTGGGACTAGGAATCTAGGCAAGTATTGTATTTGGAAGGTGACCACAGAAAGTAAGTAGAGAAAAGTGGAAGGAAAGGGCCAACACAGGGTCACAAATATGGATGAGTGGGGTTAAGTCCTGTCATGACTTCAGGGAGTGTGCAATACATTCTTGCAAGTTGTTCACAGAACCCAACTCAAAGGGCAAGGAAGCTAGGTCATTTTTCCACCGTCCTATGAATGGGCTGTAGGCTGCTCTCAGGGGTATGAATTCCTCAGCACCACTGGTCTCCCCTGCAGGTGGCTAACCCCACACCCCATCCAGAGAAGACACAGGCAGAGTGGCAGAGTGTTTGCAAGATTTGCTGTTGTGCAATGGTACCTTGAATGCCTAGAGACTATGGATGGGGTACTGAGAACATCTACATTTCTGGACTTAAATAAACATTTTTAAAAGTTTTAAAATTTCCAGCTAGCTACCATAGTGTGTAATATTATTTTCAGGTGTACAATATAGTGATTAAAAACTTTTACACAATACCCAGTGTGCATCACAAGTGTGCTCCTTACTCCTCATCCCATATGTAACCCATTCCCCCAACCACTTCCCTTCTGATAACCATCGGTTTGTTCTCTATAGTTAAGAGTCCACTTCCTGGTTTGCCTCTCTCCCTCTTTTTTTCCTATGATTGTTTTGTTTCTTAAATTCCACATATGCGTGAAATCATATGGTATCTGTCTTTCTCTGACTGACTTATTTTCTTTGCATGATACTCTCTAGCTCCATCCCTGTTGTTGTAAATGGCAAGATTTCAATCTTCTTTATGGCTGAGTACTTCTTTATCCATGAATCAATTTTATGGACACTTGAGCTGTTTCCATAATTTGGCTATTGTAAATGTTACTGCTATAAATTTTGAAGTGCACAGATTCCTTTCAATTACTGTTTTTGTATTCTTTAGATGAAAACCTAGAAGTGCAATTGCTGGATTATAGGGTAGTTCTATTTCTAACTTTTTGAGAACCTCCATACTGTTTTCCAGAGTGGCTGCACCAGTTTGCATTCTGACCAACAGTGCAAGAGGGTTCCCCTTTCTCTACATCCTCACCAAAACCTTTTGATTCTTGTGTTATTTATTTTAGCCATTCTGATAGGTTTGAGGTGATATCTCATTACAGTTTTGATTTGCATTTCCCTCATGATGAATGATGTTGAAATTTTCATGCCTCTGTTGACCATCTGTATGTCTTCTTTGGAAAAAATGTCTATTCACATATTATGCCCATTTTATATGATTATTTGCTTTTTGGGGTGCTGAGTTTTATAACTATTTTATATATTTTGGATATTATCAGATCCATTTGTAAATATCTTCCCCCATTCTATAGGCTGCTTTTTAGTTTTTTTGTTTCCTTTTCTGTACAGAAACTTGTATTTTGATGTAGTCCCAGTAGTTTATTTTTGCTCTGGTTTTTCTTACCTCAGGAGACATCTAGTAAGAAGTTGCTATGGCCAATATCAAAGAGGATACTACACGTGTTCTTCTAGGATTTTAATATTTTCCTATCTCACATATAGGTCTTTAATCCATTTTAAATTTATTTTTCTGTATGGTATAAGAAAGTGGTCCACATTCATTCTTTTGCATGTTGCTGTCCAGTTTCCCCAACACCATTTGTTGAAGGTACATTTCCCCCCCCCCCCCACTGGATATTCTTTGCTGCTTGGTTGAAGATTAATTGACCATACAGTTTTTGGTTCCCTTCTGACTTTTATATTCTGTTCCATTGTCTATTTTTGATCCAAGTCCATGCTGTTTTGCTTACTACAGCTTTATAGTATAAATTGAAGTCTGGAATTGTGACGCCTCCAGCTTTCCTTTTGTTTCTCAAGATTACTTTGGCTATTTGGGGTCTTTTGTGGTTCCATACAAATTTTAGGATTGTTTGTTCTAGGTCTGTGAAAAATGCTGGTGGTATTTTGATAGCGATTGCCTTAAATGTGTGGATTGTTTTGGGTAGTATGGACAGTTTAACCATATTTGTTCTTCTAATCCATGAACATGGAACATCTCCATTTCTTTGTGTCAGCTTCAATTTCTTTCATTAGTGTTTTATACTTTCAGAATACAGGCCTTTCATCTCTTTGGTTAGGTTTATTCCTAGGTATCTTATGGTTTTTGGTAAAGCTGTATATGGGATAGATTCCTTGATTTCTCTTTAAGCTGCTTAATTATTGATATATAGATGTGCAACAGATTTCTATACGTTGATTTGTATCCTGTGAATTTACTGAATTTATGTAACAGTTCTAGCAGCTTTCCGTGGATTCTTTAAGGTTTTCCATATACAGTATCATGTCATCTGCAAATAGTGAAAGTTTTACTTCTTCATTACCAAAGTGGATGCCTTTTATTTCTTTTAGTTGTCTGGTTTTTGTGACTAGGACTTCCAGTACTATGTTGAGTAATTATGGAGATTGTGGATATCCCTGTTTTCTTTGTGGCAATAGAGGAAAGGCTCTTAGTTTTTTCCCCAGTGAGGATGATAGTGGCTGTGGATTTTCAAAGATGGACTTTGGTTTATTTTATTTTATTTTTTATTTTTATTTTTTTCCTTTTTTAATATATGAAATTTATTGTCAAATTGGTTTCCATACAACACCCAGTGCTCATCCCAAAAGATGCCCTCCTCAATACCCATCACCCACCCTCCCATCCCTCCCACCCCCCGTCAACCCTCAGTTTGTTCTCAGTTTTTAAGAGTCTCTTATGCTTTGGCTCTCTCCCACTCTAACCTCTTCTTTTTTCCCTTCCCCTCCCCCATGGGTTCCTGTTAAGTTTCTCAGGATCCACATAAGAGTGAAACCATATGGTATCTGTTTTTCTCTGTATGGCTTATTTCACTTAGCATCACACTCTCCAGTTCCATCCACGTTGCCACAAAGGGCCATATTTCATTCTTTCTCATTGTCATGTAGTACTCCATTGTGTATATAAACCACAATTTCTTTATCCGTTCATCAGTTGATGGACATTTATGCTCTTTCCATAATTTGGCTATTGTTGAGAGTGCCGCTATAAACATCGGGGTACAAGTGCCCCTATGCATCAGTATTCCTGTATCCCTTGGGTAAATTCCTAGCAGTGCTACTGCTGGGTCATAGGGTAGGTCTATTTTTAATTTTCTGAGGAAACTCCACACTGTTTTCCAGAGTGGCTGCACCAGTTTGCATTCCCACCAACAGTGCAAGAGGGTTCCCGTTTCTCCACATCCTCTCCAGCATCTATAGTCTCCTGATTTGTTCATTTTGGCCACTCTGACTGGCGTGAGGTGATATCTGAGTGTGGTTTTGATTTGTATTTCTCTGATGAGGTGCGATGTTGAGCATCTTTTCATGTGCCTGTTGGCCATCCGGATGTCTTCTTTAGAAAAGTGTCTATTCATGTTTTCTGCCCATTTCGTCACTGGGTTATTTGGTTTTTGGGTGGGGAGTTTGGTGAACTCTTTATAGATTTTGGATACTAGCCCTTTTTCCGATATGTCATTTGCAAACATCTTTTCCCAATCCGTTGTTTGCCTTTTAGTTTTCTTGATTGTTTCCTTTGCTGTGCAGAAAGCTTTCACGTTTTGCAAATGACATGATATTATACATGGAAAATCTGACAGACTCCACCAAAAGTCTGCTAGAACTGATAAATGAATTCAGCAAAGTTGAAGGATACAGAATCAATGTACAGAAATCAGTTGCATTCTTATACACTAATAATGAAGCAAAAGAAAGACAAATAAAGAAACTGATCCCATTCACAATTGCACCAAGAAGCATAAAATACCTAGGAATAAACCTAACCAAAGATGTAAAAGATTTGTATGCTGAAAACTATAGAAAGCTTATGAAGGAAATTGAAGAAGATATAAAGAAATGGAAAAACATTCCGTGCTCATGGGTTGAAAGAATAATTTGTCAAAAGGTCAATACTACTCAAAGCTATCTACACATTCAATACAACCCAAATAAAAATTGCACCAGCATTCTTCTCGAAGCTAGAACAAGCAATCCTAAAATTCATATGGAACCACAAAAGGGCCCGAATAGTCAAAGCAATTTTGAAGAAGACCAAAGCGTGAGGCATCACAATCCCAGACTTTAACCTCTACTACAAAGCTGTAATCATCAAGACAGCATGGTATTGACACAAAAAGAGACACATAGACCAATGGAATAGAATAGAAACCCCAGAACTAGACCCACAAATGTATGGCCAACTAATGTTTGACAAAGCAGGAAAGAATATCCAATGGAAAAAAGACAGTCTCTTTAACAAATGGTGCTGGGAGAACTGGACAGCAACATGCAGAAGGATGAAACTAGACCACTTTCTTACACCATACACAAAAATAAACTCAAAATGGATAAAGGACCTGAATGTGAGACAGGAAACCATCAAAACCCTAGAGGAGAATACAGGAAAAGACCTCTCTGACCTCACCGCAGCAATTTCTTACTTGACACATCCCCAAAGGCAAGGGAATTAAAAGCAAAAATGAACTATTGGGACCTCATGAAGATAAAAAGCTTCTGCACAGCAAAGGAAACAATCAACAAAACTAAAAGGCAAACAACGGAATGGGAAAAGATATATGCAAATGACATATCGGACAAATGGCTAGTATCCAAAATCTATAAAGAGCTCACCAAACTCCCCACCCAAAAACCAAATAACCCAGTGACGAAATGGGCAGAAAAAATGAATAGACACTTTTCTAAAGAAGACATCCGGATGGCCAACAGGCACATGAAAAGATGCTCAACATCGCACCTCATCAGAGAAATACAAATCAAAACCACACTCAGATATCACCTCACGCCAGTCAGAGTGGCCAAAATGAACAAATCAGGAGACTATAGATGCTGGAGAGGATGTGGAGAAACGGGAACCCTCTTGCACTGTTGGTGGGAATGCAAATTGGTGCAGCCACTCTGGAAAACAGTGTGGAGGTTCCTTAAAAGATTAAAAATAGACCTACCCTATGACCCAGCAGTAGCACTGCTAGGAATTTACCCAAGGGATACAGGAATACTGATGCATAGGGGCACTTGTACCCCGATGTTTATAGCGGCACTCTCAACAATAGCCAAATTATGGAAAGAGCATAAATGTCCATCAACTGATGAGTGGATAAAGAAATTGTGGTTTATATACACAATGGAGTACTACGTGACAATGAGAAAGAATGAAATATGGCCCTTTGTGGCAACGTGGATGGAACTGGAGAGTGTGATGCTAAGTGAAATAAGCCATACAGAGAAAAACAGATACCATATGGTTTCACTCTTATGTGGATCCTGAGAAACTTAACAGGAACCCATGGGGGAGGGGAAGGGAAAAAAGAAGAGGTTAGAGTGGGAGAGAGCCAAAGCATAAGAGACTCTTAAAAACTGAGAACAAACTGAGGGTTGACGGGGGGTGGGAGGGATGGGAGGGTGGGTGATGGGTATTGAGGAGGGCATCTTTTGGGATGAGCACTGGGTGTTCTATGGAAACCAATTTGACAATAAATTTCATATATTAAAAAAAATTAAACTAAATTAAAAAAAATGAAAGCTTAACTTCATCTTTGCCAATTTTGATGCCTTTGATTTCCTTTTGTTGTCTGATTACTGATGCTAGAACTTCCAACACTATGTTAAACAACAGTGGTGAGAGTGGACATCCCTGTCGTGTTCCTGATCTCAGGGAGAAAGATCTCAGTTTTTCCCCTTTGAGGATGATGTTAGCTGTGGGCCTTTCATAAATGACCTTTATGATGTTTAAGTATGTTCCGTCTATCCCAACATTCTCGAGGGTTTTTTATTAAGAAAGGATGCTGAATTTTGTCAAATGCTTTTTCTGCAATGATTGACATGATCATATGTTTCTTCTCTTTTATTAATGTGATGTATCACGTTGATTGATTTGCAAATGTTGAACCAGCCCTGCATCCCAGGAATGAATCCCACTTGATCATGGTGAATAATTCTTTTTATATGCTGTTGAGTTTGATTTGCTAGTATCTTATTGAGAATTTTTGCTTCCATATTCATCAGGGATATTGGCCTGTAGTTCTCTTTTTTACTGGGTATCTGTCTGGTTTAGGAATCAAAGTAATACTGGATTCATAGAGTGAGTCTGGAAGTTTTCCTTCCCTTTTATTTTTTTGGAATAGCTTGAGATGGGTAGGTATTATCTCTGCTTTAAACGTCTGGTAGAATTCCCCAGGGAAGCCATCTAGTTCTGGACTCTTATTTTTTGGGAGATTTTTGATGACTGATTCAATTTCTTCGCTGGTTATGGGTCTGTTCAAGCTTTCTACTTCCTCCTGTTTGAGTTTTGGAAATGTGTGGGTGTTTAGGAATTTGTCCATTTCTTCCAGGTTGTCCACTAGGTTGGCATATAATTTTTCATAGTATTCCTTGATAATTGCTTGTATTTCTGAGGGATTGGTTGTAATAATTCCATTTTCATTCATGATTTTATCTATTTGGGTCCTCTCCCTTTTCTTTTTGAGAAGCCTGGCTAGAGGTTTATCAATTTTGTTTATTTTTTCAAAAAGCCAACTCTTGGTTTCGTTGATCTGCTCTACAGTTTTTTTTTTTAGATTCTATATTGTTTATTTCTGCTCTGATCTTTATTATTTCTCTTCTTCTGCTGGGTTTGGGGTGTCTTTGCTGCTCTGCTTCTATTTCCTTTAGGTGTGCTGTTAGATTTTGTATTTGGGATTTTTCTTGTTTCTTGAGATAGGCCTGGATTGCAATGTATTTTCCTCTCAAGACTGCCTTCGCTGCATCCCAAAGTGTTTGGATTGTTGTATTTTCATTTTCATTTGTTTCCATATATTTTTTTAATTTCTTCTCTAATTGCCTGGTTGACCCACTCATTCTTTAGTAGGGTGTCCTTTAACCTCCATGCTTTTGGAGGTTTGCCAGACTTTTTCCTGTGGTTGATTTCAAGCTTCATAGCATTGTGGTCTGAAAGTATGCATGGTATGATTTCAATTCTTGTATACTTATGAAGGGCTGTTTTGTGACCCAGTATGTGATCTATCTTGGAGAATGTTCCATGTGCATTTGAGAGGAAAGTATATTCTGTTGCTTTAGGATGCAGAGTTCTAAATATATCTGTCAAGTCCATCGGATCCAATATATCATTCAGGGCCCTTGTTTCTTTATTGGCCGTGTGTCCAGATGAACTATCCATTTCTGTAAGTAGGGTGTTAAAGTCCCCTGCAATTACCACATTCTTATCAATAAGGTTGCTTATGTTTGTCAGTAATTGTTTTATATATTTGGGGGCTCCCATATTTGTCACATAGACATTGGTAATTGTTAGCTCTTCCTGATGGATAGACCCTGTAATTATAATATAATGCCCTTATTCATCTCTTGTTACAGCCTTTAATTTAAAGTCTAGTTTGTCTGATATAAGTATGGCTACTCCAGCTCTCTTTTGACTTCCAGCAGCATGATAAATAATTCTACATCCCCTCAGTTTCAATCTGAAGATGTCCTCAAGTCTAAAATGAGTCTCTTGTAGACAGCAAATAGATGGGTCTTGTTTTTTTATCCATTCTGATACCCTATGTCTTTTGGTTGGCGCATTTAATCCATTTACATTCAGTGTTATTATAGAAAGATATGGGTTTAGAGTCATTGTGATGTCCGTAGGTTTCATGCTTGTAGCGCTGTCTCTGGTACTTTGTCTCACAGGATCCCCCTTCAGATCTCTTGTAGGGATGGTTTAGTGTTGATTAATTCCTTCAGTTTTTGTTTGTTTGGGAAGACCTTTATCTCTCCTTCTATTCTAAATTACAGACTTGCTGGATAAAGGATTCTCGGCTGTTTATTTTTTCTGTTTAGCACACTGAAGATCTCGTGCCAATCCTTTCTGGCCTGCCAAGTTTCAAAAGAGAGATCAGTCACGAGTCTTATAGGTCTCCCCTTATATGTGAGGGCACGTTTATCCCTTGCTGCTTTCAGAATTTTCTCTTTATCCTTGTATTTTGCCAGTTTCACTATGATATGTCGTGCAGAAGATCGATTCAAGTTACGTCTGAAGGGAGTTCTCTGTGCCTCTTGGATTACAATGCCTTTTTCCTTCCCCAGATCAGGGAAGTTCTCACCTATTATTTCTTCAAGTACACCTTCAGCACCTTTCCTTCCTCCTTGGAATACCAATTATGCGTAGATTATTTCTCTTTAGTGCATAACTTAGTTCTCTAATTTTCCCCTCATACTCCTGGATTTTTTTTATCTCTCTTTTTCTCAGCTTCCTCTGTTTCCATAATTTTATCTTCTAGTTCACCTAATCTCTCCTCTGCTTCTTCAATCCAAGCTGTGGTCGCCTCCATTTTATTTTGCACCTCATTTATAGCATTTTTTAGCTCATCCTGACTGTTTCTTAGTCCACAGTCAGAGTGGTGTGTAACTTATCTTCCCCTCTTCCAGGGGCAGGACCCACTGTGGAGTGGTGTGTCCCCTGTCTGGGCTCCTTGCACACTGCCAGGCTTGTGGTGCTGCTTCAATGGGATCTGGTGTATTAGCGGGGGTGGGTCTGCAATTGCACAGAGGCTGGAGGGGCAGGCTTAGCTTGCTTTGCTGTGGGCAGTCCCCCTGTGGGAGGGGCTTTGCAGCACTGGGAGGGAGGCAGACCCATTGGAGGGATGGATCCACAGAAGCACAGCGTTGGGCCTTTGCCCGGTGCAAACAAGTTAGATGGTGATGGGAACTGGTTCCCTTTGGAATTTCAGTGGGGATGGGAGAGGGATATGGTGCTTGCCAGTGCCTTTGTTCCCCCAGGAAGCTGAGCTCTGTCTTCTGGGGCTCAACAACTCTCCCTCCCAGTGTCCTCTGGCCCTCATCACTCTGAGAGAGCAGAGCTGTTGACTTTTAACATTCTAGATGTTATGTCCTGCTGGCTGTCAGAACTCACAGAGTCTGGCCTCTCTGATTTTGCAAGCCAGATGTCTGGGGGCTCTGCCTTGCCAGGAATGCTGCCTCTCTGCCCTGGCTCCCTCCTACCAGTCCGTGTAGCGTCCACCGCCTCTCTGCCCTTCCTACCCTCTTCTGTGGGCCTCTTGTCTACGCTTGGCTCCAGAGAATCTGTTCTGCTAGTCTTCTGGTGGTTTTCTGGGTTATTTAGGCAGGTGTGGGTGGAATCTATGTGATCAGCAGGACGCGGTGAGCCCAGCATCCTCCATGCCATCATATTCCTAGAGTCCAAAGATGGCCTTTGTTATGTTGAGGTATGTTCCCTATAAACCTACTTTGTTTTTTATCATGAATGGGTGTGGTATTTTGTCAAATTCTCTCCCTGGATTTTTTGAAATGGTCATATTGTTTTTATTAATGTGATGTATCACATTGATTTGCAAAAATGAACCATCCTTGCAACACAGGAATAAATCCAACCTCATTGTAGTGAATTATTTTTTTAATGTATTGTTAGATTTGGTTCTCTAGTATTTAATTGATAAATTTTCAGTTTGCTATTATTTTATGAGATATTGGCCCATAGTTCTCTTTTTTAGTGGATCTTTATCTGGTTTTGGTATCAGAGTAATTCTGGCCTTGTAGAATGAATTTGGAAGTTTTGCTTCCTTTTTGATTTTTTGGAATTGTTTGAGAAGAAAGTATAAACTCTTCTTTAAAGGTTTCGTAGAATTCATCTGTGAAGCCATCTGATACTAAACGTTTTCTTTTTGGAAATTTTTAGATTACTTATTCAATTTCTTTTTCTGGCTATCAGTTGTTCAAGTTTTCTATTTTTTCCTGTTTCAATTTGGGTAGTTTATATGTTTCTAGGGATCCATTTATTTCAGGTTGTCCAATTTGTTTACATATAGTTTTTCACAATATTCTCTTATAATTGTATTTCTATGTTTTGGTTGTTATTTCTCTTCTCTCATTTATGATTTTGTTCAGGTCTTTCCTCTTTTCCTTCTTTTCTCTTTTTTTTCTAAGATACAATTTTTATTTATAACATTTCAATTAAACAAGTATGTCATAACCTTAAAATAGTTTTGTAACAGTGTTTATCTTTAAAGATTAAATTAATTTCAAAAAATCATTTTTATTTCTTCTATGTTATTTTGCACATGGCTTTTGAATCATGTATAGAAGTTTTTTGTTCCAGTGACATAAAATGGTAGTTGGTTAGATTATTCTTTTTTTTTTTAATACAATTTATTGTCAATTGGTTTCCATACAACACCCAGTGCTCATCCCAACAAGTGCCCTCCTCCCTGCCCACCACCCATTTTTGCCTCTCCAAAACCCCCCATCTACCCTTAGTTTGTTCTCAGTACTTAAGAGTCTCTAATGGTTTGCCTCCTTCCATCTCTGTAACTTTTTTTTTCTCCTTCCCCTCCCCCATGATCTTCTGTTAAGTTTCTCAAGATCCACATTAGTGAAAACATATGGTATCTGTCTTTCTCTGCCTGGCCTCTTTCACTTGGTATAATACCCTCCAGTTCCATCCACGTTGCTACGAATGGCCAAATTTCATTCTTTCTCATTGGCAAGTAGTACTTCACTGTACCATATCTTCTTTATCTACTCATCAGTTGGACATTTAGGCTCTTTCCATAATTTGGCTATTGTTGAAAGTGCTGATATAAATTTGGGGTACAAGTCCCCCTATGCATCAGCATTCCTATATCCACTGGGTAGATTCTTAGCAATAGCATTTTCCATTTCTTTGTATTTTCATAGGGTAGTTGTATTTTTAATTTTTTGAGGAACCCCCACACTCTTTTCCAGAGAAGCTGCACCAGTTTGCATTCCCACCAACAGTGCAAGAGGGTTCCTGTTTCTCCACATCCTCACCAGCATCTATAGTCTCCTGATTTGTTCATTTTAGCCACTCTGACTGGAGTGAGGTGGTATCTTAGTGTGGTTTTGATTTGTATTTCCCTGATGAGGAGCAACGTTGAGCATCATTATATGTGTCTGTTGGCCATCTGGATGTCTTCTTTGGAAAAGTGTCTATTCACGTTTTCTGCCCATTTCTTCACTGGACTATTTGTTTTTCAGGGGTGGAGTTTGGTGAGTTCTTTATAGATTTTGGATACTAGCCCTTTGTACAATATGTCATTTGCAAATAACTTTTCCCATTCCGTTGGTTGCCTTTTAGTTTTGTTGATTTTTTCCTTTGCTGTGCAGAAGCTTTTTATCTTCATGAGGTGCCAATAGTTCATCTTTGCTTTTAATTCCCTTGCCTTTGGGGATGTGTCAAGTAAGAAATTGCTGCGGTGAGGTCAGAGAGGTTTTTCCAGCTTTCTCCTCTAGGGTTTTGATGGTTTCCTGTCTCACATTCAGGTCCTTCATCCATTTTGAGTTTATTTTTGTGAATGGTGTAAGAAAGTTGTCTAGTTTCATTCTTCTGCATGTTGCTGTCCAGTTCTCCCAGCACCATTTGTGAAAGAGACTTTTTTCCATCGGATATTCTTTCCTGCTTTGTCAAAGATTAGTTGGCCATACTTTTGTGGGTGCAATTCTAGAGTCTCTATTCCATTGGTCTATGTGTCTGTTTTTGTGTCAATACCATGCTGTCTTGATGATTACAGCTTTGTAGTAGAGGCTACAGTCTGGGACTGTGATGCCTCCTGCTTTGGTCTTCCTCAAAATTACTTTGGCTATTTGGGGTCTTTGTGGTTCCATACAGATTTTAGGATTGCTTGTTCTAGCTTCGAGAAGAATGCTGGTGCAATTCTGATTGGGATTGCATTGAATGTGTAGATAGCTTTGGGTAGCATTGATATTTTAATAATATTTATTCTTCCAATCCATGAGCACAGAATGTTTTTCCATTTCTTTATATCTTCTTCAATTTCCTTCATAAGCTTTCTATAGTTTTCAGCATAGAGATCTTTCACATCTTTGGTTAGATTTATTCTTACGTATTTTATGATTCTTGGTGAGATTGTGAATGGAATCAGTTTCTTTATTTCTGTTTCTATTGTTTCATTATTGGTGTATAAGAATGCAACTGATTTCTGTACATTAATTTTGTATCCTGCGACTGCTGAATTCATGTAGCAGTTCTAGCAGACTTTTGGTGGAGTCTGTCGGGTTTTCCATGTAGAGTATCATGTCATCTGCAAAAAGTGAAACTTTGACTTCATCTTTGCCAATTTTGATGCCTTTGATTTCATTTTGTTGTCTTATTTCTGATGCTAGAACTTCCAACACTATGTTAAAGAACAGTGGCAAGAGTGGACATCCCTGTCGTGCTCCACGTCTCAGGGGGAAAGCTCTCAGTTTTTCCCCATTGAGGATGATATTAGCTGTGGGCTTTTCATAAATGGCTTCTATGAGGTTTCTGTATGTTCCAGCTTTCTCAAGGGATTTTATAAAAAAGGACGCTAGGGGCGCCTGGGTGGCGCAGTCGGTTAAACGTCCGACCTCAGCCAGGTCACGGTCTCGCGGTCCGTGAGTTCGAGCCCCGCGTCAGGCTCTGGGCTGATGGCTCAGAGCCTGGAGCCTGTTTCCGATTCTGTGTCTCCCTCTCTATCTGCCCCTCCCCCGTTCATGCTCTGTCTCTCTCTATCCCAAAAATAAATAAATGTTGAAAAAAAAAATTAAAAAAAAAAAAAGGACGCTGTATTTTGTCAAATGCTTTTTCTGCATCTAGTGACAGTATTATATGGCTCTTATATGGCTCTTTTATTAATGTGATGTATCACAGTGATTGATTTGTGAATGCTGACCTAGCCCTGCAACCAAGGAGTGAATCCCACTTGATCATGGTGAATAATTCTTTTTATATGCTGTTGAATTCGATTCGCTAGTATCTTATTGAGAATTTTTGCTTCCATATTCATCAGGGATATTGGCCTGTAGTTCTCTTTTTTGCTGGGCCTTTGTCTGGTTTGGGAATCAAAGTAATGCTGGCTTCATAAAATGAGTCTGGAAGTTTTCCTTCCCTTTCTATTTTTTAGAACAGCTTGAGAAGGATAGGTATTAACTCTGCTTTAAATGTCTGGTAGAGGGGCGCCTGGGTGGCGCAGTCGGTTAAGCGTCCGACTTCAGCCAGGTCACGATCTCGCGGTCCGGGAGTTCGAGCCCCACGTCGGGCTCTGGGCTGATGGCTCAGAGCCTGGAGCCTGTTTCCGATTCTGTGTCTCCCTCTCTCTCTGCCCCTCCCCCGTTCATGCTCTGTCTCTCTCTGTCCCAAAAATAAATAAAAAACGTTGAAAAAAAATTAAAAAAAAATAAATTAAAAAAAAAATAAATGTCTGGTAGAATTCCCCAAGGACGACATCTGGTCCAGGACTCTTATTTGTTGGGAGATTTTTGATAACTGATTCAATTTCTTCACTAGTTATGGGTCTGTTAAAATTTTCTATTTCTTCCTGTTTGAGTTTTGGTAGTGTGTGGGTGTTTAGGAATCTGTCCATTTCTTCCAGGTTGTCCAGTTTTTTGGCATATAATTTCTCACGGTATTCCCTGACAATTGCTTGTATTTCTCAGGGATTGGTTGTGATAAATCCATTTTTATCCATGATTTTATCTATTTGGGTCCTCTCTCTTTTCTTTTGGAGAAGACTGACCAGAGGTGTATCAATTTTGTTTATCTTTTTCTTTAAAAAAATTTTTAATGTCTATTTATTTTTGAGAGAGAGAGAGAGAGAGAGAGAACATAAGCAGGGGAGGGGCAGAAAGAGAGGGAGACACAGAAACTGAAGCAGGCTCCAGGCTCTGAGCTGTCAGCACAGAGCCTGACGCAGGGCTCGAACTCATGAACTGTGACATCGTGACCTGAGCTGAAGTCAGAGGCTTAACCGACTGAGCCACCCAGGTGCCCCAATTTTGTTTAGTTTTTCAAAAAACCAACTCTTGGTTTCATTGGTCTGCTCTACTGTTTTTTGTTTTTGTTTTTGTTTTTTTTTAATTGTATAGTGTTTATTTTTGCTCTGATCTTCATTATGCTTTCTTCTGCTGGGTTTGGGGTGTCTTTGCTGTTCTGCTTCCAGTTCCTTTAGGTGTGCTGTTAGATTTTGTATTTGGGATTTTTCTTGTTTCTTGAGATAGGCCTGGATTGCAATGTATTTTCCTCTCAGGACTGCCTTTGCTGCATCCCAAAGGGTTTGGATTGTTGTATTTTAATTTTCATTTGTTTCCATATATTTTTTAATACTTCCCTAATTGCCTGGTTGACCCATTTGTTTCAGCGTAGGATGTTATTTAACCTCCATGCTCTTGGAGGTTTTCCAGATTTTTCCTGTGGTTGATTTCAAGTTTCACAGCATTGTGATCTGAAAGTGTGCATGGTATGATCTCAATTCTTTTATATTTATGGAGGGCTGGTTTGTGACCCATTATGTGACCTATCTTGGAGAATGTCCATGTCCACTCAAGAAGAAGTATATTCTGCTGCTTTGGGATGCAGCGTTCTAAATATATCTGTCAAGTCCATCTGGTCCAATGTATCATTCAGGGCCCTTGTTTCTTTATTGATCCTGTGTCTAGATGATCTCTCCATTGTTGTAAGTCGAGTATTAAAGTCCCCTGCAATTACCCCATTCATATCAATAGGGTTGCTGATGTTTGTGATTAATTGTTTTATATATTTGGGGGCTCCCGTATTTGGCACATAGACATTGACAATTGTTAGCTCTTCCTGATGGATAGACCCTGTAATTATTATATAATGCCCTTCTTCATCTCTTGTTACAGCCTTTAATTTAAAGTCTAGTTTGTCTGATACAAGTATAGCTACCCCAGTTTCTTGTGACTTCCAGTGGCTTGATAGATAGTTTTCCATCCCCTCACTTTCAATCTGAAGGTGTTCTCAGGTATAAAATGAGTCTCTCATAGACAGCAAATAAATGGGTCTTTTTTTAAAACCTATTCTGATACCCTATGTCTTCTGCTTGGAGCACTTAGTTCATTTACATTCAGTGTTATTGTTAAAAGATATGGGTTTAGAGTCATTGTGTTATCTGTGGGTTTCATGCTTATAGTGATGTCTCTGGTATTTTGTTCTCCTTGCAATATTCACTCACAGTATCCCCTTAGGACCTATTATAGGGCTGGTTTAGTGGTCTTGAATTCCTTCAGTTTTTGTTTGTTTGGGAACACCTGCATCTCTCCTTCTATTCTGAGTGACAGGCTTGTTGGATAAAGGATTATTGGATGCATTTTTTTCTGTTCATTACATTGAAGATTTCCTACCATTCCTTTCTGGCCTGCCAAATTTCAGTAGATAGATCTGCTACTACCCTTATGTGTCTACCTTTGTATGTTAAGGCCCGTTTATTCCTAGCTGCTTTCAGAATTCTCTTTATTCTTGTATTTTGCCAGTTTCACCGTGATATGTTGTGCAGATGATCGATTCAAGTTACATCTGAAGGGAGTTCTCTGTGCCTGTTGGACTTGAATGTCTGTTTCTTTGCCCAGATCGGGGAAGTTCTCAGCTATGATTTGTTCAAGTGCACCTTCAGCCCCTTTCTCTCTCTCTTCTTCTTCTGTAATTCCTATGATACAGATATTGTTCCCTTTGTTCGCATCAGTTAGTTCTCTAATTCTCCCCTCATACTCCTGAATTTTTTTATCTCTCTTTTTCTCAGCTTCCTCTTTTTCCATAATTTTGTCTTGTAACTCACCTATTCTCCCCTCTGCCTGTTCAATCCGTGCTGTTGCTCTCTTCACTTTATTTTGTACCTCATTTATAGCTTTTTAAAATTAATGATGACTATTGTTTAGTCCCTTCTTGTCTGTAGCAATAGTTCTCTGCTCTCCTTTATGCTTTTTTCAAACCCAGCAGTTAATTTTATGGCTATTACTCTAAATTCTTGTTCAGTTACATTGCTTAAATCAGTTTTGATCAATTAGTTAACTTCCTGGAATTTTTTCTTGAGAATTCTTCCATTTCATAATTTTCTAGTTTTCTGTCCCTTATGAGTTTTAAAACTTGTTGTGTACTCTGCCCCTTTGAGCACTGCTATATTAAAGGGGTGTCATATACTGACCAGGGCCTGGCCCTTCAAGAGTTTCTTTTGGAGAGTGTTATTTGCTCTCTGTTGTGATTTTGGTTATTTTATTTCCCTACTCGTAGTGATATTTTAGACCCACCACCAGGTGTGCTTTGATTTGTTCCTTGGAGTAGCTCTGTAAAGTAAAACAAACAGACAAAAACACACAAGCACCCAAAGAAAACAAAAAAAAAATTAAGAAAAGCAAAAACTATGAGTCACTCATATGAGGACTTTAAGAGACAAAACAGATAAACATAAGGGAAGGGAAACAAAAATAATATGAAAACAGAGAGGGGGACAAAACAGAAAAGACTCATAAATATGGAGAACAAACTGAGGGTTGCTGGAGGGGATGTGGGACGGGGGATGGGCTAAATGGGTAAGGGGCATTAAGGAATCTACTCCTGAAATCATTGTTTCACTATATGCTAATTTGGATGTAAATTTTAAAAAATAAAAAATAAAATAAAATAAAGAAAAGCTAAAAACTAAAAACAAAAAATACTGACTACAGGTAAAGAACAGGGTGGAGGTGGTGCTGATGGAAGAGTACATACAAAGAGAGGAATGACAGGAACGTGGAAGAAGAAAAAATAAACATTGACTAGGCAGAGAGACTAAAAGGCTTAATCCAGAGAGAGAAGAGAGAGAGAGAGAGAGAGAGAGAGAGAGAGAATAAAATAAAGAAGGAGGCATGGATAAAGAAAAGAAAATAAAGTTACCCAAAACTATACGGCTTGATTATTCCAGAGAGAGGAAGGAAAGTAAAGAAGGAGGTGTAGAACATGTATGAAGAGAATTGATTCAATATGTCTGTTTAAACAAACCAATAACCAGAGTAACCCGCCTAGAAGATGGAAAAGATAAGGAGGAGAAATGGGTAGAATATATCTATATACCCAGAATTGACCCAGAGTTAATCCAGGCAATGCTGCAGCGCTGGTCTAGAGGTTAAGCAGGGTCTATTCAGCTCCAGTAGATATGCAGTTACCAGGTGTGGAGGGGTGTGGTTTTGTGTAGTCTGGTCCCACCTTCACTATGGGCCCTGGGACTGATACCAGAGGCCCTGCCTTGGTCGGAGGGTGGGGAATGGCGATCCCCCAGTCTCTTCTCCATGGACCAGACCCAGACCTGGACTCAGTGGACTCTATTTGAGTCGTCCTCACTGTGCCTCAGGCACAGATGGCATGGTCCTTCTCTGCCAACTCCCCTGACCCTGTGCTTGGCTAGGATTCAAAGTCCTGCTCCATGCACTCTGGCACTGGGGAAGTGCCTCTCAGTGTGGTCCAGTATGTGGTCCTGGCTGGCTTTGTCCATGCTGCTACCCTTCAGGGAGGACTGCCTTCTCCTACTGTGGACTGCCCTGCCCACCTCCCCACTGAGCCCTGGGGGTGACAGACGCAGGCAGGTTTTCTCTTTTCCCACAGCACTCCAGAGAGGGGGCCACCTTCTCCTACTGCAGACTGCACCCTCGACCTGGTCACTGAGCCTGGGGGTGTTGGACACAGGCAGGCTTTGTTCTGTTCCTCTGCCTTCCAGGGAGGGGATCACTTTTTTCTACTGCAGACTGCACCCTCAAGCAGTCACTGAGCCCCAGGATGGTGGACGCAGGCAGGCTTTGTTCTGTCCCACAGCACTCCAGGGAGAGGGCCACTTTCTCCTGCGGAATGAGCCCTTGGCCCAGCCGCTGAGCCTGGGGGTGGTGGAGGCTTTGTACTATCGCCCAGCCCTCCAGGGAGGGGACTGCTTTTTCTCACTGTGGACTGCGCCCCTGACCTAGCACCCAAACCAGGGCAGGCTCCTGTCTTCCCCAGATGCATGAACAGGGAGCCAGCCCCAGTCCAAAGAAAGCCCTGCAGTTAGAGATAGGATCCCTCTCAGTCCCAGTCCGAGGTCTTTCTCGTGTCCAGATACGGTCCTACACTTCCCAAGCTGCTCTTTCTCTTTCCTTTGTCTCTCCACAGAAGAGGATCCCTCCCTCCATGCCTATGTGGCCTGTTTTTATCTCCCCCAGTTCGCAATCACCCACCAATCTTTTCTCAAGTTGTCCCATTTTCTTCCTGGTAGATTCAGTCTCTTTTCCTCCCAGACTCTGGGGTTCAAAATCCTTTGGCTTCAGCACTTCTTTGAGAGCAACAATTATCTTTTAAAATATCCTTATTGAACCTGTTGTGTCTTTCTTAAATTTTCAGATACCTATGTTGCTATACTTGATAGTATCCCACAGTTCTCTTAGGCTGTATTCATTATACTTACTTCCTTTTTTAAATATAATTTATTGTCAAGCTGGCTAACATACAGTGTATACAGTGTGCTCTTGGTTTTGGGGGTAGGTTCCCATGATTCATTGATTACACACAACACCCAGTGCTCATCCCAACTGCCCTCCTCAATGCCCGTCACCCATTTCCCCCTCTCCCCCACACTCCTCCCCAATCAACCCTCAGTCTGTTCTATGTATTTAAGAGTCTCTTACTGGTTGCTTCCCTCCCTCTCTGTAACTATTTTTTTCCCTTCCCTTCCTCCATGGTCTTCTGTTAAGTCTCTTAAGTTCCACATATGAGTGAAAACATATATCTGTCTTTCTCTGACTGACTTAGTTCACTTAGCATAATACTCTGCAGTTCCATCCACATTGCTGCAAATGGCAAGATTTCATTCTTTCTCATTGCCATATACTTATTTTTTCTTTTGCTCCTTACACCTGATACCCTGAATTGATCTATAATTAACTGTTGACTTTTTTTCTTACACTTTTTAATTCCTTTTTGTGCTTTATAGTTTTTCACAAAACCCTGAACATTTTGAATATTATCTGGTAATCTTATAAATCAGATTTCCCCCTTCTTAGAATTTTTTTTGCTTTATATATATAGTTAATTAATTAATTAATTAATTAATCAGTCTTTAGGCTTTAGTTATTTGTTTAGTGAGCTTTATCTATTTTTGTAAAGTCTTTTTTTTTGTATCTGCTTTTGAGCTTTAGAGAGATGGGAGGGCAGTGACACTAGTAACTATAATTCTTAGAACCTGAAATAGGGAGAACACTTTAGATATTTTATTCAATTTAATGCTCACAACAAATATTTTGTAGTAAATATCATCATTCTGGTTACACATGAGGAAACTGGGGTTCAGATTAGTCCCTTGCCCAAGGTCAAGTCTACATAAGATTCTCACCCAGCTCTGTCTGACTTCAAGGTCAAGTGTCTGTGCTATGCTACCTTTATTTGTGTGAATTTCTTAGTAGAAGAGAAGTCAAGTGGGTAGGAGCTGACAGGATAGTAGGAGGTGGTCAGTGTCAGGGACAGATGAACTCTTAGCAGAGTGTTTGTTGAATCCTTGACTTCTTTGAATTCCAGTGTAATTGAGCTCTGAGATCAGAAGAGTCAATGTGATCTTTGATGATTGCCTTATCATTAGGCTGAGGTATTGGGAGGAGGCAGAAAAATGTAGAGGAGTGACACTCTGGAAATCTCTGGAAAATGACCTTTGCTTACATACAGTATTTAGTGGACATTTTAAAAGTGGGACATAACACAGAACAAAAGCCAATGTTTTCCATTCCCTTTTGGAATGGAAGAAGAGCCAATTAGGTTGACCCGTAGAAAACCTTCCCCAATTTTCCTCTCCTCCTTCTCCTGGGAGAGATTTTGTTTTTTGGTGTAGCTGAGATGAGCAGAGAACTTTGCAGGAAGCTCCCTTACTTGTGAAGTTTAATTGCCAGACACTAGGGACAGAGATATGACAGAAGATGAATCTCCAAGGATTTGTGAAAATAGAAGCAATTTTCCTTAGTCACAGAAAAGGGGAGAACAATGGGTAGCAGTGAGGAGTGAGGGAATAAAACCTATTAGCTTGGCACTCAACCTGGCCCAACAAAGGGTCTCTTGCAAAGGTGAGAGGCTCCTTGCTAGTCCCCATTGTCTCTTCCCATCCTGGTCCAGACCTCTCCCTCCTGCTCCTATGGATGAGGGTTATATGATCTCTCTGTATTATAATTGTTCTGTAAATCTTTTTCTTAACGCCAAAAATTCTGCCAGGGTTTTAGCATGAAGCTTAGTCTTCTATATTTTTTTGTATTCTTTCTTTCAGAACCCATTTTATTCCCATTTTTACCAGTCTTAATGCATTTTTTCAAAACTTTTCCACAGCCCTCTAGAAGGCATCAGGCATTTCCTTCCTGTGGATGGAGAGTGGCCCACGCACCTCAGTTAACTTCATTTTCTCAGAATAGGAAGAGATTCTAGAGGAGTTCTGACCACACAAGTCTTTCTTCTGGAAATTTTCTTCTCTACCTTAACTCCCTTCTGCTTCAATTTTAGTTCCATTTCCTTCCAAGGACATGGAGGTCCCCTGGCTTCCAGGGAGAGATCCTGCTGCAGACCCAACTGATTAGGGCAGCCATCCCTTGGTGAGTCTGTTTTCCAAGGACATAGGACTCCAGACTCCTGATCTGCCCTCCTCACTCCCAGATCCTTCCTGGCGTCATTAATTACATCATTTCAAGGTAAGATTCTTCCTCTATGTGTCTTGTATTTCCTCTTTCTGTTACCAAATGCTTAAAATGTTTGTTCACCCTACCACTACCTTTGCCATTCACCTGCTTACTACTTCTCTTGAAGTAGAGACCTCTTGTGTAGTTAGAATTTGTTTCTTGGTTTTTTTTTTTTTTGCCTCCTAATTCTTTATTCTGTGGGTAGAACTAGAGATGACCTGAGGGTTGTTTCATCTAACCTGTCGTATTACTGCTTGGGAGACTGTCACCCAGGAGAGGAAGTGAATTCCTCAGGGTCTTCCAACAGGTTTTAGGAAGGGTGGGGACTGTTTTGTCTTTGCAAGTCTAGAGAGGATGTGACAATGGCTCCCTCTAGGGCACTGGGAAAGCTATATTTTCCTGATCTCATCTGGCTATTAGATTTGGATGAGAGTGTTGAAGTTGTCTCCTGCTGACCCACCTACAAATGCCTATATTTCTAACTCGGGAAAAAGTTCCTGCTTGCTGCTCCTCCACACCTTGTATATATTTTTCTGTTTGGATATTTTCTCCTATACCCCTTCTTCTTGAAGGAACTCAGTGCTCTGATATTTTTACAAACATGCTTTGGTGTTTTTGCTCCCTGTCCTACCTGCAGTTTCCTTTCATTTCATAGCTGTGCCATGAATCTGACTACTTTCTGATGCAGATATCCCCAACACAATTCCCAGCGAACCTCTTTATGAGTCACTTACACACAGCGTAGGGCTTTGACATGTCTGATCTAAGGGGTGCAGGACTGCCTTCTTACTATTAAATATCCCCAACATTGCCCAACTTAAACAATATGTATTTTGGCCTCTTGGTAAGACTTTACAGGGAGAAATTTGCATCTCAGTGGAGGAGACTAGGAAGTGTCAGGCCATGACTATTGACTCTGCTCATATTGGAAGCACCCGTTTCTGCCTGAAGGGCCAGGAACTGCTATGAGAAGACTTTGATGGGGAAGGACTTCAAAGAGAGGCAGAAAGATTTCAGGCAAAGTGGTCTGCTCCACTTTCCCAACAGGATGAAAAAGTCCGTGATGCTGGGCTCTACAGCCCCCAGAGTCCCAGAAGTCAGAGAGCTCATTGTGGCATTAATAGGAGAGTTCTGCCCCTATGCCTGGCTTCCCACTTCACTTAGGTTCTCCCTCTGTTTCTGTTCCTCATCCCACTTGTGTTTTTGCTTTCCCCCTGATCCTTCCTTCTTAGCATCTGTGTTCTCTCTTTCTCACTAAGTCTATGTTCCCTGCCCTCTATTACATTGTCTCTGTTTTCTTTCTTTCTTTCTTTTTTTTTTTTTTTTTTGGTCTCTTCTGGGAGATAACATTTCTGATGGTCTAACATTTTCTGTATTTTTCTCCTGTATCTTGTCTCCTTTAGCTTGACATTTTCTCATTACTCCTTTCATCTCTCCCTTCTTCCTTTGGTCTACGGTTACTGTTGCTCTCCCTTTAACTCCTCATCCTTTCATTCATGACTCACTGCATTCTGTGCTGTCACTCTGTGAGGCATACTGTCATGCCCTAGGACAGGACTCTCAATCTGCTCTAAGTGTATGACTGTAGTGTGTATGGCCAGGTAGCTCTGACAACAGAGATCCCATACAACACCCTAGATGTGACATCAAGAATAGTATACAGTGTTACTTTCTCTGTAAAAAAAAGTTAACAACTATGAATTTCTTACTTTTACTTGAAAAAATCCTAGTTGTTTCTTGTACAAGTTTTTAAAATATTATGCTACAAAGCAAGCTTAAAAAGACAAGATATGCCAGATACATTACTTACCTGCTTATATGACAATCTTCGCTTACATTCAAGGAATACACAAAGAAATTCTTGTCAAAAATTGAAATATTGCAGGTCAAACTAGAGTCCTTTTTTTGACCCTAATCCCCACCCAATTCTAACCCTTTCTCCAAGGTAATTATTGTTATTATACTCTGTGTCCTTTAGTAATTTATGTATAGTTGTTGCTCGTATTCTTTTCTTTTAATTTTTAAATGTTTACTTATTTTTTTTTAATTTTTTTTCAACGTTTATTTATTTTTGGGACAGAGGGAGACAGAGCATGAACGGGGGAGGGGCAGAGAGAGAGGGAGGCACAGAATCGGAAACAGGCTCCAGGCTCCGAGCCATCAGCCCAGAGCCTGACGCGGGGCTCGAACTCCCGGACCGCGCGATCGTGACCTGGCTGAAGTCGGACGCTTAACCAACTGCACCACCCAGGCGCCCCATATGTTTACTTATTTTTGAGAGACAGAGAGACAGTGCGAGCAGGAGAGGGGCAGAGAGAGAGAGGGAGGGGAGACACGAATCCAAAGCAGGCTTCAGGCTCTGGGCTGTCAGCACAGAGACCGATGCGGGGCTTGAACTCATGGACTGCGAGATCATGACCTAAGCTGAAGTTGGACACTTAACCGACTGAGCCACCTAGGCGCCCCTCATTTACAAAGTTTCTTAGAAAATACTTTAAGATTTTACATCTGGAAAATAAAAACCCTCTCTATCTCAGTTTTCCTACTTAAGAGGATAAATGATGAATCTTCTAGGGCAGTTATGCGGATTAAATGTGAGGATGTGGCAGAGTGTTCATTGTAAGACCTGGCACATAAGAAATGGTCAAGTAATGCCAGCTTTTGTCACTTCTAAACTACTAGGCATTGCTTATGTTATCACCTTCAATCTTTAATATCACTCTATATGATACTGTTAACCTTATCTGGGATAAGGAAGCTGAGGTTCAAAATTTTGCATAAGTGCTCAGTTCACAAAGCTGACACATGCCCTTGTTGTTTTAGTACTTTTTCCTGTAAAAGCAAATCCTTAAGTGAAGCTGGCCTTTGTAGGAGAGGCAACTATAAAGACTGAAGAACAGCCAATTCCTAGCAGAGACAGAAGCAATGATCACTTCAGCAATAAATAGCTCTAAATTTGCTTCTCAGTCATGTGAAGAAAGTCCTAGGAGTTAAAACAATGTCATTAGCAACAGCTTGCTTCTTTCCTTAAAAGTTTTTCCTTTTTTAAAAAATTGTATCTTAATTCCAGTGTACTTAACATATATTGTTATATTATGTTCAGGTGTACAATGTAATGATTCAATACTTCTATATATCACCCAGTGCTCATCATGACAAGTGCACTTCTTAATACCCACCACCTATTTAACTCATCCCCACATCCACCTCCCCTCTGGTAACCATCAGTTTGTTCTTTATAGTTAAGAGTCTGTTTCTTAATTTGTCTCTCTTTTTTTCCTTCATTCATTTGTTTTGTTTCTGAATTTCCACATGAGTGAAATCATATGGTTTTTGTCTTTCTCTGACTTATTTCACTTAGCATAATACTCTCTAGCTCCGTCAATGTCATTTCAAAGGGCAAGATTTCATTCTTTTTTATGGTTGAATAATATTTATATATAAACCACTTCATATATATCACTTCTTTATTTATCAATCAATGAATACTTGGGCTGCTTCCATAATTTAGTTATTATAAATAATAATACTAAAAACATACGGGTGCATGTAATTTTTGGGTAAATACACAATAATGTGATTATTGGATCATATGGTTGTTCTATTTTTAACTATTGAGGAAACTCCATACTATTTTCCACAGTGAAATCCTGTATCTTTGTTAGAGACTCTTTTTCTTTTTAAACAGAAATTTAAAGAGTTTATTCTAAACCCAGTAACATTTAAAGAGGACAGCACATTGGGCAAAGTTTTGATGTCTCAATATTGTGGCACTAAACATACACCTCCTGCTTCCAGATCGCAAGACTTTGGCACGTCCCTCTGCAGGAACAATGGCCTGGGTGGGAAACCAGACTCTGATCTCCCACTTCATCCTCCTGGGCCTTTTCACCCAGTCACCACTGCACTTCTTCCTCTTTTCCATCATCATGGTCATGTTCCTGGTGGCCCTCTCTGGAAATGGGCTCATGATCCTCCTCATCAATGTCGATTCTCGCCTGCACAACCCCATGTACTTCTTCCTCAGCTGGCTGTCACTCATGGATCTCATGCTCATCTCCACCATTGTGCCACGGATGGCCACTGACTTCCTCCTGGGCCATGGCGCCATCTCCTTCACAGGCTGTGGGCTTCAAATCCTCTTCTTCCTCACTCTCTTGGGGGATGAGTGCTTTCTGCTGGCCTTCATGGCCTATGACCGCTATGTAGCCATCAGCAACCCACTGAGGTACTCAGTGGTCATGAGCCGCCGTGTCTGCTGGCTCATGGTGACAGTGTCCTGGCTCTTTGGCCTGGTGGATGGACTTATCCAGGCCATCTTCACCCTGAACTTCCCCTACTGTGGCTCCCAGGAGGTTGATCACTTCTTCTGTGAGGTCCCTGCCATACTGAAGCTGGCCTGTGCTGACACCTCCCTCTATGAGACCATGATCTATGTCTGTTGCATCCTAATGCTGCTCCTGCCCTTCTCTGTCATCTCTGCTTCCTACCTGCAGATCCTGGCGGCTGTGCTCCATATGCGTTCTGCTGAAGGTCGGCAGAAGGCCTTTGCTACCTGCTCCTCTCACATGGCAGTGGTCTCCCTCTTCTATGGGGCTGCTATGATCACCTACATGCGACCCCAGGCCTACCACTCCTCCAAGCAGGACAAGGTGGTCTCGGCCTTCTACACCATGATCACCCCTATGCTCAATCCACTCATATACAGCCTGAGGAACAAGGAAGTGGCTGAGGCTCTCAGAAAACTCCTCAGGAGGTGTCCCTGTGGTGGGGGTCAGGGCTAGTTTGACATTAGCACCTGCAGATGGGGATTCTGGGGCCTGGGAACTTGGATTAGCCTCTGTAGTTTGATTGGAAGAGAAACAAATGTGCCATACTGAAAATAAAAGTCATTCTTTTGCCAGAGTTAATCAGATTAATACATCAATTCAGTTCATCATGTCCATGCTGAGTGTGGATAGTGTGGAAGAAGGGCTGGGTCAATGCGGTTACAAAGAATAGAAGACACAAAGCATATATCTCAGAGTCAGCAAGTAACAGGTTTCAGCTATTTTCCTTGCCAGGAATTACCAACAGCTGAAGAAAACACCTTGCTCAATGTGCTTCTCTTTGGAAGGCTGCCTGAATCCCATGACTGGCCAATTTAGGATATAAACGTCTGGTCCCTCTTGCCTTAGTTTGACTCTGAAGGGCCATTCCTTTTCCAGAGCTCCCTGTAAGATCCGAAGCAACACAGGCTACTTCCCTCTGTATCCAATTTGGCTTCCTTAACTCCTTTCCCCCACTATATAGTTCAATCCTCAAAGCACTCTCCAATAAACCTGCATGCAAAACCTGTTTTCATCTGATTCCAGGAAACCTAACCTATGGCACATGGAGATGAAGGAATGCTAGTAAGTTAAAGTCAAATTTGCTAAATATGATCATGTACATGCAGTCAAAATACAATGTGGGCACTGAGAGTCTTTGTTGCTTGTCTTTCCTGAAGACCCCTAAGACAAGTTTAATGCAGGGGTTGCAAACACAAATGCCCATAGGTCCAGACAGGTGGTGTCAATGAGGAGAGCGATCTTGTGGGGATAGGTGTGGAAGGGACACATGGTCCTCAGCTAAAGCCACTTGGCTGCTCTGCTCCACACAGAATGTTTGAGCTTTGGGAAAAAGATAAAGTGAAAGTTGGATGGGAGCTGGAGGTGCACCCATGGATGGCTTCACAGTTGACTCAGAAGATAGCACTAAACAGTGGGCAGGACAAAGAAGAGAAGAGGAAGGTATGCAGAGCAGAATTCCTGACAGCAAAAGAAGGGGTCTGACATACGCCCAACCTCTCCATGAGGTCCACTAAGATGACTCTCAGATTCCTATCTCTGTCCTGAACTCAAAGACAGCCTTAGGAAACCTCTTTAGAGTTCTGTGCCCCAATAGAGTTTTCTGCTCCTGTGAGTTTTACTGTGTCATATATTTCAACCCTGACCCAGTAGGAAGGTACTGAGAAGTGAAAAGAACTGAGAAGAAGGCCATCTCATGGTTGAAGGAATGTTGTTCTTGAGATTGCCTATATCCGTATAGCAATGACTCAGCTGTGGGGTAAGGATGTGATAAATTCTTTAACAGGAAGAAACATGGAAAGAGTTAGGTGGGACCTAGCAAAAACTTTTCTACTACCTTTGCCTTCCTTATATTTCCACTTGAGAAAGAAAATAACAAAATAACAAGATAACAAGATAAAATTTTGGTAGAATCCCTCATTCTCCGCAGTTGTTTTAAATGGAAAGACCTGAAGAGTGATTATAATCTGAATAATCCTACATTTGAGAAAAGAAAATATTGTGGATATGAACTTAAAATATATTTTTAAGTTTTTATTTTAATTCTACTTGGTTGACATAATGTCATATTAGTTTCAGACATACAATATAGTGCTTCAACATTTCCATACATCATTCTGTATTCATCATGACAAGTGCACTTCGTAATACCCACCACGTATTTAACTTGTCCGCCCCACCTCTCCTCTGGTAACCGCCAGTTTGTTCTCATTAAGAGTCTTTTTTTTGAGTTCTCTTTCTCTCTCTCTCTCTCTCATTTTCCCCCTTTTCTCATTTGTTTTGTTTCTTAAATTCCACATGAGTAAAACATACGGTATGTCTTCTCCAATTATTTCACATACCATTGTGCTCTCTAGCTCTATCCATATTATTGCAAATGTAAAGATTTCATTCGTTTTTATGGATGAATAATTTTCTACTGTATCTTCTTTATGCATTACTCAGTTGATGGACACAGGTTGCTTCTGTATCTTGGCTATTGTAAATAATGCTGCTATAAAATAGGGGTAGAGCGTTCTTGTATTCGTTGGTTAAATACCTAGTCATGTAATTGTTGGATCATAAGGTAGTTCTATTTTTAACTTTTTGAGGAAACTCTTTAATGTTTTTCCAGAGTAGCTGCACCAGTTTGCATTCCCACCAACAGTGGAGGAGGGTTCCCCTTTCTCCACATCCTCACCAACATCTGTTGTTTCTTGTGTTGTTGCCTTTAGCCATTTTGACAGGTGTGAGATCTCATCGTAGTTTTAGTTTGCATTTCCCTGATGATGAGTGATGTTGAGCATCTTCTCAGGTGTCTCTTGGCCATTTGGATGTCTTCTTTGGAGAAACGTATATTTTTCTGCCCAGTTTTTAATTGGATTATTTGGTTTTGGGTTGGGGTGTTGGGTTGTATTAGTTTTTAAATGTATTTTGGATACTAACCCTTTATAAGATATGTCATTTGAAATATGATCTCCCATTCTGTAGATTGTCTTTTAGTTTTGCTGATTGTTTCCTTTGCTGTGCAGTTTTGTATTTTGATGAAGTCCCAATAGTTTGTTTATGCTTTTGTTTCCCTTGACTCAGGAGACATATCTAGAAAGAAGTTGCTATCACCAATATCAAAGAGGTTACTGCCTGTGTTCTCCTCTAGGATTTTGATGGTTTCCTGTCTCACATTTAGGTATTTAATCTATTTTAAATTTATTTTGGGGTACGGTGTAAGAAAGTGGTCCACTTTCATTCTTTTACATGTTGCTGTCCAGTTTTCCCAAAACTATTTGTTGAAAACTTTTTTTTCCATTGGATATTCTTTCCTGCTTTGTTGAAGATTAACTGACCATAAAATTGTGGGTTCATTTCTGGGTTTTCTATTCTGTTCCCTTGATCTAAAAACCTATTTTGTGGCAGTACCATACTGTTTTCATTACTACATCTTTATAACATAACTTGAAGCCTGGAATCATGATACCTCCAGTTTTACTTTTCCTTTCAAGACTGCTTTACCTATTTGAAGTCTTCTGTGATTCCATACCAATTTTAGGATTGCGAAAAATGCTGTTGGTATTTTGATAGGGATTGCCTTAAATGTGTAGATGGCTTTGGGTAGTATAGACATTTTAACAATATTTGTTCTTCCAATCCATGAGAACTGAATGTCTTTCCATTTCCTTGTGTCAGCTTCCATTTCTTTCATCAGTGTTTTATAGTTTTCAGAATACAGGTCTTTTACCTTTTTGGTTAGGCTTATTCCTAGGTATCAAAATTTGTTCTGGGTCACTAGTCCTATGCCAGATACTCTGAAGTGCTGTGGTGCCTGGGTGTTGTGTGCTAGGGCTGCTGGGGGCACAAGGCTGGGCACAAATAGGTGAGGTGCATGAAGATGGCTGGATAGGACTAGGGCTGAAGTATGATGGTGGCTGGGGGCATGCAGTTGGGTGAGGTACAGTGACTGGGCACAGTGTGCAGTGGCAGTTGGGCACCTGGTGGCTGGGGATGGTGTGTGAGGGTGGGGTGTGCACAAGGTGTGCACAGGGTGGCTATTCAGGGTGCACATGCAGCTTTAACAGAATTTGGCCTGAACCCAGGGCTGAGGCCAACAATCTTGGAGTGGGCTAGTCCTTAAAGAACTTGTGGGCATGGTGCACTGCCAACAGGCCAGGCAGCAGCTGTATGTGCATTTCTGCTTCCTGCTGGTAACTGTGTATTTATGCTGGGGGCAGGGGAGAAAAATGGTTCTTTTCTGCTCCATCATTTTCAGTGAAGTTCTTCAACATTCTCCAAAATCAGATGAACAGATTTGTCTCCAATTTGTGCCTGGTGTCATGTAAACTGCTGTTTTTATGTTGCCTGTCTGTGCAAGCTGCTGTCTCTTTAAGGGAAGTGACCCAGGTATCACTTGCCCTCCTAGCTCACCCAGTGCTGAGTGCTGACCTCTGATGCTCCAAACTCCAAGTCCCACTGGTTATACAAAGTCATGGATTTCAGCCTATCTGGTTTTCAAAATCAAACATTATGGGGATTACTCTTCCCTGGGTGAGCTCCCTGGTGTGAGGAACCATTTTTCTACCCTCTCCATGGGCGGAGCTCTCTCCCTCCTGTGGACAGCTTTCCTCCACCTTTCAGACCTTCCTAAAGCTCTCATTTGCAGCTTCCTCTCTATATTGAGTTGTGGAGTTTGTTCCTCCAGTCTTCAGATCACTCTCTCAGTTATTGACTTGGATGTGGATGATATCTGGTTGAAAACCTGGGGTGGGGTGAACTCAGGGTCTTGGCCATCTTCCCAAGCTCCTCCCCTCTTCCAGATATGAACTTCATATCAAACTTACAGACATTACTTACATCTTCAAACCTGTATTTTATAGTTCTTGGTGGTGTTTCTAAGGCTAGGAATATGAGATAGAGGAAGACATAACATGGAAATGGGTATGTGCCACAAGACCTCTAAGTGTGCCTGGAGTCTATTTCCAGGGTGCTTACAGAAGACTGTGAATTCAGAACAGCCAATAATACATGGAGCATAGTTTCAGGCTTAGCTTGCACTGGAAAATCAAGATTTTTTTTTTCACTTGAGCGACAGTCAAATAAGCTGGCTTGTGTTCGTATGTTACTCATTTCCTTTTATTCACCCAGTGTTGAATTTGAGATAACACCCTGGTTAATCAGAAAGCATCTTTATTTTTTATTTTATTTTATTTAAAATTTCTTTTTTAATGTTTATTTTTGAGAGAGAGACAGAGTGAAAGTGGGGGAGGGGCAGAGAGAGAGTGAGACACAGAATCTGAAGCAGGCTCCAGGCTCTGAGCTGTCAGCACAAAGCCCAATGCGGGGCTTGAACCATGAGAATATGACCTGAGCTGAAGTTGGATGCTTAACTGACTGGGCCACCCAGGTGTCCCTCTTTTTTTATTATTATTTTTTTAAATGTTTACTTATTTTTGAAAGAGAGAAAGCACAAGCAGGGGAGGGGCAGAGACATACACAGAGAGAGACAGACAGAGGGACAGAGAGACAGAGGATCCCAAGCAGGCTCTGCACTGACAGAAGAGAGCTCAAAGTGGGGTTCAAACTCATGAACTATTGAATTGAAGTCCAATGCCCAACCAACTGAGCCATCCAGGCATCTCTAATCAGAAATCATCTTAAACAGAAATGTTATCACTCTTGATAAATCCTGAGTGGTTCTTTTGCAAGATGGTGACAAGGTTTTATTTCTCATGGAAAATTATATTTAAATGTGAATTTGTTTTGGTATTCATCAGCTTTTACACCAAAAGGGTTCCTCCTATTGTGATTTCTGTACCATGGAATGAGAGTTGGGCAAAGCTTAGTGTCTTCCCCTTGCCTCTCTCACTGTCTTGAATCTCTTCAGGCCACAGCCAACCTCTGTCATGGACTGAGGATTAGCAGCATGGGCTGGGCAGAAAGACAGTAGAGGTACTTTGTACCAATTTTTGACCCTGGTAGAAGGGGAAGTGTAGAAATTCTCATGGAGGTGGGTGGAGTGGAGTTGAATGATGAATTTCGAAAAGATAAAGCCATCTGACTTCTAAATCAAAATGGCACAGTTTTATGAAGCCAATATTACACTATATGTTAACCAACTAGAGTTTGAAAAAATTTGAAAAAAAAATTAAAAATGCCATAGTTGGGATAAAGTCCAGACTGGAGCTAGTTGAAGAGTAAATTGATTTAAACCAAAGACCCAACTGAAAAGGAGAACTAGAGGGCAACATCCCTGATGAATCTGTATGCAGAAATTCTCAAAAAGATAATAGGAAATCATTCAACAGTAAACAAAAGAATTATGGGATTTATTCCTGGGCTGCAGGGGTGGTTCAGTATTCACAACTCATTCACCATGATACATCACATTAATAAAAGATAAGAACCATATGATCTTGTCAATAGATGTAGAAATAACATTTGACAAAATACAGCATCATTCTTTTTAAAAATCCTCAACAAAGTAGGGATAGATAGAACATATCTCAACATCATAAAGGACATAATGAAAGACCGACAGCTAATATCATCCTCATGGGGAAAAGCTGAGAGCCTTTCCCCTACAGTCAGGAAAAATACAAGGATGTTCACTCTCACCATTACCATTTAACATAGTAATGGAAGTCTTAGCCTCAGTAATCCGACAACAAAAAGAAATAATAAGCATACAAATTGGCAAGGAAGAATTCAACTTTTCACTATTTGCAGATGACATGATACTTTATGTAAAAAAAACAAAAGACTACCAGAAAACTGCTAGAACTGATATAGGAATTCAGCAAAATCATAGGATATAAAACCAATGTGCAGAAATGTGTTGCATTTCTGTAAACCAATAATGAAACAATAGAAAAAGAAATTAAAGAATCAATCCCATTTACAATTGTACTAAAAACAATAAGATGCTTAAGAATAAACCTAACTAAAGAGGTAAAAGATTTGTACTCTGAAAACTATAGAAGACTTATGAAAGATAAGGAAGAGGACACAAAGAAATGGAAAAACATTCCATTCTCATAGAATAGAAGAAAAAACTTTGTCAAAATGTCTATATTACCCAAAGCAATCTACACATTTAATGCAATCCATATCAAATACCACGAGCATTATTCACAGAGCTAGATCAAAAAATCCTAAAATTTGTGTGGAACCAAAGACCCTGAATATACAAAGCAAGCCTGAAAAAGAAAAACAAAACTGGAGGTGTCATGATTCCGTATTTCCAGTTATATTACAAAGCTGTAGTCATCAAGAGAGTATGGTACTGGCACAAAAACAGACCCATTGATCAATGGAACAGAATAGAAAACTCAGAAATGGACCCACAACTATATGGCCAACCCATCTTTGATAAAGCAGGAAAGAATATCCAATGGAAAAAAAGACAATGTCTTCAGCAAATGGTGTTAGGAAACTGTATAGTGACATGCAGAAGAATGAAACTGGACCACTTTCTTACACCATTTACAGAAATAAATTTGAAATGGATTAAAGAACTAAATGTGAGACAGAAAACCATCAAAATCCTAGAGGAGAATACAGGCAGTAACCTCTTTGACATCAACCACAGCAACTTCTTTCTAGACATGTCTCCTGAGGCAAGGGAAACAAAAGCAAAAATAAACTTTTGGGACCTTCTGCACATTGAAGTAAATAGTCAATAAACTAAAAAGCAGTCTTCAGGGGCACCTGGGTGGCTCAGTTTGTTAAGCCTCCAACTTCAGCTCAAGTCATGATCTCATGATTCATGAGTTGAAGCCCCGTTTTCTCTCTCTGTGCCCCTTCCCTGCTTTTGCTCTATCTCTGTCTCTCTCTCAAAAATAAATAAAAAACATTTAAAAAATAAAAAAAAGCAGACTTCCGAATGTGAGAAGATGTTTGAAATGACATATTTGATAAAGGGTTAGTTCTATAAAGTTCTATAAAGAACTTATCAAGCTCAACACCCCAAAACCAAACAACCTCATTAAGAAATGGGCAAAAGACATGAATAGACACTTTTCCAAAGAAGACATCCAAATGGTTAACAGACACGTGAAAAAAAATGCCATCATTCATTATCAGGGAAATAACAAAGCAAAACCATGATGAGATACCACCTCACACCTGTCAGAATGGCTAAAATTAACAACACAAGAAACAACAGATGTTGGTGAGGATGCAGACAAAAGGAAACACTTTTGTATTGTTGGTGGCAATGCAAACTGGTGCAGCGACTTTGGAGAACAGTATGGAGGTTCCTCAAAAAACTAAAAACAGAACTACCCTATGATCCAGGAATTGCACTATTAGGTATTTACCCAAATGATACAAAAATACAGACTTGAAGGGACACATGCACACCAATGTATGTAGCAGCATTATCAACACTAGCCAAACTATAGAGATGGCCCAAGTGTCCATAGACTGATGAATGGATAAAGCAGATGTGGTACATGTGTATATAATGTGTGTGTAAATATAAATAATGTGTATGTGTGTGTATATATATATGAATATAGAATATTCATATATACTCATATCAAAAAATGAAATCCTGCAGTTTGCAATGTCATGGAGACAGAGAATCCAAAACAGGCTCCAGGCTCCCAGCTGTCATCACAGAGATGTATGGGGGGCTTGGGGCGCCTGGGTGCCTCAGTTGGTTAGGCAGCCGACTTTGGCTCAGATCGTGATCTCATGGCTCACGGGTTTGAGCCCTGCGTCAGGCTATGTGCTGACAGCTCAGAGCCTGAAACCTGCTTCAGATTCTGTGTGTGTGTCTCCCTCTGCCCCTCCCCCACTCATTCTCTGTCTCTCTCTCTCAAAAATAAATAAACGTTAAAAAAATTTAAAAAAAAAACAAAAAAAACCACAGAGATGTATGGGGGGGCCTCAAACTCACAAACCATGAGATCATGACCTGAGCTGAAGTCAGACACTTAACAGACTAAGCCACCAGGCGCCTCCTATTTTTTTGTGCTTAAAGGACATTTAAAACAAAATACCCCCAAAGTAACAACTTTTAGCATAATCAGGAAAGGCACAAATACTGATTTAGGAGAAGGGGAGATGCAACAAAGTGGACACTAAGCTTGCCTCGTTCCATGAACACAACTAGATAACTATCAAATCATCCTTAACACCCTAGAAATCAACCTGAAAGCTGACAGAACAAACTTCCCAACTAAAGGGAGAGAAGAGGCCATTTTGAAGAAGGTAAGAAGTAAGGAGATGTGGTTTGGGGGAGAAATGTATCACAGGTGTTTGGAAAATCACCTGTGTTTGGATCACAGTGTTTGCAGCTGTGGTTACAGAGAAAGAGAGAGAGAGAAGCAATCAGGGGAATGCACAAGGATAACATTTCCCCAAAGCCACTGGCTTGGAAAATGAGAGGGGTTGAATATGTGAATTCTTGCAACCATCATGGCTTAAAGCATGGAGTTTTAAAGGTCAATGGGCTTGGCTGGGATAAAGTCTTGAGGGCATTACACTGCTCCTGGAGAGAAGACAGGCAAACAACATCAGGGAAGAAAACACAGAAAAGTGATCTGAAGAATTCCTGGGCACATAGGGGAGAGATTATTTGCTTTCTTCAGAGAATGTCCCTGAAATGAAGTATTCATGGAGATGCTTCTCCAGGAACAAAGGAGCTGGCCAGCACCATTTTCCTCCCCCACCACTCAACACAGAACCACCTGTGGGAAGCAGTGCACTGATAGCACTGGCTGCATAATGTGCTTACACCAAGCCCCAACACCCTGTGCTCCAGTGGGAGCCCTTTCTCAGTCATGCTTTCCTCAGTCCCAGTGTAATAGGCCGCTCACCCAGAATACCACCACAAACCTATGCCCACACCACATCTACTGATCAGAGAGTTTGGTAGGGCCTCAGTTCTGGTGGCAGTACTGACAAGTCTCATTTCATAAGCAGACAAGAACATACCTAGCTAAAACTCACTACATTCAGGCCAGGGACAAAACACTGCCTACAGTAGGCAAAGAGAGCCCCTACAGGTGACTGGCCAGAAGGATAGAGCTACCAAAACACAAGAGCAGAGTCCATGCAGCACACACTGGAAGCACTCCCTGAAGCACCCAGGCCCTGGACACATATATGAACTCTTCTTCATAAGGCCATTACTTTCAGGAGCAGGAGACATAACTGGCTTTTGTAACACACAGAAGAAGGCAGAGACTTAGAAAAAATGCCAAGTCACAGGAATTTAGCACAAATGAAAGGACAGGATAAGGCCACAGACAGAAATCTAAGCAAACAGATATAAATAACACGCTTGATGGAGAATTCAAAGCAACAATCATAAGGCTACTCACTGAGCTTGAGAAAAGGATAGAAGACATCAGTGAGACCCTTACCACAGAGATAAAAGAGGTAAAAAGTATCAATAAGAGATGAAAAATGCAATAAAATTGATTAGAAACAGGATTGATGCAATGAAAAGCAGGCTGGAAGAATCAGAGGAATGAATTAGTGACTTGAAAGACAAAATAATGGAAAGTAACAAAGCTGAACAAAAAAAAAAAAAAAAAAAAATATGCAACACAAATACAGACTTAGGGAAATCAGTGACTCCATTAAACACAATAACATTCATGTTATAAGAGTCCCAGAAGAAGACAGGGAAAAAGGGGTAGAATATTTATTTGAATAAATAATAGTTGAAAAATTCCATAACTTGGAGATGGAAACAGAAATGCAAATCCAGGAGGCACAGAGAACTCCCATCAAATTCAACAAAAGCAGCCCAAACCAAAGCATATTGTATCTAAATTTGCAAATATAGTGACACAGAAAAAATCTTAAAAGCAGCAGAACAAAAGAAATCCTGAAATTACAAGGGAAAACCCACAAGTCTAGCTGAAGATTTCTCAAAAGAAACTTGGTAAGCCAGAAGTGAGTGGCATTATATATTCAAAGTCCTGAACACGAAAATTTGCAGTCAAGAATACTCTATCCAACAAGGCTATCATTCAGAATAGAGGAGAGATAAAGAGTTTCCCAGACAAACAAAAGCTAGGAGTTTGTGACCACTGAAACAGGCTGAAAGAATTATTATGAAGGACTCTTTGAGTGCAAAGGACAGAACAAAAGTGACAATGACAAGAAAGGATCAGAGAAAATCTCCAGAAGCAATGACAAAACAAGCAGAAATTGGCAATAAATACATATCTATCAATAATTTCTGAGTGTAAGTGGACTTTAGACCACGTGATTTATGTTCCAATCAAAAGGTATGGGGTATCATAATGGATTCAAAAAAAAAAAAGACCAGAGATGACTGGGAAGATGGCGGCATAGGAGGATGCTGGGCTCACCGCGTGTCCTGCTGATCACTTAGATTCCACCTACACCTGCCTAAATAACCCAGAAAACCGCCAGAGGACTAGCAGAACGGAGTCTCCTGAGCCAAGTGCAGACAAGAGGCCCACGGAAGAGGGTAGGAAGGGCGGCAAGGCGGTGCGCGCTACATGGACTGGCGGGAGGGAGCCAGGGCGGAGGGGCAGCCTGCTGGCCAAGCAGAGCCCCCCGAGTCTGGCTGGCAAAAGCAGAGGGTCCCGCTGGACTGTGTTCTGACAGCAAGCGCAACTTAGCGTCTGGGAGGTCATAAGTTAACAGCTCTGCTCAGAAAGCGGGAAGGTGGAAGACAAAGGGAGGGAGAGCTGCTGACCCCCCAGACGACAGAGCTCAGTTTGGTGGGGAACAAAGGCACTCGCCAGCGCCAACTCCCTCGCCCATCCCCGAGCCAAAATCCCAAAGGGAACCAGTTCCTGCCAGGGAACTTGATCCCTCCTCGCAAACACCCAACTCTGTGCTTCTGCGGAGCCAAACCTCTGGCAGCGGATCTGACTCCCTCCAGCTGCCACAGGGCCCCTCCTGAAGTGGATCACCTAAGGAGAAGCGAGCTAAGCCTGCCCCTCCTGCCCCCGTGCACCTTGCCTACCCACCCCAGCTAATATGCCAGATCCCCAGCATCACAAGCCTGGCAGTGTGCAAGTAGCCCAGATGGGTCACGCCACCCCACAGTGAATCCCGCCCCTAGGAGAGGGGAAGAGAAGGCACACACCAGTCTGACTGTGGCCCCAGTGGTGGGCTGGGGGCAGACATCAGGTCTGCCTGCGGCCCCTCCCACCAACTCCAGTTATACACCACAGCACAGGGGAAGTGCCCTGCAGGTCCGCACCACTCCAGGGACTATCCAAAATGACCAAGCGGAAGAATTCCCCTCAGAAGAATCTCCAGGAAATAACAACAGCTAATGAACTGATCAAAAAGGATTTAAATAATATAACAGAGAGGGGGGGGGCGGCAAGATGGCGGCTTAGGAGGACACTGGGCTCACCGCACGTCCTGCTGATCACTTAGATTCCACCTACACCTGCCTAAATAACCCAGAAAACCGCCAGAGGATTAGCAGAACGGAGTCGCCGGAGCAAAACGCAGATGAGAGGCCCACGGAAGAGGGTAGGAAGGGCGGCGAGGCGGTGCGCGCTCCACGGACTGGCGGGAGGGAGCCGGGACAGAGGGGCGGCTCACTGGCTAAGCAGAGCCCCCAAGTCTGGCTTGCAAAAGCGGAGGGGCCTGACGGACTGTGTTCCCACAACAAGCACGACTTAGAGTCTGGGAGGTCATAAGTTAACAACTCTGCTCGCAAAGCGAGAAGGCTGGAGGACAAAGGGAGGGAGAGCTGCTGAGCCCCCTGACAACAGAGCTCAGTTTGGTGGGGAAAAAAGGCGCTCGCCAGCGCCATCTCCCCCGCCCATCCCCCAGCCAAAATCCCAAAGAGAACCAGTTCCTGCTGGGGAACTTACTCGCTCCTCGCAAACAGCCAACTCTGTGCTTCTGCGGAGCCAAACCTCCGGCAGCGGATCTGACTCCCTCCAGCTGCCACAGGGCCCCTCCTGAAGTGGATCACCTAAGGAGAAGCGAGCTAAGCCTGCCCCTCCTGCCCCTGTGCACCTTGCCTACCCACCCCAGCTAATACGCCAGATCCCCAGCATCACAACCCTGGCAGTGTGCAAGTAGCCCAGATGGGCCACACCACCCCACAGTGAATCCCTCCGCTAGGAGAGGGGAAGAGAAGGCACACACCAGTCTGACTGTGGCCCCAGCGGTGGGCTGGGGGCAGACATCAGGTCTGACTGCGGCCCCTCCCACCAACTCCAGTTATACACCACAGCACAGGGGAAGTGCCCTGCAGGTCCGCACCACTCCAGGGACTATCCAAAATGACCAAGCGGAAGAATTCCCCTCAGAAGAATCTCCAGGAAATAACAACAGCTAATGAGCTGATCAAAAAGGATTTAAATAATATAACAGAAAGTGAATTTAGAATAATAGTCATAAAATTAATCGCTGGGCTTGAAAACAGTATACAGGACAGCAGAGAATCTCTTGCTACAGAGAACAAGGGACTAAGGAACAGTCACGAGGAGCTGAAAAATACTTTAAACGAAATGCATAACAAAATGGAAACCACCACAGCTCGGCTTGAAGAGGCAGAGGAGAGAATAGGTGAACTAGAAGATAAAGTTATGGAAAAAGAGGAAGCTGAGAAAAAGAGAGATAAAAAAATCCAGGAGTATGAGGGGAAAATTAGAGAACTAAGTGATACACTAAAAAGAAATAATATACGCATAATTGGTATCCCAGAGGAGGAAGAGAGAGGGAAAGGTGCTGAAGGGGTACTTGAAGAAATAATAGCTGAGAACTTCCCTGAACTGGGGAAGGAAAAAGGCATTGAAATCCAAGAGGCACAGAGAACTCCCTTCAGACACAACTTCAATTGATCTTCTGCACAACATATCATAGTGAAACTGGCAAAATACAAGGATGAAGAGAAAATTCTGAAAGCAGCAAGGGATAAACGTGCCCTCACATATAAAGGGAGACCTATAAGACTTGTGACTGATCTCTCTTTTGAAACTTGGCAGGCCAGAAAGAATTGGCACGAGATTTTCAGGGTGCTAGACAGAAAAAATATGCAGCCGAGAATCCTTTATCCAGCAAGTCTGTCATTTAGAATAGAAGGAGAGATAAAGGTCTTCCCAAACAAACAAAAACTGAAGGAATTTGTCACCACTAAACCAGCCCTACAAGAGATCCTAAGGGGGACCCTGTGAGACAAAGTCCCAGAGACATCACTACAAGCATAAAACATACAGACATCACAATGACTCTAAACCCATATCTTTCTATAATAACACTGAATGTAAATGGATTAAATGCTCCAACCTAAAGACATAGGGTATCAGAATGGATAAAAAAACAAGACCCATCTATTTGCTGTCTACAAGAGACTCATTTTAGACCTGAGGACACCTTTAGATTGAGAGTGAGGGGATGGAGAACTATTTATCATGCTACTGGAAGCCAAAAGAAAGCTGGAGTAGCCATACTTATATCAGACAAACTAGACTTTAAATTAAAGGCTGTAACAAGAGATGAAGAAGGACATTATATAATAGTTACAGGGTCTATCCATCAGGAAGAGCTAACAATTATAAATGTCTATGTGCCGAATACTGGAGCCCCCAAATATATAAAACAATTACTCACAAACATAAGCAACTTATCGATAAGAATGTGGTAATTGCAGGGGACTTTAACACCCCACTTACAGAAATGGATAGATTATCTAGACACACGGTAAATAAAGAAACAAGGACCCTGAATGAGACATTGGATCAGATGGACTTGACAGATATATTTAGAACTCTACATCCCAAAGCAACAGAATATACTTTCTTCTCGAGTGCACATGGAACATTCTCCAAGATAGATCATACACTGTGTCACAAAACAGCCCTTCATAAGTTTACAAGAATTGAAATTATACCATGCATACTTTCAGACCACAATGCTATCAAGCTTGAAATCAACCACAGAAAAAAGTCTGGCAAACCTCCAAAAGCATGGAGGTTAAAGAACACCCTACTAACGAATGAGTGGGTCAACCAGGCAATTAGAGAAGAAATTAAAAAATATATGGAAACAAACGAAAATGAAAATACAACAATCCAAACGCTTTGGGACGCAGCAAAGGCAGCCCTGAGAGGAACATACATTGCAATCCAGGCCTATCTCAAGAAACAAGAAAAATCAGGGGCGCCTGGGTGGCGCAGTCGGTTAAGCGTCCGACTTCAGCCAGGTCACGATCTCGCGGTCCGTGAGTTCGAGCCCCGCGTCAGGCTCTGGGCTGATGGCTCGGAGCCTGGAGCCTGTTTCCGATTCTGTGTCTCCCTCTCTCTCTGCCCCTCCCCCGCTCATGCTCTGTCTCTCTCTGTCCCAAAAATAAATAAACGTTGAAAAAAAAAAAATTAAAAAAAAAAAAAAAGAAACAAGAAAAATCCCAAATACAAAATCTAACAGCACACCTAAAGGAACTAGAAGCAGAACAGCAAAGGCAGCCTAACCCAGCAGAAGAAGAGAAATAATAAAGATCAGAGCAGAAATAAACAATATAGAATCTAAAAAAACTGTAGAGCAGATCAACGAAACCAAGAGTTGGTTTTTTGAAAAAATAAACAAAATTGACAAACCTCTAGCCAGGCTTCTCAAAAAGAAAGGGAAGATGACCCAAATAGATAAAATCATGAATAAAAATGGAATGATTACAACCAATCCCTCAGAGATACAAACAATTATCAGGGAATACTATGAAAAATTATATGCCAACAAATTGGACAACCTGGAAGAAATGGACAAATTCCTAAACACCCACACTCTTCCAAAACTCAATCAGGAGGAAATACAAAGCTTGAACAGACCCATAACCAGCGAAGAAATTGAATCGGTTATCAAAAATCTCCCAACAAATAAGAGTCCAGGACCAGATGGCTTCCCAGGGGAGTTCTACCAGACGTTTAAAGCAGAGATAATACCTATCCTTCTCAAGCTATTCCAAGAAATAGAAAGGGAAGGAAAACTTCCAGACTCATTCTATGAAGCCAGTATTACTTTGATTCCTAAACCAGACAGAGACCCAGTAAAAAAAGAGAACTACAGGCCAATATCCCTGATGAATATGGATGCAACAATTCTCAATAAGATACTAGCAAATTGAATTCAACGGCATATAAAAAGAATTATTCACCATGATCAAGTGGGATTCATTCCTGGGATGCAGGGCTGGTTCAACATTCACAAATCAATCAACGTGATACATCACATTAACAAAAAAAAAAGAGAAGAACCATATGATCCTGTCAATCGATGCAGAAAAGGCCTTCGACAAAATCCAGCACCCTTTCTTAATAAAAACCCTTGAGAAAGTCGGGATAGAAGGAACATACTTAAAGATCATAAAAGCCATTTATGAAAAGCCCACAGCTAACATCATCCTCAACGGGGAAAAAATGAGAGCTTTTTCCCTGAGATCAGGAACACGACAAGGATGCCCACTCTCACCACTGCTGTTTAACATAGTACTGGAAGTTCTAGCATCAGCAATCAGACAACAAAAGGAAATCAAAGGCATCAAAATTGGCAAAGATGAAGTCAAGCTTTCGCTTTTTGCAGATGACGTGATATTATACATGGAAAATCCGACAGACTCCACCAAAAGTCTGCTAGAACTGATACATGAATTCAGCAAAGTTGCAGGATACAAAATCAATGTACAGAAATCAGTTGCATTCTTATACACTAACAATGAAGCAACAGAAAGAGAAATAAAGAAACTGATCCCATTCACAATTGCACCAAGAAGCATAAAATACCTAGGAATAAATCTAACCAAAGATGTAAAGGATCTGTATGCTGAAAACTATAGAAAGCTTCTGAAGGAAATTGAAGAAGATTTAAAGAAATGGAAAGACATTCCCTGCTCATGGATTGGAAGAATAAATATTGTCAAAATGTCAATACTACCCAAAGCTATCTACACATTCAATGCAATCCCAATCAAAATTGCACCAGCATTCTTCTCGAAACTAGAACAAGCAACCCTAAAATTCATATGGAACCACAAAAGGCCCCGAATAGCCAAAGGAATTTTGAAGAAGAAGACCAAAGCAGGAGGCATCACAATCCCAGACTTTAGCCTCTACTACAAAGCTGTCATCATCAAGACAGCATGGTATTGGCACCAAAACAGACACATAGACCAATGGAATAGAATAGAAACCTCAGAACTAGACCCACAAACGTATGGCCAACTCATCTTTGACAAAGCAGGAAAGAACATCCAATGGAAAAAAGACAGCCTCTTTAACAAATGGTGCTGGGAGAACTGGACAGCAACATGCAGAAGGTTGAAACTAGACCACTTTCTCACACCATTCACAAAAATAAACTCAAAATGGATAAAGGACCTGAATGTCAGACAGGAAACCATCAAAACCTTAGAGGAGAAAGCAGGAAAAGACCTCTCTGACCTCAGCCAGTAGCAATCTCTTACTCGACACATCCCCAAAGGCAAGGGAATTAAAAGCAAAAGTGAATTACTGGGAACTTTTGAAGATAAAAAGCTTCTGCACAGCAAAGGAAACAACCAACAAAACTAAAAGGCAACCAACGGAATGGGAAAAGATATTTACAAATGACATATTGGACAAAGGGCTAGTATCCAAAATCTATAAAGAGCTCACCAAACTCCACACCCGAAAAACAAATAACCCAGTGAAGAAATGGGCAGAAAACATGAATAGACACTTTTCTAAAGAAGACATCCGGATGGCCAACAGGCACATGAAAAGATGTTCAGCGTCGCTCCTTATCAGGGAAATACAAATCAAAACCACATTCAGGTATCACCTCACGCCAGTCAGAGTGGTCAAGATGAACAAATCAGGAGACCATAGATGCTGGAGAGGATGTGGAGAAACGGGAGCCCTCTTGCACTGTTGGTGGGAATGCAAATTGGTGCAGCCGCTCTGGAAAGCAGTGTGGAGGTTCCTCAGAAAATTAAATATAGACCTACCTTATGACCCAACAATAGCACTGCTAGGAATTTATCCAAGGGATACAGGAGTACTGATGCATAGGGGCACTTGTACCCCAATGTTTATAGCAGCACTTTCAACAATAGCCAAATTATGGAAAGAGCCTAAATGTCCATCAACTGATGAATGGATAAAGAAATTGTGGTTTATATACACAATGGAATATTACGTGGCAATGAGAAAAAATGAAATATGGCCTTTTGTAGCAACGTGGATGGAACTGGAGAGTGTGATGCTAAGTGAAATAAGCCATACAGATACCATATGGTTTCACTCTTATGTGTATCCTGAGAAACTTAACAGGAACCCAAGGGGGAGGGGAAGGAAAAAAAAAAGAGGTTAGAGTGGGAGACAGGCAAAGCATAAGAGACTGTTAAAAACTGAGAACAAACTGAGGGTTGATGGGGGGTGGGAGGGAGGAGAGGGTGGGTGATGGGTATTGAGGAGGGCACCTTTTTGGATGAGTACTGGGTGTTGTATAGAAACCAATTTGACAATAAATTTCATATATTGAAAAATAAAAAGACCATTGAATACAGTGCCTACAAGGGACTCATTTATACCTGAAGGCACATTCAGATAAAAAGTGAGGAGATGGAGAAATATTTACCATGCAAATGGATGTTAAAAGAAGGTGGAGTAGCAATACTTATATCAAGAAAACTAGGCTTTATTTTTTATTTTTAGTGTTTTTAATTTTTTTTAAAGAGAGAGACAGAGACAGAGCGTGAGTGGGGGGAGGGGCAGAGAGAAGAGGGAGACACAGAAACTAAATCAGGCTCCAGGCTCTGAGCTGTTGGCACAGAGCCCAACACACGGCTCAAAATCATGGATGGTGAGATCATGACCTGAGCCAAAGTCGGATGACCAACCGACTGAGCCACCCACGCGCCCTAGACTTTAAAACAAAGATTGTAACAAAAGATAAAGAAGGGCATTATAGGGGCTCCTGGGTGTCTCAGTCAGTTAAGTGTCCGACTTTGGTTCAGGTCATGATATCATGGTTCATGGGTTTGAGCCTCGCATCAGCCTTTGTGCTGACAGCTCAGAGCCTGGAGCCTGCTTTTGATTGTGTCTCCCTCTCTCTCTGCCCCTCCTGCACTTGTGTGTTCTCTCTCTCTCTCAAAAATAAATAAACATAAACAAATGTTTTTAGAAGAAGGGCACTATACCATCATAAAGGGGAAAATGCAACAAAAAGATATAACAATTCTAAGTATTGATGCACCTAATATGGAAGCACCAAAATATATAAAACAATTAATAAAAGACATAAGGGAACAAATCAATAGTAATACAATAATAGTAGGGGACTTTAACACCAACTTACATCAATAGACAGATCATCTAAGCAGAAAATCAACAAGTAAACAATGCCTTTGAATGACACACTGGACTAGGTGGACTTAACAGATATGTTCAGAATATTTCATCCTAAAACAGCAGAATACACATTCTTTTCCAATGCATATGAAACATTCTCCAGAATAAATCATATATTAGCCCACAAAACAAGCTGCAACAAATTCAAGAAGATTAAAATATTTGAAACCATATTTCTTTTTTTTTAATGTAATTTATTGTCAAGTTAGTTAATATACAGTGTATGCAGTGTGCTCTTGGCCTTGGGAATAGATTCCCAAGATTCATCGCTTACATACAACACCCAGTGCTCATCCCAACATGTGCCCTCCTCAATGCCCCTCCCACCCATTTCCCCAACCCTTCTTTTATGGCCACAACCCTATGAAATTAGAAGTCAATCACAAGAAAATATCTGGAAAGACCACAAATACATGGAGGGTAAAGAACATCCTACTAAACCATAAATGTGTCAACCAGGAAATCAAAGAAGCAATAAAATAAAGTACATGGAAACAAATGAAAATGAAAATGCAATATTCCAAAACCTTTAGGATGCAGCAAAAGTGGTCCTAAAAGGGAAATACATAGCAATACTGGTCTACCTTAAGAAGCAAGAAAAATCTCAAATAAATAACCTAATGTTACACCTACAAGAGCTAGAAAAAGAACAATAAACAAAGCCTAAAGGCAAAAGAAGAAAGGAAATAATAAATATTAGGGATGATATAAATGATATAGAAACTAAAAAATAATGAAGCAGACCAATAAAACCAATTTTGAAAATTTTGAATTTTGAGAAGACTTTGAATTTTGAAAAAATTAACAAACTGACAAACCTATAGCCAGACTTTATCAAAAAGAAAAGAGGAGAGAAAGAGGAAAGCCAACATGGTGGAGAAGTAGAGTGATCTGTACTTCCCATGTCTCTCAAACAAAGAAGTGTTGAAGCCAAAGGACTTTGAACCCCAAGAGTCTAGGAGGAAAAGAGACTGAGTCTAAAAGGGAGACACCAGGACATCTTTGAAGGGCTATAGGTGGGTGACTGTGAATTGAGGAAGATAAAATGGGTCACATAGGCATGAGAGGAGGGATCCCCTTTTGTGTAGAGACAAAGAAAGAGAAAGGGTGGCTTGGGAAGCATACGACTGTATCTGAACAAGAGATAAACCTCAACTGGGACTGAGAGGGATCCCATCTCTGACTGAAGGGCTTTCTTCCGACTGGGGCCAGCTGCCCCATTCGCACACCTGAGGAGGAGGAGAGCCAGCCCCCAGTTTGGTGGTAGGTCAGGGGTGCAGTCCACAGTAGGAGAAAGCAGTCCCTTCCCTGGAGTGCTGCCACACTGACAAAGCCAGCCAGGACCGCATATCAAGCAGCACAGAGAGGCACGTCCCCAGTGCCACAGTGCATGGAGCAGGACTTTGAATCCTAGCCAAGCGCCAGGTCAGGGGAGTCAGTGGATTGAGAAGGACCACCCTGTCTGCACTCTCAGAAGAGTGAGAACAACTCAAATGGAGTCCACTGGGTTCGTGGAGAAGAGACTGGGTAATCACCATTTTTCTCCACCACCACCACCAAGGTGGGGCCTCAGGGATTGGTCCCTGGGCCCATTATGAAGATGGGACGAGCCTACACCAAACCACGCCCTTATTCACTGGGTAACTGCGTATCTGCATGAGCCAGAAAGATGCTGTGCAACCAGACAGCTCCGTCATCCAGACCAGTGATGCTGTATAGCCTGGATTAATTCCAGGACAATTCTTGTTATTTACACATATTCTCTTTTCCTATCTTTTCCCCCCTCTAGGCTGGTTACTCTGGTTGTTGGCTTATCTAGGCAGAAATATTTAATCCATTCCCTTGATACATGTTCTACATATCCTTCTGTACTTTCCTTTCTCTCTCTGGAATAATCAAGCCATATAGTTTCTCTGCCTGGGTAACTATCTTTGTTTTTCTGTTGCCACATCCTTCTTTATTTTCCTTTCTCTCTCTCTCTGGATTAAGCCATTTAGTCTCTCTGCCTGGTCAATATTTATTCTCTCTTTGTCCCTGCCCCTGTCATTTCTCTGTTTGTATGTGGTCTTCCATCAGCACCGCCTCCACCCTGTTCTTTATTGTAGCTGGTGTTTCTCCTTTTGGACTGGTTTTTCCTTTTGGACTTTGTGTATGTGTGTGTGTGTGTTGTCTGTTTTGTCTGTGTGTTTGTGTGTCTTTGCTTCCTGTTTGTCTGTTTTCCTTTCCAGGCTGCTTCAAGGAACAAATCAAAGCACACCTGGTGGAAGGCCCAAAACATCACTATGAGTAGAGAAATAAAGTCACAACAGAGAGCAAATAACACTCTCCAAAAAAACACCTCCTGAAGGGCCAGGCCCTGGACATAATATGACCTCCCTTTAATATAGCAGTGCTGAAAGGTGCAGAGCACATAACAAGCATTTAAAACTCATAAGCAACAGAAAACTAGACAAAATGACAAAATGGAAGAATTACCCAGAAAAGATATTCCAAGAAGAAGTGACAGCTAAAGAATGGTTCAAAACAGATGTAAGCAATATAAATGAACAAGAATTTAGAATAATAGTCATAAGATTAATTGCTGGGCTTGAAAAAGGCATAGAAGACAGCAGAAAATCTATTATTTCCCAGATAAAGGATCTAAAAAATAGTTATGATGAATTAAAAAATGCTACAAATGAGGTACAAAATAAAATGGAGGTGGCCACAGCATGGATTGAAGAAGAAGAAGAAGAAGAAGAGGAAGAAGAAGGGAGAATAGGTGAATTAGAATATAAACTTATGGATAAAGAGGAAGCTGAGAAAAAGAGAGATAAAAAATCAAGGATCAAGAGGGGAGAATTAGAGAACTAAGTGATGCAATCAAACGGAACACTATCTGTAGCACAGAAATTCCAGAAGAAGAGAAAGAGAAAAGGGGCTGAAGGTGTACTTAAACAAATCATAGCTGAGAACTTCCCCAATCTGGGCAGGGACATATTCAAGTCCAAAAGCACAGAGAACTCCCTTCAAACGTAATTTGAATTCATATTCTACATGACATATCATAGTGAAACTGGCAAAATACAAGGATAAAGAGAGAATTCTGAAAACATCTAGGGATAAACAGGCCTTAAATACAAAAATATACACATACGGGTAGTAGCAGACCTATCTACTGAAAGTTGGCAGGCCATAAAAATGGCAGAAAATCTTCAATGTGATGAAAAGGAAAAATATGCAGCCAACAATCCTTTATCCAGCAAGCCTGTCACTCAGAATAGAAGGAGAATAAAGGTTTTCCCAAACAAAAATTGAAGGAATTCATCACCACTAAACCAGCCCTACAAGAGATCCTAAGGGGGACTATGTGAGTGAAATGTTGCAAGGACCACAAGGTACCAGTGACAACACTACAAGCATGAAAGGCACAGTTAACACAATGATTCTAAACCCATATCTTTCACAATAACACTGAATATGAATGGACTAAATACTCCAACCAAAAGACATACGGTATCAGAATAGATATAAAAAAAATAAGACCCACCTATTTGCTGTCTACAAGAGATTCATTGTAGACCTGAGGACACCTTCAGACTTAAAGTGAGGGGATGGAGAACTATCTATCAAGCCACTGGAAGTCACAAGAAACTAGGGTAGCCATACTTGTATCAGACAAACTAGACTTTAAATTAAAGGCTGTAACAAGAGATGAAGAAGGGCATAATAATTATAGAGTTTATCCATCAGGAAGAGCTAAAAAATTGTCAATGTCTATGTGCCAAATACGGGAGCCCCCAAATATATAAAACAATTAATCACAAACATCAGCAACCCTATTGATATGAATGGGGTAATTGCAGGGGACTTTAATACTCCACTTACAACAATGGATAGATCATCTAGACACAGGATCAATAAAGAAACAAGGGCCCTGAATGATACATTGGACCAGATGGACTTGACAGATATATTTAGAACTCTGCATCCCAAAGCAGCAGAATATACTTCTTCTTGAGTGGACATGACATTCTCCAAGATAGGTCACATAATGGGTCACAAACCAGCCCTCCATAAATATAAAAGAATTGAGATCATACCATGCACACTTTCAGATCACAATGCTGTGAAACTTGAAATCAACCACAGGGAAAATCTGGAAAACCTCCAAGAGCATGGAGGTTAAATAACATCCTACGCTGAAACAAATGGGTCAACCAGGCAATTAGGGAAGTATTAAAAAATATATGGAAACAAACGAAAATGAAAATACAACAATCCAAACCCTTTGGGATGCAGCAAAGGCAGTCCTGAGAGGAAAATACATTGCAATCCAGGCCTATCTCAAGAGACAAGAAAAATCCCAAAACAAAATCTAACAGCACACCTAAAGGAACTGGAAGCAGAACAGCAAAGACACCCCAAACCCAGCAGAAAAAAGCATATAATGAAGATCAGAGCAAAAATAAACACTATACAATTAAAAAAAAAACGAAAACAAAAAACAGTAGAGCAGACCAATGAAACCAAGAGTTGGTTTTTTGAAAAACTAAACAAAATTGGGGCACCTGGGTGGTTCAGTCGGTTAAGCCTCTGACTTCAGCTCAGGTCACGATGTCACAGTTCATGAGTTCGAGCCCTGCGTCAGGCTCTGTGCTGACAGCTCAGAGCCTGGAGCCTGCTTCAGTTTCTGTGTCTCCCTCTCTTTCTGCCCCTCCCCTGCTTATGTTCTCTCTCTCTCTCTCTCTCTCTCAAAAATAGACATTAAAATTTTTTTAAGTAAAAAAATAAACAAAATTGATACACCTCTGGTCAGTCTTCTCCAAAAGAAAAGAGAGAGGACCCAAATAGATAAAATCATGGATAAAAATGGATTTATCACAACCAATCCCTGAGAAATACAAGCAATTATCAGGGAATACTGTGAGAAATATATGCCAACAAACTGGACAACCTGGAAGAAATGGACAGATTCCTAAACACCCACACACTACCAAAACTCAAACAGGAAGAAATAGAAAATTTTAACAGACCCATAACTAGTGAAGAAATTGAATCAGTTATCAAAAATCTCCCAACAAATAAGAGTCCTGGACCAGATGTTGTCCTTGGGGAATTCTACCAGACATTTAAAGCAGAGTTAATACCTATCCTTCTCAAGCTGTTCTAAAAAATAGAAAGGGAAGGAAAACTTCCAGACCCATTTTATGAAGTCAGCATTACTTTGATTCCCAAACCAGACAAATGCCCAGCAAAAAAGAGAACTACAGGCCAATATCCCTGATGAATATGGAAGCAAAAATTCTCAATAAGATACTAGCGAATCGAATTCAACAGCATATAAAAAGAATTATTCACCATGATCAAGTGGGATTCACTCCTTGGCTGCAGGGCTAGTTCAGCATTCACAAATCAATCACTGTGATACATCACATTAATAAAAGACAGGATAAGAACCATATAATACTGACACTAGATGCAGAAAAAGCATTTGACAAAATACAGCGTCCTTTCTTAATAAAGTCCCTTGAGAAAGCTGGAACATATAGAAACCTCATAGAAGCCATTTATGAAAAGCCCACAGCCAATATCATCCTCAATGGGGAAAAACTGAGAGCTTTCCCCCTGAGACATGGAGCACGACAGGGATGTCCACTCTTGCCACTGTTCTTTAACATAGTGTTGGAAGTTCTAGCATCAGAAATAAGACAACAAAATGAAATCAAAGGCATCAAAATTGGCAAAGATGAAGTCAAAGTTTCACTTTTTGCAGACGACATGATATTATACATGGAAAACCCGACAGACTCCACCAAAAGTCTGCTAGAACTGATACATGAATCTAGGAAAGTTGCAGGATACAAAATCAATGTACAGAAATCAGCTGCATTCTTATACACTAATAATGAAACAACAGAAAGACAAATAAAGAAACTGATCCCATTCACAATCGCACCAAGAAGCGTAAAATACCTAGGAATAAATCTAACCAAAGATGTAAAAGATCTGTATGCTGAAAACTATAGAAAGCTTATGAAGGAAATTGAAGAAGATATAAAGAAATGGAAAAACATTCCCTGCTCATGGATTGGAAGAATAAATATTGTCAAAATGTCAATACTACCCAAAGCTATCTACACATTCAATGCAATCCCAATCAAAATTGCACCAGCATTCTTCTCGAAACTAGAACAAGCAATCCTAAAATTCATATGGAACCACAAAAGTCCCTGAATAGCCAAAGTAATTTTGAAGAAGAAGACCAAAGCAGGAGGCATCACAATCCCAGACTTTAGCCTCTACTACAAAGCTGTCATCATCAAGACAGCATGGTATTGGCACAAAAACAGACACATAGACCAATGGAATAGAATAGAAACCCCAGTACTAGACCCACAAACGTATGGCCAACTAATCTTTGACAAAGCAGGAAAGAACATCCAATGGAAAAAAGACAGCCTCTTTAACAAATGGTGCTGGGAGAACTTGACAGCAACATGCAGAAGGTTGAAACTAGACCACTTTCTCACACCATTCACAAAAATAAACTCAAAATGGATAAAGGACCTGAATGTGAGACAGGAAACCATCAAAACCCTAGAGGAGAAAGCAGGAAAAGACCTCTCTGACCTCAGTCGGAGCAATCTCTTACTCGACACATCCCCAAAGGCAAGGGAATTAAAAGCAAAAATGAATTACTGGGACCTTATGAAGATAAAAAGCTTCTGCACAGCAAAGGAAACAACCAACAAAACTAAAAGGCAACCAACGGAATGGGAAAAGATATTTACAAATGACATATCGGACAAAGGGCTAGTATCCAAAATCTATAAAGAGCTCACCAAACTCCACACCCAAAAAACAAATAACCCAGTGAAGAAATGGGCAGAAAACATGAATAGACACTTTTCCAAAGAAGACATCCGGATGGCCAACAGGCACATGAAAAGATGCTCAACATCGCTCCTCATCAGGGAAATACAAATCAAAACCACACTCAGGTATCACCTCATGCCAGTCAGAGTGGCCAAAATGAACAAATCAGGAGACCATAGATGCTGGCAAGGATGTGGAGAAACGGGAACCCTCTTGCACTGTTGGTGGGAATGCAAACTGGTGCAGCCACTCTGGAAAGCAGTGTGGAGTTTCCTCAGAAAATTAAAAATAGACCTACCCTATGACCCAGCAATAGCACTGCTAGGAATTTACCCAAGGGATACAGGAGTACTGATGCATAGGGGCACTTGTACCCCAATGTTTATAGCAGCACTCTCAACAATAGCCAAATTATGGAAAGAGCCTAAAATGTCCATCAACTGATGAATGGATAAAGAAATTGTGGTTTATATACACAATGGAGTACTACAGGGCAATGAGAAAGAACAAAATATGGCCCTTTGTAGCAACGTGGATGGAACTGGAGAGTGTGATGTTAAGTGAAATAAGCCATACAGAGAAAGAAAGATACCATATGTTTTCACTCTTATGTGGATCCTGAGAAACTTAACAGAAACCCATGGGGGAGGGGAAGGAAAAAAAAAGAGGTTAGAGTGGGAGAGAGCCAAAGCATAAGAGACTCTTAAAAACTGAGAACAAAAAATAAGAAAACAAAAACAATGTAGTAGAGGGCAGGGAACATATGGTGAGAAAGAGAACTCAGATGCTAAGAGGGAAGAATCAGGGGAAAGGCAACAACACGAATGGGATGAGGAACAGAAACAAAAGGAGCACCTGAGTGAAGTGGGAAGCCAGCCATAGGGACAGGGTTCTCCTATTATCAATGCCACAGTGAGATCTCTGACTTCTGGGACTCTGGGGGCTGTGAGAGCCCAGCATCACAGACTCTTTTATCCTGATGGGAAAGATAGTGGAATAGACCACGTTGCCTGCAAACCCCTCTAGCACTCTTTGGAAGTCCTGCCATGTCAAGGTCTTCCCATAGCAGTCCCTGGCTCTTTAGTAACTAGAAACATCTTCCCCCAACTTTAACAGGGACAACAGTCATGGCCTGACCCTTTCCAGCTTCCTCTCTCACCATTGGACATGTTCAAGAACCTTGCCTGTCCCAAGTGACAAGGGTTCCACCTGCAAGGCTAAACTCAGAAAATCCAAACATCTCAGGCTTGTCCCAACTGTCCTCTCCAAATTAATATGCCAAATCTCACTCATGTCTCTACCAGCTAGACCCTATGCTTGCATTCACATCAACCCATCTGCCTGGAATGACTTCATTCATTCAACAGATATTTTTTGAGCACTTACTATGTGCCAGCCACTATGCTACATGCTAGGAATCGAGTGAACAAGGAGACACAGTCTCCTCCTGGGAGCTGACACTCTTGCTGACCCTTTCCCCCCACCTCTGAAATCTGCACTCTTCCATCAATTCCCTCTCCATCTGCGATCACTCCTCTTTCTTATAGTGCTTGGTGTTTAGAATCCGTAAGTTGCTGATTGATCAAGTATTGTCTTGTTGATCAACAGAACATCAAAGGTTACTAGTGTGGGGATCTATAAACTCTGAAATGTATGAAAACCTGGTGCTTATGTGCGTAGTTCTGGTCCAAAATTTTTATTACATTTCCCTAAAAAGTGAAAAGACCCTACTTTTTATTGTTGAATTGAAGTTATTTATCTGGTCGTGGTATTTACATTTTCAAGATGAATTTCACAATGTTATGGTATGTTTACTAAGCACAAAGACCTTGAGTGTGATTCCTGTGTGCTCCACATATTACCTATGCATACCTGATTGGAGATTGTCATTTGTTTGATGGAATTGAAGGAGGCCCCTGGATCCTGAAAGATAACTGGAATATCCAAGGCTGAGTAGAAACTGATCATATATTCAGGGATAAGGACACGGCAAACCCTGAGGCAGAGAGAAGAAAGCAGCGTTGATGGGGGAGGCAAGCTGAGCACATTGGCTGAGCAGCAGACTCACAGAGGGAAGCAGTGGAGGAAGACTGGTCCTGAACAACAGGTTGAGGAGTTGGGACTTTATACATCACTAGGTCATAGTTAAGAGCTAAGATTCAGCCAATTAATAGCTTTGGGCAAGTGCTCACTGAAGCTTTCATCTCATCTGCAAAATGAGGATAAGAATAATTACCTTCTATAGTTGTTATAAAGATTAAAAGGACTTATGTGCTAAAAAACACCAGACATTTGCACAGTTCACCCAGAAAAAGCTAAACAAATGGTGGCCATTGTTGCTGTTGATTGAAGAAGCTGGTCCAAGGCTGTTCACAGGGTGGCGGAGAGATGGAGGGACCTAAGAAGGGTCTCTAAAAGACATAAAAAGAAACTTTGATGGTACAAACAGAGGGGGGACACCAGCTGTGTAATATTGGACAGGTTCCTTAATCATTCTGAACCCCAGTTTCATCATGTATAGTGGCTGTGAGGATAAAATAAGATAATGAATGTAAAAGCCCCTATTCTAGTGTCTGGCACATAGTAAGTATCCAATACAAAGTGACAGCTATTGAGAAGTATACAATCTCCAGCACTTAGTATGCTCTGTACAAATGTGGTAGAAAGATAAAGGAGGAGGGAAGTTTTTTTAAAGCACATTGCATTGGAAATCAGAATTTTCAAGTTGAAAGGGAAATTGGACACTTACTACTCTCTTATCAGATGCATTTATTGATTTTCAATGTGTTTTTATAAATTGACCAGATAAACTAATCTTTACAAATGAAAAAGGCACCAATCAATGTAATCTAAGACCTTGCTGCCAATTGAGATGCACATTTCTCCTGACAAACTACCAAGGGAGTACAACACAAATAGTTTTAGTTGGGCAACAGTGAGAGATATTAGGGCAGGAAAGTCCTTCTATGTCCCCCATATCAGACTTGCCAGAGCCCTAGACTATGCATGAGAGACTCTTGCAGAGCTGTGCAGAAGAATTTCATCAAGGAGCCCATCAGTAGAAAGGGGAAAAGTCAAACTCAGGGCAACTTTCTCAAAGAGAAATGAAACTGTGGAATTGGAAGAGAAGGGGAAAAATACCAAAACCCAAAGCATGCTTTTCAAAATAATGGCAGATCCCTAACTGTCCTTCAAGAAGAAGAGGTGTAGGAGAAAATATCCAAATGTAAAAATATATACAAGGTGTGGAGAAGAAGCAAGGAGAAACATTTTCCCAAGAGTTAGAAACGTGGGTCAGCAAGAGGCAACTTCACCACTCTCATTCAAAATCTAACAGCCAGATGTCATCAGGAAAGTTAGCTTTCCCAATACCCTAGGGGGCCCATTTCAGAAGGTCTATCCATTGTCACATCCTCTCTAAACTTTAAAAGACAAAACAGTCCCCATCTTTCTTAAAACCTCTGGTGAGACGCTGAGGAATTCACTTCCTCTTCTGGGCCTCAGTCTCTCAAGCAGTAACATGACAGATTGGATGAAACAACTCTCAGGTCATCCCTTGAACTAGTCACAGAACAAATAATTAGGAGGTAAAAACCCATGCCAGAAACAAAATCTAACCACACAAGAGGTCTCTACCTCAGTAGAAATAGTAAGGAGGTGAATGGCAAAAGTAGTTGTAGGGTGAACAAACATTTTAAGCATTTGATAACAGAAGGAGAAATACAAGACACATAAAGGAAGAATCTTACCTGAAACCATGTAATCAATAACATCAGGAAGGGCCTGGAAGTGAGGAGGGAAGGTCAGGAGTCTCGACCCCTTTGTCCTTGGAAAACAGACTTCACCAAGGGAGGGCTGCTCTAATCAGTTGGGTCTGCAACAGGATCTCTTTCAGTGCAGGGAAGCCAGTGAGCCTCCATCTACTTAGAAGGAAATGGGGCTTAAATGAAAAAAGGAAGGACCTTCTGTTAGAGGAACAAAGTTTCAAAAAAAAAAAAAAAGACTTGTGTAGTCAGAACTCCTCTAGAATCTCTCCTGTTCTGTGAAATTGGGAGTTGACTGAGGTGCTTGGGTCACTCCCCATTCACAGGTAGTCATGCTTGATGCCTTCCATGAGGACTGTGGAAAGGTTTTAAAAAAATGCATTAGGATTGGTTAAAATGGGAAGAAAATGGGTTCTGAAAAAAGGGACACACATGCACATGCGCACGCACACAGACACACACACACACACACACACACACACACAAACACACACACACAGCACATACAAAACCTAGAAGAGTAAGCTTCATCCTAAAACCTTGTTGGAATAATTAGTGGTTAAGAAAAAGTCTTCCAGAAACAACAATTGTAGCACAGAGAGATCATATATCTTATTCAAAAGGAAGGCAAGGTGGCCTTCCTTTCCACCTTTCTAGGACTCAGGAAAAAGCCTCTCGCTCATGGATGAAACCCCTCACTGGACCAGGGACAACATTTGAGTGAGAGGTTTATTCCCTCACTTCTCACTGCTACCCATTGTTCTTCCCCTCTGCTGTGACTAGGGAAAGTTGCTTCTATTTTCACAAATCCTTGGAGACCCCTCCTCTGTCACATCTCTGTCCCTAGTCTCTGGCAATTAAACCTCCTAGGGAAGGCAGCCTCCTGCGAAGTTCTCTGCTCACCTCAACTACACCAACAAACAAACTCTCTCCCAGGAGAAGGAGGAGGGGAAAACTGGGGAGGGTTAAACCTGGGAAGAATTGGCTCTCCCTCCATTCCATAAAAAGAATAGGAAACATTGGCTTTTGTTCTGTGTTCTGTGTTGTGTGTTTTGTTCTGTGTTATGTCCCACTTGGAAATATCCACTAAATACTGTATGTAAGCAAAGGGAATTTTCCAGAGACTTCCAGAGTGTCACTCCTCTACATCTTTCTGCCTCCTCCCAATACCTCAGCCTAATGAGGAAGCAACCATCCAAGGTCCCATTGATGCTTCTTATCTCAGAGCTCAATTCCACTGGAATTCGAAGAAGTCTTCAAGAGGTCAAGGGTTCAACAAACACCCTGCCATGACCAAGAGTTCATCTTTCTCTGACATTGACCACCTCCTACTACTCTCCTATCAGCTCCTACCCACTTGACTTTCTCTCCTATTAAGAAATTCACACAAATAAAGGTAGCATAGCACAGACACTTGACCTTGAAGTCAGACAGAGCTGGGTGGGAATCTTTTACAGATTTGACATTGGGAGAGGGATTAATCTGAACTGTTTTCTCATGTGTGAAATGATAATGATGATGTTAACTACAAATATTCCTTGTGAGAATTAATTGAATAAAATATCTGAAGTGTTCTCCCTGTTTACAGGTTCTAAGAATTGTAGTTACTAGTGTCACTGCCCTCCCATCTCTCTTAAGCCCAAAAGCAGATACAAAATACAGACTTTAAAAAAATTGTTAATAAATATCACTAAACAAATAACTGAATCCAATAGCAAGCAACAAAACAAATGCTGAGGACAGGGAAGAATCTTATTTACAGAGTTACCACACTATAACATTCTAAATGTCCAGTTTTCTGTGTAAAATTACAAAGCATAAAAATAAAGGGCATAATCCATTCACAGAAAAAATGAGCTAAAACTGTCCTTGAGATAGCATAGATATTAGATTTACTAGACAAAAATTTAAATAAACTGACAAATATTCTCAAAGAGCTAATGGAGAGGAGTCTGGATATGTGAGTAGGAAGATGGTGACAAAGTAGGTGAACCCTACTCTCACCTCATTTCACAAATACCACTAGATAACTATCAAGTCATCCTAAATACCACAGAAATTAATTAACCTGAAGACTGACAGAACAAACTCCAAAACTAAAGGGAAAGAAAAAGCCACTTTGAAGAAGATAGGGAGTATGGAGACATGGTTTAGGAAAGAAATGAATCATGGGTGCTACAGAGGGGAGGGAGCCATTATCACAAAGAAGGGCAAAAGAGAGAGGAGCACACAAGGGAATGCGTGAAGAGAACATATCCCCAAAGATGATGGCTTAGAAAACAAGGGTCAGGGCGCATGGGTGGCTCAGTTAGTTGAGTCTCATACTATTGATTTTGGTTCAGGTCCTGATCCCAGGGTTGTGGGATTGAGCCCCTCATCAGGCTCCCCACTGACTATGGAACCTGCCTAAGATTCTGTCTCCTCCTTCCCTCTCCCCAGCTCATGTACTCTCTATCTCAAAAAAAAAAAAAGGAAAGAAAGAAAATAAAAGAAAGAAAATGAGAAGGGCTGAATTTCATGAATTATTGTAACCAGCAGAGCTTGAAGACTGTTGACTTAAAGGTCAGCAGGCTTGGCTGGGATAGAGCTCTGAGGGCACTGCCATACTCCTAGAGAAAAAAAGGCAAATAACCTGGAGGAAGATGGCATGGAAACATCTTTTTTTTTAGTTTATTTACTTATTTTAAGAGAGTGAGGGAGAGCACATATGCACAAGTATGCATGCACAAGCTAGGGAAGGTAGCAAGAGATAGAGAGAATCCCAAGCAGGCTCTGCACTGTCAGCACAGAGCCCCATACAGGATTTGAACTCATGAACTGTAAGATCATGACCTGAGGTGAAGTCAGACACTTAACCAACTGAATCACCTAGGTGTCCTGGAAACACCAATCTTAAGAAAGCTTAGGGTACACAGGGAGAGATTTTTGCTCTTCTTGGAGCCTTCCATAAGTGGCAATGTTCATGGAGAACCCATTCTAGGAACCAAGGAGCTAGCTGACACCATTTACTTCCCTGCCCATCACCAAAAAAAGAGAGCCACCTGTGGAAAACAGCACAGTACCAACAATGGCTACATAACTTGCTTACATGAAGCCCCACACCCCTGCACTCTGGTGGGACTTCCCTTCCCAGTCATGTTTGCCTCAGTCCCAGCACAGCAGTACCTTCCTCCAGAAAGACCAGCACATGTTCTGCCCACACCACATCTCCCAACCAAAGAGTTCTTCTGGGCTTCTGTTCTAGTGGAAGTAGTATCAGGTCTCATGTAACAAGCATATCCGAGCACACCTAACTGAAACATGCCACATTCAGACCAGGAACCAAACACTGCTTGTCAAGGAGAGCCTGTGCAGATGACTGGCATGAAGGATAGGGCAGCAGAACACAACAGCAGACCACATGCAACACACACTGGAGGCACTCCCTGAAGCCCCAGGCCTTGGGCACTACATGACCTCTTCTTCATAAAGCCATTACATTCAGGAGCAGCAGACATAACCGGCTTTTCTAAAACAGAGAAGAAGGGAGAGACCTAGACAACTTGCTAAGACAGAGCAATTTATCCAAATGAGAGAACAAGATAAGACCATGGCCAGATATCTAAGCAAAATAGATATAAGTAGCATATCTGATGGGGAATTGAAGCAACAATCATAAATATACTCCCTGGGCTTGAGAAAAGAATGAAGACATCAATGAGACTCTTACCACAGAGATAAAAGAAGTTAAAAAATCAATCAGACATGAAGAGTGCAATAAACAAGGTTGGAAACAAGCATGATGCAATGAACAGCAGGCTGGAGGAAGCAGAGGAACAAATTACTGACTAAAAAGACAACTTAATGGGAATGATGAAGCTGAATAAAAGAAAGAATTATAACATGTGAGAATAGATTTAAGTAACTCAGTGACTCCATAAAACATAATAACTTGCATATTACGGAAGTCCCAGAAGAGGAAGGGAGACAAAAGGGGACAATTTATTTGAAGAAATAATAGCTGAAAACTTCCCTAATCTGGGGACGGAAACAGAAATGCAGATCCAGGAGGCACAAAGAATTCCCAAAATCAACAAAAGCAGGACAACACAAAGACGTATAGTAATTACATTTGCAAAATGTGGTCATAAAGAAAAAAATACTGGGAGACTCTCGGAAGATGGCAGCATAGGAGGACACTGGGCTCACCTTGTCCTTCTGATTGCTTAGATTCCACCCATATCTGCCTAAATAACCCAGAAAACCACCAAAGACTAGCAGAATGGACTCTCCAGAGCCAAGCATAGACGAGAGGCCCACGGAAGATGGTAGGAAAGGCAGAGAGGCAGTGCGTGCTACACGGACTGGTGGGAGGGAGCCGCGGTGGTGGAAGAGCAGCCCACCCAGCAGGGCAGAGCCCCCAAAGTCTGGCTTGAAAAAGCAGAGGGGCCAGACTCCATGAGTTCTGACAGCCAGTGGGACAAACATCTGGAATGTTAAAAGTAAACAGCTCTGCTCTTGGAGAGTGGGGAGAGCGAGAGGACACTGGGAGGGAAGTTGTTGAGCCCCGGAAGACAGAGCTCAGCTTGGAGGGGGAGCAAAGGTGCTGGCCAGCGCCATCTCCCTCTCCCATCCCTCAGCCCAAATTCCAAACAGAACCAGTTCCTGTCACTGAACTTGCTTACACCGCGCAAACACCCAATGCTGTGTTTCTGTGGATCCATCCCTCTGATGGGACTACCTCCATCCTGGTGCTGCAGGGCCCCTCCCAAAGGGGACCGCCCACAGCAAAGCGAGCTAAGCCTGCCCCTCCTGCCCCTGTGCACCTTGCAGATCCACCCCGGCTAATACACCAGATCCCATTGAAGCAACACCACAAGCCTAGCAATGTGCAAGTAGCCAAGACAGGAGTCACACCACTCCACAGTGAGTCCTGTCCCTGGGAGAGGGGAAGATAAGGTACACACGAGTCTGACTGTGGCCCCAGCGGTGGCCTGGGAGCAGACATCGGGGCTGACTGTAGCCCCACCCACCAACACAACTTACCCAAGACAGCACAGGGGAAGTGCCCTGCAGTTTAGAGCCACCACAGGGAATACCCAAAATGATGAAATGGAAGAAATCTCCTCAAAAGAAACTCCAGGAAGTAAGAAAAGGTAATATATTGATCAAAAATAATTTAAGCAATATAACAGAATAAGAATTTAAGAATAATAGTCATAAAATTAATCGTTGGGCTTGAAAAAGCACAGAAGACAGCAGAGAATCTATTGCTACAGATATCAAGGGACTAAGATAGTCATAAGGAGCTAAAAAATGCTATAAACGAGGTGCAAAATAAAATGGAGGCAGCCATAGCATGGATTGAAGAGGCAGAGGAGAGAATAGGTGAATTAGAAGATAAAATTATAGAAAAAGAGGAAGCTGAGAAAAAGAGAGATTAAAAAAAATCTAGGAGTATGAGGGGAGAAGTAGAGAACTAAGTGATGCAATCAAAGGAACAATATCCATATCATAGGAATTCCAGAAGAAGAAGAAAGAGAGAAAAGGGCTGAAGGTGTACTTGAACAAATCATAGTTGAGAACTTCCCTGATCTGGGGAAGGAAAAAGACATTGAAATCCAAGAGGCACAGAGAACTCCCTTCAGACACAACTTCAATTGATCTTCTGTATGACATATCATAGTGAAACTGGCAAAATACAAGGATAAAGAGAGAATTCTGAAAGCAGCTAGGGATAAATACACTCTAATTTGCAAAGGTAGACCCATAAGTGTAGTCACAGACCTATCTACTGAAAGTTGGCAGGCCAGAAAGGAATGGCAGGAAATCTTCAATGTGATGAACAGAAAAAATATGCAGCCAACAATCCTTTATCCAGCAAGCCTGTCATACAGAATAGAAGGAGAGATAAAGGTCTTCCCAAACAAAAACTGAAGGAATTCATCACCAAGAAACAAGCCCTACAAGAGATCCTAAGGGGTACTCTGTGAGTGAAATGTTGCAGGGACAACAAAGTACCAAAGACATTGCTACGAGCATGAAACCTACAGCCATCACAATGACTCTAAACCCATATCTTTCTATAATAACACTGAATGCTCCAACCTATTAAGCATAAAACATACAGACATCACAATGACTCTAAACCCGTATCTTTCTATAATAACACTGAATGTAAATGGATTAAATGTGCCAACCAAAAGACATAGGGTATCAGAATGGATAAAAAAACAAGACCCATCTATTTGCTGTCTACAAGAGACTCATTTGAGACCTGAGGACACCTTTAGATAGAGAGTGAGGGGATGGAGAACTATTTATCATGCGACTGGAAGCCAAAAGAAAGCTGGAGTAGCCATACTTATATCAGACAAACTAGACTTTAAATTAAAGGCTGTAACAAGAGATGAAGAAGGGCATTATATAATAATTACAGAGTCTATCCATCAGGAAGAGCTAACAATTATAAATGTCTATGCCCCAAATACAGAAGCCCCCAAATATATAAAACAATTAATCACAAAAATAAGCAACCTTATTGATAAGAATGTGGTAATTGCAGGGGACTTTAACACTCCACTTACAACAATGGATAGATCTTCTAGACACACGGTCAATAAAGAAACAAGGGCCCTGAATGATACATTGGATCAGATGGACTTGACAGATATATTTAGAACTCTGCATCCCAAAGCAACAGAATATACTTTCTTCTCAAGTGCACATGGAACATTCTCCAAGATAGATCACATACTGGGTCACAAAACAGCCCTTCATAAGTATACAAGATTTAAGATCATACCATGCATATTTTCAGACCACAATGTTATGAAGCTTGAAATCAACCACAGGAAAAAGTCTGACAAACCTCCAAAAGCATGGATGTTAAAGAACACCCTACTAAAGAATGAATGGGTCAACCAGGCAATTATAGAAGAAATTTAAAAATATATGGAAACAAATGAAAATGAAAATACAAGAATCCAAACGCTTTGGGATGCAGTGAAGGCAGTCCTGAGAGGAAAATACATTGTAATCCAGGCCTATCTCAAGAAACAAGAAAAATCCCAATTACAAAATCTAACAGCACACCTGAAGGAAATAGAAGCAGAGCAGCAAAGACACCCCAAACCCAGCAGAAGAAGAGAAATAATAAAATCAGAGCAGAAATAAACAATATAGAATCTAAAAAAAAACAAACAAACAGTACAACAGATCAAACAAACCAAGAGTTGTTTTTTTGAAAAAAATAAACAAAATGATAAACCTCTAGCCAGGCTTCTCAAAAAGAAAAGGGAGATGACGCAAAGAGATAAAATCATGAATGAAAATGGAACTATTACAACCAATCCCTCAGAAATATAAGCAATTATCAGGGAATAGTATAAAAAATTATATGCCAACAAACTGGACAACATGGAAGAAATGGACAAGTTCCTAAGCACCCATGCACTTCCAAAACTCAAAAAGGAAGAAATAGAAAACTTGAACACACCTATAACCAGTGAAGAAATTGAATCAGTTATCAAAAACCTCCCAACAAATAAGAGTCCAGGACCAGATGGCTTCCCTGGGGAATTCTACCAGACCTTTAAAGCAGAGATAATACCTAACCTTCTCAAGCTGTTCCAAAAAATGGAAAGGGAAGGAAAAATTCCAGACTTATTCTTTGAAGCCAGCATTACTTTGATTCCTAAACCAAACATAGACCCAGCAAAAAAAGACAACGACAGGCCAATATCCGTGATGATTATGGATGCAAAAATTCGCAATAAGATACTAGCAAATCGAATTCAACCGCATATAAAAAGAATTATACACCATGAACAAGTGGGATTCATTCCTGGGCTACAGGGATGGTTCAACATTTGCAAATTAAACAATGTGATACATCACATTAATTAAAGGAAAGAAAAGATCATATGATCTGGTCTATCGATGCAGAAAAAGCATTTGACAAAATTCAGCATCCTTTCTTAGAAAAATCCTCAAGAAAGTCGGGATAGAAAGAACATACTTAAACATCATAAAATCCATTTATGAAAAGCCCACAGCTACTATAATACTCAATAGGAAAAAACTGAGAGTTTTCCCCCTGACATCAGGAACACAGCAGGGAGGTACACTCTCACCAGTGTTGTTTAACATAATGTTGGAAGTTCTAGCATCAGCAATCAGACAACAAAAGGAAATCAAAGGCATCAAAATTGGAAAAGATGAAGTCAAGCTTTCACTTTTTGCAGACGACATGATATTATACATGGAAAATCCGATAGACTCCACCAAAAGTCTGCTAGAACTGATACGTGAATTCAGTAAAGTCGCAGGATACAAAATCAATGTACAGAAATCAGTTGCATTCTTTTTTTTAACATTTATTTATTTTTGAGACAGAGAGAGACAGAGCATGAATGGGGGGAGGGCCAGAGAGAGAGGGAGACACAGAATCTGAAGCAGGCTCCAGGCTCTGAGCTGTCGGCACAGAGCCTGATGCGGGGCTCGAACTCACGGACCGTGAGGTCGTGACCTGAGCGAAGTCGGACGCTCAACCGACTGAGCCACCCAGGCGCCCCAATCAGTTGCATTCTTATACACTAATAATGCAGCAACTGAAAGACAAATAAAGAAACTGATCCCATTCACAATCGCACCAAGAATCATAAAATACCTAGGAATAAACCTAACAAAAGATGTAAAAGACCTGTATGCTGAAAACTATAGAAAGCTTATGAAGGAAATTGAAGAAGATATAAAGAAATGGAAAAACATTCCGTGCTCATGAGTTGGAAGAATAAATATTGTCAAAATGTCAATACTACCCAAAGCTATCTACACATTCAATGCAATCCCAATCAAAATTGCACGAGCATTTTCTCGAAACTAGAACAAGCAATTCTAAAATTCATATGGAACCACAAAAGGCCCCGAATAGCCAAAGTAATTTTGAAGAAGAAGACCAAAGCAGGAGGCATCACAATCCCAGACTTTAGCCTCTACTACAAAGCTGTAATCATCAAGACAGCATGGTATTGGCACAAAAACAGACACATAGACCAATGGAATAGAATAGAAACCCCAGAACTAGACCCACAAACGTATGGCCAGCTCATCTTTGACAAAGCAGGAAAGAACATCCAATGGAAAAAAGACAGCCTCTTTAACAAATGGTGCTGGGAGAACTGGACAGCAACATGCAGAAGGTTGAAACTAGACCACTTTCTCACACCATTCACAAAAATAAACTCAAAATGGATAAAGGACCTGAATATGAGACAGGAAACCATCAAAACCCTAGAGGAGAAAGCAGGAGAAGACCTCTCTGACCTCAGCCATAGCAATTTCTTACTTGACACATCCCCAAAGGCAAGGGAATTAAAAGCAAAAATGAATTACTGGGACCTCATGAAGATAAAAAGCTTCTGCACAGCAAAGGAAACAACCAACAAAACTAAAAGGCAACCAACGGAATGGGAAAAGTTATTTGCAAATGACATATCAGACAAAGGGCTAGTATCCAAAATCTATAAAGAGCTCACCAAACTCCACACCCGAAAAACAAATAACCCAGTGAAGAAATGGGCAGCTAACATGAATAGACACTTCTCTAAAGAAGACATCCGGATGGCCAACAGACACATGAAAAGATGCTCAACATCGCTCCTCATCAGGGAAATACAAATCAAAACCACACTCAGATATCACTTCACGCCAGAGTGGCCAAAATGAACAAATCAGGAGACCATAGATGCTGGAGAGGATGTGGAGAAACGGGAACCCTCTTGCACTGTTGGTGGGAATGCAAACTGGTGCAGCCACTCTGGAAAACAGTGTGGAGATTCATCAAAAAATTAAAAATAGACCTACCCTATGACCCAGCCATAGCACTTCTAGGAATTTACCCAAGGGATACAGGAGTAGTGATGCATAGGGGCACTTGTACCCCAATGTTTATAGCAGCACTCTCAACAATAGCCAAATTGTGGAAACAGCCTAAATGTCCATCAACTGATGAACGGATAAAAAAAAAATGTGGTTTATATACACAATGGAGTACTACGTGGCAATGAGAAAGAATGAAATATGGCCCTTGTAGTAACTTGGATGGAACTGGAGAGTGTTATGCTAAGTGAAATAAGCCATACAGAGAAAGACAGATACCATATGGTTTCACCCTTATGTGGATCCTGAGAAACTTAACAGAAACCCATGGGGGAGGGAAAGGAAAAAGAAAAGAGTTTAGAGTGGGATAGAGCCAAAGCATAAGAGACTCTCAAAAACTGAAAACAAACTGAGGGTTGATGGGGGGTGGGAGGGAGGGGAGGGTGAGTGATGGGTATTGAAGAGGGCATCTTTTGGGATGAGCACTGGGTGTTGTATGGAAACCAATTTGCAATAAATTTCATTAAAAAAAAAAGTCAATACTACCCAAAGCTATCTACACATTCAATGCAATCCCAATCAAAACTGCACCAGCATTCTTCTTGAAGCTAGAACAAGCAATCCTCAAATTTGTATGGAACCCTGAAGACCCCAAATAGCCAAAGTAATTTTGAAGAAGAAGACCAAAGTAGGAGGCATCACAATCCCAGACTTTAGCCTCCACTGCAAAGCTGTAATCATCAAGACAGCATGGTATTGCCACAAAAACAGACACAGAGACCAGTGGAATAGAATAGAAAACCCAGAATTAGACCCACAAAAGTAAGGCCAACTAATCTTTGACAAAGCATGAAAGAACATCCAATGGAAAAAAGACAGTCTCTTTAACAAATGGTGCTGGGAGAATTGGACAGCAACGTGCAGAAGGATGAAACTAGATCACTTTCTTACACCACTCACAAAAATAAACCCAAAATGGATAAAGGACCTGAATGTGAGACAAGAAACCATCAAAACCCTAGAGGGGAAAGCAGGAAAAACCCTCTCTGACCTCAGCTGCAGCAATTTCTTACTTGACACATGCCCAAAGACAAGGCAATTAAAAACAAAAATGAACTATTGGGACCTCACAAAGATAAAAACCTTCTGCACTGCAAAGGAAACAATCAAAAAAATAAATAAATAAAGACAACCAACAGAATGGGAAAAGATATTTGTAAATGACATATTGTACAAAGGGCTACTATCCAAAATCTATAAAGAGCTCACCAAGCTCCACACCTGAAAAATAAATAACCCAGTGAAGAAATGGGCAGAAAACATGAATAGACACTTCTCTAAAGAAGACATCTGGATGGCCAACAGACACATGAAAAGATGCTCAACATCGCTCCTCATCAGGGAAATATAAATCAAAACCACACTCAGGACCACCTCATGCTGGTCGAGTGGCTAAAATGAACAAATCAGGAGACTATAGATGCTGGAGAGGATGTGGAGAAACTGGAACCCTCTTGTACTGTTGGTGGGAATGCAAACTGTTGCAGCCACTCTGAAAAACAGTGTGGAGGTTCCTCAAAAAATTAACAATAGATTTACCCTATGACCCAGCAATAGCACTGCTAGGAAATTACCCAAGGGATACAGGAGTGCTGATACATAGGGTCACTTTTATCCCAATGTTTATGGCAGCACTTTCAACAATAGCCAAATTATGGAAAGAGGCTAAATGTCCATCAACTGATGAATGGATAAAGAAATTCTGGTTTAGGGGAGCCTGGATGGCTCAGTCAGTTAAGCGTCTGACTTCAGCTCAGGTCATGATCTCCTGGTTCATTGGTTCGAGCCCTGCATCAAGCTGTGTGCTGACAGCTCGGATCCTGGAGCCTGCTCGGATTCTGTGTCTCCCTCTCTCCCTGCCCCTTCCCTGCTTGCTCTGTTTCTCTCTCTCAAAAATAAACATTTAAAAAAAATTTTTTAAAAAGAAATTCTGGTTTATATACACAATGGAATACTACATGGCAATGAGAAAGAATGAAATATGGCCTTTGGTAGCAATGTGGATGGAACTGGAGAATGTTACGTTAAGTGAAATAAGTCATACAGAGAAAGACAGATACCATATGTTTTCACTCTTGTGTGGATCCTGAGAAACTTAACAGAAGACCATGGAGGAGGGGAAGAAAAAAAAAAAGAGGTTAGAGAGGGAGGGAGCCAAAACATAAGAGACTCTTAAAAACTGAGAACAAACTGAGGGTTGATGGGGGGGTGCAAGGGAGGGGAGGGTGGATGATGGGTATTGAGGAGGACACCTGTTGGGAGGAGCACTGGGTGTTGTATGGAAACCAATTTGATAATAAATTTGATATTAAAAAAAAAGAAAGTGAGAGGGTGAAGAAACGTTTATCATGCAAATGGATATCAAAGAAAGCCAAAGTAGCAATACTTGTCTTGGACAAAAAAGACTTTAAAACAAAGACTGGGGGCACCTGGGTGGCTCAGTTGGTTGAGCATTTGACTTCAGCACAGGTCATGATCTCATGGTTTGTCAGTTTGAGCCCCGCATGGGGCTCTGCACTGAACACTTGCTCAGAGCCTGGAGCCTGCTTCAGATTCTCCCTCTCCCCCGCTCATGCTCTGTCTCACTTTGTCTCTCAAAAATCAATAAATGTAAAATTTTTTAAAAAATTGACTGTAACAAGAGACAAAGAAGGGCACTGCATGATCATCATGGAGATAATCCAACAAGAAGATATAACAATTTTAAATATTTATTCCTCAAACATGGAAGCATCCAAATAAATAAAACAATTAATTAATTATGACAAGCGGGGCGCCTGGGTGGCTCAGTCGGTTAAGCGGCTGACTTCGGCTCAGGTCATGATCTCACAGTCCGTGAGTTTGAGCCCCGCGTTGGGCTCTGTGCTGACAGCTCAGAGCCTGGATCCTGTTTCAGATTCTGTGTCTCCTTCTCTGACCCTCCCCCATTCATGCTCTGTCTCTCTCTGTCTCAAAAATAAATAAACGTTAAAAAAAAATATGACAAGCACTGGGTATTGCATATATACGTGATGAATCACTGAATTCTACTCCTGAAACCAATATTGCAGTGTATGTTATCTAACCAGAATTTAAATAAAAATTTAAAAAAAATTAATAATAAACATGAAGGAACTAATTGGCAGTAATACAATAATAGTAGGGGAGTTTAATACCCCACTTACATCAATGGACATATCATCAAAACAGAAAATAAACAAGTAAACAGTGGCCTTTTTAAAAAATATAATTGTCAAGTTAGCTAACATACAGTGTATGCAGTGTGCTCTTGGCTTCAGGAGTAGATTCCCATGGTTCATCGCTTACAACACTCGGTACTGTCCCAGCAAGTGTCCTCCTCAATGCCTATCACCTATTTTCCCCTCCCCTGCCACCCCCCACCCATCAACCCTCAGTTTGTTCTCTGTATTTAAGAGTCTCTTAGGGTTTGCCTTCCTCTTTGTTTGAAACTTTTCCCCCCCTTCCCTTCCCCCATGGTCTTCTGTTAAGTTTCTCAAATTCCACATATGAGTGAAAATATATGATATCTGTCTTTCTCTGACTGACTTATTTCACTTAGCATAATACCCTCCAGTTCCATCCACGTTGTTGCAAATGGCAAGATTTCATTCTCTCATTGCTAAGTGGTATTCCATTGTATATATAAGCCACATCTTTTTTATCCATTCATCACTTGATGGACATTTGGGCTCTTTCCCTAATTTGGCTATTGTCAATAGTGCTCTATAAACATTGGGGTACATGTGTCCCTATGAATCAGCACTCTGGTATCCTTTGGATAAATTCCTAGTAGTGTTATTGGTGGGTCATATTTTTAATTTTTTGAGAAACCTTTACTCTGTTTTCCAGAGTGGTTGCACCAGTTTGCATTCCCACCAACAGTGCAAGAGCATTCCCATTTCTTCACATCCCTGACAAAATCTGTTCCCTGTGTTGTTAATTTTAGCCACTCTGACCAGTGTGAGCTGGTATCTCAATACGGTTTTTATTTGTACTTCCCTGATGATGAGCGATGTTGAGCATCTTTTCATGTGTCTGTTGGCCACGTGGATGTCTTCTTTGAAAAAGTATTCATGTCTTCTGCCCATTTTTTCACTGGATTATTTGTTTTTCAGGTGTTGGGTCTGTTAAGGTCTTTATAGATTTTTGGATACTGTTTACCCGATATGTCATTTGCAAGTATCTTCTATTCCCTTGATTGCCTTTTAGTTTTGTTGATTAGGAAAAATGGCTTTGAATGACACTCTGGACCAGATGGACATAACAGATACTGCAAACATTACATCCTAAAACAGCAGACTACACATTCTTTTCAAGTGCACATATAACATTCTCCAGAATAGATCACATGTTAGGCCACAGAACAAACCTTAACAAATAGAAGAAGATTGGAGTTATATGATGCACCTTTTCTGACCACAATACTATGAAACTAGAAGTCAACCACAAGAAAAAATTTGGAAAGACCACAAATACATGGAGATTAAAGAACATCCTAATAAAGAATGAATGGGTCAACCAGGAAAGCAAGGAAGAAATTTTAAAAATGTGTGGGAACAAATGAAAGTGAAAACAGAATGGTCCACAACCGTTGGGTTACAGCAAAAGTGGCCCTTAAAGGGGAGTATAAAGCAATACAGGCCTATCTCAAGAAGCAAGAAAAAACTTAAATAAACAACATAACTTTATACCTACAGGAGCTAGAAAAGGGATGGCAAATAAAGCCTAAAGACAATATAAAAAAGGAAATAATAAAGATTGAGCTGATATAAGTTATATATGACTAAAAAATAATAGAACAGATCAATGAAACCAGGAGTGGATTCTTTGAAAGAATTAATAAAATCAATAAACCTCTAGCAAGACTTACCAAAAAAGAAAGAGAAAGGATCCAAGTAAATACACTCATGACTGTGAGAGGAGAGATGACAACCAACGTTACAGAAATACAAACAATTATAAGATAATATTATGAAAAATTATATGCCAACAATTGGGCAATCTGGAAGAACTGCATAAATTCTTAGAAACATATCAACTACCCAAACTGAAACAGGAAGAAATAGTAAACTTGTACAGACTGATAACCAGCAAAGAAATTGAATTAGTAATAAAAAAATTGTCACAACAAAAAAAGTCCAGGGCCAGATGGCTTCATGGGTGAATTCTACCAAACATTTAAAGAAGAGTTGATATCTATTCTTCTCAAATTATTCCCCAAAATATAAATGAAAGGGAAACTTTCAAACTCATTCTATGAGCCCAGTATTTCCTTGATTGCAAAACCAGACAAAGACCCCACTATAAAAGAGAATATCCCTAATGAACATGGATGCAAAAATTCTGAACAAAATATTAGCAAATTTAATCCAACAGTACATTAAAACAATGTAGATTTTGGCTCCTGGGCTGCAAGTGTGGCTCCGTATTCACAAACCAATCAATGTGATACATCACATCAATAAGAGAAAATATAAGAACCACATGATCCTGTCAATAGATGAAGAACAAGCATTTGATACAGTACAACATCCATTCATGATAAAAACCCTCAACAATGCAGAGTTAGAGGATATGTACTTCAAACTAATAAAGGCCATCTATGAAAAACCCACAACTAATATCCTCAATGGAGAAAAACTGAGAGTTTTTCCTGTATGGTCAAGAATAAGACAGGGATGACCACTCTCACCAGTATTATTTAACATAGTCCTGGATGTTCTAACCACAGCAATCAGACAACAAAAATAAATATAAGGAATCCAAACCATTAAGGAATTAATAAAACTTTTACTGTTTGCAGATCATGTGATACTCTACATAGAAAACTCAAAAGACTCACCCCCCCAAAAAAAACTGCTAAAAGCGACACACAAATCCAGTAAATTTGCAGGATACAAAGTCAATGTACAGAAATCTCTTGCATCTCTATACAACAATAATGAAGCAAGAGAAAGAGAAATTAAGGAATAAATCCGACTTATAATTGAACCAAAAAAAACATAAGATACCTAGGAATAAATCTAACCAAAGGGGTAAAACACCTTTACTGTGAATAGCATAAAACACTGATGAAAGGAACTGAAGATGACACAAAGAAATTTAAACACATTTCATGCTCATAGATTGGGAGAACAAATATTGTTAAAATGTCTATATTACCCAAAGAAATCTATACATTTAATGCAATTCCCTATCAAAATACTAACAATGCTTTTCAAGGAGCTATAACAACAAGGAGGATAGGTTAAATAGGTGATGAGGATTAAGGAATGCACTTGTGATCAGGACTGACTGTGGTATGTAGGTGTTGAATCACTATATTGTATACCTGAAACTAATATTACACAGCATGTTAACTAAAAGGAATTCATGTTAAAAGCTATTAAAAGAGAAACTAGTTACATATTGTTATGTTGATGTTGCTTATTAACAGAAATTCAAAAACTGGTAAAATGGTCTGGAAGTTGAATAGACAAAAGAGTAGACAGTATCAATTGTTAAGCTACTGCCTCAGTTCCAAACACACACTCTACATTCCAAACTGATGCTGCTGCTGCCTTGTCACCAAGGTGTGAATTTGGATATGGCAGTAAGGATTCTAGAAGTCTGCAAGCCAGGACGAGGGAAAAAACTTCATGATTTTCAGTTTTCCTTTCAAGATTTTCCCAGTAGTGTGTCTTCATCATTCATTCTTCACCTTGGTGTTGGCTCCACTTTGCAAATTTTATTTTCACAATCACAGAACCAGTCTCACCGTGTCCCTTAGAGAAACCTGCTCTAGCTGAGCAGCACCTAAGCCTTAGTAATCTGGGGACAGAGACTCCTGTGAACTAGGATACCAGAACTAACTTTATGTCACCTACTTGTCAGAAGTCTGGGACCCAGATCTGCAAGCTCCTCTTCTTCCTTTGGACTCTGGAGGAACTCCATAAGTTGGATCAGGGCAGCCTTCTCTGAGATACAGGAGACATCTGCATAGGGTCCCTTCTGAGGTATGAATACCCGCTAGTGAGTGCCCACTGCTCTGAGGTTTGGGCTCCAAGTTGCCAAGTTTTAAAATCCTTACCTTACCTTTCCCTTTACATCCCCAGGTCAAGGAATTGTGGAAAAATTTCCTTCTATAATCCTTAACATTATCGTTTTGCCACTTCAGTTCTCAAATATCTAGTTAACAACTTTTTGTATTATGTTTTCTCTGGTAAAATAACCAATGTGGTTTTATTCCTGACTAGACACTGACTGATATACAAATTTTAAAATAATGGCTTAAATTCTGTATTTATTTCTGTTCTGATGTTCATCTTTTTAAAGAAATATAGTTTTACTGCTGCCGCACTTGAAGTATAGAAATAATCACAGCTACCACAGAGCACTTAACACGAGAATAGTGCTTTAAAAATGCTTTCATGCATATTATCTCATTTGATATCTTCTTCTTGCATTCATCCAATAAGATTTTATTGAACCACTGCTATTTATAATAAACAGATTCATATACTGGAAAACTGTAGGTATATATTTGCATTTCCTAAAGGAAGCTTCATAAGGCCTCTAATGCAGCATGACAGAAGGCTAGGAACCATACATGAAGAATCATAGAGACTCAATTTCTGCCATCTAGGAAGTTTCCACTTAAAATATCCATATTTGTCAAGTTGAATCATCAATTAAATAGTATAGAAGGTATGCAAAGGGAAGAGAACAGTGCCTAGCAATTAAAACACTCAATGAAACACAGTTATAAACAAGAAGAATGAAGAAATAGGTACATTTAATTCAAAACTTTATAAATGATTAATAATTACAATAATATCAATGCATTGCTTCTTCATGAGGCTTTAAATTTACAGATACTGATCCCTGTGAGGTAGCACAGGTCTCATGATTCTCTTCTACTGATGAGGAAACAGACACTCACAAGGGGTGAATGACTTACCAGTGTTATGCAACCAAGAGGAGGCAACACCAGGCACCAGATCCCCTCTATTCAGTGCTGGCTGCCAATCCTGCAATGGTTCAGACCTTTCCTCAGGGCCTCCATCACGTCCCGATTCCTCAAGCTATAAATGAGGGGGTTGAGCATAGGAGTAAGGACCGTGTAGAAGATAGAGACAACCTTGTCATGACTAGGGGCCTGGTAGCGCCGAGGCCTCAGGTAGATGAACATGGCTGCCCTGTAGAAGAGGGAGACAGCTGCTAAGTGGGAGGAACAGGTGGCCAGGGCATTTTTACGGGCCTGAGCAGAGTGCATGCGGAGCACAGCCTTCAGGCTGTGAGCATAGGAGGCCACTATGATGGAAAAGGGAAGGAGCAGCATGAAGACACAGAAGCAAAGAGCAGAGTGTCAAAAAGGGTTGTGTCCATACAGGCCAGTTTTAATAAAGCTGGTACCTCACAGAAGAAGTAATCCACATTCCTTGAACCACAGTAAGGTAAGCTCATGGCTGCCACCATCTGGATAATTCCATCTAGTATCCCAAAGGCCCAGGAACTCCCAGAAATCTGGAGACAGACTCTCTGACTCATGAGGACAGGATAGTGAAGTGAGTGGCTAATTGCCACATAACAATCATAGGCTATGAGTCCCAGAAAAATTCCCTCAGATCCCACAAGAGAGACAAAAAAACCAATTTGTACGCCACAACCCACAAAGGAGATGGACTTCCTGCCAGAGAGAAAAGTTGACCGCCATCTTTGGCATGATATTACAGATCAAAATAAGATCCATAAGGGAGAGCTGACTGAGGAAGAAGTACGTGGGTGTGTGAAGCCGAGGATCTATGTAGATGAGGAAGATGAGGAGGACATTCCCACAGAGGGCCACAGTGAAGACTACCATAACCACAGAGAAGAGGACAACACCAGTCTGGCTATGGGAAAAGATGCCCAAGAGGATGAAGCCATCTATAGATGATCGATTCAACCATATCCCCATGGCTCAGTTGTTCACAATCACCTGAGAACATGAACAGAGAAATTCTGGGTTTGAGTGACATGTCTTTATGTATCTCTGATTTCTTCTTCAGTCAGTTGTATCTTTTTTAATTTATCAAAGCTCAAAAACATGTCCTTTGAGACATAAAAGAGGGTGCTCTTTCATATTCCCATAACACAGATTATATGACCTTTGCCAGCTCATAGAATTGGATCACATATCTACATTTGTATGTATCCATACCAAAAATAATAGGAAAGTTAAATTACTTTATGTGTCATAAGACAATTGGACAATCCTTCTCTTTCAGGAAAAGATTGGTTTCCTCCATAAGACAGGGTTCTTTTTAGCTGGGATTACACAGCCTCAGTAAACTCTCTGTAACAGGACTTGGACCATTTCATGTCCAAGAGATAATTTATATGTGTTAACAATAAGAGCAGTTAATGGAGACTTGAGATGTTCTTTGTTTTGCTCAGGAGTAATATCTTGGAATAATTTTTCATTTAGTTGGAAATCCATTTCTTTAGTTCCTAGATCTAAATCATCACAAAAGCCTCTTGGCTCTACATTCAGAATACTCAGATCCAGTTTTTTCCTATCACCTCAATTGCAAGTGCCCTGGTCCAAGCCACTATCCTCTCTCAGATGGAATTATAGGCTCCTCCCCAGTTTCCTGGCTTCTGCCCTTGAATCCTTTGAGTCTATTCTCTTAACACTTTACAAGAGGTTGTTAAAATATATCACACAAGAGGCTTCTGGGTGGCTCAGTCGATTAAGCGACCGACTTTGGCTCAGGTCATAATCTCACAGTTCATGCGTTCAAGTCCCACATTGGGATCTGTGCTGACAGGTCAAGCCTGGAACCTGATTCAGACTCTGTGTCTCCCTGTCCCTGTGCCCCTTCCTTGCTCATACTCTGTCTCTCTCCATCTCTCAAAAATAAATAAATGTTGAAAAAATTAAAAAATAAATGAAAATTTTCACACATTGTAAATCTCTTGCTGATAGTATGTCATGACTACCCAAATTACTCCAAATAAAATCAAAATCCTTGTAGTAGTAAGGCCCTATGTATATCATACACACACACACACACACACACACACACACACACCACTACTTCTGACCTTGTCTCCTACCACGCCCCCTTTGCTCACTGTTTTCCTTGAATTTTCTCAAACTGGACACACTCCCAACTTTGGGATTTTGCATTTTCTTCTCTTTGTAATGTTTTTCCCCAAATTTCTATCTCTCACCTACTGCAGATCTTTTTTTAATTTTTTTTCAACGTTTATTTTTGGGACAGAGACAGAGCATGAACGGGGGAGGGGCAGAGAGAGAGGGAGACACAGAATCGGAAACAGGCTCCAGGCTCCGAGCCATCAGCCCAGAGCCTGACGCGGGGCTCGAACTCCCCGGACCGCGAGATCGTGACCTGGCTGAAGTCGGACGCTTAACCGACTGCGCCACCCAGGCGCCCCGCACCTACTGCAGATCTTTACTCAAATGCTTACCTCTACAGAGATGTCTTCTGTGAAAGTCATAGTAAGACTAAAAACATCTTGGGGCCCCTGGGTGGCTCAGTCGGTGAGTGCCTGATTTTGGATCATATCATGATCTCATGGTTTGTAAATTTGAGCCCTGCATTGGGCTTGCAGCTGTCAGCGCAGATCCTCTATTTCCCTCTTTCTCTCTGCCCCTCCCTTGCTCTCTCATTCTCTAAAAAGTAAACATGAAAAAAAAAAAGACCAAAAACGTCTTGCATTCTCAAGACCTTCCCACTCTTGTTCTTTTCCCACAGCACTTACACCATTTAACACACATTGCCTACATTTGTTTACTTTTATGGTCTTTCTCATCCTGCTGGAAGATAAGCACCACTTATTATTCAGCATGACATTGGTAGATCCCATATTGGCTTCCCAGGTCATAGTATAACATCAATATATATGTGTTGACTGAATAAATTAATATACGATGAAGCGATATATGACTGCAACCTTCATTTTATGAAAGCAGAAAGACTCCTCCTTTAATTGCAGGAGTCCTTGTTCTTGACCTGAATGTGCTACCTCACTGCCAGATTCCTTTCTCTGAGGAACAGTGAGTGATTTAGTAAGAAATATCCCGGGCATTTTTAAAAGATAAGAATTTTATAAAATGATAGCATCATCTATCAGATGTTTGTGTGGGGTGTACTCATGTCGACCTAAACTCCCTACAAAGAGGAAATGAGGCAACCCCACAGAATGCTCTGTGTGTAAAGACTCAGGGTATTTTTCTAAACTAGAATGTGCCTGCATAGAATCACCATTAAGGAGGTAGGCTGCGTGAGCTGTGTACCTACAGAAGGGATTATGCCCTGACTCATACCCACGAAGATGCACCCAGGAATCCTTACCTCCACCAACACCCAGGTGTGATGTTTGGGGAGGGGTGTTCTACAGGGGCAAATCACTGTTCTTCTAGCCTTCAAATACCATCTAAGACAATCACCCCTGAATGAACCTCCCAACTGAACAAACCAGGTTCCCCGGGCCACATCAGTAGTTCTTTCTGTGCTGAGGACAACCAGCCTTACCAACTGTGTGCAGAGGCACTCAGCCACACACATTTTCAAAAGGACGGATTTCACACCTTTCCTTCCTCCCAACTCTTATAATACAATACTACATAGCTGATTAATGACATTTCTCTCCTTTTCTGGACAGCTCCCATGAACTCTGATTCTTACATTTACTTACACTCAACACCTCCACTACGATGTCCAATGGGCTGTTCCTACCTAAACTGACCAGACAGAACCCATGATCTGCATGGCAGAAATATCTGTTTTCCTCCCTTCCCAGCTTAATGAATTGCATGTCTGTCAATTGCCCATGATATAATATGCTGTGTTCTTAATTCCTCTTTTTGTATATGCATCCCAACACAGGAAACTCTGCTGGCTTATCCTGAAAAATGTATTCACTCCTGGCCACATCTCACTCCTGCAGGCCCCAGCTGGCTACACTGTGAATTGCCCTTAACTGGATTTGCCTCCCCCTTCTATCCTTGTTCCCAACTTTAGTCTACTTGTCCATGGCATTAGAGTGAAGCCATCTCCATAAAATAAGACCAAATGCTTCAAGATTAAAGGAAGACTCATCTGGCTAGCTCTCCATCACCACCCAGACCTCCTTTTTCTTTTGTTTTCCCTGAAATTCCCTCCATTCTGGTGTCACTGGTCTCCCTGCATTTTCTCTCATCTAGCAGGCAGAGCAGACACCAGTCTTAGGAGGAATTTGTACTTGCTCTAACTTCCTCACAGACGACTCTTCCCAGATATGCTCAACATTGTTCCCTCACCTTCTCCTCACCTACCCAACTAGGACTTACTCAACACTTATTTGGAGTTGAAATCTTTCTTCCCTCCCCATTTCTTCCCTGCCCTTGTGTTTCTCAGAGTACTCAATACCATCAAGCATGCTACATTTAATTCAATGGATTTGTTTTCTGCTTTCCCAATGAGAACCTGTATCCTGATGCCATTTTTGCTCATGGGGGCATCTCCAGCTCCTAGAACAGTGATGCCATATATTATTTTCTCAGTAAATGTTGTTGAATGATTAACGGTAATATGCAAACAACTCAAGAAACTGTTCTAGCATCTCACATGTTCATTTTCTGCTCTCTAACTTCATATAGTTCATGGATGTTTATTTAATGGCTCCATTTCCTCTCTCAGAATTACACCATAAAGGAAACCACTTTGTCTCTACAGTATAATTTTGGAGACAAGTTAACTCTCTGTCTTATATGAGTCCTTCTTCCTCCCCTTTACCTGCACCTCTTTCCACTCATCCTTTGCCTTTCTGCTTTAGATCACTTTAACCCAGAAACCCATCACTGATCACCCTAATCCAAACAGAAGGATAGAGAAACAGATCAAAGGAAAAGGACTAGAGGAAATATCAGAGAGATACATAACACTAGAAAGAATATTCTCAAGCCCCCCCGCAAAAAAAAACTGAAGGAGGCAGACAATAGGAAGAAGAGGAAATGCTGATAAACAAATAGAAATGGATAAATGACATAATCAGTAATAGAAACTGCAAGTAAGAGATAATGGGGTGATAGGGAAAAGACGCTCACTCACCTTTGAGTGGGATGCCGAGAAGAAAAAAAAATTCAGATGTCCTGTAGAGGAGTTTCTAACAACAAAATAATTTCATTCGTCCTTCCTTGAGTTTGTACTTACTAGGTCAGAGGGGAGAAGGAGGAGCCTTACTGTTCTGTCCTTCTTCCTCAGCACCTCACCTACCTCTCAATCAGGCTACCAATGCTCTTATCACCCTCAGCCTTCCTTTGGCTCTCTAGCTCAGACAGTAAGGCTCCGACAGACAACAGCCTCTTCTCAGCAAAAGGGGAAAGAAAGAAAGGAGACTTGGTCAAGGAGATGGTAGTGGGCAGGTGGAAACAGGATCAGCACCTGTGCATCCCAGCCCACCCACAGATGCTCATCCACCTTCCACAAACTCTCTCTAGACCGGGTTGCAGCTGTTACCAACTGCCCATGCAAGAACTTAACACTGAACCTGAGCAAGGAGGGTGAAGCTGATGAATCCCAGGGGAGCCCAGAACTAGAGCTCTGGAACAGTAGTTCCCAAGCCTACAATTAAAGAAACCCAAACAGGGAGCTTGAGGACAGGACCTGAGGAGGGCCAGTGTGAGGAAACCTGGTCAGGGGAGGGAAGCTGGCTCTTGGTGCTCTATCTTCAACCAAAGACATATCCCATACTTCCCCAGTGACTCTGAGAGACCTCAAAAGGTTTCCATCTGTGTCTGTCCCAGGAGTCTATCCCTGTATGATGGAAGTCACACCTGTTCTTTACAGACCCCATGAAGTCAGCCTTTCTCTATCGAGGGTCCATGATACACAGAACACTAGGTGAGATATTGTACTTGAATCAAAGGTGGGGACTAAACACAATCTGGCCTTATGGATATTATAACAAAGTGGGAGGGAAAGAAGAGTACCCACATTCAGGAGAGTCAGATGGTGGCAGGGAGCTAGTTGTCATCCCAAAACTGTCTGATGTTTCCCTAAACTCAGTGCCCTTCACAGTTTGCTGTGGATAGCCCTGTGGTCTACAGATATTATGCCTATCTTCCCAGTGTAATCATGGATAGCACTCAAGAGTCTTCCAGTTTGGATGATAATTTTATAGCTCCTCTTTTTTTGGCCTTATTACCATGGAAGCAGGTCAATTTTCAAAATGGCCAATTCATTGTAAACCAATTGGCCACATGACCAATTTATCTTTTATGTTTTAGCTGTTTTTGAAATTTATTTATTTATTTATTTATTTATTTATTGAGAGAGAAAGCTGGGGACAGGCAGGGAGAGGGAGAGAGAAATCCCAAGCAGGCTCCACACTGTCAGTGCAGAGACTGATGCGGGGTGCAAACCCATAAACCATGAGATCATGACCTGGGCCAACACCAAGAGTCAGACGCTCAACCATCTAAGCCACCCAGGCACCCTGAGCCTTTTTTTTTTTTCAACGTTTATTTATTTTTGGGACAGAGAGAGACAGAGCATGAACGGGGGAGGGGCAGAGAGAGAGGGAGACACAGAATCGGAAACAGGCTCCAGGCTCTGAGCCATCAGCCCAGAGCCTGACGCGGGGCTCCAACTCACGGACCGCGAGATCATGACCTGGCTGAAGTCGGACACTTAACCGACTGCACCACCCAGGCGCCCCAGAGCCTTTTTTTTTTTTTAACTAAAGTAGGCTCTATGCCCAGTATGGAGCCCAATGTGGAGCTTGAATTCAAGACCGAGAAATCAAGATCTGAGATCAAGAGTCAGATACTCAACCAACTGAGTCAGGCAGGAGTCCTCAGTTTTATTTGACTGTTTTTTTTTTTTAATTTTCACAATGACAACAACAAAAAAGTGTTTTACCTGCCATACAAAACTCTTAGGGACTTCAGTTGAAGACTGATGTACAGATAGGAGACATTGGGTCAGAGGGCTAGGAGAAAGGGGATTGATGGGAGATGTTGTAAAATATAACGAGGTGGAGTTAGAGGCAACTAGAAAAAATAGGCCTTCCGCCAAACGTTCCAGGAACACCAACCTGGCTTTGAAAGAAACTCCCTACAGCCATATCACACTCTTCTGTTTCAGCTTCCTTTTCTACTTATTGTCTACTACCCACTGATCTCTCTGGTTCCCATAGATTACCGAAGAATTCCCATCTCCACATTCTCATTCAAGTTATTGTCCTATTGGAACTTACTTTGCCAGCTTTCTATTTCTTATTGAAACTTTATTCTATGAGGACTCATATAATGTTCATCGTTACTTTTCTCACCTTCCAAAATTTGATCCACATTCACTTCAGCCTCTGTCCCCTTTGGACTATTGCCTGTACAATATGCAATTATATCTGTTATGTCATGTGAAATCTTTTATATTACCATTTATCTAACCTACATAGTGATTATGTGAAATGTGATGGCATACAAACAAAACAGCTTTATTTTAAACTAGGACCACTTCACATCTGGAATCTTCTTGCCCATTTCTTAGTGGATATCAGAACGATTGCAGAGCTTCAGGTATAAGATCAGCTTCAGGTGTAAGTCTCATCTCACTTAGCTAATCAAGACTGGCTTTCAGTAGGCTATGATCCAGTCTTATCCAAGTCACAACTTAAATATCCCATCTACTTCAAATGATCAACTACCTGATCAACTATGCCTTGCTCAGTTCTGACAGGGCTTGAGACCCACCAGGGGGAAGAGGGCAAGAGTCATCCTTTTCACTATTTCTCCTGATTCTCTCATTTTGATAATTAGTTTTCCCTCTTCTTTCCATTGTTTTCTGGGGTTGAAAAAAAGGGTCATTAATGTGGGTCAATGTGGGCAATCTGTTGAGTATTATAAGTATTTTCTGTATTGAGATGTCCAAAGTCCAATGTGTAAAATATTTATCTATATATCTATATCTATATATCTATATCTACCTATGTCTGTGTCTATGTCTATATCATCTATATCTTCTATTAATCTATATATTATCATCTATTAACTATGTACCTATAAATCATCTATCATCCCTGCATGTTGATAAATGTTGAATGACATACCCACTCTATGAGAACTCTGTGGTTATAGTTCCTGGACATTGATGGACACTGTCCAATTGACCTCTGTGACTCCCTCATTTCCTACCCCGGAATTTTACTTTCATCCTTTCACAACAACCACTCTCAAGAGAGTTTTCAAGAAGGCTTAAGACAGTGATTTGACAAAGCATCTACTTCACAAATATACAATCTAGTCATCTTGACCCTGCACTTTTGCTGCATTTTGTTCTTCCTTGCCAACATGAGCAGCTCCAGATTATCTCACAGCTTCAGAATTCTCCAAACGCCAGTTTTACATTCACTTACGTCCACAGTTATTCCTGGTTCTCCCTGGAGATCTCTGGCTTGACTCCATGGAATTAGTGACATGAGTGCCTATAGTTAGGGAACCTCCAACCAGGACTTTAAGTGCCAATTGCAATTCTTCAAGGAGGGAAACTTTTAAATATCCTCTCATTTAGGAAACTGGGAGTTGGTTCTTTGAAAGAATTAATAAAATTGATGAAATCATAATCAGAATTATCAAAAAAACAGAGTGGCCCAAAGAAATAAAATCCTCATGAATGAAAAAGAAGAGATCACCACCAACACCACAGAAATACAATTTTAAGACTCTTTTATGAAAAACTACATACCAACAAACTGGGCAATCTGGAGGAAATTGACAAATTAGAACCATACAAACATACAAAACTGAAACAGGAAACAATATAAAATTTGAATACACACATAAACAGCAAAGAAATTGAATCAGCTATTAAAAATCTCCCAAAAGCAAAAGTCCAGGAACAGACGGCTTCCCAGGGGAATTCTACTAGACAGTTAAAGAAGAGTTAATACCCATTCTTCTCAAACTGTTCCCAAAAATAGAAAAGGGGAGAAAACTTCCAAACTCATTCTATGAGAGCAGCATTACTTTGATTCCAAAACTAGACAAAGACCCCACTAAAAAAGAGAACCACAGGCCAATATCCATGATGAACATGGATGCAAAAATTCTCAACAAGATACTATCAAATCAAATCATTAAAAGAATTATTCACCACAATCAAATTTGACTTATTCCTAGGCTACAGGGTGGGTTCAATATTCACAAATCAATCAACATGATACAACACATTAATAAAAGAAAGAACCATATGATCCTCTCAACGTGCAGGAAAAGCATTTGACAAAATACAGCATCCTTTCTTGATAAAAACCCTTAACAAAATAGGTATGGATGGAGCACACCTCACTATCATAAAGGCCATATACAAGAGATGCATGGCTAATACCATCTTCAATGGGGAAAAACTGAGAGGTTTTCCTCTATGGTCAGGAAAATACAGAGATGTCCACTCTCCCTATTTCTATTTAACATAGTACTGGAAGTCTTAGCCTCAGCAATCAGACCAGAAAAAGAAATAAAAGACATACAAATTGGCAAGGAAAAAGTAAAACTTTCACTTTGCACATGACATGATACTCTATATAGAAAACCCAAGAGACTTACCAAAAAAAGTTGCTAAAACTAATACATGAATTCAGCAGTTGCAGTATATAAAATCAACATAGAGAAATATGTTGCATTTTTAGACGCCAATGATGAAGCAGCAGAAAAAGAAATAAAGGAATCGATCCCATCGACAATAAGGTACCTAAGAATAAATGTAACCAAAGAGATAACATGTCTGTACTCTGAAAACTATAGAACACTTATGAAAGAAATTAAAGAGGACAAAAATGGAAAAATATTCCATGCTCATGGATTGGAAGAACAAACATTGTTAAAATCTGTATTCTGCCCAAAGAAACTTACCCATTTAATGTAATCCCTATCAAAATACCACTAGCATTTTTCACCAAGCTATAAGAAACAATCCTAAAATTTGTATGGAACCAGAAAAGACCCTGAATAGCCAAAGAAATCCTAAAAAAGAAAAAGCTGGAGTCATCATGATTCTGGACTTCAAGCTATATCATAAAGCAGTAGTCATCAAGACAGTGTGGTACTGGCATAAAACACATAGGTCAATGGAACAGAATAGAAAACACAAAAATGGACCCATAACTATACAGACAACTAATCTTCAACAAAGCAGGAAAGAATATCCAATGGAAACAGTCTCTTCAACAAATGGTGTTGTGAAAACTGGATGGCAACATGCACAAGAATGAAACTAGACTACTTTCTTACACCATACACACAACTAAATTCAAAATGGGTGAAAGAGATAGGACGGCCAACATGGCAGAGAAGGAGGGGGATCAGTACTTCCTGAGTCTCCCAAACAAAGAAGGGCTGGAACCAAAGGACTTTTACCCCAAGAATCTTGGAGGAAAAGAGACTGAGTCTACCAGGGAGAAACTGGGACAACTTGAGAGACCATAGGCGGATGATTTTGAACTAGGGGAGATAAAACAGGTCGTGTAGGCATGGAGGGGAGGGACCCCCTTCTGCTGAGAGACCAAGGGAAGACAAAGAGCGGCTGGGGAAGTCTAGGACTGTATCTGAAGAAGAGAAAAAACCTCAGGCCAGTATCAGAGGGGGATACCATCTCTAACTGCAAGTTAGAGGATCTCTAACTGCAGATCCCATCTTCTGACTGGGGCCAGCTGTCCTGTTCACACACTTGGGGAGGAAGGGAGCCACCCCTGGGCTCAGTGGTAGATCAGGAGCACAGACTTCAGCAGAAGAAACCAGTCTCTCCCTTGAAGGGCTGTGGCACAGGACAATATCAGCTGGGACCTCATATTGGGAAGTGATTCCCCAGTACTGGGACTCACGGAGTGGGAGTTTAAATCCCAGCCAAGCCCCTGGGGCAAAGGAGTCGACAGACTGAGACAGCCTCGTCTGCACCAGCAGCACAGTGAGGACAGCTCCAAAGAAGTGATTTGGGGGGTTCCTGGGTGGCTCAGTCGGTTGGGCGTCCGACTTCGGCTCAGGTCATGATCTCACGGTCTGTGGGTTCGAGCCCCGCATCGGGCTCCGTGCTGACAGCTCAGAGCCTGGAGCCTGCTTCCGATTCTGTGTCTCCCTCTCTCTCTCTGCCCCTCCCCTGCTCATGCTCTGTCTCTCTCTGTCGCAAAAATAAATAAAAACATTTAAAATTTTTTAAAAAAAAAGAAGTGATTTGGGTCACAGGGTCGCTGTTTTCTCCCCACCACAACCAAGGTGGGGCCTCAGGGATCAGTCTGCGGGGCCCACAGTGGAGATGGGACCAGCCTAAACCAAACCACACCCATTCCCACTGGGTAACTGTATCTACTGGAGCAGGATAGACACTGGAACCATTCAGACCCCTCCTCCAAACCAATGCTACTGCATTGCCTGGATTAATTCTAGGATAATTCTTTACATATACATATATTCTCCCCCCCCCCGCCCCAATTTCTCCCTCTTATCTCTTCTCTCCTCTAGGCTGGTTACTCTGGTTATTGGTTTGTTTAAACACACATATTTAATCCATTCTCTTGATACATGTTCAACACCTCCTTCTTTACATTCCTTTCTGTCTTTCAGAAATAATCAAGCTGTATACTTTCTCTGTCTGGGCAACTTTATCTTCTTTTCCCCCCTGTTTTATTCCTTATTTTCCTTTCTCTCTCTCTCTGGGTTAAACCATTTAATCTTTCTGCCTAGTCAATGTTTATTTCTTCTTTGTCCCCACCCCTGTCATTTCTCTCTTTGTATGTACTCTTCCATCAGCACCACCTCCACCCTGTTCTTTACTTGTAGCTGGTGTTTCTGTTTTTTGCTCTTGGATTGTTTTTGCTATTTCGTTGTTTGTTTTTGTTTGTTTGCTATATTTGTTTTTGTGTTTGTGGGTTTTTCTTTCCTATTTGTCTGTTTGTCTTGCTTTCCAAGGCTACCTCCAGGAGCAAATGAAAGCACACCTGGTGGAGGGTCAAAAACATCAATACAAGTAGGGAAATAAAATAATCAAAATCACAAAAACAGAGAGCAAGTACCTCTATCCAAAAAACACCTCCTGAAGGGCCAGGCCCTGGACAGTGTATGATCCCACTTTAATACAGCAGTGCTCACAGGTGCAGAGCACATAACAAGCTTTTAAAACACATAAGGGATAGAAAACTAGCCAAAATGATGAAACAGAAGAATGCTCCTCAGAAGAAATTCCAGGAAGCACTGACCGTTGAAGAATTGATAAAAACAGATTTAAGCAACATAACTGAACAAGATTTAGAATAATAGTCATAAAATTAATTGGTGGACTTGAAAAAAAGGCATAGAAGACAGCAGAGAATCTATTGCTACAGAGATTGAGACACTAAAAAATAGTCATGATGAATTTAAAAATGCTATAAATGAGGTGCAAAATAGAATGGAGGTGGGCACAGCACAGAATGAAGAAGCAGAGGGGAGAATAGGAGAATTAGAAGATAAAATTATGGGAAAAGAGGAAGCTGAGAAAAATAGGATAAAAAAATCCAGGATCACAGGGGAGACATAGAGAACTAAGTGATTCAGTCATATAGGACAATATCCATATCACAGAAATTCCACAAAAAGAAGAGAGAAAAGGGCTGAAGGTGTACTTGAACAAATCATAGCTGAGAACTTCCCCAATCTGGGGAAGGAAATAGGCATTGAAATCCAACAGGCACAGAGAACTCCCCTCAGACATAACTTGAATCAATCTTCTGCACAACATATCATAGTGAAACTGGCAAAATACAAAAATAAAGAGGGAATTCTGAAAGCGGCTAGGGATAAACGGACCTTCACATACAAAGATAGACACATAAAGGTAGTAGCAGACCTATCTACTGAAATTTGGCAGGCCAGAAAGGAATGGCAGGAAATCTTCAATGTGATGAACAGGAAAAATATGCAGCCAAGAATCCTTTATCCAGCTAGACTATTATTCAGAAAAGAAGGAGAGAAAAATGTGTTCCCAAACAAACAAAAACTGAAGGAATTCTTCACCACTAAACCAGCTCTACAAGAGATCCTCAAGGGGACTCTGTGAGTGATATGTTGCAAGGACCACAAAGTACCAGAGACATCACTACAAGCATGAAACCTACAGATAACACAATAACTCTAATCCCCTATCTTTCAACAATAACACTGAATAAAATGACTAAATGCTCCAATAAAAAGACAAAGGTATCAGAATGGATAAAAAAAAAACAAGACTCATCTATTTGCTGCCTACAAGAGACTCATTTTAGACCTGAGGACACTTTCAGCTTGGAAGTGAGGGGATGGAGAACTATCTATCATGCTACTGCAAGTCAAAAGAAAGCTGGAGTAGCCATACTTATATCAGACAAACTAGACTTTAAATTAAAGGTTGTAACAAGAGATGAAGAAGGGCATTATACAATAATTACAGGGTCTATCCATCAGGAAGAGCTAACAATTATAAATGTCTATGCATCAAATTTGGGAGCACCCAAATATATATAACAATTAATCACTAACATAAAAAAGCTTATTGATGCAATGGAAAGATCATCTAGACAGAAATTCAATAATGAAACAATGGCCCTGAATGATACATTGGACCAGAAGGACTTGTAAGATATATTTGGAACTCTGCATCCCAAAGAAGCAGAATATACTTTCTTCTTGAGTGCACATGGAACATTCTCCAAGATAGATCACATACTGGGCTAGAAAACATCCCTCAATAAATATAAAAGAATTGAGATCATACCATGCACACTTTCAGATCATGATGCTATGAAACTTGAAATCAACCACAGGAAAAAGTCTGGAAAACCTTTAAAAGCATGAAGATTAGAATCCTGCTAAAGAATGAATGGGTCAACCAGGCAATTAGAGAAGAAATTTAAAATATGTGGAAACAGGGAGGAGCCAAGATGGCAGAACAGTGTGGAAGCTTTTTGTGTGTCTCGTGTCCATGAAATACAGCCAGACCAACACTAAACCATCCTACACACCTAGAAAACTGGAGGATTAACACAACAATCTGCACAACCTGAACCACAGAATTCAGCAGGTACGCAGCACAGAGAGGTGAATTTGGGGAGCAAGAAGCCATGAAAGGTAGGGAACCGCTTTTGTGGGTGGAGAGAGGACAGAGACTGGGGATGCAGGGAGAATATGGGAATAGCACTCCTCCCCAAAAGCAGCTGGAGAGAAAGTGGAAAATTGGAAACAGCTGCAGGGACTAAACTACAAAGGGAGAAAGGAGAAAGGAGAGGGTTTAAATTCCATTAAGACTGTAAACAAGGGGAGCGCAAAGGCTGCAACTCCGCAGCTCAATACCTGGCAGTGCTCTGGTGGGAAGGGCAAATCCCCAGGAACAGAGTGGGGTCCGGGAGGTTCTCGGACCACATGGGGAAAAGTGGTTCCACTGCTGGAAGGACATTTGGTAGAAACTGTTGAAGCCACCTGCTCCCAGCAGACCCCAGAAGGCGGCTACATTCGCTTGTGCTGGGGCAAGGTCATTAAGGGAGAAGCCTGGTGCCAGATGTGTGTCACTATTTTCCATAATCCCTGAAACGCTGCTGCTACACTGTCTTGTGAACTTTTTCTGGGGCAGGCTGGCACCTGGCTGCAGTCTCAGGGCACCGGCAACAAGGTTCAGCAGGCATTCCTGGGTTCAGCCGATGTATGGCCATTGCTCATTCAGCCATTGCTTGGTGAGACCCTCCTGCAGAGGGGTGGAACAGGTCAAAGCCACAGTCCTTCAGAAGTAAGGGGCCAAGGAAAACAGCCGCATCTGAGACAAAACTTGGGAGAGAGGTACTGCCTGAGGCCTGGCCGTGGAGAGTGAAAAAGCGGAGAGTGGACAAGAGCTGAAGACAGAGGACGAGTGTGCGATTGCTGATCCGGGAGAACAGACTGGGTAGCTGTGTGGCGCCATTTTCACCGCTTCCTCGCATGCGCATATGCACCTACAAGCGCCACAACAATCCACCTCAGTAGGCTAGCAGCGCCATCTAGTGGAGAGCGGAGCTGTTACACTGAGTCCCGCTGAACTGAGACAACTTCGCTCTTCAAGAACAGAAGTCTCACTGCCGGCTTAATTTATGGACTATAAAGAGCTATATAGACTGACTTCTAGGGGAAAACAAAGCAATTTCAGTCCTACTTCAATCTGTTAGCAGGTTCATCTATTCAATTTTCTTTCTTTTTTTCTTTTCCTCTTTTTGTTTCTTTTCTTTCTTCTTGAATTCAGAAAGAGAAAAACTTCATTTTTACTTTCAATTTCTATTAAAATGTTTATTTAATTTTTATTACTATAATTTTTGCTTTTATGTAATTTTTTTCAAATTCTATTATACTTCTATCATTTTATTTTAGTCTCCTACACTGTATTCACTTTTCCAAATTTTCAAATGATTTTTTCTTCTTTTTTCTTTTTTTATCTTTTCTCTTTTTCATTTTTCTTTTTTCTTAAATACAGAAAATGAAAAAATTCATATTTATTTTTAATTTTTATTATTTTTCTTTAATTTTTTTCTTTCTACTATATTCTTTACTTTGGTGTGTATTTTTTCAAATTCTATTTTACCCCCATCATCTCATTTTAGTCTACTTCAGTGTATTCATTTTTTCAAATTCTCAAATGATTTCCTTTTTTTTTCTTCTTCCCCCCTTTTTTAATCTAATCTGTCAAACCACTTTCAACACCCAGACCAACAAACACCTAGGATCTAGCATCATCTATTCGATTTGTGTGTGTGTGTGTTTAACTTTTAATTTTAATATTTTTTTAATTTGATTTTTTTAATTTCAATTTTTCTACCTCATTAATTCATTTTCTCCCTTCAAAATAAAAAAAGAAGGAATTCACCTGAAAAGAAAGAGCACGAAGAAATGACAGCCAAGGATTTAACCAACACAGATACAAGCAAGATGTCTGAACCATAATTTAGAATCACGATAATAAGAATACTAGGTGGAGTGGGAAATAGATTAGAATCCCTGTCTGCAGGGATAAAAGAAGTAAAAAATAGCCAGAATGAAATTAAAAATACTATGAGCTGCAATCATGGATGGATGCAGCGGTAGCAAGGATGGACAAGGCAGAACAGAGAATCAGTGATATAGAAGACAAACTTATAGAGAATAATGAAGCAGAAAAAAAGAGGGAGATTAAGACAAAAGAGCACGATTTAAGAATTAGAGAAATCAGTGATTCATTAAAAAGTAACAACATCAGAATCATAGGGGTCCCAGAAGAGGAAGAGAGAAAAATAGGGGTAGAAGGGTTATGTGAGCAAATCATAGCAGAAAACTTTCCTAGCCTGGGGAAAGACACAGACATCAAAATCCAAGAAACACAGAGGACTCCCGTAAGATTCAACAAAAACCTGCCATCAACAAGGCATATCATAGTCAAATTCGAAAGTACTCAGGGAAGGAGAGAATCATGAAAGCAGCAAAGAAAAAAAAGTCCCTAACATTCAAGGGAAGACAGATCAGATTTGCAGCAGACCTATCTAGAGAAACTTGGCAGGCCAGAAAGGAGTGGCGGGATATATTCAATGTGCTGAATTGAAAAAATATGCAGCCAAGAATTCTTCATCCAGAAAGACTCTCATTCAAAATAGAAGGAGAGATAAAAAGTTTCCCAGACAAACAAAAACTAAAAGAGTTTGTGACCACTTAACCAGCTCTGCAAGAAATTTTAAGGGGGACTCTCTGAGGGGATAAAAGATGAAAATATAAATAAATAAATAAATAAATACCAAAAGCAACAAAGATTAGAAAGGACCAGAGAACACCACCAGAAACTCCAACTCTACAAGCATCATAATGACAATAAATTCATATCTTTCAGTACTCACTCTAAACGTCAATGGACTGAATGCTCCAATCAAAAGACATAGAGTAACAGAATGGATAAGAAAACAAGATCCATCTATATGCTGTTTACAAGAGACCCACTTTATACCTAAAGACACCTTCATATTGAAAATGAGGGGATGGAAAACGATGTATCATGCTAATGGTCAACAAAAGAAAGCTGGAGTAGCCATACTTATATCAGACAATCTAGACTTTATTTTGGGGGGGGGGGTTGTCTCATATTTTCATTATTTGTTTATTTATTTATTTTTAAATATGAAATTTATTGTCAAATTGGTTTCCATACAACATCCAGTGCTCATCCCAAAAGGTGCCCTCCTCAACACCCATCACACACCCTCCCTTCCCTCCCACCCCCATCAACCCTCAGTTTGTTCTCAGCAGAAAATCTAGACTTCAAAATAAAGACTGTATCAAGAGATGCAGAAAGGCATTATATCATAATCAAAGGGTCTATCCACCAAGAAGACCTAACAATTGGAAACATTTATGCACTAAATGTGGAGCACCCAAATATATAGATCAATTAATCACAAACATAAAGAAACTCATCGATAGTAATACCATAATAGTGAGAGACTTCAACACCCCACTCACAGCAATGGACAGATCATCTAATCAAAAAAATCAACAAGGAAACCATGCTTTGAAAGACACACTGGACCAGATGGACTTAACAGATATATTCAGAACATTTCATCCTAAAGGAGCAAGGTATACATTCTTCTCCAGTGCACATGGAACGTTCTCCGGGATAGACTATATACTGGGACACAAATCAGCCCTAAGTAAGTACAAAAAGATCGAGATCATACTGTGCATATTTTCAGACCACAACACTATGAAACTCGAAATCGACCACACACACACACAAAAAAAAAATTTGGAAAGGTAACAAACACTTGGAGACTGAAGAACATCCTACTAAAGAATGAATGGGCTAACCACCAGTTAAAGAGGAAATTAAAAAGTATATGGAAGTCAATGAAAATGATAACACCACAACCCAAAACCTCTGGGACGCAGCAAAGGCGGTCATAAGAGGAAAGTATATAGCAATCCAGGCCTTCCTAAAGAAGGAAGAAAGATCTCAGATACACAACCTAACCTTATGCCTTAAGGAGCTGGAAAAAAAACAGCAAATAAAACCCAAAACCAGCAGAAGACAGGAAATAATAAATATTAGAGCAGAAATTAATGCTATTGAAACCAAAAACAAACAAACAAACAAACAAACAGTAGAACAGATCAATGAAACCAGAAGTTGGTTCTTTGAAAGAACAAAATTGATAATTTTGTTATCAAAATTGATAATTTAAACTAGCCAGTTTGATCAAAGAGAAAAAAAAGGACCCAAATAAATAAAATCAAGAATGAAAGAGGAGAGATCACAACCAACACAACAAAAATAAAAACAATAATAAGAGAATATTATGAGCAATTATATGGCAATAAAATGGGTAATCTGGAAGAAATAGACAAATTCCTAAAAACATATACACTACCAAAACTGAAACAGGAAGAAACAGAAAATTTGAACAGACCCATAACCAGTAAGAAAATCGAATTAGTAATCAAAAATCTGCCAAAAAAAAAAAAAGAGTCCAGGGCCAGATGGCTTTCCAGGGGAATTCTACCAAACATTTAAGGAAGAGTTAACACCTATTCTCTTGAAACTCTTCCAAAAAATAGAAATGGAAGGAAAACTTCCAAACTCTTTCTATGAAGCCAGCATTACCTTGATTCCAAAACCAAACAGAGACCACACGAAAAAGGAGAACTATAGATCTATTTCCCTGATGAACATGGATGCAAAAATCCTCAACAAGATATTAGCCAACCAGATCCAACAATACATTAAAAAAATTATTCACCACGACCAAGTGGGATTTATAACTGGAATGCAGGACTGGTTATGTATCGGCAAAACAATTAATGTGATTCATCACATCAATAAAAGAAAGGACAAGAACCATATGATCCTCTCAATAGATGCAGAGAAAACATTTGACAAAATATAGCATCCTTTCTTGATAAAAACCCTCAAGAAAGTAGGGATAGAAGGAGCATACCTCAAGATCATAAAATCCATATATGAACTAGCCAATGATAATATCATCCTCAATGGGGAAAAAACTGAGAGCTTTCCCCCTAAGGTCAGAAACAAGACAAGGATGTCCACTCTCGCCACTGTTATTCAAGATAGTATTGGAAGTCTTAGCCTCTGCACTCAGACAACACAAAGAAATAAAAGGCTTTCCAAATCGGCCAGGAGGAGGTCAAACTTTTACTCTTTACAGACGACATGATACTCTGTATGGAAAACCCAAAAGATCCCACCAAAAAACTGCTAGGATTGATTCATGAACTCAGCAAAGTTGCAGGATATAAAATCAATGCACAGAAATCAGTTGCATTCCTATACACCAACAATGAAGTGACACAAAGAGAAATCAAGGAATTGATCCCATTTACAGTTGCACAAAAAACCATAAAATACCTAGGAGTAAATCTAACCAAAGAGGTGAAAAATCTATACACTGAAAACTATAAAAATCTTATGAAAGAAATTGAAGAAGACACAAAAAAAAATGGAAAAAGATTCATTGCTCCTGGATAGGAAGAACAAATATTGTTAAAATGTCGATACTACCCAAAGCAATCTACATATTCAATGCAATTCCTATCAAAGTAACACCATCATTCATCACAGAGCTAGAACAAATAATCCTAAATTTTGTATGGAACCAGAAAAGACCCCGAATAGCCAGTGTAATATTGAATAAGACCTAAGCAGGAGGCATCACAATCCCAGACTTCAAGCTATACAACAGAGCTGTAATCATCAAGACCGTATGGTACTGGCACAAGAGCAGACACTCAGATCAATGGAACAGAATAGAGAATCCAGAAATGGACCCACAAACGTATGGCCACAATCTTTGACAAAGCAGGAAAGAATATCTAGCGGAATAAAGACAGTCTCTTCAGCAACTGGTGCTGGGAAAACTGGACAGTGACATGCAGAAAAATGAACCTGGACCACTTTCTTACACGATACACAAAAATAAATTCAAAATGGATGACACACCTCAATGTAAGACAGAAGCCATCAAAATCCTTGAGGAGAAAGCAGGCAAAAACTGCTTTGATTTTGGCCGCAGCAACTTCTTACTCAACATGTCTCCAGAAGCAAGGGAAACAAAAGCAAAAGTAAACTACTGGGACCTCATCAAAATAAAAATCTTCTGCACAGCGAAGGAAACAATCAGCAAAACTAAAAGAAAACCGACAGAATGGGAGAAGATATTCACAAATGACATATCAGATAAAGGGTTAGTATCCAATCTATAAAGAACTTATCAAACTCAACACCCAAAAACCAAATAACCCAGTGAAGAAATGGGCAAAAGACATGGCTGGACACTTCTCCAAAGAAGACATCCAGATGGCCAACTGACACATGAAAAAATGCTCAACATCACTCATTATCAGGGAAATACAAATCAAAACCACAATGAGATACCACCTTACTCCTATCAGAATGGCTAACATGAACAACTCAGGCAACAACAGATGTTGGTGAGGATGCGGAGAAAAAGGATCTTTTTTGTACTGCTGGTGGAAATGCAAGCTGGTACAGCCACTCTGGAAAACAGTATGGAGGTTCCTCAAAAAGCTAAAAATAGAAATACCCTATGACCCAGCAATTGCACTACTAGGCATTTACCCATGGGATACAAGTATGCAGTTTTGAAGGGACACATGCATCCCCATGTTGTAGCAGCACTATCAACAATAGCCAAAGTATGGAAAGAGCCCAAATGTCCACCAATGGATGAATGGATAAAGAAGATGTGGTATATATATACACAATGGAGTACTACTCGGCAATCAAAAAGAATGAAATGTTGCCATTTGCAACTACGTGGATGGAACTAGAGGGTATTATGCGAAGTGATATTAGTCAGAGAAAGACAAAAATCATATGACTTCACTCATATGAGGACTTTAAGAGACAAAACAGATGAACATAAGGGAAGGGAAACAAAAATAATATAAAAACAAGGAGGGGGACAAAACAGAAGAGACTCATAAATATAGAGCACAAACTGAGGGTTACTAAGGGGTTGTGGGAGGGGGGAGGGGCTAAATGGGTAAGGGGTATTAAGGAATCTACTCCTGAAATCATTGTTTCACTATATGGTAACTAATTTGGATGTAATTTTTAAAAATTAAGTTAAAAAAAAGTGGAAACAAATGAAAACGAAAATACAACACCCAAACCCTTTGGGATGTGGCAAAGGCAGTCCTAAAAGGAAAATACATTACAATCCTGGCCTATCTCAAGAAACAAGAAAATTCCCAAACACAAAATCTAACAGCACACCTAAAGGAACTAGAAGCAGAACAGCAAAGACACCCCAAACCCAGCAGAAGAAGAGAAATAATAAAGATCAGAGCAGAAATAAACAATATAGAATCCAAAAAACAGTAGAACAGATCAAACAAACCAAGAGTTGGTTTTTTGAAAAAATAAACAAAATCGATAGACCTCTAGCGAGGCTTCTCCAAAAGAAAAGAGAGAAGACCCAAATACGTAAAATCACGAATGAAAATGGATTTATTACAACCAATCCTTAGAAATACGAGCAAGTATCAGGGAATACTATGAAAAATTATATGCCAACAAAATGGAAAACCTGGAAGAAATGGACAAATTCCTAAACACCCACACACTACCAAAACTCAAATGGGAAGAAATAGGAAATTTGAACAGACCCATAACTAGTGAAGACATTGAATCAGTCATCAAAAATCTACCAAAAAATAAAAGTCCTGGATCAGATGGCTTCCCTGGGGAATTCTACCAAACATTTAAAGCAGAGATACTACCTATCCTTCTCAAGCTGTTCCAAAAAATAGAAATGGAAGGAAATCTTCTGGACTCATTTATGAAGTCAGCATTACTTTGATTCCCAAACCAGACAGAGACCCAGCAAAAAAAGAGAACTACAGGCCAATATCCCCGATGAATATGGATGCAAAAATTCTCAATAAGATACTAACAAATCAAATTCAACAGCATTTACAAGGAATTATTCACCATGATCAAGTGGGATTCACTCCTTGGCTGCAGGGCTAGCTCAATATTTACAAATCAGTCAATGTGATACATCACGTTAGTAAAAGATAGGATAAGAACCATATAATACTATCACTAGATGCAGAAAAAGCATTTGACAAAATACAGCATCCTTTCTTAATAAAATCCCTTGAGAAAGTTGGGATAGAAGGAACATACATAAACCTCATAGAAGCCATTTATGAAAAGCCCACAGCTACTATCATCCTCAATAGGGAAAAACTGAGAGCTTTCCCCCTGAGATCAGGAACACAGCAGGGATGTCCACCCTCACCACTGTTGTTTAACATAGGGTTGGAAGTTCTAGCATCAGCAATCAGATAACAAAAGGAAATCAAAGGCATCAAAATTGGCAAAGATGAAGTCAAGCATTCACTTTTTGCAGATGACAGATTATACATGGAAATTCCAATACACTCCACCAAAAGTCTGCTAGAACTGATATGTGAATTCAGCAAAGTCGCAGGATACAAAATCAATGTACAGATATCAGTTGCATTCTTATACACTAATAAAGAAGCAACTGAAAGACAAATAAAGAAACTGATCCCATTCACAATTGCACCAAGAATCATAAAATACCTGGGAATAAACCTAACCAAAGACATAAAAGATCTGTATGCTGAAAATTATAGAAACCTTATGAAGGAAATTGAAGAAGATATTAAAAAATGGAAAAACATTCCTTGCTCATGGATTGGAAGAATAAATACTATGAAAATGTCAATACTACCCAAAGCTATCTACACATTCAATGCAATCTCAATCAAAATTGCACCAGCATTCTTCTTGAAGCTAGAACAAGCAATCCGAAAATTGGTTGGAACCACAAAAGACCCTGAATAGCCAAAGTAATATTGAAGAAGAAGACCAAAGCGGGAGGCATCACAATCCCAGACTGTAGCCTCTACTACAAAGCTGTCATCATCAAGACAGCATGGTATTGGCACAAAAACAGACACATAGACCAATGGAATAGAATAAAAACCCCAGAACTAGACCCACACAAGTATGGCCAACTAATCTTTGACAAAGCAGGAAAGAATATCCGATGGAAAAAAAGTCTCTTTAACAAATGGTGCTTGGAGAACTGGACAGCAACATGCAGAAGGTTGAAACTAGACCACTTTCTTACACCATACACAAAAATAAAGTCAAAATGGATAAAGAACCGATATATGAGTCAGGAAACCATCAAACCCTAGAGGAGAAAGCAGGAAAAAACCTCTCTGACCTCACTGAAGCAATTTCTTACTTGACACATCCCCAAAAACAAGCGAATTAAAAGCAAAAATGAACTATTGGGACCTCACGAAGATAAAAAGTTTATGCACTTCAAAGGAAACAATCAACAAAACTAAAAGGCAACCAACGTAATGGGAAAAAATATTTGCTATTGACATATAAGACAAAGGGCTAGTATCCAAAATCTACACAGAACTCACCAAACTCCACACCTGAAAAACAAATAATCCAGTGAAGAAATGGGCAGAAGGCATGAATAGACACTCCTCTAAAGAAGACATCCGGATGGCCAACAGGCACATGAAAAGATGCTCAACGTCGCTCCTCATCAGGGAAATACAAATCAAAACCACACTGAGATACCACCTCACGCCAGTCAGAGTGGCCAAAATGAACAAATCAGGAGACTATAGATGCTGGTGAGGATGTGGAGAAACGGGAACCCTCTTGCACTGTTGGTGGGAATGCAAACTGGTGCAGTCACTCTGGCAAACAGTGTGGAGGTTCCTCAAAAAATTAAAAATAAAACTACTCTATGACCCAGCAATAGCACTGCTAGGAATTTACCCAAGGGATACAGGAGTGCTGATGCATAGGGGCACTTGTACCCCAATGTTTATAGCAGCACTTTCAACAATAGACAATTTATGGAAAGAGCCAAATAATGGATAGAGAAGATGTGGTTTATATATACAATGGAATACTACTTGGAAATGAGAAAGAATGAAATCTTGCCATTTGCAGCAACGTGGATGGAACTGGAGGGTATTATGCCAAGTGAAATAAGTCAGTCAGACAAAGACAGATACCATATGGTTTCATTCATACGTGGATCTTGTAAAACTTAACAGAAGTTCATGGGGGAGGGGGAGGGGAAACAAATTTACAAACCGAGAGGGAGGGAGGCAAACCACAAGAACCTCTTAAATACAGAGAACAAACTATGAGTTGACGGGGGATGGGGGAGAGGGGAAAGTGGGTGATGGGCAGTGAGGAGGGCGCTTGTTGGGATGAGCACTGTGTGTTGTATCAAAACCAATTTGACAATAAATTATATTTTAAAAATTAAAATTAAAACTTGGATGAAAGACCTAAATATGAGACAGGAAACCATCAAAATCCTAGAGGATAACACAGGCAACAACCTCTTTGTCCTCAGCCAGAGAAACTTCTTACTAAACATGTCACCAGAGGCAAGGGAAACAAAAGCAAAAAGGAAATATTGGAACTTCATCAAGATAAAAAGGTTCTGCACAGTGAAGAAAACAATAAACAAAACTAAAAAGAAACCTATGGAATGGGAGAAGATATTTGCAAATGACATATCTGATAAATCATTAGTATCCAAAATCTATAAGGAACTTATAAAACTCAACACCCGAAAAACAAATAATCCAGTTAAAAAATGGGCAGAAGACACACAGCGACATTTTCCCAAAGGCATCCAGATGTCTAGTAGATGCATGAAAAGATGCTCAACGTCACTTATCATCAGGGAAATACAAATCAAAACCACAATGAGATACGATGTCACACTTGTCAGAATGGCTAAAATTAACAACACAGGAAAAAAGATATTGGCGAGGATGTGGAGAAAGAAGAACCCTTACACTGTTGATGGGAATGCAAACTGGTGCAGCTACTCTGAAAAATAGCATAGAATCTCCTCAAAATTTAAAAAGTAGTACTACCCTATAATCCAGAAATTCCACTACTAGGTGTTTACCTAAAGGATACAAAAATACAGATTTGAAGGGTTTCATGCACTCCAATGTTTATGCCAGCATTATTAACAATAGCCAAAGTACGGAAAGAGCACAAATGTCCATTATCTGATGAATGGATAAAGAAGATGGTATGTATGTATGTGTGTGTGTATGTGTGTGTGTACACATACATACACATAGCTACAGTGGAATATTACCCAGCCATCAAAAAGAATGAAATTTTGCCATTTACAATGACCTGGGTGGACCTAGAGTGTATTATGCTATGTAAAATAAGTCAGTCAGAGAAAGACAATTACCATATGATTTCAATCATATGTGGAATGTAAGAAACAAAACAGATAAACATATGGGAAGTGGAAAAATGGAGAGAGAGAAATAAACTATAAAGACTCTTAACAATAGAGAACAAACTGAGGGTCTATGGAGGGAGGTGGGCAGGAGATGGGCTAAATGGGTGATGGGTATTAAGGAAGGCACTTGTCATGATGAATGTTGCGTGCTATATGTAAGTGATGAATCACTAAGTTGTACTCCTGAAACTAATATACATTATAATTAACTAGAATTTAAATAAAAAATTGAAAAATAAATACATAAATAAAAAGGCACGATTAATACAGTAAATACAAATCTAAACAGTATTAAGGAGGAAAATATGATCATCTCAAGACATACAGCAATGTCATTTAATGAAATTCAACACCTATTTGTGATCACTGATGCCAAGCTAGGAATAGTAGGAATTTTCTATTTACTTTTGGGTACATTTGAAATTAATGTACATTGAAATTAATGAATGTTTAAAATTCATAATATATAAGTAATAAGCATAATATAAGATGTGCGAAGAGTTTGTGCTACAAAACATGCTAAGAAAAATTAAAGAATCTGAATGGAGAGATTTATCATATTTATGGATTTGAATCCTCCATGTTGTAAGGATGTAAGTACACAAATAAGTTTGTGATTTAATTGTTTGGTAAGTAAATTGCAAACGTACTGGACAATGAAAAAATTGAATAGTTCTATAACACATAAAGGCAAAGCTAGAATGACTATAAAATTGATTGTTCAACCTGGGACATACTGGAGAGGGAAAGGGGGTTCTACAGATTACACAAGGAAGACAGGCATAATAACTAGATCATAAGACTGTCCATAGCAAACTGAGAGAGCACTGAGCTTACAGAAATGTCTGAGAGTGTTTGGATGACACCTGGCTCCCATGACACTCCTGACTCATAAAGAAGAGTATTCTTCTTTCCTTCCCACTGGGTTATAAAATCCTTGGGGCCAAGGTAGTGTTCATCCCCTACTTTTGATTCAAGCATATTACCCAGTGCTGTGCATATCATGGGTTTTCTGTAGATATAGGCTGACTTCATGGGGCAACTAAAGAACACATGTGGATTGTGTGGTGCTGGGAGAGCCTACAAGGACAGTCACTAGATGTAGACCCCCATGAGTGACTGGGGGGGGGGGTGTCACTGGGGAAGTGTGGAATGTGTCAGTGGTGGGAGATAGAAAACCAAGAAACTTGTTCCCCATTCCTGTACCCTTGCTGCCCCATGGCCCTCCCCTGACCAGGTTTCCTTTCCTCACAGTGTACCCACTGGCCCTCTTCCCAGTTCTGTCCCCAAGGTCCCTGTTTGAGTTTCCTTAATTGTCAGCTGGGGAGCTCTTGTTCCAGGGCTGGAGTTTGTGGTCTCCCCCAGGACTCCACAACTTCACCCTCCTCAATCAGGGTTGGTATTAAGTATTGCATGGGCAGTGGGAATAGCCTGCAATCCAGGTTGAGAGCAGCCCATGTAAGGTGAATGGACATCACTAGGTAGGCATGAACATAGAGTCCTGGCATAGACCCCATCTGCCTACTGCCATCTGCTGAATCCCCTTTCTTCTACCCTTGGCTAAAAAGAAGCTGTTGTCTGTCTAAGATCCACCATTAGAGTTAAGGAGTTCATAGTTTGGCTGAGAGGTTGGGGGTGGGGGTGGAACTTAAGAAGAAGATCAGAGCTCCAGTGAGAGGTTCCTTCCTCTCCACTCTAACACAGTAAATGCAAATTCAGGGGAAGGGTGATATTCCTCCACAGGATAGCTGTTGAATGTGTTTTCCTCTAGGAAACCCACTCGACTGTGAGTGAGGGTCTTTTTCCTATCATCTGTTTCTCTCTTCCTTGTAGTTCTTATTACTGTTTGCAGGTCATTTCTTCATTTCTATTTGTATATCAGCATTTCTTCTTCCTCTTATTGTCTCCCTCCTTCAGGATCTTGTTTCCCTCCTTTTGCGGCAGAGGGGCAGGGGTTGAGCATATTCTTTGTAGTGTTATGTTTCTTCTCACTCTTTCTTCTAGTCCTCTTCCTTTTATATATTTATCTCCTTTTTTTTCTAAATGTCTCATTATTTTTTTCCCTTTCCTCTTTTCTTCTCTGTAGATTCAAGGCTCAGTGATGGATTCCTGGGTTGAATAATGATCTAAAGCTGAAAGACAAAGCATGAGTGGGGAGAGGTGCACGTGAAGGGGAGGAAGGAAAGGGCTGAAAGGAGACATGGAATCACCTTGTCCCCAAAAGAATATTATAGAGACAAGGTGACTTCTTTCTAGAGAGACAATGAAGCCACTAATTAAACAGAGAGAAATAAATTTAGAAAGCAGGAAATGAGCATATGAGATGCTAGGATAGTTTCTTGAGTTGTTTGCACGTTACAATTATTAATTCAACAATATTTACTGAGGACATAATATATGCCAGGCACCTTTTTTGGAGCCAGTTATCCTGCCATGAGCAAAAGTGGCATCAGGAATATAGGTTCTTAAAAAAAAGGGAAATATAGGTTCTCACTGGTAAAGCAGAGAACAAATCCAAGTGAATTAAATGTGGCATGCCTGGTGGTGTTAAGTACTCTGAGAAATATAAGGCAAAGAAGGAACAGGGAAGAAAGGATTTGAACTCCAAATGGGTTTTAAGGAAGTCCTGGTTGAGAATGTGAGGAGGATGGGAGGGAACAATGTGGACCATATCTGGAAAGAGCCTTCCATGAAGAAGGAGAAAGTGCCAGGGGTCCTGAGGCTGGTGTCTGCCTGCTGTGTGAGAGGAACCCAAGCAGGGGCTGGTGGGCCATGAACCGGAGGAGTCAAGGGAATTTCAGGGATAGCCAAAAAAAAAAAAAAAAAAGGAAGTATTGGTGGTGATGGAAGGCTGGCCAAAAATGTCTAGCTTTAGTCTGAGATGGGTTCATTCCAGTGCTTAGTGACAAATAGACTAGCGTGGGAGCAAGGGTGAAATGGGAGGCAAGTTCACTTAGGGGTCATTGTTATGATCTAGAAAAGCAGTAACAGTGATGTGGTCAGTTGGAAGCTGGCAGGAGTAAAAAGTGGTCAGGAGTGAAAAGCCAGCAGCAGTTTCTGGTGGTTGGGATGTGAGAGGGAAGGAAAGGATTCAAGATGACCCGTGTATTATCTCCTGAGAAACTAGAGAGACCTGACATTAATTAAGTTGAGAAGTTTAAAGCAGACGTTTTTCCACTGGAGACCAAGAGCTCAGTTTGGTCACTTCAGGTGGGATAAGACCATTGGGCATTCAAGTGGAAATGCTAAGTATGCAGTGGGTACAAGAATCAGAATTCATTTGAGCCATTCAGGATAGGGAGAGAAACATCATTTGTGGCCAACATAGTACCTTAGTATTAGTTACATTTGCAGAAACCTTTCCTGGTAAGCTCCATATAAACTCTCATTGAGGCTCATAGAAAAGCAGTGGTGGACTGCTAGGAATTTACCCAAGGGACACAGGAGTACTGATGCATAGGGGCACTTGTACCCCAATGTTTATAGCAGCACTCTCAACAATAGCCAAATTATGGAAAGAGCCTAAATGTCCATCAACTGATGAATGGATAAAAAAAATTGTGGTTTATATACACAATGGAGTACTACGTGGCAATGAGAAAGAATGAAATATGGCCCTTTGTAGCAACATGGATGGAACTGGAGACTGTAATGCTAAGTGAAATAAGCCATACAGAGAAAGACAGATACCATATGGTTTCACTCTTATGTGGATTCTGAGAAACTTAACAGAAACCCATGAGGGAGGGGAAGGAAAAAAAAAAAAGAGCTTAGAGTGGGAGAGAGCCAAAGCATAAGAGACTCTTAAAAACTGAGAACAAACTGAGGGTTGATGGGGGGTGGGAGGGAGGGGAGGGTGGGTGATGGGTATTGAGGAGGGCACCTTTTGGGATGAGCACTGGGTGTTGTATGGAAACCAATTTGACAATAAACTTCATATATTGAAAAAAAAAGAAAATTGCCTTCCATTTCTGGAAAAAAAGAAAAAGAAAAGCAGTGGTGGAGGATGTGTGATTATCCTTCTGCAATAAAGGGCCTAAATGCTGGAAAAGGTTCACAGTTAGTGGTGACACAACTGTGTCTTGGACACAGGACTCCAGATGTCCTTGATGGTTTTCCGTTTTAATTTCTGTTTATGTAAAAAAAAAATTTTTTTTCTAGGAAAAGACACTGTGACGTAAGTGTGCTATAAGCATTTCTGATGAGACACAGAAGTGTGGAAATTGTCAGAGGTGACAGGGAGAGAGAGAGAGAGAGAGAGAGAGAGAGAGAGAGAGAGAGAATAATGCATGTAGCTGGGGCACTGGGTGGCTCAGTTGGTTAAGTGTCTGGCTCTCGATTTCAGTTCAGGTATGACCTCACAGTTTGTGAGCTCCACCCCCACATGGAGCTTTGCATGCTTGGGATTCTCTCTCCCTCTCTCTGTCTTCCCCTCCCCTGCTTGTGTGCACGCTCTCTCTCTCTCTCAAAATAAATAAACTTAAAAAAAAAAGAAAATGGATGCAGCTGAATGCCTCTACACACAGAGGGTAGGGCTGGACATCCTCAGAACAGGAGGAACTTCAGCTGTAAAGTCTGAGGGACCTTATTTGTTCTGCTGGTTAGGTGATCCTACATCTAATATGACCAAGATAATATTTAAAAGCTGTAGAAACAGCAATTTACTCCCATAGAACCACCATGGACACACATACACTACAACAGGGAATTTTTGGTGTTAAGGACACAAGTCCTTAGGCATGAGTCAGGGTGTGCTCCTCTATGTAGGGACAAGCTCACACAGTCAATATCCCTGGCTATAGATCTGGGCAGGCCTATCGTAGCGTAGGAAATCACCCTACCTTCACACAGAGAGACTGTCTTGTGAGGTCTCTGCATTTTCTCTTTGAAGGCAGATAAAGTAGAAATGAATACACCCTTCACAAATGTATCCTAGATACTACTATCATGCATTTGTGAGGAACACCTTTGTAATTTGTAAATACCTGAAAATATTTCTTTCTTTCTTTTTTCCTGACAGTATTTATTAGGTTATCACTCACTGTTCCTTACAAGAAAGAATTCAGCCATGAATTCTGTTCTGTTGTCAAGAACAACAGCTTCTTCAATGAGAGGCCCAGGATTTCTGTTCTCAGAACTTGGAGGTTGCAGCAGCATGTCACTTAATTGGGTTATTTTATTAAGTAGCACACATGTTTCTATATATAGAAACATGGGAGGCTTTGCAGAGAAGTTTTCAGTGACACTTGGTGAAGATCTGAAGTGAGGGTGAGCCATGAAGATAGCTGGAGGAAGAACACTCCATGAAGAGGGAAGGATAAAGGTCCTAAGGTAGAAGTGTGTCTAGCTTGATCCAGGAAAGAATAAAGAGTTTCTTATAGCAGAAACATTCAGAGTAAGAGTAGAGGGTTGGGACCCAGCTTGAAGCATTGGGTGTGAGAAGGGTATCCATGAGGGTGGGTCATATAGGGCTTGGGGGCCTTGCAAGGGTTTGGCCTAGTTCTGGGTGTGTTGGGAGCCAATGGTGTATCTTGAGCCCAAGAGTGACATCATATGACTTGAGATTCCAGATGCTGGGACCAGATGCTTAACTCTCCAGATGCTGGGTAGAGAAGCAGGGACACCAGTTGGGAGCATGCCATGAACCATAAATGCAACCCAAGGAGCACATCTCAGGCCAAACAAATGTGGTGCAGGAAACCAGAGGGGAAAGGATCACCTGGCATGAGGGTCAGTGGGGACCCCTTAAATGGCAGAAGTAGGTTTGAGCTGAGTCCTGAAAGACAACAACATTTGATGACAAGAGGAGTATGAAGAAAGGTAAGCCAGGTCAATGCAACAGTGTGAGAAAAAACCAAAAAGGCAAACAGAAGTCATAGTTGGCAATCTGTAGTTGTCTGTTGAGGTGGAATGTAGGAATTATTTAGAAGGGGTTGGGGATGAAAAGCTGGAAACAGAGAGCAGGATCATGCCTGGACTTCAATAGGTTAGAGGTGGAGCTCTGCTCACAGTCTTGAGCAGTGGCTTGGTCCACAGAGAGGTACTCTGGAAGGTGTCTACACTTGTGAGGCACCAGAAGGTGCTTAGATCAGGGTCATTGCATGAATGCTGGCAAAATGAAGATGCTTTGAATATAGTGGTGACACAAGGGAAGAAAATCGAGTCAGTTGTAAAAAGCAAGACTCTCCATTACGGACAGATCAACAGGACCAGGAGAAAGTTGGATTTGAGGCACATGTATTCAGCATGGATCGTTTTGAGCTTGAATGATTGGGACAGTAAAATATCATATTAAAGAAATATAATGAAAATAATAGATATTACTTTTCTAACACATGAAAGTGAAAATTAATGTTTAGTTTTTTTTTTTTATTTGAAGTGTGAGAAAGAAATGTGATGGTATAAGTTCTGCAGAGAATTGGAAGTTTGAGGCAGTAGTTGGGGCTTGGGAGGGGTGTCTGCAATCTAATGATTTTGGTGTCATTTGGAGAGACAGCTAAGTCAATGGATTTTCATTCTCCTCTCCTTAAGCCTTATGGTAATCACTCCCAAGTCTTTCCTTGAGTTTCACAAGGTCAGAAATATAATTATAATTTTCATCTGGCTTCAGGAATTTCATTTAAATTAATCAATTCATAAGGCAAGCACTTAACATGATCAGGTATTCATCGTGATAAGTGTTATATCTTATAAGAAACCACAACAGCCATTTAGCAAAAGGATTTCCAAGTTTTAAGAGTCTAGATTATGGATCAGAAGGCTGTGTAGTGATCCAAGAATTACATAAAGGAAACTGGAAGTTCTTAACTGAGAATTTCTCTAAGATAAGGTAGCTTGCCCTCTAAAAATAGTTTTTGCCCAGAAACAACCTGATGTGGTAAGTATCAGAACTTTGGTTCCAAAAGCCTCTTCTCAAGTCTTGGTCATTTATTTACCAACCATGTAACCTTGGGCACTCCAGCCAACTCAAGAGAGCCTCATTTTCCTCATCTATAGAAAAGGGTCTATTTAATAATCAATCTCACTGTAACTTTGCTGCAGGATCTTACCATGAGGCCAAATAAAAAAATGGTTGGGAGTACTGTGGTATGAGTTGAATTTATATTTACTGACTGTGGATTTCCTGTCACTAGAACCAGAAAGGGAGCCCTGTCACTTCTCAGCAGATGAGAGATGGACTGACAAACTGAACATATTTGATTCATTGTTTCTAAGCAACTTGCAAATCACCACCTTTCCTTTTTTTCACCATCTTTCTGATATGACAAGATCACTTTATAAAATAGTGAAAGTCCAGTTTATTTATATCAATAATCAGGATTTGAGATGAAATATGAAAGGATGTGGTAGACAGCCTCTAAGATGGTCCCATTGGTCCTCTTTCCTGGTTTTTGTGCCCTTGTGCTCTCCTCCCAGTGAGTGTGGGCTGGATTCAGTGATTCACTTCTAAATGATAGAATTCAGTTGAATTTATGGAATGTCACTTCCAGTATTAGGTTGTAAGACTGGCTTCTATCTAGGGTGGTTTTTGCTCTCACTCTCTCCAGGATCACTTGCCTTGGGAGAAGTCAGCTGCCATGCTGTGAGGCAGTCTCATGAAGAGGGAGCAAGGCCTGCAAACAGCCACATGAATGATCTTGAAAGTGGAACCTCATCAGTCCAGCCCTGAGAGGACTGCAGCTTGTTTGACAGCTTCACAGTAACCCTCTGAGAGACCTTATGCCAGAGACACTCAGTTAAGCTTCATCCACATTCCTGACCCATAGAAACTGTAAGATGATAAATGATTGTCATTTTATTTCAAATGCTAAATTTTGGAGCTATTTGTTGCATAGCTAATGGCTAATTGCATTAGCTAACATATAGTTAATGCAAATTTAAGGAAAAAGACTGCACTGCTGTGTCACTTGCAGAACCATGAACATTCCAGATAGGGCAGCACTGAATGGATAGGGGACAGGTGAAATTAGAAAGAGGCTGATGACACTCTGGAAAACAGTGTGGAGGTTCCTCAAAAAATTAACAATAGATCTACCCTATGACCCAGCAATAGCACTGCTAGGAATTTATCCAAGGGATACAGGAGTACTGATGCATAGGGGCAGTTTTATCACAATGTTTATAGCAGCACTTTCAACAATAGCCAAATTATGGAAACAGCCTAAATATCCACAAACTGATGAATGGATAAAGAAATTGTGGTTTATATACACAATGCAATACTACATGGCAATGAGAAAGAATGAAATATGGCCCTTTGTAGCAACGTGGATGGAACTGGAGAGTGTTATGCTAAGTGAAGTAAGCCATACAGAGAAAGACAGATACCAAATCTTTTCACTCTTATGTGGATCCTGAGAAACTTAACAGAAGACCATGGGGGAGAGGGAGGGAAAAAAGTTAGAGAGGGAGAGAGCCAAACCATGAGAGACTCCTAAAAACTGAGAATAAACTGAGGGTTGATGGGGTGGGAGGGAGGGAGGGTGGGTGATGGGCATTGAGGAGGGCACCTGTTGGGATGAGCACTGGGTGTTGTATGGAAACAAATGTGACAATAAATTTTATATTAAAAAACAAAGAAAAGAAAGAGGCTGATGAGAGAGAGAACAAGGAGAAGCCTAAAAACTGGAAGTGTTTTTGAGGGAAAAGACAAGGTTCAACTGGGTGAGAGAGTGAGGACAACAATAAAAGAAAGAGTTGTGTCAGAATAGTATGATGTTTTCCATTTAATTACTTGTAATCATTTATTATTTTATTTTCCTTGGATTGTGACTATACTCAAGGGAGTTTTAATATGCATAGCTTTTATTTCTTAACTTGGCTTTTGTTCATGTAAAATTGGGTCATGTTTCCTTATTATGCTCCTTAGTAAGATATTTAGGGGAAAAAATATTGACCAAAGATCAAGAGAAATCCATTTTAATTGACATTCTCCAATAACTTAATTGGAATTTTTATAAGGCCATGAGTAAAAGCCATGTCCAAGGTATTAGTCAGAAATATCTTGTAAAGAAGGCTCTTTGATGTCTACTAAAGATAACTTAGGTAGGTAGATATTACCTGTTTATCAGTCAACTTTTACTGAAACCGAATCCTGGGATTATTTTAAAAATCTCAGCATAACTGAATACCTCACTGTTCTTAATAGATTTGGGCACCAAACTTGCTTTTCCACATTGGCTTCATGACTTTCCTGTCACCCCCAAAATAATTGACAATAATGGCATCTAATTATAACTCTTCCTTCTCATGTGAGGCATGAAGGATACTTCCTTTATCAATATTATAAATATACCAGATTGGCTAGACTGATAACACTCTCAGAACATTAAAAAAAAAAGATATACAGGTTAAAGAGCATCTCAAGCTTCATACAATTCCTTTTCCATTGTGCATATAAATGGTCTTTTGGACTGAGATGTACAGTCCTGCTTGAGATAGTTTACCAAGTCTGTGTGATATCATAAAAGATTCAGTATCATATGGTAAAGCCAAGATTTTGCTTGCAGAAATGATAAATTCTTCCTAGTAAAGATATACACAAATACAGATACTTGGTCCATGCTATAAACTAGGATGACTTTTATTGCTGTTAGATGGAAATACGAAGGAGTGTCCTTCCTATGTCTCAAAGCTTATGTTGTTAAAGTTTCATGAGTTACAAACAAAACAGGTGGTTGAAGATGTAGAATGCCGAGGTAATATAGAAATATCAGTCAATCCAATATTTTTTGTCCACACTGTTAGGTGACCAGAAACATCAACTAAACCATGGAGATATGGTTGAATCAATCATCCACAGATGACTTCATCCTCTTGGGCATTTTTTCTCACAGTCCAACTGACCTTGTCCTCTTCTCTGTTGTTATGGTGGTCTTCACAGTGGCCCTCTGTGGTAATGTCCTCCTCCTCTTCCTCATCTATGGAGATCCTCAACTTCACACACCCATGTACTTCTTCCTCAGTCAGCTCTCCCTCATGGACCTCATATTGGTCTGTACCAATGTGCCGAAGATGGTGGTCAATTTCCTGACTGGCAGGAAGTCCATCTCTTTTGTGGGTTGTGGCATACAAATTGGCCTCTTTGTGTGTCTTGTGGGATCTGAAGGGTTCTTCCTGGGATTCATGGCTTATGACCGCTATGTAGCCATTAGCCACCCACTTCAATATCCTGTCCTCATGAGTCAGAGGGTCTGTCTTCAAATTGTTGGGAGCTCCTGGGCCTTTGGGATAATAGATGGTGTGATACAGATGGTGGTAGTAATGACTTTCCCATACTGTGGCTTGAGAGAAGTGAACCACTTCTTTTGTGAGATGCTTTCCTTGTTGAAGCTAGCCTGTATAGACACATCCATTTTTGAGAACGTGATATATGCTTGCTGTGTCTTCATGCTGTTTCTTCCCTTCTCAATCACCGTGGCCTCCTATGCTTTCATCCTGAGGGCTGTGCTCCTCATGCGCTCTGCTCAGGCAGGCAAGAAGGCTCTGGCCACCTGTTCCTCTCACCTAACAGCTGTCTCCCTCTTCTACGGGGCAGCCATGTTCATCTACCTGAGGCCTCGGCGCTACCGGGTGCCTAGTCATGACAAGGTGGTCTCTATTTTCTACACAGTCCTTACTCCTATGCTCAACCCCCTCATTTATAGCTTGAGAAACCGCGATGTGATGAGGGCCCTAAGGAAGGGGCTGGACCATTGCAGGATTAGCAGCCAGCACTGAACACAACACAGGGCATCCTGTGTCTGGCAGTGTCATCTCCTTGTTCTGTAAATTCGGGTAAATAATCTTTGTGTGAGGCTCTGTTTCCTCATTAATAGTGATGATCAGGGTCACCTAGATGGCTCATTTGGTTAGGTGTCCAACTGTTGATTATCAGCTCAGGTCATGATCTCACTAGTTCACGAGATCAAGCCCCACCTCCAGCTCTGTGCTTGAGATTCTCTCTCTGCCCTCCCCAACTGTGCTCTCTCTCTCTCTCTCTCTCTCTCTCTCTCTCTTTGTATCTCAAAATAAATGAACATTAAAAATGTTTAATAAAATGAAATAAAAATGGTGATGATCATAACACCTGAAGGCTTGGGGATGTCTTTTTAAACCCTAAACCCTCTCTATGTCTAGTGAAAAACCAGCTTTTTTTTAACCCAATATTTTGTGAGTTATTTCACTTTTAAAATACATTACACTGGAATATAGGACTTTGTAAATTCAAGCACTGTGCAGAAGTAAGTCATTGGAATCATTAGCACTTATTATTTAAAACTGGAATTATTCTCTATCAGAGGCTGCCCTGAGCTTAATTTCTTAACTCTTATTGCTAATCTCTACCATTGAATTCAGAACCTACTATATGCCAGGCAACATACTATGTTCCATATGTGTATATATAGATACCATTTGTCTCTGATTTATATAAGGTCTCACACTAGTGTCTTAGATGAAAAACAAGCTTATAAAATTCTCTTTAGAGAGTGCTCCCCCTTGACGTCTGGAACTGGGAAACTTTTTTTAACATATAAGTGGGGGTTTTAGGCTTTTTAAGTTTTTAATTCCAGTTAGTTCATGTGCAGTGTTACATTAGTTTCAGGTGTACAATATAGTAATTCAACACTTCCATACATTACCCTGTGCTCATCACAAGTGCACTCCTTAATCCCCATCATCTATTTCATCCACCACCACCACCACCCCCGTAACTATCAGCTTCTTCCCTATAGTTAAGAGTGTTTCTTGATTTCTCTAAGAGTCTGTTTCTTGATTTGTTTTTTCTTTTGCTTGTTTGTTTAATTTCCTAAATTCCACATATGAGTGAAATCATATATTTGTCTTTCTCTGACTGACTTATTTCACTTAGCTTTATATTCTCTAGCTCCATTAATGTCATTGCAAATGGCAAGATGTCTTTCTTTTTTATGGCTGAATAGAATTTCATTTATATATACCACATCTTTATCCATTCCTCTATCGATGGACATTTGGGCTGCTTCTATATCTTGGCCATTGTAGATATGCTAATATAAACATTGGGGGGCATGTATCCCTTTGAATTAGTATTTTTGTATTTTTTGGGCAGGTACCTAGTGCTGCAGTTGCTCAATCATAAGGTAATTCTACTTTTAACTTAGTTTTCAATGAATTTACTGTCAAATTAGCTAATATACAGAGTATACAATGTGCTCTTGGCTTCAGGAGTAGATGCCCATGATTCATCACTTACATACAACACCCAGTGCTCATGCCAACAAGTGCTCTCCTCAACTTTTTGAGGAACCTCCTTACTGTTTTCCAGAATGATTGCACCAATTTGTATTCCCATCAATGGTGCAAGAGTGTTCCTTTATCTCCACACCCTCGCAAACACCTGTTGTTTCTTGTATTGGTGATTTTAGCCATTCTGACAGATGTGAGATGATATCACATTATAATTTTGATTTGCATTTCCCATTGGTAAGTAATGATGAACATAATTTCATGTGTCTGTTTGCCATCTGTATGTCTTCTTTGGAGAAATGTCCGTTCTTGTCTTCTGCTCATTTTTTAATAGATTATTTTTGTGACCAGGAACTCTACACAGATTTATTGAAGTCTTTATATTCTTTAAAGAATAAAGTGCAAAGTCTTTGGGATTCTTGGGGAAAGGGGTAAAGACTCATTTATTGTCTGGCACATAAGAAATATACAGGAAAGTGCTCTCTATATAATCCTCCAGCAAAATTAGCCACTTTTTATCACTTCAGTTTCTGTAACTGGAAAACTCAGTACACTGTTTTCCCATGGGAAGTTATGTTTGGAATATAAATGCCAGAATTTTATTTTTATTTGAAAATATATTTTCAAATATCTATATTTAAGTTATAGGTGTTATTTTTATCCATCCATTTAAACTCTGTACAGCTTATGTACACATTTGTAATAAAACTATCTTTTTCTGGGAAAAAATATTCTTTGTTCCATGCAGGGAAAAAAAGAGAGGACTGTTTGGGTTCTGGAAGTTGGACTAAACCACAGGAAGTCATTTGCTAGGTTTTCAGGCTTGAAGAGAATGGAGGGCAGCAACTCTAATAGTGACTACAATTCTTAGGACCATGGGGAGGCAACTTTAGATTTTCTATTCACTTTAATTTCACTACAAACATTTTGTGAACACTATTATATGCCTCTTACAGGCAAGGACACTTGGGCTCAGACAATTTAAGTCCCTTACCTTACCCTCATTCCTCAGTTCTCTCCACCTCTCCCTGAGACAGAGTCTGTTTGTTGGAGCACCTGAGATCCACAGAGTACTTTGCAGGAGGTTCCCTTCCCTTGGAATTTAATTGCCAGACATTGGCGACAGAGATGTGACAGAGGAGAGGTCTCCAGGGATTTGTGAAAATACGAGCAACTTTCCTTAATCTCAGCAGAGTGAAGAACAGTGGGTGCAAATAAGCGTATCAGGGAATAAAACCTCTCAGCTGGGCGCTGGACCTGGCTCAGTGAGTGTTTCTTCCACCAGTGAGTCTCTGTTTCCTCATTGCTCATTCCTCAATCTTAGCATTTCTTCAAAACCTTTACACAGCCTTTGTGAGAGGCATTATTTCCTGTTTGTGGAAATATTTGCAGTGCCCAAAATACCTCAGTTAACACCCTTTTTCATGGGATATGAGGAGATTCTGGAGTATTCACCACACAAGACTTTTCTCTTGGAAATTTCTCTTCTCTCCCTTTCTTAGGTCCCTCCTTCTGTTTCAGTCCCATTTCCTTCAAGAATATGGAGGTGCACTGGCTTTCCTTCACTGACACCCTGTTGCAGACCTACCTGACTAATCATAGCAGCCCTCGCTTGGTGAATTCTGCTCTCCAAGGGCATACGGCTCTAGATGGGACCTGCCCTCCTGACTCCCCAGGTCTTCCTGGTGTCATTGATTAGGATATTTTCATTAAGGGCCTTCCTTTCTATTTTTTTGTATGAACATTTTATTTTATTTTATTTTTTAATATGAATTTATTGTCAAATTGGTCTCCATACAACACCCATCGATCATCCCAACAGGTGCCCTCCTCAATACCCATCACCCACCCTCCCCTCCCTCCCACCCCCCATCAACCCTCAGTTTGTTCTCAGTTTTTATTTTTTTTAATATGAATTTATTGTCAAATTGGTTTCCATACAACACCCAGTGCAGATCCCAAAAGGTACCCACTTCAATACCCATCACCCACCCTACCCTCCCTCCCACCCCCCATCAACCCTCAGTTTATTCTCAGTTTTTAGGAGTCTCTCATGGTTTGGCTCTCTCCCTCTCTAACCTTTTTTTTCCTTCTCCTCCCCCATGGTCTTCTGTTAAGTTTTTCAGGATCCACATAAGAGTGAAAAGATTTGGTATCTGTCTTTCTCTGTATGGCTTATTTCACTTAGCATAACACTCTCCAGTTCCATCCACATTACTACCAAAAGCCATATTTCATTCTTTCTCATTGCCATGTAGTACTCTATTGTGTATATAAACCACAATTTCTTTATCCATTCATCAGTTGATGGACATTTAGGCTCTTTCCATAATTTGGCTACTGTTGAAAGTGCTGTTATAAACATTGGGATACAAGTGCCCCTATGCATCAGCGCTCCTGTATCCCTTGGGTAAATTCCTAGCAGTGCTATTGCTGGGTCATAGAGTAGTTTTATTTTTAATTTTTTGAGGAACCTCCACACTGTTTGCCAGAGTGACTGCACCAGTTTGCATTCCCACCAACAGTGCAAGAGGGTTCCCGTTTCTCCACATCCTCTCCAGCATCTATAGTCTCCTGATTTGTTCATTTTGGCCACTCTGACTGGCGTGAGGTGATACCTGAGTGTGGTTTTGATTTGTATTTCCCTGATGAGGAGCGACGTTGAGCATCTTTTCATGTGCCTGTTGGCCATCCGGATGTCTTCTTTAGAGGAGTGTCTATTCATGTCTTCTGCCCATTTCTTCACTGGGTTATTTGTTTTTCAAGTGTGGAGTTTGGTGAGTTCTGTATAGATTTTGGATACTAGCCCTTTGTCTCATACGTCATTTGCAAATATCTTTTCCCATTCTGTCGGTTGCCTTTTAGTTTTGTTGATTGTTTCCTTTGCAGTGCAGAAACTTTTATCTTCATGAGGTCCCAATAGTTCATTTTTGCTTTTAATTCCCTTGCCTTTGGGGATGTGTCAGTAAGAGATTGCTACAGCTGAGGTCAGAGAGGTCTTTTCCTGCTTTGTCCTCTAGGGTTTTGATGGTTTCCTGTCTCACATTCAGGTCCTTTATCCATTTTGAGTTTGTTTTTGTGAATGGTGTGAGAAAGTGGTCTAGTTTCAACCTTCTGCATGTTGCTGTCCAGTTCTCCCAGCACCATTTGTTAAAGAGACTGTCTTTTTTCCATTGGATGTTCTTTCCTGCTTTGTCAAACATTAGTTGGCCATACTTTTGTGGGTCCAATTCTGGAGTCTATATTCTATTCCATTGGTCTTTATGTCTGTTTTTGTGCCAATACCATGCTGTCTTGATGATTACAGCTTTGTAGTAGAGGCTAAAGTCTGGGATTGTGATGCCTCCCGCTTTGGTCTTCTTCTTCAAAATTACTTTGGCTATTCAGGGTTTTTTGTGGTTCCATACAAATTTTCGGATTGCTTGTTCTAGCTTCAAGAAGAATGCTGGTGCAATTTTGATTGGGATTGCATTGAATGTGTAGATAGCTTTGGGTAGTATTGACATTTTAACAATTTTTATTCTTCCAATCCATGAGCATGGAATGTTTTTCCATGTTTTTTATATCATCTTCAACTTTCTTCATAAGCTTCCTATAGTTTTCAACATAGAGATCTTTTACATCTTTGGTTAGGTTTATTCCTAGGTATTTTATGCTTCTTGGTGCAGTTGTGAATGGGATCAGTTTCTTTATTTGTCTTTCTGTTGCTTCATTATTAGTGTATAAGAATGCAACTGATTTCTGTACATTAATTTTGTATCCTGAGACTTTGCTGAATTCACGTATCATTTCTAGCAGACTTTTGGTGGAGTGTATTGGCATTTCCATGTATAATATCATGTCATCTGCAAAAAGTGAATGCTTGACTTCATCTTTGCCAATTTTGATGCCTTTGATTTCATTTTGTTGTCTGATTGCTGATGCTAGAACTTCCAACACTATATTAAACAACATTGGTGAGAGTGGACATCCCTGTCATGTTCCTGATCTCAGGGGGAAGGCTCTCAGTTTCTCCCCATTGAGGATGATATTAGCTGTGGGCTTTTCATAAATGGCTTTTATGATGTTTAAGTATGTTCCTTCTATCCTGACTTTCTTGAGGGTTTTTATTGAGAAAGGATGTTGAATTTTGTCAAATTCTTTTTCTGCATCGATTGACAGGATCATATGGTTCTTATCTTTTCTTTTATTAATGTGATGTATTGCATACATTGATTTGCGAATGTTGAACAAGCCCTGCAGCCCAGGAATGAATGCCACTTGATCATGGTGAATAATTCTTTTTATATGCTAGTATCTTGCTGAGAATTGTTGCATCTATATTCGTCAGGGACATTGGCCTGTAGTTCTCTTTTTTTGCTGGGTCTCTCTATGGTTTGGGAATCAAAGTAATGCTGGCTTCATAGGATGAGACTGGAAGTTTTCCTTCCCTTTCTATGTTTTGGAACAGCTTGAGAAGGTTAGGTATTATCTCTGCTTTAAATGTCTGGTAGAATTCCCCAGGGAAGCCATCTGGTCCTGGACTCTTATTTTGGGGGAGATTTTTGATGACTGATTCAATTTCTTCCCTGGTTATGGGTCTGTTCAAGCTTTCTATTTCCTCCTGATTGAGTTTTGGTAGTGTGTGGGTGCTTAGGAATTTGTCCATTTCTTCCAGGTTGTCCAGTTTGTTGGCACATAATTTTTTATAGTATTCCCTGATACTTGCTTGTATTTCTGAGGGATTGCTTGTAATAATAACATTTTCAATCATGATTTTATCTATTTGGGTCATCTCCCTTTTCTTTTTGAGAAGTAAGGACCTTCCTTTCTGAATAATTTCATTTACCATTTCTGTCGTCGGATGTTTAAAAAATGTTTGCTCTTAATTCATGATTAAAAACTTTTAAATAAAGGGACGATTGAATCATGTATTTCTTTTCTGTATGGGGTTGTAAAAGTTTTGTTTTTTCATCATTAAAAACAATATTCACAGGGTGTCTGGGTGGCTCAGTCGGTTAAGCAGCCGACTTTGGCTCAGATCATGATTTCACAGTTTGTGGGTTCGAGCCCTGCGTCAGGCTCTGTGCTGACATCTCAGAGCCTGAAGCCTGCTTCAGATTCTGTGTCTCCTTCTTTCTATGCCTCTCCCCTGCTTGCATTCTGTCCCTCTCAGTCTCTCTCAAAAGTAAATAAACATTAAAAAAATATTAGGGGCACCTGGGTGGTTCAGTCAATTAAATGCCGGATTTTGACTCAGGTCATGATCTCATGGTTCATGAGTTCAAGCCCCGCTTCAGACTCTGCGTTGACAGCTAAGAGCCTGGAACCTGCTTGGAATTCTGTGTCTCCCTCTCTCTCTGCCCCTACTCCACTACACTCTCTCTGTCTCTCAAAAACAAACACTAAAAAGTGTTAAAAAACCCAATTCTCATTCAGTATCAAATGAACATGTGTCAGAGATTTTATGCAATTCATTAATTAATGGGAAACTCAAACAGTAAAGGTAGTTCCATGAGCAAAGGGGGTTTATACAGGCCATTAGAAAATTTATTTTGAGAAATCAAAGAATGGATTGCTGGGAAGATGGTGGAGTAAGAGGACCCTAAGTTCACCTCGTCCCACGTATACAACTAGATAACACTCACATCAGTGTAAATAACCCAGAAAATGACCCAAAGACTGGCAGAACAAACTCCACAACTAAATGTAGAGAAGAGGCCACATTGAAGGGGGTAGAAAGGCAAAGACAGAGTGGGAAGTTTAAATGTACCTATAGGATTTCCTGCTGGTATAGAGAAGGGAGAGAAACAGACTATCACATCAAGGAACCTACACAGAGAAGATAATTGACATTGAAAAGGAGAGGGACGCCTGGGTGGTGCAGTCGGTTAAGCGTCCGACTTCAGCCAGGTCACGATCTCTCGGTCCGTGAGTTCGAGCCCCGCGTCGGGCTCTGGGCTGAGGGCTCAGAGCCTGGAGCCAGTTTCCGATTCTGTGTCTCCCTCTCTCTCTGCCCCTCCCCCATTCATGCTCTGTCTCTCTCTGTCCCAAAAATAAATAAACATTGAAAAAAAAAATTTTAAAAAAAAAGAAAAGGAGAGGGGCCAGATTTTGTAAGTTCTTAAAAAGAGCAGGAATTAAAACCTGCAATTTTATTTATTTTTTTAATATAACTAATTGTCAAATTGGCTTCCATACAACACTCAGTGCTCATCCCAACAGGTGGCCTCCTCAATGCCCATCACCCACTTTCCCCTTTCCCCCACCCCCCATCAACTCTTAGTTTGTTCTTTGTATTGTTCTCTTACAGTTTGCCTCCCTCCCTCTCTGTTTGTAACTTTTTCCCCTCCCCCTCCCCCATGGACTTCTGTTAAGTTTCTCAAGATCCACATATGAGTGAAAACATATAGTATCTTTCTCTGACTGACTTATTTCACTTAGCATAATACCCTCCAGTTCCATCCACGTTGCTGCAAATGGCCAGATTTCATTCTTTCTCATTGTCATGTAGTATTCCAATGCATATATGAACCACATCTTATTTATCCATTCATTAGGCTCTTTCCATATTTTGACTATTGTTAAAAGTGCTGCTATAAACATTGGGGTACATGTGCTCCTATGCATCAGCACTCTTGTATCCCATGGTAAATTCCTAGCAGTGCTATTGCTGAGTCATAGGGTAGTTCTATTTTTAATTTTTTGAGGAACCTCCACACTGCCAGAGTGACTACACCAGTTTGCATTCCCACCAACAGGGCAAGAGGGTTCCTGTTTCTCCACATCCTCGCCAGCATCTATAGTCTCCTGATTTGTTCATTTTAGCCACTCTGACCAGCGTGAGGTGGTATCTCAGTGTGGCTTTGATTTGTATATTGGGACCTCATGAAAATAAAAAGTTTCTGTACTGCAAAGGAAACAACCAACAAAACTAAAAGGCAACTCATAGAATGGGAAAAGATATTTGCAAATGACATATCGGATAAAGGGCTAGTATCCAAAATCTATAAAGAACTCACCAAACTCCACACCCCCCCAAAAAAAATAATCCAGTGAAGAAATGGGCAGAAGACATGAATAGACACTTTTCCAAAGAAGACATCCAGATGGCCAACAGGCACATGAAATGCCGCTCATCATCAGGGAAAAACCTGCAATTTTAAAAATCAATGGGCTTGGCTCTGGAAGAAGCAAGAGGGTTAGAGAAAACAGTCTTGCCCCTAAAGAGACAGCACAAAAAACAGCCCATGGAGATGCAGCAAAGAAGTCACAGTTTGAAAAACACCTGGGGCATATGGAAGGACATAGTTTACACATCTCAGAGCATGTTCTGGAAGGACAGAAATGGTGGGGAGACTCTTGCTGTGATTTTTAGGGAATGTTTATTTATTTTGGGGGAGGGGAGAGAGAAGAGAGAGAGAGAGCACATATGTATGAGTGGGGGAGGGACAGAGAAAGAGAATCCCAAGCAGGCTTCACACTGTCAGTGCAGAGCCCTATGTAGGGCTCGCCTTGAACTCATGAACTGTGAGATCATGACCTGAGCTGAAATCAAGAGTTGGGCACTTAACTGACTGAGCCACCCAGGCACCCCTCTTGCTTGATTTTGTCTTGTTATTTCATTTGGTACATGTTCTTCTATCTCTTCATTTTGCCTGAGTCTCTCTGTCTGTTTCTGTGGGTTAGGAAAGTCAGCTAAGTCTCCTGCTCTTTAAAGTAGTGGCTTTATGAGGATGAGATCTTGTAATGCCCTGAAGTGCAATGCTCCCTGTTAGCCTGAATCTGGCACTTCAAGGATGTGTCCTATGTGTTGCATGCATCCTGCTGTTGTGCCTGATCACTTTTTCTTTCAGTCCAGTCATCTGCAATGGCTCTTTACCTCTTGTGGGCTGTGTGATCCCTGTGGTGTTAGTGGGCCAGTCTAGAACTGCCTTAGGCTTGGGGTGCCTGGGTGGCTCAGTTGGTTAAGCGGCCGACTTCAGCTCAGGTCATGATCTCGCGGTCCATGAGTTCGAGCCCTGCGTCGGGCTCTGTGCTGACAGCTCGGAGCCTGGAGCCTGTTTCAGATTCTGTGTATCCCTCTCTCTCTCTCTGACCCTCCCCCATTCATGCTCTGTCTCTCTCTGTCTCAAAAATAAATAAACGTTAAAAAAAATTAAAAAAAGAACTGCCTTAGGCTTGAGTTGAGGCAGACCAGGTGTTTGCGAGGTATAGTAACACCAAACTGCAGGGGGCTTTCTGTGTATTGTCCACTGAGAAGCTTTCATTGGTGTACAGGGCCCTTGCTGGGGCCTCCATCTGACTGGTGTGTGGAGATTTTCCCCTCTCCCTGGAGCAGGAGTCTTTTTGGAGTGGTGTTGGCACATGTCAGGCCTACTTGCACATTGCCAAGCTTGTGGTTCGCTTTGGACGGTCTCTGGTCAAGAGAGTATTGGAGGGGGACCCACAGCACCAGGAGTAAAGCAGGTCTGCTGGAGGAGGTAGATCCACCAAAGCACAAGGAGGGTATGTGGCTGTGTTAGCAAGTTAATGGGTCAGTGAGTGTTGGCACCTAGCTGGTACCCACAGATGGCATGTGTTTATGCTGGGTGGTTGGCGAGAAAAATGGTGCCTGCCAGCTCCTTTGTTACTCAAAAAATACAAAAATACTAATTCAAAGGGATACATGTCCCCCAATGTTTATAGTAGCATTATCTATAATAGCCAAGATATGTAAATAGGCCAAGGTGTCTGTCAATTGATGAATGAATAAAGAAGACGTGGTTTATATATACAATGGAATACTACTTGACAATGAGAAAGAATGAAATCTGGCCATTTGCAGCAGCATGCATGGAACTGGAAGGTAATATGCTGAGTGAAATAAGTATGTCAGAGAAGGACAGATACCATATTTTTTCACTCATATGTGGATCTTGAGAAACTTAATGGAAGACCATGGGGGAAGGGAAAGGGGGGAAAAAGTAGCTACGAACAGAGAGGGAGGGAGGCAAACCATAAGAGACTCTTAAGTACAGAGAACAAACTGAGGGTGGATGGGGAGTGGAGGAAAGGGGGAAACAGGTGATGGGCATTGAGGAGGGCACTTGTTGGGATAAGCACTGGGTGTTGTATGTAAGTGATGAACCATGGGAATCTACCCCAAAAACCAAGAGCACACTTTACACACTATATGTTACCCAATTTGACAATAACACACACACACACACACACACACACACACACACACACACAAAATGGAATGCTCTGTGAGAGAGACAAACCAAGAAACAGACTCTTAACTATAAAGAACAACTGATGGTTACCAGAGGGGAGGTGGGTGAAGGGGTTGGGTTAAGTAATGGGAATTAGGAGTGCACTTGTTGTTACCAGCACCAGGTGTTGTACAGAAGTGTTGAACCACTATATTGTATACCTGAAATAATATTACACTATATGTTAACTAACTGGGATTTATATAAAAACTTAAAAGAAAAAAGGGAGACTCTTTGAGTGGAAAGGAGAGACCAAAAGTGACAGTATACAGATAGGACACACAAAAACAGTAAAAATCAGTCAGGGAACTCACAGAAGAGGATGGAAAATATACTACATATACCTAAAACATGGGGAGAAGAGATAAGAATGGGTTCAAACTTAAATGACCATCAACTTAATATAGACTGCTAGTGCAGAAGAGGTTTTAGACAAACCTAATGGTAACCACATATCAAAAAACACTAATAAATATACAAAAAGTAAACAGAAAGGAATCCAAATATGTCACTAAAGAAAATCAGCAAGGGGGCACCTGGGTGACTCAGTTGGCTGAGCGTCCAATTCTTGATTTTTGGCTCAGCTCATGATCTCAGGGTTTGTGGGATCAAGTCCTGTGCTGGGCTCTGTGCTGACAGCATGCAGCTTGCTTGGGATTCTCTCTCTGCCCCTCCCCCACTCTCTCTTTCTATGTCTCTCAAAATGAATAAGCATTAAAAAAAAAAGAAGATCAGAAAAATATGAAAGACAAGAAAGGGTCAGAGAAAATCTTCAGGAACAACCACAAAACAAGTAACAAAATGGCAATAAATACATATCTATAAATAATTAACTTGAATTTAAATGGGCTAAATGTTCCAATCAAAAGACATAGGGTGACAGAATGGATAAAAATACAAAACTCAGGGGGCACGTAGGTGGTTCAGTTGGTTAAGCATCTGAGTCTTGATTTCAGCTCAGGTCATGATCTCACAGTTCATGGGATCAAGCCCCACGTTGGGCTCTGCACTGACAGCATGGAACTTGCTTGGGATTCTCACTGTTCCTTTCTCTCTGTCCCTCCCCCATTCATGCTCTCTCTCACAATAAATAAATAAATAATTTTTTAAAATACAAGACTTAGGGTGCCTGGGTGGCTCAGTCGGTTAAGCATCTGACTTCAGCTCAGATCATGATCTCACAGTATGTGAGTTCGAGCCCCACGTCAGGCTCTGTGCTGACTGCTCAGAGCCTGAAGCCTGCTTCAGATTCTGTGTCTCCCTCTCTCTCTGCCCCTCCCCTGCTCATGCTCAGTCTCTCTCTGTCTGAAAAATAAAATAAAAACATTTATAAATAAATAAATAATTGAAATTAAAAAAAGAGAAAAAAGAAACTGAGGGGATGAAGAAACATTTATCATGCAAATGGATGTCAAAGGAAAGCCAGGTTAAGAATCTTTATATCAGAGATGAGTTGCGGCAAGATGGCGGCTTAGGAGGACGCTGGGCTCACCGCACGTCCTGCTGATCACTTAGATTCCATCTACACCTGCCTAAATAACCCAGAAAACCGCCAGAGGATTAGCAGAACAGAGTCGCCGGAGCCAAACGCAGACGAGAGGCCCACGGAAGAGGGTAGGAAGGGCGGCGAGGCGGTGCGCGCTCCACGGACTGGCGGGAGGGAGCCGGGGCGGAGGGGCGGCTCGCCGGCCAAGCAGAGCCCCCGAGTCTGGCTTGCAAAAGCGGAGGGGCCTGACGGACTGTGTTCCAACAGCAAGCGCGACTTAGCGTCTGGGAGGTCAGAAATTAACAGCTCTGCTCGGAAAGCGGGAAGGCTGGAGGACAAAGGGAGGGAGAGCTGCTGAGCCCCCTGACAACAGAGCTCAGTTTGGTGGGGAACAAAGGCGCTCGCCAGCGCCATTTCCCCCGCCCATCCCCCAGCCGAAATCCCAAAGGGAACCGGTTCCTGCCAGGGAACTTGCTCGCTCCGCGCAAACACCCAACTCTGCGCTTCTGCGGAGCCAAACCTCCGGCAGCGGATCTGACTCCCTCCCGCTGCCACAGGGCCCCTCCTGAAGTGGATCACCTAAGGAGAAGCGATCTAAGCCTGCCCCTCCTGCCCCCGAGCACCTTGCCTACCCACCCCAGCTAATACGCCAGATCCCCAGCATCACAAGCCTGGCAGGGTGCAAGTAGCCCAGACGAGCCACCCCACCCCACAGTGAATCCCGCCCCTAGGAGAGGGGAAGAGAAGGCACACACCAGTCTGACTGTGGCCCCAGCGGTGGGCTGGGGGCAGACATCAGGTCTGACTGCGGCCCCGCCCACCAACTCCAGGTATACACCACAGCACAGGGGAAGTGCCCTGCAGGTCCTCACCACGCCAGGGACTATCCAAAATGACCAAGCGGAAGAACTCCCCTCAGAAGAATCTCCAGGAAATAACAACAGCTAATGAGCTGATCAAAAAGGATTTAAATAATATAACAGAAAGTGAATTTAGAATAATAGTCATAAAATTAATCGCTGGGCTTGAAAACAGTATACAGGACAGCAGAGAATCTCTTGCTACAGAGATCAAGGGACTAAGGAACAGTCACGAGGAGCTGAAAAACGCTTTAAACGAAATGCATAACAAAATGGAAACCACCACAGCTCGGCTTGAAGAGGCAGAGGAGAGAATAGGTGAACTAGAAGATAAAGTTATGGAAAAAGAGGAAGCTGAGAAAAAGAGAGATAAAAAAATCCAGGAGTATGAGGGGAAAATTAGAGAATTAAGTGATACACTAAAAAGAAATAATATACGCATAATTGGTATCCCAGAGGAGGAAGAGAGAGGGAAAGGTGCTGAAGGGGTACTTGAAGAAATCATAGCTGAGAACTTCCCTGAACTGGGGAAGGAAAAAGGCATTGAAATCCAAGAGGCACAGAGAACTCCCTTCAGACGTAACTTGAATCGATCTTCTGCACGACATATCATAGTGAAACTGGCAAAATACAAGGATAAAGAGAAAATTCTGAAAGCAGCAAGGGGTAAACGTGCCCTCACATATAAAGGGAGACCTATAAGACTCGTGACTGATCTCTCTTTTGAAACTTGGCAGGCCAGAAAGAATTGGCAAGAGATTTTCAGGGTGCTAGACAGAAAAAATATGCAGCCAAGAATCCTTTATCCAGCAAGTCTGTCATTTAGAATAGAAGGAGAGATAAAGGTCTTCCCAAACAAACAAAAACTGAAGGAATTTGTCACCACTAAACCAGCCCTACAAGAGATCCTAAGGGGGACCCTGTGAGACAAAGTCCCAGAGACATCACTATAAGCATAAAACATACAGACATCACAATGACTCTAAACCCGTATCTTTCTATAATAACACTGAATGTAAATGGATTAAATGCGCCAACCAAAAGACATAGGGTATCAGAATGGATAAAAAAACAAGACCCATCTATTTGCTGTCTACAAGAGACTCATTTTAGACCTGAGGACACCTTTAGATTGAGAGTGAGGGGATGGAGAACTATTTATCATGCGACTGGAAGCCAAAAGAAAGCTGGAGTAGCCATACTTATATCAGACAAACTAGACTTTAAATTAAAGGCTGTAACAAGAGATGAAGAAGGACATTATATAATAGTTACAGGGTCTATCCATCAGGAAGAGCTAACAATTATCAATGTCTATGCACCGAATACCGGAGCCCCCAAATATATAAAACAATTACTCATAAACATAAGCAACCTTATTGATAAGAATGTGGTAATTGCAGGGGACTTTAATACACCACTTACAGAAATGGATAGATCATCTAGACACACGGTCAATAAAGAAACAAGGGCCCTGAATGAGACATTGGATGAGATGGACTTGACAGATATATTTAGAACTCTGCATCCCAAAGCAACAGAATATACTTTCTTCTCGAGTGCACATGGAACATTCTCCAAGATAGATCATATACTGGGTCACAAAACAGCCCTTCATAAGTTTACAAGAATTGAAATTATACCATGCTTACTTTCAGACCACAATGCCATGAAGCTTGAAATCAACCACAGGAAAAAGTCTGGAAAACCTCCAAAAGCATGGAGGTTAAAGAACACCCTACTAACGAATGAGTGGGTCAACCAGGCAATTAGAGAAGAAATTAAAAAATATATGGAAACAAACGAAAATGAAAATACAACAATCCAAACGCTTTGGGACGCAGCAAAGGCAGTCCTGAGAGGAAAATACATTGCAATCCAGGCCTATCTCAAGAAACAAGAAAAATCCCAAATACAAAATCTAACAGCACACCTAAAGGAACTAGAAGCAGAACAGCAAAGGCAGCCTAAGCCCAGCAGAAGAAGAGAAATAATAAAGATCAGAGCAGAAATAAACAATATAGAAACTAAAAAAACTGTAGAGCAGATCAACGAAACCAAGAGTTGGTTTTTTGAAAAAATAAACAAAATTGACAAACCTCTAGCCAGGCTTCTCAAAAAGAAAAGGGAGATGACCCAAATAGATAAAATCATGAATGAAAATGGAATTATTACAACCAATCCCTCAGAGATACAAACAATTATCAGGGAATACTATGAAAACTTATATGCCAACAAATTGGACAACCTGGAAGAAATGGACGAATTCCTGAACACCCACACGCTTCCAAAACTCAATCAGGAGGAAATAGAAAGCTTGAACAGACCCATAACCAGCGAAGAAATTGAATCGGTTATCAAAAATCTCCCAACAAATAAGAGTCCAGGACCAGATGGCTTCCCAGGGGAGTTCTACCAGACGTTTAAAGCAGAGATAATACCTATCCTTCTCAAGCTATTCCAAGAAATAGAAAGGGAAGGAAAACTTCCAGACTCATTCTATGAAGCCAGTATTACTTTGATTCCTAAACCAGACAGAGACCCAGTAAAAAAAGAGAACTACAGGCCAATATCCCTGATGAATATGGATGCAAAAATTCTCAATAAGATACTAGCAAATCGAATTCAACGGCATATAAAAAGAATTATTCACCATGATCAAGTGGGATTCATTCCTGGGATGCAGGGCTGGTTCAACATTCGCAAATCAATCAACGTGATACATCACATTAACAAAAAAAGAGAGAAGAACCATATGATCCTGTCAATCGATGCAGAAAAGGCCTTCGACAAAATCCAGCACCCTTTCTTAATAAAAACCCTTGAGAAAGTCGGGATAGAAGGAACATACTTAAAGATCATAAAAGCCATTTATGAAAAGCCCACAGCTAACATCATCCTCAACGGGGAAAAACTGAAAGCTTTTTCCCTGAGATCAGGAACACGACAAGGATGCCCACTCTCACCGCTGCTGTTTAACATAGTGCTGGAAGTTCTAGCATCAGCAATCAGACAACAAAAGGAAATCAAAGGCATCAAAATTGGCAAAGATGAAGTCAAGCTTTCGCTTTTTGCAGATGACATGATATTATACATGGAAAATCCGATAGACTCCACCAAAAGTCTGCTAGAACTGATACAGGAATTCAGCAAAGTTGCAGGATACAAAATCAATGTACAGAAATCAGTTGCATTCTTATACACTAACAATGAAGCAACAGAAAGACAAATAAAGAAACTGATCCCATTCACAATTGCACCAAGAAGCATAAAATACCTAGGAATAAATCTAACCAAAGATGTAAAGGATCTGTATGCTGAAAACTATAGAAAGCTTCTGAAGGAAATTGAAGAAGATTTAAAGAAATGGAAAGACATTCCCTGCTCATGGATTGGAAAAATAAATATTGTCAAAATGTCAATACTACCCAAAGCTATCTACACATTCAATGCAATCCCAATCAAAATTGCACCAGCATTCTTCTCGAAACTAGAACAAGCAATCCTAAAATTCATATGGAACCACAAAAGGCCCCGAATAGCCAAAGGAATTTTGAAGAAGAAGACCAAAGCAGGAGGCATCACAATCCCAGACTTTAGCCTCTACTACAAAGCTGTCATCATCAAGACAGCATGGTATTGGCACCAAAACAGACACATAGACCAATGGAATAGAATAGAAACCCCAGAACTAGACCCACAAACGTATGGCCAACTCATCTTTGACAAAGCAGGAAAGAACATCCAATGGAAAAAAGACAGCCTCTTTAACAAATGGTGCTGGGAGAACTGGACAGCAACATGCAGAAGGTTGAAACTAGACCACTTTCTCACACCATTCACAAAAATAAACTCAAAATGGATAAAGGACCTAAATGTGAGACAGGAAACCATCAAAACCTTAGAGGAGAAAGCAGGAAAAGACCTCTCTGACCTCAGCCGTAGCAATCTCTTACTCGACACATCCCCAAAGGCAAGGGAATTAAAAGCAAAAGTGAATTACTGGGACCTTATGAAGATAAAAAGCTTCTGCACAGCAAAGGAAACAACCAACAAAACTAAAAGGCAACCAACGGAATGGGAAAAGATATTCGCAAATGACATATCGGACAAAGGGCTAGTATCCAAAATCTATAAAGAGCTCACCAAACTCCACACCCGAAAAACAAATAACCCAGTGAAGAAATGGGCAGAAAACATGAATAGACACTTCTCTAAAGAAGACATCCGGATGGCCAACAGGCACATGAAAAGATGTTCAGCGTCGCTCCTTATCAGGGAAATACAAATCAAAACCACACTCAGGTATCACCTCACGCCAGTCAGAGTGGCCAAAATGAACAAATCAGGAGACTATAGATGCTGGAGAGGATGTGGAGAAACGGGAACCCTCTTGCACTGTTGGTGGGAATGCAAATTGGTGCAGCCGCTCTGGAAAGCAGTGTGGAGGTTCCTCAGAAAATTAAAAATAGACCTACCCTATGACCCAGCAATAGCACTGCTAGGAATTTATCCAAGGGATACAGGAGCACTGATGCATAGGGCCACTTGTACCCCAATGTTCATAGCAGCACTCTCAACAATAGCCAAATTATGGAAAGAGCCTAAATGTCCATCAACTGATGAATGGATAAAGAAATTGTGGTTTATATACACAATGGAATATTACATGGCAATGAGAAAAAATGAAATATGGCCTTTTGTAGCAACGTGGATGGAACTGGAGAGTGTGATGCTAAGTGAAATAAGCCATACAGAGAAAGACAGATACCATATGGTCTCACTCTTATGTGGATCCTGAGAAACTTAACAGGAAACCATGGGGGAGGGGAAGGAAAAAAAAAAAAAAAAGAGGTTAGAATGGGAGAGAGCCAAAGCATAAGAGACTGTTAAAAACTAGAACAAACTGAGGGTTGATGGGGTGTGGGAGGGAGGAGAGGGTGGGTGATGGGTATTGAGGAGGGCACCCTTTGGGATGAGCACTGGGTGTTGTATGGAAACCAATTTGTCAATAAATTTCAGAAAAAAAAAAAAAGAATCTTTATATCAGAAAAATAGACTTTATTTTTTTTTATTTTTTTTTTTATTTTTTTTTCAACGTTTATTTATTTTTGGGACAGAGAGATACAGAGCATGAACGGGCGAGGGGCAGAGAGAGAGGGAGGCACAGAATCGGAAACAGGCTCCAGGCTCTGAGCCATCAGCCCAGAGCCCGACGCGGGGCTCGAACTCACGGACCGCGAGATCGTGACCTGGCTGAAGTCGGACGCTTAACCGACTGCGCCACCCAGGCGCCCCAGAAAAATAGACTTTAAAACAAACACTGTAATAAGAGACACTAAAGGACACTATATAATTATAAAGGGGACAATTCAACAGAAGATATAACAATTATAAATATTTATGAACCCAACATGAAAGCACCCAAATATATAAAACTGTTGATAACAAACATAAAGGAACTAATCAATAATAATACAGAAATAGTAAGGGATGTTTATGCCCCACTTACATCAATGGACAGATCATCTAAATAGAAAATCAACAAGGAAGCAAAGGCTTTAAATGACACACTGGACCAGATGGACTTAACAGATATATTTAGAATATTCCATCCTAAAACAGCAGAATATGCATTCTTTTCAATTGCACATGGAACAGTCCCCAGAATAGATCACATACTAGGTCACAAACCAGGCCTCAACAAATTCATGACAATTGAATCATACCTTACTTCTTTTCTGACCACAATGCTATGAAACGTGAAAACAACCACATGAAAAAGTCTGGAAAGACACAAATACGTGGAGGTTAAATAACATTCAGGAAATCAAATAAAAAATTTAAAAAGTACATGGAAACAAAAATGAAAACACAATGGTCAAAATCATTGGGATGCAGCAAAACCTGTTCTAAGGGGAAAGTTTATAGCAATACAGGCCTACCTCAAAAGCCACAAAAATTTCAAATAAACAATCTACCCTTACACCTGAAGAAGCTAGAAAAATAACAACAACAAACCCAAAACTGATAGAAGGAAGGACATAATAAAGATTAGGGAAAAATAAATGAAATAGAAACTAAAACAACTATAGAACAGATCAATGAAATCAGGAGTTGATTCTTTGAAAAGATTAACAAAATTAGCCAGACTCATTTAAAAAGAAAGAACATCGGGGCGCCTGGGTGGCGCAGTCGGTTAAGCGTCCGACTTCAGCCAGGTCACGATCTCGCGGTCCGGGAGTTCGAGCCCCGCGTCAGGCTCTGGGCTGATGGCTCAGAGCCTGGAGCCAGTTTCCGATTCTGTGTCTCCCTCTCTCTCTGCCCCTCCCCCGTTCATGCTCTGTCTCTCTCTGTCCCAAAAATAAATAAACGTTGAAAAAAAAAATTAAAATAAAAATAAAAAGAAAGAACAAAAGAAAGAAAAAAAAGAAAAGAAAAAGTGAGAGAGAAAGGACGCAAATACAAAATTACAAATGAATGAGGAGAAATAACAACCAACACCACAGAAATACAAATAACTATAAGAAAATATTATGAAAAATGATATGCCAACAAACTGCATTACCTAGAAGAAATGGCTAAATTCTTAGAGACTTATACAGAACTGAATCAGGAAGAAATAGAAAATTTGAACAGACCAACTACCAGCAATGAAATTGAATCAGTAATAAAGAAACTCCCAAAAGACAAAAGTCCAGGGCCAGACACCTTAACAGGCAATTTCTACCAAGCATTTAAAGAATTAATACCTATTCTTCTCCTCAAACTATTTCAACAATAGAAGAGGAAGTAAAGCTTCCAAAAATCATTCTATGAGGTAAGCATTATTCTGATACCAAAACCAGACAAAGACTCAAAAAAAACAAAAAAACAAAAAAACAAAAACTACAGGCCAGTATCTCTGATAAGCATAGGTGCAAAAATCCTCAAGAAAATATTAGCAAACCAAATCCAACAATATTTAAAAAATCATTCACTGGGTGTTGTATGGAATTGTTGAATCACTGTGTTGTACACCTGAAACTAATATAACATTGTATGTTAACTATACTGGAATTTTAAAATATAATAAAATAAATAAAAATAAAATCATGTTCAAATAAGATTCCATAATATAAAAGTGTTTAATGTCCTATCAGGCAATAAATCAGGCCTTTGCAATCATGTTTTTCACTGGACATAAACCCATAAATTAACATGGCCCTCCCCCGTGTTTGGGCTCAAACCAGGTAGTAAATTGCAAACTCAACAATAAATGCAGATGGCTGCATCTGACAGACATCATCACCACTCAAACCATGAATCCAGACTCAATAACTGCTGCCACCAAAAGGGAATAATTATCTACTATGTCTGCACAGAGCCTGAACCAAACTTGACCAGTAACCAGAAATGAAAACAGGACACAAACACACAACACCAGAAAAGAAAAAGAGACACAGTAAAATAAATTTCTTACGCTTCAGGAAGCATTCCGGGTGCCCACATGACACATACTTGACATACTTGGGTTTAGACAGTCCATGAGGTGCACTTCTTCAGCAAAGTGTATCTGTTCTCTCAAGTGAGTTCACACAAGCAACAAAAATTTTTTAAAGGTAAAAACCTGGGGGCGCCTGGGTGGCGCAGTCGGTTAAGCGTCCGACTTCAGCCAGGTCACGATCTCGCGGTCCGTGAGTTCGAGCCCCACGTCAGGCTCTGGGCTGACGGCTCGGAGCCTGGAGCCTGGAGCCTGTTTCCGATTCTGTGTCTCCCTCTCTCTCTGCCCCTCCCCCGTTCATGCTCTGTCTCTCTCTGTCCCAAAAATAAATAAACGTTGAAAAAAAAAATTAAAAAAAAAAAAAGGTAAAAACCTGAACCTTGTACAAATATAAAATAAATATGTGTCAAAGATTTTATTCAACTTATACTGATTAATGAAGCAAAGAATAATATGGTAAAGGTTCAAAAGCACTCGAGAAGTTGGGATTTATAAGCAATCTAATAAAGGAATGATCAAATAAAACTGCAAGGTTAGGTACAAAACTGGTTAATGTCCTCAGGGTAATTAATTAAATCTTTTCCATCAGACAGAAATTTACAAGTTAATGATGTAAACTCACAGTGCTTGGGCTCTAATCAAATAGTAAATAGCAATGACAAACATGGGAATACTCCCCTACGGTATTTATAACTTGGGTGTGAGCCTGTGAAACAATAACATTAAAAGAATATGTATTTATCCTCCAGATTATTTCCAAATTTGTGGTAATTTTAACTCAGAATATAGATGATATTTAAAGCCATGAGACTGGGTGAGATAGTTAATGAGTCTTGTGTTGCCTAAAAACAGGACAGTAGGGGCTCCTGGGTGGCTCAATTGGTTAGACTCTTAATCAGACTCTTAATCTCAGATAAGATCTTGATCTCAGGATTGTGAGTTCAAGCCCTGTGGTGGAATACATAGATAGATAAAAACAGGAATGGTTAAGAAATCCCACCACCCTGGGGCGCCTGGGTGGCGCAGTCGGTTAAGCGTCCGACTTCAGCTCAGGTCACGATCTCTCGGTCCGTGAGTTTGAGCCCCGCGTCAGGCTCTGGGCTGATGGCTCAGAGCCTGGAGCCTGTTTCCGATTCTGTGTCTCCCTCTCTCTCTGCCCCTCCCCTGTTCATGCTCTGTCTCTCTGTGTCCCCAAAATAAATAAACGTTGAAAAAAAATTTTTTAAAATAAATTAATTAAGGTTTTTTTATTCAGTTTCACAATGGGCTGGAACCAGACTGGCAAGTCAGGTCTGAAAAAACGAGCTGGGGCTTCATGGTAGACAGTGACCGCTCAAACTCTCTCCTTGGCACATGCCACCAAGAAATCCTCCAGGGTGGGGTGGGAACCAGGATCTTCAGCATCACTGGGGGTGGGCAGCCGTGTGGAAAAGCTGAAAGACACACACAGGAAAGGGGAGAAATGGGAAAAGATTGAAGGCACATGCCATTTGCACATGTTACAAATCCAGGCACCCCAGATTAACCTACAAACATGCTAACATGTCAGAAATGTCAGGGGAGGGAAGTGGGTGGGCCATGAGCATAACAGAGAATAAATAACTGAATTTGAAGAAGTGAATAAATTTAAAAACTAGAGAAAGGGCTTGCACAGATGAAGCTGGAACCGAAATGAACTGAGGAGTCTAATCAGCTTTGGGCATGAAGTCCCAAACAGGTGTTTTTAAATCAGGTCCTAGAGGCAGGTGATCAGGAAGGAAAGAGGTCAGTTATGACCCAGATAAGAAACATTCCCACGACCCCATCCTTGTAGAGGCTGGAGGATAGAGGTGGCCCATGATTAGCCTAGTATTTTCCTGGTCTCCTCACTTGTGAAAATTGGAAGCAGGGTACGCTGTAGGCATTTGACAAAATAACCTCTACATGTTATTCTCTCCTGTTCACCAGGGCACTTTACACCATTCATTTTCTTTCCTTGAATTCTTGCCTTTGAGGACTGACTGATGAGAAGGACTCTTCTGGCAAACTCACCCTGACTCTCTCATAATGGGAATGAGTGGGAGCCCAGTCTCCTCATGTTCTCCCTGTCTTCAAGGATACCCCTATGGGTCCTCCTGAGACAATTACCAGCTTTGTCCCAACCCAGGGCAGGGAAGCCAGTGGTTGGAAGAGCTCTGAGGACAAACAGCTCTTTCTCTGAACTCTTACTATGTCCCAGGTCCAGGCCAAGAGCTCCAGGGATCAATTAGATAGGAAGAACAATCCCAGGAAGGGGTACTTGGGAAACATTTGGGGATGGGTGCCCTATCATATGTCACATGGGTCACCTTATCTAACTGTAATAAATGCAGTCCGGAAAATATGCTCTTTATCTTGGCCTTAACCCACCCTGATAATGGGCAGGATATTCAGCAAAGATGTTGGAAACAGGACAAATCGAAATGCCATGAAAATGAGGTATTTCGGAGCCAGAAGAGACCTTTTGAGATCACCCCATTCTACCTTCTTATTTTACAGATGTGAAAACAGACTCAGATAGGTGTGACAGGCTCATGTCTCAGAGCAGGTCCTCCCTCCATGCTCAAGGCTCTGCCTATGGTCTCTCAGAACCATGCATTCCTGGAACTGAATCCTCATGGATTTCCGTATGGTCAGTGACCAAGCCAATCTGGTTTCACCCTGGATGCTGGACTTATGATGGGTCCCTCCAAGTCTGGACTCTGCCTCTGTGCTGAGCTAGAGTACTGGTGAACAAAAGTCACTTTCACAAGAGACCTCAGTACTTTCAGGTACAGTCCTAGAGTATGGCAAGGCCCAAGGGAAACTTTGAGGAACCCTGAGCCCAGCACCCACCTTCAGGTCAGATGAAGTGAGTACATAGGGAGTTGGTCTGAAACCTTCTCCAGAAAGCTGCCTGGAGTCCCCAGGTGGAAGATGTCACTCCCCCCACTCCTTCAGTATCTTCTCTGTCCCTCTTTTGGCATCTGCTTCATTCTATCCTGTACTTACACAGTAAATAAGACACAGTACTTACATTCAGTTAAGTTTTGGAAACCAATGAACACACCAAACTCCCTCTCATCCCTAGAACAACACCAAGAGTGGATGACCAAGGTTATGCCCCCATTAAAGAGCCCATCCAGGAGAGATGTAAGGGCTGTGGGGTCTGGGCCAAGTAAGGAATGCTGAGGGATCATTCTGGCCAGCAAAGGAAGGATCTAGCAGAAAAGGACAGTTCCTGTTCCTGCAGTGGGCACAGTAATGCTTCACTTCGCCTTTGGAGCCCTGACAGTTCTCCCTGGAGCTGTTGCCAAAGACATCTGGCTTCACGCCAGCTGGAGGCTCTGGGTCCTCTCCCACTGGGAACAGCTGACACACTTGCTTACATCTACTCCCTCTAGCAGACTTGCAGGCCCAGTAAGTTTCTTGGCATAACCGAGGGCCTTGTTATGGTTCCTGAGAGATGCTTGCCTCCCTGGCAGCACACCTCTTAGAAACTTTGGCATTAATGAGCCCTGGAGGGAGGCAGGATGCAGAAGGAACTGGGGGGAGGGGGTGGTGGGTAAGGATTTGAGGCCTGAGGAACAGGTGACCTCAACCCTCTTGGGCGTCATATGCCACTTCGGAAGCTCCTAAAACAGCTTCAAGAATGCCAGGCTCTGAGCCACCTGCTTTACGTATGTTCTCTCAGTTAAGAGAAAAACAGTTTAGGCTGCAAGAAATGGGCCAACTCCCAACACTTTTATTTTTTTCTTACTATCATTATTGTTGTTGATAATCACACTAGCCTCAGCCCAGCACCCCCAGCCTCTCTACCTTTTGTCTTACCCTACCCTTCTGATCTGGTCAGACCTTAGATGTCCCCCTCCTACCCGCCCCACCATCACTGAGCACTCTTCATTCTTTTTGGTCTGCATATTGTATCTTCCATTGTTCCTCCTCCCAGCCTATAAATGCTGGTCAGCAGGTTCCTTCTGCCTCCTTTCCTCCCTGCTGTATCCCGTGGGCCTAAACAGTGTCTTCCTTGACACACCTGATGATTCAGTAAGCATTTCTCAGTCCTGACTGTGCTTTGCACACACTAACTCCTTTAACCCTCCTCACCACCCTATAAGAAAGGTGCTATTATCATCCTTTCTCTAGATGAGGAATCCAGGACCTCCAAATGAAGCCTTACTTGCCCTGGACCACCCTGACACTGAGAGATCTCATATACTCAACACCACAACTGCTCCACACCCCTGAGTGCTCATAAACAAATCTTTTTTATTATTTATTTTTAAAATGTTTTTAACGTTTGGGGCGCCTGGGTGGCGCAGTCGGTTAAGCGTCCGACTTCAGCCAGGTCACGATCTCGCGGTCCGTGAGTTCGAGCCCCGCGTCAGGCTCTGGGCTGATGGCTCAGAGCCTGGAGCCTGTTTCCGATTCTGTGTCTCCTTCTCTCTCTGCCCCTCCCCCGTTCATGCTCTGTCTCTCTCTGTCCCAAAAATAAATAAACGTTGAAAAAAATTTAAAAAAAAAAAAAAAAATGTTTTTAACGTTTATTTATTATTGAGAGACAGAGACAGAGCATGAGCATGGGAGGGGCAGAGGAGGCACAGAATCTGAAGCAGGCTCCAGGCTCTGAACTGTTAGCACAGAGCCCGACATGGGGCTCGAACTCACAAACCACGAGATCATGACCTGAGCCGAAGTCGGGCACTTAACCAACTGAGGCACCCCAACCTTTTTTTTTTTTAATTTAAAAAGACAGATACAGGAAATAAAGGTGAAAGCCCCCCCCTCCACCCTCACCCTCATTCTGACACACCACGGGGTGGACTTATTGTCACCATAAATTCATTCATTTTAGGGGCAGCTGGGTGGCTCAGTCAGTTGAGCATTGGACTCTTGATTTCAGCTCAGGTTACAATCCCAGGTTCATGGGATCTAGCCCTGCATTGGGCTCTGTGCCAAGTGTGGAGCCCGCTTAAGATTCTCTCTCTCTCTCTCTCTCTCTCTCTCTCTCTCTTTCTACCCTTCTGCCTTGCTCTCACACACTCTCATAAATAAATAAATAAATAAATAAATAAATAAATAAATTTGATCATTTTATGCATCCACACTTCATTTTTATGACATGCATTTTCCTTTCGTAAATTTATCCCATGGCAAATTTTCCATTTTGACAATTTTGGACTGGGTGATTTCTATCACCCCCATTCAACTTCTCTGGTCTTGCAATGGCCACTCACCTCCTTCATTTAATTGGGATTTCTTTAAATTTACTTATATCTTTATCACTTCTATAACTACTTTAGCTTCAGCACAAGCAGTATTATCAATAAGTTCAATTTTCAAGACATAAGCTACATGTCTTCTAAACTACATTAAAGCATTACATAAACAGTAAGGATGTCTCTGCATCACTGAAATCATTTTGAACACTACAATTGTCACCTGTGCCATTCCCTGGGAAACAACTGCTTCCTTGTAGTTTAGTTTTTCTGTTTTGTTTTAGCATTTCATAACAGTTTTATTGAGGTATAATTTTCATGCAATAAAATTTACTCATTGTTGGGGTACCTGGCTGGCTCAGTTGGTGGAGCATGTTGACTCTTGATCTCAGGGTTGTAGGTCTGAGCTCCACATTGGGTGTAGAGATTACTTTATAAATAAAAAAAAAAAACACTCATTGTTAAGTGTACAGTTTAATGATTTTTTAGTCAATGTTCAGAGTTCCACGACCATTATTTGAATCCATTTTTACAACAGTTCTATTACCATAAACATTTCCTGCATGTCCATTTTCAGTCAATCCTGGCTTGCACCCTCAGGCCCAGACCCTACTTATCTGCTATCTGTCTCTATGAATGTGCCTTTTCTGGAAATCTCACATAAATAAATGGTAGGAGTGGAATTGCTAGATTGTAAGCTTAACTTTGCTATACCAAAATGTCAAACATAGAGTTTATACTATGCTAAACTATACTATAGCCAGCAATTCCACATCTAGGTATATACCCCCCAAAATGGAAAACATACGTTCACTTAAAAACTTATACACAAATTTTCATAGTAGTATTATTCATAATAGTCAAAAAGTGAAAGGATAAACAAAATGTGGTATATCCATACAGTGAAATATTATGCAGCCATTAAAAGAACTAACTGATACATAATACAATATGAATAATCCTCAAAAACATTATGCCAAGCGAAACAAGCCAGACATAAAGGCTGCATATTTTATGACTCTACTTATATGACATATCTAGAAGAGGCAAATCCATAGAAACAGAAAGTAGATTAGTGGTTGCCAGGGACTTGGGGAGGAGAGATTGAGAATGGGGAGTGTCTGCTAATGGGAAGGATGACAGATAGTATCTTTTTGGAGTGATGAAAATATTCTGGAATTTAATAGTGGTGATGGTTGTGCAATGTTATGAATATACTAAAAACAAACTATACATGAAATATACTAAAAACAACTGAATTGTACCCTTTTAAAAGGTGAATTTTATGATCCATGAAATATTCTCTCAATAAAAAAGATGCAGCAAATAAAACAGACTATTGCATGTAAAAAACATGAATAAAGCCCAAAAAATATATATAAAATTAAGAGAAGTAATTCTAACACCAAGGGATACATACTAGATCATTCTATTTATGTAAAGCTCAAAAATTATTCAAGGTGTTAGAAATCAGGATTGTGATCACATTTGAGGATAGCAGGGTATTGACTGAGAAGGAACACAAGGGGAACCTCTGGGCTGCTGGTAATGATCTATTTGTTAATATTGATTTGTCAAATAAACTTAAAAATTATATTAAAATATCAAGAGAAAAAAAATCAATTGACCATCAATGTAAGGTCTGCTTCTGGACTTTCTATTATATGTCTTTTTTTATGCCAGTACTGCCTATCTTGATTACTAAGCTTCATGAAAAATGTTGAAATTGTCATACTCTAACTTTGTTCTTTTTCAAAGTTGTTTTGGCTAATCTCAGTCTATTGCATTTATATATCATTTTTCAAATGAGCTGTTCAATTTCTATGGTAAAGTCTTCTGGGATTTTGATAGCAGTTTTGATGAATCTCTGGAACAATTTGGGCAGAATTGCCTTCATAAAAATAGACTCTTCCACTCCATGAACATGGACTGTCTCTCCATTTTATAGACCTTTATCTCAATAATGTTTTATAGTTCTAGGAGCACAAGGATTACAATCCTTTGTTTATATTTTATATTTCTCCTTTCTTTACTGTTTTATTTATTTTTGAGAGAGAGAGAGACAGAGACAGAGCATGAGCAGGGGAGGTGCAGAAAGAGAGGGAGACATAGAATCTGAAGCAGGCTCCAGGTTATGAGCTGTCAGCACAGAGCCCAATGCAGGGCTTGAACTCATGGACTGCAAGATCATGACCTGAGCCAAAATTGGACCCTTAACCAACTGAGCCACCCAGGCACCCCTGTTTATATTTATTCTTAAGTACTTTTTTTTCTTTTTGATGTTATTGTGAATTGGATTGATTCCCCAATTTCATTCTTGAATTATTTATTGCTAGTATAAAGAAATCCAATTGATTTTGTATATTGATCTTATATTCTGAAATCTTGCCAAACTAATTTATTATTTCTAATACAGGTTTTTGTATGTGTGTTTTAAAAAAATATTCCTTAGGATTTCATACTTGCAAGAGCATACTGTCTGCTAATAAAGACTGTTTTATAAATGCCAGGGTGCATGTATCCCTTTGAATTAGTATTTGGGTAAATATCTACAGTGCAATTGCTGGATCATAGGGTAGTTTATAGCAGCGTTATCAACAATAACCAAGTTATGGAAATAGCTCATTTCCATTGACCCATTGACTGATGAATGGATAAAGAAGTGAGATAGATGATAGATAGGTAGATAGATAGATAGATAGACAGATATAATGGAATATTACTCAGCCATTAAGAAGAATGAAAGCTTATGGAACAGAATAGAGAACCCAGAAATGGACCCACAAATGTATGGCCAACTTATCTTTGACAAAGCTGGAAAGAATATCCAATGGAATAAACACAGTCTCTTCAGCAACTGGTGCTGGGAAAACTGGACAGAGACATGCTGAAAAATGAACCTGGACCACTTTCTTATATCATAGACAAAAATAAACTCAAAATGGATGAAAGACCTAAAGGTAAGACAGGAAGACATCAAAATCCTCGAGGAGAAAATAGGCAAAAACCTCTTTGATCTTGGCCGCAGCAACTTCTTACTCAACACATCTCCGGAGGCAAAGGAAACAAAAGCAAAAATGAACTACTGGGACCTCATCAAAATAAAAACCTCCTGCACAGCAAAGGAAACAATCAGCAAAACTAAAAGGCAACCGACAGAATAGGAGAAGATATTTGCAAATGACATATCAGATAAAGGGTTAGTATCCAAAATCTATAAAGAACTTATCAGACTCAACACCCAAAAAACAAATAATCCAGTGAAGAAATGGGCAAAAGACATGGCTGGACACTTCTCCAAAGAAGACATCCAGATGGCCAACTGACACATGAAAAAATGCTCATCATCAGGGAAATACAAATCATAACCACCATGAGATACCACCTTACTCCTGTCAGAATGGTTAACATGAGCAACTCAGGCAACAAGAGATGTTGGTGAGGATGCGGAGAAAGAGGATCTCTTTTGCATTGTTGGTGGCAATGCAAGCTGGTGCAGCCACTCTGGAAAACAGTATGGAGGTTCCTCAAAAAACTAAAAATAGAACTACCCTACAACCCAGCAATTGCACTACTAGGTATTTATCCAAGGGATACAGGTGTGCTGTTTTGAAGGGACACATGCACTCCCATATTTATAGCAGCACTATCAACAATAGCCAAAGTATGGAAAGAGCCCAAATGTCCATTGATGGATGAATGGATAAAGAAAATGTGGTATATATATACAATGGAGTACTACTCAGCAATCAAAAAGAATGAAATCTTGCCATTTGCAACTACGTGGATGGAACTGGAGGGTGTTATGCTAATTGAAATTAGAGAAAGACAAAAATCATATGACTTCACTCATATGAGGACTTTAAGAGACAAAACAGATGAACATAAGGGAAGGGAAACAAAAATAATGTAAAAACAGGGAGGGGGACAAAACAGAAGAGACTCATAAATATGGAGAACAAACAGGGGGTTACTGGAGGGGGTGTAGGAGGGAGGATGAGCTAAGTGGGTAAGGGGCATTAAGGAATCTACTCCTGAAATCATTGTTGCACTATATGCTAACTAATTTGAATGTAAATTTAAAATAAAAATTGAAAAAAAGAAGAATGAAATCTTGACATTTGCAATGACACAGAAGGAGCTAGAGAGTATAATGCCTAATGACAAGCAAAATAAATCAGAGAAAGACAAATGCCATATCACTTCACTCATATGTGGAATTTAAGAAACAAAATAAATGAGCAAAGGGGAAAAAAAACCAGAGAGAGAGAGGCAAACCAAGAAACAGACTCTTAACCATGGAGAATAAACTAACAAGTTACCAGAGGTGAGGTGGGTGGGGGGATGGGTGAAATAGGTGATGGGGATTAAGGAGTGCACTTGTCCTAATGAGCACTGGGTGATGTATGTAAATGTTGAATAACTACATCGTACACCTGAAACTAATGTAACACTGTATGTTAACTAACAAATTTAAATAAAACCTTTTTTTAAAAGATTTTTATTTCTTCATTTCCAGTCTGCGTCGCGACCGGCGCGACAAACACCGAGGTCAGGGTCCTGAGGGTAGGGGAATGCAAGAAAAAAGAGAGAAGAGAAAGTTTGGGAACAGGAGGGTCCCCTGGGCTGATGGCCCAAGTGACGGCTTTATTGTTGCTGTACACAATCTTTTATAATATAAGATTCTTATGGATCAGGTCATTCTAAGAATAAACAGGTTTCACATGATCACTGCCAGCCAAAACATTTAGTTCTGTATATCTTGTGAACCTTGTGAACGGGTCACAAGACCTTGTTGATAGATGGCTAGCAAAACACAGTTCCCATGTTTGTGTCTATCTGACTAGGGGTAGAAAAAGGGAGGTAGCATTACTGCCAACACCTGCAGACCACAGGCTTCAGGAATTAACTCTCTCAGCCTTGACAAGGCTTTCGTATGCCCTTGAAAGTGGGGGAATGGGAGGGGGAACCACCGGGTTGGCTTGAGTCAACAGGGAACGTTGCTCAACCCGGTCTCAGCCTGGCACCGGGGCCCGGCCCCCCACAAGTCTGATACCTTCAAACTTCTTTTTCTCACCTCCAGTACTATGTTGAAAAAAAATGTTGAAGATATCCTTGTCTTATTCCAAAATTTAGAGGGAAACATTTGGTCTTTCACCATAAGCATGAAGTTTGCTGTAGATCTTTTGTAGCTGCACTTCATCAGACTGAGGAATTGTCCTTCACCTCCTACTTTGTTGAGGGCTCTTCTTTCGCAGGCAGGAGTAGATAAGACTAGATAGAACTGGGGATGAGGTGGGAGCTGGAGGATGAGCACTGAGGAGGTGCTGGGTATGGGGGTGGGATGAGTTGACACAATAAGACAGTTCATAAGGGGATGTTGGTTCTGGGGAAGGGCCATTTCAATGTTTGCCCAAGGGTGGTCAAGGTCTGGGGGCCTTTGTAGAGGGGGAAACCTGACTAAAGTTTACTCAACTCAATTTAACAGGCATTTTGTACAGATTGGTCAGTTCAGCTAGTCGTTTCTGAATCTGGGTCAGCCTGATTCTGACTCTGACTCTGAGATACATAAGATCATCTCAAGTGACATGGGGAAGGCTGGTTTTTGGAGAGGATTTCCTAACTGTTGTTGTTTTCCAGGAACACTGCATCAGGTAAAATTCAGTGTCAGAGACACTGGAGACCTTCCTTTTTTGCCCCCCCCCCACCCTGCCGCCAGCCAGGCCTGCAGCACTGAGGAGGTCTCTCCCCAACCCCAAACATATTTGAGGATGGTTTTTATGTCTCCCTGGGCCACCTGTCCTGCTTTCCCCTACTTTGTCTCTCTCAAATGAAATGCTCTTCCCCTAGTTCTGGCCAAAGGCCATGCCCTCCTCAAATGGAATAAGAGTTGCTCATGCCTGCTCCCAGGTGACAGTTACACAGAACAGTTATCTCTCCCCTAGCAGTTCTGAGACACGAGGTCAAGGTTAACTGCCTGTGTGCCCAGCACACAGTGGATTAAATGGTCATTTGTCTTTTGTTCATTGTTTATAAACTTTTATTGAAGCCTAAACGTATTCAGAAAAGTACACAAATCCTAACTGTACAGCTCAGTGAATTTTCACAAAGAGAATGCATGATGTAACCAAAACCTATATGAATAAATAACATTACTAATATCACAGAAGACCCCTCATGCCTATTCTACCCTCAGTCTATACCCGAATGTAACCCCAGCTTGAATTCCTGTACCATAGATGAGTTTTGCCTGTCTAAGCTTTAGGTGTAGATTGTGGTATTTTCATGTGACTGACATCTCTCTCTCAACATTATGCTTGTGAGACCCATCTATGTTGTGGTGTGCAGTTTGTAGTTTTTCACTGTTAATACTGTATCATACTACATTGTACAAATTTACTGTCAAATAAAACACATCTTGATTTAGGTAAGGAGAGGCTTTCTTCAAAAGAACCATTGTAACAAAGGGAGGAACTATTGCAGGAGAGGGAAGGCTCAGACAGGTGAGATCTCAGAGTTCTCAAAGATTAGGCAGAAGGAAGTTACTCTGATAAAGAAAGCTCAAGAGAACTGCCTGCTAGTGGGTCACCTGGTTCTTGTCCCAGGTGCACCAACGAATCGGAGGCCTGAGACCAGAATGGGGAGAGTTTATTGAGTAGATTAGTACACTTTCAAGAATGAAAGTGGGCCATTGCCAGAGCAAGAGTGGCAATGGCCCCAAGAAACTCTAGTTTCATTCTTTGAAGCCTGCTTTATGTGCATGGAAATGTGGCTTTGATTGACAGCTGGTGGTTATATAACATTTTGGCCTGCACATGCACCTACCCATGATGCATTCTGTTATAATTGTATTTATTTATATATTGCATATTTATAGACTTTTAATGAGTTTTGTGGTGACCTTAAAGGTATTTAAGGGCAAGTTGCAGTTGCACCCTTTGTGCACCTGCTCAGCTCTTAGAAGTCCCCTTGTGGCTTTTGAGCCAGCTCTGTGGCTAGGCCTTTCCTGTTATGTTAGCACTTAGAGGTGATTCTGAAGGTGTGGCTGTATCCCTTGGGGGTGGCTCAGAGGGTGTGGCCAGCACCTGTTTTATATTTCCTTGCTCAGATCTAACTATCACTGCCTGTGGGCTGGTGGGATGAAAGGGTGAGTGATCAAGTCACTGAACACATGTTTTTCTTTGTGGTCAGCCATTGTCTATAGCTGAGGCTCTCTGCAGGAGTTGCCGAGGGGGGAAGGGAGCTGCCTCACCCACGGTTACCCAGAATCCAAAGATGGATTGGGCCTGGCCCACTCACCTCAGCCTCACCTCAACTGGGACATTTCTGTAGTTTCCTCCCAGTTCCACAGCTCCTCATGAAACAGCTGAGACCTCAGTAGTAACTTCCTTGCAGTTCAGCTTCTCCCTCTGCACATTCCTGCCTGCCTGCCACCCTTACTGCTGCTGATCTTACAACTTACTGTTGATCTCGGGAGCACTCCCCAACAGACTTCCTGCGCGCAAATCTTTGCCTCATGACCTGTTTGCTTGGGGCACAAACTTTGAGTCAAGTGCGAGTTTCCATGGGGTACATTCCAGGTGTGGCACTGGGGCATCAGCCTGAGGTCTGGCTTGGGTCCAAAACACACCCTGAGGCTCAAGCAGAATTACATAACTGCTCTGAGCTTGGTATCTTCACAGTAAAGCATAGTACAACCTCCTAGCTAATGACTGATGATTCCAGTAATGATGTCTGATAATCAGCACTGTGAATGCTGTTGTTACACAGTTAACACTGCCATCCAGAGTCTGTGCTGTTGAGGGGCTCTGGTGCCTGGCATCTGCTGGTCAGATCCTCTCACCACTTCCTACATGACCATAAACTCTTCCTGACTCACTCTGCTCATCTATAAACTGGAGCTAATAGAATTTACTTCCTAACGCCGTTGTGAGAGTTAAGTGGGTTTGATGCCAGCAGTGGGTTTGATATAGAGTGGGGCCCTACAGGACTAGCCAAGAGGGTCCTTGCCTTTGCAAAGGATGGGAATCAGATGCGAGCCAGCAGGAGGTGAAAGCAGAGTTTATTCAAGATATACATAGAAAGAGAAAGAACAAAAAGAAAAAAAAAAGATCTGGACAGAGTGTCTGGAAGACTTGGAAAGGAAAAGAACATGCTTGGGGTCTGGGGTTTTTATTGGGGATTGTGGTGTGGTGCACATGTTCTCTTAGGCATCCAGGAACTGGTCAGAACAAGGACAGAGTCCAGGTGTCCTTCATAAATCATTAATTCCCGGGGCTCCTGGGTGGCTCAGTCAATTGTATTCAACTCCTGATTTCAGCTCAGGTCATGATCTCATGGTTCATGAGTTCAACCCAAGTTGGGCTCTGCACTGACAGTGCAGAACCTGCTTGGGATTCTCTGTCTCTGCCCCTCCCCTGCACACACACACACACACACACACACTTTCTCTCTCTAAACAAACTTAAATAAATAAATAAATAAATAAATAAAAATACTCATTTCCTGAAGCCAGAGGTCTCGTTAGGGTGTTTGGACTCACAGTCTTGGAGAATGTTTATGAACACCTTGCCCCATCACTCCTTAGATGTTATCTATGTGCTGGAAGATTCCAAAGACATCATCTCTGTCTCTTATAAGGAGGACATATGCTATTTGCATCACAAGACATATGTAGAGTAATAGTGGGGTGGGGGTGCAGGCCCTAGCAAGAATAGAAACTGAAAAGCAGTGAAGGAAAAAATGGCTTTTTCCCCCCATGGGGTCCCTTCAATTTCCCTGTCCCAGATTGAACCAAGTCAATGAGTTGAGGAAAACGGATGGGCCTCTTGAGTGCTTGGCAAAGGGTGGCCTTTATTAAGTGTGATCAAAAACAAAATTCAAGATTTTATTTGCTTAAAGATCTTATTGGCTTTATTCATCAAAGATTCATGAGTTGGGTAGCATCCAATCTAGTGAATGAAAAGGAGCTCTGAGGAGTCATCCAAAGTGAAAGACATTTGTAGGCAAAGGAGAGAGGGAACAAGGAAGCTATGCTAAGCAAAAAAAAAGTGAATTGGTTATGGCAAGATCACCTTTCTTTAGGAGATGGCGGGGGGGGGGGGGGGGGGGGTCTATCAGGCAGATTACTTAACTAGTGCTGATCAAGCAATTCCCGACTGGCTGGTTAAAATTCTATTTCTGGGAGAGTCAAAACTATAAATAAATCTCAGTTCAGTGACTGAGGCTTAGCATAAGTGACTCCATTTGGGGCCTGTTGTTCTGTTTTTAACAAGGGCAAGGGTGTTTCCCAGGATTGGAAGGACCTCAGAAGTGCAAAGTACTCATTTAAATCAGGCTGTGTCTAGGGACACCTGGGTGGCTCAGTCGGTTAAGCGACTGACTTTGGCTCAGGTCATGTTCTCATGGTCCGTGAGTTTGAGCCCTGCGTTGGGCATTGTGTTGACAGCTCAGGACCTGGAGCCTGTTTCAGATTCTGTGTCTCCCTCTCTCTCTGATCCTCCCCCGTTCATGCTCTGTCTCTCTCTGTCTCAAAAATAAAAATGAAAAAACGTTAAAATTTTTATAAATCAGGCTGTGTCTAGATGGACACTGGATGCACCTAGTATCCTATCCAGCCTGGATCCACTAGGAGAAGGTGATGGAAGTTGGTGGGACTCCACGTGGCAGTTGAGAAATTTCTTTTTTTTTTTAATGTTTGTTTCTGAGAGAGAGAGAGACAGAGCACAATCAGGGGAGAAACAGAGAGAGAGGGAGACACAGAATCTTAAGCAGGCTCCAGGCTCTGAACTGTCAGCACAGAGCCCAACATGGGGCTCAAACCACAAACCATGAGATCATGACCTGAGCTGAAGTCAGACACTTAACTGACTGAGCCACCCAGGCGCCCTTAGAGGTGAGAAATTTCTGATTTGTCAGCATAGTCTTTGGGGCTCAAGCCCTCAGAAAAGCTAATGGTGAAAAACCCTTGAGTTTTGGAGTCAGAACACTAGGGCTTGAATCCTAGTCCAGATATGTCACTTCTTAGCTACTATGAAGTTACTTAATCCTTCTATCAAGAGTACAATAAGGAAACTATGCCTACTAATGGGGTTTTACTTAAGATTAGAGTTTAAATATTTATTGTGAATATCTGACATGTAGCAGCGACTTAAATAAATAGCAGCTAGTGTTAAAAATCATCAGGAATTTTCTATAGGATAAAAATCTTTAGACCCAAGTGCTGTCTCCAGCTAGAACCCAAGATTTGACCTTTACCTCTCACCTGCTTGTACTTACCAGCCTTTGTCCCACATTTTCTCTTAAGCTCTTCTTTCTAGCTTACCTCTCAACTCAGGCAAATGGAAAGTGAAACCACCCCTCAAGCAATAGTGACTGCCCTGGCCCAGACCACCCAGACTAGTTTGAGCTTAACCCCTGACTCTTGCCTGCACAGATGGACCATGGAGTGACCTCGAGGGTGACCAACAATTACCTGTACCTCATTAATATAATACTAAAATCTCCACCCAAGGAGGAGCTCAAGCCTCATTTACGTAACATACAATGTATGTATAGGTATGTTTCCTTAAGGCGCACACACGACCTTATGCCTGCCTCTACATAGGATGACAAGGCTTCCCTATCTAAACATTCACCTAACCCTAAATAAAAGGAGCCCATCCACCCTTGCTCAGGGAGTCCTGGCTTTGGAAGCTATTCCCTGTGATGTCCTTATTTGCTGCAAATAGTTTCTTTTGTATGACAACTCAACCTGGCACAGTTTCTGACTCATCAAGGAGCAAACTCAGTTGGTTTGGTTATAATACCAGCATATTCATTCTGGTCTATGGGACAAAGAGGAAAATATTTCACATTAAGGCTATCCCAGGAAATCTAGGACACTTGACACAGAGAGTAAAAAGAGACCACGACAACTTCTGAGAAGTTACATGCACACACACACACACACACACATACACACAAGAAGCCCCGACTTTCAAAAGCTAGCCAGGTACTCACAGGTAGGTCATGTTGCTCTCCTATTTGACATAAGTCTACAGAATACCAATCTTAGGCGAGATTATTCTGAGACTGTGATAAAATGAAACAAAGCAAGGCCATTTTTCATTATGTCTAAGCACAGACAAAAACAAGGTCCCAGTGCCACTCACATAAGACCAAACACCCCCTCGCTTGGCCAAAGTGAGTGACTGTTCCCTCTTTGCGTTATCTTCACTCTAGTCTACCTTCTCTACACAAGATTTATTGAGATACCCAGTGTTAAAAAACAAAGTACAACATAGTAAATTTGAAAATATATTGGCTTTATTCAACAATTCATGAAATGGCAGCACTCCATCTTCGTGTACAGAAAGAAGTTCTGAGGAGCTGTACAAAATGGAAAGCTTTTATTGGCATAAGGGGGTAGAAAAAAGGAAGTTTCTATCAAAAAAAAGTCTTGTCTCAGGCAGAGTCACCTTCCTTTGAAGGAAGGCAGGGATCTATCAGGCAAATTTTCTCACTAGCGCTGACCAGGTAATTCCAGATTACTGGTTAAAGGTTACATTCCTGAGGGGCTGGAACTGCAGTTAGGTTAAATATTAAGTCTTCAGGGGCGCCTGGGTGGCGCAGTTGGTTAAGCGTCCGACTTCAGCCAGGTCACGATCTCGCGGTCCTTGAGTTCGAGGCCCGCGTCAGGCTCTGGGCTGATGGCTTGGAGCCTGTTTCCGATTCTGTGTCTCTTTCTCTCTCTGCCCCTCCCCCGTTCATGCTCTGTCTCTCTCTGTCCCAAAAATAAATAAAAACGTTGAAAAAAAAATTTTTTTTAAATAAATATTAAGTCTTCATTTGCTGATGGAGGGCTTAGGGCAAGTGACTCTTATTATTTCTTTTTTAACACTTATCGCAGAATTGCCCTGGATTTTTGACAATATCTAATCCAGAGCACCTGGGCCTGGAGTCTGGCATGCTATCCCACTGCTGCACTCTGACCTTTCCATGTTCCTGAGATCTTGTCCTTCTCCCTTTGCAGCTGCCTGCCTCTCCAGCCTCCGCTTACTTGTTTCTCAGTCTGAACAGATGTCTTGCCCATGAGTCCATGAGTTAACTCCCTGAGGGCAGGAATCTTTGTACCCTTAGGATCTAGACTAGGACATGCCAGAGACAGGAGCAGATCATATAAATGTTTGCTGAATAAATGAATAAGTGAAAAGTTAATAATAATAATAATAATAGGCAGTAATAATCCTTTATTCAACAAGCAAAACTTTTGGGGCCAGGGACCCCTTGGGAAGTCTGGTGAAAGTTATGAACATCTTCTCAGAATGTTTTTATGTGTACAAAATACATAAGATTACAAAGGAGTTCAATTCTATGGAAAAGTAATCAAAAATGTTTTTAAGAATCAATTTGCAATATAGAAATAAATGTGCTGATTTATTGACACACTTAGTAACAAGATATAGAAGCTTATCTAATAATTTCCATAATTTTCTAAATACTAAGGAGCATAAAGGGTAATTCAAGGTATCTACATCAACTATGATGTGATATGAAAACTTCTGACGTTTCTACCGGCAATGAAGTTACAAGTCCTGTTAATCTTACAGGGATCTGTAGCTTGAACTCATAATAAAAGACTGAATTTCAGTTAGTGATTAGGAAAAATATGAGTTCTGCTATTTTTCCCCCATCCAGGTTCACAGACCCGATGACTGTTACTGACCACCGCCAGAATAAGCAAACCTCTCTACCCGTTTTTCACTTCCAATGCTGCCACCACTGCCTGTCCACAGTAGAGGGAGCCAACAGCAAGGCTCTCCCCCTGCACATTGGAAATCGAATCCCAAATAACTGGAAGCATTAGAGCCTGCAAGCTGTGACTGAAGAGCTTGCAGTGATTAGGAATGTCATTATAAGTATAACTAAGAATTTTTTCTCTAGATGATTGGTTGTATTTTACAAAATATGTGCATTGAGATAGTAAATTATTCACAAGGTTGGGAGGGATTAAGTCTGTCCACACAGCTGCCCCCTGCTCTGTCCAGGCAAGAGGGTGTGCAGTGCCTGCTCTTTGCTTACTCATTACCTTCTGGTTTCCCCTTGTTTCCTAGCACTCATCATGAGTGTCTATTCTGTTTTATTTTTCACTAAAAATTCTTGGGTTTGCTCATGCATCCCTTTGAGCTTAGTTAATGGAGTGAGCACAGAAGAAATGACACCTTTCTGATGTGCTGGTGGTAGGGGGTGTGAGGGTCCTGACTATAGGGTGTGCCAATAATCCTGGAGGGAGATGATTGTGGCAGTGGAGTTGTCCAGAGCTACCTAGTGGACATGAAAAGCCAGGAGCATGCTGGCATCATTTCCAGAAGGGGGGAAGGTGCAGAAGCTGCTGTTTGGAGAATGGAGAGGGCATGTGTTTGTTCTGGTGTGAATCTGGAGCTTGTGGGGTGGGAGAGACTTGGAGTGGAAGTGAAAGAGGAAACCAGGTGACAGATCTGAGCTAGAGTTAAAAATCAAGAGCTGTTGATCCTACTGACAAGCATGGAAGGGGACATGAGAAAGAGGCCCAGACCCTTGTCCTGCAGAATCCCAACATGGAGGAGGAGAATCAGACACAGAGGCTCAGGAGGTGGGACAAAACTAGATGTGGTATCATATTACAAACTCAGTGTGTTGATGCTTCAGAGAACTGAAAAGGATGGTAACTGAATAGTGTTCATGGCTCTTACTATACGGAGGTCACTGGCAACCATTGTGAAAGGTGTAATGTGTGTTGGGTGATTCCCTCATCAACCAACAGGGATGCTGTTACTTCCACCCTGCCTGAACTTGGGGTTACAAGATGATCCAGTAATCCCACTTCTAGAAATATAACCAAAGGCAATATAATCAGTATTTTGAAAGATATCTGCACCCTCAAGTTTATTGCAGCATTATTTGTAGAGGCTACTTTTCAGCAAACAGGCTTGAGCAATGAAATACAGACAGGCCCATCAGGCAACCCACCTCAAGATATCAATAGGCCCTAACTAATCAGTGGGCTACTTACAACTAGGCACAGTACCAAAAAAGGGAAAATTCCTTAGGTCACCATACTGCCTCACCTTCCTGCTTTAAGAATGGTCCCCACCCACTGCCTCTTTGCAGACGGCCTCTCCTCTACTGTCCTGCCCTTGCGGGACCCCGTTTCCTTGCAGTGTGTCCAATAAACTTCTATCTCCTTTGTTCTGCCTCAGGTGAATTCTTTCACCTCCATGCCATTTGTTTCCACCTGATCATCACTCCACATTTGGGTGGACTCCACAGTTATCCAATTGAGAGACACCATATTTGGTGGCTAGCACAGGGAGACTTTGTGGCCACCCTCCCCCTGCCACATCTGGGGGAACCCCACATGAGGAGCCTTTGCCAGTATGGGACTCTCCCCAGTTCTCCGGGAATTTCCCTGGACTTTTCCTCTAGTATTCCTTGGGGAACTGATGACTACACGCCAATGTTACTTTTGGGTAAGAATTCCAAGCCCCACAGGGGAACCAGCCAGACCTCCCTTGCCCTAAAGGGTGAGAGATCTCCCTTTTGCCCTTGCAGGGACCCCTCCTTCACTCTCTTTTCTCTTTCTGGCCCTTCAGCAGTCTAACCCTAGTACCTCGCAGACAACGAAGGCCTTCAGCTAGGGCGGCTTCCAGTGTGGTTTAAAGGTCAGAGAGTGAACAGGACCGACACTACCTTCAGATGAGGGTGAAAAACGCCTTTCCTCTGTTTTCTCACTCCGTCCACTGAAGTCTGCTCCCAGAGTCTAGGGCAACTGACAGCTCGCCCAAGGTGACTTCACACACGTTACACACTTGGTTAGGACGCTTTCTTGATGCTAGCTGCTCTCAGCTGCCTCACTTCTTTGGGCCTCTGTCTCTTTCCCTCTGTTCCCACAGATCAAGCCACCATTTTGATCTGCAGGCAAGCACGTTCCCACCCATCTGAGTGGTGAGTCCTCTGCCTCCTTTTTCTGACCGGGTTTGGCCAAACCCCTATCTGGCTCTCCCTGGTGCCACAGGACACCCCAACAGGAAGTGTCATGCCATTTGCCGTGACCTTCTTTTGGTGGGACACCCCCCCTCGCTCCCAACTGGGTGGGATGCGCCAAGAGTCAGTTGCTCCGTATTTGCTGTGACCCTCTTGGTGGGACACCCAAAAAGAGTCAGTCCCCTCATATAGGTCCAGTCCTTTTTCAGGTCAGCGGGACGCCCTGAGCGAAATCATGACCACCAGTAAGAGCTCCATTCCCTTTGGCAATCAACAAGCGGGTCTTACCATGGAACCCCCTTTCTTCCTTCCGCCTCACCCTTGGACTGTGTTCTTAAAAGGTGGAACAAATTTGACAAACTCCCAGATCAAGAGGTATCGCCCTCCCTGGGAACTCTCTTTTCTAAGAGTAATTTCCAGCTTGCCCTCCTTTGCTGGAACTCCTCCAGCAAAGTGGAAAGTCCCATAACTGTTTTGCTCTGTTTCATGGCCCTAAATCAGGACCCTAAGGGCCTATTAGGGAATGTGCTTGGCCACTAATCAGGCTAAATAAACTTCCTTCTGACATATTGGAGGCTCTCTCACTGTTCCTTCTCCTAACAAACCCAGGTTACTCTTGCTGTATTGTAGAGGCTTCTTCCTCATTCATTTCCTGGGTTAATATGCTATGATTGGAGCCAACTGTCTCTGGTTAATTCTACCTCAGGAAAGGGACTCTATGGGATAATAGAGCTGTGCCAATAGAGCCAAGCAGCTGCACAGAGCCTGGCATGGGGCTCAAACCCACCAACCAGAGATCATGACCTGAGTTGAAGTCGGAGGCTTAACCAACTGAGCTACAAGGCACCCCCAAACTGATTGACTTTTGAGTGGACCCAAGTGGAACATAATTCAATATTTAAACTAACTGAAACTTTTACTGTACCAAAGTTTACTAAAGGTGAAAAATAAGATTGTGTTATCTCTGTTGCAATTTGTCAGCAAAAAGATGACCTGGAGCACCTGGGTGTCTTAGTGGATTAACCGTCCAACTCTTGATTTCGCCTCAGGCCATGATCTTATGGTTCATGAGATCGAACCCTATATTCAGCTCCTCTCTGAAAGCAAGGAGCCTGCTTGGGATTCTGTCTCTCTGTCTCTCTCTCTCTCTCTCTGCCCCTACCATGCTCAAACATACACACTCTCTCTCTCAAAATAAATAAACATAAAAAAAAAGATGACCTAAAATGATGGTTAGTTTTATCTGTCTCAAATTTTTCATGGGTATTGTTAAGATAGTCTTTGCTAACCTGAAACTTTAAACTTTTGCTGGATGATAAATTGAGGTTGAATTCATTGGACATCTAAGTCTTTTCCAAATGAGATAAAATACAAAATCATTGATTACTGAACATAGGTTTGTGCTTTTGACTTCTTATTGCAGAGAAAGTAATGATATTTGAGTCTGTTGTTAATCATACTTTGTGCTTAGTTGATTCACAAATTTGCCATCTAACGAATTCTGGTGTAACAGTTCACAACTGGTTACTACTTAGAAACCTTAGTCTCCAGTGAAAACTAAGAGTTAAGACTGAAGGAAATAAGGGAAGCAATACTGTATGTAGGAAAGTGGGAGATATGTAAGAAAGTCATAAGGAATGGGATTACATTTTTGTTGAAGGTAAGTAATTTTGTCCTAAAATGAGACTGATGGCTTGGAGAGAAATGGCTTGGGATAAAATCTAATTGCAAAGGAAAGTTGTAGACGGTCTTTGTGAAGGGAAATCTTTGGAAAGGAATTTTATGCTGTCAGGACAGACTAAGGTTAAAATGAATGGATTTTAGAAGTACACTGGTGTAAGATTAAAATTCTGCTTTTCTCTCTGTGAAAAAGACAAAGTTTTCTTGCATCATTGGTTTGCTTTTAATAAGAAAATGTAAACAAAGTTGTTTTCTCTTTTTTTGTCTGCCCAGAAAAAACAGTTTCTATGTTTTGTGCTTATCAGGTCTTTGATTTTATCGGTAATCCTATTCAGGCATGTGCTTCAAAACTTTCTAAGGTTTATAACAAATTTCCCTGAGATTTAAATAGTGAACGAAGTCTGAAATCTCTTTGAATAGCTAGGCTTGTTTATTTGGTATTTTATTTTCAGGTATAAGGTCATCACTTGATATTCTGGGTGTTTAAGTGTTATGGGGCACAGAAATAACCAAATTCCCTTGTCAGCTACTTCATAATGAACTCTCATATCAGATCATTAACAATGTCTGGTTCTGAGTTTTTGTCATTTATAGTTATTGTTCTGATGCTCTTACAAAAGGAATTTTGTCTTCAAGGAGATTCATGAAAAATATTTTTTTAAGTCTTAATATCTTTAAGATTGTAAAAGTGAAATGGGTAAACATTTCCAGACCTAAACTAAAAAGCTACATTCAAACTGACCAAGAATTAGTAAATGGTACTAAATGAACTGAAGACGATGATTATAGTTTTGTGACTCTTGTTTGAAATGTTGCTGGTTTCTAATGTTCTTCCAGATTAAGGAAATTTTCTCATAAGATATCTATGACTTATAAAAATGTGGTAAGTATTCATTTGTGAATTGAAGCATTTAACTTTTCTCTACCTGAACTCTCTAAAATTCAAAAAGTCTCTAAGTATTTCTTCTTCCATGGCAATCATATCATTTGCATAAGTTCAATAAGAATCTGTTCTCCTTGTAACAGGGCACCATTGGAAACATTGGTTATTTTACCCAGGCTTTGACTGGAATGTCCTATTTGACAGAGACATCCATAGACTCAGATATGACCAGACAGCTTTAAGGAACTGAAGTTAACTTTATGAAACATGGGGTCATAAAGCCTCTTGGAAATGTTGGCCTGATACCTTGTTGACAGAGTTCCTAGCAGCCTTACCAGGTGAGTAAATAATGTCACTTCCTGGCAGGTGCAGGAAACTCAGGATGTTTGGGGAACCTCGAGAAGAGAAATTCACCCAAATCTGAAGGTATTGCAGGCATGTCTAATGTCAGGTGTTTGGTTAGGCTTCTGGTCTAGAGAGACTACTAAAAGTTCAATTGAAATTCCTTATAAAGAGTTCCAGTAAAGCAAATTTTCGTTTTAAGTTTATTTTTTATTGTTATTTATTGAGAGAGAGAGCAGGGGAGGGGCAGACAGAGGGAGAGAGAGAGGATCCCAAGCAGGCTTCATGCTGACTGCGCAAGGAACCCAAGTTGGGGCTTGAATTCACTAACCGTGAGATCATGACCTGAGCCAAAACCAAGACTCAGACACTTAACTGACTGAACCACCAGGTGCCCCTCTAGCAAAGCAAATTTTAAAAGATCTATATGGCTAATCACTGTTCTTGCTGAGCTTATGTAAATAATTAAGCCAAGTTTATTAAAATTGGATTGTTTTAAAAGTGTCTTGATTTGGCTATCTCTGGAATAAGGGTGATTTTAGAGAGAAAAAATATGTTTTGGGGCACATAGATGGCTCAGTCGGTTAAGCTTCTGACTCTTGGTTTCAGCTCAGGTCATGATCTCACAGGTTGGGAGTTTAAGCCCTGCATTGGGCTCTGTGCTGACAGCTACAGAACCTGCTTGGGATTCTGTCTCCTTCTCTTTCCCCCTCCCCGACTCGCTCGCTCTTGCTCTCTCTCCCTCTCTCCCTCTCTCAAAATAAACATTAAAAATAAATAAATAATATGTTTCAATAACACACCTTTGTGGATGTTAAGTTCTAGTTCTGATTATCTTTAAACGTTTCTTGCCTAAGCTGGACAACTTTGAAGTAAATTGCCACAATAGCCCTTGTATGGACAATCTTCATGCTGGTTATTCTGTGGGGATAATAACAGGACCTGATGGCATATGATTATTTAAAGAGCTGGAAAATGAAATGGATTCCCCAACAATTGTATAATTTAGCTAGCACTTTGACCATTTCCATGTAGCTAGAATAACAAAATTTCTCCTTAAAAGCCAGCATATACCCCACTTGATAGGATTAACTATGGGTTTGTGAAAATAATGGGTGGCCGGCCCCACTTTCCTTATGACTAGATTGGGTGATGCACTGGGGGATGCCCATATCCCCAGACAATTCTTCTTCTATTTGCCAATGATTCTCACAGTTAGGACATTGTTACACCTAGACATCAGAGAGCTTCTTGATGGTTTTATCCCTTAGCCATATTTGTCCCAGAAGCCACCTCTATTGATATAAAATTGTAAATAGAGGCTTTAGCCAAGCATTCAGCAGCCACCTTTAACTAAACTCAACATGCAGTTATGGACAAATTCAAACAATGGCCCTTAAATCCTGACTGCAGCTCAAGGAGGAACCTATGCTTTATTGAAACAGAGTATTATGTATATACTCCAAATTACCACAAAAAATGTAACTGACAAGAATACTCAATTGGTGCTTTAAACAATCCCTCTCTTTCCTTTAATGATTGGTTGATGTTCTGGTCTTTGTCAACTATCAAAGGACCCTTAGTTGGGCTTCTTTTTCTTTTTGTTTTCTAATTAGTGTGTTATATCCCTAGGGCAAACTGTCTCCACCTTTAATGACCACCAAAACCAGCACAATTCAAAACCTAACTCCTCTTTCTCAGGTAACATACATCCAAAGTTTACATCCTGGGATTGGGTATACCTTAAGACTGTTTCACAGGACAAAAAGCCTATCTGCACCAGGCCTGATCAGGTCCTCTTGACCACTCCAACAGTAGAAAAACTTCACAGCTTCTCCTCGTGGATCCATCTTTCCAAAATCAAGACCTCTCTGGCCCCAGATAAGGAGCCCTTTGCTAAGCGAAGCTGCGAAGCTGCGAGCAGGTGGGAGATCTATGCCTATTATTCAGAGGAGACCCTGGTGATACACACCCAGAGGCCTAGAGGCCCATGAGTCTGGCCCATGGCCAATCTCTACTCTCACATTCAATCATTCTATGATATTATCTTAGAAAAACGCCCCTTGATACATTCCTCCCAAAACTCTTACAATTTCTCCTTCCCAATTCCAAGACTTCATTCTCCACCTTTTTCTTCAGGGTGACCTCTCTGAATTCACTTGGTCAGAAATCATAACTTACCTGGAGCTATTCCTCTCCCCAATCCCTTGATGTCTTGCTCTCACAATACAATCATCACCCCTTTGGGGGCTAAGTTTTGTCTTTTTCACATCATAACCTTCTTTTGGTTTCCTCCTTCCTGGACCATGCAACACAAGGATGGTTTTCCTGGAAAGGAACCCTGTTCATGACTATCCTAATTCCTTCCCTTCTTAGGACCCCTGGCCTCAATACTCATACTTGTAATTATTGGTCCTCCCCACTTCTTTAATCTCTTTGTTAAATCCGTCTCTTCCAGAATCTAACAATTCCATATATGAATGATGGTTCAACAGGGATTCCAGCCCATACCATCAGAGGGCCCGTTCTCACAAGTCCCATGTACCTGGCCACCAAAGAATTTCACTCAAGTTGCCTCTCAGCACGTTAATATAATACCATGCTCTGGTCTATAGCTGCACAGAACCCTTGATGAACCAACAAGTTTAGGTAGGGACATCTCTACACCCCTTATTAAGCAGGAAGAAGCTACTGGGGAGGAGACCTCCACCCAAATGCCATAGATTCTCCTTGTTGATCTATCGGGGCGGGGGGTGGAGGGGAATGTAGAGACTGCTTTTTGGCAAACAGGCTTGAGCAATGCAATATAGACAGGCATATCAGGCAACTCACCTCAAAAAATATCCATAGGCCATGGGGCACCTGGGGGGCTCAGTTGGTTGAGTGTCCAACTTCGGCTCAGGTCATGATCTCACAGCTTGTGAGCTAGAGCCCTGCATGGGGCTCTGTGCTGACAGCTCGGAGCCTGGAGCCTGCTTCAGATTCTGTGTCTCCCTCTCTTTCTGCCCCTACCCCTCTCAAGCGCTGTCTCTGTCTCTCTCTCAAAGATAAATCAGTGTTAAAAAAAAATTTTTTTTAAATATCCACAGACCTTAACTAACCAATGGGCTACTTACAACTAGGCACACTTACTAAAAAAGGGAGAATTCTGTAGGTCACCATACCTCCTCACCTTTCCTTTTAAAGAATGGTCCATACCCACTGCCTTGTTGCAGACAGCTTCTCTGCTTTCCTGCCCACTATTCCCTTGTGGTGTATTCAGTAAACTATCTCCTTTGTCCTGCCTCAAGTGAATTCTTTCACCTTCCATGCCATTGACTTCCATCTGATCATTGCCCCACATTTGAAGGCCCCTGTCTGACCGAGAGACACCCCACTTAGACACCACATTATTCACAATAGCTAAGATGTGGGAACAACCTAAGTGTCCACTGATGGATGAATGAATAAAGAAAATGTGATATATTTTTAATGGAATATTATTCAGCCTTAAAATATAAGGAAATCCTGCCATTTGTGACAGCATGGATGAACCTGGGAAACATTATGCCAAGGAAAATAAGCCAGACACACAGAAAATAAGTGCTGTATAATCTCACTAATATGTGGAATCTAAAAAAGTCAAAAAGAAACAGAGTAGAATTGTGATTACCTGGGACTGGGAGTTGGCAAAATAGGATACATTGGTCAAATTTTCAGTTATAAGATGAGTAAGTTCTTGAAACTTAATGTACAGCATAATGACTATAGTTAATATACTGTAGGGGTGCCTGGGTGGCTCAGTTGGTTAAGCATCTGATTCTTGATTTCAGCTCAGGTCCTGATCTCATGGTTCAAGAGATAGAGCCCCACATCAGATCTGGTATCAGGCTTCACGCTGTCCTTGCAGAGCCTGCTTGGGATTCTCTCTCTACCCCTCCACCGTGCTTTCTCTGTCTCTTTCTCAAATAAATAAACTTTAAAAAAATATGTATATAGTATACTTAAAATTTGCTGACAGTAGATCTTACATGTTGTCACCACACAAAAAAATTATGTGATAGAGGTGTTAATTAGTTTGTGATTATTTCACAATGTTTGTGTACAAACATTGTATTGTACACATTAAATATGTACAATTTCTATTTGTCAACCATACCTCAATAAAGCTGAGGGGAAAAGATAGGTTATGGAACAGCACTGTCAGCAGGGTCTAGGGATACAGGAGCTTACACACACAGGAGAGCCAGACAATAAAACAACAACAACAACAACAACAACAAGTGACCCAGATGATTTCAGCTACTGATAAAGGCCAGGTTAACATTTGAAAAAATCAATATAATTCACCATATTAACTAAAAAAGAAAAACCATCTTATTATCCTAGTAAATGCAGAAGAAGCATTTGACAAAATCTAATATTATTTTTTTAGGGACATTTAATAACAGACTTTACTTATTCTCCAGTAGAAACTTACATAATGTTTATGGCTAAACAACAAGATATAAAGACTACACAAAACATTTTCTGGATTCATAACTTTTTTATTGAGGTATAATTGACTTATATTCGTTTCAGGTGTATAACATAATGATTTGATATTTGTATATTTGATAATGTAGTATATACTACATTAGTACCTGTTTTCATTAACCAAAAGAAATCCAAAGATTTCATTTTTAAGGGAAAAGCTGTGACCATACTAATCCAGGTCTTTTGTAAAATCAAAGTAGTGTAACTTGAACTTTCAGAAAGTGGGCAATACTCCTCACTTTATGCCAGTTTGGTTTACCAAAGGTCTCATAGGAACATTCTACTTTCTTTTTTTTTTTTTAATGTTTATTTATTTATTTTGACAGAGAGCAACCTGGGCAGGGGCAGAGGGAAAGAGAATCCCAAGCTGGGTCCTCACTGTCAACACAGAGCCCGAAGTGGGGCTCTATCCCACAAACCGTAAGATGGTGACCTGAGCTAAAATCAACAATCTGACGCTTAACCAATTGAGCCACCCAGGCACCTCTACAACATTCTATTTTTGGAGAGCAGGGAAATCTATACTGCAAAAAGTCTAGTTAACATCTGTCACCATACATAGTTCTGTTTCTTTTTTCTTGTGTCTAATGTCCATTTTTGATAAAACTCAGCAAACCAGGAGAATTGACTCTCAACCCTAGAAAGGGCTATCATATTCAATGTTGAAAGTCTGAGAGCCTTCCCCCAAAGAAGAACAAGGATTTACACTCTCACCACTTCTATTTAGGATTGCTTTAGACATTCTAGCCAGTACAACAAGGTGAGAAAAGTAATTAAAGGCATCCAGATTGGAAAGGAAGAGGTACAATTTTCATTCATCACAATGATGTAATATCTATGGGGAAAATCTACCACAATCTCCCCCCGACACACACACACACACACACACACACACAAATACTAGAAGTAAACATGTTTAGCAAAGTTACAAGATACATCATCGATAGCTAAAATAAATTGTGTTTCTATATACTAGACATGAATAATTGGAAATCGTTTTGTTTTAAAAAATAAAAGAAACTGCTGAATTCCATTGTGTTACTTTTAGACATGACTGAGAAACAAAAAGTTGTGTGTAATTTCTGAAGTATTATAATGAGGAAAATGGTGCAGACACAATCTGCATTTTGCAAGCATTACAGAGTTACAGCATGCCTCAACAGCTGAGTACTCATGGTTTGGTTTTGTTTTTTGGAGAAACCGAAATAAATGAATCATTTCCCCATGAGCTCAGCCAGCCCATTCACCACAGGCTCTAGACTTTGGATAGCTTCCAGCTAAGCAGGTTACCTGTGAGAAAAAAGACTCACTCTCAAGACTGGCTGTGATGTTTCTCTCCTTTCTCCTCTCTCTTATAAATCCTACATGTGCCTTTATTTGAGAAAATCAACCAGTTGATTGGTCTCTGTCATATTCCTGTGCAAGGGAATCTCAACAATCTCAACAAGTGAGTTTTGGAGCTATTTCCTGACTCTTCACACAGCCCTTCCTAATAGGTTGCAGTAATTCCTTAAACTAGTCACTGGGTAAAAGGTAAAAGGCTTATTTTAAAACCATCTGAAGCTTCTTAGAAGGAGCTGTGGACAAGTACCAAATAACGTGTTTATTTTTTTAAAGTTTTTATTTAAACTACAGTTGGTTTACAGTGTAGTATTAGCTTTAGGTATGCAATATAGTGATTCAGTGCTTCCATACAACACCTACCAGGTGCTCATCACAGCAAGTGGAGTCCTTAATCTCATGACCTATTTAACCCATCCCCTTTTCCCCCCATCTCCTTTCTGGTAACCATCTGTTTGTTCTCTATAGTTAAGAGTCTGTTTCTTGGCTTGCCTCTTGCTCTTTTTTCCTTTGCTTATTTGGTTGTTGTTTTTTTTTTTTTTTCTTAAATTCCACATATGAGTGAAAATATATAAATAAATAAATAAACTTAAAAAACATCCCACATGAGTGAAATCACATGGTATTTGTCTTTCTCTAACTGACTTACCAAAAAAAACATGTGTAAATGAGCTTCTTTGGTTTAGTTCCTAAGGGCTACACCTGACCCACCTCCTTGGCCTATTGCTTTCTGTTTAAAATTTCATAAAAGTAGGGTGAAATGATGTAGAAGGAATTTATGGCATGAAAGTATAATAATTACACTTCTTGAATATTTTTACAAACCAAGTTACAAGACAGTGCAAAGTATTTTTGTTAAAATAGTGTGTGTATTAAAATATGCATGAAAAGAATCTGAAAAGCTCTAAGCAAAATATTAACAATTAGGTGGCATTGTTGAAGGTGATTTTCATTTTCTTTATGCTAATTATTCTTATGCCTGTCTAATTTTTCTATACTGTGCACATATTGATGGAATAATCCTTAAGTTTCTAAAAATACAAATGGGAGTCCTAAGGAACTAAAAGAACTGGAGGAAGTTGACCACCCACATGACACAAGCAGCAGGGAGAGCACCAGGGTGCACCTTGGCCAAGGGTGCCTCTGTTTCTGCCCACTTTGGTGCAGTGTAACAGCAAGCCCATTTAGTCTCATGTTGCCAAATAAAAACAGAAAGTTAGCATTGACACACAGGAAGAAGGGAAAGCCAGAACTCCCTCTCACCTCACTACAGGGTCACATTTTTAACAAGTTACTAAAACAAAAAGACTGAAGGAACTTGGAAAGGCTCTTATGCTGGGAGATGCTTCCATATCTGGTTCTTGTGTCTGTAACTGCAGTAGGCAGAATTCAAAGATGGGTCCCAAGTTTCCCATGCTGGTGTACATACCCTGTATACTCCCCTTCCCTTGAGTAAATACAAAGGGATATCATACCCATGATCATGATACATTTTATGGAAGAAGCAATTTTGCAGATGTAATTAAGTTCACTGGCCAGTTGACTTTGAATAAATCCATTTTGGGTGGGCCTGATTTAATTAGGTGAAACCTCAGACAAAAGTGAAGTACCAGGGGAGGTTACACTCTTGGCCTCAAGGGAGAAGTAAAGTATCCTATTGTGAAAGGGTCAATGAGCCAGCAAGAGGGCTCTGAGAACAGCATCCAACAAACAGCCAGCAAAGCAATGGGGATTTTAGTCCACAACCACAAGGAACTGGAGTCTGCCTACAGCTAATAAGGTTGGGAGAGAATCCCGAGCCTCAGAGAATATGGCAGCAATGGCCAAAACCATGATTCCACCTGGTGAAACATGAGGAAAGGACCTTGCTAACTTGTCCCCAGACTCTTGACCCACCAAAACTGTATGATAATAAATTTGTGTTGTTTCAAGCCACTAAATTTGTGGCAATTTGTTATGCAGTAATAAAAATTAAAAATGGCCTTTTGAATTAAGGAACCCCTCTTTTTTAAAAAATTGTTATTGTGAAAAATATCTTTGTTGTGCAAATATTTTTACATGTGCAAAGATCTTAAGCACACAACTAAGTGAATACACACACACACACGTGCCCATCACCCAGATCAAGGTAGTATGTTTCCAGCACCCGAAACTGTTACCTCCTGTCTCTCTGCCATCAGTACCTGCACTTCTTTCCCCGAAGTAACAGTATTTCTAACTTCTATCAGCAGAGATTAGTTTTGCTCATGCTTGAATATCTTATGTATGCAATCAACAGAAAATAGGATCTTTTATGCCTGACTTCTTTGTTCAGTATTAATGTGAGTGAAATCTATTGATGTTTGTAACAGTAAACTTATCTACTTCTGTTCGAGCTGCCGTAACAAAATACATGATTCAAATCTGTATCTATAGGAGGTAGACCTACTGGTGCAAGAAAAAGTTAATGGAGAATATTGATACTGATCACTAAATATTGATAGTTGTGGGTTTTCTGGTGAATTTTTTTCTATTTTTTTCCCGGATTTGCCGAGTTGGTTTTACTTTTTTAATGGATTTTTATAATGGGGAGGGAAGGGAGGATACCCTGTATAGGATTCAATCTAGCGTGTTTTTTCAAGACCCGATACCTCCAGCTGAAACACTTGTTTAAAGGGTGGAAATCAGGGCATTCACTTTCGAATGTCCCCTCTCTGTAAACAGAGCTTTACTACTATTCTTACTTTCTAATCTTATACTCTAATAAACTTTTGTTTGCTGTTAGAAAGGAAGGAAGGAAGAAAGGAAGGAAGAAAGGAAGGAAGAAAGAGAAAGAAAAAGAAAAAGAAAAGAAAAAGAAAATGAAAAAAGAAAAAGAAAAAGAAAAGAAAAAGAAAAAGAAAGAAAAGGAGGGAAATCTTAGGTAGCAGAGTTGCACGGGTGGAGGCCTCTGAGATCTCAGCCACTTCTGAAAGTGCTGGTGCTATTGCCAACAAAAAATGTTATGGTTTTTTTTTTTTTAATTGAGAGGGGGTGCAAGATTCCTACGCATTAATTTCTGAAAATAATATACACTCACAGTTTAATTTGAAAAAAAATTAAAAACAAGGTGAGATTATAGAAGGCTTCCCCTGCGTTCAGGCCCATTCCCCAAAGTGAGAGGTGGGAGTGACTTGAGTGTCTTTCCCAAAACCAAGGCGTGGGGTGTGCGCTTCGCGTACCCTTCTCTGACAGCTCTCGTGGAGCTCAGGTTCCCTGCCTGTGACTCTGGTTAAACTAATCTTTCCGGTCGGGATACGGTTCTGTTTTAACCTGTAAAATTTCCTCAATGCTTCGTTTTCCTGAAAAACCCTTGAAAAGTTATCAGCAGTGAAGACACCCAAAGGGACTTTGCAGCAGGGTAGTGTGGCTGAGCGGTCTAAGGCGCTGGATTAAGGCTCCAGACTCTTTGGAGGCGTGGGTATGAATTCCACCGCTGCTAGTTCCTTGACGTGCTTTATGCTATTTTGCTTTGGGTCACAAAAGAGGAATGAGGCAGAATTGGGAGGGCTCCGACCTCAGTGTCTGGGATTCCGTTTTAGCAGCGTGAGTCTGCTACGGATTGTCGGATGCTCTGTGCGGTCTCCGTGCGCTCTGGTGTCCTGAGACAGTGAGTTGGGATGAGGTATTTAACAGGCGTACGTGGCTGAGGCGGAAAAACGGCTGTGTAGATACCGTTTCTCTCCATCCTGGAAGATCGCGCGTCTCTGTACAAGCAGAAGTGATGTGGAAGTCCTGAACTGGACCCTGGTATGTCCCCATAGAGTCTCCAAGTGTACCCCAATGTAGTAAATTGCAAGTAGTAGATGATGGTGGATGTTCTAAATCAGGACCGAGTTTGATTTACAGAGTCTCCAAATGTTAAGTAGTAAGAAGAAAAATGGCAGGGGAAGCCCCACACATTACTTTGGCCCAGCTTTGAACCCAGAACTTCCACACGTATTAAGCAAACGTGATAACCACTACACTACGGAAACTTTTGGCTGGGGAAATCCCTGTAAGACCTTTGATGATTAAGAGAGCCTCCCTGGGTACACTAGATGCAAAGTTCTACGACTGAGAAAAGATGGGTCCAGGTCCCATGCTGGCGGAAAACAAAGGCGAACGGCTCTGCACCCAACCCTTCACCTGCGACCCTCAGTTCTGGAACGGCTCACTCACTCTCCTACCTGCTCTTCTTACTAAACCCCAGGACACTCAGAGCTCTGGGGTATGCCAACTCTGTTCAAGGACAAAACCATCCACATAAGGGACCTAGCTAGAAAGTTAGTAGAATTGAAAAAGCGGGCTCGTCCGGGATTTGAACCCGGGACCTCTCGCACCCAAAGCGAGAATCATACCCCTAGACCAACGAGCCACTTCGTACTTAGCTCTTTTTTGCTCAGCTCATAATCAGATTCTCCAAGAAGTAATTTTTATCACCGACGGAGATTTTTATTTTTGACATATTGAAATTGCTCTCTGGATCTGAGTCTCCCACACCCAACGCATTCCTACTCCACAGTCTGGGCATCGGTCATTAATCTCATCCGTAGGTAGCTCGCCCAGCGTAAACGGTCCGTGTCCCTTGGTCCCTCTGTATGTAATCTGGAATCCGAAGGAGTGCCTCACTAGCAGCAGGTAGGAGCAGCAGGCAGGGGCAACTTTCCGCTTTGGGGACCGGGAGCCCCTGCCCAAGGGAGCCCAAGCAAGGCGCAAGTCTGGAGGCCCAGGGTCTGGGCTCAGAGGCCGGGAGAAGCCCAGGGCTCCCGGAGAGAACCGCGCGCGGGATTTGGAGGGGACGCGGGACTGACTGGGTCCTGAGCCTCTACAAGCGAAATGAAGTCGAGGTAGTAGTCCCTTCAGGTGGGGCGCCTGGTAAAAGGGCGAGAGCTTTTCTTTTATTGTTTTATGAAAACATGAAAAGCAACACACCCTTATTTGCAAAAGCTTCACAAAATGTAGGGAAGTGTAAGGCAGAAACAAGATGACCGGAAACCCCGTTCCCTTGGGGTGGCTGGCTGAAGTGGTGGTTGCGCAGCTCTGGAGGCTCGCTCTAGAGCGCGCGCGCACACTGGGCACGCAGGCTGAATGCCCCGGCTCTCCGTCCCCGAAGCTTTGTCCGAGATTGCACTGGAGCAGCCATCGGCTCCCGCCAAACCAGGGTCCTGGGCTGTGCAGGCGCTGTCCTCCCTCGTCTCAGGCTTGCTTTCCCTAAAAAGACTTTAACTGCGCTGGATTATTCAGTAGTAAAAAAACAAAAACCAGTGATTCTGATTTCCTGCTGTAAAATTCACGAAAATCCACTCAGAGCTGGGCCAAAGGTTTATTTTTGTGCAGCCAGCAAAGAAATTTCCTACACAACGGCAGTTATAAAAAATGAATGGGAGACGAATGGTGGTTAACCTCCTCCAAGGAAAAAAGTGCTAATTTATCTACTGCCACTCCACGATCTTGCTCATCCCTCTGCATTGACCGCTCCATTCGCTGCTCCTCTCGGACTTTTCCTTGAAAACACAATGCTAACCCGCCTCTTCGCCACAAGGCGTTGGCGTTGTCCTCGTCTCTTTTCGAGACGCACAAAGCGTTAGATGGGCTCTCTTCTGCCCTAGGCCACCGTGTGTCCTCGGCCTCCGTTACTACCACCTCCGTGTCGTAAGCATTTGCTTCTCTTCTCTATGGAATTATATAAAGAAAAGTACAAACTTCCACAATTAGTAACACCTGCCCTAAAGACTATAATTGTCCCATTTACTTCCGGTCTTTTTTTTAACCATTTAGTTTTTCTTTTAAACAAAACAATAAAAACACAACTGCTGACCTTCTGACTTTGATTTATTTATTTATGCTGTTAAAGGAAGTCAAGTGTACAAAATGAAACTAAATCCCCAGTGAACAACTGGGGCGCTGCCAGATAGGCAGAGCCAGGCTCACGGAGGGTCTAGGGCACCATCCCGCCACGGCTTTCGCCCGCACGACCCTACTAGGCAGCCGTGGCTCAGGCAGAGGCGTGACCATGCCCCGCCGCGCTATCCCAGCCCGCAGGAGTCCTCTCTCCAAGTCAAACGGGACCTTCAGAAAAGTCCCCACGTGGGGACGCGGCTGACTCCTGGCAGCACTCTATCGCGATTCGGGTTTCGAAAACAACCCCGGCCTGGGGCAACAGAGTGGAGAAAACCGCTTGCGGAAACCTGGGTAGACGCCGGAGAAGAGGCAAAGGGAGTAAGCCGGTAGGGAGCGTGGTGGATGGGGGCCACAGGCCTTTGCACCGGCCGGCTGCCATCCAAAGAGCCTAGAGTGCTTCAAGACCCGAACAGACACGCCCAGGATAGGCCAGGAGCGTACCGGCACCTTCCGGCACCTGCGCGTCCCGGGTTCCTGGAATTCGTTGACCCTATGTTCCTGCCCCACTGGACAACCACCTCACTATGGAAGCTAGATTGTGGAGAGCAATGGCGAGCCAAGGGTAAGGCTTAAACCTAGTCCCCCTCCAGACTAAAATAGATTCCCAGGGTGCGTTTGTTAAGAGGTGGGCACAGACAGGTGGTCCCCACTTAACGGAGAAGACAGAGACCAGGGCGACTCCCTGGCCTGAGTAGGTGAGAGGAGGGGAACGGAAAGACCTTCCACGAACTTGCAGGGAGCCTGCGAAGGATACCAGCGAAGGACCGCTGTGGAGAAGACGCGCGGAGCCAGCGGAGCCTGTGATCGAAAGGTCACGGACGCAGTGGGTTTGGTTCTTGAAAAAGTAAAGCCACTTTTAGTCGGTGGGCATCTAAGTGTCAAGGAACAGGCAGCTCCGCCTAAGGCCTGGTCTCTAAGAAAAGCGGAAATTCGTGTTGGCTCAAGCATCTTCCGCTTTTCCAAGGGGTGGGGAAAAAAAGACGCACCAGCAGGCCCCAGCGAGATTTGAACTCGCGACCCCTGGTTTACAAGACCAGTGCTCTAACCCCTGAGCTATGGAGCCAACCGTAAACTTTGTCGCTGCGCAAGAGTACTTGATGCTGTCATCGTTTGCCGCGCAGCCGCAATGAACCACAAAAAGGAGCTAAGCAGTAACAAGCCGGCCGGCGTCTCTCCACGAACTAGGGCCCAGTTGGGCCCTCGCTGCCTCTCCGGGGACTTCAATAAGTGTCAGTGAGGCAGGCCAAACCGCAAATCCTGGGAGACAGGGCAGATCGTGTGAGAGATAGGGTGAGAGCACTACCCGACGTGGGCGGGGGCGGGGCCTCCAGTGGGCGGAGCTGTAGGAAGACCTGAGGTCCTTCTCCGGCTTGGGAGTCGGGGGCAAAGACGGGTTGGATAGATAAGTCCAAGGCTTATTCTGTATGAGAATGAGTCCAAGGTCAGGGCTGCGAGGGAGGAGTTAGGGTAAGGGTGTCAGTAGGCCTGTTCCGAAGGAATCCAGGTCCGGGCTGGTAAGGTGGGCTGTCAGCGGGCAGTGAGTGAGAGGCTGAGAGAGGGTGTTGGAGAAATCGGAAGGTCAGAGTGTGAGGAGGTGCTGGTGGGAAAAGGACTGGATCAGGGGTGAGGTTCCCTAGCCCCTGAGGCACCTTTAGGCAAGTTAGGAAAAGGCAACCTTTTGTAGCAACCTGGATAGAACTGGAAAGTGTTATGCTAAGTGAAATAAGTCATACAGAGAAAGACAGATACCATATGTTTTCACTCTTATGTGGATCCTGAGAAACTTAATAGAAAACCATGGAGGAGGGGAATAAAAAAAAAAAAAAGAGGTTAGAGAGGGAGGGAGCCCAAACATAAAAGACTCTTAAAAACTGAAAACAAACTGAGGGTTGATGGGGTGGGTGATGGGTATTGAGGAGGGCACCTGTTGGGATGAGCACTGGGTGTTCTATAGAAACCAATTTGACAATAAATTTCATATTTAAAAAAATAAAATAAAATAAAAAAATAAAAACTTTCAAATAGTTAAAAAAAAAATAAAGGAAAAGGCAACCTTTGGGGCCCACCCCAACTCTGGAGGTGCTGGTTCTGTAAAAGTCCCTAAAAGCCCAGGGGATAGAGAGCAGGGTGAGAGCCCAGGTGAGAGACAGGAGCCCTAGCCCTGCAACGGTCGGTCAGGAAGTTTCGGCTGTACAAGATATGGAAGCAGCCCAAGTATCCATCATTGATGAATGGGTAAAGAAGAAGTGGTATATATATATAATGGAATGTTATTCAGCCATAGAAAGGAATGAAATTTTGCCATTTGCAAGCACATGGATAGGAGCTAGAGAGTATAATGTTAAGTGAAATAAGCCAGAGAAAGGCAAATACCATATGATTTCACTCGTGTGTGGAATTTAAGAAACAAATCAAGTGAGCAAAGGGAAAAAAATAAGATCAAGAAACAGACTCTTAACTATAGAGAATGAACTCATGGTGATCAGAGGGGAGGGGAGGGGAGGATGGGTTAAATAGGTGATGGGGATTAAATAATGCACCTGTCATGATGAGTACAGGGTGATGTATGGTGTTGAATTAACTATATTGTACACCTGAAACTAATATAACACTTTATGTTAACCAACTCAAATTAAAGTAAAATTTTAAATTAAAAAAAAAAAAAAAAGAAAGTGACTGCTGTAAGTGATGGACCTTGTCCTGGTGGCCCAACCTGCTTTATGGTCCCTGCAAGGCCAGGTGACTTAGATCCATGGGCACCCTCAAGTCAGTATGCTGAGGAACCATTTAAGGGTCTGTTGTCAGGGAACTAGCTCATGCAATTCACAAGCATCTGGGACTAATGGGTGGGGTCAGAAGGACCCAAGCTAAGCCAGTCATTGCTTTCAGAGACCTGAACACCTAACAGATCTTAGGATCCCAAAGGATGGGAGAGAAAATTGCATACAATCACACATACCCTCACACCAGCATTGTGACATCCAGAGTCACTACATTGCCTTGTTGACCAAAAGAGAACATCTCAATGTGTGATTGTTACTGTAACTGTTGTTATATTTCTTCAGATATATAGATGTCTATGTAGTTATTAACTCTGCAAACACATACTTTGATAGACACACAATCACATTCACAAACACAAAAGCTGAAAATATACACACAGACAGCCACTCGTACAGTCCCCAGACCTGGCCCTACAGGCACCTCCACCAGACACCCACCTTCCGTGACCTGTAATATGTGTTGCAATACTTCAGCACAGTTGTTATGTGACCTTAAAGGTAACTGTGATACTCAGTCCAAAAGCCATATAAGCCCAGATAATATCAGGGCTTGACGATAACATTAGGCGATTTAATTAGCAAGTGAGTGTTAAAATAAAGGGGGGGGGGTCCTTGTGGAAATGAGTAGTATTCAAATACATGGATTAGCTGCAGTGTTCTAGAACTTCTCCATATATGAACACAACATAGGATTCACCCTCTGGAATGATACAATTATACTGTAGGCTGGACACTTATATGATCCTGACCCAGGCCCATAGGACATTGGATTCAGATTTCCTGGTGCTATGTCCGCTGTGTCTGCCTCTAGAACAGTGTCATGCCTCCCCTGTAAGACCCCTGTATTCAAAGTGTGCTTGGAGCATCTCAGGGACAGAGCACAGAAACCCCATGACACTTGCAGACCAGGTTATTCGATTGTCACTGTCCCTACATGCCAACATATCTGTCTAAACAGATTCATCTAGCCAGTTAGCTAGGTAGTGGGGGAGGAAAACCATGACCCTCACCTAAATGTGGAGTGGCTAATATTTAACAACAAATTAAAAATAGGCTATTACCAAATTGACCTAGGTCTGTTTGCAATACCTAAACCTACGCATGTGCTGATAAAACTGCTCTCCAAAATCCACACAAACCCCTGCCCCCTCAATCTGAGATATAAACATACATGCACACATTCCTCAGACATTTAAACACGCCTGATCACCCAATCTAGCAGAAACCTTCACTACTACTTGTGCTCTTGCACTCAGACTGGAGGAGTCAAGAATGAGCTAAGCCATCCTAGAAATGAGCTCAGAGTTTGTATTTCTATCTCCTCATCCCCCTTCCCTGGGTAGCACTAAACAGGAAACTGCCCAAAACCCCCTCCCAGAAGCCCACCCAAACAGAAGCTTGGGAACAATCAGCCAAGGGAATAACACCCCACCAGGGCACAGGCTGAGCAGACCTTGGCACCAGGGTCCTCTGCTGTTGGCACACATTTGACAAGTTCCAGGAAGGGTATATCAGGGGCATGTTTGTGCTCTGTGCATTCACATGCTGATATTAGTTGCATCTGTAAAATTGTAAGTGTTGTTTTGTGTTTCAAAATCCCATAGCCTTTGGTCTCCTTACTCAAGGGAGACTATACTTTGGCGTTTAAAAGGCGTTTAGGCATGTGTGAGAACACATGGCTGTCACTGTGGCAGAGGATGTACATATCACTCTGTATCATCATTAAGGGGTATTGGAAGGTAGCCATGATAAATGCCATTGTCCTGGGCTTTCCTCTCATGTACAGGTCAAGAATCTCCTTTCAGTTCTGTCCCAAGCTGTTCTCTGACCTGGGAGTACAGTGCTCCTCCCTGAGTAAATGACCTTAGGCCAGGTGGATCCAGGCGTCTGAAGGCAGAGCTAGAAGCTGACAAGAAGGCAAAGCAGAAGTGGTCATGAACTTGGCTGGCTGGGCCTGAACCTGCCCCCTTGCACCTGAGGACAGCACTGTACTTGCTATTGCTCCAGAACCAGAGGCCCTGCTAAGTCCAGGTAGAAAGTCCCAGTGATGGGAAACACCTCTGTCAATAGCTGGGCTCCTGTCCTCACCCACCTCCAAGTCCTCACAGCTCAGGCTAAATCCACATGTCGACAACAGGCAGAGGACAGGCGCCAAGGGTCCAAGATATCTTCTCTTCTACTCAGTTGACCACGGAACCCTTTTCCACAATCGCCCGTTTTCTGTCTCCAATGTGATCTGCAGGAGCCCCTCCAAGGCAGCCCGGGGCCAATCTGGAAGGCAGGCCCACAGTAACCAGGAGGCTCCGACAGAGGGCAGCATTGCTTCCCGTGGGCAGCCCGGATGAGGAGGTATTCACCCTGGACTGATTCACTCTCTCTGGGAGGCCAAAGACTCTCAAGGCCAGATTCGCAAGTAGGTGCCAGTGGAGCAGACAGAGAAAAGGGGGAACACTCGCTCGTGGAAGTTGACGCGGAAGGTGTAGAGGTGGCGCATGTCCTCCACAGCGTAGAAGGACACGGCCCCCACCTCTAGATCCAGGGCCACCCGCACGCGGGACAGGTGGCCACAGCTGAGGGGCGTCCGTTCAGGGCTAGTCACTGCCCAGTACTTCCCGCTGTTGAGCTGCAGTGCCCAGACGCCCTCCTCAGGGGTGAAGGGCGTGAGGCCCTTGCGGCGCACGCTCTCTCGCGCCACGCCGAAGGCCCAGCCGTCCTTGGAGCCCACTTCCACCTCCCAGTGGTGCCGCCCGGAGGAGAAACCACAGGACGCCAAGACTCGCGTGTTGGTGTCAAAGCGGCGTGGGTGGCAGGGCAAGTCCTGCGCCCGCTGTCCAAGGCGCACGCTCTTAAGATCCAGAGAGAGGATGAGGCGGGGGTTGGCAGTGTCGGGGTCCAAGGTCAGCTCCACTGAAGGCAGAGACAGGGAGAGATGTCCCATGCAAACCCTCTCCCCAGCTCCCGTCAGTTACTTCTCCTCCACCATCCCCCCAAAACATGTACAAGTGGAAGCCAAACAAAAGGAATGTGTGAACCTAATTTGGATCACAATTAGAACAGATTGACAAATACAATTTAAAAGACAACTGGAGAATTTCAAACACTAGGTATTGGAAAGAAGCATTACTTTTTCTAATTGTGATTATGGCTTTGTGGGTTTTTTTTAAGTCTATCTTTAGAGATAACATACTGATATTTATGGAAATAACTTATCCATGATTTGCTTCCAAATAATCCAGTGGGAAGAAGCAGGTAGGGGCATTTATAAAAATATCAGCTGAAGGTCTATGATGAGAACATAATATTCATTATGATCTTCTCTTCTACTTTTGTATATATTTAAATTTTTTCATAATAAAAACTTAAAATATGCACACTTGTCATAAGTACTATGTTCTAGGACTATTCTAGGCCCTGGGAATCCCACGGTTCAGTATCCCTGCCCTCCTGTAGCTTCCTTTCTGGGGGGAAGGAAAGAAGAGACAATAAATGGTAAACATGGACAATAAGAGGAGTCAGAAGAGAAGGCTGTAATTTCAATTAGAGTGGCCAGGGAAGGTGAAAAGGCCTAGGTATGCATTTGAGCAAAGACATAAAGGAGGTGAGGAAGCCAGGCATGTAGCTGTCTAGAGGAAGCATATTCAAGGCTGAGGCCAGCCAGTGCAGTGCAAATGCTCTGAGGTGGGGGTGTGCTTAGTGCATTTCAGAAGCAGCAAAGAGCACTTGTTGTGGCTGCACAGAGTAAGCTAGAGGGAGAGCGTGCAGTGAGTTCAGAGCCTATGAAGCCTTGAAGACCATAGAGAGGACATTATTGAATGAGAGGGGCTGTCCTAGGGTTCTGTGCAGAGGAGGGTCATGATCTGATTTGGTTTAGATCCTTCCATGGTAAATTCTGACATAGCTTGATCAATCATTAGCATCATGAATATGTGCCCCCCTCTGCCCTCCTGCAGAGTTAAATCCCACTCACCCCAGAGCTCTGCAGTAGTAAGAACCTCCTCCCTTCCTGTCTTCAATCTCTTCCTGCTTTGCCTGACCCCTGCACACAAGCCCTGTCCCCAGGAGAGGTCTCTGTTTGTCTGGAAGGGGGAATGGGGAGAGAGGCTCATCCAGGTGACTGGTCCGCAATTTATAGGCCTAAAGGTCCCACTGAGGCCTGAGGGAGCCAGAACTGGGAGGCAAGGATGAGGGGAGGGCAGAGGCAGGCAGGTAGAAGGAACCAGCCATTCACAAAGCCCAGAGAAACAATCATGGGGAGGCAGTGGATTCTCTACATGGCCAAATAATGGGAAATCACTATCATAAGAACCATCTTACCTTTCTCCTCTTTCTCTAGCTCTCCACGAAGATCCTCTGAGGAGGAGAAACAAAGCAGGATATTCGTAAATGACTCAGAAGATTGTCTATCTGGCAATGATGGTGAATATCACCTCCTCTGACATTTACAGCCAGATACCCCGAAGGCTGAGAGTTGATGTGTAGACACGGGGTCAAGTGTGAGGGGTCAGGAAGGGGCAGTATCCTAGCTCTACCTCTTCCACTTCCCTCTCTTTTGCCTGAGCTAGTCTGAGCTGAGCTCTCCCTCCTCATCCTTCTTCTTGCCCCAGTAGCCCTCTACCCTGCCTGTCCCTGGGGGAATCTTTGTGCTCTGGGGAGCAGGGGCTGCTGAATGGATTTGCCACCACCATCTCCCTGCGCCAATCTGTCCTTGACACACCCTAGCTCCTATTTTCTAACAAACCTTCTGGAAAGACATATTCCTGGGCCCCCAAACTACCAGAAACACACCATGGCCACCAGCACTGCATGGCCCAACCCCAAGCACAGGCCCTACCTTTGAACTTCTTGAGCAGCCCCTTTAAGACAAAGGTCTTGAGGGAAACATTCCAGACTTTATTCTTCATCTCAGAAGAGACTGTGGTTGGCTTGGGACCAGGCACATTGCTGCATCTGCAGGACAAAGAGCCTGAGGAAGGCCCACAAACACTGTCCCACTCCCATCAGGCTGTGAAAATTAGGATGGTAAGGTCCTCTTGGTGGGGAGAGGTAGGAAAAGAGAGGCTGATCTTACAGCAGAATATCCACAGCCAGGCAGGTGGACATTTGCCTTAGAAGGTACATAGGTAAGGCAGTGTGGGAATTGGGAGTGTGAGGTCAGGGATGAGGGGATGAAGAGAGAGAGCTCAGTGGAAAAGGAGAAGAGCCAGCTTGGAAAGACCTAAGGAAATCTTAGGTCCACTCACCTGCTTAGTGTGTTTTTGAATTCCTGGAAAGAAAGATGAAAGAAAGCCAAATCAGCACGAGGTAACCTCCAGTTACTTTTGAGAAAATAAAACTGACCCCTTGTGCTGCTTCCAGAGGAATATGCAACTTTTTTTATTTTTATTTTTTTAGTAGGCTCCACAAGCAGTTTATAGCCCAAGGTGGGGCTTGAACTCACAACCTTGAGATCAAGACCTGATCTGAGATCAAGAGTCAGAGGCTTGGCCAACCAAGGCACCCAGGGATCTAGGTACCCCCAGAGGAATAAGCAATAAGGTGTACTACCACTCCCTACCACCTTTATGGGCCCAGGTGTCAGTGGCTTCCTGCTGTGGCTGGTTTCTGGGTGTCTTATCAACTCTCTGCCCACAGCTTTGCAAATGCTCTCTTCATTACAGAATCATCACTGGAGCTTTGTGCTGGGATCCAGTGTTGCCTACCCTCTCTACACCACCCCAGATAAGTCACAGCCCTTATGCAATGACTGGTTACTCATACCAGCACCTTTCAAATGCCTATTCTTGACCAATTTGTGGATTGTGACTATTTATTTATTTTGAGAGAGCCCATGAGCAAGTGGGGGAAGGGCAGAGAGCGAGGGAGAGAGAACCCCAAGCAGGCTCCTTGCTGTCACTGCAGATCCATACGGGACTTGATCCCACCAACCATGAGATCATGACCTGAGCTGAAATCAAGAGTCTGAAGCTTAACCAAGTGAGCCACCCAACCCCCCCCCCCTTTTTAAAGTTTATTAATAATTTATTAGTAATATTAATAAATATTGAGAGAATGAGCAGGGGAAGGAGGGAGAGAGTGTGACTATTTATTTTAAAAGGAAATAGAATAGAAAATGTCAAAGTACATCCGGTGTAGTAAAGTATTATTTTATGAGACTTTTGGCATAAGGTTTACATCCTGGAATATGACATAAGCCTTGCATATAGCTCTTTGGAACTCCTTTCTGTCTGCTAGATTGGATGTTGCTCAATTCATGTCATTGAGTAAAGCCAGTAAGATCTTTATTGTGACTCGAGGTCAAGAAATTTTTATCACAACTTTTTAGACCTTTAACCCCAGGAGAATCAGGGCAGTTTTCTCCAGTCCCCTTCTGCTTGAGTATGTGATTCTACTAAATTCACAGGATCTAACTCTGTTCTCAGTGTTTATGAAGGCTTAGGATAAATGATCCATACCTCTGGCCAAGCCAGACTCACCTGGAGAAAGTCAAGGTCAGGCTTTCGAGATGTCTCCTGGATCTGGCTGCTGAGCTTGGAGAGCTGGGTGATTTCACCCTCAAGCTGAGCTATGTTCTCATTTTGCTTCTGTGTCACCTCCCGTGACAGCTCCTCCAGGCGGCCCAGGAGCCGGCCCTCCTGCTCCACCAGGAAGGCCCGCAGAGCCTGGAACTCTGCACCTACCTTCTCTCGCTCAGCTGCCATCTGCTTCTATCTCAGGAGAGAAGTTGGAGAGGCAATGGGGCACAGGCATCAAGATGTGGCATTTGGACAGGAGACTCTGAGCCATCCCACAGGACAAAGTTCCATCCCCCTCACTGGTCAGGGATCAGAGACTCAACTACACATACCCACCAAGCACAGACTCTAATGTAAATATCCCACCTCTGAATGCAGAGCAGCTTCAACACATGCTCTCATGTCCCCTGTCACAGATGTGCTCTCCCATCAATCTAGGACAACTTATACTTGCCTCAGAACCACCCTGAGCTGCAGTTTCCTCATTTGAAAAGTAGGAGGAATAAATTAGTGCCTCCTAGAGCCACTGCAAGAATTAAACTGAGGTCACTCCCTCCCACCCCCGAACACATTTGTTTTGAGTTAAAAACCATCCTAAAATTTGTATGGAACCACAAAAGACCCCGCATACCAAAGTAATATTGAAGAAGAAGACTAAAGTGGGAGGTATCACAATCCCAGACTTTAGCCTCGACTACAAAGCTGTAATCATCAAGACAGCATGGTATTGGCACAAAAACAGACATAAAGACCAATGGAATAGAATAGAGCCTCCAGAATTGGACCCACAAAAGTATGGCCAACTAATCTTTGACAAAGAAGGAAAGAATATCCAATGGAAAAAAGACAGTCTCTTAACAAATGGTGCTGGGAGAACTGGACAGCAACATGCAGAAGAATGAAACTAGACCACTTTCCTACACCATTCACAAAAATAAACTCAAAATGGAAAAAGGACCTGAATGTGAGACAGGAAACCATCAAAATCCTAGAGGGGAAAACAGGAAAAAACCTCTCTGACCTCAGCCACAGCAATTTCTTACTTGACACATCCCCAAAGGCAAGGGAATTAAAAGCAAAAATGAACTATTGGGACCTCATGAAGATAAAAAGTTTCTGCACTGTAAAGAAAACAATCAACAAAACTAAAAGACAGCCAACGGAATGGAAAAGATATTTGCAAATGACATATTGTACAAAGGGCTAGTATCCAAAATCTATAAAGAGCTCACCAAACTCCACACCCGAAAAACAAATAACCCAGTGAAGAAATGGGCAGAAAACATGAATAGACACTTCTCTAAAGAAGACATCCGGATGGCCAACAGGCACATGAAAAGATGCTCAATGTCGCTCCTCATCAGGGAAATACAAATCAAAACCACATTGAGATACCACCTCACGCCAGTCAGAGTGGCTAAAATGAACAAATCAGGAGACTATAGATGCTGGAGAGGATGTGGAGAAACGGGAACCGTCTTGTCCTGTTGGTGGGAATGCAAACTGGTGCAGCCACTCTGGAAAACAGTGTGGAGGTTCCTCAAAAAATTAAAAACAGATCTACCCTATGACCCAGCAATAGCACTACTAGGAATTTACCCACGGGATACAGGAGTGCTGATGCATAGGGGCACTTGTACCCCAATGTTTATAGCAGCACTTTCAACAATAGCCAAATTATGGAAAGAGCCTAAATGTCCATCAACTGATGAATGGATAAAGAAGATGTGGTTTATATATACAATGGAATACTACTTGGCAATGAGAAAGAATAAAATGTGGCCTTTGGTAGCAACGTGGATGGAAGTGGAGAGTGTTATGCTAAGTGAAATAAGTCATACAGAGAAAGACAGATACTATATGTTTTCACTTATATGTGGATCCTGAGAAACTTAACAGAAGACCATGGGGGAGCAGAAGGGGGAAAACAAAGTTAGAGAGGGAGGGAGGCAAACCATAAGAGACTCTTAAAAACTGAGAATAAACTGAGGATTGATGGGGGGTGGCAGGGAGGGGAAAGTGGGTGATGGGCATTGAGGAGGGCACCTGTTGGCATGAGCATTGGGTGTTGTATGGAAACCAATTTGACAGTAAATTTCAGATTTAGAAAAAAAAAAAAAAAGACAAAAGGCCCAAAATGGAGTCACTCACGCTAAGTCCCCCATCAGGAAACAGAGACTTAATTACAGTTTCAGTTCTCCCAGAAATAGAATCTTAAACCAGTCAATCAGGAGTCACCTGATCAGCATTAGTTGGGTAACTACCTGACAAACAGGGAAAGTAACCTTGCAATAATCCATCTGCTTTTTGGCCCAGTATAACTTTCTTGTTCCTGCCCCTACTGCCTATAAAATCTCTTGGCTTGCATAGCTTTTCAGAGCTCTTTTTCTATCTGCTAGATGGGATACTGCCCAGTTCATGAATCACTGAATAAAACCAATAAGAACTGCAAATTTTACTCAGATTTTGTCCTTTAACATTTGTCACCCCTCCAACTTTCACTCTTCACTTCTTTTTAAAGATTGCACATACAATGCCAGGATGGTGGGGTCCTCTGTTGTCACCCAAAGAGGGCCCGCCTGGAAAGTGCCCTGCTCACCAGGAGCTCCTTGCTCTCCTTCTCTTCCGTGGAACGAAACACCTCATAGTCTTCCAGATCCTTCCTCAAGACCTTCAGCCTACACTCCAGGAGCTCCTGCAGGAGGGTGAGAAGGGAGACATTATGGGAAGAGGACTCTGGAAACCCTACATGTGCCTTCCCGGAGCCATCCAGGAGAAAGACAAGGCCCTATTAATTGAAGAGGAGGAGGCAAGGTTGAAGACCTGTCTGGACATCGGGATAGCTGACAGCCTGCACAGACGCACATAGGGGTACGGGGCAATTGAAAGGTGACTCCAAAGACCTCAAGGTCTCACTTCCCCAACCATCTGTGCACAATCCTGGCTGAAATGCAGGCCCTTTGGCAGCCCAACCTGCCTAGTTTTGTCCTCTGATCTCTTAATCACCATCAGAAAGACGTCTGGGAGGGAGTGCTGGAGCGGATTAAGGAGTAAAGAAAAACTGGGGGCTGTGTGCCTGAAGCCTCCGTGCACACCCCAGTAAGGAAGTGGGAAAGAGAAGTGCCTCAAACCCATGTCTTTGACACAACCAAAGACAGCTTTTGGTGCTCTATTCAACCCAGAAGTCACCCACTGCCTTACCCCAACCTTTTTGGAAGGTCGTCCCACTCCAGGACGCGGGGACATTGCACAGAGCCACGCCCAGGGAAAGGGCGGGGGCTGAGAATGGGGGCAGAGGAAGTGGGGGTGTGACGGAGACACCGCTAGAAGCCAAGGACAGACAGACAGAAAATCGCGAAGTCTGGGGGCATCAATTAGGCGATCCAGTAGGGAGCCCAGAGGGAAGCTCGAGGTGGGTGGGAGGATGGTACTGGTTGTGTGTGGGTGACCCAGCGAGTGCTGCAATCAGTCCCAGAGCCAGTGGAACAGGAAGAAAGAGGCAGGGTCTCACCTGGGTATCCTGCCTGCCTGCCTGCCAGAGGTCTGCACTGTCTGCGCGGGAAGACAGGACCCAAACTGGGGTCCTGAGGCTCTGCATGGGTGGGGCCCGCCCTCACCTTAGCTTCCTGCACAGCCTCGTCTAGCGGCAACACTGCGTGCGCTCGGTGTTCGCGGGCGCGGTCGCACACCACGCAAATGGCGCGTCCGTCGTCCTGGCAGTAGAGCTTGAGCGGTTCACCATGCTGTACGCACCCGGCCACCGCCGCCTCCGGGGGCCGGTGTTCTCCTGGAGCGGCCGCAGGCAGGCTGAAGCGCCGCAACAGCGTGGCCACTGAGGCCAGCTGCCTGTTGGGCCGCAGCTGGCCGGGACGCACGGGCTCTCTACACTGTGGGCAGGGCAGCGGACAAGGCAGCGCGCGCGGCACTGTGGTCGTTCCTGTGCCGGGGCGCTCCCAACAGCGCGCGATACAGGAGCGGCAGAAGCTATGACCGCAATCGACGGATACGGGCTCGCGGAAGAGCTCCAGGCAGATAGAGCATGTGGCCTCGCCCTGTAGCTCTGCCGCCAATGCCAGCGCCTCGGCCCCGGAGCCGGGGCCAGTCCGCGGCCCCACCGCCGCCATGCGCTTCCTTAGCGCACTTAAGTCCAGCAGTGCTGGAGAAGCCGAGGGACCCGACAGTTCGCGGTTCGGAGTGGGGAGGCCCAGTAGGGGCCTCCGAGCACCCACTGGGAGAGGAAGGGCGGGGCTGACGCCGGGCAGGCGGAGACGTAAGCTGAGGGCTGGCGGGGCCGGGAAGCGGAGAGAAGAATGAGAGTTGTGGGCGGGCCCGACCGCACTGCTCGACTGGATCCAAGCGCCGGCCAGCTCCCTGCACCTCTGCTCTGGGCCACTCAATCACTGGCTTTGGTCTGCGGCCTCCTCGGTCCCCTGGCGCCCTCTCTCTGTCGCCCCCCCTAGCCCAGCCCGTCAGCAGTCCTCTCTAAGCCACCCACAGCCTGGCCCAGGCAGCCGTGGGAAACAGGCCCGGACAGGTGGGAGCCCACACCCAGCCGGGCACAACTCGTCGTGGCCGCCTGAGGCCAACCCAGCAGGGCCAGGCCTTGGGCCTAGCGCCCGGGCCACAGTGTCAGGTTCCCAGAGTGCAGGTTTGTCCTGGTCCTGTGCTGACCTAAATTTAGTGTCTGGAACCTGGCTCTTGCCCCCACCCCCAAGCCTGGCATAGTATCTATTTCCCACTGTTGTTCTCCCCCTTGTTTATTCTTTATTTAATTTTTGGCTTTGAATAAATAATACATTTACAATGAATTTTCCCACTTTAATCTCCCTCCCAAATAACTCAACCCTCTACTGTCCCTCCAGAACTACCTGATGTATTTGTTTCCACCCCCTTTCCTCATTCCCTCTGGAGGCCACTCAGGGCAGGCTTTAGCGACCACCCTCCTCAGAAACCACTCTTGTCAAGGTCACCAGTAACCTCAGCAATTCTAACCTAAAGGCATAGGCTCCTTCTCCGGCCTCACCTCATCTGCCCTCTTCGCTGATGCTTCCTCCTTGCTGACACTCTTTCCTGGCGCCTTCCAGGTTACTGTACTCCCTGGCTCTCCACCCACATCCCTGGCCTCCTACCTTTTTCTTGGTCTCTCTTGTGGTTTCTTCCTCCTCTCCCCGCACTTGCTCAGCCCTTGGACCTCCGTCTATCCTCACTTGTGATCTCTTCCATTTTCTTGGTTTGAAATACCCTCTCCTTGTGGATGCCACAATACACATCCCCACCCAGGTTCCCTTAGGATGCCTGGCTCCCACATCCATCCCCAGGCAGCATGTCCTAAGGAATATCACTCCGCACTCGCTGTATCCACAACCGTATTTCTAATCTGCTTCTCCACCTGTTCCTTCCACAGTCTTCCCCACCACACCCCATTTAACAGCAACTCCATCCCTTCAGGTGCTGAGGCCAAACTGGGGAGTCCTCTATGACTCCCAAGAGGAATACATTGCCCACACTCCACCCTCAGTTCCTCAGTGTGTCCTCCCTCTCTCATGTCCTCCACTGCACCATTTCCAATGATCTGATGATCACAATTCTCTCCCCTTCTGTCACATTGTTCTACCTTGTCTTCTCCACCCAGCTGTGAGAACAGTCCTGTTAAAATGTTAAGTCAGATTAATGTTAAGTTCTCCTCTGCTCAAACCCTCCATTGGCTCCCACTTCTCAAAGTCAAAGTCTTTACAGTCCTCCAAAGGCCCTATCCATTCTTTGACCCCATACCCTGCACCCAGCCTCTCTATCCGCATCTCTTGTCACTCTCCTCTGTTGACTCCTCTCTTTCCATATGGACCTCCTAGCTATTCCTGCACCATGCCAGCAAGATCCTATCTCAGGGCCTTTGAACTGGCTTTTACCATTACTTGGACTTCTCTTTTCCCATACTTGCATGGCTTACTTCTCACCTCTTTCAAGTCTTGTTTCAAATAACCTCTCAGCGAAGCCTGCCCCCACCACACTGTTTAAAATCGCACCTTACCGCACTTTAATCTTCAACGCGGGCTCTATTTTCTAACACTCTACTCCCTCCTCTGGAATTTGAGCTATTGAAGGGGATGACTGTGTCAGTTTTGTTCGCGGCTGGACCCCCAGATTTCTAGAGCAGTTCTTGGCACATAGTAAGCGATCGGTAAAGTTTTCTTGGAATGAACTGATTTAACATTGTTCAAAATTCAGATATACACAGCAGTTCACAGCGAAAAGTGTGTCCACTGTCTACGCTCGAGTCTCCTCCCCATCCCAAGCGATCAACTTTGCAATTCTGAATTACTACACTCCCTTTCTTTTTGTTTAACAAACGTAGCAGTCTGCACACAGTCTTCTTTACTTCACTTTTTCGGATCACAGTTCATTTGGGGCATTGTGCCCAATGACTTCCCCCCTGCCTTCAGGTGTTTATTCCGGCCCTGTTCTTCCAGCGAACGTCCCCTCAGTGGGGACAGTGGAGGACTCGGAAACACAGCTCCAAGCGCTACGGTACCGGCTTTGCAGCATCTGGGTTATCTCGCTCCGCCATTTGCGCAGCCGCTCTCTGTGCTAATATACAGTCAAGAGAGCATGTAGAGAGTCATTTGGCCAGGTGGGGATGTAGCTCAGTGGTAGAGCGCATGCTTTGCATGTATGAGGCCCCGGGTTCGATCCCCGGCATCTCCAGCGCGAGTTTGCGTGAAAGCTTCTTTTTCATTAAGTTTTGAAACTAGGCGTGTTTGCAAAGCCTGGGGGACAAACTTCCTATCTTGGAGTTTGCACAGGTTGGAGGGGGCGACCGTGGGACCCACCTACTCGATTTCCCAGATACCACCTCTGAACTCCAGATTAAAGTATCAGAGTGAGCATGCCAGCGCCATAGAAAGAATGCGTTTACCGTCCTTCGCCCCCTGCACTTTCGGGGAATGGAAAAAGTTTAGGTCGCGGGCAGACCAGAGTAAACAGAAAACAGACTTAGGTGGGAGGGGCAGTCAGGCATGATCTACAGGCTTTACGTTCCCCGGGCTAAGGAACCATTTGATTAGGTCACAACCAAACCGACCTTTAAATTTGGAGCCGCAAACAGCCTGAATAGTACCTTGAAGTAAGAATTGTTGAGACACCCTCCCAGGCCGCCCGGCTAGCTCAGTCGGTAGAGCATGAGACTCTTAATCTCAGGGTCGTGGGTTCGAGCCCCACGTTGGGCGCGCAGTGTGTCTTTTCTTGTATTTCAATTGATGACAACCGGTTCACTACCTCTGTGTTCTGGGACAACAAAAACCTCATTCTGGAAATTTCCTGTGTGCAGTAGTCAATTGGCCTTTTTTTTGTAGCTATACCTTTGTTCATGGATTAATTTATCCTTTACCGCTAGCAAAGTGAATTTTACATAAGTATATGTAAATTATTAGTTTTTAAAATAGTTAAAATATGCAAAATAAAATTTACCATTTCAATAGTTTTTACATGTACAGTTCTGTAGCTTTTCACACATTCACACTATTGTGCAATCACCATCTATCCATCTCCAATCGCTTCTTGGCCTTTTGGCTAAGATCAAGTGTAGTATCCATCTCCAAACTTTCTCGTCTTCCCCAACTGCAACTCAGGAAATACTATCTCCATTCTCTCCTTCCCCCAGCCCCTGGCAACCACCATTCCACTATCTCTATGACTACTCTAGGGGCCTTATACATATATTTGTTCTTTTGTGACTGGCTTATTTCACTTAGCACAGTGTCTTCAGGGTTCATCCGTGTGTATCAAAATTTCTTTCTTTTTAAAGCTAACTAATATTCCATCATATGTTACATTATTTTTAACTGTTCATCTGTCTACAAACACTTGGTTAGTTTCCTTCCATTTTTTGGCTCTTGTGAATAATGAAGCTATTAGCATCGGTGTGCAAATACCTGTTTGAGTTCCTGCTTTCACTTATGTTGGGGATATACCTAGAAGTGAAATTGCTTACCATATGGTGTTTATTTTTGTCTTTTTAATTTTAACTCCAGTATTATAACATATGGTATTCCTATGTTTAATAGTTTTGAAGAATCACTATACTATTTTCCACAGAATTCCACAAAATAAGTTTTTAAATATCTTTTGAGTAGGTTACAAACTGTACTGTTCAAAAATTGAACCATATATAAAAATATTCAGTGAAAACTGTCATCTTCTCTCCTTAGGTAACAACTTTTTTTTCTTTGTATATATTCTTCCACAGTTACATATTTTTGATGCAAATATATTTCTATTTTCCTCTATTTTATACAAAAAGATAGTTACAACTCTTACATTTGGGGATCTTTCCATCTCAAGACATAGGAAACTTTCTAAATCTTTTTTTTTTCAGCTGCATCATATTCCCCTGTAGATGAATCACAGTTTATTTAACAAATCACCTACTGATGGACATTTATGTTGTTTCTAACCTCATTATTATAATCAATTCTGCAGTTAATAAGGATATTGTGTTGTTATTTTGCACTTTTGCACTCATATCTGTGGGGCAAATTCCTAGAAGTGAGATTGCTAGGTCAAAGCTTAAATGTGATTGTAATTTTATAGATGTAGACAAATCACTGAACTGTGGATCTTACAAGCTGATATTCCTTCCTACCAGCCATGAATCAGATTGCCTGTTTCTCCACTACTTTGGTGGCAATGGACTGCTTTAACAAATCTAACATGACTCCACCCTCCTTAAAATTGCCAGGGTCCCTCACTGCCTGTCCTAGATAAGATGATACCCATTGCAGGGCCTACAGGGCATGGCCTGACAGGAAGAGGGACCCTCCTTTTGCCTCTCAGAGGAGCATACTCAAGCAAAAGATTCTGAAGATCACAGTGTCAATCTATTTATGGCTTCTAATCCAATTCTATAGGACAACATTATTTTTTTCTTTTTTAGGCCTGGTTCTGTGAAGACTATTATGTTTCCTTCATTTGCAGAGCCACGACATCTTTGGAAAGGCAAACTCGTTTATTTCTTACTCTGCAAATTTTCTCCCTTGGACAGGAAGCAACCAACCAAACATAAGAAATTAAATTTGTATGTGATTTTCTATTTGGTCTTGATATCACATGGGGCATGTATAAATTATTAGATCATGGGGGTGCCTGGGTGGCTCAATGGGTTAAGCTTCCAACTTCAGCTGAGGTCATGAGCTCACAGTTTATGGGTTCAGGCCCTGCCTTGGGTTCTGTGCTGACAGCTCAGAGCCTGGAGCCTGCTTCAGATTCTGCGTCTCCCACTCTCTTTGCCCTTCCCCTGCTCATGCTTTCTCTCTCTCTCTCTCTCTCTCTTCCAAAAATAAATTTAAAAATATTATTTATTAGATCATGCATGAACTTGTGGTCTACAATAATAATTATATGTAATTTATATATAAAGTGTTAATTCACCATAGACTTGAATGTTTTTATCTAAAACCTCATTTGAAACAGAAAAGTATCTCCAGGTTTAAAATATTTATGGCTATTTTTCTAACTAGTCTAAAAATACTCCAGTGTCAGCTGTTTCTTTAACAGTCAGTGGTTTCCTTTTACTAGCTTGACAAAGTCATTCTCCTAGGGTCTGTGTAGAATCAGGAGAAATGGCTCAACGACCAACAAATACCCCCCTGTTATTTCAATGCTGTTTATATTATATCACATTTGTTAAGGGTACAAAGTCCCCTAAATAAAAGGCAGGTTTCAGTCACATACTGGTGTCCTGGGGAATGTGAATTTGGGGTAAGTAGGAAGACAAAATGTCAATCAGAGCAACCTAATTCTGGAGGACTGCATGCCAGAGGAAGAGTGACCAAATAGATGACCCAGAATGACCTGCTCCTCCATTCTGTGTCAGGACCAACTGGATTAAAATCACTGGGTATTTTTGGCAACTGCTGTCATTTGAGATGTTTAATGTCTAACGACTAGGGAGGCTTTAGAATATGGAAAAGAATACATACTTGTTCTGTGATTAATATTCAATGTATTACAGTTGTCAATGTTAAAGCCTAGTTTTTCTCAAGGTTTTAAATTCAACTTATAAGTATTGCTGTTTTTCTTATAAAGCTAGCAAATTTTGGAACAGGAAAATCACTAGGTCCTTGCACTCATTACTTCACTAGTACCTTCATGAATTATGGTTATCGAAAGGCGTCATCCCAAACATCTCAGCCATTGGTGATAGTTTCTCTTAGACGTTTCAGGTGACAGTTGTAGATGTACCTATCTGAACCCTCATTGAGTGTGGAGGAGAGGGAGACACTGATTAGGTTACAGGTGCAGTGTAGAGCCAGTACCTGAACCTTGGTTGCTGCTGCCGTCTCCCTGCTTCAACCACCAACTCACAGCATTTAGAAACCCCGGGTGTGTTGTCTATTTGCAAGCTTCTGAATGAAGCTATGTGTTTATTCATCTGTCCTTAAAAACTCCACATTGAGGTCCTGCTGTATTTCTCATCAGCCTGGGAGTCCTCTAAGACTACAGATCTAGTGTCTTCCATACCTTTTTCTATCCACTTGTAAATAAATACAGCAGCTGATGTGGATGGACTCATCAGAATGCAGAGCCAAGGAGTTATAGCTGTGGCTCCTTATCCTCCAAGTCCCTGGTCTTCCTTCACTCATTGAACCCACCAAGCACACTCCTACTTCAGAGACTTTTAATCCTCTGCCCATCTCCCAAAGGCTTCTTCCCAAGATCTTTGAAAGGCTGGCTGGCTCCTTTTTATCTTCCTGACTCAGCTTATTGTCACCTTTTTTTTTCTTTTTCTTTTTAAATTTAAGTCCAAGTTAGTTAACATATAGTGTAATAATGATTTCAGGAATAGAATTTGGTGATTTATCACATATGACACCCAGTGCTCATTCCAGCAAGTGTCCTCCTTAATGCCCCTCAACTGTTTAGCCCATCCCCCCACCCAGCATCCCACCAGCAACCCTCAGTAGCCCATCTCTGTTTGCTTGTCACTCTATCAGATATCCTTCATTTTCTCACAGTTCTTATCATCCTCTGAGATAGAGACAGTGAGGTGGGAAGTGATGGAGGCAGAGATAAAACTGGAATTGTGGAACAGAGGAAAATGTTGAAGCTGTGTGATAGGTACTTGGGTTTCATAATATCATTAACTCTACTTTGAATTTTCTAATAAGTTTTTTAACAAATAAATCAAAAGGAAACATAATTACTTATGAGTGAGAGATTAAAATTTTAGGTAGATAATTTTGTAGAATAATGATATTGGGGCTTGTTTGAAAAAATGTAAAGATCTAGCAAAGCGACAATTACATAGAACCCTGAGTGTTAACTCATGTCCTTTAAACTATTTCCCTGGGGTACTCAGAAGCAGGGGAGCCAGAAACCTTGAGCTCCATGCACTGTCCTGGCACCTAGATTTGGCCTTTTTCTTTCACTCTTCACTGAAAAAAAAAAAAAAAAAAAAGGGAATCTCCCTAAATATTCTCCTGCGTCCTAAGGCAGGAAAAAATTACAGATGAATCCAAAGCATGAGTAGTTTCCAGGAAACAAGGATGCTCTCAAATTGTCAGGGCAATGCTGAACAGATAAAGGGGCCAATGTGAAGGGGCTCCCACTGACAAGCAGCTACAATTTAAGTATCAAAAAGAGAATAATAATTAGCATTAATTGAAACAAGATGAGCCTAGGAAAGCTTTTAAAACCATAATGACAAGTTAGCACTAAGTGTAATCCAAAGAAATATGACTCAAAGCAGACGGCTTCCTGCACAGCTTGTTGCCCAGCCCAGCTGGGTTTTTGGTTTTAATTGTGTTGCTTTGAATTTGTTTACTATCTCCACAAGGAACAGGAATGAAAGCTCATAGATAAGCTGAGGCACAAAACAAAATTCACCTGGTGAAGAGTGACTGTGTGATGGTGCTGGCCTCTCAGAGTTCTGGGGCCACCAAGAAGGTCAGTTTGGGGGGGCGTGCAGGAGACACTCTAACAGTGCAGAGCCTGGAGTGAGGAGCATGTACTGACTGACTTGCCTCAAATCAGTAAAACATGAAAAAAGAAAGAAAGAAAGAGGGAGAGAGAGACAGAGAGGAAGGAAGAAGAAAGGAAAGAAAGGGAGAAAGAGAGAAAGGAGGGAAGGAGGGAAGGAAGGAAGGAAGGAAGGAAGGAAGGAAGGAAGGAAACAAGGAAACAAGGAAACAAGCAAGCAAGCAATGGGGTCAGCAGGGGAAGGAGAAGCTTTCTCCCAGGTATGATCCAGAATCCTTCACTCTTCACTCCTCTGGGTCTCTAAGTTCCATGGCTGGGCTCTAGCCTTTCTGGTTGGGTGAATACATCTTTAAGTTCTGGGAAGTTATACAAATAAGTGTGAAAGAGCAATGATAAAGAAATGGGCAAGATAATTGATTTTTTTCTTATGCTATTTTTGGTTATGCTTTGTCTGCATTGTGTGAAGCTTTAAAGACAATTTGATTTACAACTTTGATGTTTTATTTGGCTTTCCAGTTTGACAGAAGTGCCGAGAAAGAAGTTGCTCGTCAAATGTTTAAATGTGCCCCCATCAGTTATGAAAGCGTGAACCCTATTTTCCAGGGCGTGAAAACAGACTGCGCTGCAGAGGTCCACAAAGTGTGCGTCTCTACGGACATCTGTCAAGCCTGGAACATTGGACTGGGGGCCCAGAGCACCTCTGGACTGCTTCTCTAAAGCCTTTTCCCCTTGACCTCTAGAGCCTGTTTCCCAACACACGAGACGTCTCACAGGATGGAGGCCGACGAGCTGCAAGTGAGGATCAGTGAAGAGGGCGGCTGATCAAGGCACCTCTGGAGAGAGGGATGGTCCTTTTTACTGCTCTCCATCACTGAGGACACACTGTACAGTGGGAGGGATGCAGGGTAGATACCATGTGGGTCTGCATGAGGGGGCGCGCGGGGAGCGAGAGGAAGGCGCCACTTGGAGGAGCGGAGACGGTCCCACTCAGGACAGGTGGATGGGGAGGCCCCAAGCTGGAAGTGAAGCCAGTCGGTGTAGAATTGTTCGTGGTAGTGTCCATAGTGTGGATGGTGAGGCCATTGCCTTTGGTTCCACCTGGCCAATCACCAACGGTCCGCAGGTAGGACCAACTTTGGGTTCCTCTGCTGTGCTTACTTGAATTTCTCTACGTGCCTTGTTTTCCTCTTCTCCATCCTTTAGCTACGACTTCTATTCCTCTACCTCACGATTCCTCACCTTACGTGATGTGTCTGTCCTCAGAGGCGTCACCTACAAACTGGGAACAACAATATTAAGTACCCTGCAGGATTGTTAGGTTCCTTTGAGGCAGACACCTAAAACAGGTCCAGACAAGAGCAACACAACGCATTGTAGGTGGTGTGGTCATTACCGCTGCAACGATCTTCCCGGTGAATACTTTCCCCTGGCCTGACTTCCACCATGCATTTCCAGCTCATTCTTTCTTGCACTTTTCAATATTTCATTTGTGGTTGCGTGACATTCCTTCCCTTTTCAGTCTTTTAACCCGACAGGATTTTAAGTTCTTTGAAGGAAATGTCTAAAGACATAGACCACCTTCTTTGTACCACAGATTTAGAGATCTGGACTGTGTTGGTTGAAGTGAACTGGTCATGAATTGGAAAAGACAAGAGTACATGAAGAACGATGTATCCACACATATTTGCACATATATTCCAAGGGCAAAATACCGAAGTAAACAAATTCGCTTAAATCAAAAGCATAAGACCGAAGGAAACAAATTCGCTTAAATCAAAAGCATAAGACCGAAGGAAACAAATTCGCTTAAATCAAAAGCGTAAGCCCGAGATGTTTCCGCCCGGTTTCGAACCGGGGACCTTTCGCGTGTTAGGCGAACGTGATAACCACTACACTACGGAAACACACGCTAAAATCTGCCCTCCTTAATCCTTCTAAGACGTATAGTCCTGCGTACTGCCCCGGTCTCTGCACGGGACCTGAGAGAGCTCTTGGAACCCTTTTTTCCTAGTTTACCAAAGGCTCTCACTTCCCACCGTGGCCCTGGGTAATAGCGCGCGCGACCTCTTAGTAGGTCCTGAAACCAGTCACATTCTGCAATTAAAACACCCCCCAGAACAGTAGTGAATGAAAGCAGTGGGCCTCTCTAGAAGTAGGGTAAATGTGGCTTCGGATGTTTGATACGAGATAATTGGCTCCATTTTGTCTCTTCTAGGGAGACAGCGGGAGGGTTTAAATTCTCACCCAATTTGTGCTGGATTGAGACTGAAGATTTAAAGGATTAAAGAAATGCTAAATGCATTCAAAGAATACGAGACTTGAATATATTTCGTTAAAATGTAAATATAAATAAGCCAAAAATAAAACTGGTTTTACCTTATGCTTTCAAAATAATTGTTTCCTCTAAGTTATGTAAAATTATCTATTAAAAATAAAGGGGAAATTGAAATTAATAAATATCAAATTTTAACTCAATGTTATTTAAATAAAGCTGAATATTTAATTAAATTTTGTAATGTAATGATATCTTGTAAGTATTTCATAAAAATAAAACTAATCAATTCTATCATGGAACATCCAGAATTGGGATGAGGCTTAATGCAGGTATATGTAGATCTATATACATACAAATGTAAGAGCAGTATAGATTATTTAATATTGCAAAACTTTTTTTTTTTTTGGTCGCCTAAGCTGATTCCAGAAGACCTGCAGAGCCAGGAATTGGATTGGAGGCTGATTCCTACTGAGTTGGGATCCTTGAGTTGTCTGCAACTGGTAAGCCCTTCTTCACCAGAGCACAAGGTGGAGGCCCTCTTGTCCAAGTCTGGCTCTAGGATCAAGGTCACCAGGGGCTTGCTGGTGGCCCAATCCATAGATGTTTTACCACCTTCCCATATTAGAACATGTATGGAATTTGACTCTACCAATCTGTCCCTCCTTTTTTGCACATCTTAACTCCCTTGGCCTCTGTAGAAGCTTTGCTGCTAGCTTTACTCCTATTCTGACTCCTTGTCCATCTATCTACAGATGGCCATCTCCCTGGAGAGTCACATTGGCATTGACAGTTTGACCCAGCCTCTACCCCTATGTCTGTGGCTCCAGCAATGACCACTCTCCCCAAGCTTCAAATCCACAAGTCTTGGACATAACCTTTTAGACATCTCCCAATCTCTTCAAGACAGAACTCATTACTTCTGTCTCACCTCTCACCCCACTCCTCAGTGTCAGAAGGTGGAAAGTCAGTATAAGCATCCTCTAAACTGAGAAGACGGAAAAAAGGAAGCAAGCTACTCCATTATGGCTTTCACAGAGTTTTATTCAGAGTAACTTAACTGAAAGGGAGAGTGGGTGAGCACAGACCACCCAGGCCTTACCAGGCCATTCTCCATCCACATTCTCCACAGCTATACTCCCCCCAGTCCAAACCTTAATCCCTAGATTTTATGTTATGAGGGGCATTCCTGTCAGGCATACATTAACCTCCAGGGCACTGGAACACGTAGTGGGAGGGAAGTCATTGCCTGGCTTGAAGAGGATGGAGGGCCAAAAGTGGGTCAGTGTTGTCAGTACTCTTACACTCAGTCTCTGATCTCTGTTACTAAACCATCTAAAGCAGAAACCTGGGATCTCCCTCTCCTGTCCACATATAAACCATATGCCCCTAGCTCCTTTACCCTTCTCCCTTCTGGCTGCTGTCTTGCCACTGCCAGGTCAGCCACTTCCTTTCTAGACCATGGCTGTGTCCATCCAGACATGCAGTCTCATTCCCATCACACATCCTGCTTATCATTCCTAAAGGAATCCTTCTGGAATGTAAATCAGAGTGAATCCTACTGCCTCCATGGCCTCCATAGCCAAGGAGGAAAAAGACCAAAGATCCTAGTAGGGTTCCTTCTGTTTGCTGAATGTCTGAACTGATGAACACTTGACTCTTTTGTTCTAAGAGCAGCCTGGATCGCCTACCAGAGGGGATTCCAAACCGGGCCTGGCTGGAGGGGCAGCGGTGGAAAGGGTGGAGAGGAGAGAGAAGCAGAAATTGTAGCAAAAAGCTTGGAAGCGTGTGGCCCCAGCTTGTTGGGAGATGGACCAAGAAGCCTGCCACTTGGGCTTCCCTTTAATGAAAAGCCAGGATCTTTTTTAGGAATGTTTTCCTTTTCCAGTAAAGATTGTTAAAAAACAAAACAAAAACGTGAAACCACAATTTGCAAATGAATCCATATTTGTGCAAGAGAAAATGTCAAAGTTGAAACTCTTGGGACACAAGTTTATTTAGACCCATTAATTCCAAGATAAGACCACAGTAAAAGTAACTCTCCAGGAAGGCACGAGTGAGCTACAACTTACCAGCAAATCTACCTATTTTACAAACTTTGATCAATTCCTGTCCAGATTGCCCTTATAGGGTGTCATGTGAAACCCTCCCTAATTCCCATACGCTTTGAGACCGAAGGAGATTCAATTCTTTGCTTAGCAAGTTTAGTAAACCAGCTTTACATGATCAAGACTTCTCCTATGGTCTGGCGTGTAAGGGAGACTTCTACATTCGGAAAACAGAAAATAGGCTGAATTTGCAGGACTAAAAAAAAAAAAAAAAAACAAACATTTAACGTAACGGAATGAATTTCAATTGAAGTTAAGGAAGAACTTCATGATAAGACAAGTAAACTGAGGATGTTCATGTTAGAGTGTTCCAAAATAAAGGATATTTTTACATTCCTCTCTGTGTGGGGCAACATTTCACAAAAGATGGACCCTTAGAAAGAGAATTTGGGGGTCTCAGATTACGAAGAGTACCTCTTTCCTGACGAAAACAAAAAAAACCGGCGGCGGCAAGAGCTCGAGAATGCCAGCTTTTAAGTCACTTAGTAAGGTGGTCGCCACTCTAGAGGCCCTTGGGTCTCCTCGCAGAGAGAAGCCACGCCATAACCCCTCCCTCTCTGCGCAGCTCGCCCTGGACCAGACGCCTAATATGGTTGACCATGGACGAATTTCAGCAAGCAAAACGGTGTCCTGAGAAACATGCCCTCTAGCAACCAGCACTCATTCACTCCCTTTTGGCCAGCAAGGGCCTATGGCTGGGGCATTCTTTTATTCGGCTACTGGTAACCACCCGTCCAGTTTCCGTCTGCTTGGCCAAGGATGCAGAGGAGCACCCACCCGCTGTCGAACTGGAGGGAAACTCGATGCCTGCCTTGCGCCTTCTTCCCTTCAAAAGGAACTTGCGCCCAACGTGGGGCTCGAACCCACGACCCTGAGATTAAGAGTCTCATGCTCTACCGACTGAGCTAGCCGGGCACACGCGCAAGTCCTACGTTGTACCTCAGAAGACTGAAATCTACATGCAGGGATGAGGACACACTTTAAAAAGTAATTGCATAAGTATTATGGAGCACCTACTGTGTGCCTGATTGTCCTAGTGACTAGAGCCAGAGGATCGGAAGCCTAGCATCCCTGAACCTGGGAGAAGTGGCTGCGCGGGTTCCCGAGGGGGAAGAGCAAGAGAGCTGAGGTGCCAGATCTGAATTTACATTAGAGAATTTATGGAGGGCGTGCTGTGAGCTCTGTCCTGCTGGGGTCTGGCTTCACTGAGCGTCTACCAGAAACAGAAATAGACATACACGTGTCCTTCCCTCTGTGTGAGGGCAGTTCTTTCTCCTACGGAGGCAGAAGCAGCGTGGACGAGGAGGTAACCCTTTAAATGAAAGGGAGGCTAAAAACAAACAAACAACACCAAAACTGAAGTCCTGTTTCCGCCCGGTTTCGAACCGGGGACCTTTCGCGTGTGAGGCGAACGTGATAACCACTACACTACGGAAACCCACACCACTTGCCCTTCACTAACACTACCTAGAAGCTACACTGGGGAGATTAAGGGGCTGAAGGAACCCAGACTTCCAAGTAAGTGACTGGCGTTTTCTGAGCTGCCAGCTGAACTGTGTTCAGGTCTCGTATCCACACTTCTTTTGGCGTGGCTTCCTACAGTTGTTCACCAACGAGAATTCGTGATTTTAGCGTTTCATGCCACCCCTCCGAGGAAGCAGGCGTTCACTCCGAGTTTCCCTACTAGGTGGGAAGCGCCTCGAGAACAGGGTGAGTTCTGCGTGCGCAGCCCTGGCATTCCGCAGCGTTTCGCACTCACTGAGACTTCTGTACATGAATTGCGTTCCTGTAACTCCCCCTCCAGTTTTTGTTTTCTTTTTAAAAATTCCTCAAGTATTATTTCAATCGCCCGAATAATCTATTTGGCAGAGATGCTCTACGCACAAAAGCAGCATCTTTGGTAGCATAGTTCTACAGCCTGGATGAGATTCTCAAAAAAAAAAAAAATAAATAAATAAATAAATAAATAAATAAATAAATAATAATTTAATACCACAAACCCAATTGGAGCCCATTCTCTTAGACTGAGACTCCATGAAGACAGACCTCGAGGTAGTTTGGACGCGGAGCATGCATGGTGCCCACTCAGAAAGTGCTGAATGACTTAACTCACTATATGTTAATTAACATGGCTTTGAAATTGTATTAACTCTAATTTCACAAAACCCTCTGATGGCAACTATTATACTTATTTTATACGAGTAAACACAGGACTACAAAGATATCAAATACATTTTTAACCTCCCCCCCCTTTTCTACACTTTTCAGCACCTTGCTTTTCTCACTTCAGAGTAAATCGTGAAGGATTCCCTTTTTACAGATAGTGTTCCACTGTGTGAATGTTTATGTGACGGTTTCACTACTCCTTTATTGATGGGCAGTTAGAAAAGTTCATCTAAACGCTACGACAGTGACCAGACGGCAGTTTCTAATGCGCGTGGAAATGTCAACTACAGTGGGGAGGTTGGAGAAGATGTCCGGTCGCCTTCGGGATCCCTGAGGCACTCTGAGTTCCCAACCAACAAAGTCCTCGGCCTAGAAGGGCCGGAAGTACTTGAGGGCGCTCACCGGGACCCGCCCCTCCGCTTCCGGCATCAGCTGTGGGGAGTCCCTGGCGTTGTCCTCCTTGTCCGGTTAGTAGGATGGCGCTGGGCCGAGGCAGTCATAGCACCGAGAGCGGACGGCCGTTAAGAGCCTCAACCTTTCCCCGAAGTTTATCCCCAGTGGCGGGGGATGGAGGAGGCCGGTCCTTCCGAGTTGTCTGCGTTCCCTGCTCCTTCGTATTACAGAGACGTGGGCCTCCATCGTTGTAGCCCTCCCGTCCTGTTCCCGTGTGCCTGCTAGAGCGTCTCCTCGCCGTTTCCTGTCGCCCAGGGGCCCGAGAGGAAAGAAGGGGGCGTAGCGCTACCGCGGGGGGAACTCGCGAGCTTAGGTGACTCGCAGACACCGGAAGTGTTGAGAGGGAGGCCGGAAGTGAGGGGGCGGAGCCAGGAAGTGAGGAGGGGCGGGGGTTTATGAGGAGGCCAAGGGAGCGTTGGGACAGATTTGCACTCAGGGCCACCTGAGGGACTTGGCTGTAGCGCTCAGCTCTGTCCCCTCCCCTCGCAGAGACACGGTTGTCGTCTAGGAGTAGGGAACTTTGTGGAGGGGGGGTTGTCGGGAGGACCTTTCTGTGTCTGCGATTGAGGCAAGGTGTGGAGAGGCGGGGTGGGGGTGGGGCCGGGTCGTCAGGGCGTCTGAGAGGGAAGACCCCCGCCCCCGCCCCCCCACCGCCCATCTACACTGGCTGACTGGACACTAAGATGGCTGCCGTTGCCATGACACCCAACCCTGTGCAGACCCTTCAGGAGGAGGCGGTGTGCGCCATCTGCCTCGATTACTTCACGGACCCCGTGTCCATCGGCTGCGGGCACAACTTCTGCCGAGTGTGTGTAACCCAGTTGTGGGGAGGGGAAGATGAGGAGGACAGGGACGAGTTAGACCGGGAAGAGGAAGAGGAGGACGGAGAGGAGGAGGAGGTGGAGGCTGTGGGGGCCGGTGGAGGGTGGGACACCCCCATGAGGGATGAAGACTATGAGGGCGACATGGAGGAGGAGGTCGAGGAGGAAGAGGAGGGTGTGTTCTGGACCAGTGGCATGGGCGGGTCCAACTGGGACAACATGGACTATGTGTGGGAGGAGGAGGACGAGGAGGAAGATTTGGACTACTACTTGGGGGACATGGAGGAGGACCTGAGAGGGGAGGATGAGGAGGACGAGGAGGAAGTGCTGGAGGAGGACGAGGAAGAGGAGTTAGACCCCGTCACCCCACTGCCCCCGCCTCCAGCCCCTCGGAGGTGCTTCACCTGCCCCCAGTGCCGAAAGAGCTTTCCCAGGCGGAGCTTCCGCCCCAACCTGCAGCTGGCCAACATGGTCCAGGTGATTCGACAGATGCACCCAACTCCTGGTCGAGGGAGCCGTGGGAACGAGCAGGGCATTTGTCCCAAACACCAGGAAGCCCTGAAGCTCTTCTGCGAGGTGGATGAAGAGGCCATATGTGTGGTGTGTCGAGAATCCAGGAGCCACAAACAGCACAGCGTGGTGCCATTGGAGGAGGTGGTGCAGGAGTACAAGGTGAGAGAAGTAGAAGATGGGGAGTTTTGTGGGGGTGGAGAGAAGCTGGGAAAAGGCAGTATGTCCCCTCCCACTCCCCAGAACTTCATGCACTGATTCTCCTTTTCTAAGCACTTAGTGGCATCAAGGTGGGTTGGAGTGAGAAGGATCCTGTACACTGGGCTGCATGTCTTGGGGGGAAGCCACTGCTGTTTCACACTTCCATTGTCCCTAAGTGTAGGAGTACAGGTGACAGGTCCCTCAGGCTTTACCACCAGTCTCATTTTCCTCTGGGTAAGTTTTCAGTCTATCCTTGACTTGGACCCTGGAGATGGAAAGGACTTGAGGCCTCAACAAGAAAGGGCCCTAAGGAGCAGGAGTGTAGAAATGACTACTAGTGTCAGACCCAGATGCTTTGCACTTGCCTTTTAATGGGTTTCCTACCTACCCCATGATACAGCTTGGTTCTGTCCTTGAGGACTTTTGTTAAATCTGCATCAGTCGGATGTACTGACTAGAAGTTCTTACCTTACCTGAGAATGCAGATAAAAGGGAGAAGCTTTTAAGTCAGAAGACCAGGCTCTGCACTCACTCACCCAGGCATCTCTAAAAGCCTTGGAGCATTAATTTTTCCAGGGTTAAAAGTTAATATTTACTGAACACTTAACTTACTATGTACACCAGGCACTGTACTAAGCACTTTTCATGGACTATCTCATTTAAAACTTCAGACAACCCTGTGAGTTTGATATGGTTTCTGTCCCTTTTTTACAGATTAGGAAATAGACTTAAGTAATATACACAGGGCCACATAGCTACTAGTAAGTGATGGACTTGGTTATGACCTGCCCCTGTGCCCCTGCATACTGTTAACAGTGTCATCACCATTTAGGTGTCTGTCATTAGTTTGACTTTACTGATATGTGACTTCTTGGAGTCTGATTCTAGTTTGGTTAATACTTTGCACCCTACTTCTGGCCTTTACTCTTTTGGGATACAGGTAAAGGAGATTGGTCTGTGAGACAGCCAGCACAAATAGCACTACTTAGTGAAGGCTTGGAAGGGTTTGAAACAGTGGGACCAGGAGGAAGAGAGGGTAGCTCCTGTGTGGTCTGTGCATTACCCCAGTTTTAGAGTAACGAGTCTAGAGCTTCTCAGCTATGAGTGGTACAGCTAAGACAAACTTACATCGTCTCATGACAAGAAACTATGTCTTCCACACAGTGATACTCCCAATTACTAGGGGAGTTTTCAAAAGTACAGTGGGCCCTACCACTAGAGATTCTGAGTCAGAGACAGGGAGAGTGTCTTTAAGAAAGCCCAGCCTAGCATTGGCATCACTGCATTGGTAATATCACCTGTTGTTTAGGCTCTGTGTTGTTAGGGGAGGTTGTGATTTCCTTTTGTCCTTTTTATCTCCTCTTGGCTCCTCAGTGGGCAGTTTGTTAATTAAATGTTGGGATGGACTATTCATGGACATTCCACTTGTTCTCCACCCTCCTTCTACAGGGCTCTTCTGAAGGGCTTCTGAAAATGGATTTTTATTTGTGAATTTGTGTTAGCCATGTCTGTTGTATGCCAGCCTAGTAGGGCTCTGCAATTTGAGGAGGCCACATAGATGCAAATAATCTGCCATTAACTGATCAGCAAATGTAAATACATGGATTTTATTATTTAGAACTAATTTGAGTGATTCCTTTTTTAATTTACAGGCCATTTTATAGGTACGTAGTTTATTCTTTTCAAATCTGTACACTAACTAGCACTAGTTTGGAACAGTGTTGTTTTATAGAAATATTTTTTATTGAGTAGGTAATAATATGGATGATGTATAAATAAATCTCCTAAAAAAGTGAAAGTTCTTGAAAATTTCTCTTAAAATAGTACTCTGTTTGGACTTGTGCTCATGAATTTGTCAATGATTTATGAAAATTATTAAATGGGAAATTTAAGCATCATAAATTCTGAACAGGATTGGAGAAAAATAGAAGGTAATATCAAAAAACAAAATTTTTTGTAGTTTATGCTACTTTCATGTCAGGGGTTGATTGTAATATTATTAATGTAATTTTTTCTAGAACCACTCATCCTGTGCAACAACCACTGCCTTTTGTACTCTTCTGGGTCAGTAACCTCTTTAGTTCAAGGGTCATTATCAGGTTGTCATTGGCAGTTTAGACATAGGTAGAGAATACTAGATAACATTTATTGATCTTTACTATGTGCTACTGTGTGAAGCATACTGTCCATAACATGCATTCTGTTATTCCCAATTCCCATGTAAGATGAGGAAATTGGAAGTGCTGCTTGCCTCAGGTCACCTGGCTACATTTAGGTTTAGATTGGAGTCTAGGCTTGAGCTCTTCTGCTCTGTATTACCTCTCAAGGAAAAAGGCAGAAGTAGTAGGAGACATAAAAAAAAAAGGAAAGAAAACAGGTTGGGCCTATTTCTGGTCTCTAACAGCCCTTTAAAGAAAAAGATTCTGGGGGTACCTGGGCAGTTCAGTCGGTTAAGCCTCTGAGTCTTGATTTCAGCTCAGGTCATGATCTCACTGTTCCTGAGATAGAGCCCCACGTCTGGGGGCAGGGAGCCTGCTTGGGATTCTCTTTCTCCCTCTCTCTCTATCCCTCCCCTTGCTCTCACAAAATAAATAAATAAACATTAAAAAAAAAAAAAAGATACCGTTACAAGAGATTGGAACATAGAGCTGAAATGCATATTTGCCGTGAAGGTTAAAATCTTAGGAAGAGAGAGGTTTTGTTTTCCATTTATATTTATTTAATAATAATTAAAAAAAATTTTTTTTAATGTTTATTTTTGAGAGAGAGAGAGTGAGCTAGGGGAGGAGGAGAGAGAGGGAGACACAGAATCTGAAGTGGGCTCCAGGCTCTGAGCTGTCAGCACAGCATAGAACTGATGAGTGGTGAGATCATGACCTGAGCTGAAGTGGACATTCAACCAATGGAGCCATCCAGGCGCCCCAGTAATAATTTTTTTTAAGTTTGTTTATTTTGAGAGAGAGCTCGTGTGAGGGTGGGACAGAGGGAGGGGGAGAGAGAAAATCCCAAGCAGGCCCAGTGCTCTACTCAAGGCTTGAACCCACAAACTGAAATCATGACCTGAACCAAAACCGAGTCTGTCTCTTAACTGACTAAGCCACCCAGGCACCCCTTGTTTTCCATTTAGTAAGTGAGTGAGAGAGAAAGCAGATGGACAAAGAGGCATAGAAATTAAAATAAGTAAAGTGGGGCCCCTGCCCCACAAGGAGCCATTGTGTCCTGGCAGAGACATATTTAAAAACCATTACAGTGTCTAGGAAGTATTGTAAAGGTTGTATTCATGTTCCTTGGGATGACAGAGGAAGTTGGGGGCAGGGAGGACCATGGTCAGGTAGCTGGTATTTAAAATTTTTTTTTTTTAACGTTTATTTATTTTTGAGACGGTGAGAGACAGAGCGTGAACAGGGGTGGGTCAGAGAGAGGGAGACACAGAATCTGAAACAGGCTCCAGGCTCTGAGCTGTCAGCACAGAGCCCAACGCGGGGCTCGAACTCACGGACCACGAGATCATGACCTGAGCCGAAGTCGGCCGCTTAACCGACTGAGCCACCCAGGCACCCCAGGTAGCTGGTATTTTAAAGGAAGAATGCCTTGGGCCAGGTGGAGAAAGGAAATCCCAGAAAGAGGGAAGAGCATGTATGAAGATAATAGAATTACATTCGGGAAAAGACAGTTTTATGTGGCTAAAACTAAGAGTCTATGTCAGAAGGGGTAAGTGTAGCAGAGAAGTCTAGAAATGTAGAGGCAATGAAGGAACCTCATATTTTGCAGGTGATTGAGAACCACTGAAAGATTTTTAGCACAGGCACAAAATCATCAGAGAAATATTTAGAGATGAAAGTTATGAGGAAGATTGCTTTTGAGGGCTGGAACATTTCATATGGAAGGACCTTGTGTGGTGAGGGGCTCAAGCCAGGTCCACCCCAACTCTGGGTATGGAGCTCTATGGTCACCAGGATCCTACCAATAGAGAACACACTCAGCGGTGTGTTCTTCTATACATGAGTGCAGGCAGAGGGTTGGAGGCCTTTGTCATCATCTGAAGAGAAGAGAGGGGAGGAAGAGAGTATGATGCTCATCTGATACCTGTGATGGGGGTCAGGCTTTGAGCCCCAGTCCAATGCAGGGAGGATGGGGGAAGTGGGCACTGAAAGCAGGTGCCTCTCCTATCCCAGGCTTCTAACCTTCCTTTTCTCATTCCCTCAGGCCAAACTGCAGGGGCATGTGGAACCACTGAGGAAGCATCTAGAGGCTGTGCAGAAGATGAAGGCCAAGGAGGAGAGGCGGGTGACAGAACTGAAGGTGGGTGAATGTCCTTGATAGGGCTTACTGGCTCTGTGATCAGGGCAGGGAACATGGGTTGTCTACTCTCAGAAGTGGTGACAAGATTCCCTGAAGAGGGACCTGGGAGAGAGGTAGAGACATTCCCAGGGTTTTGAAGAAAGAGGGGCCTTAAAGGGTCAGGGGGCACATTTATTCTAGGTTCCAGAATGGAGTGGAAACAGATCTAGTGTAGAGAGGTTGGGTCTGTGGCCCAAGCCTGAAGAACAGGCTTACCACCCCAGACACCTCACTTCAAGGCCTATGCCCACCAGGCTGGATAGCACAGAGGGCAGAAGTGGGCAAGGCAAAATCTACGTAACGGCCATCAGAGAAGCCCCAGGTCCTAGGACAGATGGTAGGTGGTAGGTAGAGCAACCCTGAGCATGAACGGGAAGGGGAGGGCATGGTGTTTAATAGAGGATAGAATGTTACAGAGACTTTGTCTTCTCTAGTCCAGTGTTTCTCAGCTGTTTTTCTTGATTGATCACCCCTCCCCAAGGAGTATTTTTAGATATTTTTTCCCTAATACCACCCTCCCCACCCCCAACTCTGTACGTGTGTTTGTAAGGTCAGCAGAAACTGGAATGGCCTGGCACTGAGCTTTGGAGACCAAGACAGGACATCCTTCTTGTCTGACCTCTTCCCTCATCTTTCCCTGGCCAGTGGGTGGGTCTTGCCACTTCCCAAGTCTTGTACTTATTTTTTTGCCACCTACACATTAGGGACTCTGCTGCTGGCAATTGCCACACACTGAGTGTGTCTGGGAGCCAGGGGGTCCTCTTAGCCAAATGCTCAGATTGAGACTTCTGGGGTCCTGGGATGCAGAGAGAAGATGTCAGGGTCTGTGTATCACTGGGACAGAGAGTGAAGCTGACTTTCCTTCACCGACTTAGCCAGTCAGAACTTCCTTCCTCACTCTGGCCTGTCCCTCTTTGTCCCAAGAATGTCTCTAGCTGATGATACCTGCATGGAAAGCATGCCCACTATCTGGGATTGCCCAGTCCAGGCAAATGGGGTGAGATTAGGCAGAAGTTTTCTCTGATTATATATAGACTACAGTCTACACAATGATATCCATGATTTTGCCTTTTGGCTTTTAAAGTGTAAAATAACATTTGGCCGTTTACAGAGAAAGTTTGCTAGACTCCTGATCTAGAAGGATTCGGTGACTTTTCCAAAGTCATTAGTAGTATAGTCAAGACCCTAACTTGATATCTTGATTCCTGAATTTTTAATTTATTCATTGCAAAAAACTTTTACTAAGTACTGGTGCTGTTCTGAGGTCTGAGGATCCTGTGACAAAAAACTTACGCAGTGGTGGAAAAGGATGTTAAAAGATACTTCAATGTAAACAACATTTCAAATTAATATTAATGCTGTGAGGATATATAATGAATGATATTTATGGGAGATACGATGGTATTTATGGGGGTAGTCCTGATTTAGATCTAGTGGGGAGAGAAGGCTTCTCTCAGGGAATATTTTTAAATTTAGATCTGAAGAATGAATCAAGTTAGATAGCCAGCGTGGAGATAAGTTGCAGGCAGAAGTTAGTGAGTTTGAGACCAGTGTGCTTTGGAGTGTGGGAGTGGTGCCTGGTAAGGCTGGGAGGTGGTGGAAGGGACAGGGGCCCCTTTCCATTTGGGATGCAGAGCTCCATTACCTTGGATTGAGGGGCAGCAGTTGCAAAATTGGAAGTTTATGTTTCTGTGTGTTGAGGTGGTATCCACCATCCCCTTTGCATCATCCCAGAGCCAGATGAAGTCAGAGCTGGCAGCTGTGGCCTCGGAGTTCGGGCGGCTGACACGGTTTCTGGCTGAAGAGCAGGCAGGGTTGGAGCGGCGCCTCCGAGAGATGCACGAAGCCCAGCTAGGGCGTGCAGGAGCAGCGGCCAGCCGCCTGGCGGAGCAGGCTGCCCAGCTGAGCCGCCTGCTGGCGGAGGCCCAGGAGCGGAGCCAGCAGGGGGGCCTGCGGCTGCTCCAGGTGAGCAGTGCCCCCTTCCCTGTCTCCCCCTGCCTTCCCCCCAGCACCCTGTATTTGCTCTGTTAGGCAGTGCTTACCAAACATCTGTTCAGAGCTGCCTCTCTTCTCATTGGGAGGACCCATGATAATTTAACCTAAGACCAAAAGGTTTTTTGAGGCTGGGGACAGGGTTAATGCCAAATGTGGTGTGTGTGTGATTATACCCAGTGAAAAGAAAGAAATTCAATTGTATAAAGAGGGTTTTAAAGTAGAGTAAAGGAAAGAATTTTTGACAGAGACATCCTGAGAAAGATGCCTAAGTCATGTTGTAAAAATTCTTTTACTGGGGTTGAAAATTCTATTATTGGTCTCACAGCAGGATGAGATAAGTGTGCTAGGGCATAGGGATGATTGAGATGGATACACACTTACTGAGGGTCTTGAGGGTTGCTTTTTCTTACTCCCTGTTCAAGTTCAGTCCTTTCTCTGGCTGGAATCAGATTGAGAGAAAGGAGCTGTCTGTGTGCAGCTGACTCTCTCTTTGTCTCTTTTTCCCTCTCCCTCTTTTTGTTTCTGTTATTCCCAGGACATCAAGGAGACTTTCAATAGGTGTGTTGCCACCCTTTATCCTTTGTGACCCAGTGGCATCTGGTTCCCCATCCCTACCTCTCTTGGATATCCCGCTCCTTTCCTTCCTTCCCCAGGACCCGAGTTTCTGCCTCCTGGACCCTCCTCTCCTTCCCCTCAGCTTCTGCTCTTCCCTCTGGGAATATCATGGTCCCACCCCCTGCCCGGTCCCCTTCCTCTAGGTGTGAAGAGGTACAGCTGCAACCCCCAGAGGTCTGGTCCCCTGACCCGTGTCAGCCCCATAGCCATGACTTCTTGACAGATGCCATCGTGAGGAAAATGAGCCGGATGTTCTGTCAGGCTGCCCGAGGTAGGGAGGTCACCTGTACGACCTTCCTTTTCCTTTCCCTTCACAGACCTGAGATTGGGTTCTGAGGAGGAGGTTGGGCCTGGTGGGGGGAAGACTGGGGCTAAGGTGGAGCAGGATACAGGTAGGCTGCTTGGGGCTTCAAGCTAAGAGTAGTTTTTGACCTAGACCAGGTAGGTGTTGATGGTGGGAGGGGAGGGTGGATAGCAAGAGCCAGGGCCAGAGGGAAGACCTGTCCAGGGTCCTGGAAACAAGAGTTGGGTAAGAGGTGGAGCTCATAGGAACTAAAGTCTGGTCTCTAGGATGGGGAGGGGTGAGGACAGCTGGAAGGCAGGCAGGGAGGGAAGCAAAGGGGAGGGCAGCAGGAAAGGCTGAATCTTGGAGTTGGCTACTGATGGGGAACAGTTGTTCCAGCCTTGGCGTATTTGTCCTCCCCCTCCCCAAGTGGACCTGACGCTGGACCCTGACACGGCTCACCCGGCCCTGATGCTCTCCCCTGACCGTCGGGGGGTCCGCCTGGCAGAGCGGCGGCAGGAGGTTGCTGACCATTCCAAGCGCTTCTCAGCCGACTGCTGCGTATTGGGGGCCCAAGGCTTCCGCTCTGGGCGGCACTACTGGGAGGTAGAGGTGGGAGGGCGGCGGGGTTGGGCGGTGGGCGCTGCCCGTGAATCGACCCATCATAAGGAGAAGGTGGGCTCTGGGGGATCCTCTTTGGGCAGTGGGGATGCCAGCTCCTCACGCCATCACCATCGCCGCCGCCGGCTCCACCTACCCCAACAGCCCCTGCTCCAGCGCGAAGTGTGGTGTGTGGGCACCAATGGCAAACGCTACCAGGCACAGAGCTCAACGGAGCAGACACTGCTGAGCCCAAGTGAGAAACCACGGCGCTTTGGCGTGTACCTGGACTATGAGGCTGGGCGCCTAGGCTTCTACAATGCGGAGACTCTAGCCCACGTGCATACCTTCTCAGCTGCTTTCCTGGGCGAGCGTGTCTTCCCTTTCTTTCGAGTGCTCTCCAAGGGTACTCGTATCAAGCTATGCCCTTGATTAGCCTGCCACCCGCAGGGGCCCCTCTGGTCAGCACTTGAGGGGCGGGTGGTGGTGGAGGGTGTCCCATAAGTTTAGGGGCTCAAAGGCTCCTTCCACTGTTTGTTGCTTCCCACTCCCCTTTGACCCCAGGCCCGCTTCTCCCTCTAGGAGCCTAAAGAACCTTCCTGGCCTGCAGCTCTGCCTTCTCTCACCTGCAATGTCTGTCCAACAGGTCTGCATGGGTCCCTGATGAGAACAGCTGCCTGGTTTTCCTTCCCTCTGTCCACCCAGGGTTTTGAGTAGGAGTTGAGGGGAGATTTAACTCTATTACTTAACTTCCCTTTCCTTGCCCCTACTCTTCACCTTGTCAGTTCCCAGGCTGGGATATTTGGGCAAGACTCCTGTCTGCCCCGAATTCCATTTTCTGATGCAAATTTTAGCTAAGGGATTTGGAAGCTTTTTGGGGAGGCGGGTTAGGCAAAAGGGTAGAGCTGGGTAATAAATGTCTATTCTCTGGGGGAGGTAGGAGGGATTCTAGACTCCTTCCATCCCCAATTTCTACCTCCATAGACTGGCCAGAATTTAGCTTGAGATCTGGAATGGGCAACATAATTGAAACTACATACCATTGTATTACCCAATAAATTATTTTCTCCCCCACCCTTTTTCCAGCACTCACATTAGGAGTAAAGCTCACCCCGCCCATCCCCTCCAGGTCTTTTCACTGCCAGGCTCCTTTCCTCTTTGTCCAATGAAGTTCCTTGTGTCAGTATCCAGCCTCATATATTAGTTCTCTCCATCTGGTGAGCCCTGACCAGGAGCCTGGGGACAGGGGTTTGGATCCCCAGGAGAGCCTTGGGTATAATCTATTTTTCTAGTAACCCCTTGCCTTCTGTCACTTGTCAGCTTTTGTCCTTTGCTTTGATGGCAGAGGTCAACTTCTGTTCCTGGGGGAAAGGGAAGACGGGATGTGTTGTGGAAATAAAGTTTATTTGCTTCTTTTGTGGAGTCCTTTCCTTTAGGTGAGCAAAAATAGAATGTAGGGCCAGGGTTTCTTCCACAGTAAGCCAGTCTCTCCAATAAACGTAATGACACAGAACTGAGGACTGATTGTACCTTCCCCATAACCTGCATTTTACACCACGCATGTTATTTCCATAGATTGGGATATTCACTCTCACCCCATTTGAATATCTACATAGTTTTATTGGTACCCTCTTCAGCATGCACTTTGAAAATTGTTTGCCACTTGTGTATCACTGCTTTGAGGTTTTAGGATTCTGGTTTTCCCAAGAATCTTTACATTTCTAAAGTCTTGCCATGTGATTGCATCTAGCTGAAATCCCATAAAATTGAAGCTAAAGCCACAGTAGCCTTATCACCATTAGGAGTTGATGGCAAAGGAAACTGTACAGGCTACTTCAACATGCCACATATTTACTTAGCCACTACCTGAGAAAAAGCCAGCTGTGATTGTATTTATGAATACCTGCAGACTACATAATTTTTAATCTCCAACAATGGAGGGAGTAAAAAGGACCTGATCTTAAGCAGAAACTCTTTTGGGGAGAGTTGCCTTATCATAGACGAAGGGTTCAAAAAAATCTCCATTTTAAGAAAAAGACAACTTGACAGACTACACTAACTTGAGTTTCAAGATATCTCATATTACCTTGAGGAATGACAAATGCCTACTCTATTTATGTTACAGATTGAACTGAGATTTTACTATTCCCAAGGAACATTTTCTCCAGGCTTAAGCAAGGCCCCAAGGATCTATACCTGAGACACAGTACATTGTGATGCAACCCAGCGTTAGAAAGCAGTTTTGCTTATCAGAGAAAGACACTATAAGTCAGCAAACCAATGTTTTATTTCCAAAGTTCTGCCCTCTATTTCTAGCGGGTGCCAATGGTCACCTGCCACACTCGCACCAGGTTGTCCGTGTAGCCAGCAAACAGAGTCTGCAAGGGAGAAATGACAGTGATAGGTCATGTCAGAGCCATGGAACTCTGCATTCCCTTCTTTTAGGACCCCCAATCTTCTAACCACCAGGTTGTAGGTGGTATGTATTCCTAGAGGAAGCAACAGCTGGTAGTAAGGACTCATACTCTTGTAAAATGATTAAGTTATCCAAAGTGTTAACTGAAGGTAGGTAATCATTGCTTGTTAGATCAATTTTCCTTCCAGTGCAGGAACATATACTCTGTTCACTGGTAGAGCTAATTTGGTTCTCTCAAATCAACCTGGCTAGTTTTGTCATTTCATTTCATGTCAAAGACATTCTAAGAGCAAAGAGGGGGAGAGAAAAGGTAAAAGCTGAGTCACTTAAGCAGAGACCCACTTACCTGGCCATCAGCAGACCAGGCCAGAGAAGTACACTGGGGTGGCTCTGCCTTGCTGCTGGTACTGATAACTTCCTGCTTCAGTTCATCTACAATGATCTTGCCTTCCAAGTCCTGGGAAAGGGGCAAAATCAAGGTAAGGAGGGATTCTACTACAAGCATCCAAGGAATAGAGGCCAAGGATGTTGTGAAACAGCCTAAAATGCATAGGACTGTCTCCCCTCCCCCCACCAAATTATCTAGACCAAAAGGTTGATTATGCTGAGACTGAATAAATTGCTGTAATTTGTGACACCCTTTAGTAGGTAAGTATCGTGTACCACTGCAAATCCCAATCCTAGCAAGTTGTAACTTGCTCTTCCTGGGTCTCCACTGATAGCCTGATGATCAGCAGTTGTTCAGGAAGCTCAAATCCCAGCAGTGACATATCAGGAAATCACAACATTGCCATGGCTCACAAGAGTAAAGCCAGGAGCTCGGCCCTCAACTGTAGCCCACACTCACCCAGATCTTGATGCTGGGTCCTGTGGCAGCACAGAGCCAATATCGGTTAGGACTGAAGCACAGGGCATTGATGATGTCCCCACCATCTAGTGTATAAAGGTGCTTGCCTTCATTAAGGTCCCACAGCATAGCCTGGCCATCCTAAGAAGAGGAAAGGGGAGTCAGGGTAATATGAAACCTATTCCAGGTGTTAATCTCTACTGTCAAGATTCTGTCTTTTTTTTAAAAAAAAATTTTTTTTTTTCAACGTTTATTTTTGGGACAGAGAGAGACAGAGCATGAACGGGGGAGGGGCAGAGAGAGAGGGAGACACAGAATTGGAAACAGGCTCCAGGCTCTGAGCCATCAGCCCAGAGCCTGACGCGGGGCTCGAACTGGGGCTCGAACTCACGGACCGCGAGATCGTGACCTGGCTGAAGTCGGACGCTTAACCGACTGCGCCACCCAGGCGCCCCAAGATTCTGTCTTAATCCTTATTCTCCCTCCCACAACTTCCCCAAAGCTAATGATTCAAACACCAGTATATCTCTGAATGCCCCTCCGTTAATGCATGACACCCCATCAACCCTACCAAGGCCCTGACAATTTCTAAAATCACTACAATCAGTTCTGAAAACAGAATTCTAATATCAACAGCTTTAAGAAACCAGCTTTACTGAAAACAATCTTTTAAACAGTATGGTGTATATAATTTTTAGAAAACAATTTTCACAAACATTTACTCTTGGATTGCTACCTTAAGTATTTAAAAAAAAAAAAACACTGTCCCCCATTGAGTAGAATACTCCCAGCTCCTGAACATACCTTCCCTCCAGAAGCACAGAGGGATCCATCTGGAGAGACTGTCACAGTGTTCAGGTATCCTGTGTGGCCGATGTGATTGGTCTTCAGCTTGCAGTTTGCCAGGTTCCATACCTAGATATGGGAGGGTTAGGGGTAATAGGTGAAAAACCTGGCTCTGAATCCACTGGGGTCAGGAGGGCTCAAGACAAAAAAAGGCATGGCACCTTCTTTAAAAGTATTTCTGGATATGGTGGCCATTTTTCATTCTACCAGTAACAAAAAAGGTTAAAGAATTTGTCTTGGTCACCTAAGGACCATCAAGATTAAATAAAGAATGCTTCGTTGCTCTACAAGGGATATTGGGTTCAATTAGCTACTCCACACCAAGTATCAAAAACTAATAGTTAGAAAACAGCAATAGGAAAAGTCAACTGAGGAATAAAGCTTTCAAAGTTAGAACTTATGACCACCTACGAGGCAATGGGAACATTCTGGCTGGTAAAAGCCCTACATCCTGACTTCAAGCTCACCTTGACCAGCTTGTCCCAGCCACAGGAGACAATGATGGGATTGCTGCTATTGGGTGAAAAGCGGACACAAGACACCCACTCCGAATGGCTCTCATCCTAGAGGACAGAAAAGAAGTAAGGAGAAACTATCCTGTCCCATGAAACTACACCCTTCACCCCTTCCCTCAGTTACATGGGAGGTACACTGATGGCTTTGCACTCACATCCCTGGAACCCAAACCTTTAATATCAACAGATCCCCTTTGGAGCCCAAGCCAGGCTTGAAATCACCACATAACGCCAAGGTTAAGAAGGATGGGAGAGAATCTTCATGTGCTTTCTGCATGTGCCTTCACTGTTACCTGGACAGTATATTTGCATACACCCAGAGTATTCCACAGCTTGATGGTTTTATCTCGGGAGCCAGAGACAATTTGGCGGTTGTCGGAGGAGAAAGCCACACTCAGCACATCCTTGGTATGTCCTACAAATCTGCGTGTGGTGGTACCCCTAAGGAAGAGGACTTGGTCAGTCTCTAGACTCTGCAAACATTCTTCCACATCAGACTGTTTCCCTGGCCTTCCGTGGTCTTACTGGAGCTGCCATTACTCACATGACCCTGGACATGGTTCTGATCACAACATGGTTGAGCATGTGCCAGAGAATCCCTTCAGAATTGCAGGACATGTCCTCACTCCCACATGGGGATTGGCTGACAATGTCATCTGTCATCACTAGGATCCTCCATTATGTCTGACCATCCAACGACTGAGCTCCCAAGATAAAACATGTTCAAACCCTTGCCTACTCTCAACCACAGTATGTGGCAAAACTGCTCAACCAGCCCACTCTGAAGCAACTCTGCGAAAGTAATTAAAAGCAGCAAGGATGGAAGCCAAGCAACCCAACTACCTTCTCTATGTACGCCCTGCCTTACAGTTCCCACAATGAACCTCACTGTCCTTTGGAAACCACCTCCCAACAGCATCTACCTCATTTCTGCCCAGCTTTTTCCCAGTGCCCCAGAGTTAAATGAGCAGCTACTTGCGTTGTGAGATCCCAAAGACGAAGGGTTCCATCCCAGGAGCCTGAGAGGGCAAACTGGCCATCTGAGGAGATGACCACGTCACTAACGAAGTGGGAATGACCCCGAAGAGCACGCTGTGGGATGCCATAATTGGTCTCATCCCTGGTCAGCTTCCACATGATGATAGTCTTATCTAAGGGGAGGTAACACAGAAAATCCAGTGAGGAATCCCACAGCCCACTCACTGACCTACTGGATAATCCAGGATCCCTCAAGGTCATTGGTGGATTTACAAGAAATTAAGGACACTCAAGGGGGGAGGGGACCCCCAAGTCGAGAGTGCTGTCATTAGTCAAAGCTAAGTGATTCATTATTCCAAAAAAAAAGTCAAGTAGAACTAAGCAATGCCACTAGAATTAAACTTAGGTGTGGAGGCCTTTAGCAGATTATGGATGCCTTTTTGTGACATAACAGTCCAATGTCTGAATCTTATTCTGAGGTCTAATACATAAACACTGCTGCTTGGGTGTGGGAAGACTGTATGTGGGCTTCCTACAACTACCACTGAGGATGCCAGAAGTACTGGATTTAGTTGATTTACACACTACAAGGCTGGAAGCTTTCACTGAAAGGTGTTGGACTCGACACGCTTTCCGATTATGCGTCACACATGATCCTAACCTCAGACTGTTTTTAATAGCGTGGGGGCAAACAATAGCGTGTTCATTCAAACAAGAGAATGACAAGAAAAAAAAGGCAGAAAAGACAAGACACGGGCTTGCAAGGAGATTGGCATCAGGACTCCCCTTGGGAGTCCATCCAGGAAAAACTAGGCACAGGGCCGGGCGGCAGCTCAGAAACAGCCTCTGGGTCTCAGCATGGGCACTCGGATGGCATGTTGGGGTCATCACCGCCCCGCCCGACCCGTATAGGCTCTTGCACACTTAGCCACATCTGCGAGGAGGCGGGCAAGAAATAAAACCCCAATCCTGCAATCCTAGCAGCTACGAGCTGATCTATGTCTCGGCCTTTGCAAAGTGGAAAATGCCTCATGGGCTTATCCAGGCTGAGACTTAGGCCCGGGTCCGCATGCGGACGGAGTTTTCCGGGCCGCCAACTCGCGATCCACTGGAAACAACAGGAGACACGCGCAACCCACTTATCTTTCAACCCCTTGCCCCGCACCTCAGCCCGTACCTCGAGAAGCGGACAGTATCATGTCCGGGAACTGGGGGGTGGTGGCGATCTGAGTCACCCAGCCGTTGTGGCCCTTGAGGGTGCCACGAAGTGTCATCTGCTCAGTCATGGCGGCGGGGAGTGCGGGTGTCGCCGGGGCGACAAGGATGGAGTTGGATAGCTCAGACACTAGCACCACAGCCGCTCGCACCGCGGCTCTGCAGAGGAAAAGAGAGAGAAGGAACCCCACCGGAACCGGAAATACCCGTCCGCTCCAACAAAATGGCGGCCCCCATGATTCATTTCTGCCTAAGATGGCGGCGCCAGGTGGGGCATAGGGACAGGTGAAATGATAAAACTTCATGGTCCCCTTCCGCCACGCATTATAATTTAGCAGTGTCATACAAAAACATTCTGAAACCAACTCGGTCAAGTGTTTTAAAGAACCCATCAAACGTTCACTGGGGCGTGATGTCTAAGAAGCGGAAGAGAAGTGCACGGCACATTCCCGTCAGGATCGCCCAGCACCTTTGGTATTCCCACGTGGCACAGCCCGAGCCCCGCCCTTTCCGCAGGGTGGCTCGGAGGGCAACGCTGAGGGAGCTTAATTTCTGGGTGAGAACTGCAAGTAATGGTAAGCGATATGAAAAATATGGTATTAAATTTTTTTAAATACACTGTGCTCAGGTGAATTATTAAACCCTAACAGACTTCTGTCTCAGAGGGCAGCTCTTTCATCAAGAGGTTTTTGCTCTGAGGGAATTGGCTGAGGCACTCCCTGTTCGGAAGGGCTTAGTCCAGGCAGGAGTTAAGACGAAAATGGGTTACGGTGCGGAAAAGCGGGGAGGAACGAAAAATCGGTCCGTGGGCCGCTTATCGGTCACCGAGCTCTCGTCTAGGCAGAGTGCAGAGAGCCGTCATAGAAACTGAACGGCCGCGAGAGGAAAGGCCTCCGGGTTCTGAATTCTGGGGACTCGGGTCCAAAGCCGCTCTGGGCCTAACCACCTCCCAGAAAGGCCGGCTGGGGGGTCCAGGCGTGCCCCCAAGGAGGTGTCCTCAGACTGGGAAGCAGTGGAACATGGTTGCCTGGCTGGCTACCGCCCTCCCATTTAACCTCATGGTATGTGAGTATGTAGTGCCTCCCGCTACGGCACATTCTTGAAATTAAGATATGATGCTGGCTGGCAGCGCCTCTCAAGTATTTTTAATTTTATTTTTTTTAAGTTTATTTATTTTAAGAGAGAGAGGGAGGTGCACATGAACGGGGGTGGGGCAGAGAGAGAAGGAGAGAGAATATTCAGGCAGGCTCCATGCTCTTGGCAGAACGCTGGACACTGGGATCGAACTCACAAATCCTGAGATCATGACCTGAATCAAAATCCAGATTCAGATGCTTAACTGACTGAGCCACCCAGGTGCCCCTCAAATATTTTTTAAATGGGGGAGGGGGGGTTGCACAGACCAGGATGATAGCAGTGACTATCATTTATGCAAAATAAGGGGGATTATACATAATTATTTTGTTTGTAATGTGTATTATTTTTAGTTTCACATCTGTAAAATGAGGTTGGAAACAATACTATCAACCTAAAACAGTGTTGAGGAGAGTAAGTGAGTTAGGTAAAGCACCCAGGGACGCCTTGGTGGCTCAGTCAGTTAATCGACCGATTCTGGATTTTGGCCCAGGTCATGATCTGACAGTTAGTGAGTTCGAACCCTGTCCAGCTTTGCGCAGAGAGCACGGAGCCAGCTTGGGATTCTGTCCTCTCTCTGCCTCTCCCCTGCTTGTGCTCTATCTCTATCAATCAATCAATCAATCAGTCAATAAATGTAAAGCCGCCCAGAATGGTGCCTGGCAGAGTAAATGCAGGCAGCCTTAGCATTTCTTTGGTACCAGTTCCTGTTTTAGGTTTTGGGGGGAATACACCTGTGAGCCAAGACGGTGGGGACCTGTTTTTTGGTTTTTTTTGTTTTTTTTTTTTTTTGTTTTACATTTGATGCGGTGAGTGGAACGGAGATTGAGAGAGAGATTGGAGCAAAGAGAGGAAGAAGTAGGATACAGCCCTGTGGCTATATGGAAAGTTAATGTTCCAATAAGGGAAAGTATGTGGGAGGAGATGTAGTTGGAGAGACAGTCAGTGCAAAAGTCTTGAACTGGATTGTTGCAGGTGCTGAAACTCAAACCGTGAGATGGAGGTAAGGGGCAATTGACAAGAGGGCCAGCAGGCTTGGGGAAGAATCATGGCTCTTCAGGACGCTATCCTGACTCTGCTTCAAGGGTCCCAGTCACGTATGTCACCCGCCACCATAGCACCCCCAATTAGCTGTCTTCTTGCTTTTCCAACACTATAGTCCAACTCGACTTCGACCCATGTATTTTGTTTCTCCTCTTGTCGTGGGAGACTCTTACCTTCACCCACACCAATATCCAGCTTGCTGTTCATAACTGGGGTCATGCCAAGTGCCCTGGGCACTTGGCACAAATGGAGAGGTGAGAGATTCCACGCATCATCTAGTAGAGATGCTCAGCGCAAGCACTCCCCTGGCTGTTGACCTGTATACGCAGAGGATTTCCTCTCAGTTCAAGAACACGAGTTCTTCATCTCCTATCTCCACTCCCTAAAGAGATCATTGCTCAGTCACTTTATGTTTACCTGCCTGGAGAAATATCATTTGGCTCTCAGTTTTCTTGAATTTTGCCAGGGAGCTGCTGTGGAATCAGCATCCCTGAGGCAAGGCCAAGGGTGCAGGTTTAAAACGAGCCTCCCAGGTCTTACACATGCTCAAGGACGACGCTTCTAGGCATCTCTCAGTTCCTTTCCAGAAGAGGGCGGTTCTCAGGCTAGCCCCGCCCTCCCCCAGTCCCATCTTTGGCTCGCCGCTTCACGGAGTCCTCCCTGCCGCCTACCGAGCTCGAAATTTCTGGAAGTGCCCTTGACCTCCCCTAATTCCGTGGGCCTCTTCGTACGCCAGCTCCTTGCTCTGTAAGAGGATTGTGTTAGCGCCCCATCCTATGCGGCCAAGGGAGGGTAATTCGCGTTTTCTCCTGGAGCCTATTAGTACCGGTCTGGCAATGCCAGAGGAGAAGGAGAAATGGAATGTAGTGGACTTCCCCGGACGACCAGATTACAGGTTTTGGGCTTTCCACCTCCAGACTGGAGTTTTCCTCCAGTTACTGCCTGGCCTCCCGGCAAGCCACAAAGTCATTGAAGAGCATTCCTGAACCGAGGGAGGCATGGCCCCGACTCTGGGTGTAGCGAGGGGCAGGAAGGAGGGTGCAGCGGCAGCCTTTCCTTCTCAGCCCCAGCTGGAGTTGAGCCCCATACACACCTGCTTCCCTCTGGGTCCCCATGGTACCCTGTTAGGCATATGGGCTCACCTGGACTCCTCACACCTCAAGCCCTGCCCCCCAGTGGGATGACTCCCCTTGGCTACAGGATGCACAGTTCCCACAACGGGTCTATTGTGGCCAGCCTTTTCATTCCAGATGTCTTTAATCTGGCCTCTAGGAGGTGGAAGTCTGCTGGAGGGCCCCACCTGGCCTTTGGGAGAATTTCTCTGCAGAGCCTTCTTTCTGCTCCTCAGGCTGCCCCTCCTGGAGGGTTCCCCACCCACTTCTAGTCCCAGTCCCTGGGCTGCTCCCTTGTCTCCCACATCCTCACTGGCACCACTTCCATTCCCACACAAGGTAAGCATCCTAAGGGAGAAATTGGAGATGCTCTTTTAAGGAAGTCTGTCTTTTCTGCTGGGCATTCCTTAGACTCATACAGCTGGGAGAAGCCCCTCTGGTTTCCCTACAAGAGGTCCATAGCCTCTCTTTTAGGAACAGACCTCTATTCCCTCCTGTCAGCATTCAGGAGGTGAGACAGGTCTTCCCTTGAATGTGGTGGTGATAATTATTGTGGGTGATAGGTGAAGGGCTGAGGGAAAAGGATGTGGCCAAGGCCAGAGGGCCCACTGCCAGCTAAAGCGGGTGACTTCCCTTCATTCTACTGTTTCTTGGCAGTTTCAGTGTGGTTGGCTCTGGCCCATACTTACTTTTTTTTTTTTTTTTTTAATTTTTAATGTTTATTTATTTTTGGGAGACAGAGAGATAGAGTACGGGAGGGGCAGAGAGAGAGGGAGACACAGAATCCAAAGCAGGCTCCAGGCCCCAAGCTGTCAGCACAGAGCCTGATGCGGGGCTTGAACCCACAAACCATGGGATCATGACCTGGGCTGAAGTCGGACACTCAACTGACTAAGCCACCCAGGTACCCCTGGCCCATACTCCTTTTGTGGGTACACTGTCTCTCCCCTGCTCCTCCCAACTATCAGTTCTCTCCTACACAGAACACACACCTTGTTCTGCCGGGAAGGCCCACCATATTCCATCTCCACTGTTCTTTTCTTTCTTTTTTTAATGTTTATTCATTTTTGAGGGAGAGAGAGACAAACTGTGGGCAGGGGAGGGGCAGAGAGAAAGAGAAACACAGAATCTGAAGCAGGCTCCAGGCTCCAAGCTGTCAGCACAGAGCCCAACAGGGGGCTCGAACTCACCAACCACAAATCATGAACTGAGTTGAAGTTGGATGCTTAACCGACGGAGCCACCCAGGCACCCCTCACCCCCACTTTTCTTAATCTAAGCTTCCTTCAGGTCTCAACTCAGGTTGCCACCCCAGAGAAACCCTCTGTGACCCTCAAGTCTAAGTTAGGCTTCTGGTTTCATACCCTCATAGTGATGGTGTGCTGGGCCTTCATAGCCCTTAGCTCAGTTTCCCCTTAGTTGAATCCCTCAGGGATTTTCTCAGTGCCCTGAGGTCAGGGACTGGTCTGTTTGGGCTCATATGCTGCATTTGCTGGTAGAGGGTTTGGTTGTAGAAGATTCCAATCTTGGTAACTAGCCTCACAGGCTAAGTAGTTAAGGGCAAGTAGTTAAAGGGTGTTCCAGGCAGAGGGATCACCATGGGGAGGGGTTAGAGTGGTTTGCATGCAGAAGTTTTGGAGGGATGGTTTCAAATGGGAAGGTAGGAGAGAGTGAAACCCAAGGTGGCCAGAGAGCCTCTATCAGGAAGGAGTTGACTACTAAGGAATCTGGATTTGTCTTGAGGCCTAGGTCTTTCTCTTTAGGATTATCTCATCCCTCTCCTGCCTAGACTTGATTTTGTTGTAAAGTGTTTGGTCTCAGAATGGAGGGTAGGTTGAAGGTTGAAGGAAGACTAGAAACGACAAGAGTTCAGAAGTCACACAAGGGGGTTTGTAGGAGGGTCATGAGAGTCCTATGAAAGGAGAGACTGAGTGAGGACTTACCAATGGCCTTATGATGAGGGATTCAACATATCTAATCCATCTGTCTCCTCCCTACCCCACCTTCTGCACTCCAGTATCTAGAATTGGGCTCTGATTATAGAAACTAATTCATGATTGAGGCCTAAAGAATTAAGCTGAAAAAGATTAGAAAGAAACATGGGAAGTTCTGTTCTTATTGTAGGTTCTATTGCTTTCTTCCTGGTGAGAGGCAGGGATATGCTATTAAGTCAAAGCCAGGAAGAGATCTTGCAAAAAATCACATATCATTTCCTTATGTCTCTGGATAAATATTCATTGCCCATCTTAGGCAGAAATCTGAAGTCTAATAGTGAAAGCTGCTAAGGCATTCTGTTGGGTTTTCCCTGGGAGAGGGACTGTGGGTTCTCCAGGCCCTAGGTACTTCAGCAGATGTACAGCGAGAGGCTGTGGAAGTGGGTGTGGTCCAGGCAGGTGACTACAGGCCAGGTAGAATTATAAGACATGCTAGGAGAAGGCAAACCTCTGGCTTGTTAAAGGATTTAAAACAACAGTAGGTGGTAGGAAGAAACAAAAGATGACCCAAGGTGCCTTTTTTCAGCTTTCTCCTGGAAGACAATTTCATATGAACCAGAGTTGGGAAGGTATGTTAAAATGGAACCTTAAGACTGGCTAGCACACTGTAAGAGGGCTGAAGAGAAAACAGTTCTTTCTACTCACACTTGGATTAAATAGCCAGAGCTTGCTGAGAAATTCCATCCTTTGCTGGAGAGGGTAGACAGAGGATTCTATCTGATTAGGAAATGGCAGACAAAAAAGGGCAGGACCCCTAGGGGTCTTCTTCCAGGTGACCTGGGTCCTTCATCTTTGTGGGGCCCTGCTTCATACCAGGTGGAATAGTCAATGAGAAGTCTCTGACCAACTGCTGAGTCCTTTAGGATGGGGTAAAAGACTGGGAAGGCCTAAGCATGATCCTCAGTAGCTATGGAAGAATAAGCCTCAGTAGCTATGGAAGAATAAGACCTATTCTTTAAGGCTATTTCTAGCTCAAATCTCTGAGGTATCCATTTTCCTGCTTCTTTGGAAGGGATAGAAGTGGGGAGAAGAGTAGTAACTTAGCGGCCCATTTCCTTCCTTCTTTGCTGGTCTCCTGTCACAGCTCCTACACTTCTCACATTGTAAGATGAGCTATTTCCCTATGCCTGGGGTTCTCAAACTATACCTCTGAGGACTCTGGTTTGTGGGCAAAGACTATATAATTAAAAGTTAAATTTGTCACCACTTTTAGCTCTCCTCCTTTTCAGCCCTGTTATTCCTAAAACCTCTCACTTCCTCTTTTCTTATTTAGCACTGCCAGCACAAACTGCTTTCCCTTCTAGGACTCCATGATCTCCTTACCACTCTCTGTCAGGATTTAGGTGTGAGAGGAAAAAGGGAAGAACCCACTTACCTACTTTAATGCTAGGTTTTGCCCCACATCCCATTTTCAAAAAGTCAGGCACCAAATAAAACCTTATTTATACTTCTTTCCCCTCCTATTTTGAGGCCCCAGCTTTGGCTTTTTTGGGGAAGAGGGTAATGCAGTTTCTTTTTTAGCTGCCTTCCCATTAGAGTTCCTTATCACATTTCTCACATGTGATCCACATGAATCACAAGTGGAACTGTTCAAGGTTGTTTTAGTCAGATTTTTAAAAAAAAATGTAAGAAGGCCTTTATTTATTTTAATGTTATTTATTTTTGAGAGAGAAAGACAAAGCGTGAGCAGGGGAGGGGTAGAGAGAGAGAGGGAGACACAGAATCTGAAGCAGGCTCCAGGCTCTGAGCTGTCGGCACAGAGCCTGATGTGGGGTTCGTACTCACAAACTGAAAGATCATGACCAGAGCCAAAGTCGGATGCTCAACTGACTGAGCCACTTTCTTTTATATATTTGCTTCTGTGCCAAAAAATATCACCTTTGAGCCTGCCTCTTCTGATGGGGAAAAGAAAGTTGTCTCATTTCTTTTTCATCTTTCCTTTGGACTTGCCTCTATTCCTGAGTCATAGAAAGGACCAGAATTCAACGTGCCTTCTTTCTATGGAACTATACAATTCAATATAACTTGATAGCCACTAGTGGCTATTTCAAATTAATTAAAATTAAATACAATTAAAAATTCAGTTCCTGAGTTGCACTAGACACATTTCAAGAGCTTAAGTCATATGTAGCTACTATATCAAATAGCATAGATTTAGAATACTTCCATTGTTGCAAAGTCCTTTCAGACCTGGTATAACAGCCTAATGTCTTGTGTCCCCCTTTTTGTAATCTTTTATCAGTCAATAAATATTTGTAATAACTTTCAGTGTTCCAGGATTAACTTTCTGAGGGGGTCAGGAGTTGGAGGTGGGACATAGCATAGAATCTGTAGGTCCTATAAAGATTTCTGGAGGCATGGCATAGGGGCCAGAGGTTGGTGGCTAGTAGAGGAGACTCAGGTTTTAAGGAAGTGCTTTAGGGGTTGACGTTATACTTATTAAAGCAGGGCCACCCCACTCCACCAGGAGCAGGCAGGCTCTGGTTTTGTAAATTCTGCATAATACTTAAAAATCAAAACAAAAAATGACTGCCCTGTAGCCCTGCTGAAACTGATATTTGCTGAAGTGATTGTCTTTTATTACTCATCATTTCTAGATCTTGATTTCATACACTGCTTTATCTGTCATAGGCCTTGTTCTCCCAAATGGCAGTGACATATGCAGCTCTGGCTTAAAAAAAAAAGTTTGCTGGGGTGCCTGAGTGGCTCAGTCGGTTGAGCGTCCGACTTCGTCTCAGGTCATGATGATCTTGCACTCCGTGAGTTCGGGCCCTGTGTTAGGCTCTGTGCTGACAGCTCAGAGCCTGGAGCCTGCTTCGAATTCTGGGTCTCCCTCTCTCTCTGCCTCTCCCCCACTCATGCTCTGTCTCTTTCTCTCTCTCTGTCAAAAATAAACAAACATTAAAAAAATTTTTTTTTTTTAAGTTTGCTGACTTTGCCACCTGCCTGCCAAGAGCTGGGAGAAGTAGGGGTCATATCAATTAATACACTGATGCTAAGACCGTTTAATAAGGTTCTAGGTAGGTGGGGCTATTTTTCCATTGAACACTTTTTTTAAAAAGATAATATTAATTTAAATTTAATTTTACAGAGCACAAGCAAGCAGGGGAAGGGCATAGAGAGCAGGGGACAGAGGATCCAAAATGGGCTCTGTGCTGACAGCAGACAGCCTGATATGGGGCTTAAACTCACAAACCATGAGATCATGACCTGAGCCAATGTCAGATGCTGACTGAGTCATCCTGGTGCCCCATTGAACACTTTTAAACACCTATGTCAATCACTGGCTATAGGGCATAAGTAAAGCTGGTAATGGCACATCTGTGGATTTGACCACTTTCCCTGAGTCTAGACCAATGATTCTTAACCATGGATGATTTTGCTCCTGTCACCCCTCTCCACAAGACATTTGGAAATGTTGGGAGACATTTGTGGTTGCCACAGCTGATGGAGGGGTGCTACTTACATCTGGTGGGTAGAGTCCAGGGAATGCTCCTAGACATCCTATAATGCACAGGACAGCCCCAACCTGCAAAGAATTCTCTTATTCAAAATGTCATTAGTGCTGAGGTTGAGAAACGCTGGTCTAGACTACAGTGTGGATGCGTTCTTCATGCCAAGACTAATCATGAGGTCCAGGCTCAGCAAGAATCTATTAAATTGGGAAAGAAAAAAATTAGGAGTCAGTGAACTGTGGCCTCCACAAAACTGAAGAGCAGGTATAACTAGAGTGTGTTTAACTGCATTAGGAGGCAAAGAGCTAAGGTCATAGTGCAGTTTAAAGTGAGGGTTTCAGATATGTATAGCAAGTCTGTAAAGATGAGGTCCCAGGTACAACCATAGGAGTAGTGAGGACCAAGTTTAAACAGTCTGACTTGTGATACAACAGTCAATAGCTGAACCTAGTAGGGAAAACATTCAATAAATAGATGAATATCTGGTGAATATGGATATACCAGTTTTTCCTCAATGTTTTTGGAACTCATAGCTCTACTTTTCATATACGTAAAAATTTCACATTTTCCCTCCAGTGTTATTTAAAATTTCACAAGTATCATGACTAAAAATCAAAGCAAGGGTAATTTTGGAAGGCAAAAATTTATTCAGATGATGTGATAACTATGTCACTGTTAAAAGCCTTATCTTTCTTGGGCGGTGTAGAAGATGTAACAAAACACAAGCTGCTTTAACAATACTCTTGTACTGTTTTCTCCCCACAGCTAGATATACTCCACCCCCCCCCCCAAAAAGCTTTTAAGATGTAAAGAGAAAATGGAATAACAAATGGAACAAAGTCTTCACATATGCTTAGACATTTTATATCCCAATTTCTCTAGAGTATTTATCTGGAAGTTTCTAGTCAAAACAAACAGACTTAAAGTTCCACATACTCCTCTTAAAGGAATTGAACCAACCGACAGTTGAAAACATTCTTTATAAAAGCGACCCCAGGTAGGTTTTAAGAACAAGGTCAAGAACAATCACCCAAAATAGTTATGGATATTTCATATTTTTGTCTTGAAATAACATTCAGAAATCTAGTCCTTGAAAGATTGGCCAAGCAAGTTAGACATTTTTAGCATGAGTTTGCTATGTGTAGCTGGATTTTTGGCAAGTTTTGCTTAAAGTATTTCATAATGAGAGTGATGTTGGTGTTTGCCTTTTGACATTTCAGGGTCAATGTATTTTAAGCTTCAATGCATTACATTCTGTCAAAAGTTTTAATTTTTGAAATTTTAAAGAACAAATTCTCTTTAGATGGTGTTCCAAAATCAGAGGGTTATTTTGTCATTGGTGTTTCAAAATTAGTTCTGTCCATAAATTCAGCTGAGTACAGTTCTTTGACAACCAAGGAACCTTAGTACGTAAGAGAAAACACTCTCAATGGCATTCTGAACAGATCTTCAAAAATCAAGGCAAACTGGGATCAAATCTACTGTTTTTCACAAGGGTTATGCTGACAGCAAGGTGAAGATTTCCAGTAGATTATGGGCCAATCAATGGAAGTGGATGCTTGGTGGGGATTGCTACAGTACATCTTGCACACAGTTTTCTTCAGTTCTTGCCAAAAACCCAGATTTAGAACATTCCATTGCTGTAGCACCACCAAGTATACTCGTATAATTTTCTTCCAACTCAGTTCATTTGATACAGCTTCAAAAATACTGTTTTTAGTGGTCAAGTATTACATTTATGAAACCACCACATCCACAGTTTTTAAAGCTTTATTTTTAAACATAAGCAAAGCACACTTTTTTTTTTCAGTAGATTCATCTCAACAGCAAAGAAAGATGAGCTGAAGTTTTTAAAACCTGAAGTTTGATATGTTCAGTCATCATTTCAGAGTTAAGACTAGAAGTAGATGAAGAAAGTCTGGAATTCCTCAATTTCCTCTCAAAGTTGTGGCAGCACTTGGAATGCAAGGCTTCACAAATTTCTTCATTTTTTTCTCCTTTGCAATTAAAAGGGCTATTTAATATTATGCTTTCATAGCTTTTGGAAGATTGCTGTTAATATTCCAATACTGTCCAATCTTAAAGCTTCAGAGAACTGTGCTTTGCAGAATACTCCACTGTTTTTAATGGCATAAATTTAACAGTGTTTGGCATTGTGTCACTGCCCAACATTTTCAGGTAACGTAACTCAACTGGAGAAGATGACCCTATCTTCTGCATCATAACGTGAATATATACTTGATAAAAGCCTCAAATAACTTTTTGGCTGCCATCTTTAGCTACCTCAAAGGAGAAAACAGAAAAAGGAGTACTGATGATGGAAGCATCTGGTCCCTCTTGCAGAACGATGAATGATTTTATTGGCGGCAGCTGGGTGGCAGGGCAATACAGGCATCCAGTTGTGCCTGAACCCCAACAAGTGAAATCTTTGTTCATTTCCTTTTTATACACCCATCTGCCGCCTAAAACCTGACACCATTTAATGGTGCCCTTGGTCAAATCTAAATGCTTTTACTTTCATAATCCTCTGATTCTATCTTGAAGAGTCAAGATGAACTCTAACTCATGGGATGGACAAAATGGAAGATGTAAATAAGTAAGCTTTTCAGAGCTAAAAAGCCTCTTTTTATACAAAATTAAACTTTAAAAGTACATTGACCTCGAAACAATATAATTGTCTTGGATATGCAAGAAAAATAGCAGTATAAATATTTAGCATCATACCCACAATGAACATCTGTGGCTACCCAACCTGTTCATATGCCTCATTAATTATAGGCCTTACTCTGAATGTTTCTTGTTCTATCTTTGTATTCCCACCAGCCAAGGAGTTCTTTTATAAATTATAACATTCCCCTTATGTGCAATGCTAATATAACTTGTGGAGGGAGAGAGAAAGCCTTTCTCTCCTATTCCTGAAAAATCACTGACCTATTCCTTGAGTCTATGAATAATAACTCCCTACTCAGTCCCTAAAACTAAAAAGTTTGATCACCTTCAAAGTAGATTAAAAAAAAATGTGTTCAAGTGGTAGTGACAAGAATTCATTGTAACCAGAACTGTGTGATGGATAATGCATAATATGAAATAAACCTTTATACAAAAATAGTTCCTTATAATGTTACCTATCATGAGAGTTTTCAGTAAAATTTTACTGAAAATTATGCTGCTGGTATATGTTGACCAATGAAAGACAGTAACAAAACTACATTACCAATTACTAAAAGTTTATACATACATAAAATAAAAGTTTTTAACATCTTCATTGTAATTCCTATGTTTGGCAATACCATCTACTTAAATTCTGGTATGTGTTTGAAAATAAAAGTTTTATTTTCTTTTAAATATTCTATATTTTGAAAGGAATTATCCCCAATTTGCTTAACTTGGTTTTGCTGTTTATGTTTACTGGTATGTTTTATAAATAATTCAAGTTTCAAGTGAGTGTTATCTGGCTTCCCTAGTTGAAAAGACCATCTCTTTTAACTTTCAGTGAAAATTGTGGTTTCAAAATCCTTACAGAAAATTCTAGCAGAGGAATGAAAGGTTACCTTCTTTCCTCAGGTTCACTGTACTAAAAACCAGAAGTATAGGACAGAGTTTCTTCTGGAGGCAAACTTTATTACCCTGGGGGAAAGCATGGTGCTAGGGTTGTCCTTAAAGTCAGGTTTGTATGATGAAATTAGCAGTGATTTGTAGTTAAGATTGTAGTGTCTCACTGTGCACTTAAACCAGTAACCAAATTGAAGGGTGATGATAATAGCTAATGTATGATGCCTTAGGACAACGTTTGTGTTTTGACTGCAACCCAGAGTAAGCAATACGTTTTACTGTGAGACCAGGTATACACAGGTGTACATATAATTTAAAGCTTTCATAAGACAATGTTTACCTTACTATGTTCCATGAACCCTGATATTTTCTGTTTAATTTTAAAATAATGCTGGGCATGACACATTTATTTTAAGACCCACTAATTGGTCAAAATCCACAACTGGAAAACCACTGCTGTAGGAGAACATGAGGAAATAGATTTTATAAACTGTAAAGCACACTGAGATGTGAGCAGCTGCTAATGAATATCCAAGATAAGACTTTTGGGGCCTGAGATATCCTCTCCTTCCTTGGTTACTGCTAGAAGTCACATTCACCTAGGCTTTTGGTAAGGAAGACATTATTTATGTGGTCATTGAGATAACTCTACTACTCAGGTCAGGAAAGCAATGTATTAACTAAATCAGAACCCAAAAGCAAAGACAAATTACAGGAAAATCAAATAAAAGCAAACATCTGTTTAGTGCTTCATGGTTTATAAAAAATTTTCACATATGTGGTCTCTTTTAATTTTAACAAGCCTAGGGGAAAAGTAAAGGTAAGAGGTGGAGACCTGCCCAAGTTTAGACAGTAAGTGGCAGAGCCAGGTCATCTCATCCTAAATCCCTCACTCCTTTCATGATAAAATACCAGGAAAGGAGAGTGATTAAGGACATGAGACTTCTTTTGATCCATCATAAAGATGTTTGTCCTCTGCCTCTCTCTACAGGGAAAACAGACCCCACTGAAGGTGAGGAAGCAACCTCAGATTTTGGGAAGGGGGTATGGCCTGTTGCACTTAGTCTATGACTCCTACCTGGCATTTCAGCCTACCAAAACCAGCAATGTTTGTGTGTGTGTGTTTCCCCAGTCATCTGTTTTGACACTGCTTGTGCTCTGAGGTTTCAAATGTCTATTATGGTTCAAGTACTTAATGGCTTTCCATTCCTATGTGTTAAGGGTCTTGGAGTCTTGGTCAGGTACACCCTCAGTACTCAACAGAGTGAAATTTGGTACTAGGGACATGCCACTGATACTCAGATTGAAAGGGAATAACAACAGTGGTCAGCTTTGGTGCCTCTGCTCAGCTTCCTTTGGGGAAGCCAATCAGCCTCAGCCATTGTGTCTCTTGTCCACATATGCCCATCTCTCTCCACTACTGTGCCCTTATCTCTCACAAAAAAGATTCAACTAGCAAGTATCTGCCTCCCAGCTGCCCTTGTTTTTCTCTCCACTCCCCTCACCCCCCCATTCTCCTTCCCCCCTTGTGCCTCTCACCTTGTACTCCTGCACCACCTCCTCCATTGGCACCACGCTGTGTTGTTTGTGGGTCCTGGATTCTCGGCACACCACACAGATAGCCTCTTTGTCCACTTCACAAAAAAGTTTCAGGGCTTCCTGGTGTTTGGAGCAGATGCCCTGATCATTCCCCCGACTTCCTCGATAAGGAGTGGGGCTCATCTGTCGAATTATCTGGACCATGTTGGCTAGCTGCAAGTTGGGACGAAAGCTGCGACGCTTAAAGCTCTTTCGGCACTGGGGACAGATGAACTGACGTGGAGGGGGCGGAGGAGGGGGGGGAGGTGGAGGAGGAGGAGGCAAGTGGGTGTCAGGATACAGCTCTTCCTCGTCCTCGTATTCTTCCAATATCTCCTCTTCTGGGTAGACGTCAATTCTCAGGTCATGTCTCAAGCTTCCCAGGTAATAGTCCTGATCTTCCTCCTCTTCTTCCTCCTGGTCCCACACATAGTCCATGTTGTCCCAATTCCTGACGCCACCGTCACCAACCCAGAGTTCATCTTCTTGGTCCTGGAACACCTCGTCAGCACTGCCCTGGTACAAAACCTCTCTAATAGAGTTGTCCCATCCACCGGTGGCCCCCTCCACATCGTCGTCCTCGTCTTCTTCCCATCCATCTTCTTCCCCGTCCCTGTCTTCCTCATCTTCCTTGCCCCACAGCTGGGTCACACATCCTCGGCAGAAGTTGTGCCCACAGCCTATGGAAACGGGATCCTTGAAGTAATCCAGGCAGATGGCACACACCGCTTCCTCCTGAAGGGTCTGCATGGGGTTAGGAGTAGTGGCACAGCCAGCCATTTTAATGCGCAGCCTGGAGGTGTGGATGCGTCAACTCCGAGCTGAGGAGCGGGGAACGTGTCTGCAGGCTACGTGTCCAAGCTACGCTTGTGACCCAAGGTTTTTCTCTACACTGCTCTTCCTCCTCAGGCTGGCAAAGGAGCCTTACTCCCCTCCCTCAGGCTCTTCCCAGCTCAAGGCGCGAGAGCCCTCTAGCGCTGACTCAGCCGCCCTCCAAGAGGAGCGGGAGCGGAACCAGGCTGCAGCTTCCACTTTCCTTCCAGCCTCAGCTTGCAAATCCGGGTCCCGACACGTTTCTTGCCTCCCTCCAGGTTTGCCCGACCCAGCGGCGTCCTCCTCTGGTGGCGGCACTCCCCACCCAGCCCGAGGCGACCGAAAATGACGTAGGCACTCTAACCCACACTCGGAAAGGGTAGACTGAGCCAATGGAGGACTACGTTCTCTATGATGCCCCAGGGGACGCGACAGTTGGGAGCCCTGACGGTCATCCAGCCGGTCCTGATAGGAAAGACGTGAGAATGGGCAGAGGTGGAAAGAGAATCAACAGACCATTACACCGCTCCACACCAGCCAGACACAGAGTATCCAGCAGTCCCTCAGCCGAGGCAGTTCCCCGGACACGGACCCAAAAGGGTGGGGAGAGCGGCGTCCAAACTCGTGCTCTCGTGCACTTTCGGCCCTTCTAGCCTGAAGCCTTTGTGGTAGTGAGAACGCCCTCTCCACGGAGGCCACGCTCGAGGGTGTGGCCTGCAAGAACGCAGTGGGGTGGTGCTTGCGGTAGCGTGGAGAGGCTGTGAAATCAAAGGATCTCGCCTGGGGACTCGTATACCTCCAACTTTTCTCCTCAAACCAATTAATCCCTTACTACCTGCAGAGCCTCGGCTTCCTAGCCCTCATCTCTCCCGTTACGACTTCTATGTCCATCTCCACTGTCCTGCAATTTCTCAGATAACCTCAGACTCAGCATGCCCTACGCTGACTTATTCTATAGATCTTTTTGTCTTCATCAATAATGCTTCCATTCACCATCCCCTCACTTATCCATGCATGCATGCATGCATGAATACATCCACCCATCCACCTGCCCATTCATTTAATTAATGTCCATCATTAATTCATTTAATTCATCCATCTATCACAAACATGCATAACCCATCCATTTATCCATCCACTTTATTATAGGAACAAAAACATGAGTAAGGCATGATCAGTCCCTTCAAGGTGTTCAGAGTTACAGGCGTGTGGTTATCCTTAACCCAAGGTTTTTACAAGGTTTGTTTTTCTTTCTTTCCTTGGCCCTCATTAAGAAGTGCATTGCACATGTTAATCTAATACAGACTTGCACATATGTAACGAAATAAGATTTCTGAAAATTGTTCTTTCCCTTATGGCAGTCAAGGCACCCTGATATGTTCTATTCTATTTTGCTTTGGTAAAATGCTGTTCAAGATCCACTGGTATGATTGCACCACTCACTAATTGGTCACTATTTGGTTTGAGGAACACCACCTGCCCTAATGGAATCTTCAAGGCACCCTGGAACCCCTGCTGTCCCTCTCTGAGCCCAAACTTGAACTGTAAATTCTACAGAGCAGGGATGGTAAATGTGCTGTTAACATTGTACATGCAGCTCATCTATCATAATGCTGAACATACAGCCTATCTGCTGAATAAATAGTAAACAAACACAACAAAATGCAACCATCAAGTCCTGCTGATTTTTATCTCCCCAAACCTAGGCCGATTTCTCTGTCTCTTCCTGTCATCCTAGATCTGACCCTATCAGCTTCCAACTGGATACATTTCCTAAAGGGTCATTTGCCCTCATTTCAGTCCATCCTGAAGCCACCAGAACCATCCACCTGAAATGGAAGTCTGACACACTCATGCTAGGCTGTTGGCCTCTATGTCTTTGGGCATGTTCTTCCACCTGGAAGGCTTTTGTTTCACTGGTTCACCCAGATATAGCTCCTTAATTATCCTTCAGGTCTCTGCCTAGGCATAACCTCTTGAAGGAGATGCTTCCCTGAGGCTCGTCCCAGACTGTGTTAGCACTCCAACTCTGTCACTTAACTCTGTGTGTGACTTTGGACTAGTTTCTTAACAACTGTGCTGCTATATCCCCATCTGCAAAATAAAGATGACAGTAGCACACATATATTAGAGTTGTTGTGAAGTTGGAATAATTGACATCTGTAAAGTAATTGGAACAGTACCTACTGGGGCTATCTTTGTATCCCCATCACCTACTATTATATGCCCTTCCTGTAGTAGATGAGCCATAGAAGAAAGTCCTCCTCTTTGAAGGGTCAGGAGATTGGGACCCTGTGGTGAAAAATATCCTACTGCCTGTCGTTTAGTGGTTTGGAAAACCTTATGTTTGGAGAGGGAGGGAGTTGAAACCCAGGCCTGGCCTGCCTACAGTGGGGCATCTATTGGTAGTGTTTATTTGTTAGGAAACTAACAAGTAAATTCCCAGTATACAATCTGGGAGCCTTCCTAGAGGTCATGACCGAGCTGAGGAGCCATGAGGGGAAATCTGAACAAGAAGAACTGAAACTGCATTTCAGGGCTGAAATACTTACCCATCTCTGAATGCGGGTTGTACCCTACACATGGAATGGTAGGGGAACCAGCTGGGGAGTAGAACAAAAGAAGAGGGGGCTGCTCAGAGTTGCATGCTCTTTGGACCCAACCAGCCATGTGCCCCTAGCAGAATTTTTAGGTTGGAGAAGCCCACACCAGAGTTCAACTGCAGATAATTAAATTCCAGTTCATGGTGACAAGGCAAGCCCTTGTCACAGACACTGGGGACCATTTGTCAGAGGTACTAGAGAGGCAGTCTAGCATTGGTTACGTTGCCCAGGGGTTGACAAATCTGGCCCTCAGTTTCTTTTTGTAAACCCCAAGAAGTAAGAATGGTTTTTAAATTTTATTTTTTTTTAATTTTTTTAAATTTAAGTTTAAATTAAAAAAAATTTTTTAAGTTTATTTATTTTGAGAGAAAGAGTGCAAGCATGCATGCATGAGTTGGTGGGGGTGGGGCACAGCAGAGAGAGAGGGAGAGAGAGAATCCCAAGCAGGCTCCACACTGTCAGCACAGAGCCCAAAGTGGGACTCAATCCCACGAACTGTGAGATCATGACCTGAGCTAAAATCCAGTGTCAGGGGCTCAACTGACTGAGTCACCCAGGGCACCTCAAGAATGGTTTTTAAATTTTAAAGGAGTTCAATAAAGATGAATATGTGGATGGAGGCTATATGTGGCCAGAGAAATCTAAAATATTTACTCTCAGATACTTTACAGAAAATGTTTGCTGACACCTGGGCTAGGAGGCATGGAATAGAGGATCTCTAGAGTGTCTTTTGATGTGATTCTGGCTTGTTTCTCCCCTCTGGGTTCAAGAGCCAGACTCTTTCCCTAGCACTCCCTTCTTGAGTCAGATTACAGAGGACCTAGCTGGACAGGTGAGTGTGACCAGTAGGTCTGCCTTGAGTCTGGTTGTGGGTTTGTGGGTGGTGTCACTGTTATAGACTCCAGAAATACTGGTAGTTCTTTCACTCCCCTCCACTTGAAATGTGACATCCATACAGAAATGCACAAATCATAAATTTATAGCTCCAAAAAAATTTCAAAGTTATACATTGAGAACAAGAAATGGGCATCCCCAGAAATCCCATGTCCACTTCCACTCATTCCCCATAGCAGGCAAGCACTATCCTGACTTCTGTAGCCATGGATTAGTTTTGTCTTTTTGTGAACTTCACCAAAATGGAACATACAATGTGTGCTTTTATGCTTGGCTTCTTTCATTTTACTTAATGTCCAGGGGATTCATCCATCCTGTTGTATGTAGTAGTAAATTCTTCATTCCAATTTGGTATAACTGCTCCATTGTGTAAGTAGAGCAAATTTGTTTACCTGTTCTTCTGTTGAGAGGCATTTGGGTTGTTTCCAGTCTGGGGCTATTATGAACAGTGCTTTGAACACTTGAATCTGTCATTTAGTGAACATATGTATGGATTTTCTTCTTCTGGATGTAAGATTTAGGAGTCAAGTTACTAGGTCAGAGGGATACATAGGTTTAGTTTTGAGTACATCCTACTTAACTGTTATTATTTAAACCTTGGAATTAAGAGGTTTATTTTGGTTATTTCACTGGGATGGGTGGGGCTGGACCAGAGTGGGACACTGAGGCTGAGTGAGAGGTAGTAACTAGGCCTCTGGAGTGCTACCCCAGGCCTCTCCTTGCTGGCACCTCCCCAGAGCAGACCAGGTCAGCTAGCATGAGGTACCAGTCCTCAGGCAGCACACAAAGTTAGGGATCTCAGGAGCAGCCTGTTGTCATTATCAGGGATTTTTGGGGACACCTCAAGCTCAACCTGTCCCCCAACTCATTTCTTTCAAAGGGCATTCTCTTCACCTCACCACCTTCTTTCCAGCTAGCCTTTAGAGTTGAAGATGATGAGTGCCAGGCACCCCATTTCCTGATGGGGACAGATGCTGGATGGAAGACATATGATCCAGGACAGTTCCCCTGTGTCTTCTCCTCTGGTGTCTTGGTGGGGAAGATCAGGGAGCCTGTGTGGGTAAGAATCCACCCTCCCAACCCCCCAAGCCCCATCTGATTCATGGTCAGGTCTAACTTGGAGCCTGCAATATTCTCCCTGCTCCCAACATTCTCAGACACTCCCTAGCTCCCTCCTGCTGGCTGTTTCTTCCCAGGCAAATGTCTCAGGAGGTGGTTGCAAGGACAGATTTTGCCTTCTGAGCTTAGTACTCTGTGAAGGGAAAATGAGTTTTGGCACAGCCTTCATCTTCCTTAACTCAGGCTCAGCTTCTCCTCCATTTTCACTGCAATGCTTTGGCTCTCTGGATCTCTCCCTGTCCTGGATTTGCTCTAGCATGTGGCTCCGTCAATGTGGCCAGGAAGCAGGCCTAGAGAAACCTGAGGGTCAGCCTTTTGGCATAGGGCAGACTGGCAGACTGACTCCCTTTTCCCTCGCTGTTTGTCTTGAGGTGAAGCTGTGTGATTCCATTCTGGAACTTACTATTCAGTTACATGGCAGTCTAGGGGCAAGGCTAAAGAGACACAAATGAAACAGCCTGTGTCTTCAATCCTCTTCTGTTTACATTGGTCTGTGAGCTTCTTCAGGAAGTTAGGGGATTAAAAAAAAAAAAAAAAGACTCGTCCAGGACTGGGCCTTCCTCCTGGTCTTTGTTGCTGGCCAGACCCTGATTGCCTGGACACACCCGAGAGACATGTGCTGTGGGCATCATGGAACCTCAGAGCAGGGATGGCTAGGAGGGCTTCTGGGAGCATGACCTGCGCACAAGTCTCAGAGAATTCCTGGAGGCTGTGGGGAGAGTAGGTGTGGCATTCTAGGATTGGAACAGTGCAGTTACTTACAGGACTGAGGCTGCAATGGGGATAGCCTGTAAGGAAGCCTTGTATTTGGTGGACATAGAAGCTAATATTCATCGAATACTCATAATTTATTATTTATTAATCAATGCATTCATTCATTCGACACATCATCACAAAGCACAATTCCAGACCACACTGAATTCTGCCCTAAATATGGTGGTCTGGAAAAAGTCGTGGTTTGGGACTAGAGTCCAGAGGGTTAGCAGGTAAGATCTGTGTCAGTGGAGGCGTATCTCAGTGCAGCCTGAAGACTAGAGGAGTCTGATGTAGCATTCCTCCCGTGGGGAAGATGTCTTGGCCTCTGTGAGTGAGGGGATGGCCTGTGGATGGAGATCCCATGGTTCTGACGCAAGGCCAGGCCAGTCTGGGCTGAGACAGAGAAGCAGTTCTCAGGAGCAGCTAGTGGAAGTATTGCCCTGCTGGGTGAGAAGGTTGCTTTTCCTGTGGGTCTGTGATTTTTTGCAAAGCTGTCTTCCTGTCCTTGCCAGATTTGTAGGCCCCTTTACTGCTTCCAAGTGTGCTTAGAACCCTCCTCACTTGCCCTCCTGCCTCTGTCTACTCCTAAGACTGTGGTAGTAATCAGGGGGCACCCAGGGGAACACTTGGGGCTCAGATGAACTCCCTCTGTGTTTGCCTTCTGTCCTCTCACGAGCTTCTCTCCAGGCAGGAGTGGCTGAGGAAAGAACCAGGGAGGTAGGCAGGCAGGGCATCTAGGCTGGTCCTGCTGGGTCCAGAGCCCCTGTGTTTGGTTGAGATCACTGACCAGCCATTGCTAAGCAGAGAAACAAAAATGGGAGAGGGAGGAAGGCCTGGGTTAAGCGAGACCACCCTATTTTCTGGGCCTGTTCATCCCTCTGTGGAATTAGACTCGGGACTCCCAGGTTCACCTCCTACCTGGCCATGAGGTGCTGGTGCATGTTCCTTTGCTCAGGTTTTGCAGGTGCACTGGACTTAAACCAATATATGCTTGGGGTGTGGGTGGAAGAGAAAGAGAGATGTGCACTGGAGAGAGCTGACATCCTGGACAGGAAGGACTCTAACATGAGAAGCAGAAAGAGGTGGCATGATCATGGGGTTTGTGGGGGAGAGTGTGTCAAATTATCAGGGGCTTGTAGGGTGCTATATGGGGTTCCTTTAGGTCTAAATTTTATTTTATGGTTCCATGGGCAAAACACTGAACTAGTCTGTAAAGGAAATATGATTGAAACAAAATAAAGCTGAAGGATGCTCAGTTGCCAAGATCTCATAATCCAGTTATAGAGCAGATACTTCCTGAAGGTCAGAATGGTGGTGCCCTTGGCAACAAGATCAGATTCTTTCAGGGGTGTGAACTAGAAGTTATTGGGTTAGTAGGACTCAGGAAAGGGGAGAACAGCCCCCCCCCCCCCGATGTTAGGGGGCAGTGTAGTGGCCACCCCTCTCCTCAAGATATTTTTGTCTACCAGGCCCTGTCCCCAGAGTCCCAGGTTCCCATGCAGATGTCAGGTTCCCAACTACCGGGAAGGTCAGGTAGGTGGAGGTTGAGGAAAGCCATCAGGAAAAGGAAGTGAGGTGAAAAAAAGGAATGGCTATCTAGGGCAGATACAGACAGCATAGCCCAAGCCCTCAGGCAATTTCTAAACCAAGTAGCCAATGAGGCCACTCTGATAAGTGGTGACCCTACCCTTTGGGTTGTGGCAGGTGGCTGGGGCTCTGCTGCCATCCTGTAGGCACCATTCTGAAACTGTATCAGTCCATGGCCTTTCTGCCCTCTCTCCTCATCAGAGAGATGGTCCTACAATCCTGCAGCCCAAGAAGTTCTCAGAGTTCTGCACATAGAGATGCGCAGAACCGAACAGGAAATTCTAGCCCATTCTGCCCAAGGCTCACACTTATAGAAGCCAGTGTCAGTGGGATGAGTACCTCGTCTAAGGCTCCCTGAATTTACAAACCCTCTGTATCAAAGAAGCCACACAAACTGCTGGTCTAAGGCCTATGCTTTACTAGGCAGGACCAATGCTGGAGGATGGGGTGGGTAAAGTTAGCTGTGGGTGAAGGAGCCTGATGTCTCTGGGGGTAGGGGGACAGAAATGTGACATAGCTATACTAATTCAAAGTGAGACTGACTGACCAGAGCCTCCTCCCATCTGCTTCTCCACAAATACACTGGGCCCTCATGCTCCTCAGGGATGGAGTTTTGACCTTTGCTCTGGAGATCCTAAGCACATCTTCAAAGGTCAGCACAGACACTTGTGCCTTCCATTGGTGTGGGCCAGACCCACCTTGTGCCTCAACATTTTCACTGTACAGACAAGTGTAAAAATAAAATATTTATTATCACAAAATCTTATTAATACAGGTCCACAGCTCTTACCTGAAACCCTGGGGGCCAGATGTATTTAAGAATTTAGAATTCTTTGGGCTTTAGAAAATGCCAAAGTACAGATGCTGAATGTTACATAACATCTCCAGAGTTTGTCTGGGGCACCACTCCATAATCAAATATATCAATATATCTGTGGAAAATTGTGAAAAGGCACACTGGCCTACAAATAGCCTCACTTCACTTCAGGTTGGGTTTTGATGCCAAAATAAGGAAGGAACTTCTGGTTTTGGGTTAGGTTTTTCACAATTGCAGATAAGGGATTGCAGATTTGTGCTTACGTACCCATTTACAGAATGGCACAGATGTCATTGAGGTTTTTGGTGCAGTAGTGAAGTGCCCAGACTGTAGCCACAGACTTCCTGGTTTCATGTCCTGGCTCTGGCACAAACCAGCCATAGGACCTTGGGCTTCAATGTCTTCACCTGTAGCACAGGATTATTAATTCTCCCACACAGGCGTGTTATGAGAATCACACAGTTTAGTACATGTAAAAGTGCTCAGAACCAGCACAGCATGGATCCTGATGGCAGCACTAAGACAGGCAGACAGACATTAGAGACACATTTTCAGTGCAATCACATAGTTGCAAGCTCACTGCTGAGGTTCTTTAGGCCACCAGGGCAGGCTGAATCTGTCTAGTATCACAAATCTTTCACATCCTTCAGCTTGGGGCCTCCCAGGGCTGCAGACATGAAGGTTTCAGAAATCCCCACAAGAGGTTTAGTCATGCCTTGGGGCTCTACAGAGAGGCAGAGGGTGCCCTGTGAAGGGCCCAAGCTTGTGTCCTTTATGCCAGTGGAGTGGTCCCTCTGCTGTGGCTCTGGAGTCCTCTCCCTTTGCACATCTGCTGGCTGGCCGTGAGACTTGAACTGCTCTCTGGATAAACAAAAATGTGTGCTCCCCAGGAGATTCTTATTTACAAAGGAGACGTAGGGTTTCTGCTATACTGAAATTCAGAGAAGGAGAGGCTGGACCTTCCCAGACACATCCTTAACAAGAATTCTTAACAAGCATTTCCACAGGACATAGTGAAACTTCTCTTCCCCTTATTGTAAAAGTAACATGTACTTATTGTAAAAATTCAAACCATTCAAGAGGACAGGATGGAAAATACTGACTGTATTGTTTTCCATCCTTCAGCTGCCCTGGGCTAACAGGTCCCTGGGAACCTGTCCCTTGAACTTCTCATACACACAAAGTCACCTCCTGCTACACCCCCCCCCCCCATACACCGTCACTCCCTACACACCCTCACACACATCATGGATCCCCTTGTCCTCACACACCCACCCTCACCCTGCAGGAACCACATATCCTCACACCCCCCAACACTCCAATCTTTATAAAAGAAAATATACATACACACAAGAACACATTTATAAAAGGAGGTAGGCATTTGGCCATGCTGCCCCCATAACTCCTTGACTGTTCTTCTGGTTCTTCCTTAACTTCCCATAGCTGTGGTTTCCATGTTGGGGAAGTGGAGGTGAGAATACCATCACTGAACTCACAGAGTACCTGAGAGGCTCAGGTGGGATTTACACTTTACATGAAATTATCGTGCAAATTGTCAAGTGTGAACCGATCTGAGGAATTATTACTGCCCTCCTTCCCACGCCCCCAAACTAGAGACAATTAGACTTTTAAAAGGACTTCAGGAAGATGGCAAATCTATCTTAGTGGCCCAGACTGCTTGTGATGAGGCTGATGGAGCTGAGGAGGGCTCAGTTTTGAGGTAGGGTGGACCCTTCACAGTTGGATCACCACTGCCAGCCAGCTAGCACACTGGATGCTCCCAAACCCTCTATAAAACACCTCCTTGATCTGTGACAGTGAACTTGTGTCAGCAGAGCAGCTGAGCAGCCTCCACGCTCATTGGGTTTTGGGAATTATGAGGCTCCTCTCCACCTGCAGGGAGAAAGTAGGGAGGTGATCCAGACTGCTCCCCAGCCCTCTCCCAAACTCAGCAGTGGCTCAATGGAGTGCTCCCTGCCCCCTCCACCTGGCTCCCAGATGGTGGGAGGGAGCAGAGGGTGAGGGATGAGGCCATGCTGGAGACGGAAAGCTTCCACCCACCACCCTGCCTCCATTTTTGGTTTTCAAGCATCTTAGCCATGCTTGGGAGCACCTGGGGCTTCCTCTCCCCAACCCACCCATCCCACAATCACCTGGGGCTTGTTTGCAAGATTCCTTATTCCTGGCTATGGGAAAAAGAACACAAAAGGAGAGACTAGGTGGGTGGTAGGCAGAGGTGGGGGTCCCAGGTACCCACCTTCCACTCCCTCTCCCCCTCTCGGGTCTTTTGAAGGTGAATCCTAGTCGTCTTCCCTGGCTGTGTGATCCACAGTGTCTTTAGGGCAATGTATGGCTATTGGGTGGGGGTACTTGGGCTTTTCCACAGATGGGGACAGGTGTTTAATAGTAGTTCCTTCTCCCCAAGAGAGAACAGTTCTGGTGGAAGGGATGGGAGCAGAGCATTCCTCCCTATAGGGTTGAGCTGGCTGTGAGGACCCTCCACCACTTTTTTTTTCTTCCCTACCTACCTTGAGAGTACTGCTTGATGAAAATCAAAACTCCAGCCATCAGCAAGAAAGTGATGAAGATGATGGAGATAACCTTGGCACTGGTTATCCACTGATGAGAGGGTGCTTCTAAGGACGGCAGAGAAAAGGGGGCACCAGCCCCATGCCATGGGACTGTCTCTGGGTTCCCTGGGACCCTCCCCTGCTCCTCCTCATCCCCTCTACCAAGCCCATCTCCTCACCCCAGGCCACAGCGAGTGTATGGTTCAAGCTGGAGTGCTGCACATGGCAAATGTACCCATTCTCCATCCTGGCTGGCACCCGCACGGCCGCCCATGTCTGGTAGGTACCGTCTCCACCGGGGCGTGTCTCCACATACTCGGTCTCTTGAACCAGCTCCTCCTCCCCCAGCCACCAGCTCAATGAGATGTCCCGTGGGTAGAAGCCCCGGGCCCAGCATCTCAGTGTGATGCTCCCATCCTCAGCTGTGTGTCTTGTCACCTGCACTTTGGGCGGCTCTGCAGAGAGAGGTTGAGGGAGGAAGGCTGGTGAGAAGCTGCTCTCTGCTCATTCCTCATGCCTGATCCTGGGCTGCTCTAGCATTTTCCAGGGTGGAGGACACCCCTTCTACCCACAGAAACCCTGTGGCTTTCTCAGAGACTTTACATACTTCCTCCATGACTTCTTGCACATGGTAGGTGTCTAACAAGAAGTGAAGGCAAGAATGATGGTCCTTCCCTCACTTTGGAAGGAGGTGGTCATGTGTGTAGCTCTGGAGCCAGACAGCCTGGAATTGAAGCCCAGCCTGACTCCTGTCCACAATCCTCCAGTCTCTCAGGGCCGGATGGGGATTCTTTGTTTTTTCCTCTCAGGATTGTTCCAAATGACATAATCCGTGAGTGATGGTTCATTTTGTGTGTCAACTTTACTGGACCACACTGTGCCTAGGCATTTGCTCAAGCATTACTCTGAGTGAGATTCACATCTGAATCAGTAGACTCAGTAAAGCAGATTGCTGTCCCCAATGTGAGTGGACTCCATCCAATCACTTGAAGATCTGAACAGGACAAAAAGTCTGAGTAAGAAGAAATACCTTCAGCTGGGGCATCAGTCTTTTCCTGACTATAGTTTCAAACTGAAACACTGGCTCCCTTAGGTCTCCAGGTTTGCCAACTGCAGATCTTGGAACTCCTGAGCTTCCACAATCACATGGGTGGATTCCTTAAATATGTCCCTTTCTCTTTCTCTCTCTCTAAACACATCCTGTTGGTTCTGTTTCTGTGGAGATTCCTGATGAATTCATCAGGTGATATGTGTGTAGAACATCCCCCTGCTGCTGGATGAGAGCTCAACACTCATTTAAAACACCAATATGGTGCTTCTTGGAGGCAGGGGCTATTGTTACCATCCCTGTAATACTAATGAGGAAACTCAGGCACAGAAAGGGCAAGTAACTTGCCCAAGGTCACACAGCTAGCCAGTCCTGGAGCCAGGACGTGGATCTGCAGGCTAGGCTCCAGTACCTGAGCCCTGACCACCCCGCCCCCCCCCCCCCCCCAACACACACTCTACTCTCATAATCACATCTTCTCTTGATGTTATTTTCCCTGCCTTCCCTTCAAGGAATGTCCTCCCCATTGCCTCAGCTGATTCACATCCCACCAGTCCATCACCGAACATCCATGGTGTGTTGGGTATTCTGACCAGCCCTACCCACTAGTAGCCAGCGAGGCCTCTGCCTCAGCACCCCCATGCACCCACCTTCCCTAGGGTCCATCCTAGTCCTTGTATCTCCAGCCCTGCTGGCTGGAGTCAAGAATTTAGGATGCACCTGGAGTCTGAGGAGCATGTTTAGCATGAGGGGTGTGGGGGCAAAGAGCCTCAGCTTCCCTGGCAGTCCCCAGTAGTCCAGGGACTGGCCTAGTCATGGATGCTATCCCCTGGGGCCTGAGGTGCATTTCCCAAGGAGAACCACAGGATGTTAAACCCGCAAAGGACTTTATGAGCCAACTAGTTTAACCTACTTATTCTATAAATGAATAAAATGAGGCCCAGAGTCAGAGCCTCATTCACCAAGACCATATCATGGGGCATGAACTCCCCATTCTACCTCACCTGGAATGAGGGCCCAAGGTCCAAGCTTCTGTGCTGCCCTACTTGAGGAAGCTGTTGGCTAGTCAGCCTTCTTTCTGGGGCCAATTGGGCTTGTCTGAGCCAGGGAAACACAGCCTATCTCCTCACCCCGCCAAGATCCTCAAGAACGGGAGTGTGGGCCCCTCTGTGTTGCCACAGGCTGCACCTTACCTTTCCGGGTGAGGCTCTGGCTGCCCAGCTCCAGGTACCTGTGCAGGGAAGTGAGGCAGAGGCCCTCCAGGTAGGCCTTGTCGTATTCGGCATAGCAGCGCTCTGTTTCCCACCAACGCTTGGTCTGCACAGCCACCGGCTTGGCTGACACCCAGCTCAGAGTCTCCAGGTCCAGTGACAGGTGGTCCTGGCCATCAAAGCCAAACTGCCAGAAGCTGCTGGTACGGCCGTCTTCCCGGATCTCACAGCCAAACGTTCGCTGAGTGCTATGTGTGCCTGTGCATGTGGGCAAGCAGGCTGCGGTTTGCCTGGGCTATAGGTCGTATCCCTGAGGCTGGGGAGAAGCCCACCACCCATGGGTGCCTCTGAAGGATGGGAGGGGGTCAGAGTGGTGCCATTTACAAAAAATGCTCCCTGGGTAATTTTCATGAGCAGGCCAGGGCTGAGAAACCCGTTGGGCTTCTCATGTGAGAACACTTGCATACATAACTACAGGCATTGTTATTAGAAGGAAAACTCTGCTACTTATGGAAGTAAGACGTCCTTAAAATACACTCGTGGTAAGATGAAATCACACCCCAATTTCAGAGATGTGAAAGAGATGTTAAAATGTGAACCTGGCTGCTGCCACAGCACCTGGGGGCTGGTCATGCTTATTATTCTGGGGCCCCTGGGCTAATGTATAGCTTGTCCCAGCCTTGGGCTTTTAAATCTACTCCCTCTGAGGCATCTGGGACCTGAGGCTTCAGTTTGGGTTTCCAGGGACAGGATGGGAAAGGGCTGAGAACAAGTGCCCCAAAGCACACATGCAGCATTAGCAGCAGCCATCAGTAGGCATGAGCTAGCCTTTGCTGAGATAAGGAAGCAGAAGCCTGAGAGAATGCTATTCCTAACACTGGGTAGAGCAGGGGTCTTTAACTAGGTTCTCTTTCCCACCCTGAGCTGTCTGCCTAGTTCAAGTTCATTTGGCTTCCCTCCCTGCATGGCAGAGTTGGTGTCTGAGAGCCTGGTGGGTGGGTGTGATTTAAGTGTTTGGTGAGGATGAGGGATGAGGTAGGGAAAAGCCTCTGCCTCTGCCAGTCTGCTGAGGTCTGGAACCATGGGTAGCTGAAGGGGAGGTGTTGTGAGTCCCTAACTTCTGTGGATGCTTGCTGTGCTAGCCCAATGGGCTGGCCACTGGAGCCACAACTTATTCTGAAGGCCCCTATGGCCCCTGCTTGGTCCTTGTGGTGGGAAAGCTATGCATCAGGAGCATGCCTTGTACCCTCTTATGGGCTCAGTGGAGTGACCTCTGTTCCCAACTGGAAGGGCATGGCTGCCCAGAGGGTCAGCATGCAAAGTATGAAGGAAGGAGGATGTGGGGTGGCAGGAGCCTCTGACGCACCACTGCTCTGGTTGTGGTAGCCCATCACAGTCCATGTCTCCACCTGCTGCACCTTTGCCCAGGCTCTCTGCTTCTGGGTCTCTGTTTCCCAGTACTGGGTGTCCACAGCTGCCATCCACGGGGCCTGGGGCTTGGCTCTGTCCACACGACTGTCATAATGGATGAAAGGCTGGTCGTCCACGTAGCCTACAGCCAGAAACTGAGGAAGGCCCGGGCCTGGCTCTGATAGGGCCAGGTAGTGGTAGTGGAGAGAGTGTGTCCCTGTGAAGATATGAAACAATAAGGCTCCTATGCACTGCCAGGATCTGCACCACAGGTTGGGTGACTGATGGGATTGGCGGTGGAAACCTATCCAGAGTATTTGCTTATCAGTAAGAGCAAGAACTGAGAATTTCAGTTAAGAAAATAAGTGTATCCAAATAGTTTAAATAAAGAATCAATCAATCAGGCAAGCAAGCAAGCACTGAGGCCAAAGTTTATTTGCTCAGGCTTGTGGACTTTATTTTTAGGAAGTTTCTCAGCTCCTGACTCAGGCTTACTTGCTCATGCTTTACACTCATCTCTGTAAGTATGATTACTGTTTTTCCGTCTTACAATAAAAAAGGTATGATTAAAAAAAACTGATTGTTTTTAAGCTTAATTTACGTGAAGTTATTCATTCCCCAGAGATGCCTGATGAAGCTGAGCCATCACTCCTGGTTTGAACCATTGCTGCCAAGTTGGTGGCATCAATGTACTCTCCACTTACTCCTGTTCCCGTAGCAGACAGTGCTAGTCGTCTCTTCTCTTTATGTCCAAATGCTGCCCTAATATTTGTTCTCCACTATCTCCAGAAGCACCAACTCATCCATTCAATTGATGCTGGAGATGAAATCTATTTAGCAGCCAGGCCTGACTCAAGCTACGAAAACAAATGCTGTATCTTTAAAAAAAAACCTCAGTCCACCTTTCTCAGAGATTCACCCAGGGCTCACTCCCTTAATTTTTTAAAAGGTCTTGCTCAGGAGGCGCCTAGGTGGCTCAGTCGTTTAAGCATCCGACATCAGCTCAGGTCATGATCTCATGGTCCGTGAATTCGAGCTCTGCGTCAGGCTCTGTGCTGACAGCTCAGAGCCTGGAGCCTGCTTCAGATTCTGTGTCTCCCTCTTTCTCTCTGCCCCTCCCCCATTCATGCTCTGTCTCTCTGTCTCAAAATAAATAAACATTAAAAAAAAAAAAAAAACAGGTTTTGTTCAAATGCTGCTTTCCCAGTAAAGCCTTCCTTGCCCACTCTGTTAAATACTTACAACCCCAGCACTCCCAACAGTGTTTTTCTCTAGGGCATTATTACCACCTCCTAGAGAACATGCACTTTATCTGTTTATCTTGTTCATAGTCTGTCTCTCCCCTGTAACATCCATTCCCCAAGGGCAGAGATTACTGTAAGGATCATTCTCCTGGGGCACCTGGGCTGCTCAGTCGGTTAAGCATCCTACTCTTGATTTTGGCTCAGGTCATGATCTCATGGGTTCATGGGATTGAGCCCTGTGTTGGGCTCTGCACTGACAGCATGGAGTCTACTTAGGATTCTCTCTCCCTCTCTCTCTGCCTCTCGCTTGTGCTCTCTCTTTCAAAAAAAAAAAAAAAGAAAAAAAAAAAGAAAAGGATCATCCTTATTTCCCAGCCTGCAACAGCTGCTGGCACACAACAGGTGGTTAACATTTGAATATTCAGATATGAAGGGATGAGTCAAATGCATCCCCATCCTCACAACTCCTTCTGCTATTTTATAACCACATCAAACTCTCCCCGGGCGCTTTGTACCTGCAGTTCCTGCTGCTCCCTCTCTTCTCTCAGCCAATGTCTCCTCAGCCCTCAGGTTTGAAGGTCAGCGTCCCTTCCTCCAGGAACCCCTTCTGATTCCACCCAGACATCCCTCAGAGGTCTCTGGGCTCCCTATGAAACTGTGGGCTCCATGAAGGTGGGCAATACATCTGACTGTGCCACTAGTGTTTCCACGGGTCTTGGAAGAACACCATGCTTGGCATACAGTGGACACTTCCAGCGTTTACTGAGTTGGACAAAAAACAAGAACATGAAGGGCAATGATGATGATCAGAGCTGTCATTTTTGGACAGTGACCACTGTGTGCCCTGCACCAGTCTAACTGCTTTTCATTCACCATCTCAGTTGATCCTTAGGATAAACCCAAGAAGTTGATGTGATTGGCCCTGTTTCGCAGATGAGGGAACTGAAGCCCAGGGAGGGCAAGTACAGCACCCAAAGTCGTAACTAGAAAGGGAAGAGCCCAGATTCTCTCCCCAGAGCCTGCTTTTTTTTTTTCTTTCTTTCTTTCTTTTAAATGTTTATTTATTTTTGAGAGAGAGAGAGAGAGAGAGAGAGAGAGAGAGTAAGAGCAGGGAGGGGCAGAGAAAGATGGAGACACAAGCCGAAGCAGGCTCCAAGCTCTGAATTGTCAGCACAGAGCCTGATGTAGGGCTCGAACTCATGAACTGTGACATCATGACATAAGCCGAAGTTGGATGCTTAACCGAATGAGCCACCCAGGTGCCCCAAGCCTGCTTTTTCTAAGCTTAGGAAGAATACAGAGGAGCCCTCTTCTCACACTGATGAAACCTCCTTATGGGAGGTGAGAGGGATCAACGTTGAAAGTGTTTGAGTGAAGAACTGATACCAGGTCTGGACTGGTGTGGGCCTCCTGGGAAATGACTGAGTCTCAGGGTGTTGTTTCCTTGCAAACCACTGAGTTAAGATTAGTGGGATGCTCCTGGCCCAGGAGCTGTAAACAGGCATGCAGGCCTTGAAAGGAACAGAGGTTGTGGCTTCTCTATGTTAAGGTGACCCACCTTCTCCTTGGCTGTGATCTGCAGAAGCTCTGCTTGTTTGTGGGGTGATGGAGGGCAAAGAGCCTGTGCCCTTGGGTAGCTGCTGGGCCTCCTGAGTGGTGGGGAAGCCATGCATGTTGTAGTTTCTGTCCTGCCTCCTCCACAACTAAGGGAGCACAGTATGGTAGCTGAATCATGCCCCCCACTCCCACAAGATATCCCTAGAACCTATGAATGTTACCTTATATAGTAACAGGGATTTTGTAGGTGTGATTAAATTAAGGATCTTGAGCTTAATGATGATTGTAAAAAAAGATAATAAAAAAGGTTAAAAAATAAAATAAATAAAAAATAAAAAGAAATAAAAAATTAAGGATCTTGAGATGGGGAGATTATCTAGGATTATCTAGGCAGGCCATAAATGTGTTGTTATGAAACGGAGACAGAGGAAGATTCCATGACTATCAGAGAAGATGATGTGAAGATGGAACAGAGAAAGAGGCAGGAAGGTGCCATGAGCCAAGGAATGCAGCTCTAGAAGCTGGAAAAAGCAAAGAAATGGATTCTTTCTGAGAGCCTCTGTAGGGAGCTTTCCTGTGGCACCTTAGTTTTAGCCCAGTGAAGCTCATTTTGGACTTCTGACCTTCAGAAATCTAAGAGAATAAATGTATGTTGTCTTAAGCTACCAAGTTGTGATCCCCCCCCCTTTTATTTTAAATTTTGTTTTAATGTTTATTTATTATTTTTGTGAGAGAGACAGTGTACGAGCGGGGGATGGGCAGAGAGAGAGGGAGACACAGAATCTGAAGCAGGCTCCAGGCTCTGAGCTGTCAGCACAGAGCTGGACGCAGGGCTCGAACCCATGAACAGTGAGATCATGACCTGAGCCCAAGTCAGACGCTTAACCGACTGCGTCATCCAGGCACCCTGTGGTCCCCTTGTTATAGCAGCTATAGAAAACAAATACATATAACATGAGACTAAAGTCTGTTGTGTCTTGTGAGTTTGGTGGGCAGTTCAAACCCATGAGCTCTGGAGGTTCTGCTGCCCTGAAAAGGAGAGAAAGATGCACAGTCTGGGAAGAGAGATGTCCTCTGAAAGCTGTGCCAGTCTTTAAGCTGCCACTAAGACTGAGGCCTGGGGAACGCAGAGTGAGGGTGCAGGGACCCTGGTATTCCCACCACTGAAGCAAAGAGGCCGCACAGGTGCTGACATGCTCTTTCCTAGGTGTGGGAAGGTGGGAAAGAACAAGAGATCCAAGTTCAGGCCTGCAGGAAAGACACCAACACACATCTGGTTGTTTCGTTGGGGCAAGTGCACAATTTGCTTCCTAGGTAACATTTCTATTTATTAATATTAGCTGCTCTAGTAGCCAGTTACTTTAGTTTAAAAAATGAGGGGAAGTCTATCAATGTATTATTTTTTAAAATCACAAAATAGTTATAAAGCACTTAGGTGCTGGGCCCTGTCCCGAGCACTTTACAAAATTTTGGCTCCATTAACCCTCATGACAATTTTATCAGGCAGGTATTGTGCCACTACTGTTCCTGTCTATGGGGAAACTGAGCCCCAAAGAGGCAAAGTCAACTGCCAAGCTCACACCAGTAGCAAAAAGCAGGGCCAGACTGCATTATTCAGATTCTCAAGGTGTCCCCTGGCCTGCACCTGCCCTTTAGTGAACACATTATAAAGACTAACAGTGTGTGGCTGGCTGGGGGCACAAAAGTGGCCACATGCCCACTGCTACCTCAGGCTCTGTGTCATCATCCACCCCTTCCCTCACTGCTGATTCCTGGTTACTGGGCCACATTACCCACCCCTCCCACCCCCACACACAAAAGGGGCAGTCCTGCCCTCTTATGCACAGCCTCCCTTTTTCTCTGACTATGGTGGGGAATGAGGTACCCTACCCCTTTCCTGCCCCAATCTCTGTAGACGTTTCTGTATCTGCCCCACCTCCCTACAATCCATGTGGATTACAACTCTCTAGCTGTGTGACCTTATTTCACAGCTTCCGGCTTTGGTTTCTTCCTCTGTGACCTGCTCCACTGGAGCATTTGGTGAGGTAATAAACACAAAGAAGTATAGGCATGGAGGAAGGGTTCTGTGGACATCATTTTCTTATTCTTAGTTCTTTCCTATCTGGTAGGGAGAGGTGGGCATGGGAAAAAGAGAGCTGGAGTATGGGGGGGATGAGGGTGGGGAAAGATACCTAAGTGAAGCCCCCCTGGGGTACCTTCCAGAGGGTATGGCCTCTGTGTCCCCTACCTAAGCAAAGACAGTCTACCAGGTTCCCAGACTGTACATGCCCTTCTGTAAGCTTGGGGGGTGTGGGGGGGGAGCTCCTGGTCTCTGCCATCTTGCCTCCTTTTTCATCACATGGGCAGAGCCTTACCTCCAGGCCATGGCTTGTTTTCTAACTTCAGGTCAGCCAGTTCTGCCATCACCACCTTTGCTAAGGAAGCTGGGCCATCAGCTACCACAGGCAGCCCCCAGGGACTCTCTGCATGGGGGAGAAGGAAAAGGGAAATATGAATCTCAAGGCATAAACATCCTACACATCCTTGTCTCTGCTTGGAGAGATGGCATGAAATGACAAAGAGGCACATTGGAAGGGAAGAGGGACATAGGAGCCTTGCCTCAGGAATGACCAGAAACTTCCTTAGCATGCAAGTATAAAACCAAAAGGGCTGAGTTCTGGGTCTTGGTGCCAGAGCTTTATAAGGATTAATTCATGACATTTTTACTGCATTTTTGTGAGGTAGGCTGTTCCCACTTAAGAGGGAAGCCAGGGCTGGGTTGCTCATACCTCTACCAGAGGTTTTCCAACCAGCTGCCCCTGTACCTCCTGGCAGCTTTGACAATTCTGCTATGGACACACATTTGGTTGGTTTGGAGGGAAGAGGAGAGGACATTAGCAGGCACTGAAACCTCCCAGGTAATGCTCATGTGCTGCCAGGTGAAGAGCCCATGCCCTCTTGGCTCTGCCTGGCCCTGCCCAGCTTTGTACACTTGCTCACCTGGGCCAGTCCTGACCTCTCCCCTTGTGACATTACTCATTTGGCAAACATCTGTTGAGCACCTACTACTATGAGCTAGGCACTGAGCTAGGTGGGGGTGTGTGTGGGGACAGAGAGAAACCAAGACAGACATGGGCCCAAGGAAGCTCAGGTCTGACAAGGAGGTGGCAATTGAACAATTAAATAAGTAGGTCCAATAAGGTGAGCAGGGCTGATGAGCGTTGTGGTGCAGGAAGTACCAGGCTCCAGAAACACCCTGGGGTGGGAATGTGCTGGGGTCAGGGGCCTTATAGGCTGAAACCTGGAGGGGATCTCACCAGCTGTGAGTTACCAGGCAGTGGAGTTGGTGAGGAGGAAAGAACATTCTAGGCTAGTGAATCTAGTGTGGTTCCAGGACCAGCTGTATCAACATCACCTAGGAATTTTCTAGAAATGCAAATTTGCAGGACCCAACCTAGCCCTGCTGAATCAAAAGCTCTGGGGGTGGGGTCCAGCTTTCTTTAGTTCAACAAGTCCTCTAAGGTTTGGGCCACTTCAAACTTCCCTGCTGCAGCACTCATGATAACTGCCCCATGAAAGCCACTTCCTCATTCCCTAGCTTCTAAAGGGAAAGACTGGCATCCAGGAGTGTTGTGAGCAGGCAGCCAAAAACCTCTGGCTACCTCCCCTCTGTATGCCATCTCCCTCCTACAGTTTGGTAAACCCTGGGGTTATCCTCCACTCCTTTCCTCCTCTTTGGTTTGGAGTCCTGTCTCCCTAAGTCAATCCCGGCCATTCCCTACAAAGGCTACAGGGCCTTTGTGCCCACACTCATGACCATTCCTGCCACGCAGAACTAGAATCACCCATATGCCCCTGTATCACACCTGAGGACTTGGGGGTGCTGTAAGTAGAATCTCTAGAGGCTGTATGTAACTTGAAAACCAAGACTGGTTATACAATCTTGGCCCAGAGACACAGTGGCCCATGCCCTTGGGGTCACTATTCCAAGGACCAAACTCTTCCCCAATCTTCTTCCCAGACATCCAAGCTGATTCTCCTTCAAGTGTTTTCCATGGGGAGCTGAGGGCTGAATCCTTCTGTAGATGCATCCTGTTGAGTTTGGGAGCCTCAACTTGGAGGGAAAAAAATAACCTCTTTATTTTCACTAACCTCTGGCTGAAATGTAGCTTTTCTCTCATGATGAATGAAGGCAACAAAGCTCAGCAGGATTAGCAGGGCCTGTGCTTTGTTCTCAGACAGAAGCCACAGGTGTTTTTGAATCACAATCCAGTTGTTGCAGACACCTGGAAATATGCTTTAATCTCACTACTTACAAATTCTGGGAATTGTTGCTATTCAGTGCGTTATTAAACGTGTTAACTTAGAAGCATACATTCTACATCTCACACATTTATATTTCTATTTAAAAGATTTTAATAGCTTTTAGAAACAATCAGATTCCTTTGTAACCTTATATATTTCATTTTATGTATTAAAAACATTCTGGGACCGGGTCTAAGGCATAGAAAAGGTTAAGAATTCCGACTTTTGGGGCTCCTGGGTGGCGCAGTCGGTTAAGTGTTGGACTTAAAAGCTCAGGTCATGATCTCACGGTTCCTGGGTTCCAGCCCTGCATCAGGCTCTATGTTGACTGCTCAGAGCCTGCAGCCCACCGCAGCTTCTGTGTCTCCCCCTCTCTCTCTGCCCCTTCCCCGCTCATGGTCTCTCTCTCCTTCAAAAATAACATTAAAAAAAAAAAAATCCGACTTTTGATCCTGCCACCTAGCGTCCTGAGCCGTACATTAAATCTGTAAACAGTAAATTGAGAAGTGTTCTGTGAGTTGAAATGGCTTCTTGTATGTGAAGTACTTAAAATAGAGCCTGGCGTAAGGGTGACCAGCTATTGTTACTTCTATGATGGTGGACATTTCCCCGCCTGTGCTAATAAATGTTCGGGTATACATGCGGCCCGGATGGGCAGTGCCCTATGGGAGCCGGGGGCGGGGTGGGGGGGTGGGGGAGTCCAGGATGATGTCAGGCCCAGCTACCAATGCTGGAAGAATTAAAATTGGGAAAGAATGGAAATTCCTGACCAGGTCAGAGAAATCTTCCTCACCCAACAACCCACGCCAGGGGATGCTCGGGTAACCCAACAGAGCCTCGCTAAGGCTCCAGGGAGACTACCGCGAAGGGCGGGCGCCTGCCCCAGCTAGATAGCAGGGGAAGTGCCAGCCGCTCTCACATTCCTGACTCCACAAGGGCTTCACCAGGGCCTTGTTGGAGGACCTGGCCCCAGAAACCGAGTGGCGTCCAACAGATGTGCCCAAGGGCACCCCCAAGAAGGTATGGCATCGGCTGCGTCCCAGGCCGGGGTCACCGCCAGCACCCCACGTCCCGCCGGTGTCCCGTATACTCTAATCCATATCCCGGTGTAACCGTGGGAGCCAGCAGACAGGAGCTCTAACGCAGGGCCTAGCGTCTGCTACAATCCTGGGTCGGCTCTCCCACCATCCCCGTTCCCCAAACCCGGAAGTGGCCTATCTCTCCCTGCCTCCCCCAGCCCCACCCGCGCTCTGCTGGGCAACGATTGGGGTTCTGCCCCTGGCCCCCAGACTCTCCGCCCAGTCACCTGCCGTGAGCTCCCGCAGTAGCGACAGCAGTTGCAGCAGCAGCAGCATTGTCCGCGGCGTCGTCCAGACGTGCGCGCTCCCGACGACCCGCCAGCCGGTGTCCGCCAGCCTTGCGCGCGTCCCTAGGGCGTCGATTTCCCCGGAGTCGGTCTTCAGCTGTGGGGTCGGTGGTCTGGCGCCAACCGGGGAGAGCGAGAGCTCAGCTTTGGGAAGGCAGCGCATCAGCGACCTCAGCCCGCCTCGCTCAGCTGGAGTTCCAGCCCCGCCCCTTCAGCCTCGGGCTCCGGCTCCCACGGCCATTGTCACAGCTTCCCCCACTCCCCCGCGTTGTCCCCCACAGCTCCTCGACGGTCCCCCTTTATATATACATAGGAAAACCAATCGTGTTGGTAATTGGCCAGTGAGGATCACGTGGTTTCAAGGGTGTTTAAAGGTCAGAGGACTTCTGCCACTCCTGCTACACCGTGTGCCCATAGTAACCTGAAAGTGGAACTGGGGGTGCAGCACCTGCAGCATCAGGAGGATGTGTCCAGACGTGCAGAGAAGCATGGCTCTGATCACTTCCAACTGGAGGACAGCAGTACAGCATCAGCAACAGCCTGGACATGAGGGTACTCTGGCTGGAAGTTCTGGAGAGGGGAGGGACAGGGAGCCTGGCCTCCTCAGATTCTTGCCTGCCCTGTTCTGCAATCCCACATCCCTCCCTCTTCTTTCTTCTCTTTCTCTTCCTCCACTTTCCACCCTGGGCTCTATAGAGAGGTTCCTACAGGCCTGCGTGTGTCACTAGGCAGGTATATCTCAGCTCCTCCTTGGATACAGTCTCCACTGTCACTCACTTCTAGTAGCTGAGTCTGGTGTCTGGAGACTCCTACCAAGTCATGTCTCCATGTACTCTGTATCTTGGGTCATCTCTTTCCTGTCTAGTAGTCCTCCAAGCATGGTATCTTGAGGGAAGGAGCCAAGAGCTCAGGCTTTAAAATGGTTTCTTCTACATCTTGGTGAGTGTGTGCATATATGCATGGTCACCTATGCTGATGGAGAACTGGAGTGGAGCAGAAGAAATGAAGTTAAGGTGAGGCAGAGACTGGAGGGGCTACCCTGGAGCTTTACTCCCCACTCCCATAAACTGGAAAATGGGGGGCTGGATTAGGAGAAACCACTTCCAGAGCCAGACTATTTTCTGAGTTCCTGACCCCTATTAAGGCTGTGGCCCACATGCCAGGTTAAAGGAGGAGTGAGGAGTTAGAGCTGGCTGCTCAAATAACCAACATCATTCATTACAGCTTCAGTATAGTTGGAAACAAACCCAAAGTACATCTGTGGAGGCTGGCTGCATATGTAATGACACATTATGGATGTAGGTACAGTATTATTTGTCATGAAACAATGAGAATGCTCTATGTATGGACATGGAAAGATCTCCATCAATTGTGAGAATGAGTGTCTGTTATGTTACTTCTTCTGGGCAAAAATAAGAATTCCTATTTATTTTCTTATATATGCATAGGGGAATTATATAAAATATTTGGACAAGAAATTAAAGCCAACATACAAAGAAGACTTATACCATATTCACAGATCAGAAGCTTCACTAGCTGTCAGTTCTCCTCAAGTATTCCTTTAAAAATATGTCCTCTAATTTTATTTTTTTGCTCTTTTAAATTTGAGTATAATCAGACAATGCTTTTTAGTTTCAGAGGTACAACATAGTGATTCGACAAGTTTATATATTATGCTATATTCCCCACAAGTCCCCACACATTGCTATTACAATATCACTGAATTTATTCCTTATGCTGTGCCTTTTATTCCTGCAACTCATTCATTTTATAACTAGAAGTCTGTATCTCCCTCTCCCCTTCACCCATTTTGTTCAACCTCCTACCCCCTGTCCCTCTGGTAACCATCAGTTTGTTTATGTATTTATAGGTTTGATTCTACTTATTTTTTTTTTCAACTTTTATTTATTTTTGGGACAGAGAGAGACAGAGCATGAATGGGGGAGGGGCAGAGAGAGAGGGAGACACAGAATCGGAAACAGGCTCCAGGCTCTGAGCCATCAGCCCAGAGCCTGACGCGGGGCTCGAACTCACGGACCGCGAGATCGTGACCTGGCTGAAGTCGGACGCTTAACCGACTGCGCCACCCAGGTGCCCCTTGATTCTACTTTTTATCTGTTTATTCATCTTTATTTTTTAATTTTTTTTTTTTTTTGGAAAGAGAGAACGAGTGCACGAGTTAGGAAGAAGGGCACAATGTTATGCAACCTCTATTTAGTTCTAAACAATTTCACCGGAAATGTTCCAAAACATTTCCATCACCTGAAAAGGAAACCCTGTACCCAGTTGCAACTGTTAAACAGTTGCTCCTACTTTCTGCCTCCCCTTGACACTGGTGACCACTTGTATTTTTTTCCTGTGACTGCTTTAACAGAGAACCACAATTTGGGTGTCTTAAAACATGAGGAATTTATCCTCTCACAGTCCTGAAGGCCAGAAGTCTGAAATCAAAGTGTTGGCAGAGCCATGATCCTTCCAAAGGCTCTAGGGGAGAATCTTTCCTTGCCTCTTCCAGCTTCCTTGGTTTATGGCAGCCTCATTCCAATCTTTGCTTTACCTCTGTCTTCATGTGGCTACCTTCCCTCTGTGTCTCTTCTCTTTTTATAAAGATACCCATTACTGAATTAGGGCCCACTCTAGTTCAGTACACCAGCAAAGACCCAATCTCCAAATAAAGTTACATTCACAGGCACTGGGGCTTAGGGCTTCAGCATATCTATTTGGGAACACTATTCAACCCATTCTACCACCAATATGAATTCTGTCTGTGGATTTACCTATTTGGGGTATGAGATTTCTGCACCCTACAGGCTAATTATAAAGTTACCACTCATCCTGGAATGAAAAGCCACTGTACTTTGAGCTCCTAGTTTGCTCCAATGGACTTTGCTTTTATAACAGCTCCTCCCACCTTCCCCTTTTTCTCTGTAAAAGAGCAGCCCTCTCCTTTGTTCTCCAGACTTGCCTATGGTTTTGCCATAGCTTGCTTGTCCTAAATTGTTACTCTTTGCTATTCCCCAATAATCCATTTTTTGCTGATAAAATAACTGACAGTTTTATCTTTAAGGATAACAGCTCTTTACTAAGTCAAGTCCCATTCCTGTTCCATCCCCTCATTCTACTCTCCTCCCACACAATAGCATTTGTCTGCTTTGACATGTATCATTAAATTCATTTGTATCTTTGATAAGTCTGTGTTGCAGTTTATATTTTTATTTTATTTTATTTTAAATGTTTATTTATTTGAATATATTTTTATTTTATTTTATTTTAAATGTTTATTTATTTGAGAGAGAGAGAGAGAGAGAGAGAGAGAGAGAGAGAGGAGAATCCCAAGCAAGCTCCACACTATACAGAGCCTAACTCAGGGCTCTACCCCACCAACCATGAGATCATGATCTGAGCTGAAATCGAGTCTGATGCTTAACTGAGCCCCCCAGGTGCCCCATGTTTTTATTTTAAATTTACACAACTAGTATTTTTCTCTGGAACAGGTTCTTTTTTTACTTTTTCTCTTATAATCTGTACATGTCCATTTTGCCATGAGGACAGTGGGAACAGAGAGTTACAAAATTGAGTTATAATTTCAAGGGGGTCCCGAAATGGAGCTGGGAGGTCATTGGAAACACAGAGCTTATGCACATCCACACTCTGATGGAAACTGAACTCTCACACTTGGGCCTTAACCACTTAACCATATCCTGGAACATTTCTATGTATTAGATAGCTTAAACTTTGTCAGCATCAATCATAATTCTTTCAAAAACAGTTTATACAACCTTGCAGTTTGGGCCTTTATAACCCCTAATTTCTTCCCCAAATTGGAACATGCATTCAATTCCTCTTGAATCTGTGTCTCCTGGAATTGCAACTCCTAAGACCCCCCAAAAAGTGCATTGTTAGTTCTTGTAGCCTCAATCTGAAATTTGTTAACAATTGATACCTACATGGTATTCCACTGTGGTTCTCCCTGCATCATCTCCCCTCACACATGGCCTCCTCACTTTTCTCATCTTTGATAGGCATAGATGAGTGCCCCACTTTTATTTTAATTTCCATTTTTCCTCATGACACTTGATTTTGAGAAATCTTTCATATATCTGTTGGCCTTTTAAGTTTCTCCTTGTGTGAATTGCCTCTTCATAGTCTTTATTTTTCCATAGTACTTCCTGTTCATTTTTCCTCAAGTTGTAGAATATATTCTGGCCATTGGCAGTTGTTTTAAATATCTTTTTCTCATCTGTCCTCTTCTGTGTGTATATGGTGACTGTCATTAAGGAGGAAACTTGAGTTTTGATGTCATCAAAGCTAACAATTTTCTTCTTATGTTTTTGCTTTAGGGATTAAAAAATATCATCTATTTTATTATTAATTTTTTAATAAAACTTTACTTTGAAATAACTGTAGATTCATTTCTTGTGCTTTTAATTTTAGCTATTCTGACAGGTGTGTGGTGATATCTCATAGTACTTTTGATTTACATTTCTCTGATGTTGAGTGATGTTGAGCATCTTTTCATGTATCTGTTGGCCATCTGTAATGCCTTCTTTGGAAAAATGTCTATTCAAGTCCTATACTCAGTTTTTATTAAAAATTTTTTTAAATTATTTTTTTTCTTTTTCAAATTTTTGTTTATATTCTAGTTAGTTAACATATAGTGTAATATTGATTTTAGGACTAGAGTTTAGTGATTCATCACTTACATATAGCACCCAGTGGTCATCAAAATGCCCTCCTTAATACCCATCGCCTATCTAGACCATCCCCCATCCACCTCCCTTCATCAACCCTCAGTTTTTTCTCTATCGTTAAAAGTCTCATGGTTTGTTTCCCTCTCTCTTGTTTTTCCTTTCCATATGGTTTGTCTGTTTTGTATTTTAAATTCCACATAGAGCGAAATCATATGGTATTTGTCTTTCTCTGACTGACTTATTTTGCTTAGCATAATACACTCTAGTTCCATCCATGTTGTTAGAAATGTCAATATTTAATTCTTTTTGATGGCTGAGTAATATTCCATTGTATATATACTACATCTTCTCTATCCATTCATTGGCTGATGGACATTTGGACTCTTTTCAGCAATAGCTTGGCTATTGTTGATAATTCTGCTATAGACATTGGTGTCCATGTAACCCATTGAATCTGTATTTTCATATACTTTGAGTAAATATGTAATAGTTCCTATGCAGTCCTTTTCTCCATAACTTATTTATTTTATAACTAGAAGTTTGTACCTCTTACCCCCTTCACCTATTTCACCTGTTGCCACCTCCCCTCTGGCAATCACCAGTTTGTTCTCTGTATTTGCATCCAGCTGCATGGTGTGCTCATCTCTGCACTGTCTTAAGAGAGAGAGAGATAGGTTGCCCTGGTGCTCAGTTTTTGTGTTTGGGTCCCTCTTTTACAGTAGTTTTGCCTGTACCCTAATGATACCATGTTTTTTATAATTAATACCTTTTATTATAGTTCAATTAATAAAATTATAATGTTATTGTTAATAAATAATAGGACATATGTTTGACTGATCACTGTGTCAGAAGGAATAAAGTAGATATATGCATATGAACATAGAGAGATGCCTGAAACAATACTGAGTTACTAAGTCAGGAACTGACCCAGTTAGGGGTTTTCATGGAATCATAGACATGATTGATGAACTCATTGGCCATTGGTGATTGAACTCAGTCCCTGGTCCCCCTCACCTCCCTGGAGGTTGGCGGGGGCGGGGAGGGGGGGTGGAGGTGGGAGAGGGGTGGGAGGGAGTAGGGATTGGGGAAGGAAGGAAGGAGGAGGCTGAAAGTTCCAATCCTCTAACCTTGGGTTGGTCTTTCTAGCCATCAGCCCCCATCCTGAAGGGTCTCCACCCCTGAGTCATCTCATTAGCATACGAAAGACACTCCTATTGCTGAAGAAATTCCAAGAGTTTTAGGAATTCCTTCTAGGAATCCCCTCACTCCGACCCTCCTGTACCTTCTATGAAAGTGAGATCTGTGACAGTCATCTAACCAGTTCATGACCACCTCATCTGAAATTTCTATGTGATGGTTTGCCTTGAAATGGAGCAGCAATTGTTTCCATGCCTCAGCCAAAAGTGAGAAAGAAAGTATGAGTCCCATTCTGATGTCTATTACACTTATCTTTAAACCATAAAAGGAAAAAGATACTTGAACAATGAGAAGCCATTTCATTTCAAAGGTGGAAGAGAAATCATATGAGTAACCAGTTTGTTAAATTAAAGTAGGAAGTGGGTAAGGCTGAATCTGCCTTGCTTTGTGTACGCCTTCTCCCTACAAGGAGACCTAAAATTTAAGGTGTCCACAGGCTCAGTCCTACGTCACATGCATCTGTTAAAAAGAAAAATCATAGGGGCGCCTGGGTGGCGCAGTCGGTTAAGCGTCCGACTTCAGCCAGGTCACGATCTCGCCGTCCGGGAGTTCGAGCCCCGCGTCGGGCTCTGGGCTGATGATGGCTCAGAGCCTGGAGCCTGTTTCCGACTCTGTGTCTCCCTCTCTCTCTGCCCCTCCCCCATTCATGCTCTGTCTCTCTCTGTCCCAAAAATAAATAAAAACGTTGAAAAAAAAATTAAAAAAAAAAAAAAGAAAAATCATAGGCCCATAATGGAGTCATTTAAGTTAAGACCCCCATTCCTGGCCAGTGGTTCCCTGAGAGACCATTCTCCCTTAGGAGGGCAATCTTGACTAAACAGTGCATTCCTTGCTAATAAACCCCTTTCTTTTTTAAGCCTTCTCTCTCCTTTAAAAACATTTTCTTTTCTGCAACTCAGCAGAGCTTTCTATTTGCTAGATGGGTTGCAACCCAATTCATGAATTCTCTAATAAAGCCAATTAGATCTTCAGATTTACTTGGTTGACTTATTTTTTTAAACGTATCTGTTCCCTTGGTTATCTTATCTTGTTTTATGTCATCCAGTACCAATTGTAAACGGTCAACTCTCAAATTTTTCTCCCAGGCATCTCCCCTGACTCCAGACCTAAATATCCCATTGTTTATGCAACATCTTCCCTTTGTTATGTATGTCTAGGATGATCTGGACTAACTGAACGTGCCCAAACCTAACCTGAGCCCCTGCCCCTTTCCCCCTTCCACTTAATGGCAGTGTTACCCCCTATTTGCACATGAGCCCATCCACACAATCTTTGTTCTTTCCTGTTCCACATCCATAATTCTGCAGCTGGATCTTCCAAGTCTATTGAGAATCGCCCTGGTCCAAACTACCATCATCTCTACCTGGAATGATTGTAGATAGCCTCCTAGAAATGATGCATGAATGAGTTCAGGACACACTTCCCCTAAATAGACAGCTTTGGTTTTCTAAAGGATACAAAAATACTGATTTGAAGGAGCACGTGCACCTCAATGTTTATAGCAGTGCTATCAACATTAGCCAAATTATGGAAAGAGCCCAAATGTCCATCAACTGATGAATGGATAAAGAAATTGTATGTGTGTATATATATATATATATGTATATATATATATATATATATATGTGTGTGTGTGTGTGTGTATACATACAATTTTTATTCCATTGTATGTATGTGTATATATATACACATACATACAATGGAATAAAAAAGAAAGAAATCTTGCCAGTTGCAACAATGTGCATGGAACTAGAGTGTATATATACATATACACTAGTGTATATACATATACACATATACACATATATATACATATATACATATATGTACATATATACATATGTACATATATACATATACACTAGTGTATATACATATACACTAGAGTGTATATATACATATACATATATACATATACACATATATATATATACATATACATATATATATACACATACATACAATGGAATAAAAAAGAAAGAAATCTTGCCATTTGCAACAATGTGAATGGAACTAGAGTGTATTACGCTAAGCTAAAGACAAATACTGTATGATTTCACTCACATGTGGAATTTAAGAAATATAACAGATAAACATGGGGAAGGTAAGGAAAAATAAGATAAAAACAGAGAGGAAGGCAGGGCACCTGTGTGGCTCAGTTGTTAAGTATCCAACTCTTGCTTTCAGCTCAGGTCATGATCTCATGGTTTGTGAGTTCAAGCCCTACATCAGGCTCTGTGCTGACAGTGTGGAGCCTGCTTGGGGTTCCGTCTCTTTCTCTCCCTAATTCTCTCTCTCTTTCTCAAAAATGAATAAATAAACTTTTTTTTAAAAAGCAGAGAGGGAGGCAAATCATAAGAGACTCTTAAATACAAAGAACATACTGAGGGTTGATGGAGAAGAGGTGGGTGGTGGGGATGGGCTAAATGGGTGATAGGCATTAAGGAGGGCACTTGTTGGGATGAGCACTGGGTATTGTATATAAGTGATGAATCACTGGGTTCTACTCCTGAAACCAATGCTGTACCGTATGTTAACTAACTTGAATTTAAACAAATAAATTTAAAAAATAGACTGCTTTGGTGGTATGTTGATTCTTTTTGAGCTGAAGGCGCTTGAAAAACAGCAATTGCAGGAAGAAGCTTTCTTTGAATGTCCTTGTTTATGTAAAGACAGATCTTCCAAAAGGAACTCAATTCTCATAAACACCCTGCCTGGAATTTCATCAACCGTGGAAGAGTGACTCTTCACAGGAGAGTAGAATAGAAGTCCATACCACATGCAGACAAACTTGGTCACAAACTATCATACCTCCCATCTCTTCTTAAAAGGCCCCATTCATTTTCCTAAAAACCATTTAGTCTTTACTAAGAGGACTACATTTCCTCTCTCCTTCCCCTATTAAGATGGTAAATGAGCTCTCAAACCTCTTAGCTGTTTGAGTATTCGATTTTTCCAGTGGTACCCTATGGTATGGTATAGTAAAAATTAATAGATTTGTATACCTCTCCTGTTAATCTTCCAGTTGTTAGTTCACTTCATTGATCCAGCTATGGAACATAGGAGGGTGGAGGGAAAGTGTTTCTTCCTCTACCCCGCCTCTGCCCTGGCCTTTCTTCAGGCACTCTTACCAGAAATAGCAACTGCTGACCTTTTTTTTTAACAGGACTCCTTTCTGTCCACAACTTACCATTGCCTTTGGCCTCATTGGGGGAAAAAACATACTCCTTGAAGGTCCTTCCTGTGTCCTGTCTGCACTCCCTCCCTCTAGCCCCTGCTTCCCCCTCTCCCTTTTTGTCTCTGTCACCTCCCTGTTCCTCCAATAGGCCAGATCTGTTCCTGCTTCTGTTTCTCTGCCTTTATGGCTCCAGATAGTCCCCAAGCTCACTATCCGTCCCCTTTCAGGGGTGCTTCCCTGACCACCCTAATTAATCTGCAGCCCTCTCCTGCTGGTCCTCCCCACCACCAGCATACTTGACACCACCTGAAAGATTGTATATTTTCCATTTTTATCTGCTCATTTGTCTATCCTTTCTGGTCCCATTGTTTTCCCTGCTCATGAGGCAGGCATCTTTCTCTTGTGTTCCTTAATTTTTCTATTGTGCCTAGAAAAGTGCATAATGATATGCTCAATAAATACTTGTGAAATGGATAAATGGAGAGGGAGGTGTTTGAATGGAAGTGAGCAAGGGATGCCTACAAATTCCCACCTTTTAAGACTCACCATGTACAGAAAGGATGATCCAAGGTTCTGATGAGCATAAGAAGAGCCTTCTCCATTGAGGAGAGGGGGGATTTTCTTGCAGTTGTCGCAAGTGGAGAGATTTACTTACTTCCACTTACATACTCAAAGGGAGCTCTTTACCCTCCACAGACTGACTCATTGCAGACACTTTTGATGTTCTCTCTCCACCGTCCCCTGGGATCCTTTTTGCCAAGTTTCTGAAGCGTATGCCCACCCAAGCTGTTCCGGTGCTTCAGTAAGCTGCTCTCCTGGCAACATTCCCTGAAGGATGACTAATTGCATGTTTAACTAGTGAGCCACCAACCAGGAGGAGAGGAGCATCACAAAAGTCCAAGGGACAAGTGAGCAAAGAAAAAAACCTCAGAAAGGCAGAGCCTGGATAATGAAGGATGTGGACACCCAAACTCCATGACCTGAACAAATTTCTGCCACACTAATTCCTGCCTTAGTGTTCAGACCTATATTGAACTTGAGGTTGTATGTATGCTTCTGTTAAACATTATTTTCTTCAGTAAGAATTAGCATAGGGCTAACCAAGGCAAGGCTCTTGGTAGAATTCTCAGGATCTTGTCACCCAGCATGCAAGAGTGTGTTCACAGATGTGAGCAGAGAGACAAGTGGGAGGGAATGTGGGAAATTTATAAAAATAAAACTTCACATGTGTATGTGAATAAACATTTCTCATTTTGTCTTCCAAATAGCTCTATAAGGCATTATACAACCATATCTGTATTCAGATGAAGGATCTGAGTTTGGGACATTGAAAGATATATACCTGGAAGTCTTGCTAGGTGACCTCCCAGGCTTCACTAGGGACCTGTTCTCTTGGGCTTGAGCAGGTTCTCTGCCCTCCCACACTCTCTGAGCCACCCAGGAGGTGGCATGGTTCACTGTTTATACAGTGAACCCACATCTTTTCCACCAGCCAGCACTGGCCCTCAGCACCACAAACACAAAGCCAGCATCCCATCACCGCAGGTGCAGTTTGCTCACTCAGCAGCTCTGGAGAGAAAAAAGATTTCTAGTGTCAGAGATCATGAATGTTTCTAGTAACACAACAGAAAATACTGAGTCTCGTGAAGTGCTCCCAGGAGCTCCTGACACAGGAACACTCCACAGACTTGTCCTCCATGGGAAATGCAGGCACTGGGTGCCCCTGAGTTCACTGCAGTGAGAAAGGAACTGGAGAGACCCTGTCCTGCCTGGGTAAAGTGTGAAGGACAGCAGGAAGGATAACAGCTTCTGACTTGAGTTCCTCCCTCAGGAAGACTTAGCTTATAGTTGAAGACCCACATTTATAAAATATGAAAGTGAAACTATCATTTCTCTACAAAACAAGCAGTTCCAGGAAAACAAACATGAAAGTCTTGTGACTTCAGGTGACTCAGAGAGTAGGGGGAGGGCAGAGAGACACCAGAGATCATGGGACACAGGTCTCCAATGACCCCTGTGAGGTCATCTAGCCAAGACTCCTATGGGAGCACTGGAGACAGGGAGGAGGGCTGTGAGTGAGTTTCCAAAGCTTCCAGTAAAGGAGAGATGCTTTTCCCATCAGAAAGGGGAGAGACTGTAACATTTCTCTGTGTTTCTGTTTCCTTTATTTTTAGGAACTCTGTTGCTGGCTGCCACATTGTCATCTTTGGGGGTAGATGACCCTGCCAGGTCATGGGGTCACTTCTCATGAATGACTTAAGGAGGGGCTCTGAAGAAATTTGGCAAAATATCAGGGAGTGGGACACAGAAAGGGAGGAAGGAGCTTGGACTCTAAGATTTATATTGAAGATCAAGAGGAAACTACCAAAGTTTCTTTAGAAGAAGGAGAACATAGGAAGATTTGCTGTATCAGATAAGATTTATTCCAATGCTATAGTATCTAAGACATTTGGATGTTAGCACAGAGATAGGACAACTGACCCACAGAAAGGAACACAAATCCATGTATAAGATTCAGGAATGTGTGGAATTCTGTTGCATGGAAGAAATGCAGGGGATGTGAATGGGTATAGAAGGCACTACCTAGTAAATGGAGCTGCAAAACTGGTTCTCTGTATACACAGAGGTTATTAAATCTCTATTTACATCACTTATGATAATCAACTCCAGACAGATTAAAAAAAGCATTTTATTATTATTTAAAAAAATGTTTATTCATTTCTTTTTTTTTTTAATGTTTATTTATTTATTTATTTTTTTTTCTGAAATTTATTGACAAATTGGTTTCCATACAACACCCAGTGCTCATCCCAAAAGGTGCCCTCCTCAATACCCATCACCCACCCTCTCCTCCCTCCCACCCCCCATCAACCCTCAGTTTGTTCTCAGTTTTTAACAGTCTCTTATGCTTTGGCTCTCTCCCATTCTAACCTCTTTTTTTTTTTTTTTCCTTCCCCTCCCCCATGGGTTCCTGTTAAGTTTCTCAGGATCCACATAAGAGTGAGACCATATGGTATCTGTCTTTCTCTGTATGGCTTATTTCACTTAGCATCACACTCTCCAGTTCCATCCACGTTGCTACAAAAGGCCATATTTCATTTTTTCTCATTGCCATGTAATATTCCATTGTGTATATAAACCACAATTTCTTTATCCATTCATCAGTTGATGGACATTTAGGCTCTTTCCATAATTTGGCTATTGTTGAGAGTGCTGCTATGAACATTGGGGTACAAGTGGCCCTATGCATCAGTGCTCCTGTATCCCTTGGATAAATTCCTAGCAGTGCTATTGCTGGGTCATAGGGTAGGTCTATTTTTAATTTTCTGAGGAACCTCCACACTGCTTTCCAGAGCGGCTGCACCAATTTGCATTCCCACCAACAGTGCAAGAGGGTTCCCGTTTCTCCACATCCTCTCCAGCATCTATAGTCTCCTGATATGTTCATTTTGGCCACTCTGACTGGCGTGAGGTGATACCTGAGTGTGGTTTTGATTTGTATTTCCTGATAAGGAGCGACGCTGAACATCTTTTCATGTGCCTGTTGGCCATCCGGATGTCTTCTTTAGAGAAGTGTCTATTCATGTTTTCTGCCCATTTCTTCACTGGGTTATTTGTTTTTTGGGTGTGGAGTTTGGTGAGCTCTTTATAGATTTTGGATACTAGCCCTTTGTCCGATATGTCATTTGCGAATATCTTTTCCCATTCCGTTGGTTGCCTTTTAGTTTTGTTGGTTGTTTCCTTTGCTGTGCAGAAGCTTTTTATCTTCATAAGATCCCAGTAATTCACTTTTGCTTTTAATTCCCTTGCCTTTGGGGATGTGTCGAGTAAGAGATTGCTACGGCTGAGGTCAGAGAGGTCTTTTCCTGCTTTCTCCTCTAAGGTTTTGATGGTTTCCTGTCTCACATTTAGGTCCTTTATCCATTTTGAGTTTATTTTTGTGAATGGTGTGAGAAAGTGGTCTAGTTTCAACCTTCTGCATGTTGCTGTCCAGTTCTCCCAGCACCATTTGTTAAAGAGGCTGTCTTTTTTCCATTGGATGTTCTTTCCTGCTTTGTCAAAGATGAGTTGGCCATACGTTTGTGGGTCTAGTTCTGGGGTTTCTATTCTATTCCATTGGTCTATGTGTCTGTTTTGGTGCCAATACCATGCTGTCTTGATGATGACAGCTTTGTAGTAGAGGCTAAAGTCTGGGATTGTGATGCCTCCTGCTTTGGTCTTCTTCTTCAAAATTCCTTTGGCTATTCGGGGCCTTTTGTGGTTCCATATGAATTTTAGGATTGCTTGTTCTAGTTTTGAGAAGAATGCTGGTGCAATTTTGATTGGGATTGCATTGAATGTGTAGATAGCTTTGGGTAGTATTGACATTTTGACAATATTTATTTTTCCAATCCATGAGCAGGGAATGTCTTTCCATTTCTTTAAATCTTCTTCAATTTCCTTCAGAAGCTTTCTATAGTTTTCAGCATACAGATCCTTTACATCTTTGGTTAGATTTATTCCTAGGTATTTTATGCTTCTTGGTGCAATTGTGAATGGGATCAGTTTCTTTATTTGTCTTTCTGTTGCTTCATTGTTAGTGTATAAGAATGCAACTGATTTCTGTACATTGATTTTGTATCCTGCAACTTTGCTGAATTCATGTATCAGTTCTAGCAGACTTTTGGTGGAGTCTATCGGATTTTCCATGTATAATATCATGTCATCTGCAAAAAGTGAAAGCTTGACTTCATCTTTGCCAATTTTGATGCCTTTGATTTCCTTTTGTTGTCTGATTGCTGATGCTAGAACTTCCAGCACTATGTTAAACAGCAGCGGTGAGAGTGGGCATCCTTGTCGTGTTCCTGATCTCAGGGAAAAAGCTTTCAGTTTTTCCCCGTTGAGGATGATGTTAGCTGTGGGCTTTTCATAAATGGCTTTTATGATGTTTAAGTATGTTCCTTCTATCCCGACTTTCTCAAGGGTTTTTATTAAGAAAGGGTGCTGGATTTTGTCGAAGGCCTTTTCTGCATCGATTGACAGGATCATATGGTTCTTCTCTCTTTTTTTGTTAATGTGATGTATCACGTTGATTGATTTGCGAATGTTGAACCAGCCCTGCATCCCAGGAATGAATCCCACTTGATCATGGTGAATAATTCTTTTTATATGCCGTTGAATTCGATTTGCTAGTATCTTATTGAGAATTTTTGCATCCATATTCTTCAGGGATATTGGCCTGTAGTTCTCTTTTTTTACTGGGTCTCTGTCTGGTTTAGGAATCAAAGTAATACTGGCTTCATAGAATGAGTCTGGCAGTTTTCCTTCCCTTTCTATTTCTTGGAATAGCTTGAGAAGGATAGGTATTATGTCTGCTTTAAACGTCTGGTAGAACTCCCCTGGGAAGCCATGTTTATTCATTTCTGAGAGAAAGAGAGAGAGCACAAGTCAGGGTGGGGCAGAGAGAGAGGGAGACAGAGGATCTGCAAAAGGCCCTGTGCTGATAGCAGAAACCGTGAGATCATGACCTGAGCCGAAGTCGGATGCTTAACTGACTGAGTAACCAGGTGCCCCTCCAGATGGATTTAAGACCTAAATCTCAAATGGAAACTGTAGAAGAACATATAACTGTTCTTTAGGGAAAGATTTCTTAAATGAAGTGATTCCTGTATAAAGATACCAAGATGACAGCCACATAAAGCAGACTGACAAATGCGATGCCTTTGACTACATTAGAATGAAAAGCTTCCCTACATGAAAACAAATACAAAAAGAAATCTTAAAAATCTTCACAAATCTGGAAAGGATATTTGCACAAATGTAGTCAACTAAGGATGAATGGAAAGAAGGCATTAAATTTTTTTTCAGAATTCACTATGGAAAAGTGAAACAATCCATGATATAGGAAAAATGAGCAAAAGACATGGACAGAACTTTCTTAGAAAAAGAAATATGTTAGGGCAAAACAAAAAAAGAGAGAGAAAGAAAGTGCCATAGATGAACTAGTAATGAGGCAAATACACTCTAAGATGGCATTGTACATTAATACTATTGAAAAAGTTATAAAGTTGGACAGAATTGGGTATTGGTAAGAATGTATGTAGATTGGAGATCTCTAAAACATGCTGGGAATGTAAACCAATACCATCACTTTGAAGAAACGGTATGGCTGAATCTTATAAAAGTGAACATTCATGTGTCTCAGAACTCAAGTTTCCACTCCTAACACTATACTGAAGAGTCATTCTGTAAAACTGTACAGGAGACATGTGGACAAGCGCTCCTAGCAGAAGTCTTCATAATTGCAAAAAAAAAAAAAAAAAAAAAAGGAGAGACTAAGCATTGACAGGAAATGGGTAAATAAGTTGAGCTACACAGTGTTGAAAGGAATAAACCATATATAGAAAGGAATTAATCTTTTATAGAAAGGAATTAATATAGAAAGGAATTATATAGAAAGGAATTAATCTTTTAGCATAGTGTTGTGATAAAGAACCAGTCAAATACCTCTTAAATAAAGCTTCAGGAAAACAAAACCATATATTGTTTAGGCATGCATATGTAAGTGATAACACCACAAATAAAAGAAAGGAATCATAAATCTCTACTCATGACATTGTTACCCGGGAGCTGTGGACAGAACTGGAGTGAATAGGAACAGAGAGATTGGTGTAAGTTGTTAGAGATGTTCTTTTTCTTGGGATGTTTGTTCAGTGCTCATTATATTACTTGAGAAGGTAAAAGATTTTATTTACTTTTTATTTTTTATTCTTTTTTAATTTAATCTTTTATTTTTTTAAATTTACATCCAAATTAGTTAGCATATAGTGCAACAATGGTTTCAGGAGTAGATTCCTTAGTGCCTCTTACCCATTTAGCCCATCCCCTCACCCACAGCCCCTCCCATAAACCTCAGTTTGTTCTCCATACTTATGAGTCTCTTCTGTTTTGTCCCCCTCCCTGTTTTTATATTATTTTTGTTTTCCTTCCCTTATGTTCATCTGTTTTGTCTCTTAAAGTCCTCATATGAGTGAAGTCATATGATTTTTGTCTTTCTCTAACTGACTAATTTCACTTAGCAAAGTACCCTCTAGTTCCATCCATGTAGTTGCAAATGGCAAGATTTCATTCTTTTTGATTGCTGAATAATACTCCATTGTATATATATACCACATCTTCTTTATCCATTCATCCATCGATGGGCATTTGGGCTCTTTCCATACTTAGGCTATTGTTGATAGCGGGGTGCATAAACATTGGGGTGCGTGTGTCCCTTCAAAACAGCACACATGTATCCTGTGAATAAATGTCTAGTAGTGCAATTGCTGGGTTGTAGGGTAGTCCTATTTTTAGTTTTTTGAGGAACCTCCATACTGTTTTCCAGAGTGGCTGCACCAGCTTGCATTACCACCAACAATGCAAAAGATATCCTCTTTCTCCACATCCTCGCTAACATCTGTTGTTGCTCGAATTGTTAATGTTAGCCATTCTGACAGGTGTCAGGTGGTATCTCATTGTGGTTTTGATTTGTATTTCCCTGATGATGAGTGATGTTGAGCATTTTTTCATGTGTTGGTTGGCCATCTGGATATCTTCTTTGGAGACGTGTCTATTCATGTCTTTTGCCCATCTCTTCACTGGATTATTTGTTTTTTGGGTGTTGAGTTTGATTACTTCTTTACAGATTTTGGATACTAACCCTTTATATGATATGTAGTTTGAGAATATCTTCTCCCATTCCCCTGGTTGCCTTTCAGTTTTCCTGATTGTTTTCTTTGCTGTGCAGACGCTTTCTATTTTGATGAGGTCCCAATAGTTCATTTTTGTTTTTGTTTCCCTTTCCTTTGGAGACATGTTGACCAAGAAGTTGCTGCGGCCAAGGTCAAAGAGGTTTTTGCCTACTTTCTCCTCGAGGATTTTGATGGCTTCCTGTCTACATTGAGGTCTTTCATCCATTTTGAGTTTATTTTTGTGTTTGGTGTAAGAAAGTGGTCCAGGTTCATTCTTCTGCGTGTTGCTGTCCAGTTTTCCCAGCACCACTTGCTGAAAAGACTGTCTTTATTCCATTGGATATTCTTTCCTACTTTGTCAAAGATTAGTTGGCCATATGTTTGTGGGTCCATTTCTGGGTTTTCTATTCTGTTCCATTGATCTCAGTGTCTGTTCTTGTGCCAGTACCATACTGTCTTGATGATTACAGCTTTGTAGTGTAGCTTGAAGTCTGGGATTATGATGCCTCCCGCTTTGGTTTTCTTTTCTTTTTCTTTTTTTTTCTTTTTTTTTAATATATGAAATTTATTGTCAAATTGGTTTCCATACAACACCCAGTGCTCATCCCAAAAGGTGCCCTCCTCCATACTCATCAGCCACACTCCCCTCCCTCCCACCCCCCATCAACCCTCAGTTTGTTCTCAGTTTTTAACAGTCTCTTATGCTTTGGCTGTCTCCCACTCTAACCTCTTTTTTTTTTTTCCCTTCCCCTCCCCCATGGGTTCCTGTTAAGTTTCTCAGGATCCACATAAGAGTGAAACCATATGGTATCTGTCTTTCTCTGTATGGCTTATTTCACTTAGCATCACACTCTCCAGTTCCATCCACGTTGCTACAAAGGGCCATATTTCATTCTTTCTCATTGCCATGTAGTATTCCATTGTGTATATAAACCACAATTTCTTTATCCATTCATCAGTTGATGGACAATTAGGCTCTTTCCATAATTTGGTTATTGTTGAGAGTGCTGCTATAAACATTGGGGTACAGGTGCCCCTATGCATCAGTACTCCTGTATCCCTTGGGTAAATTCCTAGCAGTGCTATTGCTGGGTCATAGGGTAGGTCTATTTTTAATTTTCTTTTTTTTTTTTTTGGGGGGGGGATGATTTTTTATTTTTATTTTTATTTTTATTTTTTTAATGAAATTTATTGACAAATTGGTTTCTATACAACACCCAGTGCTCATCCCAAAAGGTGCCCTCCTCAATACCCATCACCCACCCTCTACTCCCTCCCACCCCCCATCAACCCTCAGTTTGTTCTCAGTTTTTAACAGTCTCTTATGCTTTGGCTCTCTCCCACTCTAACCTCTTTTTTTTTTTTTCCTTCCCCTCCCCCATGGGTTCCTGTTAAGTTTCTCAGGATCCACATAAGAGTGAGACCATATGGTATCTGTCTTTCTCTGTATGGCTTATTTCACTTAGCATCACACTCTCCAGTTCCATCCACGTTGCTACAAAAGGCCATATTTCATTTTTTCTCATTGCCACGTAATATTCCATTGTGTATATAAACCACAATTTCTTTATCCATTCATCACTTGATGGACATTTAGGCTCTTTCCATAATTTGGCTATTGTTGAGAGTGCTGCTATGAACATTGGGGTACAAGTGGCCCTATGCATCAGTGCTCCTGTATCCCTTGGATAAATTCCTAGCAGTGCTATTGCTGGGTCATAGGGTAGGTCTATTTTTAATTTTCTGAGGAACCTCCACACTGCTTTCCAGAGCGGCTGCACCAATTTGCATTCCCACCAACAGTGCAAGAGGGTTCCCGTTTCTCCACATCCTCTCCAGCATCTATAGTCTCCTGATATGTTCATTTTGGCCACTCTGACTGGCATGAGGTGATATCTGAGTGTGGTTTTGATTTGTATTTCCCTGATAAGGAGCGACGTTGAACATCTTTTCATGTGCCTCTTGGCCATCCGGATGTCTTCTTTAGAGAAGTGTCTATTCATGTTTTCTGCCCATTTCTTCACTGGGTTATTTGTTTTTTGGGTGTGGAGTTTGGTGAGCTCTTTATAGATTTTGGATACTAGCCCTTTGTCCGATATGTCATTTGCGAATATCTTTTCCCATTCCGTTGGTTGCCTTTTAGTTTTGTTGGTTGTTTCCTTTGCTGTGCAGAAGCTTTTTATCTTCATAAGATCCCAGTAATTCATTTTTGCTTTTATTTCCCTTGCCTTTGGGGATGTGTCGAGTAAGAGATTGCTACAGCTGAGGTCAGAGAGGTCTTTTCCTGCTTTCTCCTCTAGGGTTTTGATGGTTTCCTGTCTCACATTCAGGTCCTTTATCCATTTTGAGTTTATTTTTGTGAATGGTGTGAGAAAGTGGTCTAGTTTCAACCTTCTGCATGTTGCTGTCCAGTTCTCCCAGCACCATTTGTTAAAGAGGCTGTCTTTTTTCCATTGGATGTTCTTTCCTGCTTTGTCAAAGATGAGTTGGCCATACGTTTGTGGGTCTAGTTCTGGGGTTTCTGTTCTATTCCATTGGTGTATGTGTCTGTTTTTGTGCCAATACCATGCTGTCTTGATGATGACAGCCTTGTAGTAGAGGCTAAAGTCTGGGATTGTGATGCCTCCTGCTTTGGTCTTCTTCTTCAGAATTACTTTGGCTATTCGGGGCCTTTTGTGGTTCCATATGAATTTTAGGATGGCTTGTTCTAGTTTCGAGAAGAATGCGGGTGCAATTTTGATTGGGATTGCATTGAATGTGTAGATAGCTTTGGGTAGTATTGACATTTTGACAATATTTATTCTTCCAATCCATGAGTAGGGAATGTCTTTCCATTTCTTTATATCTTCTTCAATTGCCTTCATAAGCTTTCTATAGTTTTCAGCATACATCTCTTTTACATCTATGGTTAGATTTATTCCTAGGTATTTTATGCTTCTTGGTGCAATTGTGAATGGGATCAGTTTCTTTATTTGTATTTCTGTTGCTTCATTGTTAGTGTATAAGAATGCAACTGATTTCTGTACATTGATTTTGTATCCTGCAACTTTGCTGAATTCATGTATCAGTTCTAGCAGACTTTTGGTGGAGTCTATCGGATTTTCCATGTATAATATCATGTCATCTGCAAAAAGTGAAAGCTTGACTTCATCTTTGCCAATTTTGATGCCTTTGATTTCCTTTTGTTGTCTGATTGCTGATGCTAGCACTTCCAACACTGTATTAAACAACAGCAGTGAGAGTGGGCATCCCTGTCATGTTCCTGATCTCAGGGAGAAAGCTCTCAGTTTTTCCCCATTGAGGATGATGTTAGCTGTAGGATTTTCATAAATGGCTTTTATAATGTTTAAGTATGTTCCTTCTATCCCGACTTTCTCGAGGGTTTTTAAGAAAGGATACTGAACTTTGTCAAATGCTCTTTCTGCATCGATTGACAGGATCATATGATGCTTATCTTTTCTTTTATTAATGTGATGTATCACATTGATTTGCGAATGTTAAACCAGCCCTGCAGCCCAGGAATGAAACCCACTTGATCATAGTGAATCATTCTTTTTATATGCTGTTGAATTGGATTTGCTAGTATCTTATTGAGAATTTTTGCATCCATCTTCATCAGGGATATTGGCCTGTAGTTCTCTTTTGTTACTGGGTCTCTGTCTGGTTTAGGAATCAAAGTAATACTGGCTTCATAGAATGTGTCTGGAAGTTTTTCTTCCCTTTCTATTTCTTGAAATAGCTTGAAAAGGATAGGTATTATTTCTGCTTTAAATGTCTGGTAGAATTCCCCTGGGAAGCCATGTGGTCCTGGACTCTTATTGGGAGATTTTTAGTAACTGATTCAATTTCTTCACTGGTTATGGGTCTGTTCAAGCTTTATTTCTTCCTGTTTGAGTTTTGGGAGTGTGTGGGTGTTTAGGAATTTGTCCATTTCTTGCAGGTTGTCCAGTTTGTTAGCATATATTTTTTCATAGTATTCCCTGATAATTGCTTGTATTTCTGAGGGATTGGTTGTAATAATTCCATTTTCATTCATGATTTTATTTGGGTCACCTCCCTTTTCCTTTTGAGAAGCATGGCGAGAGGTTTATCAATTTTGTGTATTTTTTCACAAAACCAACTCTTGGTTTCATTGATCTGCAGTTTGTTTAGATTCTACATGGTTTATTACAGTAATATATACATACATATAGTCATATATAGTACTGTATATATACATATACATATATACATATATATATTACAGTAATATATGTAGATATATATAATAACATATATATATATGTAGAGAGAAAGAGAGACATCTTTTGTGTCCACTCCTTTTTGGAAGGTATTTTATTTATTTTTTTAATGCAGTTCTAATTGGACTGTTTTCTTTTTTAAAAATGTGTTATTATTTATTTATCTTGTGAAAGAGAGTGCAAATCAAGAAGGGGCAAAAGAGAGGGAGAGAAACCCAAGCAGGCTTCACATGTTCAGTGCAGATTCTGATGTTGGGCTCCATCACACCACTATGAGATATGACCTGAGCTAATATCAAGAGTTGGATGTTTAACCCACTGAGCCATCCAGGCACCCAAGGGATGTTTTAATTTGCTTTCAGTTAGTTCTTTTTTAGTGTAAAGAAATGCAATAGATTTTTGTATACTCATTTTATATCTTGAAATGTTGCTAAATTTGTTTACTAGTACTAATGGTTTCTGTTGTAATCTGTATGGTTTGCTTTTTTCTTTATGGTTTGGATGCTTTTTTAAGAATTAAAAAAATTTTTACTGTTTATTTACTTTTGAGAGAGAGTGTGTGAGTGGAGGAGGGACAGAGAGAGAGGGAGACACAGAATCCAAAGCATGCTCCAGGCTTCAAACTCTCAGCACAGAGCCCTAAGCGGGGCTCAAACTCACAAACCATGAGATCATGACCTCATTTGAAGTGAGGTCAGACACTCAACTGACTGAGTCACCCAGGTGCTCCTTGGATGCTTTTTATATCATTTATGTAAACCATGAGGTTTATGGACTATAAAGCGCTACATAGACTGACTTCTAGGGGAAAACGAAGTAATTTCAGTCCTACTTCAATCTGTTAGCAGGTTCATCTATTCAATTTTCTTTCTTTCTTTTTTCTCTTTTACACTTCTGTTTCTTGAATACTGAAAGAGAAAAAGTTCATTTTTATTTTCAATTTTTATTAAAAATATTTTTCTTTAAATTTTATTACTATATTTTTTACTTTTGTGTCAATTTTTTCAAATTCTATTTTACTTCCATCATGTTATTTTAGTCTACTTCAGTGTATTCACCATTTCAAATTTTCAAACAATTTCCTTTTTTCCTTCTTTCTTTTTTTCTCTTTTTTGTTACTTTAATTTTCTTGAATGCAGAAAGAGAAAAACTTCATTTTTACTTCAATTTCTATTAAAATATTTTTATTTAAATTTTTTACTATATTTTTTGGTTTTTTTGTGATTTTTTTCCAATTCTATTTGACTTCCATCATTTTATTTTAGTCTACTACAGTGTATTCACTTTTTCAAATTTTCAAACAATTTCCTTTCTTTTTTTCATCTTTTTCTCTTTTTTGTTTCTTTTTCTTGATTACAGAAAAAGAAAAAAATCGTATTTATTTTTAATTTTTATTAAAAATATATTTATTTATTTTTTCTACTATATTCTTTACTTTTGTGTATTTTTTTATAATTCTATTTTACCCCCATCATCTCATTTTAGTCTACTTCAGTGTATTCATTTTTTCAAATTCTCGATTTTCTTTTTTTGTTTGTTTGTTTTTTTCCCCCATTTTTTTTCTCTAATCTGTTAAAAACACTTTCAACACCCAGACCAAACACACCTAAGATCTAGCATCATCTGTTTGATTTTTGTGTTTGTGTGTTTTTAACTTTTAATTTTAATATTTTTTTAATTTTAATTTTTTTATTTCAATATTTCTACCTCACTAATTCCTGTTCTCCATTCAACATAAAAAAATTAAGGAATTCACCCCAAAATAAAGAGCACAAAGAAATGACAGCCAAGGATTTAACCAACAAGCAAGATACAAGCAAGATGTCTGAACCAGAATTTAGAATCAAGATAATAAGAATACTAGCTGGAGTCAAAAATAGATTAGAATCCCTTTCTGCATTGATAAAAGGAGTAAAAAATAGCCAGAATAAAATTAAAAATGCTATAACTGAGCTGCAATCATGTATGGATGCAGTGGTGGCAAGGATGGATGAGGCAGGACAGAGAATCAGCAATATAGAGGACAAACTTATAAAGAATAATGAAGCAGAAAAAAAGAGGGAGATTAAGGCAAAAGAGCATGATTTAAGAATAGAGAAATCAGTCACTCATTAAAAAGGAATAAGGGTGCCTGGGTGGTTCAACATCAAGGGTGCCTGGGTGGCTCAGTAGGTTGAGTGACTGACTTCGGCTCAGGTCATGATCTCATGGTTTGTGAGTTTGAGCCCTGCATTGAGCTCTGTGCTGAGATATCAGAGCCTGGAACCTGCTTCTGATTCTGTGTCTCCCTCTCTCTCTCTGCCCCTCCTCTGCTCATGCTCTGTCTCTCTCCTTCAAAAATAAATAAAAACATCAAAAAATTTTTTTAAATAAAAAATAAAAAAATAAAGGAACAACACCAGAATCATAGGAGTCCTGGAAGAGGAAGAGAGAGAAATGGGGGTAGAAGGGTTATGTGAGCAAATCATAGTGGAAAACTTTACTAACCTGGGGAAAGACACAGACCTCAAAATCCAGGAATCACAGAGGACCCCATTAGATTCAACACAAACAGATCATCAAAAAAGCATATTATAGTCAAATTCACAAAATACACAGCAAGGAGAGAATCATGAAAGCAGCAAGGGAAAAAAAGTCCTAACCTACAAGGGAAGACAGTTCAGGTTTGCAGAAGACCTATCCACAGAAACTTGGCAGGCCAGAAAGGAGTGGCAGGATATATTCAGTGTGCTTAATCAGAAAAATATGCATCCAAGAATTCTTTATCCAGCAAGGCTGTCATTCAAAATAGAAGGAGAGTTAAAAATTTTCCCAAACAAAAATTAGAGGAGTTTGTGACCACTAAATCAGCCCTGCAAGAAATTTTAAGGGGAACTCGCTGTTAGGGGAGAAAAGAAAAAAAAAATATATCCAAAGCAAGAAATTTTAGAAAGGACCCAGAGAACACCACTAGAAACTCCAACTCTACAAGTATCATAATGGCAAAAAATTCATATCTTTCAGTACTCACTCTAAATGTCAATGGACTCAATGCTCCAATCAAAAGACATAGGGTAACAGAATGGATAAGAAAACAAGATCCATCTATATGCTGTTTACAAGAGACCCACTTTAGACCTAAAGACACCTTCAGATTGAATGTAAGGGGATCCTTACCTACCATGCTAATGGTCAGCAAAAGAAAGCCAGAGTAGCCATACTTATATCAGACCACCTAGACTTTAAAATAAAGACTGTATCAATAGATGCAGAAGGGCATTATATTATAATCAAGGGGTCTATCCACCAAGAAGACCTAACAATTGGAAATATTTATGCGCCAAATGTGACAGCAACCAGATATATAAATAAATTAATCACAAACATAAAGAAATTCATCGATAGTAATACCATAATAGTAGGAGACTTCAACACCCCACTCACAGCAATGGACAGATCATCTAATCAAAAAATCAACAAGGAAACAATGACTTTGAATGACACACTGCACCAGATGGACTTAACAGATATATTCAGAACATTTCATCCCAAAGCAGCAGAATATACATTCTTCTCCAGCGCACATGGAATGTTCTCCAAAATAGACCATATACTGGTACACAAATCAGCCCTAAGTAAGTACAAAAATATCAAGATCAAACCGTGCATATTTTCAGACCACAACGCTATGAAAGTCGAAATCAACCACAAGAAAAAATTTGGAAAAGTAACAAATAATTGGAGGCTGAAGAACATCCTAGTAAAGAATGAATGGGCTACCCAAGAAGTTAAAGAGGAAATTAAAAAGTATATGGAAGCCAATGAAAATGATAATACCACAACACAAAATCTCTGGGACGCAGCAAAGGCGGTTATAAGAGGAAAATATATAGCAACCCACACCTTCCTAAAGATGGAAGAAAGATCTCAGATACACAACCTAACCTTATGCCTTAAGGAACAACAAATAAAACCCCAAACCAGCAGAATACAGGAAATAGTAAAGACTAGAGCAGAAATTAATGCTACCAAAACCAAAAAAACAGTAGAACAGATCAATGAAACCAGAAACTGGTTCTTTGAAAGAATTAACAACATTGATAACCCCTATCCAGTCTGATCAAAAAGAAAAAGGAAAGGATGCAAATACATAAAATCAAAAATGAAAGAGGAGAGATCACAACCAACACAGAAGGAATAAAAACAATAATAAGAGCATATTATGAGCAATTATATGCCAATAAAATGGGCAATCTAGAAGAAATGGACAAATTCCTAGAAACATATACACTACCAAAACTGCAACAGGAAGAAATAGAAAACTTTGAACAGACCCATAACCAGTAAGGAAATTGAATTAGTAATCAAAAGTCTGCCAAAAAAACAAGAGTTGAAGGGCCAGATGGCTTTTCGGGGGAATTCTACCAAACATTTAAGGAAGAGTTAACACCTATTCTCTTGAAACTGTTCCAAAAAATAGAAATGGAAGGAAAACTTCCAAACTCTTTCTATGAAGCCAGCATTACCCTGATTCCAAAACCAGAGACCCCACTAAAAAGGAGAACAATAGACCAATTTCCTCATGAACATGGATGCAAAAATCCTCAACAAGATATTAGCCAACCGGCTCCAATACTACATTTGAAAAATTATTCACCACGACCAAGTGGGATTTATACCTGGGATGCAGGGCTGGTTCAGTACCCAGAAAGCAATCAATGTGATTCATCACATCAGTAAAAGAAAGGACAAGAACCATATAATCCTCTCAAGAGATGCAGAGAAAGCATTTGACAAAATACAGCATCCTTTCTTGATAAAAACCCTCAAGGAAGTAGGGATAGAAGGAGCATACCTCGAGATCATAAAAGCCATATATGGACGACCCAACGCTAATATCATCCTCAATGGAGAAGAACTGAGAGCTTTCCCCCTAAGGTCAGGAAAAAGACAGGGACGTCCACTCTCACCACTGTTATTCAACATAGTATTGGAAGTCTTAGCCTCTGCAATCAGACAACACAAAGAAATAAAATGCATCCAAATCAGCCAGGAGGAGGTCAAACTTCACTCTTCTCAGATATGATACTCTATATGGAATACCCAAAAGATTCCACCAAAAAACTTCTAGAACTGATTCATGAATTCAGCAAGGTTGCAGGATATAAAATCAACACACAGAAATCAGTTGCATTCCTATACACCAACAATGAAGCCACAGAAACAAATCAAAGAATCGATCCCATTTACAGTTGTACCAAAAACTATAAAATACCTAGGAATAAATCTAACCAAAGAGGTGAAAAATCTAAACACTGAAAACTATAGAAAGCTTATGAAAAAAATTGAAGAAGACACAAAAAAAATGGAAAAAGATTCCATGCTCCTGGATAGGAAGAACAAATATTGTTAAAATGTCGATACTACCCAAAGCAATCTATATATTCAATGCAATCCCTATCAAAATAACACCAGCATTCTTCACGGAGCTAGAACTAACAATCCTAAAATTTGTATGGAACCATAAAAGACCCCGAATAGCCAAAGAAACTTTGAAAAAGAAAACCAAAGCAGGAGACATCACAATACCAGACTTCAATCTGTACTACAAAGCTGTAATCATCAAGACAGTATGGTACTGGCACAAGAACAGACACTGAGATCAATGGAACAGAATAAGGAACCCATAAATGGACCCACAAACGTATGGCCAACTAATCTCTGACAAAGCAGGAAAAAATATCCAATGGGATAAAGACAGTCTCTTCAGCAAGTGGTGCTGGGAAAACTGGACAGCCAACATGCAGAAAAATGAACCTGGACCACTTTCTTACACCATACACAAAAATAAACTCAAAATGGATGAAAGACATGGATGTAAGATAGGAAGCATCAAAATCCTCGAGGAGAAAGCAGGGAAAAACCTCTTTGATCTTGGCCTGAGCAACTTTTTACTCAACACATCTCCAGTGGCAAGGGAAACCAAGCAAAAATGAACTACTGGGACCTCATCAAAATACAAAGATTCTGCACAGCGAAGGAAAAAAATCAGCAAACCTAAAAGGTAACCAACAGAATGGGAGAAGATATTTGCAGATGTCATATCAGATAAAGGGTTAGCATCCAAAATCTACAAAAAAATTGATCAAACTCAACACCTAAAAAGCAAATAATCCAGTGAAGAAATGGACAAAGACATGAATAGACACTTCTCCAAAGAAGACATCCAGATGGCCAACTGACACATGAAAAAATGCTCAATATCACTCATCATCAGGGAAATTCAAATCAAAACCACAATGAGATACCACATTACACCTGTCAGAATGGCTAACATTAACAACTCAGGCAGCAACAGATGTTGGCAAGGATGTGGAGAAAGAGGATCTCTTTTGCATTGTTGATGGGAATGCAAGCTGGTGCGGCCACTCTGTAAAACGGTATGAAGGTTCCTCAAAAAACTAAAAAATAGAACTACCCTATGGCCCAGCAATTGCACTACTAGGCATTTATCCTAGAGATACAGGTGTGCTGTTTCAAAGGGACACATGCACCTCCATGTTTATAGCAGCACTATCAACAATAGCCAAAGTATGGAAAGAGCCCAAATGTCCATCGATGGATGAATGGATTCTAAGATTCATATGGAAGATCAAGAGGAGGTGCCAAAGTTTTTTAGAAGAAGAATATAGGAGGATTTACTGTATAAAATAAGATTTATTTCGATTCTATAGTATCTAAGAGAGTTGGATACTGGCACAGGGATAGACCAACCGACCCATAGAAAGGGACACAGAGCCAGAGTCCTGTATAGGATTTGGGCATGTGTGGAATTCTGATGCATGGGAGAAATACTGGGGATGTCAGTGGTATAGAAGAAACTATTTAGTAAGTGGAGCTAACAAACTAGCTCTCTATGTGGACTGAGGTTACTAAATCTCTACTCCAGATAGGTTTAAGACCTAAATTTCAAATGGAAACTGTAGAAGAACATACAATTGTTCTTAGAGAAAGATTTATTAAATGATATGATACTTTTATAAAGATACACAGATGATAGCTGTATAAAACACACTGACCTATGTGATATCTTTGACTACATTGAAATGAAAAACTTCTCTCCGTGAAAACAAATGCAAAAACAAAGTTTCAAAATCTCCACAAATCTGGCGAAGATATTTGCACAAATTTAGTTAACTAAGGATCAATGGGAGGAAAGTATTTTAAAAATTCCAGAAGTCACTAAGAAAAAGTGAAATAATCCAGCATGGAGGTAGGCAAAGGACATGAAGAGAACATTCTTGGAAAAAGAAACATGTATGGGAAAAAAATAAAGAATGTATCAAAGATTAATGAGTAATGAGACAAATGCACATCTGTCCAATTCAAGATGATGTTGTACAGTAATTCAATTGGAAAAAACTTAAAGACAGACAAAACCAGGTACTGTTGAGAATGTAGATTGATAGAATCACTGAAATATGATAGCTGGGAATGGAAATGAATACAATCAAGTTGAAGAAACAACGTGGCTCAATCTTATAAAATTGCACATTTGTGTGCCTCAAGGTTTCCACTCTTTTTTTTTTAATTTTTTTTTCAACATTTATTTATTTTTGGGACAGAGAGAGACAGAGCATGAACGGGGGAGGGGCAGAGAGAGAGGGAGACACAGAGTCGGAAACAGGCTCCAGGCTCTGAGCCATCAGCCCAGAGCCTGACGCGGGGCTCAAACTCACGGGCCGCCAGATCGTGACCTGGCTGAAGTCGGACGCTTAACTGACTGCGCCACCCAGGCGCCCCAAGGTTTCCACTCTTAATATTATGCTGAAAAGTCACCTTGAAAAACTGTACAGGAGATGTGTGAACATATGCTCCTACAGCAGTATTAATAATTGTGAAAAAAGAGAGGATAGGCATTGACAGAGAATGGATAAATAAGTTGACCAATACAGTGTTTAAAGGAATGAACCATATTGTATAGAAAGGAATTAATCTTTTAGCATAGTGTTAAGATTAAATATTAAGAATCAGTAGAAAACCCCTGAAGTAAAGCTTCAGGGAAAATAAACCATACATTATTTAGGCATGCGTATGTAAGTGATAACACACAAATAAAAGAAATGAATCATAAACACATACTTCATGAAATTGTTACCTGGGCGCTGTGCACAGAACTGGAGTGAATAGGAAGAGAGAGGGAGGTATACATTGTTTGAGATGTTCTATTTCTTCCCTTCATTGTTCAGTGTGTAGGTGATCATTGTATTACACAAAAAAAGTAAAAGATTTAAAAGACATCTCAGTTCTTTTCAGATTGTTGTTATATATATATTCTTTTGTGTGTAGTCAGTGATGAATCTCTCCCTTCTGCCATATTTTGGGGACATCAGAGAAATATTCTCTGTCTGACCTAGACAATCACTGTTATGATGGGAGAAAGACTGAGAAATCATTCAGGGAGGAATCAGGGGACAAGAGAGACTGAAATTCCAGGTAGAAAGAGCTGCAAGGCTAAGATGCAAGCTCACACATGAACTTGACAACTAGCTGTGGATGCAGATAAACACACACAGACAGACAATTACAGCCCTCAGTAGCAAGGTAAGAAATACCTCTGAGATTCAGGTACCCTGACAGTGATGGGGCTCTTGGTAGTGGGTGACAGAAGACTCCCACTTGGGGACTCCCCAGGGCTGGGCTGTTCCTCAGCAGTGTGTAAGAATTACTCTGGGGCTGGTTGCCTGTTTGGTTGCCTCTGGTCTGAAGTGTCTGTAACACCTAGTGGGCTGGGGCCTGATTCTCCAGTATGCACACCTCAGTGCATACTGACCCAATATGCACAGAGTCAGACTTGCTGCTCCTAAGTCAACACTAGGAAATCAGGGAGTATGATTTATAAGGATGTTGTTATGTTGTCTCTATTTAGAGGAAAGGGAAATCAATAATTTCTTGTGCCCAGATCTGTGCTCCTGACTTTGCAGACAGAAAAATGGCTGGATCCTGAGATTAACATGTATTTGGGTACACATGTACATGCACTAAAACTGGCACCCAATAAATAGCTCCTCATTCTTGAGTCCTTTGTTTATTCATTTGTTTAATGTTTTGTAGGTTTAGGGGAGAATTTAAATATCAACAATGTCTTGGAAGATTAACATCACAGTCAGAAGTTTGCAAGAGAGTGGGGGAGAGGGAGGTGAGAGTAATAAGCTGGAGTAGAGTCTGGGAGGGCCCAGGGATTAGGAATATTATGAAGAACAAGTTGAACTTGTTGCCCATCCTCAAACTGCTGCCCATCCTCAAACTGACCACATATTAGGAGACCAACACACACAGACTAGCACCTGTGAGCACAAACATTGTGCCATTCCTGTAAATGACCAAGGAGAGGGACAGCACATAGGCATTTGGCAGATTGCCCCACTGGCCACTTGCAGAGAGCTTTGCCGCTGAGACCAAGCTCACAGCTCCTTCTCCTCTGTCAGTAGTGGCTGCAGTGCTCAGTGGGTTGGGGCATGGAGCCCTGAGTGCACACCTCACAGTCCACAGTCACACCCTGTGGGTCCTGCATCCCCTGTGATCACATGACACTTAAGACAAGTGAGTGAGAACAGATGTGGGATAATCACTCTGGGGCCCTTACCAAGTGGAATTTTTCCCTAGCCACCAGCACAGCTGCTGCCTCTGCAGGTGAAAAACTTACAAGGCCACATCATAGGCCTGCAGGCCTCTGCTAGGTTCCTTCTGCCATATGAAACAGTAATCCATGGTAGAATAGGGAGCCCATGAAATGCGTACAAAAATTGTAGATTGCACCAGGGCCAAACTGAGCAACACTAGGACTCAGGCCTTCATTTGGTGGGGGAAGGTGTATTGACACCAGGTCAAGTCACAGCTGAAGTGAGGACCTGAACTCCATGTTGTCTGGAGCACCTTCACTGTGATCTCAGTGGGTGGAAGCAAATGATCCTTTGACATGTATAGCTTGGGTAACCTCAGGGAACAATTTTAAGAACAGTGAGTGTGTTCATCTGAGGGGCAAGTTTTATGGAGCTGAATGTGGACTTCTTACTGCTCTGGGTGCTGATGTCAGAGAAATGGCTCAGGTAGGAGGCAGCAGGAAATTGGCCACACCCCCAGTCTGTTGGGCCTCTGCAGAGGTGCCATGGTGGACTCCCAGTGAAGGGCTCAGGCAGACTCTGCAGTTACCCAGCTCTCTAGATTGGAAGTGAACCCACTGCATGCCCTTTCTGAGACCTGGAGTCATTTTCAGGAATAGACACCAAAATTGGCCCTTGCTGGGTTGAGCACATGCCCAGAGGGCAAATGCCATACAATGAAATTGAGGGTAGAGAAAGAGCGATGTGGACTTGGAGTTCTGTCTTATTGGGGCTAAAGATGGGATGTTTACAGATTTGGGGGTTCACTCTTTAGTGGTGCATTAAAAACATAAGAGTGGTAATTAAAACACGGGAAGGCAAAAGCAAAGTGACTCAGGTGGTCAGTTATCTAGCACATCCAAGACTTTCTAAGAAAAGAATATCATGGTTGGAGTGACCACGTTCTTTATCCAGTTGTGTAGTTGGTAATATGTTTATTTGAGTGGATGTCTTGGAAAGAATGTCTTGGCATGAGTGTCAGGTATGCACTTTATAAGCAAGCAAGCTAATTGTCAGACACTTATTCTACACCTAATTAGGAGACAGGGTAATTTCAGTGACATAATGGAGGAGTCAGGGTGATATGGGTGCATGTGGAGGTGATGATGGGAGTTAGACAAACCAGGTCAAGGATTCAAGGTTCCTTACTGGTTTCTGTCCTTTCTGGCTGGCTGGTCCCATGTGACTGTTGATAAGAACATTGAGCCTTTCCTAGCCCATACTAGGGACAAGCTTAGATATCAGCAGAATCCATAGCATAGTCAGGGGCAGAAGAAACCCCTTTACACACCAAGTCAGTGAGACTACAACTCACCTAGGAGATTATCTTGCTGTAGTCAGGATTATACGTGAGGCCCCTAGGAACCTCCATGTCCCCCATAAACAGGAACCCAGTTTTGTGGGGGAAGGGACAAGACAGATGTTGTCTCTTGCCTCATTATCTTTATGGGAAAGGTGAGTCCAGGCCTTGGAGATGGTTGCAACCATAGAAGTCTGGGGAGCAGTGATGCAAGAAGGACTCACCCCAGGATAAACGAGCTTGGGTGTCCCAAGGAGAAGACTATGAAGCTGCACCATGAGGCCTACAGATGGGGGTAAAACTTATACCACAGAGGGGATAGGGGGTCTTCTGAGACAGAATCATAGCAGGTTGGTGTGGGTATGGGTCTCCAGAAGCTTCTTAGGTTGGTCTGGCAGATAGCCCATCATGGAACAGAAGGGCCTCAGGGAGCTGTCAGGGCAATCACTCGGTCATAGAGCTGGTCATGACTTTTAAAATTTTGCATTTATGCATATGGTAGTAGTATATTTTTAAAGGAAATGAACAAGTACGCCCTTACAGGGATTGTAAACTTACAGGATTGTGAAAGCCCACCAGTCAAAATTCTTGTGTACAGCACACAAGAGGAGAATCTACTAGATAATCCTAGCCAGTTCTTTTTCCTAATCTTGCATTATAAAATGCCTACAATTTCACTATGAAATTCAGCCTACAAGAGAAATCTACATTCATAGAGCAGCTTAAATATTATAATAACCATAGTGACAATGATAAACAGTTATGTACAAACATAAGTGCTGATTTAAAATCAGTAAGATATTATTTGGAAAGTTTGTTGTTACTTAGATGTGCAAATTGAAGAGACACATCCGAGGTGTGCAGACATGGAAAGGGAGGTGCCCTGAAAGCCAGATTTGCAGTGGAAAGAATGACATTCATTTACCTGAAAATGACACTTTTGCAACTGTTTTTCCCTGTAGGAAAGAAACAGTGTGGGCCAACATGGCAGAGAAGTAGGGGTATCCATACTTCCCATGTCTCTCAAACAAAGAGGTGCTAAAGCCAAAGGACTTTGAACCCCAAGAGTCTGGGAGGAAAAGAGACTGGGTCTAAAAGGGAGACACCAGGACATTCTTGACGGGCTATAGGTGGGTGATTATGAACTGGCAGTAACTTGAATCGATCTTCTGGATGACATATCATACTGAAACTGGCAAAATAAAGGATAAAGGAGAAACTGGCAAAATAAAGGATAAAAAGAGAATTCTGAAAGCAGCTAGGGATAAACAGACCTTAGCATACAACGGTAGTAGCATAAAGGTAGTAGCAGATCTATCCACTGAAACTTGGCAGGCAAGAAAGGAATGGCAGGAAATCTTCAATGTGATGAACAGGAAAAATATGCAACCAAGAATCAATCCTTTATCCACCAAGCCTGTCATTCAGAAGAGAAGGAGAGATAAAGGTTTTCCCAAACAAACAAAAAATGAAGGAATTCATCACCACTAAACCAGCCCTACAAGAGATCCTAAGGGGGACTCTGTGAATGAAATGTTGCAAGGGCCACAAAGGACCAGAGACATCACTACAAGCATGAAATCTACAGACATCACAATGATCTGAACCCATATCTTTCTATAATAACACTGAATATAAATAGACTAAATGCTCCAATCAAAAGACATAGGGTGTCAGAATGGATAAAAAAATAAGACCCATCTATTTTGTCTACAGAAGACTCACTTTAGACCTGAGGATACCTTCAGATTGAAAGTGGGGGGATGGAGAACAATCTATCATACTACTGGAAGTCAAAAGAAAGCTGGAGTAGCCATACTTATATCAGACAAACTAGACTTTAAATTAAAGGTTGTAACAAGAGATGAAGAAGGGCATTATATAATAATTACAGGTTCTATCCATAGGGAAGAGCTAACAATTATAAATGTCTGTGCATCAAATTCGGAAACCCCCAAATATTTAAAACAATCACAAATATAAGCAACCTTATTCATAAGAATGTGGCAATTACAGGGGACTTTAATACTCCATGCAGAGCAATGGACAGATCATCCAGACACAAAATCAGTAAAGAAACAATGGCCCTGAATGATACATTGAACCAGATGGACTTGACAGGTATATTTAGAACTCTACATCCCAGAGCAGCAGAATATACTTTCTTCTCGAGTGCACATGGAACATTCTCCAAGATAGATCACATACTGGGCCATAAAATAGCCTTTAATAAGTATAAAAGAATTGACATCATACCATGCACACTTTCAGATCACAATGCTATAAAACTTGAAATCAACCACAGGAAAAAGTCTGGAAAACCTCCAAAAGCATGGTGGTTAAAGAATATCCTACTAAGAAAAGAATGGGTCAACTAGGCAATTAGAAAAGAAATTGAGAAATACATGGAAGAAAACAAAAATGAAAACACAACAACCCAAACCCTTTGGGATGCAGCAAAGGCAGTCCTAAGAGAAAAATATATTGCAATCCAGGCCTATCTCAAGAAATAAGAAAAATCCCAAATACAAAATCTAACAGCACATCTAAAGCAATTACAAGCAGAACAGCAGCCAAATCATAAGAGACTCTTAAAAACTGAGAATAAACTGAGGGTTGATGGGGGGTGGGAGGGAAGGAAGGATGGGTGATGGGCATTGAGGAGGGCACCTGTTGGGATGAGCACTGGGTGTTGTATGGAAACCAATTTGACAATAAATTTCATATAAAAATTTTTAAAAAAGCACACAAAAAAGAAACAGAACAGCAAAGACACCCCAAACCCAGCAGAAGAAGAGAAATAATAAAGAGCAGGGCATAAATAAATAATATATAATCCCCCACACACACAAAAAAATCAGTAAAACAGATCAATGAAACCAAAAGTTGGTGTTTTGAAAAAATAAACAAAATTGATAAACCTCTAGCCAGGCTTATCAAAAAGAAAAGAGAGAGGACCCAAATAGATAAAATCATGAATGAAAATGGAATTATTACCACCAAGCGCTCAGAAATAAAAGCAATTATCAGAGAATACTGTGAAAAATTATATGTCAACAAAGTGGACAACCTGGAAGAAATGGACAAATTCCTAAACACCCACACACTTCCAAAACTGAAAAGAAAGAAATAGAAAACTTGAACAGACCCATAACCAGTGAAGAAATTGAATCAGTTATCAAAAATCTCCCAATAAATAACAGTCCAGGACCAGATGACTTCCCTGGGGAATTCTACCAGACATTTAAAGCAGAGTTGAGATCCTTCTCAAGCTGTTCCAAAACATAGAAATGGAAGGAAAACTTCTGGACTCATTCTATGAATCCAGCATTACTTTGATTCTCAAACCAGATGGAGACCCAGAAAAAAAGAAAACTACAGGCCAATATCCCTGGTGAATGTGGATGCAAGAATTCTCAACAAGATACTAGTGAATCTAATTCAACAGCATATGAAAAGAATTATTCACCATGATCAAGTGGCATTCATTCCCGGGCTGCAGGGCTGGTTCAATATTTGCAAATCAATCAATGTGATACATCACATTAATAAAAGAATAGATTAGAGCCATATGATCCTGTCAACCCATGCAGAAAAAGCATTTGACAAAATACAGGATCCTTTCTTAATAAAAACCCTCAAAAAAGTAGGGATAGAAGGAACATACTTGTTGCAGGGAGTATGGCTGGAGTTGCAAAAGATGAGTCTGCAAAAAAGTGTAGTTAAGTGAAGGTCCTCATACTGGAGGCGGAATGAGACCCTGACTCCAGAATGAAGCTTCTTTTTATTAGGATAATTGCTAAAGATTGCGTGCATAAAGTCAGCTAAGCAGTGTGTTAATCAATATAATGGTTTAGCTTTTCAAGGTTGAATTTCGAGTTAATTGGCTTCTATAACACTAGGAAGGGTCAAGTGTGAAGGTGAATCTGGCCCTGGACAATGTTAATGGCTCTAGGGATTCCTTAGGAGCCACAGTCAAGGTTCAGCTGTGTAAACATGTCCTAAGGCCTTGTACCTTCTCTAGCCCTTCCCTTTTGAAGTCTTTTCCCTTGATGCTTCTCTCCTGTATCTCCCACATCTCCCCCTTTTTCTTTGATTTGGCAAAGCTGGAGGGCAAAGACAGAGGCTTGTAAGGCATATCCTCGGCTTTGTTGCTGTCCTCTTCTCCAGACTAGGTATATGCAAAATAATAAGACAAAGATTAATATAAAAATACCAATCGCAGAAATGCTTAAGGGTTTTATATAATTCATTGGATTCAATTCCGAGATTTGACTAGCTATCTCAGATAGAGAAGGAACACCAGAAATCATCGCAAGTTTATTTTTGAATGTTTCATAGATGTCCTTTTGCAAATGAGCTATATCAGCAGAGGTATTGCCTTGATTAAGAAGGTGTCGATGCACCAGTTCCCATGATATCTTAGATTTATTATATACATGTGGGGTGACACAAAAGTGGTTATGTTCCAATCACGTTGAAGCTTTATCTGTTGTTGTAAACTAATCAATTGATCTCCTAGAAAAAGAACAGCTTGTTGCAAGTCAGATAATTGGCTCTGTATTCAGCTATCAATTAGCTGTTGGCTGTTCCACAGCCTTTCTCAATCTTGATGCCAGTTTTGTACAAAGTGGGTGGTTTGTACAGTCTGATGCAGTGCAAAATAGGCTGTTGCTGCTGTAGCTGTAATAGCTATAACCCCAAGTACAGCAGTTACCAGTCAAGCTACAAATCGTCGGGTGCAGTGTAAGACACGTTTCAATATTTCATCTATGAGATACATTTCAGGGGAGTGTTGCCAAGACCGACCCATGATTATAGGCATCCAAACACCATTACGTGCCTTAAGGATATATAAGCTTTGTTTTTCCTGGTTAAAAGATATAGTAGAATTAAAACAAGTATAAAAAGAACAATTATAGGAAGTAAGAAGATTGTTATCAGGGTCCCAATGAGGCATTCCTAACATAAACAGAAAAGGAAGTCTGACACATCCTTGAATTTTATGAGTCTCATATAACCTAAAAGAGATGGAGAATTTATTTGAAATATTCATTAAATGGCATTTCCAAATGGCCATGCCTAATAATCCAGTACCAATTTTCCAAAGTTCTGCATGAACTGGCCCATCAGGTAAACGTGGGCTGGGGGGAGCCATCCCTCCTTCATGCCATAAAATGGATTCAGATGTTACATGTGAAATGATGTTGTCTTGATATCGACTCCATCGGAGCTTTCTTTTGGAGAATTTGGTCAGAGTAGAGCCTACAGAGGCCCAATTAATGATGCTTCCTTTGGAAGTATTAAAAAGAACTCTACCAGTCTCTCCTCTACAGAGCTCCCAATTAACCCATTCCTCAGGATTTATGATCTTTCTTAATTGACATCAAGGCAATTTAGAAGGGTGATCATATGTAATTCTTTGACTTCTCATGGAGACTCCCTATAGTAAGTACAATACAGAGACATTAGTCCCATTGGGTATTTTTGCTATCCATGCCTGTGAATGAAATGTAGCACAGTGTTCACCTGTTCCAAAGTATATAGGTGGCCCATCTGCACCTACAGAATATTTAGAGATTACTTTTCCTTCTTCTGGTTTAAATGGGCCTCTATTATCATAAGGTCTGGGAAACCAGACTGAATCATTTACGTAACCTGGGAAAGAGGGATCATCCCATGTAATTAATCTATTAAGAGGTGGATTTGGAATATAAATCCAATATGTGTGATTCTCTTTAGTACTCATGGTTAAAATAAGAACTGACATCATGGCACTAAACAGAGTAGTAGAAATCTTAGGTGTTCCTGTTTTTTGGAGGCTCTGTTCTGCTTCTAGAGTCATCTTCTTCATCGGTCCCCATGTTGGGGGTTTGGCTTTCATCGTTTTTTGGTTCTTCTTTTTATGTCTTGTTCCAGGCTGAATTCCTCTATATCTTTCTCTAGTGGTCGAAGATTGTCAACTCTTTTTCTCTTCACCCATCTGTTCATATCATGGTTTTAATTGCCAGGCTGGGAGCCAGATATCCCCATTATCTGTGGATACAAGAGCAAATCCTCGACCCCACAATTTAACATGCCCAGGGCACCATTAGTTATAATTAGTTTTCCAAAATATTGATTGTGAAAGGGGTCTGGTATTAGAGACTGTGTGATGTTTTTCAGCTGCAGTGAGCACTTGTTCACCTCTTAAATCCAAAAAATTAAGTGTAAATAGTGCTTTCATTAATTGATTCTTTGGATTCAAGGCCATATCTCCTTGTTTTTGTTTTTGTAACATGGTTTTTAATGTATGATTAGCACGTTCAATAATAGCTTGACCTTGTGGATTATAAGGAATGCCTGTAGCATGATGAATGCCCCATTATTGGCAAAATATAAGAAAAGTGTGAGACGTATAAGTGGGACCATTGTCAGTTTTAAGATTCCGGGGGAGTCCCATTGTGGCAAATGCTTCTAAAAGGTGCTGAATAACATGGGCCTCTTTTTCTCCTGACAAAGGTGTAGTCCACATAAAACCAGAATATGTATCTGTTGATACACGTACATATGCAAGGTGACCAAATTGTGGAACATGAATAATATCCATTTGCCATAAATCATTAGGTTGTTGACCTCTGGGATTAACCCTCTGCGAGTACAGAGGAATGACAATAGGCCCACAAGTGGGGCAGTGTGTGATAATTTCTCTAGCTCGTTTAAGAGAAATAGAAAAGGGTTTACTTAAGCCTTTAGCGTTAAGATGAGTCAGATTGTGAAAATCTTGTGCTGTAATAACAGGAGCTGCCAATAAGGAATCCACTGCAGCATTTCCTTCTGCCAAGGGACCAGGGAGGCCAGAATGAGATCGTCTGTGAGTAATGTATATAGGATGGGATCGGTGTTGGAGACAATGTTGGACTTGAAAAAATAAGTCAGACAATTCTGAGCCATCTGAATAAATATTAATGGTTTACAAATTTTCAATCACTTGTTTAGAATAGGCTGAATCCGTTAAGATATTGATGGAGGAGAAAACATCCTTAAATAATAAAAATATGGCAAAGAGTTCAACCTTTTGTCCTGAGGCATATGGGGATTTTACATATTTAGAAGTAGGACCATAATATGCAGAATAACCAGATTTGTTGGCATCTGTAAAATAATTAGGTCCATTTACAGGTACTGATTGCACAATTTGAGGCATGATAAGGAGGTGGTTTTGATAAATTCCATTAATTTGGATTTAGGATAATGGTTGTCTATGTAACCTATATAATCTGCAACTCCAAGTTGCCATGAAATGCATTGCCGATGTGTCATGGATATTTGTGCATGAGATAGAGGTTCTATAATTGTCTCAGGGTCTTGGGCTGTTATTTCCTTAAGTCTCCCCTGACCCTTAAAAATTAACATTCCTATTTTGTCTAAATATGCAGATAATTTTTTAAAGGCATGTTGGAAAGAAATATCCATTCTATGATTCCATTAGCCTGCCAAAGTACTCCTGTAGGAGAATGAGGTGATGGTAAAATTAACAAGGAAACAGGCAGCGAGGGGTCAATTCGAGTAAGCTGACTGGAAGCGATTTTTTGCTCAATCCATTGTAATTCTTGGGATGCTTCCGGAGTTAATTTGCTAGGGCTATTTAAATTGGAATCCCCTTTAAGTACGTCAAAAAGATGAGTCAGTTGATAAGTAGGTATACGTAGAGTAGGACGTAACCAGTTAATGTCTCCTAATAACTTCTGGAAATCATTCAAAGTATGCAAGGTATCTCTACGAATTTGAACATTTTGAAGCATTATTGAATTTTGTACTATTTTTTGACCTAAATAGAATAAGAGATCTTCAAATTGAATTTTGTCTTCTTCAATAATGAGGCCATATTTTGAGAGGGATGCCTGAACTGCTAAAAAGAGTGCATGTAAATCATGTTGTTTGGGTAAACCTAATAGGATGCCATTCATGTAATGGATGATCTTAGCATGAGAAAACTGAGATTGTAAATATAGGAGAGGTTCTGCAACAAAAAGCTGACAAAGAATAGGACTATTTAACATTCCTTGAGGTAAAACTTTCCATTGAAATCTGTTTATAGGCTTCTCATGATCAATTACAGGAAAGAAGAAAGCAAATCTCTCCGAATCTTTAGGGTTTAAGGGAATGGAAAAAAAAAACAATCCTTAAGATCAATAATTACAATTTTCCAATCTCAAGGGATAGCAGCAGGCGTCGGAAGGTCAGGCTGTAGAGCCCCCATAGGTTGTATGATTTTACTTATGCTTTGGAGATCAGTCAGCATTCTCCATTTTCCAGATTTCTTTTTTATGACCCAAACCGGAGAATTCCAGGGACTAGTTGAAGATTCAATATGTTCCGCTTCTAATTGTTCAGAAACTAAAGATTTTAAAGTTGCCAGTTTTTCTTGAGAAAGCGGCCACTGCTCTATACATATGGACTCATCAATAAGCCATTTTAAAGGCAGTGCATATTTTTGTTCTCTGGCAGTGGCCGCTAGGATAAATTTGGATATCCTAGCCTTGTGGCTTTATGTTTGGGGAAAATATAGAGGGGTGTTTTAATGCCTTGTTGATTTTTATCTAATCCCTTCAGTGGGTCATATCCCATGACACACATTATATTTTTATTTTGAGTAGATACAGATGGGATATTAATATATGCACCCCATTGTGGAAGTAAATCTCTCTCCCATAGATTAACGGCAATGCTAGCCACCTAGGGTTTAAGAGTTGCTATCTGGTCCTTGGGTCTTTCACATCTCATAATCCATTGACTTCTTTTTATTCCCCCTAAGGAACCAAGTCCTGTAAAAATTACAGGTACGTTTTCAACAGGCCAAGATGAAGGCCAAAACTTTTCAGATATGATGGTAACGTCAGCTCCAGTGTCAACTAATCTTATAAAAGATTTATTATTATTTTAAGATGTATTTCAGGGTGAGGATCTTTCAAAAACATTTGCCAATATAATTGTTTTCCAGTACTGCCAAAACCTCCAGTTCTGATAACAGGATTGCTTTGGCCCTCTATATAAGGAAGAATAAGTAACTGAGCAATTTTATCTCCTGGTTGAATAGTATAAGGGTTATCAGCCAATATCATAACTTGAATTTTTATTTTCATAATCACAGTCAATAACCACAGGATACAGAGTTGCGGCAAGATGGCGGCTTAGGAGGACGCTGGGCTCACCGCACGTCCTGCTGATCACTTAGATTCCATCTACACCTGCCTAAATAACCCAGAAAACCACCAGAGGATTAGCAGAACGGAGTCGCCGGAGCCAAACGCAGACGAGAGGCCCACGGAAGAGGGTAGGAAGGGCGGCGAGGTGGTGCGCGCGCTCCACGGACTGGCGGGAGGGAGCCGGGGCAGAGGGGCGGCTCGCAGGCCAAGCAGAGCCCCCGAGTCTGGCTTGCAAAAGCGGAGGGGCCTGACGGACTGTGTTCCCACAACAAGCGCGACTTAGCGTCTGGGAGGTCATAAGTTAACAGGTCTGCTCGGAAAGCGGGAAGGCTGGAGGACAAAGGGAGGGAGAGCTGCTGAGCCCCCTGACAACAGAGCTCAGTTTGGTGGGGAACAAAGGCACTCGCCAGCGCCATCTCCCCTGCCCATCCCCCAGCCGAAATCCCAAAGGGAACCGGTTCCTGCCAGGGAACTTGCTCGCTCCGCGCAAACACCCAACTCTGCGCTTCTGCGGAGCCAAACCTCCAGGAGCGGATCTGACTCCCTCCTGCTGCCACAGGGCCCCTCCTGAAGTGGATCACCTAAGGAGAAGCGATCTAAGCCTGCCCCTCCTGCCCCCGTGCACCTTGCCTACCCACCCCAGCTAATACGCCAGATCCCCAGCATCACAAGCCTGGCAGGGTGCAAGTAGCCCAGACGAGCCACACCACCCCACAGTGAATCCCCCCCCTAGGAGAGGGGAAGAGAAGGCACACACCAGTCTGACTGTGGCCCCAGCAGTGGGCTGGGGGCAGACATCAGGTCCGATTGTGGCCCCACCCACCAACTCCAGTTATACACCACAGCACAGGGGAAGAGCCCTGCAGGTCCTCACCACGCCAGGGACTATCCAAAATGACCAAGCGGAAGAATTCCCCTCAGAAGAATCTCCAGGAAATAACAACAGCTAATGAGCTGATCAAAAAGGACTTAAATAACATAACAGAAAGTGAATTTAGAATAATAGTCATAAAATTAATCGCTGGGCTTGAAAACAGTATACAGGACAGAAGAGAATCTCTGGCTACAGAGATCAAGGGACTAAGGAACAGTCACGAGGAGCTAAAAAACGCTTTAAACGAAATGCATAACAAAATGGAAACCACCACAGCTCGGCTTGAAGAGGCAGAGGAGAGAATAGGTGAACTAGAAGATAAAGTTATGGAAAAAGAGGAAGCTGAGAAAAAGAGAGATAAAAAAATCCAGGAGTATGAGGGGAAAATTAGAGAACTAAGTGATACACTAAAAAGAAATAATATACGCATAATTGGTATCCCAGAGGAGGAAGAGAGAGGGAAAGGGGCTGAAGGGGTACTTGAAGAAATCATAGCTGAGAACTTCCCTGAACTGGGGAAGGAAAAAGGCATTGAAATCCAAGAGGCACAGAGAACTCCCTTCAGACGTAACTTGAATCGATCTTCTGCACGACATATCATAGTGAAACTGGCAAAATACAAGGATAAAGAGAAAATTCTGAAAGCAGCGAGGGGTAAACCTGCCCTCACATATAAAGGGAGACCTATAAGACTCGTGACTGATCTCTCTTTTGAAACTTGGCAGGCCAGAAAGAATTGGCACGAGATCTTCAGTGTGCTAGACAGAAAAAATATGCAGCCAAGAATCCTCTATCCAGCAAGTCTGTCATTTAGAATAGAAGGAGAGATTAAAGGTCTTCCCAAAGAAACAAAAACTAAAGGAATTTGTCACCACTAAACCAGCCCTACAAGAGATCCTAAGGGGGACCCTGTGAGACAAAGTCCCAGAGACATCACTACAAGCATAAAACATACAGACATCACAATGACTCTAAACCCATATCTTTCTATAATAACACTGAATGTAAATGGATTAAATGCGCCAACCAAAAGACATAGGGTATCAGAATGGATAAAAAAACAAGACCCATCTATTTGCTGTCTACAAGAGACTCATTTTAGACCTGAGGACACCTTTAGATTGAGAGTGAGGGGATGGAGAACTATTTATCATGCGACTGGAAGCCAAAAGAAAGCTGGAGTAGCCATACTTATATCAGACAAACTAGACTTTAAATTAAAGGCTGTAACAAGAGATGAAGAAGGACATTATATAATAGTTACAGGGTCTATCCATCAGGAAGAGCTAACAATTATAAATGTCTATGCACCGAATACTGGAGCCCCCAAATATATAAAACAATTCCTCATAAACATAAGCAACCTTATTGATAAGAATGTGGTAATTGCAGGGGACTTTAATACACCACTTACAGAAATGGATAGATCATCTAGACACACGGTCAATAAAGAAACAAGGGCCCTGAATGAGACATTGGATCAGATGGACTTGACAGATATATTTAGAACTCTGCATCCCAAAGCAACAGAATATACTTTCTTCTCGAGTGCACATGGAACATTCTCCAAGATAGATCATATACTGGGTCACAAAACAGCCCTTCATAAGTTTACAAGAATTGATATTATACCATGCTTACTTTGAGACCACAATGCTATGAAGCTTGAAATCAACCACAGAAAAAAGTCTGGAAAACCTCCAAAAGCATGGAGGTTAAAGAACACCCTACTAACGAATGAGTGGGTCAACCAGACAATTAGAGAAGAAATTAAAAAATATATGGAAACAAACGAAAATGAAAATACAACAATCCAAACGCTTTGGGACGCAGCAAAGGCAGTCCTGAGAGGAAAATACATTGCAATCCAGGCCTATCTCAAGAAACAAGAAAAATCCCAAATACAAAATCTAACAGCACACCTAAAGGCAATAGAAGCAGAACAGCAAAGGCAGCCTAAGCCCAGCAGAAGAAGAGAAATAATAAAGATCAGAGCAGAAATAAACAATATAGAAACTAAAAAAACTGTAGAGCAGATCAACGAAACCAAGAGTTGGTTTTTTGAAAAAATAAACAAAATTGACAAACCTCTGGCCAGGCTTCTCAAAAAGAAAAGGGAGATGACCCAAATAGATACAATCATGAATGAAAATGGAATTATTACAACCAATCCCTCAGAGATACAAACAATTATCAGGGAATACTATGAAAAATTATATGCCAACAAATTGGACAACCTGGAAGAAATGGACAAATTCCTGAACACCCACACACTTCCAAAACTCAATCAGGAGGAAATAGAAAGCTTGAACAGACCCATAACCAGCGAAGAAATTGAATCGGTTATCAAAAATCTCCCAACAAATAAGAGTCCAGGACCAGATGGCTTCCCAGGGGAGTTCTACCAGACGTTTAAAGCAGAGATCATACCTATCCTTCTCAAGCTATTCCAAGAAATAGAAAGGGAAGGAAAACTGCCAGACTCATTCTATGAAGCCAGTATTACTTTGATTCCTAAACCAGACAGAGACCCAGTAAAAAAAGAGAACTACAGGCCAATATCCCTGATGAATATGGATGCAAAAATTCTCAATAAGATACTAGCAAATCGAATTCAACGGCATATAAAAAGAATTATTCACCATGATCAAGTGGGATTCATTCCTGGGATGCAGGGCTGGTTCAACATTCGCAAATCAATCAACGTGATACATCACATTAACAAAAAAAGAGAGAAGAACCATATGATCCTGTCAATCGATGCAGAAAAGGCCTTCGACAAAATCCAGCACCGTTTCTTAATAAAAACCCTTGAGAAAGTCGGGATAGAAGGAACATACTTAAAGATCATAAAAGCCATTTATGAAAAGCCCACAGCTAACATCATCCTCAACGGGGAAAAACTGAGAGCTTTTTCCCTGAGATCAGGAACACGACAAGGATGCCCACTCTCACCGCTGCTGTTTAACATAGTGCTGGAAGTTCTAGAATCAGCAATCAGACAACAAAAGGAAATCAAAGGCATCAAAATTGGCAAAGATGAAGTCAAGCTTTCACTTTTTGCAGATGACATGATATTATACATGGAAAATCCGATAGACTCCACCAAAAGTCTGCTAGAACTGATACAGGAATTCAGGAAAGTTGCAGGATACAAAATCAATGTACAGAAATCAGTTGCATTCTTATACACTAGCAATGAAGCAACAGAAAGACAAATAAAGAAACTGATCCCATTCACAATTGCACCAAGAAGCATGAAATACCTAGGAATAAATCTAACCAAAGATGTAAAGGATCTGTATGCTGAAAACTATAGAAAGCTTCTGAAGGAAATTGAAGAAGATTTAAAGAAATGGAAAGACATTCCCTGCTCATGGATTGGAAAAATAAATATTGTCAAAGTGTCAATACTACCGAAAGCTATCTACACATTCAATGCAATCCCAATCAAAATTGCACCAGCATTCTTCTCGAAGCTCGAACAAGCAATCCTAAAATTCATATGGAACCACATAAGGCCCCGAATAGCCAAAGGAATTTTGAAGAAGAAGACCAAAGCAGGAGGCATCACAATCCCAGACTTTAGCCTCTACTACAAAGCTGTCATCATCAAGACAGCATGGTATTGGCACCAAAACAGACACATAGACCAATGGAATAGAATAGAAACCCCAGAACTAGACCCACAAACGTATGGCCAACTCATCTTTGACAAAGCAAGAAAGAACATCCAATGGAAAAAAGACAGTCTCTTTAACAAATGGTGCTGGGAGAACTGGACAGCAACATGCAGAAGGTTGAAACTAGACCACTTTCTCACACCATTCACAAAAATAAACTCAAAATGGATAAAGGACCTAAATGTGAGACAGGAAACCATCAAAACCTTAGAGGAGAAAGCAGGAAAAGACCTCTCTGACCTCAGCCGTAGCAATCTCTTACTCGACACATCCCCAAAGGCAAGGGAATTAAAAGCAAAAGTGAATTACTGGGACCTTATGAAGATAAAAAGCTTCTGCACAGCCAAGGAAACAACCAACAAAACTAAAAGGCAACCAACAGAATGGGAAAAGATATTCGCAAATGACATATCGGACAAAGGGCTAGTATCCAAAATCTATAAAGAGCTCACCAAACTCCACACCCGAAAAACAAATAACCCAGTGAAGAAATGGGCAGAAAACATGAATAGACACTTCTCTAAAGAAGACATCCGGATGGCCAACAGGCACATGAAAAGATGTTCAGCGTCGCTCCTCATCAGGGAAATACAAATCAAAACCACACTCAGGTATCACCTCACGCCAGTCAGAGTGGCCAAAATGAACAAATCAGGAGACTATAGATGCTGGAGAGGATGTGGAGAAACGGGAACCCTCTTGCACTGTTGGTGGGAATGCAAATTGGTGCAGCCGCTCTGGAAAGCAGTGTGGAGGTTCCTCAAAAAATTAAAAATAGACCTACCCTATGACCCAGCAATAGCACTGCTAGGAATTTACCCAAGGGATACAGGAGCACTGATGCATAGGGCCACTTGTACCCCAATGTTCATAGCAGCACTTTCAACAATAGCCAAATTATGGAAAGAGCCTAAATGTCCATCAACTGATGAATGGATAAAGAAATTGTGGTTTATATACACAATGGAATATTACGTGGCAATGAGAAAAAATGAAATATGGCCTTTTGTAGCAACGTGGATGGAACTGGAGAGTGTGATGCTAAGTGAAATAAGCCATACAGAGAAAGACAGATACCATATGGTTTCACTCTTATGTGGATCCTGAGAAACTTAACAGGAACCCATGGGGGAGGGGAAGGAAAAAAAAAAAAAGTTAGAATGGGAGAGAGCCAAAGCATAAGAAACTGTTAAAAAGTGAGAACAAACTGAGGGTTGATGGGGGGTGGGAGGGAGTAGAGGGTGGGTGATGGGTATTGAGGAGGGCACCTTTTGGGATGAGCACTGGGTGTTGTATGGAAACCAATTTGTCAATAAATTTCATAAAAAAAAAATAACCACAGGATACATATGAATACCTTTAAGTGTAAGACTACTCCATCCAAAAATAAGGCCTACTGTGACTTTTTCCAAAGGCCCATATTTAGTAATTAGTGTTTTAGCTTTTTATCTCATTAGACATATAATGAATTTATCTCAATTTATCATGCAAACAAAACTTAAATGTTTTAGGTTACCAAAGACTTTGAAAGCTATCTTAACAATTACCCATGAAAACTATGAGGCAAACAAAGTTAACCATTACTTTAAGTCATTCTTTTGTTAACAGGTTGGAACAGAGATAACGTGAGTTTATTTGACCTTTAATAAACCTTACTAGAATAGTTTTATATTTAATGTTGATAATTTGAAAGATAAATCCAACAAATATAAATTAGTTTAAATATTAAATCTATTTTATTTACCATTTAAATCCTGAGAAGTCTGTTATAACCTTAGGATATTATTATAAAGCATATCCTAAATAGTATTATAAATTATTATAAATCTTAAAAGTTTATTTATTTAATTAACGTGTCAATAAAAGATCCTAAAGGCGAATGTATAGCATTTTATAGTTGTTAGCAAAACTAGGTTCCTTTAATATTGAGAAGTTTTACCTAAGCAATCAAAGACTTGATAAAGATGAAACCTAAAGCTTTGTGGGTTTTTTTTGGCAAAGAGAAAAAAAAAAAGCCTTTGTTTAAAAAAAAAAAAGAGGGAGGGAGCCAAACCATAAGAGACTCTTAAAAACTGAGAATAAACTGAGGGTTGATGGGAGGTGGGAAGGAGGGGAAAGTGGGTGATGGGCATTGAGGAGGGCACCTGTTGGGATGAACCGTTGTGTTGTATGGAAACCAATTTGACAATAAATTTCATACTAAAAAAAAAATACATTGTCTTATCAAGAGCAGAACAGTCCAAGAAAGCTTTGTTTTCTGAACAGAGAAAAGCGGATTTTAACCTTATACCAGTATACGTTTAAAATTCCATTTATCTCAACCTTAGTAGAATAAAGTTCTATAATTTAAAAGGCATGTCTATCTTAATAATATCTGATCTGTGTTTTCTTAAAAGTTTATCATTGTTAATTTTTCCCATGTAACCGGTGAGGAAATTTAAAGTTTAAGGACGTATTTTCTTTGCCTTTTGACAGCGTGCATCTTCCTAAAGGCAGACAGAGGCGCAGAGGGAAAGAAAAGAGTTCACATGGTTCTAAAGTCTGTCAGCTCAGATAGATGAGCAGATACCGATTTTTGTTTTGTTTTGTATTATTTGTTTCATTTTGTTTTTGTTTTCCATTAGTGGAATTAGGCAGTCTTTGTTGGGCCTGAGAAGACAGGGAAGTTTCCCGAAACAAAAGGAGTTTCAGCAGCTGCTTGGGAATATTCCTTAAAATCTCTACCTTGAGCTAGACTAGCCAGAGACAATTGGCTCTAATCATCATTTGTGGGTGGCGGCAGAGGCCATTCTGCCGCTTGATGAGTTTTCAATTTAGATGAACTTATATTTTGTTCTGAGTCAGACTGTAAATGCTGTAAAGCCATCTCAATTAAAGAACATAAAGACCACATTTTAATTTTTTAAATGTTTTTATTATTTTTTTTTTTGAGACAGAGACAGAGCATGAGCAGAGGAGGGGCAGAGAGAGAGACACACACAGAATCTGAAGCAGGCTCCAGGCTCTGAGCAGTCAGCACAGAGCCCGATGCGGGGCTCGAACTCACTGCGAGATCATGACCTGAGCTGAAGTCGGACGCCCAACCGACTGAGCCACCCAGGTGCCCTAAGATCAAAATTTTAAAGAAGTGATATCTCCATTTTGATGAGCATTCTAAGCGTTTTCATAATTAATCTCCATTGTTTAAGGTTTAAAAGATTTTTTCCAGACAGATTAGACCAATAGCAATGTTTTTTAACCAAGTACCCAAGCACATCAAAGGTTCGCCTTTTCATTTTTACTCATGAACTTCGCAATAAAGTACTAATTTTTTTTAAATAGTCATAAGTGTTTTGTTTATTTATTTATTTATTTTTTTAAGTACGAAGTAATTTAAAGTAAGATTTAGGATCATGAGACTGGGAATTTCCCATACTTCACTATCCCAAAGCCCGGACTTACCCGTCCTACCACTCTGCTTTGGTCCTCTGCGACTGTAAACCACAGTAGTCTCCAAGACTGTTTGCCGCGCTGTATCCTGCCAACTATGCCAAATGTTGCAGGGAGTATGGCTGGAGTCACAACATATGAGTCCACAAAAAAGTGCAGTTAAGTGAAGGTCCTCATACTGGAGGCGGAATGAGGCCCTGACTCCAGAAGGAAGCTTCTTTTTATTAGGATAATTGCTAAAGATTGCGTGCATAAAGTCAGCTAAGCAGTGTGTTAATCAATCCAATGGTTTTCAAAGTTGAATTTCGAGTTAATTGGTTTCTATAACACTAGGAAGGGTCAGGTGTGAAGGAGGATCTTCTTTAGGAGCCACAGCCAAGGTTCAGCTGTGTAAACATGTCCTAAGGCCTTGCACCTTCTCCAGCCCTTCCTTTTTGAAGTCTTTTCCTTTTATGCTTCTCTCCTGCATCTCCCACACATACTTAAACATCATAGAAGCCACTTATGAAAAGCCCCCAGCTAATATCATACTCAATGGGGAAAAACTGAGTGCTTTCCCCCTGAGATCAGGAACACAACAGGAATGTCCACTTTCACCACTGGTGTTTAACATAGTGTTGGAAGTCTTAGCATCAGCAATCAGACAACAAAATGAAATCAAAGGCATAAAAATTGGCAAAGATGAAGTCAAACTTTTACTTTTCACAGATGACATGATACTCTACATGGAAAACCCAACAGACTCCACCAAAAATCTGCTAGAAACTGACGCATGAAAAGTCAAAATCAGTGTACAGAAATCGGTTGCATTTTTATACACCAATAATGAAGCAACAGAAAGAGAAATCAAGAAACTGATCCCATTCACAATTGCACCAAGAACCATAAAATACCTAGGAATTAGCCTAACCAAAGATGTAAAAGATGTATGCCGAAAACTATAGAAAGCTTATGAAGGAAATTGAAGAAGACACAAAGAAATGGAAAAACATTCCATGCTCAGGATCTGGAAGGATAAATATTGTCAAAATGTCAATACTACCCAAAGAAATCTGTACATTCAATACAATCCCAATCAAAATTGCACCAGCATTCTTCTCAAAGCTAGAACAAAAATCATAAAATTTGTATGGAACCACAAAAGACTCTGAATAGTAATATTGAGGAAGAAAACCAAAGCAGGAAGCATCACAATCCCAGAGAGTCTTCATAAGACAGAAGCTGCAGGCTTTTCATAACAAAATTTTGGAACTTTTGGACATTTTATTCTTGCTGCATGTTCACTCCAAGGAAAGGGATCAAACATAGCCATAAAAAGAGGAGATAATGTTGGAGACCATCTTAAAGGGCCTACCAGTGACTGGGGCAGGTGAAAGTTGTGTGATTCCACAGTGTGAAGTGAGAAATGAAAGAACAGGGGACACAAAGAGGCATCAGAGAAATGATGTTAACGTTAATTGACAAGAGTATGACAGAGCAAGATTGTATGTCACACTGAGCATATATTTTCTTCCACCTTCAGATACAAACTAATTTAATAAATACAAGAAGTAGAACACATATTGGGGTTTCCTGACATGGGTTCAAAATGAGCAAGTCAGTTCATTTACTTCAAGCAACTTCGTACCAATGAAAGTGGAAGTGTTGAGCTCAATTGAGAATTCAGAAAGGGTACAGTATGAGGAGAGGACCCCAGATGTCCTGACTTTCCTCTAGAAGGAGCTGATGAGAAGTCACCTCTTCAGATGATGGAGTCTGTCAGGATTTTCTTCAGTATGGCCCTGGTATCCTCAGCAACTATCTCAAGGAGAAGTCTGTGTATCCACTTTCTCAGGCAGTTGATAATAGCATTACCTAACAGTGGGATGTATCTCAAAATTGAATATAAGTAAGAGGCTGTATTACAGTTCATGCAAGATAATTCCCAGTCCCCTCTGAGGACAGTCTGCAGATCCCTAGATTTCATAATGGCCCTGTATTCCTCCGTGGGTTTCCCCATGCACTGAGCCATCTGCTGGAGAGATACATCATCCACACCAAAGAGCAAGTGGTAGGCATTCAGACACTCCTCCAGATCATCTGCATTCCAGATGCCAAGGGAGTCCTGGAAAGACTTGGAGGCTATTTTCTTCTGCAAAATGGTCACTTTGTCATTAATGACCTTCTTATAAGTGTAGGACAGATTCTCTAGAGGACCATGGTACCTGATGTCAGAGACGTCTTTGTGCAAGATGTTCCTAAGCTCTGGGAAATCATGTGATAAGGGGTCAAAGCTGGAGACCAGGAATGTGATGGGTTCATGCACTCTCTCCTTCTGGAGAGTTTCCTGGATATTCTCTCGGATATTCTGCAGGAGTCGTTCCTCTGAGAGGGTAGTTGTGCTGAGGTCCCTGTCCAGCTTGGTCCAGACGATGTAGAACCTCTTTCCCATGCCCTGAATGGTTTTAGCAAGTTTCACGAGATTCATGCTGAACTGTTCAGATGCAATAATGATGAAGAAGTCATACTGGCTAAACTGCATCTCCTCCATATAGTTCTCCAGGCTTTGGGTGGCAGCCCCTGTGCCAGGCAGATCCCACAGCACCACATTGGGAAAGAGGGAAGAAGAGTAGCAAATGGGAGTCTGGGTGGTCCTCACCACCCCAGTGGGGGCTGATGCTTCATCCTCATGCCCAATTCCATCTCCATGCATTGATGAAGGAAGACATACCATTGCCGGAGTCTCCAGTTACAGCAATGTTCACTGGGGATCTGGATGCTCTCTCCAGGGTTCCCCTGACCACAGAGACCACCTCCAGCAACTTCCCTTCTCTCACAGCCTTTTCTATGTTTAAGGCAGTCTCCTTAGGTAAGAAGCTCCAGCCCATATTGTATTGCACAGCAGAGGTGAAGGATGTACGTAATGGGGTATGAAGGGATGGGGTGGGCTGTGTCATGTCACTAAGAAGTGGAGTGACCTGCAGAAACAGGAAGAACATGGGAGTTAGGAGGGCCAGGTACAGAGCACAGCAGAAGAATCATCAGTTTTGGTACCCCAAACTGAGGATGTCAGTTCCACACCCAATTCACTACAAAGGCATTTTGATTAGAAATAACAAGTCTCTGCAAAATGTTTTATAGTTTGTCAAAAATTTAAACATATTTGTCAACCATAGAAAGTGGAGAAATTCTACTGTTTGTGGCAACATGGATGGACCTTGAAAGCATCATGCTGAGTAAAATAAATCAGACAGTGACACAAATACTGTATGTTCAAACTCATGTGTGAAATCTAAAAATAAATTCATGGAAAAGAGAACAGACTTGTGGAGAGACAGAGGCAGAGGGTGAGAAGAGGGGCAGTTGGAAGAAGTGATCAAAAGCTACAAGATTTCAGTTATAAGATAAAAGGGATGTCGTGTACAACCTGATAACTAGATAACACTTCTGTATGATTTATAGGAAAGTTGTTAATGAATGAATCCTAAGAGTTTCCATCATAAGGAGAATTTTTCTCTCTTAAAAATGATTATTTATCTTGAGAGAAGGAGAGAGAGGGAGTAGTGGGGGCAGGGGTGTAGAGAGAGAGGGAGAGAGAGAATCCCAAGCAGTCTCCATGTGGTCAGCACAGACCTCCATGCAGGTCTCAGTCTCATGAACCATGAGATCATGACCTGAGTTGAAGTCAAGAGTAGGATGCCCAACCAACTGAGCCACCCAGGCACCCCTTTATTTCTTTGATTTTTTATTGTATTTAAGTGAGATGATAAATGTTAAGTGAACCTATTGTGATAATCATTTCACAATATATGTAAATCAACTCATCATGTTGTATGCCTTAAACTCAACAGTGTTGTATGTCATTTACTTTTCAATAAAACTGATAATAAAATTTAAATAGAGTTACCAAATTATCTAACAATTCCATTGCCAAGTGTATACCCAAGAGCAGTGACAACATACATCTATTTAAAACCTGCTTGCAAGGGCACCTGGGTGGCTCAGTTGGTTAAGTGTCCAATTTCAGCTCAGGTCATGACCTCCTGGTTCATGAGGTCTAGCCCTGCATCAGGTTCTGGGCTGACAGATTAGAGCCTGCATCCTGCTTCAGGTCCTGTGTGTGTCTCGCTCTCTGTCCCTCTCCTGGCTGTGCTTTCTCTCTCTCTCTCTTTCTCTCTCTGTCTCTCAAAAATAAATAAACATTAAAAATAATTTAAAAAAATAAAAAAAATCCTTCATGCAAATGTTCATGGCAGCATTATTTATAATACCCCTCAGGTGAAATTAACACGATTATCCACCAGCTGACCAATGGATAAACAAAAGTGATCTATCCATTCAAGAGAACAGTATTGGTCAGGAAAAAGAAATACAATGCTGATATCTGCTACAACATGGATGAACCTCAAAACTCTATAATCAGGGAAAGGAGACAGTCCATTGGATCATGTATGATTCTATTCATATGAAATTTCCAGAATAAGCTAATCCATCGACACAGAAAATATATTGGGGATTTCCTAGATCTGTAGGGCAAACAGTATGAGGGAAAAGAGAGGTGGCAGTCAAGAGGTACAGGGTATCTTTTGGATAATGAAATGTTTTAAATTTGATTATGATGGCTTTACAACTTTGTGACTATATTAAAAGCTACAGAAAACTTTAAAGGGGAGAAAATGTAGAATGTGTAATTTATATCCCAATAAAGCTATTGAAAAGAAAAGCAGCAGAGGTGCTCATTCAGGAGATGTGCACATTTTAGGGACTCATAGGAGACCATTGAGGAATGCTCTGCAGCTGTGGTGCCAGTAGTCATCACCAAAAGAGGTTATACACATGAGTGCTCTTGAGCCACAGAGCAGCATAAGGTTTGCTCAGTCAGGAGACAGGTAGGTACAGGTACACCTTCTCCCAGACTGGGACAACATGATGGCCCACTAGGGATATATGCAGGGAAGAAGGAAGCTTGTGCAAACTCTCCATACTCTTCAATCCTGAGGATCCACATATCCTGAATGCATATGTCTTCAGAGTCAAGGACAATTTAATTATTTTTTTAACAACACTGAAAAGTGCATTGTCTTTTCCCATTTTCCATGTCTTTCACCACTAACTGCATACCTGAGGAATCCTTGTCCCTCATCCACTTCAACATCTAAGTTAAAGAACCTTCCAAATAATGTCCTCCTTGTTTTTTAAGTCAGCACTTATGTTTTATATGATTGTTTATATTTGTCACTGTTATTACTATTATAAGTATTTATGTTTTGCCATGTACTTTCTCTTGTAAGCTGAGGCCTGTGGTAAGATTGCAAGCATTTTATAAGGCAGGACTGGGAAAAAGAATGGTTGGGATTATCTAGTGGCCTCTCCGCCTGGGGGCTACACACAGTGGTGGCTGGTGGACTTTCCCAATCTACAAGTTATGACTGATTGCTGTGGTGATTTCCCTTAAGATATATACTATCTCTATGTGTATAGATGCAAATTTTAAAACATTTTTAAATCAAAGCTGCCTGTTTGGCTGAGGAGTTTCCCTGTGAGCCCTAGGGGCCTTCTATTCCATGAAGGCTTCCCTTCCAGACTCATCTATGGGGTCTCCTGAGTCTGCTGGAGATCAGTCCTCACACCCAAGTACTTAGGTTTCTGCCTCAGAAGGAGTGCAGTCCTGTCTGTGGACAAATTTCATGTGACTGCAGGTCCTGAGGTGCAGCTTCTTACTCTCCACACTGGCTTTCCTCTACACAGGTGAGTCCAACTTGCAACACTGCCCTCCAGAATTCTTGGTGCTTTCATCCTCCATAAGGCCTGGACACACTTTCCCAATGAGGAAACTGCCAAGAGACCTGAGTTTGCAGACAAGCTGGGTCCAGGGTAATATGAATGCTTTCACGTTGAAAACCAAGCCCCAGTATACTGTCTTTTCCAGAAGGGAAGCCATGCTACCCACCTCAGAGGACTCCTTTGAGGGTTGCATGCTAAGATCCAGGTGAAGCTCTGGACAGGCCCTGCAGCAACCTCTTGGCGAATCCTCTCTGGTCTTATTAGGATCTCTGAGGAAGAGTTTTCTCTGGTTCTTCTTACTCCCTCCAACTCATACAACAGTGTATGAAGATTCTGATCTGTGAGTCTTTCTGGGCTGGGTCTTCTGCATGCCTTCTCTTGATTAATCTTCTCCAAGCTCTATTAGACAAAAATATTAGTATTCCTGGTTACAGATGAAGAAATGGTGTCTCACAGATGAGAAACAAACCTCAAATTGCACAGCAATGATTGAGGATCCAAGATTTAAACCCATAGTATGATTCTCTATTCCTGCTGGACAGGAAGGGAGGACATTCCTAGTTAGTGCTGAGTCTCCAACCCCAGGACCTGAAAGATTGCTGGATGCTGAGATGCTTCTCCTGGGGATGTGGGTTTCTCTTATTGCTATCAACTGCCATTTATTTTTCCCTGGATGCATCCTTCCTAATTTGGGAAGAGATTGGAAATCACAGTCCTCTCTCACCTCCTATCCTCACTACACATTAAAGAAGACCCACTGATTTGAAAATGTGAGGAAAAATCCCAGAGTGTCCCCACTTCTCAGAAAATGTTGCAGGGAAATTGACCCTCATCAGGAGATAGAGATGTCTCACGAAATGATCAGGTGATTCTGGGACTTCAGAGGGAGGGAAGCTGATGGATTATGATGTGATCACCATCCTATCTGCTTGGGGACAAGAGTCCCCTAGGGCCTGGGGCCTGGGCCCACAAAATATTCAGTGTCCTCCACCAAGGGTCCCTGTGACAAACTTGAGGTACAATAGATCAGTAAGGATGATGTCTTCTTCTGCGGGTAGTAGAGATGGACTGAGACAGAATGAATAACTTGGTGGTGAGGCAGAGCACACATGGGCAAAGCTGCCTAGAAGCTAGAAAGATGGAGTTCTGCTCTGGGTCAGACTGAAAGAACATTCTGCAATAAGAATACCTAAGAGTAGCCCTCCCTTGCCCTTGTACTCAAAGCCTTCTTTAAGACATCTCTTGACTATTCTCTAAAATAGTCTTGGTTCTTGTTTATGGGGGATGTAGAGGTTCCTGGAGGTCTCAACTACCATTCTGGCTTGAGAGAGACAATCTCCTGGGTGAGTTCCAGGCTCGCTGACTTTTTTGTGCAAAGGGGTTTCCTTTGTCCATGAGCACACTATGTATTTTAATTACCTATAAGTTTGCCCCTACTATGGGATGGGGAAGTCCATATGTCCTTATCAGCAGTCCTGTAGGGCCCAGGTCAGCTAGAACACAGGAACTGGGCTAGATAGAGCCCTTGAATCCTTTTCCTTGTTTGTCTGAATCCCATCACAACCTCCATATGTACCCATCTCACCTTGACCCCTCTGATTTCTCTATTAGATCAATTGTAAAACAAACAAACAAACAAACAAACAACCCTGTTTCCAAAAGTTTAAAGTCCCAGAAAGTATTGTTTTATCCTTTGGTAGATGGCAGGCATCATTAAAATACACTTGTGGGGGCAGGGTGCTTGAGTGGCTCAGTCAGTTAAGCATCTGACTCTACTTCAGCTCAGGTCATGATCTCACAGTTTGTTAGTTTGAACCCCTCATTGGGCTCTGTGCTGGCAGCTCAGAGCCTGAAGCCTGCTTTGGATTCTGTATCTCCCTTTTTCTCTGCCATTTCCCTGCTTGTGCTCGCTCTCTCTCTCTCAAAAATAAACTTTAAAAAATAAAAAAATACACATGTGGGTCTTACAGTAAATAATTCCCTAAACTCTGCTTTGTGCCCTTAGTGCCCAGCAAGTCTGGGACAATTTCTTTCAAATGAATGAAGCACAATATGCCATTGTATACCCTTCATTTAGTGGTTGACAGATGATGTTCGTTCCTAAATGTGTCATCTGAAATGATGAAGCCAGCTCCTCCACACCCCTTTGGAAAGTAAGTAGGACCCAGAGCAGTGTATGAACCCCTGCCCCACAGTGGGTATAGGAGGTGAGCACAAACCTACACTTTTCCAGACCATTTCTGTGACCATGTCTGACCCAACCATGGACTTTGCACATGTCTGCTCACCTGAGCACCTGTGTTGACTTGCTGGGGGGAGGATATTGAGGCTCCACTGCACCAGCCACAGGTATCTGTCCCCTACTATCTGCTCATCTTGTCCCTGTCCTGCACCTGGTGCTAGACAGCCCCTGTACTTTGGATGCTCTCAGGGTACTTAAAGCAGTACTGTGTTCATGTCACTGCCAGGCCAGGGCAGGACAGGGTAACTCTATGAGAGGTTGCTGGGTCTTCCAGGAGTGGTCAGTGTAAAAGTGTTGCAGGACATTGAGGCTCAGAGCACTGATCCAGAAGTTGAGGAAAGGCCATCAGAGATCAGCCTGGGATGCAAGTGACCCTCCACACTCACTTCTTACCGATCATATTCATAGTAAGGACCTCTGAGAAAAGAAACAGGCCTTTATTGAGAGAGCCTGAAGAGGAGATTAAACTAGAGAGGGAGTTGTGCTTGGATGGAGAACTGGACCTTGTGAGCAGATCTTTCAAATTATTCTGAATGAGACCAGCAGTAAGAAATACATTTCACATAGGAACTACGTAAAAACTCAACACATATACATCTACATGCATACACCTGAGGAAAGAGTTTACCAACAGTTTGCCTACCCTCATTTTAATATACTGTGTTATATAGGTATAGGTAAGTTTTTTGAACCCTTGTAATGCACCAAATAGATTTCATGATCTAAGAAGCAGAAAGAAAAACACTCATTAGTGCATTTCCTATGCAGAATCCTATATAGTTGATGCCATGCCCAATTACCTTGAGCTATGAAACAGGGATCAACCTTGGACCAGACTAAAAATCTGAGGCACTAAGGAGTTTTTTGAACTTGTAACCAACGTGGTCCAGCCCCACAGTTTCCCCATTTTAGCTTAAAAGGAAAAGGGTGAAGAAAAATCAACATATTGATTTTTTTCTAGGAAAGTATAATAAATGTCTGCATCATCAGTGGGCATGAAACTCAAAAAGAACCAGTCTAGGGAAATAGTTTTGAAAAGACCCCCTCATTAACTTCTGTAAAGAATGGATTTGGTGCCTACCAATGGGGACAGTTTCTCCAATGTAGATACACATGTGCATTTTTATACATTGTCTAAGGTCTGTTAGACACTTTGTCCCTGGAACCCCACCCCAAGTCCCTATTCCATAGAAGGTCCAGTCAGTGTTCTAGATTAACTCTCTGAATTCCAGGCTACTCCAGAAATTGCCATTATTTTACATCCTGCTTAGACTCTAAGAGATATGAATATCAAATCTCTTTGATATGAATATGAATGGCAAAACATGCTCTCCTTTTCCAAACCTGATTCCCATCAGAAGACTCCCAATGCCATGAATATGGAGGTGATAGGCACATTGCCTCTATGCTGGAGGGCTGCATCGGTTTGGAGCAGACCAAGCATTTGGTTGTTATATTTTGTCCCTGAAGAATGTCAGAGAGGGGCCCTGCTGTGAATATTCACTGAAATGGATAAGCCAGTCCACAAGCTCTCCTGCCCTTGTGTCAGGTTCCATCTCTCATGTCTTTACACTAGCAGGGTTATTTAGTAGCTAGGTTGGTTTGTAGGAGCCCTCTCACTTACCTGCTTCAGTATGCAGAGGGTGACTGTGATCAGGCAGCTGTCAGTGGTCCTCCTGGCATGTTACCCCTCCTTGGGAAAGGGTCCAGTTCTCAGGCAGAGACAGTTCCAAAACTCATTCTAGGCCCAACTTACTCCAGAAGAAAAGAAGGGAGTTATGTTGGGTTGGGGCGTCCTAGGAAAAGACTAAAGAAAAGGACAGAAAAGGAGTTGGGAAGTGTGAAACTTCAGGGTTTTCTTCGCTAGTGCTGTGTGATTTCTGGGTAAAGGTGATAGCAGGGCCCCAGCCACAGCTTGAGGGAACTGAGGGAAGGCTATTTTCAGCTTCTATTCCTGGAAATAACTCCAGTTCTCAAAACAGGGGCAAAAAAGCTCCACTCTCTCCATTCTGGAGGGTTCGGACACTGCAGTATCTTCCTGAGGCTTATGCAGGATTATTTGAGCACCTTCAGTACAGAGGCCTAAGGAAGGGGGAGGGTCTCTGAGACAGACGTTGCTGCCTCCTACCTAGGATTTTTCCTCTAATGACAGTGCACAAATAAGGAGAAGTTCACATTCAGCTCCTGTGAGGCTGGCCACTCAGATGGGTGGAGACACTGCCTGCAAAGTTGCTCTTTGGGGTTGCCCAACATGCCCAGCTCAGTGGCTTACTTGCTTTGACCCCTAGAGATTGAAGTACAGATATTACATGCACTAGCTGTGAGATCATCTGGTGTCAATGCACCTGTCCCAATCAAGCGAGGGCCTGAGTCCCAACACTGTTCACTGCTGGACAGCTATTTAACTTCCTAGTAATTGTCATATCCTCATTCTCATGTGGGAGCAGCAGGGAAAGCTCCCCAGGGTGTTTGTGTGCCAGAGAGAGGCCTCAGGGAAAGGGTTGTGTGACCGTGATAGGGTGATAGGGAGGGTCTGTTTTACAAAGTTTCCACCAAGATTGCAAATATCCATAACAAGTAATGAAATCCGTCTTTGACTAAGAGATTGTGAATTTGGCATTTTCATTCTTGATTCTTCCCCTGTGTTGGAAAAAGACAGCTGACACATTGATGAGAGAGAAAGCAAGGATCATTTTAGTGAGCCTGTTGCAAAAAATTTGACCAAGAATGAGGGCTGCTCATAGTCTTCCTGGGTAGGATGATCTGAGGAGAATGAGGTGTAGCTTCCCTCCTGTGTCCAACACCATGAAGGAGGTAGGAGGCCTGTAAAGTCTGCACTATGTCTGCCCTGAGATCCCATTAGCTTGGGCCATCCGCAGACCCTCCTATCTGAGAGACATTGATCACACCAGGCCCTCAGCTGGATTGCAAACATCCTAACTTCATGAATCCTTTTCTACCCTTGCAGTTCTCCTACACCACACTCCTCCATGTAATGGGGGCAGTGGGAGGAAGAAATAAGAAAGGCTAACTGTTTTCCTGTCTCTACTGCAGGTATCTTACTGAGCCAAGGCAGGGGAGATTTCCATTCTACTGGAGTCTGAACATTGTATATTACACAGACTGGACTTCTCCTTGCCCGAATGAGACCAGAAGAGAGGGTATTTCCTAAGCCATTTATTACTATAAATGCTTTCCCTTTTCTGAACAGGGGGAATGTAACATTACCCTCACAAGCATACTTCCTGATGTCCTAACATTGACTTAGGAGCAGCAAGTTTGATTCTGGACCCTGAGGTGTGTATAAGGGAGCATCAGACCCCAGCCCACTGGGTACTGTAGACACTGCAGACCAGAGCCAACCAAACAGGGCAGCAGCCCCAGAGTGAGTTTCACACACTGTTGGGGAGCAGCCAAGCCCTGGGGAGCCCCCAAATGTAAGTTTTCTGTCACTTGCTACAAAGAGCCCTATCACTGCCAGGATACCTGAGTCTCAGAGGTGTTTCTTACCTTACTACTGAGGGCTGTAATTGGCTGTCTGTGTGTGTTCATCTGTATCCAGGGCTAGTTGTCAAGTTCATGTGTGAGCTTGCATCTTAGCCTTGAAGCTGTTTCTACCTGGAAATTCAGTCTCTCTTGTCCCCTTTTTCCTCCCTGAATGGTTTCTCAGTCTTTCTCCCATCATTGCATTGATTGTCTCTCTATATCAGACAGAGGATATTTTTTCTGATGTCCCCAAAATATGTCAGGGCAGAGTGATTCATGACTAATTACACACTAAAAAATATACACAGCAACAATATGAAAAGAACTGAGATATTTATCTATTTAAAATCTTTTACTTTCTTGTGTAATACAATGACCACCTACACACTGAACAATCATCCAAAGTAATAGAACATCTGTAACAACTTACACCTCCCTCTCTTCTTCTATTCACTCCAGTTCTGTCCACAGCCCCCAAGTAACAATTTCATGAAGTATATGTTTATTATTCCTTTCTTTTATTTGCCGTGTTATCACTTACATATGCATGCCTAAACAATACATTGTTTAGTTTTCTTGAAGCTTTACTTAAGGGGTAATTTCCTGGTTATTAGCATTTAATGTCAGCACTACACTAAAAGATTAATTCTTCTTTTTGTAGCCAAGTCTCCCTCCTTTCAATGCTGTGTATCTCAACTGATTTATTCATGCTTTGTTAATGACTAACCTCTTTTTTTCAGTTTTGCAGACTGGTGTTAGGTGCACACATCCACATGTCTCCTGTGCATTATTTTTTGTTTTGTTTTTTTTTAAGTTTTTTATTTAAATTCCAGTTAGCTAACATACAGTGTAAAGTAGTTTCAGGTATTTTATTTACAATGTAGTGATTCAACACTTACACCCAACACTCAGTTCTCATAAGAAGTGCACTCCTCAATCCCCATCCACCCGATGCATCTGCCTTCTGGTAACTATCAGTTTGTTCTCTCCATGTTTATAGCAGCATTATCTACAATAAGACATTATAGATAGTGCCACTATAAACAATGGTGTGCATGTATCCCTTCGAATCAATATTTTTATACGTTTTGGTTAAATACCTAGTAGGGCGATCGTAGGATAATTCTATTTTTAACTTTTTGAGGAAACTCCATGCTGTTCTCCAGAGTGGCTGCACCATTTTGCATTCCCATCAACAGTTTGGAGGGTTCCCCTTTCTCACATATTCATCAGTTCTTGTTTCTTCTGTTGTTGGTTTTAGCCATTCTGGGTGGTGTGAGGTGGTATCTCATCATGGTTTTGATTTGTGTTTCCCCATCTATCCTTTCACTTTCAATTAGTGTCTTTAAGTCTAAAATGAGTCTCTTGTAGGCAGCATATACATGTTTTTTTTAAATCCATCCTGATACCCTATGTCTTTTGATTAGACCATTTAGTCCATTTACATTCAAAGTAATTATTGATATGTATACGTATTTAGTGCCATTTTGTAACTTGTTTTCTCATTGTTTCTCTGTCTCTTTCCTGTATTTGCCACTTTTGATGTCTCCCTTATACTCAAAACTCTTTGGTCTGGCACATGATGTGGTCAGGGGTTTGTACCGGACTTCAGGGAGATGGGACTCTTGCACTGGGACAGAGGCTAGCTGACTAAGAAGACCACTCCTACCAGAGGGCAGGGGGTGGGTCGTGGTGTAAACAAGTTAGGCTGCCAATATTGGCTTTGTGCTGCTTCCAGCAGTAGGAGCTGTGTGTATGTTGAGGTGTGGGAGAAGGAAATGGCACAAGGAAGCTGGATTGTTCCGGGGGAGGATTCTGTCCTAATGTCCTCTCAGAGACATGCCCCAAGAAGACCAAAAGATCCCTTCCCTGTGTGCCACAGGCATTCTTCACATCCCTGTTTTCCAAGCTGTCTGCCCTGAGTTGTTTCCCCGCCTTCTTTCCAGAAGCAGGACGATCAAGCCTGCTGACCTTTAAAACTCCAGATGCTGAGCCCAGCTTGTTGCAAGAACTCAGGATATTTAACCTCTCTTGTTTTCCAAGTCAATGACTTTGGGAAAATGTTCTCCTAGCACATTCCCCTATGTGCTGCTCTCGTTCTCTCTCACCCTTCTCCATATCGCTCATGATCCCTTTCTCCCTTAAACCACACACAACTCCCTTCTTTCTACCTTCTTCAATGTGCCTCTTCTGTCCCTTTAGCTCTGGAGCTTGTTCTGTATGTCTTCAGGTTGATTTCTGTGGTATTTAGGATGATTTATTAGTTATCTAGTTGTGTACAAGAGTAGCCTAGTGTCTGCCTACTCCACTACATTCTATCTCCCCAAGACAATATCATTAATGAGAATAGATGCAATTTTTTCCGGACAAAATGCTAGCAAACAAAATTCAACAGCATATCAAAAGGATCATACATCAGGATCAAGTGGTATTTATCCCTAGGATTCAAGCATAATGTCACATGAGCAAATCAATTTATAGAATACACCACATAAATAGGATAAAGGATAAAAATCATATGGTCAACTCAGTTGAAGCAACAAAAAAAGCATTTGACAAAATTAAATACATTTTTATAAATAAAATGCTCAGCAAATAGTGTATACAAGGAAGGTAACTCAACAAAATAAAAGCCATATAGGACAGGGCCATAGCTAACATCATACTCAACAGTGAAAAGCAGAAATCTTTTCATCTAAGATCAGAAACAAGACAAGGATGTCTGTCACACCAATTCTATCCAAAATAGTACTGGAAGTTCTAGCCAAAGCAGTCAGGCAAGAACAGATATAAAAATAATCCACACTAGAAAGGAAGAAGTACACTGAACAATTCCACCAAAAATTGTTAGAACTAATGAACAAATTTAGTAAAGTTTCAAGATACAAAATGAGTATACACTAAAAATTGACGAGCTGAAAGACAAATTACGAAAATAATCTCAATTACAAAAGCATTAAAAAATGCCACCCATAGGTGAATGGATATAGATGGTGATATATATATATATATATATATATATATATATCAGCAATATATATACTATTACTCAGCCATAAAAACGAATGAGAGCTTACCATTTGTAACACATGAATAATCCTAGAAAGTAAAATGCTAGGTGGAATAAGTCAGGCAGAATAAGACAAATACCATATGATTTCATGCATGTGTATTTTAAGAAACAAGACCCAGGAAAGAAAAAGAAAGAAAAAGAAAGAAAGAAAGAAAGAAAGAAAGAAAGAGAAAGAAAGAGACCCTGAAAAACAGAAAAAATTGGTGGTTGCCATAGGGGAGGTGGGTGGGAGGGGTGATTGGTAAAATAAATAAAAAGGATTAGGAGTACATTTTTGGTAATGAGTAATGAGTAATTAATAGATTTGTTATATTCTACACCTGAAACTAAAATAACAATATATGTTAACTATACTTTAATAAAAATATCAGACATCTGTTACAGTATCAAAAGATATTTGGTTGTATTTTTTTAAAAAAGAACAAAATACTTAGGAATAAATTTAACCAAGATGGTGAAAGACATATGTACTGAAAACTCTAAGACATTAGTGTAAGAAAGTGAAGAGGGGCACCTGGGTGGCTCAGTCAGTTAAGTGTCCGACTTTGGCTCAGGTCATATCTCATGGTTCATGAGTCAAGGATCACAGCCTTTGATTAAAGCCCCTTACAGTGATGGTGCAACACTGCTGTAGCTTAGAGGTAACAGAGGCAAGTGAGGGAGCAGGAGGCGAACAAACTTCTAATTAGTGTCAAAGAGATAAAAATGACTTCACTATCCCCGCACCTAAATCAATGCCTGGCACATAGCAGCCACTCAGTAAATAGTAGCTGGTTGAAAATTGTATGCACAAAAGTAGGAGGCTGTAAATAAGGAAAATTCAGAGAAAAAGAAAACCTCTTGGAAGTATAAAATGTGAGAATTGAAGGGAAAAATCTTCCTGAAGGTAAAAATCAAGTTTAAAACGCCTTGTAAGTGATCTGAGGTGATCTCTGAAAATAGTTCACTAGTCACTTACCCAGATATCCTTACAAAATCTTGCACATCAAAAGGTTCAAATCTTCATTTTCACTTAAAGAACACACATGAAACTTCCCAGGCCATCAAGTATATGCATGTCTAAAAGCCACCAAGTGTCTGAAGGATGTAACTTTGCAGAAGCAATTGTGCCATTCTGTTACTACAGTGGTGGAGTTAGTAAGTGTGCACAGGCCAAACAGAGCATCTGGACACAAGGTCAGTGGCCCATAAAGAGTGATGAATTTTTACTCTACATGTTTACAAATGCAGAGAGTAATGCTGAACTTGTTTTAGAAGTACAACCTCTGGGCATTGAGCACATCCAATGAACAAAGCCACAGGATGAGGCATAGAACTTATAGGCCTCATGGTCAGATTACCCATACATGAGTTCTCCCTGCCACATTGAGATGATACTTACTGAAATAAAGATCAGATTGTTCCTACTTTTAAAAAGTTTATTTATTGGAGCACCTGGGTGGCTCAGTTGATTGAGCATCTGACATCGGCTTAGGTCATGATCTTGTGGTTCATGGGTTTGAGCCCTGCATTGAGCTCACTGCTGTCAGCCTGTTAATACAGAACCCACTTTATATCCTCTCTCCCCCTCTATCTGCCCCTCACTTGCTGGTGCTTTCCCCAAAAATAAAATTTAAAAGAATAAAGTTTATTTATTTTGAGAGAGATAGAGACTACAAGAGAGAGAGAGGGAGGAAGAAAATCCTAAGGAAGCTCTGTGCTTCAGAGCCTGATTCAAGGCTTGAACTCACAAACCATAAGATCATGACCTGAGCCAAAACCAAGAGTTGGAGGCTTAACCAACTGAGCTGTGCAGGTGTCCCAAGAAAAGATTGTTCCTAAAGCAGAAGAGATTGCACAGAAGAGAAAGATATCCCAGAATAAACTGAAGAAACAAAGCTTATTGATGTGGAGTAAATTCTGCATAAATTAAATGCAAGCAAAGTAAACAAATAACAAACTTTAAAAGTATTTCATTTTATAGGTCTACCAGGTGCAGGTTGTGCCCTCAGAACATCTCTTTGATAAATAATGTCACCGTGATAGGATAACTTCTCCCCACACTTCTGGTCACCTGAAGTACAGTTTTCCATAAACCCTTCTATGCTCTGACCCACTTCTTCCTTCCATTGAGGATGTTTGGAGGGTGACAGCCATTGGTTCTAGTTATCTATTTGGAGGAGCTTTGAATCAAGGTCTTGAGTTCAAAGGACTCTGAGTCTCTCTTCTTTCTCCTTCATGTAGACCAGCAGGAGGTAGGCTTTGAACTAAAGAAGACTCCTCCTTTTTTAAAATTAATTTATTAGTTAATTAATTTTAAAATTTACACCCAAGTTAGCATAAAGTGCAACAATGATTTCATGAGTAGATTCCTTAATGCTCCTTACCCATTTAGCCCATCCCCTCTCCCACAACCCTTCTAGCAACCCTCTGTTCTCTATATTTAAGAGTCTCATGTTTTGTCCCCCTCCCTGTTTTTATATTATTTTTGCTTCCCTTCCTTTATATTCATCTGTTTTGTATCTTAAATTCTTCACATGAGTGAAGTCATTTGATATTTGTCTTTGACTAATTTTGCTTATCAAAATACCCTCCATTTCCATCCACGTAGTTGTGAATGGCAAGATTTCATTGTTTTTCGTTGCTGAGTATTACTCCATTGTATATATATACCACATCTTCTTTATCCATTCATCTGCTGATGGGCATTTGGGCTCTTTCCATACTTTGGCTGTTGTCGATAGCACTGCTATAAACACTGGGGTGCATGTGCCCCTTCAAAACAGCACACCTGTATCCCTTGGATAAATACCTAGTAGTGCAATTGCCTGGTCATAGGGTAGTTCTATTTTTAATTTTTGGGGGAACCTCCATACTGTTTGCCAGAGTGGCTGCACCCAGTTTGCATTCCCACCAGAAGCACAAAAGAAATCCTTCTTCTCTGCATCCTTGCCAACATCTGTTGTTGCCTGAGTTGTTAATGTTAGCCATTCTGACAGGTGTGAGGTGGTATCTCATTCTGGTTTTGATTTGTATTTCTCTGATGGTGAGTGATGTGGAGCATTTTTTCATGTGTCTGTTAGCCATCTGGATGTCCTCTTTGGAAAAGTGTCTATTCATGTCTTTTGCCCATTTCTTCACTGGATTATTTGTTTTTTAGGAGTTGAGTTTGATAAGTTCTTTATAGATTTTGGATACTAACCCTTTATCTGATAGGTCATTTGCAAATAACTTCTCCCATTCCATCGGTTGCCTTTTAGTTTTGCTGATTTTTGTCCTTTGCTGTGCAGAAGGATTTACCTTAATGAGGTCCCAATAGTTCATATTTGCTTTTATTTCCCTTGCCTCCAGAGTCATGTTGAGGAAGAAGTTGCTGCAGCCTAGATCAAAGAGGTTTTTGCCTGCTTTCTTCTCCAGGATTTTGATGGCTTCTTGTCCTACACTTAAGCCTTTCATCCATTTTGAGTTTAGTTTTGTGTATGGTGTAATAAAGTGGTCCAAGTTTATTTTTCTCCATGTTGCTGTCCAGTTTTCCTAGCACCATTTGCTGAAGAAACTGTCTTTTTTCCATTGGATATTCTTTCTTGCTTTGTTAAAGCTTAGTTGGCCGTACACTTGTGGGTCCATTTCTGGGTTCTCTATTCTGTTCCACTGATCTAAGTGTCTATCTTTGTGTCAAATAAGACTCTTCCAATGATAAACTGGGAGTCATTGGATATCAGGTTCTTTTCAATGCTTTCATGAAATTAACATCTACAACCTAGTCAGTATCTACAATTACTTCAATGACCTATTTTTTCAAAACAAGCTATCCCAAAACTTGGTGGCTTAAAATAAGGAACTGTTCACTACATCTTAGAATTTCATGGGTCAGGAACTCAAACAGGGCTGAGCTGCTCCATTCAGCATCAGTGACATTCACAAAGTCTTTAGCTGCAAACATTTTATATAGAGGGTCCAAGATATCGTCATCTCATATGTCTGGTGCTTTGGCCAGCATGACCAGAATGCTAAATTCTGGACTTAAAGTTGTATTTCAAAGCTATAGTAATCAAGTATTGTACTGGCACAAAAATAGACACATGTATCAGTTGAACAGACTGGAAAAATCGAAAGAAACCCACAATATAAGGTTGATTAATCTTTTCCAAAGCAGGAAAGAATATCCACTGGATAAAGACAGTCTTTTCAACAAACATACTTGGGAAAACTGGACAGCAACAAGCAAAAGAATGGAACTCAACCACTTTCTTACACGATACACACACACACACAAAAACCCCTCAAGTGCATTAAAAGCTAAATCCATAAAATCCTAAAATCCTAAGTATCCTAGAAGGAAGCACAGGCAGTAATGTCTCTGACATTGGCTGTAGCACATTTTTCTATACATGTCTTATGAGGCAAAAGAAATAAATGCAAAAAAAAAAAAAACCACCCCACACTATTGAGACTACATTAAAATAAAAAGCTTGTGCACAATGAAGGAAACTCTCAACAAAACTAAAAGACAGCCTACTGAATGGGAGATGATACCATCTATTGACATTTTCAATAAAGGGTTAGTATCCAAGATACATAGAAAATGATACAATCAACACACCCAAAACAAATAATCCAGTTTAAAAATAGGCAGAAGACATGAACAGGCATTTCTCCAAAGAAGACACCCAGAAGGCCAACAGACACTGGAAAAGATGCTCAATACCACGCATCAGTAGGGAAATGCAAATCAAAACTACAATGAGATATTACCTCACACCCGTCAGAATAGCTAAAATCAAAAACACAAGAAACAAGAAGTGTTAGCAAGGATGTGGAGAAAAGGGAACCCTCTTGCACTGTTGGTGGGAGTGCGAACTGTTGCAGCTACAATGGAAGACAGTATAGAGATTCCTGAAAAAGTTAAAAATAGAAATACCCTATGATCCAGTAATTGGACTAAAGGGTATTTACCCCCAAAATACAAAAACACTAATTCAAAAGGATACATGTACTCTGTTTCTAACAGCATTATTTATAAGAGCCAAATAATGGAATCAGACCCAAGTGTCCATCACTAGATGAATGGGTAAAGAAGATGTGGTATATATATATATATATATATAATGGGATATTATTCAGGCTAAAAGATTTAAATCATCATTTGCAATGACATGGATAGAGCTAAAGAGTTTAATGCTAGGGGAAATACGTCACTTAGTGAAAGACAAGTAGCATATTATTTCACTCGCATGTGGAATTTAAGAAATGAAACAAATGAGACATGGGAATAAAGAGAGAGAGAGAGAGAGAGAGAGAGACCAAGAAACAGACTCTTAATTACAGAGAACAAACCAAAAGTTACCAGAGGGGAAGTGGGTGGGAGAAAGGGGGGAACAAAAAAGGGTACAGTTAACAGGATGAGCACTGATTCATGTATAGAATTGTTGAATGACTATATTGTACACCTGAAACTAGTATAACACTCTAGTTAACTATAATGGAATTAAGATAGAGAGCTTAAAAATAATAAAATGAAAATAAAAATCGCTTAGGTTTAAAAAATCTAAGTAAAAATCCTTAGATCGACTTTGACATCTCATGACCTTTGATTACTCATGGGTAGTCTAAGCTTAACTGTTAAGAACATGTAAATTACATAGATGTAAGTTAATTTTTAGATATAAATTAAATATTTTAAAAAATTAGGCAAACTTTTAAATCATTTCTGAAATATTTTTGATAAACTAAAACCTTAAAATTTTGTTGAGTTAGACTGAACAATGATTTAAATTAAATTCATTAAATGTCTAGATCATATAAAAAAATAAAATAATGAAACATTATTGAACATAGGTATCTCTAATTTTGGCTTATTTATTAGTGAGAAACTAAAGATTAATGTAAGTCTGATAATTTTTTTTGGCACACTGTGTGGAAAAATTGTACTATTAAAAAAGCACATGCTTCTAGAAGTTATGTGTATTTATAAATTTACCAATCTAAGGAACACTCGTCTAACACACAGTAAACTAATGCTTACTACTTAGTTTTCACCAGAAATTAAGTTTTCTAAAGGTTAAGAACTCTAATTAATGTGTGTGGTTAATGCTACTAAAAACTAAAAAAAAAAAAAAAAAAAAAAAAAAAAGGAAACATCTCAATCAAAGAAAAGTAGGATATGTGCTTTTGGTAAAAACAAAATGCATGTGGGCTGGAGAAACACTTTTATTTGGAGGAAAAGAAAGTTGTAGAAAGCTTATGAAAACAAATCTTTGGAAAAAACTTTTATGCATGATCAGCACTAACAATGGAATAAATATGTTTTAATGCAAAAGTAAACTGGTGCAGAATTAGCATTTGGTTTCCTATCTGTTAAAGAAAACATTCTTTTTTTTTTTTAACATTTTATCTACCTTTGGTAATAGGTTGTGAAAGTTTTCTTACCATTTAAGTGATCTTAGAAAACAAAGATCCTCTGTTTTATGTTGTATTTGTATAGGTATATAAATGTTCTATAAATTATGTGAAATTCCTTAAAATTTGATATGTCCTAGTTTAAAGTTATCACTTGTAATTACGCTCTTATGTTCTGAAATTGCTGTCATCAAAACAGGTATACACTAAAAGGACTGAACCACAGTATCAGGAAAATACCTCAGCTGACTTACATGCAAAGACAGCCAGCAAAAATTTATAAAGACTGTGTCACATGCAGATAAAATCCATTCTGTTGCCACTAAAATGTCTCCTCATTGTGAGATTTTGCCATCCTGATGTCAGGGTAACATAGCAACACTCCGCTTCTGAATCAGAGAAAATAGGATGGGTAAACAATGGCTGTACATTGAACCATCAGGGCTTTGGGAAACACAGGACATACTTGATTTCTTCCCGACTCCCTGGCAAACCCTCTTTTTTTGTTATTCACCCACCATAGTATGCATTTAAAATGACTCAAACTATGATTAGACTTTCCAGGAAAGACTTGCGTAAAATTGTGAAAACACTCTACCATCAATATCTAACTTCTCAGGTCCATTATCCTAGAAAAATTATTTTTGTCCCCAGAGAACTCATAGCTATTCCCAGTGGAATTTTGGTACACCTGCAGCTGCTCATTATTCAATTGCCACCTACTGTGGGTTAACATTATGTTCTTTTTATTGTACGTGTGTTGTTTTAGTTAGTTGGCTGACTAAAGGAACTGTTAGATTGAGTTCAATCAAGTGTTCAATAATTTAATCAATCATGTATTTGTAATGAAAATGTAATTTAAAAAAAATCTCTGGACACTAAGGCTCAGAGATTTTTGATGTTTGCACTGATGTTCTGGGAAGGTGGTGTGCCCTGATTTCATGGGGAGAGGCATGGAAGCTGTGTACTCCCTCCCAGATCTAACCCTATATGTATCCCTTTAAATAAAACTGTACTTGTCAGTATAAAACTTTTCTGACTTATGTGAATCATTCTAATGAATTATCAAGGCCAAGGGGGTTATAGAACCTCTCAAATTTATAGACAGTTGGTTGGAGGTCCAAGTGACCTAGTGAATCCACAAATGTGCAGCTAGTGTCTGAAGTGAGGGGAGTGTTCTGAAAGACTGAGCCCTGAAACGTGGGGAGTCTTTGCTAACTCTGGGTAGTTAGTGCAGGAATTAAAAAGTAGTATACTCAGTTGTTGTGTAAACTGAATAGGGAGTAACCCTGTGTCCTGGGCAGCCTGATTCTGGCTAATTTTAATTTTTTTCATATTTTGTTGAATAGAAATATACTGGGTAGTTTATAATTCAAGAGCAATAAGATATATGCAATAATATGTCCCATGACACGAAATAGCTATTCATCAAGTTTCTGTACCAGAGGGACTGTGTCATCCTTACAGGTCCATTTAATGAACACAGGAGCAAATATGCACTATCTATTTTCTACTTCTTACAAAAATGGCATCATTCCCTAAACAATGTCCTGCACCTTGGGTTCTTCATTTTCTATTTTGTAATTTTTATAGATGAGAAATATTCCATGTTTTTACTCTTGTAAATAATGTTGCAATAAACAGAGGTGCACATATCTTTTTGAATTAGTGTTTTTATTTTCTTTAGTTATCTTTCTCAAAGTCCCTCCTGTGAAAAATATTTTTATTAATATCTTTTCAAACAAACATCTCTTCCACTGGCAAATAGTTTAAGAAATAAGTACTGTGTGAACTATAGTTCAATAAAGCTGTCATTTCATTTTTTTAAATGCTAACTTATTTTGAGGAGAGAGAAAGAGAAAGAGAGAGAGAGAGCAGGAGTGGAGCAGAAGGAGAAGGAGGATCTCAAGCAGGCTCCATGCTCAGCACAGAGCCTGAAGTGGGGCTCTATCTCATGACCCCGAGATCATGACCTGAGGCAAAATCAAGTCAGTCGCTTAACCAATGAGCAACGCAGGCACCCCAAAGTGCCAAAAAAAGAACAAATGAAATGGGACCTGCTATCATCCCAGTACACTCTCCTGAGCCCCTGAAAAGAGCAACTCCCTCTTCCAACGTGGAGTTTATCTGCCCCCCCACCACCATATTTTGATTGAAGAATAATTAACATAAAATATTATAATAGATTCAGGTACACAACATATTTAGCCAATAATTTTATATGTTACTCAAAGCTTACCACAATAAGTGCAGGCACTATCTGTCACTATACAACATTATTACAATATTATTGACTGTATTTCCTATAGTGTGCTATTCATCTCTCTGACTTATTTATTTTATAACTGGAAGTTTGTGATTCTTAATCTCCTTTATTTATTTACCTTTCCCACTACCCACCCCCTCTCTGGAAACTAACAGTTTGTTCTCTGTATTTCACAGTCTGTTTTGTTGTTCTTTTGTTTTTTTGTTTCTTTAGAATCCACGTGTAAGTAAAATTATGTAACAGTTACCTTTCCCTTTCTGGCTTAATTTCACTTAGTATAATACCTCCTATTTCCATCCATTTTGTCACAAAATGGCAAGCTATAATTTTTTATGGGTAATATTCCAGTGTGTGTGTGTGTGTGTGTGTGTGTGTGTATGTGTGTGTGTGTAGATGTATATTACACACACTACATCTTCTATATCTATTCATCTATCAGTGCACACTTGGATTGTTTTCATATTTTCACTATTGTAAGCAATGTTGCAATAAACATAGAGGTGCACATATCTTTTGAATTAGTGTTTAAATGCTAATAGTGGAATTACTAGATTAAAAGGTATTTGTATTTTTAATCTTTTAAGGAAACTCCATAAAGTTTTCTACACTGGTTGCAACAATTTACATTCCTGCAACAGTGCGTGATAGTTCCCTTCTTTTCACATATTCACCAACACTTGCTTTTCATCTTTTTGATACTAGTCTTTCCGACTGGTGTAAGAAGTTATCTCATTATGGTTTTGATATGCATTTCTCTGAGGAGTAGTAATGTTGAACATCTTATCTATTGGTCATTTGTATGTTTTTGTTTGAGTTTTTTTTCCCCCGGTGGAATTAATGTCTATTCAGGTCATCTGCCCATTTTTATATTGGATTTTTTTTTTTTTTGGTGTTGAATTGTGTACGTTCTGTATACATTTTCTGTATTGTCCCCTTATTATATATATTATTTGCAAATATTGTCTCCCATTTACTGGGTTGCTAAGGGTTTGTTTACAGTTTACTTCCCTGTGCAAAAGTTTTTTATGTTTATTTATTTGAGAGAGAGAGAGAGAGAGAGAGAGAGAGAGAGAATGAGCAGAGGAGAAGCAGAGAGAGAGGGGAACAGAGGATCTTAGGTCTGCACAGATAGCAGTGAGCCTTGTGTGGGGCTAAAACTCACAAACCAGAAGATCATGACCTGAGCAGAAGTCTGGCACTCAACAAGCTGAGCCAACCAGGCACCCCAAAAGTTTTTTATTTTGTTGTAGTCACAATAATTTATCTTTGCTTTGGTTTGCCCTGCCTGTAGTGACAGGTTCACAAACATGTTGCTAAGGGAGATGTCCAAGCGATTACTGCATATATTTTTAGGAGTTTTTTATGTTTATTTATTTATTTTGAGAAGAAGAGACAGAATAAGCAGGGGAGGGACAAAGAGAGGGAGAGAGAGAATCCCAAGCAGGCTCCATGCTGTCAACATAGACCCTGATGCCAGGATCAATCTCATGAACCACGACCTGAGCTGAAATCAAGAGTAAGAGACTTAACTGACTGAGCCACCCAGGCACCCCTAGTTTTTTTAGAAGTTTTATTGTTTCAGGAATCACATTTAGATCTTTATTATGAGTTCATTTTTGTGTATGGTGTAAAAAGTGATCCAGTCTTATTCTTTTGCATGTCACTGTCCAGTTTCCTGAAACCATTTGTTGAAACACTGCTTTTTCCCTTTGCATATTCCTGCCTCAGTTGTACATTAATTGACCATATACTTGTGGGTTTATTTCTGGGCTTTCAATTCTGTTTCATTTATATTGTGTCTATTTTTGTGCCAGTACCATACTGTTTTAATTACTACCACTTTGTAGTATCACTTGAAATCTAAAACACCTCTAGCTTGGTTTTTCTTTTTCAAGATTACTTTGGCTATTGAGGTCTTTTGTGGTTCCATACAAATTTTAGCATTGCTTGTTCCATCTGTGAAAAATGCAGTTGGTATTTTGACAGGGATTGCATTAAATCTGTATATTGTTATGCATTATATGGACATTTTAGCAGTATTTGTTCTTCCAATGCTTGAACATGAAATATGTTTCCATTTGTTTGTGTTACCTTCAGTTTCTTTCATCAGTGTTTTATAGTTTTCAGGGTGTGGGTCTTCCACCTCTTTAGTTAAGTTTATTCCTAAGTATTTTATTATTTTTGGTGAAATTGTAAATGGGATTATTTTTATAACTTCTCTTTCTGCTGCTTTCTTATTAGCTATAGAAATTCAATGGATTTTTGTACACTGATGTTGTATTCTGCCACTTTACAGAATTCATTTATCAATTCTAGTTTTGTTGGTGGAGTCTTCAGGGTTTTCTTTATATAGTATTATGCCATCTACAAATAAGTGAAAGTTGAACTTCTTCCTTACCAACTTGGATGTATTTTATTCCTTTTTCTTGTCTGCTTGCTGTGGCTAGGACTTCCAGTGCTATGTTGAATAAAAGTAATGAGAGTAGACAACCTTGTCCTGTTCCTGACCTTAGGAACTCTCAGTTTTTACCATTGTGTGTAATGTTTGCTGTGGGTTTTTCATATATAGGCTTTATTATGTTGAGGTTTGGTCCCTCTAAACAAACTTTGTAGAGGGTCTTTAATATGAGTGTACATAGTACTTTGCCAATGTTTTTTCTGTATCCATTGAAATGATAGTATGATTTTTATTATTTCTTTTATTCATGTGATATATTTTATTGATTGTTACTTTGAATGATTTACATATATTGAATCACACTTGCATTAGGAATATATCCCACTTGATCATGGTGAATAATATTTGTAATGTATTGTTGGATTTGGCTTGCTAATATTTTGTGAGGACTTTTGCATCTATGTTCATCAGAGATATTGGCCTGCAGTTCTCTCTCTCATTCTCTCTCTCTCTCTTTCTCTCTCCCCCCCTCCCTTCATTTTTGGTGTCTTTATCTGATTTTTGTATCAGGGTAATGCTGGCTTTATAGAATGAATTTGGAAGTTTACTTTCCTCTTTTATTTTTTTTATAATTGTTAGAGAAGAACAGTTATTTACTCTTCTTTAAATACTTGCAAGAATTCCCCTATGAATTCTTTTGTCCTTTTGTTTGTTGGGAGTATTTTGATTACTAATTCAATTTCACTGCTGGGAATCTATGTGTTCAGATTTTCTATTTTTTCCTGATCTGGCTTTGGGAGGTTACATATTTCTTGGAATTTATCCTATTCTATGCTATCCAAATTCTTGGCACACAATTTTTCATAATATTCTCTTAAAATCCTTTGCATTTTGCAGTGTCACTCCTCTTTAATTTCTGATTTTGTTTATGTGAACACCCCTCTTTTTTTCTGATGAGTCTGGCTAAAGGTTTATCAATTTTGTTGATATTTTTTAAAGCACCTGATTCTGGTTTCATTGAGCTTTTTCTATTGGTTTCAGAATTTTGTTTCATATATTTCTGCTGTAGTCTACATTATTTCATTCCTTCCACTGTTTGAGGGTTTTATCTGTTCTTCTTTTCTAGCTCCTCTAAGTGTAAGAGTTGTTTATTTGAGATTTTCTTGAATCTTGGGGTAAGCCTTTATTGATATAAACTTAAGTCTTAGAACTGCTTTTGCTGTGTTCCAAAGATTTGGGGCCACTGTCTGTTAAGTTTCATTTATCCCCATGTCCTTTTTTATTTCCTCTTTGATTTCTTGGTTGACTCTTTCATTCTGTAATAACATGTTATTTACCTCCATGTACATGTGCTCTTTCCAGATTTTTTTCTCATGGTCAATTTCTAGTTTCATAACAGCGTGATCAGAAAAGGTGCATGGTATGACTTCAATCTTTTGAAATGTGTTGATAATTGTTTTGTTGCCTAATATGTGATCTAATCTGGAGAACATTCCATGTGTATTGAAAAGAATGTGTATTCTGATGTTTTAGTGTGGAATATTTTGAATATATAGAAATCCATCTAGTCCAGTGTGTCATTCAGAGCCATGCTTTCCTTGTTGACACTCTGTTTTCATGATCTGTCTATTGATATAAGTAGGGTGTTAAAGTTACCTATCATTATTGTATTATGATTGGTTGCTTCCTTTATGTTTGTTTTTAGCTGCTTTATGTATTTTTGTGCTCTCATGTTAGGTGCATAAATATTTACAATCATTATGTCTCCTTGTTGAATTATTTTGTTTATGACTATATAGTGTTATTCTTTGTTTTTTTTGTTATAGACTGTTTTTAAGTCTATTTTGTTTATATAACTATTGGTATACCAGCTTAGTATTTGCATCCATGTTCATTATAAATGCTTCTCCATCCCTCACTTTCAATCTGCATATGTATTTAGGTATAAGATGAGTCTCTTCTAGGCAGCATATAAATACTTTTTATCCATTCCATTGTTCTGTGTCTATTTATTTGAGCTTTAGTCTATTTACATTCAAAGTAATTAATGATTCTTTCTCATTGCCACGTAGTACTCCATTGTGGTTTATATACACAATGGAGTACTACGTGACAATGAGAAAGAATGAAATATGGCCCTTTGTAGCAACATGGATGGAACTGGAGAGTGTTATGCTAAGTGAAATAAGCCATACAGAGAAAGACAGATACCATATGCTTTCACTCTTATGTGGATCCTGAGAAACTTAACAGACAGCCATGGGGGAGGGGAAGGAAAAAAAAAGGAGGTTAGAGTGGAAGAGAGCCAAAGCATAAGGGACTCTTAAAAACAGAACAAACTGAGGGTTGATGGGGGGTGGGAGGGAGGAGAGGGTGGGTGATGGGTATTGAGGAGGGCACCTTTTGGAATGAGCACTGGGTGTTGTATGGAAACCAATTTGACAATAAACTTCACATATTGAAAAAAAACAAAAAACAAAGTAATTAATGAAACCAGGAGGAAGAGTTTTGAAAAGAAAATTCACAAATGTGTGCATATTAAGCAACATGCTCCTCACAACCAATGGGTCGGTGGGAAATCAAAAGGGAAATGAAAAAATGTCTTCAACAGGCATAATGAACACACATCATACCAAAATGTATGTGCCGCAGAAAAAACAGTTGAAAGAGAGGTATTTATAGTGATAACTTCTTCCATTAGGAAAGAAGAAATATCTCAAAAAAGCCCTACTTTTACACGTCAAAGAAATAGAAAAAGAAGAAAAAACTAAGCCAAAAGCAAGCAGAAGGAAGGAAATCAACATCAGAAGAGAAAGAAATGAATTAAAGTCAAGAAAAACAATAGAAAATAATGATTAAACTAAGAGCTCATTTTTAAAAAGGATATACAAAATTGACAAATCTTAAGCTAGACTGAGAAAAAAGATAAGGCCCAAATAAATAAATTGGAAACAATTGATAAAAATATAAAGTAATTTATATGCCCAAAGATTGGATTTTCTAGAAGAAATGGATAAGTTCCTGGAAACATACAACTATCAAGACTCACTCAGGGACGATTACAAAAAACCTATACATCCAGATAATGATGAAAGATATTGAACCAATGATAAAGACTCTAAATAAAGAATTTTTTTTTAAATATGAGATTTCTTGTCAAATTGGTTTTCATACAACACCCAGTGCTCATCCCAACAGGTGCCCTCCTCAATGCCCATCACTCACCCTGCCCTCCCTCTCACCCCCCATCAACCCTCAGTTTATTCTCAGTCTTTAAGAGTCTCTTATGGTTTGCCTCCCTCCCTCTCTTTTTTCCCCCTTTCCCCTCCCCCATGGTCTTCTGTTAAGTTTCTCAGGATCCACATAAGAATGAAAACATATGGTATCTGTCTTTCTCTGTATGACTTCTATAAAACCTTTAAAGAAGAACAAATACCAACTGTTCTCAAGCTCTTCTAAAAATTGAATAGCAGGAAATATGTTCAAACTCTTTGTACAAGGCCAGAATTTCATTTGGACTAAAACCAGATACTAGAAGACAAACAAAATTATAGGCATTAAAGATGGCAATGTTGGAAGAACACGGGATGTTATATGTAAGTGATGAATCATTAGATTCTACTCATGAAGCCAAGACTACACTGCATGTTAACTTCCTTGAGAACAACAACAAAATTACAATTTTTTTCAAAAATTGCAACAAAAAAAATTAAGGCCAGTATCCCTAATGAATATAGATGTAAATTTTTTCACCAAAATGCTAGAAAACTAAATACAACAGCATATCAAAAGGATCATACATCAGGGACAGTTGTATTTATCCTTAAGATGCAAGCCTAATTTTATATGAGCAAATCAGTGTACATAATATACCATCTAAACAGAATAATGGATAAAAACATATTGTCATTTCATCACATATTGGACAAAAGGTTAGTATCCAAAATCTATAAAGAACTCACCAAACTCCACACCCAAAAAACAAATAATCCAGTGAAGAAATGGGCAGAAAACATGAATAGACACTTCTCTAAAGAAGACATCCGGATGGCCAACAGGCACATGAAAAGATGCTCAAAGTCCCTCATCATCAGGGAAGTACAAATCAAAACCACACTCAGATATCACCTCACGACAGTCAGAGTGGCTAAAACGAATAAATCAGGAGGCTATAGATGCTGGAGAGGATGTGGTGGGAATGCAAACAGGTGCGGCCACTCTGAAAAACAGTGTGGAGGTTTCTCAAAAAAATTAAAAATAGATCTATCTATGACCCAGCAAGGAGTGCTGATGTATAGGGGCACTTGTACAGCAATTTTTATAGCAGCACTTTTAACAATAGCCAAATTATGGAAAGAGCTTAAATGTCCATCAACTGATGAATTGATAAAGAAATTGTGGTTTATATACACAATAGAATACTACTTGGCAATGAGAAAGAATGAAATATGGCCTTTTGTAGCAACGTGGATGGAAGTGGAGAGTGTGATGCTAAGTGAAATAAGTCATACAGAGAAATACAGATACCATATGTTTTCACTCTTATGTGGATCCTGAGAAACTTGACAGAAGACCATGGGGGAGGGGAAGGGGAAAAAAGTTACAGAGAGGGAAGGAGGCAAATCATGAGATTCTTAAAAACAGAATAAACTAAGGGTTGATGGGAGGTGGGAGGGAGGGGAAAGTGGCTGATGGGCATTGAGGAGGGCATCTGTTTGGAAGAGCACTGGGTTTTGTATGGAAACCAATTTGACAAGAAATTTCATATTAAAAAAATAAATAAATAAAATAAAAATAAAAAATATATACATTTCTATTTAACTCAAAAAAAAACAAGTGGTCATTTCAGTTGAAGCAGAAAAAGCATTTGAGAAAATTCAATGCCTTTTCATGGTAAAAATGTTCAACAAATTGTGTATAAAAGCCATATAAGACAAGCCTGTAGCTGACATTGTACTCAACAGATAAAAGCAGAAATATTTTGCTCAAGATCAGGAACAAGACAAGGATGCCTACTCACACCAATTCTATTCAAAATAGTACTGGAAGTTATAGTCATAGCAATCAAGCAAGAAGACATAAAAATCATTCAAATCATGAAGTAAGTAAACACTGAAGATCCTACCAAAAACTGTTAGAACTAATAAACAAATTTAGTAAAGTTTCAAGATACAAAACGAGTATACAAAAATCTGTTGCACTTAATTAAGTACACTAAAAATGAATTAGTTGAAAGACAAATTAAGAGCACAATCCCAATTTTAACTGCATCAAAAAATAAATAAAATACCTTCTTTAGATGAATGGAGGAATGGATACAGAAGACACACACACACACACACACACACAGGAATATTACTTGGCCATAAAAAAGAATGAGATCTTGCCATTTGAATAACATGGTTGTACCTAGAGGGAGAAAGACAAATACCACATAATTTCACTCACATGTAGAATTAAACAAGTAAAACAAACAAACAAACAAACAAATGATTAAAAGAAGAAAGACACTTAAACACAGAAAATAAATTGTTGGTTGCCAGAGGGGAGGTGAGTTCAGTGACTAGTAAAATAGTTAAATAAGATTATTGTGATGAGTACTGATAAATGTATAGAATTGTTGACTCATTTATTGTACACCTGAAATTAATATAACACTCTATGTGAATGATACTTCAATAAAAATATCGTACATCTGTTTCAGCAGCAAAAGTTATTTGGTTGCATTTGAGGGAAAAAAAAGAATAAAATACCTAGGGATAAATTTAACCAAGAAGGTGGAAGACATGTGCACTGAAAGCTCTTAGACATTGATGTAAGAAAGTGAAGAAGACACAAGCAAATTTAAGACATTCTTCGCTCATGAAATGGAATACCTGATATTATTAAAATGACCATACCACCCAGTGCAATCTATTGATTCCATTCAATCCCTGCATTTTTCACAGAAAGAGAACCAAGATTGGTATGTAACTGTAAAAGAACCTGCGTTGTCAAAGCAATCTCAACAAAGAACAAACTGGAGACATCACACATCCTGATTTCAAACTATATTACAAAGCTATAATAATCAAAACAGTATGGTATTGGCATAACAGCAAACACATAGACCTAGAAACATAATAGAGTACCCAGAAATAAACCCAAGAATATATGGTCAATTTATTTATGACAAAGAACAGAAGAATATACAATGGGGTAAAAATGATCTTTTTAATAAATGGTATTGGGCAAATAAGATAGATACATGCAGAAGAATGAAACTAGATTATTATACCATAAACAAAAACTAACTCAAAATGGATCAAAGACTTGAGTTTAAGAACTGAAACCATAAGACTCCTAGAAGAAAACGTATGTGGTATGCTCCCTGACATCAATCTTGGCCATGATTTTTTGGATCTAACTCCAGAAACAAGGCAGCACAAGCAAAAATAAACAAGTGGGATTACATCAAATTAAAGAGCATTAGCATAGCAAAGGAAATTAACAAAATGAAAAAGCAATTTCCTGAAAGGAGAATATATTTTTAAATCATATCTTATAAGAGTTTAATATCCAAAAATACATTTTTTATAATTTCATACAACTCAACCAATGACAAAAAAAATAAATCTGATTAAAATATGTGCAGAGAATCTGGATTTCTCCAAAGACTTATACAGATGGCCTACAAGTATATATTAAGATCCTTAACATCCCTACTCTCCAGGAAAATGCAAATCAAAAACACAATGAAAGAGTACCACACATCTTTTAGAATGGCTATTATCAGAAGGACTAGAAATAATAAGCTTTGACATAGATGTGCAGAAAAAGGATATCTTGTGCACTGTTGGTGGGAACGGGAATTGATTCAGTCACTATGGAAAACATATGAAGCATCCTCAGAAAGTAAAAATAGAAGTACCGTATGATCCAGGAACTCCCCTTCTGGATATTCAACCAAAAATAATGAAAAACACTAAGTTGAAGAGATAGATGCACCCCCATGTTCATTGCATCATTATTTACAACAGCCAAGACATGAAAACAACTGAGTGTTCATCAATGGATAAATGGATACAGAAAATGTGAGATATATTTATATAGATCAATTTCTGTCCTCTCTATTCTATTACATTATTGTGTATATCTATCCTTTCCTCAATACCACAATGTCCCAGTTATGAAAAATTTTTATTAAGTATTAGAAATAATTAAGAATAAGGTGTGAGCCTTCAAAATTTATTTCTTTTAAAATTGTTTTGTATATTCTGTTTTTTTTTGTCTTCCCTATATAATTTTATAATTAGCTTGTCTATATCTATCAACGAAGCTTGCTGGGATTTTGATTGGGATTGTTTAGAATTATAGATATAATTGGAAAAAATTGACCTCATCACATTACTGATCCTTTCATCTATGAACACAATTGGGATTTCTTTGTATTTGAATCTTCTTTTATTTGTTTCACCAGTATTTTGTAGTTTTCAGTGTAGAGCTCCTCCTCTTACTTTGTTGTTTATACAAGATATTTTATTTATTTAATGCTATTACAATTTATTTTTACAAATTTCAAATTCCTATTTTTCATCATTGGAATTCAGGAATACATTTGTAATATGACCTTATATTTTGTGACATTTCCACTCATTTGTTTAAGGGCTTTTTATGAATTTGTTGTAATTCTTTAATGTGAAAAATTACATCTCCTATAAACAGAGATAGATCTATTTCTTCTGTTCTGGTAAATATCCCTTTTAAAATTCTTATCTAATTGTACAAGCTAAGACTTCAAGCAGCATGTATTATAGAGTGGTGAGAGGATATCCTTGTCTTGTTCTTGATGTTAGGGGAAAACACTTGTCCTTCATGATTAAGAATGTTAACTGAAGGTTCTTTTGTTTGTTTGTTTGTTAATATGAAGGGTATTTAATTAAGTTAAGGAAGTTCTATTCCTAGTTTGATGAAACTTTTTTTTATAGTAAATAGATGGTAAGTATTATATGTTTTCCTGCATCTATTGAAATTGTCAAGGGTTTTTCTGCATCTGCTAACCCCATGAATTATAGTAATTGATTTTTTTCAGTGCTCAAAGAGCTTTGCATTCCTGGAGACAATTTCACTTGGTTGTGATGTATCATCTTTTCCTATATTGCTGAAATTGCATTGCTAACAGTTTGTTGAGTATTATTATTGGTATTGCTTCTTTAGTCTTCTGTTGTAATTGTGTTTTATTTCTTTGGTTTGGTATGGGGTATATTGGCCTCATGAAATGAGTTGGAAGGAGTGCCCTTCTCTACTGGAAGAACTTGTGTAGAACTAGTACTATTTCTTCCTTAAATGTTTAGTATAATTTACTAGTGAAAAAATATGGGCCTGGATTTTCGATTTCTTTCTTTCTTTCTTTCTTTCTTTCTTTCTTTCTTTCTTTCTTTCTTTCTCTTTCTTTCTTCTCTCCTTCATTCCTTCCAGTCATACTTAAAATAAATTCTGTAGCAAATACCATGTTCTCTAGTGTCCTACATCACGTGGTCCCTGATTACTTCTAAGCCTTTCTTTCCTGCCACATTCCCATTGGTCACTCTATTGCACCCCAGAGGCCCATACATTAGTCAATGGACATGGCAAGCTCTTGAATTTTCATGGCTTTAGCATTTGCCATTCCTTCCACGTGGGACACACCTCCCATATATATTCACACTTTGTGCCTGCTCAACTGTCAGGTCTTCAAAGAGGCTTTTGCTGACCACCAATTTGAAATATACTTCTTTTCCATGCACAGTTCTCTATTCTTTTTCATAGCACGAGCACCACCAGACTCTATGTGAGCTTTTAATTTCTCCCCTATTTCTTGTACTTCTCCACTAGGAAGTAAAGTTCAATGTGGACAGGGACTTGGTTCCTTTTATTCCTTAAAATATCCTTAGGGCTCATGTCAAAGTATTCAGGCAATGGCTGAGGGCTGCTAATGGAGAAGCCTTCATCTTCACATGTTGTGACCATTCAGTTAATGTCAAATGAACAAATGAAATAGTAAATGAGTGAAGAGGACTGGATCACAAACCAAGGTCCTTGAACAAAACAAAATCACCATACTCCCATTGGTAAGCTTTCTATTCTTTATTGGGTAGGTATTCTTACCTTTTCATAGATTAGCACACTCTTGGATTTTTTTGTTTTGTTTTGTTTTGATCGCTAAATTCTTATTGCTCTGGATGAAGTATCTAAACTGGGCAGCGTGTAAGCTGAGGTCAAAGTATCACAAAGAACTATGATCCAGATAGGCACTGTCAAATGTGGATAGGGGTATAACTGGGGTTTTGGTTTGGACACCCAAAGAAAAACACAGGAAAAGCAAGTGATAAAAATAGAGTCTGGATATGGGGAAGTAAATAAAATCCTAGAACAGTCCTAAAATCCTAAAATTGGAACCACAAAAAGCCCTGAACAGCCCAAGTAAACTTTAAAAATAAAAGAAAAAAAGCTGGAAATATGACAATTCCAGATTTCAAGATAAAGTAGGAAGCATAATAATCAAAACAATATGGTACAGTAACAAAAATAGACACAAGATCAATGGAATAGAATAGAGACCACAGAAATAAACTCACAATTATATGCTCAATTTACCTATGCAATGGGAAAAAGACAGTCTCTTCAATAAATGGTGTTGAGAAAATTTGTTAGTTCCATGTAAAAAAATGAAACTGTACCACCTTCTCACATCACACACAAAAATAAACTCAAAATGTATTAAAGACACAAATTTAAGAAACTGAAACCATAAAATCCTAGAAGAAAGCTCAGATAGTAATATTTTTGACACCTACCATAGCAACATTTTTTTTTTTGGTCTCCTGAGGCAAGAGAAACTAAAGCAAAAATTAACTACTGGGACTACATCCAAAAAAAAAAATCTTTTGCACAGCAAAGGAAATAGTCAACAAGACTAAAAGGCAACCTACTTAATGAGAGAAGATATTTCCAAGTGACATATCTGATAAAGGGTTAGTATCCAAAATATATAAAGAAGTTATAAAACTCAATTCCCCAAAACAAATAATCCAATTTAAAAAATTGACAGAAGCTATTTCTCCAAAGAAGACATGAAGATGGCCTACAGACACATGAAAAGATTCTCGACATCACTCATCATCACAGACATACAAATTAAAGATATAATGAGATTTAACCTTACACCTGTCAGAATGGCTAAAGTAAAATAAAATAAGTAAAAATAAAATAAAGCATTGATGAGGAGAAAAAGGAACCCTAATGCACTCATGGTGGGAATGTAAACTGATGCAGCCACTCTAGAAAACAGTATGGAGATTCCTCAAATGGTAAAATTAGAACTACACAATGATCCAGTAATTGTACTACTGGATATTTACCCAAGAAATACAAAAACACTAATTAAAAGGGTTAGATGCACCTCAATGTTTATAGCAGTATTATTTATAAAAGCCAGATTATGAAGCAGCCCAAGTGTCCACTGATAGATGAATGGATACAGAAGAAGTCATATATACATACAATAGAATATTATTCATCCACAAAAAAGAATAAAATCTTGCATTTACAATTATATAGATGGAGCTAGACAGTATAATGCTAAGTGAAATAAGTCAGTCACAGAAAAACAAATACCCTGTAAATTCACTCATATGTGGAATTAAAAAAAACAAAAATCAGCAAAGGTGGAAAAAAGGAGAGAGAGACCACAAGCCAAAAAAAGAAAAAAAAAGAAAAATACTCAACAATAAAGAATAAACTGATTATTACTTCTGGGGAGGTGGGTAGGGAGATGGGTGAACAAGGGATGGGGATTAAGAAGTGCACTTTTCCTAATGAGCGCTGGGTGTTGTATAGAAGTGTTGATTCACTATACTGGACACCTGTAACTAATGTAACACTGTATGTTAACTATACTGGAACTAAAATAATAATATTAATAATAATAAAAATAAACATCTAGATGGTCTTTGGCCCATATTTAATCAGAACAATAGTTTACTACAGATTATATATGCATACTATTTTGCTACAAGAATAACTTGGAATGAGTGACCTTACGGTCACTGAAAGCAAACACTACTTAATTTTTCTTGATGCACTGAGATAATTTGGACTGAACTTTGAATTCTCAATGAGGTTGTGTCATTACAAGTTTATTCCACCTGAATGTTCTTTTAAAATAAATATCATTATGCTTTCAATCTTTATATTGAACTGTGGTTGGATTAAAGTGTTTTTAGAATTTATGCATTATTAATTCAATACAAGGTAACGCTTTTTCTTTTGACTCCAGGAACCTTGATCTTGTTCAAACTTTTTTCCCACAAATATCACTGAAGGTGCATATCACCAGTTCCACCTAAACTAAAAGCCTATTCACTCCCACTGGTACACATCCCTGGCATCAAGTGTGCAGGTCTCCTTCCCTCCTTCCCCTGTAATTCCATTTCCTTCCTCCACTCTGGGGAGATTCTGGTAGAGAGTCTTCCCACCTTCCTCTCCTATTCTGAACACTAAGAGGTTTCAGGTAGGGGAGCATCATCTGGTGGCATGTGAGGATTGTAGCTGAAGAAATTTGTGTTTGGTACTTTTGATGTTCAAGGGTGCCATAGGCTCTGGAACATAGATATTAAAAAAGTTAAAAATCTGAGGCCATCTTCTGAGATGTGTGAAGCAGTTTGAGTTACTATAAGTTCCATTACTGAATTTAATGTCTATTCCGAATCCACATTCCATAAAGGAATTCTGGATAATCTCAGCTATATCAGGGGCTCCCCTTTCCTAACAATCAGGATTGGATCTAAGTTTTCAGAGACTATATAATGTTGTGATGTTGGCCAGGCGATCTCCAGGTGTTGTTAACTGTCCATGCCTGCATCTTCCAAGATGTCCATTCTTGTGTCAGATTCTGGCCACAGACTACACAAGATATAACCCATCACCCTTCATTTCAGAATGAAAGTCCCTATCTCAGCTACTAATTTACCTCCCTGGAAGGCACATCAGCAATTGGGCTGTCATCCCGAGACAGTCTGGAATCTTGAAAAACAAGACAATCTTAGTCTTTTTTTGGTCTTGCATAGTATCTTCCTTTCATGCCATGGCACACTCCAAAACTCCCCAAAACTGTGTGGAGAATGTTATTATTTTCCATTTTAAGCTGAACTTGGAAGGAGGTTGCAGAGTGGGGCACCAGATCTTTCTCAGGAAGTCACTCATGTCCATGCTCTCAAAAGATTAGTCAGGTGCTCAAGTGCTCATAATTGCCTACTTGATAAATGTCACAAACTCATGTGACACAAAGGTCGTTCTGATTAGAGGGTACAAGCCAAAGCTCCATGGCCTAGTCTGGATTATCATGAAAGGCTTTCATGAAGAAAATGAGTTCTAAGTGAGGTTTGAAGGATGAATTGGAATGAGTTAGGCAAATGGAAGAGGGAAAGTCTTCCAGGTCAAAAGGATATCATGAACAAAGACACAAAAGAATGAGGCATCAAGGGGCACTTGGGTGGCTCAGTCGGTTAAACATATGACTTCAGCTTAGGTCATGATCTCACAGTTTGTGAGTTCAAGCCCCACATCAGGATCTGTGCTGAAAGCTCAGAGTCTGGAGCCTGCTTAGGATTCTATGTCTCCCCCTTTCTGTCCTCCCCCCCCAAAATAAGTAAACATTAAAAAAAGTATGAGGCATCTAGTTACATCTGGAGAACTGCAAATAGACCTGCTGTTGGAACCGAGACTGCAAACTCAGAAGTGGTAGGGAATGAGGGGAGGGGCCAACTAACTTATTCTTGGATAATCCATTGAGCTAAAGAGACTGTGCCATCTAGGGGGCACTATGTAGGGGACTGAGGCTCATAAAGAATTTATCATCTAAAAGACGATACTCTGAAAAGAGAAAACAGAATTTATCATCTAAAAGACAATACTGTGAAAAGAGAAAACTAGGACTATTCCAACCCTATCAGAATGTTTGTCACCCTTCCCAGATGAGGGTTATTTAAACCAGTCTCTGGGTGATATGGGAAATGGGTTGCGGGGATGTGAGGTGACAAGGAACTGCAACAGTCCAGGTGAGAAATGGTGCTCAGGGGAGGGATTATATGTATGATATATGAAACACATTGAACTAACAGGATTTGGATACTTTTTGGTGTGGTAAGAATGAAAGAGAGGGAGAAATTTAAGTCTGTGTCTTGGTCCTTTGATCAATGAATCATCTGTGAGAGGGCTGATGAAGAAGAAGTTTTGGGAACTGAGAGTATATGGACAATGATGAGTAGCTTAGCTCAGAGCAATGGGATACTCATACCTAATTCAAGTATATGTCTGGAAAAGTGTACGAAATGAACAACATAGGTGTTGAGCATTGCTTTATGCTTACACAGTAACTGTTCAGAATTGCCATTTGGATCAGTCCTTTGGCATTTCCTGTACTAATGGCTTTGGCATACACTTGCTTTGCTGTTATTTTCAATATAGGGATGACTATGTCTTTCCTCTCCAGATCCACTTTGCCCATCTCTACCCTGTTAGGCATCCTAACTGCCTGATCTGCATGAACCATGACTGAGGAGCCTCTCACCCTCTTGATGCTATTGGAATTTGGCAAATCAACAGCACTGGCAGAGGATTGAAGGAAAGAAAAATGGTGACAGGGTATGATTTTCTTTAGTTTGTTAGATGGCCACCCACTTTTGCAGCCAAAGTTGTATACAGATGCCATCTTCAGAGGCCAACAACCTGCACCTCTTCCTGCTCTTTCAGGTCTTTTGGGAGTCACTCCCCTACTTCTCTTTGCCCTGAAATCAACACATTCTCTTGGTGGTCTTTCTCCATCTTACCCATACTTTTGAAAACACTCTCCTCAACAAAGCACGAATAGATGAAACATACCTCAACATCATAAAGGCCATATTCGAAAAACCCACAGCTAATATCCTTAATGGGAAAGGCTACAGTCAGGAATAAGAGAAGGATGTCCACTGTCACCATTACTATTTAACATAGTACTGGAAGTCTTAGCCTCAGCAATCAGACAACAAATAGAAATAAAGGGCATCCAAATTGGACAGGAAGAAGTTTAACTTTCACTATTTGTGATGACATGATACTGTATGTAGAAAACCTGAAAGACTTCATAAAAGAATTTCTAGAACTAATACATGAATTCAGAAAAGTTGCAGGACATAAAATCAACATGCAGAAATCTGTTGCATTTCTATGCACCAATAGCAAAGCCATGGAAAAAGAAATCAAGGAATCAATACCATTTGGACTTGCACCAAAAACAATGATACCTAGGAATAAACATAGCTAAAGAGGTAAGAGATTTATATCCTGAAAATCATAGAACACTTATGAAAGAAATTGAAGGGAAAGAAATGGAAAATATTCCATACTCAATCATTGGATAACAAACATTGTTATAATGTCTATACCACCCAAAACAACCTACATATTTAACGCAATCTGTATCAAAATACCGCTGGTATTTTTCACAGAGCTAGAACAAACAATTTTTATGTAACCACAAAAGAGCCCAAATAGCCAAAACAATCCTGAAAAAGAAAACCAAAACTGGAGGCATCACTATTGTGTATTTCAAGCTATATTACAAAAGCTGTAGCCATCAAGACAGTATGATACTTGTACAAAAACAGACACATATCAATGGATCAGAATAGAAAACCCAGAAATGGACCCCCAACTATATAGCCAACTCATCTTGGACAAGGCAGGAATAACACTTATTGGAAAGAAGACAGTCTCTTCAACAAGTGGTGTTGAGAGAACTGGAGGGCAACATGCAGAAAAATGAAACTGGACCACTTTCTTACACCATACACAAAAATAAATTGAAAATGGAAGAAAGACCTAAAAGTAAGACAGGAAACCATCAAAATCCTGGAGAGGAACACAGGCATAAGCCTTTTTGACCTCAGCCAAGAGCAACTTCTTACTAGACACGATACTGAAGGCAAAGGTAAAAAAGCAAACATGAACTATTGAGACTTCATCAAGATAAAAAGCTTCTGTGCAGTGAAGGAAACAATAAACAAACTAAAATCCAGCCTACAGAATGGGAAAGATATTTGCAAATGACATATCTGATAAAGGGTTAGTATCCAAAATTTATAAAGAAATTATCAAATTCAACACCCAAACAAATAACCTAGTTAAGAAATGGGCAGAGGACATGAATAGACACCTTTCCAAAGAAGACATCCAGATGGCCAACAGTTACATGAGAAGAATGCTCAACATCATTCATCATCAGGGAAATACAAACCATGATGAGATACCACCTCACAACTGTCATAATGGCTAAAATTAACAACACAAGAAACAACAGATGTTGGTAAGGATGTGGAGAAAGGGGAACCCTCTTGCACTGTTGGTGGGAATGAAAACTGTTGTACTCCTGAGAACAGTATGGAGGTTCTTCAAGAAGCTAAAAATAGAACTACCCTATGATCGATCTATCAATTGCACTATTAGGTATTTACCCAAAGGATACAAAAATACTGATTAGAAGGGGTATGTGTGCCCCAGTGCTTATAGCAGCATAGTCAACAATAGGCAAACTATGGAGAGAGACCTAATGTCTATTGACTGATGATGGAGAAAGAAGGTGTTGTGTATATATACAATGGAATATTAATCAGCCATCAAGAAGAACAAAAAGAATGAAATATTTCCAGTTGCAATGACATGTATGGAGCTAGAATATAGTCTGCTAAGTAAAATATGTCAATCAGTGAAAGACAAATACCATATGATTTCACTCATATGTATAATTTAAGAAACAAAACAAATGAACATATGGGAAGAGGAAGGTGAAAAGAAGAGAGGAAAAAAACACACCACAAGAGACTCTTAATGATAGAGACCAAACTATGGATTGATGAAGGAATGAGGGTGGAAGATGGGCTAGATGGGTGATGGGCACTAAGGAGGGCACTTGTGATAGCACTGGGTGTCATATGTAAGTGATGAATCACTGAACTTTACTCCTGAAACCAATATTGCTCTGTATGTTAGCAAACTAACATTTAAATTTTTTTAAAAAAGGAAAAAGAAGAAAAAACTAAAAACTAAAATTAATACATAAAAAGTGCATTTTATTTCCTCTCAGAACATTTCTTTATAAAAAATTTGATATCTTTCAATAAGTGCATACCTAAGAAATGCCTGTGTCTTTTCAACTTGAACATCTAAGTTACCACAAACTTTCCAAATAATTTCCTACCAATTTTAAGTTAGCATTTATGTTTGTGCTTGATTGTTCATTTTTGCTGTTGTTATTATAAGTATGTAAGCTCTTCTGTGAATGTAAGTATCTCTTGTAGACTTAACCCTACAGTGAGATTGCAGGCATTTTATAGGGCAAGATTAGGAAGAATTTTCTGGGATTACCTAGTGGACTCTCTTCCTCATGCTACACACACAGTGATATTGGCTGATGGGTTTTCACAATTCCACAAGTAGTGAGTACCTACTTGCTAATTTTCCATAAAAAGCTACTACTTTGATGTGCATGAGTGAACATTTTTAAAATTCAAAACCACTGGGAACTCCCTGAGAACTCCATGGGGCCCTTCTGTTCCATGAAAGGCTGCCTACAAGACCAGCCTATGGGAACATGTGAAACTGTTGGAGACCCACACTCAAACCCACATGGCCTGGTTCTGCCCCAAAATGCCCACTGACCCCACAGTGGTATATGTTTCACACCTATCTGTAGGCCTTGTGATGCAACTTCACGCTCTTCTCCTTGGGGCAACCAAGCTAGCTCCCTCTGGGGTGGATCATGCTTGCTTCATTGCTCCCCAGACTTCTCTGGCTACAACCATCTCCAAGACCTAGACTCACCTTCCCCATGGAAGTAATGGACCAAGACACAAGCTCCATTCAAGGCAATGTGAACTTTTTCACAATGAAAACTCCCCAGTTTTCTCTATGCAGCATGGGAGCCACATCACAAGACTCCAGTGAGGGTTTCATGGTATGATCCAGGTGAAGCTCTCAGCAGGGCTCCTAGCACCTCTCAGTGAATCCTTTCTTGTCTTACTAGGATCTCTGAGGAAGACAGTCCTCTGTTTTTTCTTACTCCCTCCAACTTTTATTACAGTGTATGATGGTACTATGTCTGTGAGTCTGTCTGGACTCGGTGTTTTGTATGCATTTTTCTTAATTAATCTTCAAACTCTATTAGTTAAGCAATATTATAATTCCTGGTTACAGATGAAGAAACATTGTCTTACATATGAGAAAATACCTCAAATCCAATATTTAAACCTTTAGTGTGATTCTCTGTTTCTGTCTAGACAGAAGGAGAGGACAATCCTACATAATGCTAAATCTCCAGTACCATAGCCTAAGGCATTGCTAGATGCTGAGATGCTTCCTTGGGGATGGGGGTCCACTTATTGCTATCAACTGCCATTGACCCCTCCCTGAAAAACACTTCCTAATTTGGGGAGAGAATGGAAATCATAGTTCTCTCTAAACTCCCATCCTTACTCCACATTAAAGAAAACTCACTTATTTGTAAGTGTGAGGAAAAATTCCACTGTGTCCCCAGTTCTCAGAAACTTCCTGGAAACTTGACACCCAAAGGGAGATAGAAATGTTGAATGAAATGATTAGTGGATTCTGGAAGTTCAGAGGGAAAGAAGTTAATGGGAAAATTATGTCATCACCATCCCATTTGCTTGGGGACCAGGATCTCCTGAGGTCCGTGCCCATAAAATCTTCAGGGTCCTATACTATGGGCCCCTGTGACAGACTAGAGGTACAATAGGTCAGCAAGGATGGTGCCACCTCCTGCGGGGAGTGGAGGTACCCTGAGGTTGGTGAAGGAATGAATAACTTGGTGGTGGGCAGAGCACACATAAACAAAGTTGGCTAGAAGCCAGAAAGATGGAACCCTGGGCTGGATCAGACTAGTGGAGTCTTCTGGAATGGGAGTGGTAGCCAGTGGAAGGTATTTTAGTGGTGTCTGGATTACCATCTTCTCCTCAGACTCAATTCTGATTCTCCTCACCCTTTACCTCTTATCCACCAAATTGGAATTCAGTGTTTGTCATCTTTGAGGACACTATATACTTTGCTCACAAGGGCAGTAGTGGAGGATGAGGAAGGGTTAGTGGAGGAAATAGGAAAGACTGTAAGGCCTCTTTTATCTAAATTTCCTAAGAGTATGCTTCCCTTGCCATTGCATCAAAATATTTAAGACCTCTCTTGTCCCTTCCTCAAAAAACTTGGGTTTTTGTTTGTGGGGGACAAGGAGGTTCCCAGAGGCCTTATGTGTCATCCTGGTTCCAAGGAGATAATTTCCTGGGTGAGTTATTTGCTCACTGACTTGGTTGTGTAAAGAAGGTTCTTCTGCCCCTGACCATGCTATGGATTCTGCTGGCATCTAAGCTTGTCCCTAGTCTGGGCTGGGAAAGGATCAATGTTCTTATCAGCAGTCCCCTGTGCTCAGGCCAGCCAGAAAAGACATGAACAGGACAGGACCCCTTGAATTCTTCCTCTGATTTGTCTAAATCCCATCATCACCTCTACATGCACCCATATCACCCTGACTTCTCTATTAGGTCACTGAAAAAGTTGATATCCTCAATGAGTATAGTATAAGTCACCGATAATTGGCTTGTTTTCTTGTAAAGTACATATGTGACATTGATGCCAAGGCATCTTTTCCAAGACATCCAGTTAAAATAAACATGTTACCAACTATACAACTGGATAAAGAGCCTGGTCACTCCACCCATGATATTCTCTTCTTTGAAAGCCCTGGATGTCTTCATAAACTGACCACCTGAGTCACTTTGCTTTTCCCTTCCAATGTTTTAGGCACCACCCTTATGTTTTAAATGTACCAAGAGAGAGTGAATTCCCAAACCCTAGACATCCCACTTTTAGCCCCAATAAAGATAGAATCACAAGTCCTCATCGCTCAGCCTCACTGTGTGTCCCTATGCCTGCCATGTACACTCCAGCACCTGTGAGTAATGCAACTTATTTTTGAAAGTTCCTTGGTGGTTTTTGCTGTGGTGTGTCTTGCAATCATAATAAGAAGCACAAGGGCCAGACCAGCCACAGCATTAGCTATGGCCAGGGGAAATGTCTATGCTGGATAGCCACAAGTATTAGGGGCCCAAGTGAGTGCCGCAGTCATTTCCAGACACTAACACCACTATCAATAGGCTGAGACTGACACAAACGAAGGGGTAAAGTCCTAGAAAGTACTTGTAGATCTCATGTTAAATGCTTGGTATAGAAATGCACAATTGGGTCTTGGAACTTTTAATAAAATAATTCCATTAGGTTCGTTTTCCTGTGACCTTAGCTGCCAGCAGATACTTGGTACACTTTTGTTAGATGAAGGAAGCACAGTATATTTTTGTATATCCTTAATTTACTGATGACAAACAAATAACTTTTAGTTCTAAAGTCTATTGCGAGCTCCTCCACATCCCTGATGATAGCAAGTAGTGGCTAGGACAGAATACGAGGACCCTGAGGTGGGTGTGGGATGTCAGCACAACACTACACTTTTTCACACCATTTCTGTGACCATGTCTGACCCATCCGTGGACTTTGCACCTTTATGCTCACCTGAGAACTTGTGTTGGGTCCTGTTAAAGAAGGTGATGAGACCTCACAGTCCCCACTTCCTGCTCTTCTGGTTCATGCTTTGTGTCCTGGTGTTATTCAGACATTCACACAACACCTGACCAAGCCCTAGGCCCAGTGCCTTCCAGTGCATTTCTGCATGCATATTTCCCCACCAGGCCAGTTTGGGGCCAGGCAACTTAGCAAGAAGTTGCAGGGCTCTCCAGCAGTGGCCAGTGTGCAAGTGTTTGTATAGGTGAGCCTCTAGGACACTGAGGGTAGAGCACTAACCCAGAGGTTGAGAGAGGCCATCAAAGATCAGCCTGGGATGCAAGTGGCCTCCATTCTCCTTTCTTTGCAGACCCTACTCATGTTATTCCTCTGGTATCCATCTCTGAAGAGTAGTTGAAGGTCCCCTTCAGAAAGGGACATAGGCCCTTATGGAGGGAGCCCAGGGAGCAGGTTCAACTAGAGAGGGCAGGGGTGCTTAGATGGAGAAACAGAACTGTGAGCAAGTCTTCCAAAGTCTTCTTGATGAGACCAGCAGTAATATATGCATCTCTTAGTTCCACACAAAAACTAAGTACACAATGGACACACACACACACACACACACACACACACCACTAATCGGAAAAAGTGTTTCACCACAAAATTGGTGTTTGTTCTACTCTCATTTGTTATAATCAGTTAACTTTTTCAAAAATGCTGATCATACTCATAAAACACATTTCACCACCTAAGACACAGAATGAAGACACTTGTTAGTGGACTTCCCATTCAGGGTGATATGCAGGTCACACCTGGCCTAATTATCCTGAGAACCAACCAGAGAGACTCACAGAGAACTGGGACCCACCTTGTACCAGATGTGAAGCCTGAAGCAACAAGGACTTTTGTCAGCACAAAACCCAATGTGGGTTAAAGCCCCAGGTGTGTTATCTGATCATCACAGGGAAAGGCTAAGAGGAAATCAATATCCTGATTTATCCCAGAAAAGTATAACAAACCTCACATGCTCCATGTGCATGGTGCTGAGCAGGCCAGAAATAACCTGGGAAGATGATGAGAGACACATTGTTTCCACACTGGAGAGCTGGATGGGTTTGGAGCAGACAAGGAGATTGCGTTCTAAATTCAGTCCCTGAAGAATGTCAGAGAGGGTCCCTGCAGCAAATACTCACTAAAATGGATAATCCAGTCCCCAAGCTCTCCTACCCTGGTGTCAGGCTCTACCTTTCATGTTTTTGTGCTAACAGGGTTATTAGGAAAGTTGGGTTGTAGCCTTTCACTTACCTGCTCCAGAAAGCAGCAGTTTACCATAACACAGCAGATAGTATTGTCTTCGTATAAAGTTACCCCTCCCTGGGATAGGGTTCAGCCCTCAGGCAGAGACAGTACCCTCTGGGACCATCCAGAACTGGTTATAGGTCCCAGTTGTTCCAGAAGGATGAAAGAAATGTGTTGTGGTGGGGTTGTACTAGGAAGAGCCTAGAGAGAAGGAGGGAAGAGGAGCTGGAAGGACAGTGGAATTTTGTAGTATTTTCTGCACTAGCACCACTCCTGCTCAGAGTTCAATTATTTCTATATAAAGGAGTCAGAAAGGCCCCAGCTCCAGGAGGAAGGAATGCAGATAAGACCAGTTTCAGTGTCTATTCCTAGAAATCACTCCAGTTCTCAAAAAGCTGATGCCCCAGGTTCACTTCTAATCTGGAGGGCAGGGAAAATGCAGGATCTGCATGAATGACTGGGCCCATACCACTAAGAAGTCCACATGCAGCCTCTGTGAGGGTAGCCCCTCAGACAGGTGCACACACTGCCAATAAAATCGTTTCCTGTGGTTGCCCAACATGTCTACCTCAGGGGCTCACTGGCTTCCACCCGCTGAGATCAGAGTGCAGATGCTACATCCACTGTGGAGTTTTCTTTCTGACCCTAGCTATGACCTCCCCTGGTGTCAATGCACCTGCCCCCACCAGGTGAAGGCTTGAGTCCCAGCATGGTCACTACTGATTGGATGACTCTGGACATCTATTTAACCTCTCAGTGATGGTCATGCCCTCATTCTCATATGGGAGCAGAAGGGAAAAAAACTCAGCATGTTTGCAGTCAGGAGACACAGGGAGGGATCTTGTGACTGTAACAGGGTGATAGAGAGGGTCCGCTTTACAAAGTGTCTGCCAAGATTGCTAATGTCCACAACAAGGTGTAAAACTCTTATACAGCTAAGAGACTGTGAACATGGCATCACAACCCTTGATCCCTCCCCTGTGTCAGAAGAGCATAGCTAACAACCTAGGAGAAAAGAAGACAATTTTTTGCAAGGAATGTGTTTTCCCTTTAAGACAACAATAAGGGCTGGACATTGGCTTTCCTAGCTCTGATGATCTCCAGAGAAAGAGGCTGGACTGCCCTTCTTTGTCTGACACTAAGGAGGTAGGGAACCAACAGGTTTGAACTGTGCCTGTCCCCAATATCCCAAGAGGGATGCCAGTGTGAGTGAGCCTCAGATGGTCCCTCCTACCTGAGGGACATTCATCACCCCGAGCCATCAGCAGGATCGCACCTGTACCACATATGTGCTTCATTCCTAGTACTGTTGTTCCCCTGAGCTACCCCATTCTGTGTAATGGAGGTGGTAGGAAGAAGAAAGATGAGAGAAGCTGACTTTTCCTGTCCTTGATGCAGGTGTCTCAGTTGGAGGAGGGACTGAGCCATGGAAGGGGAGATTTCAATTCTATGAGTCTGGAGATTGTTTATTAGACTAACTGGACCTACTCAACTGAGTGAAACCAGGCGACAGGATATTTCCTGAGCCATTCCTTCTGTCACCAAACAGGAAGTGTCTGTTTTGTGTCGTACATTTCAGAGACCATGCTGATCTCCATGACTACTTGCCCTTTCCAGCATGTGTCATGCCCTCAGATCAAAGTTTCAGAGCCTTCATCCAATGGCAACCTGAAGACTTACTCAAATGTGTGGGGTAAGAAAGGACCACATCTATTTATTCCACCTCAGCAACTGCTTATAGTTAGCAAGCTTGTAGAAGGCATTTCAGGCAGATAAACACTGCCTGAAAAATGCTTGTCCAACCATGGACTGACGGCTCTAGACAACCCTAGATATGCCTATCCTCCTTCCTCTCACTCCTGTCCCTGCCTTGATTACTCAGATCCCCAGTCCTAGTCTGGTGTCAGATGGAGGCCTTGCACTCAGCTTTCTGGATAGGCCTTTAGGTGTTGAAAGGATGATTGTACAAATATCAGATAGATTGACACTTCTTGAAAACGTATGAATAAGAGGAGGTGGCACACCCCAAAAAAGACTCAATTTGATTGCCTGCTTGGACCTTGTGAATTTGCCTGGGCCCAGTTCCAAACCATATCAGTTGTCTAAGAGGTGGACTAGCCTGGAGAGAAAAACCCAAACTTAGAAAAGTTTTGCACTGTGACTCCAAGTGCAGTCTGCAATTTTTGTTTGCCTCTCATGGGCTCCATATTCTACCATGGATTCCTGCTCCATGTGGGAGAAGGAGCCTAGCAGAGGTCTGCAGACCTCTTATGTGGCTGAGAAAGTGTTTCACCTGCAGAGGCAGTAGCTGTGCTTATGGCCAGGGAACAATTCCACTTGATAAGGGCCCCAAAGTGAGCATTGCACATCTGTTCTTACCCACTTGTCTTGAGGAAGGGTCATGTGATCACAGAGGGACACAGGACCAGAAGGTTTGACTGTGGACTGTGAGGTGTGCACTCAGGGCATCAGGCCCCAGGCCACTGAGTACTGTGGCCACTAATGATCAGAGGAGAAGGAGCTGAGAGCTTGGTCTCAGCAGCAAAGCTCTTTGCAAATGACCAGTGAGGTAATTTGCCAAGTGCCTATGTGCTGTCTCTGTCCTCAGTCATTTATAGTAATTGCATAATTTTTGTGCTCGTGGTTGTGAGTCTGTGCATGTCTATCCTAATACGTGGTCAGTTTGAAGCTGGGCAGCAGGTAGATTTGCAGTTCTACTTGTTCTTCATAATATTCCTAAATCCCACCCCACCTACTCACTCCCAGATTCGATTATAGCTTATTACTCTCATCTCCCTCTATCCAGTCTCTTGCAAACTGTGGGTTGTGATTTTACTCCTTTATGATATCACTGACACTTAAATTCCACCCTAAGCCTATAAAGCTTTAAATAAACAAACAAAGAAACAAACAAGGGTTTAGGCATGAGGCACTTTCTAATAAATGCCAGTTTTAGTGTGTGTACATCTGCACCCAAATATGTGTTAATCTCAGGATACAGGCATTTTTCTGTCTGTTAGCAAGTCTGACTCTAGACTTTGAGGTGTGCACCTGGGGGGGCATCAGGCCCCAGCCCACTGGGTGCTGCAGACACCACAGACCAGAGCCAACCAAACAGGGCCCAGCCCCAGAATGATTATCATACACTGCTGAGAAGTAGCCAAGCTCTGCGGAGCCCCCAAGTGGGAGCTTTCTGTCACTCAGTACAAAAAAAAAAAAAAACAACCCATCACTGTCAGGGTACCTGAGTCTCAGGTATTTCTTACCTTACTACAGAGGGCTGTAATTTGCTGTCTATGTGTGTTCATCTGCATCCAAGCTAGTTGTCAAGTTCCTGTGTGGGTCTGCATCTTTGCCTTGTAGTTGTTTCTGGAATTTTAGTCTTTCTTGTCCCCTACTTCCTCCCTGAATAATTTCTCAGTCTTTCTGCCATCATAGAATTGATTCTGTCTCTTTGTCAGATAGAGAATATTTCTCTGAGGTCCCCAAAATATGGCAGGATGGAGAGAATCATGACTGACTACACACAAAAGAATATGCACAGCAAGAATTTGAAAAGAACTGAGCTATTTTTCTGTTTTAAATATTTTACTTTCTTATGTAATATAATGATCACCTATACACTAAATAATCATACAAAGGAATAGAATATCTCTAACAGCTTATACCTCCCTTTCTGTTCCTATTCACTCCATTTCTGTCCACAGCCCTGGAGAACAATTTCATGAAGTACACATTTATGATTCCTTTCTTTTATTTGTGCACTATCACTTACATATGCATGCTTAACCAATAAATGGTTTAGTTTCTTGAAACTTTATTTAAGGGGAATTTTCCTCATTCTTGGTATTTAATTAATCTCAATACTACCCTAAAAGATTAATTCCTCTGTATATATTTGTGGTTTATTCTTTTCAATTCTATGTAGCTCAATTTATTTATCTATTCCCTGTCAATGCTTAGACTCTCATTTTGAACAATTATGAAAAATGTTGTTAGGAGCACATGTCCATATGTTTCTTGTACAATTTTGAAGAGTGAGTCTTTGGTATAGTATTAGGAGTGGAACCTAAGTCCTAAGGCACTTGAATATACAATTTAAAAAGATTTAGCCATATTGTTTCTTCAAAGTGATGGCACTGAATTAAATTTTCAGCTTCCATCTTTCAGAAATTATATCAAAGTACATTATCACCAATACCTGATATTGTCCAGAGTTTTAAATTTGCAATTTAGTCAGTATACAATGTAATTTCATAGTACACAGATGTGCATTTGCCTCGTTATTAGTGAATCTATATTTCTCTCTCTCTCTTTCTCTCTCTCTCTTTTGACCAAACTATTTCTTTTTCTGAGAAATTTGTTCATGTCTTTTGCCCACTTCCATGCTGCATTTTTTCAGTTTTTCTTAGTGATTCTGGAATTTTAAAAATACCTTCTTTCCATTAATCCTTAGTGATTACATTTGTGCAAATATCTTCTCCAGATCTATGGAGATTTTTAAGTTTTCTTTTTGTATTTGTTTCCATGAAGAGAAAATTTTCATTTCGATATAGTCAGAGGAATCACATTGGTCAGTCTGTTTTATACAGATGTCATCTGGGTATCTTCATTCATCATCACATTTAAGGAATCTTTATCTAGGAAGAACTATATTTTCTTCTACAGTTTCCATTTCAGATTTAGGTATTAAATGCCTAAATTAATTAATTTAATTAATTAATCTGGAGTTTATTATAATAGTGATGTAAGTAGAGATTCAGTAACCTCTGTCCATATAGAGAACAGGTTTGTCATCTCCACTTACGAGATAGTTCCCTCTGACATCCACTGAACTTCTCCCATGCAACAGAATTCCACACATACCTGAACCCTATACAGGGCTCTGTGTCTCTTTCTGTGGGTCAGCTGGTCTAGCACCCAACTGTCTCAGATACTACAGAATTCAAATAAATGTTATCTGATACAGCAAATACTCTTCTGTTCTTCTTCTTTTTTTTTTAATATATGAAATTCATTGTCAAATTGGTTTCCATACAACAACCAGTGCTCATCCCAAAAGGTGCCCTCCTCAATACCCATCACCCACTCTCCCCTCCCTCCCACCCCACATCAACCCTCAGTTTGTTCTCAGTTTTTAACAGTCTCTTATGCTTTGGCTCTCTCCCACTCTAACCTCTTTTTTTTTTTCCTTCCCCTCCTCCATGGGTTTCTGTTAAGTTTCTCAGGATCCACATAAGAGTGAATACATATGGTATCTGTCTTTCTCTGTATGGCTTATTTCACTTAGCATCACACTCTCCAGTTCCATCCACGTTGCTACAAACGGCCATATTTCATTTTTTCTCATTGCCACGTAGTATTCCATTGTGTATATAAACCACAATTTCTTTATCCATTCATCAGTTGATGGACATTTAGGCTCTTTCCATAATTTGGCTATTGTTGAGAGTGCTGCTATAAACATTAGGGTACAAGTGCCCCTATGCATCAGTACTCCTGTATCCCTTGAATAAATTCCTAGCAGTGCTATTGCTGGGTCATAGGGTAGGTCTATTTTTAATTTTCTGAGGAACCTCCACACTGCTTTCCAGAGCGGCTGCACCAATTTGCATTCCCACCAACAGGGCAAGAGGGTTCCCGTTTCTCCACATCCTCTCCAGCATCTATAGTCTCCTGATTGGTTCATTTTGGCCACTCTGACTGGCGTGAGGTGATACCTGAGTGTGGTTTTGATTTCTATTTCCCTGATAAGGAGCGACGTTGAACATCTTTTCATGTGCCTGTTGGCCATCCGGATGTCTTCTTTAGAGAAGTGTCTATTCATGTTTTCTGCCCATTTCTTCACTGAGTTATTTGTTTTTCGGGTGTGGAGTTTGGTGAGCTCTTTATAGATTTTGGATACTAGCCCTTTGTCTGATATGTCATTTGCAAATATCTTTTCCCATTCTGTTGGTTGCCTTTTAGTTTTGTTGGTTGTTTCCTTTGCTGTGCAGAAGCTTTTTATCTTCATAAGGTCCCAGTAACTCACTTTTGCTTTTAATTCCCTTGCCTTTGGGGATGTGTCGAGTAAGAGATTGCTACGGCTGAGGTCAGAGAGGTCTTTTCCTGCTTTCTCCTCTAAGGTTTTGATGGTTTCCTGTCTCACATTCAGGTCCTTTATCCATTTTGAGTTTGTTTTTGTGAATGGTGTGAGAAAGTGGTCTAGTTTCAACCTTCTGCATGTTGCTGTCCAGTTCTCCCAGCACCATTTGTTAAAGAGGCTGTCTTTTTTCCATTGGATGTTCTTTCCTGCTTTGTCAAAGATGAGTTGGCCATACGTTTGTGGGTCTAGTTCTGGGGTTTCTATTCTATTCCATTGGTCTATGTGTCTGTTTTGGTGCCAATACCATGCTGTCTTGATGATGACAGCTTTGTAGTAGAGGCTAAAGTCTGGGATTGTGATGCCTCCTGCTTTGGTCTTCTTCTTCAAAATTACTTTGGCTATTCGGGGCCTTTTGTGGTTCCATATGAATTTTAGGATTGCTTGTTCGAGCTTCGAGAAGAATGCTGGTGCAATTTTGATTGGGATTGCATTGAATGTGTAGATAGCTTTGGGTAGTATTGACATTTTGACAATATTTATTCTTCCAATCCATGAGCAGGGGATGTCTTTCCATTTCTTTAAATCTTCTTCAATTACCTTCATAAGTTTTCTATAGTTTTCAGCATACAGATCTTTTACATCTTTGGTTAGATTTATTCCTAGGTATTTTATGCTTCTTGGTGCAATTGTGAATGGGATCAGTTTCTTTATTTGTCTTCTGTTGCTTCATTGTTAGTGTATAAGAATGCAACTGATTTCTGTACATTGATTTTGTATCCTGCAACTTTGCTGAATTCCTGTATCAGTTCTAGCAGACTTTTGGTGGAGTCTATCAGATTTTCCATATATAATATCATGTCATCTGCAAAAAGCGAAAGCTTGACTTCATCTTTGCCAACTTTGATGCCTTTGATTTCCTTTTGTTTTCTGATTGCTGATGCTAGAACTTCCAGCACTATGTTAAACAACAGTGGTGAGAGTGGGCATCCCTGTCGTGTTCCTGATCTCAGGGAAAAAGCTCTCAGTTTTTCCCCATTGAGGATGATGTTAGCTGTGGGATTTTCACAAATGGCTTTTATGGTCTTTAAGTATGTTCCTTCTATCCCGACTTTCTCAAGGGTTTTTATTAAGAAAGGGTGCTGGATTTTGTCAAAGGCCTTTTCTGCATCGATTGACAGGATCATATGGTTCTTCTTTTTTTTTTTGTTAATGTGATGTATCACGTTGATTGATTTGCGAATGTTGAACTAGCCCTGCATCCCAGGAATGAATCCCACTTGGTCATGGTGAATAATTCTTTTCATATGCCGTTGAATTCGATTTGCTAGTATCTTATTGAGAATTGTTGCATCCATATTCATCAGGGATATTGGCCTGTAGTTCTCTTTTTTTACTGGGTCTCTGTCTGGTTTAGGAATCAAAGTAATACTGGCTTCATAGAATGAGTCTGGAAGTTTTCCTTCCCTTTCTATTTCTTGGAATAGCTTGAGAAGGATAGGTATTATCTCTGCTTTAAACGTCTGGTAGAACTCCCCTGGGAAGCCATCTGGTCCTGGACTCTTATTTGTTGGGAGATTTTTGATAACCGATTCAATTTCTTCGCTGGTTATGGGTCTGTTCAAGCTTTCTATTTCCTCCTGATTGAGTTTTGGAAGAGTGTGGGGGTTCAGGAATTTGTCCATTTCTTCCAGGTTGTCCAATTTGTTGGCATATAATTTTTCATAGTATTCCCTGATAATTGTTTGTATCTCTGAGGGATTGGTTGTAATAATTCCATTTTCATTCATGATTTTATCTATTTGTGTCATCTCCCTTTTCTTTTTGAGAAGCCTGGCTAGAGGTTTGTCAATTTTGTTTATTTTTTCAAAAAACCAACTCTTGGTTTTGTTGATCTGCTCTACAGTTTTTTTAGATTCTATATTGTTTATTTCTGCTCTGATCTTTATTATTTTTCTTCTTCTGCTGGGCTTAGGCTGCCTTTGCTCTTCTGCTTCTATTGCCTTTAGGTGTGCTGTTAGATTTTGTATTTGGGATTTTTCTTGTTTCTTGAGATAGGCCTGGATTGCAATGTATTTTCCTCTCAGGACTGCCTTCGATGCGTCCCAAAGCGTTTGGATTGTTGTATTTTCATTTTCGTTTGTTTCCATATATTTTTTAATTTCTTCTCTAATTGTCTGGTTGACCCACTCATTCGTTAGTAGGGTGTTCTTTAACCTCCATGCTTTTGGAGGTTTTCCAGACTTTTTCCTGTGGTTGATTTCAAGCTTCATAGCATTGTGGTCTGAAAGTATGCATGGTATAATTTCAATTCTTGTAAACTTATGAAGGGCTGTTTTGTGACCCAGTATATGATCTATCTTGGAGAATGTTCCATGTGCACTCGAGAAGAAAGTATATTCTGTTGCTTTGGGATGCAGAGTTCTAAATATATCTGTCAAGTCCATCTGATCCAATGTCTCATTCAGGGCCCTTGTTTCTTTATTGACCGTGTGTCTAGATGATCTATCCATTTCTGTAAGTGGTGTATTAAAGTCCCCTGCAATTACCACATTCTTATCAATAAGGTTGCTTATGTTTATGAGTAATTGTTTTATATATTTGGGGGCTCTGGTATTCGGCACATAGACATTTATAATTGTTAGCTCTTCCTGATGGATAGACCCTGTAATTTTTATATAATGCCCTTCTTCATCTCTTGTTACAGCCTTTAATTTAAAGTCTAGTTTGTCTGATATAAGTATGGCTACTCCAGCTTTCTTTTGGCTTCCAGTAGCATGATAAATAGTTCTCCATCCCCTCACTCTCAATCTAAAGGTGTCCTCAGGTCTAAAATGAGTCTCTTGTAGACAGCAAATAGATGGGTCTTGTTTTTTTATCCATTCTGATACCCTATGTCTTTTGGTTGGCGCATTTAATCCATTTACATTCAGTGTTATTATAGAAAGATATGGGTTTAGAGTCATTGTGATGTCTGTATGTTTTATGCTTGTAGTGATGTCTCTGGGACTTTGTCTCACAGGGTCCCCCTTAGGATCTCTTGTAGGGCTGGTTTAGTGGTTACAATTTCCTTCAGTTTTTGTTTGTTTGGGAAGACCTTTATCTCTCCTTCTATTCTAAATGACAGACTTGCTGGATAAAGGATTCTCGGCTGCATATTTTTTCTGTCTAGCACACTGAAGATCTCGTGCCAATTCTTTCTGGCCTGCCACGTTTTAAAAGAGAGATCAGTCACGAGTCTTATAGGTCTCCCTTTATATGTGAGGGCACGTTTATCCCTTGCTGCTTTCAGAATTTTCTCTTTATCCTTGTATTTTGCCAGTTTCACTATGATATGTCGTGCAGAAGATCGATTCAAGTTACGTCTGAAGGGAGTTCTCTGTGCCTCTTGGATTTCAATGCCTTTTTCCTTCCCCAGTTCAGGGAAGTTCTCAGCTATTATTTCTTCAAGTACCCCTTCAGCACCTTTCCCTCTCTCTTCCTCCTCTGGGATACCAATTATGCGTATATTATTTCTTTTTAGTGTATCACTTAGTTCTCTAATATCCCCCTCATACTCCCGGATTTTTTTATCTCTCTTTTTCTCAGCTTCCTCTTTTTCCATAACTTTATCTTCTAGTTCACCTATTCTCTCCTCTGCCTCTTCAATCCGAGCTGTCGTCGTTTCCATTTTGTTTTGCATTTCGTTTAAAGCGCTTTTCAGCTCCTCGTGACTGTTCCTTAGTCCCTTGATCTCTGTAGCAAGAGATTCTCTGCTGTCCTCTATACTGTTTTCAAGCCCAGCGATTAATTTTATGACTATTATTCTAAATTCACTTTCTGTTATATTATTTAAATCCTTTTTGATCAGTTCATTAGCTGTTGTTATTTCCTGGAGATTCTTCTGAGGGGAATTCTTCTGCTTGGTCATTTTGGATAGTCCCTGGAGTGGTGAGGACCTGCAGGGCACTTCCCCTGTGCTGTGGTGTATAACTGGAGTTGGTGGTCGGGGCCGCAGTCAGACCTGATGTCTGCCCCCAGCCCACCGCTGGGGCCACAGTCAGACTGGTGTGTGCCTTCTCTTCCCCTCTCCTAGGGGTGGGATTCACTGTTGGGTGTACTGGCCTGTCTGGGCTACTTGCACACTGCCAGGCTTGTGATGCTGGGGATCTGGCGTATTAGCTGGGGTGGGTAGGCAAGGTGCACGGGGGGCAGGAGGGGCAGGCTTAGCTCACTTCTCCTTAGGTGATCCACTTCAGGAGGGGCCCTGTGGCAGTGGGAGGGAGTCAGTTCCGCTCCGGGAGGTTTGCCTCCGCAGAAGCACAGAGTTGGGTGTTTGTGCGGAGCGAGCAAGTTCCCTGGCAGGAACTGGTTCCCTTTGGGATTTTGGCTGGGGGTGGGCGGGGGAGATGGCGCTGGTGAGCGCCTTTGTTCCCCACCAAACTGAGCTCTGTCGTCCGGGGACTCAGCAGCTCTCCCTCCCTTTGTCCTCCAGCCTTCCCGCTTTCTGAGCAGAGCTGTTAACTTATGACCTCCCAGACGCTAAGTCGCGCTTGCTGTCGGAACACAGTCCGTCAGGCCCCTCTGCTTTTGCCAACCAGACTCAGGGGCTCTGCTTGGCTGGCGAGCCACCCCTCCGCCCCGGCTCCCTCCCGCCAGTCCGTGGAGCGCGCACCGCCTCGTCGCCCTTCCTACCCTCTTCCGTGGGCCTCTCGTCTGCGCTTGGCTCCAGAGACTCCGTTCTGCTAATCCTCTGGTGGTTTTCTGGGTTATTTAGGCAGGTGTAGGTGGAATCTAAGTGATCAGCAGGACACACGGTGAGCCCAGCGTCCTCCTACGCTGCCATCTTCCCTCTCTCCTCGCCAAAATAATTTCATTGAAGCGAGGATTATTTTCAGTTCCCCATATAGGGCGATCTGGAGAGGAGAGCTTGATCCAGCGAGACCAGATAGAATGTTCTAACAAAACCAGGGAACATAGAGCAACCAGAAGCCTTCAGGTTGCCTGGAAATGTCCACCAGGCACATGGGCAGATGGGTGTCTGTTTTGAATTTATTCCTGACTACCCTCCAGAGTAATTAACATGTGTTTTCTACCCAAGGAATGGAACAAATAGGAAGTTCAGGTTCTAAGGAGCTGCCTTGTTTGTGCCAGTGGCCCCACGCTAGCTCTTTATTAATTGCACCACCTGGGATGCTGATAGCGAACTGAGCTTTGGAACATTTCAGGCCTGGCATGGACTGCAGTTTTTACACAAGTGTCTTGTGGTTCAGAAATCCAATTTCACAGCTTATCTTCCGTTAGATGAAAGTGTTTACGGTGTGTTTGGAGCTGGAGTAAGTTCCTGCGGGTGCTCAAGAGCAGGGGCCTCCTCTCTCCTCTCATTAATTTGCTGATGCCTAACTGCACTGACGCAGCGGTGAGATACCGGGGAGAGAGCTGCATTTATTTTTATTTACTTGTTTAAATTTATTTACTTGTTTAATACAAGTTAGTTAACATATGGTGCAGTAATGGTTTCAGGAGTAGAATCCAGTGACTCATCATTTTTATATAACACCCAGTGCTCATCCAAACAAGTGCCCTCCTTAATGCCATCACCGATTTAGCCAGTCTGCTATATTTTACACCTGAAATTAATGTTTATTATACTGGAATTTCAAAATTTTAAATTTGTTTTTAAAATAAAGTGTAAAAAAGTACTATCTAGATTTCTCTTCTTCTTCAAATGCCATCCAACATGTTTTCTCCCCTTTATAGGTGCAGGAAAGATCCTTTGAAAGTTGTTTCTACTCCAGGTCTATATTCCTTACAATATCAGCAAAATACAAAACTGCTCTTACAATCACTCTAAAGCATATGTTGCTAATCCCGATGTAATTTTTAACTGCATGTTTTTCTTTGTTTTTTTTAACGTTTATTTATTTTTAAGACAGAGAGAGACAAAGCATGAACAGGGGAGGGTCAGAGAGAGGGAGACACAGAATCTGAAACAGGCTCTAGGCTCTGAGCTGTCAGCACAGAGCCCGACGCGGGGCTCGAACTCATGAACCGCGAGATCATGACCTGAGCTGAAGTCGGCTGCTTAACCGACTGAGCCACCCAGGCGCCCCTGCATGTTTTTCTATATTCTTCTTCCATTTACTCTTGCTCATTCCTTCCACTGGAAGAACATTCTTCACCGATCACTCCTTCTCAGGCTCCTGTGCTGGGTCCCTCTTTTATGCTGACCTTTTCACACCCTTGTCTGCTCTCTCCGCAGTCACTCCTTGGCGCTTGCATCCAGTAATGTGGTTTTACAGCAGCTACAACTGATAGGCCCACACTGACTTGCCTTTGCCCACACGCTTTACCCACATCAACAATCATATATCCAACCGCCTATACGACATCTCCATGAGGATCTGTATTAGACGTCTGAAACTGAACTGGTCCCAAACTTCACTCTGGATATCACATCCTACACCTGTTCCTCTCACCTCCCCATTAGAGACTGTGGCAATCCTTTCCTTCAGTGCACCCAGGGAAGAACACTGGAGCCATCCTCCATCCACTCATCCACTCCACATCTACTCCATCAGGAAAACCTGATTGGCTGCATTTTTAAAACAATCCAGAATCCAAACTACCATTCTGTCCTGTCTCAAAACCCCCATATCTCATGGGGATTATTCCAAAACCTCTTCACTGGTTCTCCTGCATATATCTTTTCTCCACTACACTCCAAGATCAACACAGCAGCCAGAATAATTCTGTGAAAATAGAACATACAACAGGTCACAACTGGCAAAAATTATGTATGTACATCAATTTTTCTGAGAATAATGGCAAAAGTAAGCCTTTTAATGGCTCAGTAAACCAGACATTGACCTGGCATGCTGATCCCTCCCCATGCCCTCACATCACCCCCTGTGCCCTCACCAGCTGATGTGTCTCTTCCTCCCAGATTCCCTGATTCCTTTTTCCTGACTTCCTTCAGTCTTGGCTGAAACCTCATCTTCAAGACAGGTCCCTTCCTGACCACTCCTTTCAAAATACAAATCCTCCTGCCTGCCTGCACCAGGAAACCATTTTATCCTACATTTATTTTTTTTTCAACATTTATTTATTTTGGGGACAGAGAGAGACAGAGCATGAACGGGGGAGGGGCAGAGAGAGAGGGAGACACAGAATTGGAAACAGGCTCCAGGCTCTGAGCCATCAGCCCAGAGCCTGACGCGGGGCTCAAACTCCCGGACCGCGAGATCGTGACCTGGCTGAAGTCGGACACTTAGCCACCCCGACTGCGCCACCCAGGCGCCCCTGTTTTCTAACCTGCTAAATGTTATGCCTCTTTCACTGAAAAATATGAGCACATTTAACCCTCATTTGTATACTTTTGATCACTGGTACATGACCAAAAGCTGAGGAGTGCTGACTTATGGATGATATCTAACAATGAATTATTGATGACTGTTAAAACCTCAGAGATTCAGAGTTGGACACTCAGGAAATAGTTGTCAAATGATTAACTGAGACAAGAGAATGGTACTTTAGGTTTGATGCTTTGGCGTCGGGTGCCTGTGTTATTAAAGAAGAGGGTACACTGCAAGAATGTGAATAGGAATGAATCTCTACCTTCCCAGAAGGCACAGCATCAGCATGGGAAGCATAGGATCAAACTCTGTTAAACTCACTTTCCAAGAAGGAACTCACTTATTCTCTTGATATTTTTGTACCAAAAAAAAAAAAAAAAAAAAAAAAATCTGAGGTCAGCACTTTTCTCATTGGCCTGGGCACTACAATAATGTCAGCTTCATTTTGTTTATCAAGCTTATTGGTTAATTTAAAAATGTAATATTTCAGTAAGTGTACTGATTGCAAAAAGAAAAATAAAAACCATAGAAAAATTGCTTAAATTACACATTCCTATTAATTAAAGTTCCTATTACATATTAGGGGTTCAATTAAAAATTCAGTTGGTTTAGTAGCCCCAGAACCTTAGCACTTATATTTCTTTTTAATTGAATCAATAGAGGTTTGGATGCTCCAACATAAATTATGGATCAATACTAAAGTGTCTGAGGAAAGAAATTACTCTCTGGATGGCTGTACTTTGACTAGATTAAACAAACAAAAACACCCTGCTTTCTAGCGGGTGAAAACAATGAACACTCTGAGTTTACTTTCTCCTCTAGTCTTCTAGAACTCCTCAGAATAACTTCTTTGAAAATTAGAAGAGATGTTTGTGACCTCAGGTGCTGACTATGATTAAAAACACTTCCAAATTTATCAAGAGAACCCTCTGCAACTCACAGAGTAATTTGTGATTCCTCTGGACAAATCAGAAAGTTCACTGTGCACAAATGGGTTTTTTCAGTCCTTGGGGATGAAGCAACCCGCCCCTCATAGCCCTGGATCCAGGCAGCTGCATCCAGCTGGAGCCCATCAGAGGTGCCTCCTGAACTGCTGAGGAGCTCAGACTCAGTAAGTCCCCTCCCTGTGTGCAGCTCTTGCATGCAGGGAGAGACCTGGCCATTCTTTGCAGGAATTTTTGTTCCTTAATCCTTTCTTATGTCAAGTACATTTTCTGCTGAATACTTTGCCTGTGCTTAAAGGTAAGTCTCCTTTCTCTGTGTTTCTGCACCCACACTCCTGTACCCCTTTTTCCTTATTTTTTTTCTATTCCATTTTTGCTGTCTTTCTTTTGTGTTACTCCTTTTACTCTGCTGTTTTCTCCCTTTCATTTCTTTTCATTTATACTTAATTTTAATTTATAAGCTTTTTATACTTGTTTATATCCTAACTAATCTTCTACCCTCCATGATCTTACCAGTTTTTCCTTTCTCTGCCTTTAATTTATTTATTGCTTATGAAACTCCGGTTTTAATTTCCTCTTGAATTCCATCTTATTTTTCCTCTTATCTGCCAGCCCTTTCTTTATTCCATGCCTCCATTCTATCAATTTAAAAATATGTATTTCATTCTTTTCTGTCATTTCTTTCCATAGTTTATGGAGTCTTCCATAATCTTTTTTCATCCTTTTATAATGCTTTTCACATATTACTCACCATTATTTTGTGTTATTCATATGTATTCTGTTTACTCTTGCACATCTTCTGATTTCTAAAACTCAAAAATTTCATCTCTATGATTCTTTCTTGTATATTTTTTCTTTTATGTACAATTCTTCTAAAACTCTCTTTGGAAAGTTTAATTAATGTTATTAAAAACAATTTTAAGGACCAATATTGTGTGGCATACAATTTGGATCTGTAAGAAAGACCAAGGAAATTTGCTATAAAAATTTTAAGTTATTTCAAATTTTATGTGTTTGTGTGTGTGTGTGTGTGTATTATTTTCTACAGACTGCAGTATTCTCAAGGTCAGGTTCATAAACTTATTTGAAAAATAAACAACTGCTGTAAAAAAGTGCATTTCCAATATAATTTTGCTTCTATGATTCTGATTTATACTAGCTTCAATAAATTTATATTCTTTTTATCAAGATTACAGATAATATTACTAAGAGTCAGTTCAAAAGCAATCACTTAACTGTATCATAGACACTCAAAGATATTACACAAACACATTTTGCTTAAGAGGAAAATAGAGTGATCAATGATGATTTCAGTCATTAGGTCAACTAATGTTGACCTAATGTAGGTCAATACATTAGGTCAACCTTTTACTGGAAATATGAAAGGGAAGTTTGTGCTTATGTTAACAAGTAAAAGGAATGAAGTAAAATATTTAATTCATACACAAATGCATTCAATTGTGGGAGACCATACAATATATTATGTAACAGGTCAAATACCACCATGTCAGAATTAACTATTCAAAAGAATACTTAAAGATTTACATCAGTGTAATAACTTGTGAGCAGTTATTTCTTTTAATGCATTATAGGCAAACATGAGGTTCCTAGAATGGCCTCATGACATCACCTTAGGGATTGGGAGACTGACTTAGAAAAATGGACAAGAAGAGCCTACAGAAAGCTCCCCCAGTTCTAGGCCATAATTGCAAAGTGGTGAGAGAGAACCAATGCTCCCTCAGAGGACTGTGGACATAAGTCCCCAGGGAGTGACGGCCAGAGAGAACTTGGGTCAGATAGTTCCAGAAGTTTCTGGAAACAAGCAGGAAAGCTTGAAGACCTGCATGCTTTGCTGATGTCTGATAACAGCCCAGGGAGCTCTAGCTTTACCAGTGGATAAATTTGTTTGATCGTTTTATATGCACTTTGCTTCCTTTCGTGTCATCTTTCTCTTGTCCTGTTCACCCTCTTCTCTTCAGTGTATATTCCTACTCATAGCTGTGAAATTCTTACTCTTGTTCAATTTCTTATTTTTTTGTTAATCATTGGCAGTTTCCTACTACTCATTTTATTTACCACACCATTCCTGTTTCCTGTTATCTCTTCTGCTCTCAGACTCCTGTATCTTATTTATTTAAAATAATCTGCCTTCACAAATAGATTTTTAATCATGTCTCCTCTACCCTTCATCTCTAACGTGTGTGTTTTTGTCTTCTCTATTAACTTGACGTTCATTGCCTTCTATTCACTATCCAATTCATTCATCATTTATTCAGGTTTTTCTTTTTTCACCTTTCAGTATTTAAATCCTTTTTCCTCTGTCCAAATTAATTACTTTCCCTTATTCATCTGTGAATGTTTTCACTCTAAAATATTTTGAAAACATTCTAATTTAATAATATTCAAGGATATTCTTTTTTCTTTTCTCTTTATTATTTTTGTCTCCCTGACTCTCATCTTTTGTTTCTGTTACTATGGCTTCTTTTTTTTTTTATCATGTCCACTTTTCTTTCCTCCTCACTTCCTCTATCCTTACAACTCTTTTGTTGATTAAATCATTGATTTTTAATTCATGTGTCCGTTTTTCCACTTACTATAATAACTTATTTACTTTCTCCTTTTGGTATGTATATTTTTTCATTTCTTTATTTTCTGTTGCTCTGCCATTCAATTTCTGTCACTTGTAAAGGCTTCCTGTTATTTAAATTACACAAATTTATGTCTAAGTTTTAAGACTTTTTGTTATTCCTTTTAGGGAGGATATCTTTTTCCTCTACTCCCTTATGTTGGATATGGGAGCATGCAACCTAAGCTGACAAAAGACAGTTGAATGGGAGATGAAACCCCAAATTTATTCATGTTTCTGTGGGAGCTCACAAGAGTTTAGCTCATGAATGGCTAAAATCAAGAGTTTATATAACTAACTTCAAAAAAACTGGGAAGGGGGAAGAAAAGCCTTCTATGAGAAGAACAAATTGGTTTCTAGGGGAACAAACAGAAGACAAGAAATTTTGTGATGATCATTGTCTATGCAGGTGTGAGTGCCATTTTCCATCTTTCTCAAGTCACCAGAGAAGGGAATTTATAACAGTGTCATTTCCAGAAGTTTCTAGTTTTAGTTACATAGAAGCTCCTAGCAGGCTTCCCCACCCCTATATCTGTTGAATCTCAAATGTCTTTAGTTTAAAGTAATTTTCTGAGAGTCATCCCTATGTCTGTTGAATCTCAAATATCTTTAGTTTAAAGTAATTTTCTGAGAGTCAGCCACAATCCTATCTAATTGGTAGCAATTTCTTAGAAAACCAATGCTTCTAAAAAATTTTTCTTTTTCTTGATTTCCTAAAATCCCTAATTTAATGCTTTATATATATATAATGCTATATATAATGCCTATATAATGCTATATATCCTTATATATTTTCTATGTCATGTTAGGCTTAACTTTTTCCATAATCTTTTTTTTTTTCGCCTGTGCCTTTTTTTATTTCCACAATTTTCCTTAGGTTCTTGACTGCCCTCACTTGCTTTTCTTTCTCTTTTCCTGCTCATTCTGTTCAGCTGATTTCCTGGCTGAGATGGCAATGCCTTTGTTCTCTCCTGTTCTGTTTCTATTTGCACTTGTACCTTCATATTCATTGTCCCCCTCTTTTCTTTTCCATTTTGATTAACAATTGTCTCCTGATTTTAATTCTCCTTCTCATTTATTTTAAACATTCTCTTCAATAAAGCCTTGTTTCTCTTTCTTAGTTCTTCATTCTCTCCTGATCTAACAAACAAGATTTTAGAAACAAACTCTCAAACTCAATGTAACAAAAGAGTTTAGATTTTGTTGAAAATAGTGTTAAATTTTCAATATTGCTGAGAACCGTCACTTTGTGATGTAGGGTATTATGATTTATAAATGTTCTATGGAGAATTTTTTCTTTCTTAACAACTTTCAACAGATTTGTATAATTTTATCCAAGAAATTCTTACACAAATTTAAGATTATTTCATAGTATTATTATTAATCCTAAATTTTCTAAAATTACACTGTATAAAGAAATTAACTTCCAAAATAATGAGCTATGTTATCAATTTAATACTTTTCTCTAGGTTTTCAAACTTATTTTCAGTGTCGACCATCTTATAATCAGTGAATAATGACAGTTACATCTTTTCATTTTCTAGAATGCTTATTCTTTTTCATTTGTTTATTTACCACATATATTAGGAGCTAAAATGCAATATAATGTGTGGACATGACAGTTGGTACACTTCTTTTTTTTTTTATTTTTTTCAACGTTTATTTATTTTTGGGACAGAGAGAGACAGAGCATGAACGGGGGAGGGGCAGAGAGAGAGGGAGACACAGAATCGGAAACAGGCTCCAGGCTCTGAGCCGTCAGCCCAGAGCCCGACGCGGGGCTCGAACTCAAGGACCGCGAGATCGTGACCTGGCTGAAGTCGGACGCTTAACCGACTGCACCACCCAGGCGCCCCAAGTTGGTACACTTCTAACACTATTGATTTAAAAGAGCATTGGGCTTCATTTATTAGTTCTATGTTTATATTAGCTAACTACCTTGCATAAAGTCAATAATCTCCTTTATATTTATAATATACTAAGGAATTATATATTTATAATAAACAAATATTAAATATATATGAATATTTCTTACCCATTTAATGAGATAGTCATGTGTCTTTCTTCTTTAAGATATTAATATGGAGGGGCTGCCTAGGTGGCTCAGTTGGTTGAGCACCTGATTCTTGGTTTCAGCTCAGATCATGATTTCATGGTTGGTGGGTCCAGTACCCCCGCCCCCGCAACTACCTTTGGGTTTGGGCTCCATGCTGACAGTGTCCCTGCTTAGGATCCTCTCTCTCTCAATAAATAAATAAATAAACTTAAAAAAAGATGTTAATATGAGACTTTCTTTAATACATTTTCTAAAGCTAAGACATTTTAACATTTTGGAGAAAATCCAAACTGTTCACAAAATATTGTACTTGTTTATACTTTGATTCATAGTTTCTAATCATTTATATGTATATTTATATATTTTATTGACATTAAATTAGCATAACATAAAAATAAACCATGTTTAAGTGTGCTATTCGGTCGGATTCATAACATTTTAAATGTTTTACTACTTTTATTAAGTTTCAAAGCGTTTCATCACCTGAAAAGAAAGCCCTAGACTCCACAGTCACTCCTTTGTCCTCGCTGTCTTTAGCCGTTGCAACCACAAGTCTGCTGTCTACAGATTTAGGAATTTATATATTTTAGGATATTTCATATAAATGAATTTATGCAATACATGAGTTTTTGATTCTAGCTTCTTTTGCTTTGTTCAGATTGGTCTTGCAAATGCGGTCATGTAGGTAGTAGGCTAAAGGATGGCTAGTGTTTCATATGGGTCTTAATGTTTCTTGGAGTGGAATACCTTCACATATAATTCTGGATTTGGCTTAAGATTTCCTCCATGTGGTTGCTTATTTTCTTTTTCTTTTTTTTAAATTTTTTAAATGTTTATTTATTTTTGAGAGAAAGTAGCGGGGAGGGGCAGAGAGAGAGGGAGACACAGAATTTGAAGCAGGCTCCAGGCTCTGAGCTATCATCAGAGATTCCAATGCAGGGCTTGAACCCATCAACCATGAGATCATGACCTGAGCTGAAGTTGGATGCTTAACTGACTGCACCACCCAGGCACCCCTGCTCATTTTCTAATAACCTAATAAGCTAGGATGCTTCATATGTTCACAGGAGAGCAAGCCCCACATGAAGGCACTTATCAAGATTCTGTTTGTGTTATGTTTGCTCCACAATGAATGGCAAAGCAAGTCAAAGGCTAAACCATATTCAAGGGATGGAGAAAAACACATTACAATGTCTACATAGGGAAAAATTCATAGGTATTTTTGCAGTCTACCACATTCTGGGACCAAGAGCAAATGAGATGTGAGAAACTGGAGACAAACTGAGATAATTACATGCAGGAATATTGCTCAAATGAAGGGTAGAAATGACTCAAAAAATGTGCAAGAAATACACTACATCTGCATGTTGATAGGGAAATTTTGATAATGGGTGTAAGAGAGAAGAATAATGAAAGATTGGAGTCTTAAGCAGAAAAGAGAACCTCAGATTTATTGCACAAATGGATGGATTAGCTATGATAAAGAGCCTTGGCAATTCATTCACAGCACCAGGGTAGAATGACAAATATACAGAGAAAGAAATTAATGTTGTGGCAAGTTTTTTGGGAAATAATCTTTTGCTTATTTTAATTTTCTAAATGAAGTATGCAGTGTATCAATAAATGAATAAAAATGTATATGTACATTTATTTACAAATATTTATAAAAATGGATCTTATTCACAATAGAATTGTATTCAGTCAGTAAAAAGGAAATCTTGCCATTTAAGACAACATGAATAGAGTGGCGCCTGGGTGGCTCAGTCAGTTGAGCATCCGACTTCAGCTCAGGTCATGATTTCATAGGTCGTGAGTTCAAGCCTCGCGTCGGGCTCTGTGCTGACAGCTCAGAGCCTGGAACCTGCTTTATATTCTGTGTCTCCCTCTCTCTGCTTCTCCGCTCATGCTCTGTCTCTATCTCTCAAAAATGAATAAATGTTAAAAAAATTTTAAGACAACATGAATAGAACCTAATGTAAGTCAGATAAAGAAAGACAAATACTGTGTGATCTCACTTATATGTGGTATATAAAAAAAGATCCATTGATACAAAGAACAGATTGGTGGCTGCTATAAAAGGGGTTGAAGGGTAGGTAGAATGGGTGAAGGGGGACAAAAGGTATGAACTTCCTGTTATAAAAGAATAAGTCCTGTGGATGCAGTGTACAGCAAGGGGGTGATGATAGTTAGTAAAAATATATTGTATATCTGAGGTTGCTAAGAGAGTAAATAAAATTTCTCATCACAAGAAAAAAGTAGTAACTATATGTGATGATGAATGTTAACTAGAGTTGCTGTAGTGATCAATTTGCAATACAATTTACATTTGAACAACATAGTGATTAGGGCACTGAACCCCCATGCAGTTGAAAATATGCATATAAATTTTGACACCCCTAAATTTGACTGTTAGTCACCAACTGTTGGTCAGAAGCTTTACTGATAACACAATCAATTAACACATATGTTGTATCATACATGCATTATATACTGTATTCTTATGATAAAGCAAGTTAGAGAAGAAAAATGTTATTAAGAAAATGATTAGTAATACATTTACAAAACTAGAAATACATTCACAGTATTGTACTTTTAAAAATCCACATATAAGTGCACTCAGGGACTTCAAATCTGCTTTTGAAGAGTCAACTGTATATAAAAATATCAAGTCACATGTTGTACATCTGAAACTAACATAAGCTTTCATGTCCATTATATCTCAATTAAAAATGTGCAATTTGTCATCAATTGAATGTGAGATTGGGAGAGGATAGGTTGGCAGTTTAAAAATAAAGAAGTTATGAAGTAGTCATCAAGATGAGTGACAAAGTGAATACCCAAGGAATACTCTAGAAAATTTAGTGTGATTCCTGCTGAAAATAAAAGTTCACTGGACCTTAGTAGTGAAGGATTTGACATGAGTGTAGTTAACATATTTTGTGTTTTACTCCAGCCTTGATTATCTGAGCATGATGCCATGAATGAGACAGAATATTAGATTTAACAGGAGTTGATATTTTTCCATGGTGAGTTCTATGAAGTAGGAAAAATAAATCAGTGGAATCAGCTATTTTTTCAAGAAGTGATGATGACCTTGGATTGTGGAAGTTCAGGTAAGAAGGAGAGGCTCTGGGAGGGTTGTGGAGAGTAAAGAGATCAATGTTTCTCAGACACTGATGATGTCAAAGTAATACTGGAGTTAGATAAGCTGCAAATAGTTGGTAGTAGGAGAATGAGAAACACAATGAGTCTACAATATTTGTAATGACAACTCTAGTATTTGAACAGGAGAAAAAGTGGATGTGGTTGGGGGCAGTAAAAGTGTTGGAAGAGAGATCACAAATGTGAGAGGCTAGGAATATTGCACTGATCATCTGTATGGGAAATCTCCAAGAACATGACAGAATTTGAGTTGGGAACAGTCACAATGAGTCACTAGCTACTGAGGGGAGTGACTTGGGTCAGTAGATTACTTCCACAAAGAATGATGACAAATGTTTCAAAACTGGAGTAATGGAGAATTATCTGAATATGCCTGGTATCAAAGAGAACATTCTCACTTACAGGACTAGTGATATAGGAGACAGAGGAGAGAAAGATCGCACTACTTGAGAGAGATGCTGGAGAAGCAGTGACTTCCAGGTAGAACAAAGACAGGAAGTGAATTTTCAGTACAGAGATGGCAGATGCAATGAACTGACCCATGAGCTGATCTGATATTCATCATGTGCATTGGAAAGGTCTTGGACTTGGGAAAGCATGTTGAAAGGGCCAGAAAAAAGGAATTTACAGAGCCTGATGGTCATGAGAAACTCTAGGGATGGAGTTCTTCTGGTGAATAATTACACCAGAAGTGTAACAATATGGTGATAACAATATAGTGATAATAATATGGGTTAAATATGGTAGAAATGAAATAATAAACATTAAAATACATTAGTAATTTTCTGTTGTTTATGATAGAAGATTGAAAAGCATTAAAATTATAAAATGTAATTCAGAATACATACCCAGAACTTAAATAAAATCTCCATAAATCTGAAATATTGTTTTTCATGAATAAAAAAATTATCCTTCAGGATAGTCAGTTTATTTCTCAGAATTAGAGTAATGTTTTTATAAATAAGGCATGTTTTGTCTCAAACCTAATACTCCCCTGAAGTGACATCAATAATCCTTGACATATGCCTCTAGAACCAATTCTTAATTTCCTGAATACTCTTTTTTTTTTTAATTTTTTTTTAACATTTTTATTTATTTTTGAGACAGAGAGAGACAGAGCATGAATGGGGGAGGGGCAGAGAGAGAAGGAAACACAGAATCGGAAGCAGGCTCCAGGCTCCGAGCCATCAGCCCAGAGCCCGACGCGGGGCTCGAACTCACGGACTGTGAGATCGTGACCTGAGCCGAAGTCAGCCGCTCAACCGACTGAGCCACCCAGGCACCCCCTGAATACTCTTATAGAATATTTGCACAACCTACTGCCAAGATTGATCATATCTCAAGGGCTTTCCATAGAGTCCTGTTATTTCTATCAAGCTTACAGATCATTTTCTGCCTCTTTTTAGGCTGTTGAGGAGTCTATCCAGAGTAGAAGAGGCCATGAATATAATAGTTTCAAGTGATACTATTTTGGGAATATTTTTTCTCTTTCAATTTGGGATTGGTTTTATTGGAAACACATTATTACTCATGTTAAACATCAACACTTTATTTCAGCCCTCCTCCAAAAAGCCTATAGATTTGATATGCACCCATTTAACTTTAGCTAATATCATGACAATTCTTTCCAGTGTGATTCCAGAAATAATAAATGCTTTTGGGGTAAGAAATTTTCTGGATGACATTGGTTGTAAGGCAGTGCTGTACATCTACAGAGTCACACGGGGTGTCTCCCTCTGCACCACGTCTTTCCTGAGTATTTTTCAGGCCATAATTATCACTCCTAGCAACTCTAGGTGGGCATGGCTCAAACCCAAAGTCTCCACGTACCTTTTTCCTGCCTTCTTTTCTTTCTGGATCATCAACATGCTGATCTACGTCCGTGTCATCATAACTGCTGTGGGCCCCTACAACATCAGTGAAGTTGGACAAGTGTATTCACTGACATACTGTAGTGGGAGAGAACCTGATAAACTTCAGGAGGCTGCTTTTCTAGGGGGTATGGTCTTACGAGATATTCTGTGTATTTGCCTCATGATCTGGACCAGTATGTACATGGTAAACTTTCTCTTCATACATCGCAAGACAGTCCAGCATGTCCATAGGACCAGCCTCTGCCCAAGACCATCTCCCGAAACCAGGGCCACCCACACAATCCTGGCACTGGTGAGCTGCTTTGTTTTCTTTTACTGGACCAACACTTGCCTTACCATTTACATAATTTACAGACATAATGTACAAAGTCTGGAGAACATTACTATTTTTCTCTCCTCTTGTTATCCAGCAATGTGCCCTTTTGTGCTGATCAAAAATAATAATAGACGATCATTTCTGAACTGTAACTTTGCAAAAACGAGAAAGTCCTCACCACAGTCTATGTCCCTTAGAGGTTTGAACGCCCTCACAAACTTCTTTGACACAAGAGCCATGTGATTACATTTTCCCACATTAAGATTTTAGTAAGGTAGAATTCTGCAAGGGTATAAATAATTTTTACTTTGGCCATTTCTTCAAACCATCCAGCTTAATGAACATATGGAGATAAATGACAATACTCATAAAATAAAACATATTGCACCTGAATGGGGCACTATTTTACCTTTTCTAAAATGATTGTAAAAAAAATTATTCTTCTCATTATTTGGATGCTTCCAGTTTGAGACATCTTCCCTAATGTGACATAGGTATTAGATGAGTTATAGCAACTACCCTTGCTGGTATATGCTAGACAGCCCTCATTAGACAAAATTATGTTATATCTATATTGTTGTGTACTTTAGAAGCCAACAATACTTGAGGCTACTATATGCTGTTGATTATATCTGGTTAAATCATGGATAATGATGTAACTAAATATAACCATACTTTCCCTACTCCACTGAATAACCAAGTGTCTTCAAAGCCAAATGTATTATTCTCAAATGCTTAGTGAAAAACACTTGGCTTTCTATTTGTACATCTTTGTATCTGTTAGCACCATTAGAAGTATTCATTAAATGTACATTTTGTTTTTTGACGACATACATTCTATATTGTGGCAGATTTTTTTTGAAGCTTTGCACTTTTATGAAGAAATAGTTAGCACTTCTGAGACATAACACTATGATATATTAGAAAACCTGAAAAAATCTTCTAGAAAACAGCTAAAATCTCAGTATAATATTTAAACTTTTTTTTTTCATTAAGAACTGTGTTTAAACAAATGTAAGGAGGGGTGCTTGGGTGGCTCAGTTGGTTGAGTGTCTAACCTCAGATCAGGTCATGATCAGGTCATCACAGTTTGTGAGTTCAAGGCCCTCATCAGGCTCTGTGCTGACAGCTCAGAGCCTGGAGCCTGCTTTGAATTCTGTGTCTCCATCTCTCTGCCCCTCCCCTGCTCATGCTCTGTCTCTCTCTGTCTCTTTCTGTCTCTCAAAAATAAATAAATGTTAAAAAAGTAAAAAAAAATGTAAGGAAACTTCTGATTAGGAAAACAAGAATAAAATGAATGTTGAAAATGCAGCTGCTCTCAGCACATGTATTAATCTTACAGCACAGACCTCTGAACTTCATAACTTCTTGGGAAAGATAAACTGAAAATTGAAGCCACAGATTAGAGATTGATGAGGTAACACAGTTCACTCACATTCTTTTCACAATAGAAATAACTGATGCACTAAAAGATTGAAACTAAAAAGGAAACATTTATATTAGACTAATAATTTATTAAAAACTTGAAGTATCTATAGCTTTGTGTGGGGAAGATGGTGAAATAAGAAGACCTTCAGTTCACCTCATCCTGTGGATACAACTAGATAACATTAAATCAGTGTGAATAACCCAGAAAATGACCTAAAGACTGGCAGAACAAACCCCACAACTAAACGTAGAGAAGAGGCCACATTGAAGAGGATAGGAAGGGAAGAGATGTGGTGGGGAGCTAAATGAGCCATGGCCATGCCTGCAAGGGAAGGAGCCACAGGTGGGGAGAGGGGTGAGAAACAGACTATCACACCAGGAAGCCTGTACCCCAGGAAGAAGAATCTCTTGAAAACTAGCTGGGCCAAATTTTCAGAGTCCTTACAACCAGCAGGATTAAAGCCTGAAACTTTAAAAAATCACCAGGCTCAGCTCTGGGAGAGCTGAGAGGGCAATAGGAAACTAGATCCACCTTTAAAGAGATAGCACAATAAGGGGCACTAAGGAATCTACTCCTGAAATCATTGTTGCACTATATGCTAGCTAATTTGGATGTAAATTTTAAAAAATAAAAAATAAAACAAGTTAAAATTAAAAAATGATAATAAATAAAAAGATTTAAAAAAAGAAAGAAAGAGATAGCACAATACAAGTCCATGCTGATACAGCACATAAACAGCAATTTGAACAACACCTGGGGCATTCAGAAGGGACAGATATTTACTAATCATAGAGCATGTCCAAGAGGGCCAGAAATCACTGAGAGACAACTCCAGGAAAAAAAGAGCTGCCAGGTGCCATTTCGCCCTCTGCCCCCAAGCATAAACATGGAGTCGAGTGTGGCACTAGTTTGTTGCTGTCATTCACTACTTAACATATTACACTGTGTCCAGTCCCTACTGCTGGGCATGCCTCAGTTCTGCTGCTGTGGGCCCCTCCCCCAGAAGACCAGTGCAAACATTGTAAACACGATCTCCTTTCTGTGTAGTTTAGGGGAAGTGCACCTCATTAAAACTGCACACCCCATGCATGCATGCTTTGAAGAGTGGCCTTGGCCAACCCTGTTCTCAGCAACATAGGGACATGCCCTGTGGCTAAGAATGAGCACCGCATTGTTAAAACTGTGCACCCCACTCTCTATATTCAGGAACAGGAGATGAAACTGAATTTCTTAATACATAAAAATAGAGAGTTAGATAAAATGAGGAGACAGAGGAATATAACCCACATTAAAGAAAAGGACAAAATCATAGCAAGAGAGCTAAATGAAATGGATATAAGTAATATGTATGATAAAGAATTTGAATGATCAAAATGATACTCACTGGTCTTGAGAAAAGAGTAGAGGACATCAATGAAACCCTTAACAAACAGATTTTTAAAAAACTATCAGAGATGAAGAACACAATAAGTGATATTAAAAATACATTAGATGGAATAAATAGTAGACCAGAGGAAGCAGAAGAAAAGATCAGTGACCTAGAGGACAGAGTAAGTGAAAGTAATCAAGGTGAGCAAGTGATAGAAAAAAATAGGCCAACAGACACATGAAAAGATGCTCAATGTCACTCCTCATCAGAGTAATACAAATCAAAACCACACTCAGATACCACTTCACACCAGTCAGAGTGGCTAAAATGAACAAATCAGGAAACTACAGATGCTGGTGAGGACGTGGAGAAATGGGAACCCTCTTGCACTGTTGGTGGGAATGCTAGAGCTACCCTCTGACCCAGCAATAGCACTGCTAGGAATTTACCCAAGGGCTACAGGAGTGCTGATGCATAGGGGCACATGTACCCCAATGTTTACAGCAGCACTTTCAACAATAGCCAAATTATGAAAAGACCCTAAATGTCCATCAACTGACGAATGGGTAAAGAAGTTGTGGTTTATATATACAATGGAATACTACTTGGCAATGAGAAAGAATGAAATCTGGCCATTTGCAGCAACGTGGATGGAACTGGAGGGTATTACGCTAAGTGAAATATGTCAGGCAGAGAAAGACAGATACCATGTGTTTTCACTCATATGTGGATCCTGAAAAATTTAACAGAAGACCATGGTGGAGGGGAAGGGGGAAAAAAAGTTACAGAGAGGGAGGGAGGCAAACCATAAGAGACTCTTAAATACTGAAAACAAACTGAGGGTTGATGGGGGATGGGGAAGAGGGGAAAGTGTGTGATGGGCATTGAGGAGGGCACCTGTTGGGATGAGTACTGGGGGTTGTATGGAAACCAATTTGACAATAAATTATTTTCAATATTAAATAAATAAATAAATAAAAATAAACTCAAAAGACAAAAAGAAAAAAATGTGCAAGATAAGAATAGATTTAGAGAATTCAGTGACACCATCAACCATAATAACATTCACATTATAGGGATCTTGGAAGGAGCAGATAGAGAAGAGGGGGCAGAAAATTTATCTGAAGAAATAATAACCGAAAAATTCGTGAATTGTGGTGCCTGGGTGGCTCAGTCGGTTAAGCATTTAACTTCAGCTCAGGTCATGGTCTCGCAGTCTGTGAGTTCCAGCCCCATGTTGAACTCTGTGCTGATAGCTCAGAGCCTGGAGCCCGCTTCAGATTCTGTGTCTCCCCCTCTCTACACCCTACCCCTGCTTGCACTCTGTCTCTCTTTCAAAGTAGAATTAATTTTTTTTTTTAATTCCTGAATCTGGGGAAGGAGGTTCAGATCCAGGAGCTACAGAGATTTCCTCAACAAAATCAACCCAAAGGAGGTACACATCAAGATACATAATAATCAAAATTCAAAAAAGCAGTAGTAAAAAGAATTTTAAAAGCAGCAAGAGGGTGACACCTGGGTGGCTCAGTAAGTTAAACTACCTCTTAGTTTTGGTTCAGGTCATGATCTCATGGTTTGTGAGTTCAAGCCTCATGTCAGGCTCTGCACTGACTGCAAGGAGCCTGCCTGGGATACTCTCTCTCCCTTTCTCCCTCACTCTCCCTTCCCCTCCCTTTCTCAAAATAAATGAATAATCTTAAAAAAGAAGAGGCAAGTGGAAAGAAAACAGTTATATGCAAAGGAGACCCCAAAAGGCTCTCTGCACTTTTTTCATCAGAGACTTTGCAGGTCAGAACAGAGTGGCATGATATATCCAAAGTGCTGAACAAAAAAATCTGCAATCAAGAATACCCTATTCAGCAAGGGTATCTTTCAGAATAGAAGAAATAGTGTTACCTAGACAAACAAAAGTTAAAGGAGTTCATGATGGCCAAAGCAGCCCAAAAAGAAATGTTAAAGGGGACACTTTCAGTGGAAAGAAAAGACCATAAGTAAGAGTAAGAAAAGTAGAAAGCATAAAAGCAGTAAAAATAAGTACACCATATTTATAAAAATCAGTCAAGGGACTCACAAAATAAAAAAGATATAACATATGACACCATATGCCTAAAATGGGGAGGGGGCAAGTAAAAATGTTTTCAAACTTAAGAGACCATCAACTTTTGATAGATATGCATAAGATGTTATTCAAAAACATGTTAACTTCAAATCAAAAACCAGTAATAGATATGCAAAGAATAAAGAGAAAGAAATCCAAGTATATCACTAAAGAAAGCAAACTTATGATGAGAGAAGAGAGCAAGGGAAGGAAGAAACAAGTAACAAAATGGCAATAAATATATACATGTCAATAACTGCTTTTGATATAAATGGACTAAATGCTCCTATCAAAAGACATAGAGTGACGAAATAGATTTTTTTAAAAACACCCACCTTTATGCTGCCTATAAGAGACTCATTTCACCTAAAGACACCTAAAGATTGAAAATGAGGGGATGGAGAAACATTTATCATGGAAATGTAAGTCAAAAGAAAACCAGGGTAGCCATACTTATAACAGACAAATTTTATTTTAAAACGATACTGTAATAAGCGACAACTAAAGACACTATATAATCATTAAGGGGACAATGCAACACTAAAGCATAACCTATATTAGGTATATATATCTAGGAGCACCCAAAAACATAAAAACTTGAACATATTGGTGGTTAGGGATTTGGGTTTATGCAAAATAAAATCCGGGAACCAGGCAATGGGGAGGAAGGTTGTTTACAGCGGACATGAGGCAGTACCTCGGTTTATCTTTGCTAGCCTAAGGGATGAGACAGATAGGGAGAATAAACTCAGGGTTGACAAGGCTCCTTTTCTTTTGTTAACCATCTCTGCTCTGGGCTGCTTTGCTTGCAGTGCAGCAGTCCATAGTCCAATTCACCAATTTACCTAACCTGGCCATATTCTCCTATGAAAGCATATTTTCTGCTATAGTACTAAATTGGGGGTGCTTCCACCCTGAATATCTAATCTTGTTTATTTCATATATCTATGTACTGGATAGATGATACTTTGCACCATTTCTATTTTAGGCCTTTGCCTCTCTATTTTGGGGGCTCTGCACCCCTCTCTATTTTGGGGTGCCTTTGCACCTCGCTAATCCTGGAAACTTTGCACCTCCCTATTCTAGGGATGTCTTTGCACCCCCTATTCTTGGGGTGCCAATCTGACTTACCCAAACTCGGGTGTGAGCATTTTATGACTTTGTATTTCTTTATGCTTGTTAACCCATTGGTGTAAGCCCAGGGGATTCCTAAGCTTATCCCCTACAATAAAAGTGTTAATAACAAATACAAAGGAAATAATTGATAGCAATACAATAATAGTAGGGGGTGACAACACCCACTTACATCAATGGACGGATAATTTCAACAGAAAATCAACACTGACACAGTGGCTTTAAAGGACACCCTGGACCAGATGGATTTAATAGATGTATTAAGAACATTGCATTCTAAAACAGCAGAATACACATGTCAGTTGCACATGAAACACTCTCCAGAAACTACATATTAGATGATAAAACAAGTTTCTTCTATTTCAAAAAGATCTAAGTTATACCATGCATCTTTTTTTTTAATGAAATTTATTGACAAATTGGTTTCCATACAACAACCAGTGCTCATCCCAAAAGGTGCCCTCCTCAATACCCATCACCCACCCTCTCCTCCCTCCCACCCCCCATCAACCCTCAGTTTGTTCTCAGTTTTCAACAGTCTCTTATGCTTTGGCTCTCTCCCACTCTAACCTCTTCTTTTTTTCCTTTCCCTCCCCCATGGGTTCCTGTTAAGTTTCTCAGGATCCACATAAGAGTGAACACATATGGTATCTGTCTTTCTCTGTATGGCTTATTTCACTTAGCATCACACTCTCCAGTTCCATCCACGTTGCTACAAAAGGCCATATTTCATTTTTTCTCATTGCCACGTAGTATTCCATTGTGTATATAAACCACAATTTCTTTATCCATTCATCAGTTGATGGACATTTAGGCTCTTTCCATAATTTGGCTATTGTTGAGAGTGCTGCTATAAACATTGGGGTACAAGTGCCCCTATGCATCAGTACTCCTGTATCCCTTGGATAAATTCCTAGCAGTGCTATTGCTGGGTCATAGGGTAGGTCTATTTTTAATTTTCTGAGGAACCTCCACACTGCTTTCCAGAGCGGCTGCACCAATTTGCATTCCCACCAACAGTGCAAGAGGGTTCCCGTTTCTCCACATCCTCTCCAGCATCTATAGTCTCCTGATTTGTTCATTTTGGCCACTCTGACTGGCGTGAGGTGATATCTGAGTGTGGTTTTGATTTCTATTTCCCTGATAAGGAGCGACGCTGAACATCTTTTCATGTGCCTGTTGGCCATCCGGATGTCTTCTTTAGAGAAGTGTCTATTCATGTTTTCTGCCCATTTCTTCACTGGGTTATTTGTTTTTCGGGTGTGGAGTTTGGTGAGCTCTTTATAGATTTTGGATACTAGCCCTTTGTCCGATATGTCATTTGTGAATATCTTTTCCCATTCCGTTGGTTGCCTTTTAGTTTTGTTGGTTGTTTCCTTTGCTGTGCAGAAGCTTTTTATCTTCATAAGGTCCCAGTAATTCACTTTTGCTTTTAATTCCCTTGCCTTTGGGGACGTGTTGAGTAAGAGATTGCTACGGCTGAGGTCAGAGAGGTCTTTTCCTGCTTTCTCCTCTAAGGTTTTGATGGTTTCCTGTCTCACATTCAGGTCCTTTACCCATTTTGAGTTTATTTTTGTGAATGGTGTGAGAAAGTGGTCTAGTTTCAACCTTCTGCATGTTGCTGTCCAGTTCTCCCAGCACCATTTGTTAAAGTGGCTGTCTTTTTTCCATTGGATGTTCTTTCCTGCTTTGTCAAAGATGAGTTGGCCATACGTTTGTGGGTCTAGTTCTGGGGTTTCTATTCTATTCCATTGGTCTATGTGTCTGTTTTGGTGCCAATACCATGCTGTCTTGATGATGACAGCTTTGTAGTAGAGGCTAAAGTCTGGGATTGTGATGCCTCCTGCTTTGGTCTTCTTCTTCAAAATTACTTTGGCTATTCGGGGCCTTTTGTGGTTCCATATGAATTTTAGGATTGCTTGTTCTAGTTTCGAGAAGAATGCTGGTGCAATTTTGATTGGGATTGCATTGAATGTGTAGATAGCTTTGGGTAGTATTGACATTTTGACAATATTTATTCTTCCAATCCATGAGCAGGGAATGTCTTTCCATTTCTTTAAATCTTCTTCAATTTCCTTCAGAAGCTTTCTATAGTTTTCAGCATACAGATCCTTTACATCTTTGGTTAGATTTATTCCTAGGTATTTTATGCTTCTTGGTGCAATTGTGAATGGGATCAGTTTCTTTATTTGTCTTTCTGTTGCTTCATTGTTAGTGTATAAGAATGCAACTGATTTCTGTACATTGATTTTGTATCCTGCAACTTTGCTGAATTCATGTATCAGTTCTAGCAGACTTTTGGTGGAGTCTATCAGATTTTCCATGTATAATATCATGTCATCTGCAAAAAGCGAAAGCTTGACTTCATCTTTGCCAATTTGGATGCCTTTGATTTCCTTTTGTTGTCTGATTGCTGATGCTAGAACTTCCAGCACTATGTTAAACAGCAGCGGTGAGAGTGGGCATCCTTGTCGTGTTCCTGATCTCAGGGAAAAAGCTCTCAGTTTTTCCCCGTTGAGGATGATGTTAGCTGTGGGCTTTTCATAAATGGCTTCTATGATCTTTAAGTATGTTCCTTCTATCCCGACTTTCTCAAGGGTTTTTATTAAGAAAGCGTGCTGGATTTTGTCGAAGGCCTTTTCTGCATCGATTGACAGGATCATATGGTTCTTCTCTTTTTTTTGTTAATGTGATGTATCACGTTGATTGATTTGCGAATGTTGAACCAGCCCTGCATCCCAGGAATGAATCCCACTTGATCATGGTGAATAATTCTTTTTATATGCCGTTGAATTCGATTTGCTAGTATCTTATTGAGAATTTTTGCATCCATATTCATCAGGGATATTGGCCTGTAGTTCTCTTTTTTTACTGGGTCTCTGTCTGGTTTAGGAATCAAAGTAATACTGGCTTCATAGAATGAGTCTGGCAGTTTTCCTTCCCTTTCTATTTCTTGGAATAGCTTGAGAAGGATAGGTATTATCTCTGCTTTAAACGTCTGGTAGAACTCCCCTGGGAAGCCATCTGGTCCTGGACTCTTATTTGTTGGGAGATTTTGATAACAGATTCAATTTCTTCACTGGTTATGGGTCTGTTCAAGCTTTCTATTTCCTCCTGATTGAGTTTTGGAAGTGTGTGGGTGTTCAGGAATTTGTCCATTTCTTCCAGGTTGTCCAATTTGTGGGCATATAATTTTTCATAGTATTCCCTGATAATTGTTTGTATCTCTGAGGGATTGGTTGTAATAATTCCACTTTCATTCATGATTTTATCTATTTGTGTCATCTCCCTTTTCTTTTTAGAAGCCTGGCTAGAGGTTTGTCAATTTTGTTTATTTTTTCAAAAAACCAACTCTTGGTTTTGTTGATCTGCTCTACAGTCTTTTTAGATTCTATATTGTTTATTTCTGCTCTGATCTTTATTATTTCTCTTCTTCTGCTGGGTTTAGGCTGCCTTTGCTGTTCTGCTTCTAGTTCCTTTAGGTGTGCTGTTAGATTTTGTATTTGGGGTTTTCTTGTTTCTTGAGATAGGCCTGGATTGCAATGTATTTTCCTCTCAGGACTGCCTTCGCTGCATCCCAAAGCGTTTGGATTGTTGTATTTTCATTTTCGTTTGTTTCCATATATTTTTTAATTTCTTCTCTAATTGCCTGGTTGACCCACTCATTCGTTAGTAGGGTGTTCTTTAACCTCCATGCTTTTGGAGGTTTTCCAGACTTTTTCCTGTGGTTGATTTCAAGCTTCATAGCATTGTGGTCTGAAAGTATGCATGGTATAATTTCAATTCTGGTAAACTTATGAAGGGCTGTTTTGTGACCCAGTATATGATCTATCTTGGAGAATGTTCCATGTGCACTCGAGAGGAAAGTATATTCTGTTGCTTTGGGATGCAGAGTTCTAAATATATCTGTCAAGTCCATCTGATCCAATGTCTCATTCAGGGCCCTTGTTTCTTTATTGACCGTGTGTCTAGATGATCTATCCATTTCTGTAAGTGGGGTGTTAAAGTCCCCTGCAATTACCACATTCTTATCAATAAGGTTGCTTATGTTTATGGGTAATTGTTTTATATATTTGGGGGCTCCTGTATTCGGTGCATAGACATTTATAATTGTTAGCTCTTCCTGGTGGATAGACCCTGTAACTATTATATAATGTCCTTCTTCATCTCTTGTTACAGCCTTTAATTTAAAGTCTAGTTTGTCTGATATAAGTATGGCTACTCCAGCCTTCTTTTGGCTTCCAGTAGCATGATAAATAGTTCTCCATCCCCTCACTCTCAATCTAAAGGTGTCCTCAGGTCTAAAATGAGTCTCTTGTAGACAGCAAATAGATGGGTCTTGTTTTTTATCCATTCTGATACCCTATGCCTTTTGGTTGGCGCATTTAATCCATTTACATTCAGTGTTATTATAGAAAGATACGGGTTTAGAGTCATTGTGATGTCTGTATGTTTTATGCTTGTAGTGATGTCTCTGGGACTTTGTCTCACAGGGTCTCCCTTAGGATCTCTTGTAGGGCTGGTTTAGTGGTGACAAATTCCTTCAGTTTTTGTTTGTTTGGGAAGACCTTTATCTCTCCTTCTATTCTAAATGACAGACTTGCTGGATAAAGGATTCTCGGCTGCATATTTTTTCTGTCTAGCACACTGAAGATCTCGTGCCAATTCTTTTTGGCCTGCCAAGTTTCAAAAGAGAGATCAGTCACGAGTCTTAAAGGTCTCCCTTTATATGTGAGGGCAGGTTTACCCCTCGCTGCTTTCAGAATTTTCTCTTTATCCTTGTATTTTGCCAGTTTCACTATGATATGTCATGCAGAAGATCGATTCAAGTTACGTCTGAAGGGAGTTCTCTGTGCCTCTTGGATTTCAATGCCTTTTTCCTTCCCCAGTTCAGGGAAGTTCTCAGCTATTATTTCTTCAAGTACCCCTTCAGCACCTTTCCCTCTCTCTTCCTCCTCTGGGATACCAATTATGCGTATATTATTTCTTTTTAGTGTATCACTTAGTTCTCTAATTTTCCCCTCATACTCCCGGATTTTTTTATCTCTCTTTTTCTCAGCTTCCTCTTTTTCCATAACTGTATCTTCTAGTTCACCTATTCTCTCCTCTGCCTCTTCAATCCAAGCCGTGGTGGTTCCCATTTTGTTATGCATTTCGTTTAAAGCGTTTTTCAGCTCCTCGTGACTGTTCCTTAGTCCCTTGATCTCTGTAGCCAGAGATTCTCTTCTGTCCTGTATACTGTTTTCAAGCCCAGCGATTAATTTTATGACTATTATTCCAAATTCACTTTCTGTTATATTATTTAAATCCTTTTTGATCAGCTCATTAGCTGTTGTTATTTCCTGGAGATTCTTCTGAGGGGAATTCTTCTGCTTGGTCATTTTGGATAGTCCCTGGCGTGGTGAGGACCTGCAGGGCACTTCTCCTGTGCTGTGGTGTATAACTGGAGTTGGTGGGCCGAGCCACAGTCAGACCTGATGTCTGCCCCCAGCCCACCGCTGGGGCCACAGCCAGACTGGTGTGTGCCTTCTCTTCCCCTCTCCTAGGGGCGGGATTCACTGTGCGGTGGCGTGGCCTGTCTGGGCTACTTGCACACTGCCAGGCTTGTGATGCTGGGGATCTGGCGTATTAGCTGGGGTGGGTAGGCAAGTTGCACAGGGGCAGGAGGGGCAGGCTTAGCTCACTTCTTTTAGGTGATCCACTTCAGGAGGGGCCCTGTGGCAGCAGGAGGGAGTCAGATCCGCTGCCGGAGGTTTGGCTACACAGAAGAACAGAGTAGGGTGTTTGTGCGGAGCGAGCAAGTTCCCTGGCAGGAACTGGTTCTCTTTGGGATTTTGGCTGGGGGATGGGCGGGGGAGATGGTGCTGGCGGGTGCCTTTGTTCCCCCACCAAACTGAGCTCTGTCGTCTGGGGGCTCAGCAGCTCTCCCTCCCTTTGTCCTCCAGCCTTCCCACTTTCCGAGCATAGCTGTTAACTTATGACCTCCCAGACACTAAGTCGCGCTTGCTGTCGGAACACAGTCCGTCAGGCCCCTCTGCTTTTGCAAGCCAGACTCGGGGGCTCTGCTTGGCCAGCGAGCCGCCCCTCCGCCCCGGCTCCCTCCCGCCAGTCCGTGGAGCGCGCACCGCCTCGCCGCCCTTCCTACCCTCTTCCGTGGGTCTCTCGTCTGCGTTTGGCTCCGGCGACTCCGTTCTGCTAATCCTCTGGCGGTTTTCTGGGTTATTTAGCCAGGTGTAGGTGGAATCTAAGTGATCAGCAGGACGCGCGGTGAGCCCAGCGTCCTCCTACGCCGCCATCTTCCTCTTCCCTCAGAGAAGATATTTTCAAACGACATAAACGATGAAATATTACTATCCAAAATATAAAAAGAACTGGTACAATTCAACACCCCCAAAACAAATAATCCAATTAAAAAATGGGCAGAAGAGGGGTGCCTGGGTGGCTCAGTTGGTTAAGAGTCTGACTCTTGGTTTCAGCTCATTAAGGAGTGCACTTGTGATGAGCACTGGTGATGTCCAGAGGTGTTGAAACACTATATTTTATACCTGGAATTAGTATCCACCTAATATACGGAAGTATTGAAACACTATACTGTACACCTGTATGTTAACTATACTGAGATATGATAATAATAATAATAAAATGATAATAACAATGATAATAATTATAAAGACATCTTGATGGTCTTTGGCCCATACTTAATCAGAATGATACTTAATTTACAACAGATGGGGGTGCTTACTATTCTACTTCAAAAAGAACTTGGGCTGAGAGACCTTTGTCCATTATACCCTTGTAGTTACTGAATATAAAAACTGTTTAGTTCAATTTCTCTTATCTCATTGAGATATAACTAGGACAGAACTTTGAATTTTCAAAAAGGTCATGTCAGTAAAAGTTTATTCCATCTCAAATTTCCCTTAAAATATTTTATTTTATTCTTTCAATTTTTATATTTAACTGTGATTGGATTAAAGTGTTTTTAGGATTACGGATTATTAATTCCATAGAAAGTAATAGTTTCTTCTGCCTGCAGGAATGCTGATCTCGCTCAATCTTTTCCCCCCCAACAAAATATCATGTAAGATGTCCAAGATCACTCCCACTCACATAGAAAGCCTATTCACTGCCATTGCTCCACATCCCTGGGCTTCAAGTGTGCAGATCTCCCTGCTTCCCTCCCCTGAAATTCCATTTCTTTCCCTCACTCTGTGATGATGCTGATAGAGAGTCTCCCCATCCTCCTCTCCTATTCTGAACACTAACTGGTTTCAGGAAGAGGTTGTCTTCTGGAGGCATGTGGACAGTGCATTTAAGAAACTTTGATGAGTGATTTTGATGTACCTGGTGTCGCCATAGGCTCTGGGACATAAATATGAAAAGAAAATCATTATAAATCTGAGGCTGCCTTCTCAGATGTGTGAAGAAGATTGAGTTACTATTTTTTCATTACTGAATTTAATTTCCATTCTGAGTTCATATTCCATAAGGAAATTCCAAGTAATCTTAGCATACTCATGATTTTTCTTTTCCTAACCCTCATGACTAGGCCTAAATTTTCAGAGACTTTGTAATATCTTGATGTTGGCCAGGCTGATCTCCAGGTGTTGTTACCTGTCCATGCCTGCACCTGCCAAGATGTGTATTGTTGTGTCAGATTCTGGCCACAGACCACACAGGATACAGCCATCATCTCTCATTTCATAATGAAAGTCCCTATATAAGCTACTATTGTACTTTCCTGGAAGGCACATTGGAAATTTGACTGTCATCCCAAGACATTCTGGAAACAAGAAACAAGACCAACCTAGTCTTTCTTTTGTGTTGCACGGTATCTTCCTTTCATGCTGTGGCACACTCCCAAATTCCCAAAACTTTGCGGGGATATTATTTTCCCTTTCAAACTGGACTTGGAGTGAATTGTAGAGTGGAGCACCAGCCTTTCCTCAGGGAGTCACCCACGTCTATGCTGTCAAACATTAGTCAGATGCTCAACTGCTCAGAATTGCCCACTTGGTTAGTGTCACAAACTACCATGTCACACAAAGAGTTGTTCTGATGCTGGGGTACAAGCTAGAGCTCCATGGCCCAGTCTGGGTTACCATGAAAGACTTTCATGGAGGAAATGAGGTCTAAGTGAGGCTTGAAGGATGAGTTGGAATGAGCTGGGCAAATTGGAAGAAGGAAAAGCCTTCCAGGTCAAAAGGAGATCATGAACAAAGACAAAAGAATGAAGCAGTTAGGTACATCTGTCTTTGGATCCTCAAGTAGATCTGTTGCTGGAACAAATAATGCAAGCTCAGTAGTGGTAGCAAATGAGGGGAGAGGCCCATTAAGTGATTCTTGAAAAATCCATTGAGCTAAAGGGACTGTGCCATCTAGGGGGCACTATGTAGGGGACTGAAGCTTGTAAAATGACCACAGAATTTATAATCTAAAGGATGACAACATGAAAAGAGAAGACTAGCACCATCCCAGCCCAGGTCACGATTGGCAAAAATTATGTATGTCCATCAATTTTTCTCAGAATAATGGCAAAAGTAAGCCTTTTAATGGCTTACTAAACCAGACATGACCTGGCCTGCTGAATCCTTCCCATGCCCTCACATCCCCCCTGTGCCCTCACCAGCTGATGTGTCTCTTCCTCTGGCTGCAGTGCTCCCCTCGCAGATTCCCTTATGCCCTTTTCCTGACTTCCTTAAGAGTTTGCTGAAACCTCATCTCCAAGACAGTGTCCTTCCTGACCACTACTTTCAACGTTCTAGCGTCTTACCTCCACCAGCAAACCTTTTATCCTTCATTTACATTCCAACATGCTATTATGCTGCTTGCATGAAAAATAGGATCACACTTAAAGTATTAATTGTGTCTCCTTTGTTTACTGATGTATGGCCTACATCTGGAAGTACAGGCTTATAAATAATATTTAGTCACATGAATTATCAATGACTTTTAAAACCTTGGATATTAAGGGGTGCCTGTGTGGCTCAGTCGGTTAAGCATCTGACTTTGGCTCAGGACATGATGTCACAGTTCCTATGTTCAAGCCCCACATCGCTGCTGTCAGTGCAGAACCCACTTCGAATCCTCTGTCCCCCACTCTCTCTGCCCCTCCCCCACTTGTGCACACACACTCTCTTGAAAATAAATAAACATTAAATTTAAACAAAAACCTTGAATATTGAAACCTGAACACTGAGTAAATAGTTGTCGAATGATTAATAGAGATAAGAGATGGCATTTTTAGGTCTGATATTGGAGTCAGGTGCCTGTCTTACTAAAGAAGGGGGTACACTCCAGGGATGGGAACAGGAAAGAAGCTCTACTTTCCCAGAAGTCACAACATTAGCTTAGAATAAAATTCTGTTAAACTCACTTCCAAAATAGGAACTCACTGATTCTGTTGATATATATATATATATATATATATATATATATATATATATAATTTTATTTTTAGAGAGAGACAGAGAGCATGTGAGCGGGAGAAGAGCAGAGGGGGAGAGAGAGAGAATCTTAAGCACTGCATGCTCAGCACAGAGCCATCACAGGGTTCCATCCCACCACCCTGGGATCACGACTTGATCTGAAATCAAGAGAGGGTCACTCAACCTGCTGACCTACCCAGGTGCCCCTGTGTTGATAGTTTTGTACAAAAAATTCTGAGCTCAGCCCTTATCTCATTAAACTAGACACAAAATGAATTTCGGGGTCATTTATTTTTCAGGCTGATTGCTTTATTACAAAATGCAAGATTTTGACAACTGTACAAATTGCACAAATTTACACAAGGAAAATTAAAAAAAACAATAAATTGCTTTAATTATATAGTTACATTAATTAAAGCACTTATATGTATTAGGTTTTCAATTAAAAATTCAGTTGGTTTAGTAGCCCCAGAACCTTAGCACTTATATTTCTTTTTAATTGAATCAATAGAGGTTTGGATGCTCCAACATAAATTATGGATCAATACTAAAGTGTCTGAGGAAAGAAATTACTCTCTGGATGGCTGTACTTTGACTAGATTAAACAAACAAAAACACCCTGCTTTCTAGCGGGTGAAAACAATGAACACTCTGAGTTTACTTTCTCCTCTAGTCTTCTAGAACTCCTCAGAATAACTTCTTTGAAAATTAGAAGAGATGTTTGTGACCTCAGGTGCTGACTATGATTAAAAACACTTCCAAATTTATCAAGAGAACCCTCTGCAACTCACAGAGTAATTTGTGATTCCTCTGGACAAATCAGAAAGTTCACTGTGCACAAATGGGTTTTTTCAGTCCTTGGGGATGAAGCAACCCGCCCCTCATAGCCCTGGATCCAGGCAGCTGCATCCAGCTGGAGCCCATCAGAGGTGCCTCCTGAACTGCTGAGGAGCTCAGACTCAGTAAGTCCCCTCCCTGTGTGCAGCTCTTGCATGCAGGGAGAGACCTGGCCATTCTTTGCAGGAATTTTTGTTCCTTAATCCTTTCTTATGTCAAGTACATTTTCTGCTGAATACTTTGCCTGTGCTTAAAGGTAAGTCTCCTTTCTCTGTGTTTCTGCACCCACACTCCTGTATACTTTTCTTTTTCTTATCATTTCTTTACTATTCCATTTCCCTCATCAGTCTTTCTTATTCCTCTTTTTATTTTGCTGAATTCTCCTGTCATTGCTCTTCCTTTATAATTCTCAGTGTTGTGATTAAAATTACTTATTATTTCTCTTACAGTCTTCAAACTTATCTTTTATGTTAATATTTGTATTTTTTTAATTAATCAATATTTTTTTGTTTATACCTTTACTATCATCCATCTTTTGTGGTTGTTCTCAAAAGTTCTCATTTATCACCCCTTGATTAATTTTTTTAAGTTTATTTATTTTGAGAGGGAGAGGGAGAGAGTGGGGGACAGGGGCAGAGAGAGAGGGAGAGAGAGAATCCCAGGCAGGCTCCACGCTGTCAGTGCAGAGCCTGATGGGGGCTGGAACTCACAAACCATGAGATCATCACCTGAGCTGAAGTTGAGTCAGACATTTAACTGACTGAGCCACCCAGGGGCAGGCACCCCTCAATCGTTAATTTATTTATTGTTTTTGCAATTCTATTTATTTTAATTTTTTTTTACGTTTATTTATTTTTGAGACAGAGAGAGACAGAGCATGAATGGGGGAGGGTCAGAGAGAGAGGGAAACACAGAATCTGAAACAGGCTCTAGGCTCTGAGCACAGAGCCCGATGCGGGGCTCAAACTCACAGACTGCAAGATCATGACCTGAGCTGAAGTCGGACGCCCAACAGACTGAGCCACCCAGACGCCCCATTTTGCAATTCTATTTTAAATGTACTCCTGACTTGCTCCCTGCTTTTCCTCTTCTCTTCTACTTTTGACATTTCATTTCTTCCTTCTTTCACTCCCTTCTGTTAAGTGCTTATATTATATTCCTTTCTATAATCATTTACATTCTTAACATAGTTTTCTATAATGTTTTTTCCTTTTTCCATGAAACCATTTCATGCATTACTACCATCTCCATCAGAGTATGAATGACCACTCATACCTATTCTATTCTGACATATATGCTAATATTCTAAGATCCAAAATTTTTGAATATTCAAACTAAGTTTTTTTACTCTGAATCTGTCCTGTATATTGTCCCTCTCAATCACAATTCTTCTGAATCTCTTTTGGAAAACTTATTAATAAGTCACTAAAAATAATTGTATAAACCCATTTTGTATGGCAAAAAATATGAAGATGTATGAAAATCAAGGATTTTACTTCAGTCCAGACCTCACATATTTTTTTATGTAAAATTCAGATTCAAAAACTAACTTGAAACATAAACAGCTGCATTTATTTAAGAAGCATTTCCAGTAAAAGTTTTCTTCTCTCATTCTTATTTACACAAGTTAGTATAAAGTTATGTTGTGTTTATTCATTCTTCTTTCTTTTTCTCTTCTTACTTCAGTCTACCCTTTCCCATCTTTAGTGTCTGCTGTTGGTGTCTCCTTTTCTTCCTCTCTCTTTATATCATGCCCTCTTCTCTTCTTGCCTCCTCTTTCCTTTAAAACTCACGACTCCTTACATTAACTGAATATTAGTTTTTTTAATTCATTTCTCCATTGCTTTCCACATATGGTAAAAACCTCCTTTCCTTTTATTTTCTCATTCTTGTCTCTATTGTGTTGGTGTCATTTCTCTACTTTCCATTGCTTTGTCATAATATTTCTCTCACTTGTGAGTGCCTTCTGATTTTTAGATTACATAAATTTATATCCTTTTTGAGTTTTACTATTTCTTACCGATCATGCTGAGGAGAAAAGCCTCTTCCTCTACCCTCTTATGTTGGTTATGAGGGCCTGCAAATTAAATCAATAAAAGAAGAACAAGAGAAAAAGCAAAAAAAAATTATTCACATGCTTATGGGAGTTCAAAAAGAAGTAGCTCATAAATGGCTAAAATAGGAGTTCATATACTCAACCTCAAAAAAGAAAGAGGGGAGAGAAAGGCTTCTATGGTAAGAATAAATGGGTTTTGTGGGTTTTTTTTGTTTTTTTTTCTGAAATTTATTGACAAATTGGTTTCCATACAACACCCAGTGCTCATCCCAAAAGGTGCCCTCCTCAATACCCATCACCCACCCTCTCCTCCCTCCCACCCCCCATCAACCCTCAGTTTGTTCTCAGTTTTTAACAGTCTCTTATGCTTTGGCTCTCTCCCATTCTAACCTCTTTTTTTTTTTTTTTTCCTTCCCCTCCCCCATGGGTTCCTGTTAAGTTTCTCAGGATCCACATAAGAGTGAAACCATATGGTATCTGTCTTTCTCTGTATGGCTTATTTCACTTAGCATCACACTCTCCAGTTCCATCCACGTTGCTACAAAAGGCCATATTTCATTTTTTCTCATTGCCACGTAATATTCCATTGTGTATATAAACCACAATTTCTTTATCCATTCATCAGTGGATGGACATTTAGGCTCTTTCCATAATTTGGCTATTGTTGAGAGTGCTGCTATGAACATTGGGGTACAAGTGGCCCTATGCATCAGCACTCCTGTATCCCTTGGATAAATTCCTAGCAGTGCTATTGCTGGGTCATAGGGTAGGTCTATTTTTAATTTTCTGAGGAACCTCCACACTGCTTTCCAGAGCGGCTGCACCAATTTGCATTCCCACCAACAGTGCAAGAGGGTTCCCGTTTCTCCACATCCTCTCCAGCATCTATAGTCTCCTGATTGGTTCATTTTGCCCACTCTGACTGGCGTGAGGTGATACCTGAGTGTGGTTTTGATTTGTATTTCCCTGATAAGGAGCGACGCTGAACATCTTTTCATGTGCCTGTTGGCCATCCGGATGTCTTCTTTAGAGAAGTGTCTATTCATGTTTTCTGCCCATTTCTTCACTGAGTTATTTGTTTTTCGGGTGTGGAGTTTGGTGAGCTCTTTATAGATTTTGGATACTAGCCCTTTGTCCGATATGTCATTTGCGAATATCTTTTCCCATTCCGTTGGTTGCCTTTTAGTTTTGTTGGTTGTTTCCTTGGCTGTGCAGAAGCTTTTTATCTTCATAAGGTCCCAGTAATTCACTTTTGCTTTTAATTCCCTTGCCTTTGGGGATGTGTCGAGTAAGAGATTGCTACGGCTGAGGTCAGAGAGGTCTTTTCCTGCTTTCTCCTCTAAGGTTTTGATGGTTTCCTGTCTCACATTCAGGTCCTTTATCCATTTTGAGTTATTTTTGTGAATGGTGTGAGAAAGTGGTCTAGTTTCAACCTTCTGCATGTTGCTGTCCAGTTCTCCCAGCACCATTTGTTAAAGAGGCTGTCTTTTTTCCATTGGATGTTCTTTCCTGCTTTGTCAAAGATGAGTTGGCCATACGTTTGTGGGTCTAGTTCTGGGGTTTCTATTCTATTCCATTGGTCTATGTGTCTGTTTTGGTGCCAATACCATGCTGTCTTGATGATGACAGCTTTGTAGTAGAGGCTAAAGTCTGGGATTGTGATGCCTCCTGCTTTGGTCTTCTTCTTCAAAATTACTTTGGCTATTCGGGGCCTTTTGTGGTTCCATATGAATTTTAGGATTGCTTGTTCTAGTTTGGAGAAGAATGCTGGTGCAATTTTGATTGGGATTGCATTGAATGTGTAGATAGCTTTGGGTAGTATTGACATTTTGACAATATTTATTTTTCCAATCCATGAGCAGGGAATGTCTTTCCATTTCTTTAAATCTTCTTCAATTTCCTTCAGAAGCTTTCTATAGTTTTCAGCATACAGATCCTTTACATCTTTGGTTAGATTTATTCCTAGGTATTTTATGCTTCTTGGTGCAATTGTGAATGGGATCAGTTTCTTTATTTGTCTTTCTGTTGCTTCATTGTTAGTGTATAAGAATGCAACTGATTTCTGTACATTGATTTTGTATCCTGCAACTTTGCTGAATTCCTGTATCAGTTCTAGCAGACTTTTGGTGGAGTCTATCGGATTTTCCATGTATAATATCATGTCATCTGCAAAAAGCGAAAGCTTGACTTCATCTTTGCCAATTTGGATGCCTTTGATTTCCTTTTGTTGTCTGATTGCTGATGCTAGAACTTCCAGCACTATGTTAAACAGCAGCGGTGAGAGTGGGCATCCTTGTCGTGTTCCTGATCTCAGGGAAAAAGCTCTCAGTTTTTCCCCGTTGAGGATGATGTTAGCTGTGGGCTTTTCATAAATGGCTTTTATGATCTTTAAGTATGTTCCTTCTATCCCGACTTTCTCAAGGGTTTTTATTAAGAAAGCGTGCTGGATTTTGTCGAAGGCCTTTTCTGCATCGATTGACAGGATCATATGGTTCTTCTCTCTTTTTTTGTTAATGTGATGTATCACGTTGATTGATTTGCGAATGTTGAACCAGCCCTGCATCCCAGGAATGAATCCCACTTGATCATGGTGAATAATTCTTTTTATATGCCGTTGAATTCGATTTGCTAGTATCTTATTGAGAATTGTTGCATCCATATTCATCAGGGATATTGGCCTGTAGTTCTCTTTTTTTACTGGGTCTCTGTCTGGTTTAGGAATCAAAGTAATACTGGCTTCATAGAATGAGTCTGGAAGTTTTCCTTCCCTTTCTATTTCTTGGAATAGCTTGAGAAGGATAGGTATTATCTCTGCTTTAAACGTCTGGTAGAACTCCCCTGGGAAGCCATCTGGTCCTGGATTCTTATTTGTTGGGAGATTTTTGATAACCGATTCAATTTCTTCGCTGGTTATGGGTCTGTTCAAGCTTTCTATTTCCTCCTGATTGAGTTTTGGAAGAGTGTGGGTGTTCAGGAATTTGTCCATTTCTTCCAGGTTGTCCAATTTGTTGGCATATAATTTTTCATAGTATTCCCTGATAATTGTTTGTATCTCTGAGGGATTGGTTGTAATAATTCCACTTTCATTCATGATTTTATCTATTTGGGTCATCTCCCTTTTCTTTTTGAGAAGCCTGGCTAGAGGTTTGTCAATTTTGTTTATTTTTTCAAAAAACCAACTCTTGGTTTCGTTGATCTGATCTACAGTTTTTTTAGTTTCTATATTGTTTATTTCTGCTCTGATCTTTATTATTTCTCTTCTTCTGCTGGGCTTAGGCTGCCTTTGCTGTTCTGCTTCTAGTTCCTTTAGGTGTGCTGTTAGATTTTGTATTTGGGATTTTTCTTGTTTCTTGAGATAGGCCTGGATTGCAATGTATTTTCCTCTCAGGACTGCCTTTGCTGCGTCCCAAAGCGTTTGGATTGTTTTATTTTCATTTTCGTTTGTTTCCATATATTTTTTAATTTCTTCTCTAATTGCCTGGTTGACCCACTCATTCGTTAGTAGGGTGTTCTTTAACCTCCATGCTTTTGGAGGTTTTCCAGACTTTTTTCTGTGGTTGATTTCAAGCTTCATAGCATTGTGGTCTGAAAGTAAGCATGGTATAATTTCAATTCTTGTAAACTGATGAAGGGCTGTTTTGTGACCCAGTATATGATCTATCTTGGAGAATGTTCCATGTGCACTCGAGAAGAAAGTATATTCTGTTGCTTTGGGATGCAGAGTTCTAAATATATCTGTCAAGTCCATCCGATCCAATGTCTCATTCAGGGCCCTTGTTTCTTTATTGACCGTGTGTCTAGATGATCTATCCATTTCTGTAAGTGGGGTGTTAAAGTCCCCTGCAATTACCACATTCTTATCAATAAGGTTGCTTATGTTTATGAGGAATTGTTTTATATATTTGGGGGCTCCGGTATTCGGTGCATAGACATTTATAATTGTTAGCTCTTCCTGGTGGATAGACCCTGTAACTATTATATAATGTCCTTCTTCATCTCTTGTTACAGCCTTTAATTTAAAGTCTAGTTTGTCTGATATAAGTATGGCTACTCCAGCTTTCTTTTGGCTTCCAGTCGCATGATAAATAGTTCTCCATCCCCTCACTCTCAATCTAAAGGTGTCCTCAGGTCTAAAATGAGTCTCTTGTAGACAGCAAATAGATGGGTCTTGTTTTTTTATCCATTCTGATACCCTATGTCTTTTGGTTGGCGCATTTAATCCATTTACATTCAGTGTTATTATAGAAAGATACGGGTTTAGAGTCATTGTGATGTCTGTATGTTTTATGCTTATAGTGATGTCTCTGGGACTTTGTCTCACAGGGTCCCCCTTAGGATCTCTTGTAGGGCTGGTTTAGTGGTGACAAATTCCTTCAGTTTTTGTTTGTTTGGGAAGACCTTAATCTCTCCTTCTATTCTAAATGACAGACTTGCTGGATAGAGGATTCTTGGCTGCATATTTTTTCTGTCTAGCACCCTGAAAATCTCGTGCCAATTCTTTCTGGCCTGCCAAGTTTCAAAAGAGAGATCAGTCACGAGTCTTATAGGTCTCCCTTTATATGTGAGGGCAGGTTTACCCCTTGCTGCTTTCAGAATTTTCTCTTTATCCTTGTATTTTGCCAGTTTCACTATGATATGTCGTGCAGAAGATCGATTCAAGTTACGTCTGAAGGGAGTAAGAATAAATGGGTTTTGAAGAGAACAAATAAAAGATAAGAAATTTGTATAATCACTTTTTATGCAGGTGCAAGTAGTATTTTCTTTCTTTTTCAGGACCATAAAACACCATCAGAGAAGGGAATTTATAAAAGTTTCTTTCTCAGTCGTTCCTGACTTTAGTGATAAAGGAAAGCCTCTAGGAGGCTTATTCCTGCAGCCGTTGAATCTCAAATGTGTTTGCTCTAAAGTAATATTCACTTGGGAGTTAAAAATAAAATAAAAATAAAATCACATTAACTTGGAGAATTCAACGGGTCTCCACAATACTATCTAAATTATTCTCATATCAAATTCTTACTCAGAAACCAAAGCTTCTCACACATTATTCTTTTTTCTTGCTTTCCTAAAATTCCCCATTTCATGTTTTTTAATTATTCTGATATGTATCCTAATATTTTTTATTTATTATTAGGCTTCATTTTTTCTACAATCCTTTCTCTGTGCTTTTTTATTTGCACAATTTTCTTTATTTTCTTGCCTGTTTTCAATTGTATTTTTTTTCTCTCTTTCCCTTGTTTTCTTTAGCTGATTTCCCTGCTGGCATGCCACTACTCTCATCCTTTTGTCTTTTTTAATTCTACTTGTACCTTCATATTTATTATTTCTCTTTACCTTTCCACCTTGATTAAACATTGTCTCTTAATTTCTATTCCCTTTCTCTCTATTTTCTTTCATCTCCTCCACTGATCTATTAATTTATTTAAACATTGCTTTTTATTTTATTTTTATTATTTTTATTTTTTATGTTTTAGAAGTTTTTATTTAAAACCAAGTTAGTTGTGGCACCTGGGTAGCTCAGATAAGCGTTGGACTTTGGCTCAGGTCATGATCTCACAGTTTGCGGGTTCCAGCCCCACATCATGACTCTGTGCTGACAGCTCAGAGCCTGGAGCCTGCTTCAGATTCTGTGTCTCCCTCTCTCCCTGCCCCTCCTGGGTAGCGCACTCTCTCTCTCTTTCTCTCTCTCTCTCTCTCTCTCAAAAATAAACATTAAAAACAAATCTTAACACAAGTTAGTTAACACACAGTGTAATATTAGTTTCAGGTGTACTGAGCACTTCTATACAACATGCAGTGTTCATCACAAAAATATGTGCAATTTTTACTGCCTTGTTTTCCTGTTCATGTTTCTTGCCTCTTCATTTGTCTCTGATCTCAAAAACAAAATTTACATACAAATTTTCCAAGTCAATGTAAGAAACTGATTTAGATTTTGTGGGCAGTTGCAATGAGTTTTATTTTTTTTTTATTTTAATTTTTTTTTTTCAACGTTTATTTATTTTTGGGACAGAGAGAGACAGAGCATGAACGGGGGAGGGGCAGAGAGAGGGAGACACAGAATCGGAAACAGGCTCCAGGCTCTGAGCCATCAGCCCAGAGCCTGACGTGGGGCTCGAAATCACGGACCGCGAGATCGTGACCTGGCTGAAGTCGGACGCTTAACCGACTGCGCCACCCAGGCGCCCCTGCAATGTTTTAAATATGGTTGACATGTGGCACTTCATGATATTGGGTATTCTGATTTATAAACATCCTATGTGCTACTACTATTTCTGTCTTAACAGTTTTCAATTGACTTCTGCAGTTTATTATAGAAATTCTCACATAAATTTGAAGTTACCTCACACTGTTATTGTCATCCTAAATCTTATAGTTTCTAAAATTACATTATCTATGGAAATACCTGTTAAAATAAGTAGCTGTGCTACCTACTGTAATATTTTTCTCTAGAGTTTTAAACTTATTTTCAGTGTAGACCATATTATCATCAATTAATAAGAACAATCACATTTTTGGTTTTTGGAATGCTTATCCTTCTTTTAATTCTTTTCCACATATGTTAAGAGCCCCAATGCAATAAAAAACGGGGACATAATAGGCAGTGCACTTACACTTCTCACTTAAAAGAGAATTAGTTGGGTACCATAATTTATTGTTTGTTCTATGTTTATATTAGCTATCTTTCTTGCATAAATTTAAAATCTTCTTTGTATTTACAATATACGATAGGGTTTTATTTTGTCATAAATGCATGTTAAATATACATGAGTGTACCTTTCTTACTTGCTAAAATATCATGTGCCTTTCATGTTTCAGGCATTAGTATGGACAATTATGTTAATAGATTTCTTAAATATAAGGCATCTTAGAATATCTGAGAAATTTAAAGTGTTTATGATATATTATTCTCTTTATACCTTGGTGTATATAGCTTACATTATTTATATGTATATTTATATACATTATTGAGATGAAATTAGCAAAACATAACATTAGCCATCTTATTTTGTGCCATTCAGTGGAACCTACATTTGCAATGTTGTGCAACCACAGCTCACATTAAGCTTCGAAACATTTCATCACTCCCAAAGAAAACCACAGAATCCCCAGTCACTCCTCTCTCCTCCCTCCCTCCATTCCCTGGAAACCAATGTCTGCTTTCTGTCTACAGATTTATGCATGTTTGGATATTTCATATAAACGGAATCAGACCATGTGTGACTTTTGAGTCTCACCCCTTTCACTTCTTTGTGAACTCTCTCATGAGAGTGTGGGCATATCTTGACTAGAAAATGACTGGTGTCCCATATGGGTTCTAATTTTCCTTAGAATGCAATGGTCTCACATAAAATTCTGGAAATTAGCTGAAAATATCTTCCATATATCTTGCTCATCCTCTAATAGGATAGGCTGTTTCACAAGGTGGTATGATGGGCAAAGAGCAAGGCTTGCCTGCAGGCATTTATCAAGAGCCTGGTTGTGTCACATTTACCCCACACTGACTTGCCAAAGTGTGTCAAAGGCCAACCTATATTCAAGGTGCAAAGGAAAAGGCGATCTCTTGATTGGAACCACACATCCCATTACAACGAAAGGAAGAACTTACAGACATTTTTCTAGTCCAGCACTTCCCAGGATCAAGAGCAACTGAGATGTGAGAAACTGGAGACAGGGAGTAAAGGTGATTAGAGGCGTATCCCTCAACAGGAAGAGAGCAATGACTTAAGAAATGTGCAAGAAAGGCAGTACATTTGCATGTGGAGGGAAACATTTTTTTATAAGGCATGAGGTAAAGGAATAACAGGAGAGGGTCTTAGCAAGAAGGAGAGTTCCAGATTTATTGCACAAGTGGATGGATTAGCTATAATTAGAAACATAGACAATTCATTCACAGTACCAGAGGAGAAGGGTGCTTTTCTCAGCAAGGATATAAAAAAGGTATGATGTAGTGGTGGGATTATTTTGAAGGAGTCTTTTCACTGATTTCTTTTCTAAATGAAATATGAAGTTCACTAATGGTTGAATGAATAAATAAAATAAAGTTATATAGATATAGATAGATGATAGATAAAAGATAGGTGATAGATAGATAGATAGATAGATATGATCAATGGAATTCATTGAATACAATGGAATATTATTCAGCCATTAAAAATAGAATTCTTGCGTCTGTGAAAACCTGGATGAACCTTGAGGACATGATGCCACATAAAATAAGTCAGAGCGTGAAAAACAAGCCCTGTATGATCTCATCTATATGTGCAATCAAAAAATTTAAAACTTATCCCACTGAATTTATAGATAAAAAGAACAGATTGGTGTTTGCCTGAGGTGAGGTTCAGGAGATTGGAGAAATAGCTGACATGGTAAAAAGGTACAAAGTTCCTGTTATAAAAGAAATAAATTATGGAGCTATAATTTGCAGTGTTATGGCTATAGTTAGTAATGGCTATAGTTAGTATGGCTATAGTTATAGTAATAGTTATGGCTATAGTTAGTATAGTTAGTATAGTGTGTATATTTGAAAGCTGCTAAAAGAGTAGATCTTAAATGTTGTCATAACAAGGAAGAAAATTTATAACTATGTGTGGTGATGGATGTTAACCAGAATTATTGTGGTGACCATTTTGTGATATATACAAATATAAAATTTTATGTAGTACACCTAACACTGTCATACTACTACACATCAAATATATATCGATAAAAATATGCAACATGGCATCAAAACGACACTGGCAGAGCATATGTTGGTGTTTTGAGAATAGAGAAAATGTTATTAAATAGTGATCAAGGTAAGTGAGAAAGTGAATACAGTAGAAATGCTATCAAAAATTTCTATGTGTTCTGGGAAGAGAAAGAAGCCCACCGGACTTAGTATTGAGGAATTTGGTATAACTTCACATACACTGTTTTATGTTTTTCTCCATCCATGTTTATCTGACCAGGATGCCATGGACGAGGAAAAATGCTAGATTTAATGCAAGTTGTCTTTCATGTGATGAGGAGTGTGAAGTGGGGAAAAAAAGGATGGAATCACATATTTTTGCAGGAAGTGATTATAATGCTGGCTTGTGGAAGTTTAGGTAAGGAGAAGTTGTGACAAAGTTATGGAGAGTCAAGATTTTCAGACCCTGATGATAACAAAGTAATATTAAAGTCAAAGATTAGATAGACTAAGTGGAAATAGCTGGTAATAGGACAATATGAGGCTTGAAAATGACATAATAAGTTTACTATATTGGTAATGACAACAGCTAGTGTGTAAGCAAAAGAGAGAGGAGGGGGTCGCAGGTGAGCCAGGAGTGTTGGAAGAGAGGAGATCACAAATGTCAGAGACTGAGGCTATCATGCTAACCCATTGGCATGGATCTACAATCACTAAGACATAACATGGGTTGAGTTGGGAAGTATCATACTAAGTCAGGAGCCATGGAGGTGGGTGACTTGAGTCAGCAGATTATTTCTACAGGCACTGTGATGGATATAGACTGATAGCAAATGTTTCAAAGCTGGAGGGATGGAAAATTATCTGCAAATGCTAGTGATCAAAGAGAATGTTGTTACATACAAGCCTGGTAAAAAGGAGTGGAGGGGAGACAAAGATTCCACTACCTGAGAGAGTCTCAACTGAAGCAGTGGCTTCAGGGTAGAATGAAGAAATGAAGTGAATTTTCAGGATGCAATGAATTGACCCATGTACTGAAATATATTTACTGTGTACATTGGTAGGATATTGGAGTTGGGGAAACATGAGCAGTAGGGTCAGAAAGAGGCATTTACAGAGCCTGATGGTAGGATGTGACTCTGGGGATGGAGTCTTCTTCTGATGAATGACAACAAAAATGATGAATGTCGGGGTGCCTGGGTGGCTCAGTCAGTTGAGCGACCCACTTCAGCTCAGGTCATGATCTCACGGTTAGTGAGTTTGAGCCCACATCGGGCTCTGTGCTGACAGCTCAGAGCCTGGAGCCTGCTTCAGATTTTGTGGCTCCCTCTCTTTCTGCCCCTCCCCCACTCAGTCTCTCTCTGCCTCTCAAAAATAAAGAAAACTAATAAAAAATAATAATAAAAAATGATGAATGCCAACTATAGTAGCAACATAATAGTTGACATTAAAATACATTAAAATTTTCTGTTGTTCATGACAATAGATTGAAATGCTTTCAGAATATAGAAATGAAGTTCAGAACATATACATAGAACATAAAATCGTATAAATATTGTTTTCAATGCATAAATATTTTCCCTTGGGAAATTCAAGTTATTTTTGAGAAGTTTTTTTTTGAGAAGTTTTTTTATAAATAAGCATGTTTGTCTTAACCCTAATGTTTCTGTGAAGTGACTTTAACAATTCCTGACATTTACCTCCGAAACTGATTATTAATTTCCTCAATATTGTTACAGAACATTCACACAATCTTCTGCTCAGAGTGATCATACATCATGGAATCTTCTTAGAGTTCTATTATTTCCATTAGGCTTAAAAATCATTTCAGTGCCCTCTTGAGTTGTGGAGGAGACGATCCATAGTATAAGAGCCAATTATTATAATGATTTCAAATGAGACTATTTTAGGAATGTTCTTTCTGTCTCAAACTGGAATTGGTTTTATTGGAAATACATTGCTAGTGGTGTTATTCATCAACACGTTCTTGCCCAGCCCCATACAAAGAAACCTATAAACTTGATATTTACCCATTTAACTTTATCTAATGTCATGACAATTCTTTTCAGTGCAATCCCAGAAATAATGAATGCCTTTGGAGTAAGAAATTTCTGGATGACATTGGTTGCAAGGCAGTGCTGTACCTATACAGAGTCACCTGGGGTCTTTCCCTCTGCACCACATCTTCCCTGAGTATTTTTCAAGCAATAATTATCATTCCCAGCAACTCTAGGTGGGCGGGGCTCAACCCAAAATCTCCTCATACATTTTTCCTGTCTTCTTTTCTTTCTGGATCACCAACATGTTAATCTACATCCATGTCCTCATAAGTGCTGTGGCCCCGTACAACACTACTGGGATCGGACAAGTGTTTTCTCTGACATAGTGGAAAAAAGTCTGATCTCCTTCCACAGACTGCTTTTCTAGGGGGCAAGGTCTTATGAGATTTCCTGTGTATGTTCCTTATGATCTACTCAAATGTGTAGCGGTAAAGTTCCTCTTCACACATCACAAGGTAATCCAGCATCTCCACAAGACCAGCCTCTGCCCAAGACCCTCTCCTGAAACCAAGGCCACCCACACAATCCTGGCACTGGTGAGCTGCTTTGTTTTCTTTTACTGGACTATCAGCTGCCTTACTATTTACATAATGTACAGCTATAATGTACAAGGATTACAGAACATCATTATTTTTTTTCTCCTGTTGTTTGCCAGCGATTTTTCCATTTGTGTTGCTCAAAAGTAATAACAGATGATCATTTCTGAACTGTGCTTTTGTAAATATGAGACGGTTCTCTCAGAGTCTCGAACACCCTCACACACTTCTCAGATACAAAGGGGCATGTGATTAGATGTTCCCACTCCATAATTTTAGTGAGGTAAAATTCTGAGAATGCATTAATAATTTTTACTTTGGGAATTTCTTCAAATCATCGAAGTGAACAGAGAAAATAAATGATTAGATACATGTAATGAAATGTTTGGAACTGTTGCACCTAGCCAGAGCACTCTTTGTCCTTTCCTAAAATTATTGTCAAAAATTCATACCTATGATTACTTGGATACCCTTATTTCTAAGATTTCCTCCATAATGAGACATATCTATCAGTTAAAGTACAGTAACTACAATTGCTGGATTATGCTGGACTGCCTTCACTAGACAAAAAATTTTATATCTGCACTGTTGTATATTTTGGATCCAAACAATGCTTGAATTTACCATATGCTGCTGATTATGTCTAGTTTAATCATGGAGTGTGATATATAAGTGTACATAACCATGCTCCCTTCACTCTGTGAATACTGATCACCATTCCCCAGAGCACAAAAGTATTGCCCATTCTCAAATACTTCGTAAAACCCCATGTTACCTTGTGTGTGCACAATTTTGTATCTATTTACATCACTAGAAGTATTTCTTGAATTCTTACACATTCTATTTTGTATAAGCATATTGTTGTGTCAATAGCTAATATTTTTATGTGGGCAGTGTTATACTTTTATCAAAGTACTTAGCAATTCTTATATATCACAGAATGATAAATAGAAAATTAATTTTTCTTGAAAACAGTCAAAATTCTCAGTAAAATTCTCATAAACAATTTTTAATAACTGCCTCAAATAAATATAAAGTTAATCTGATGAAAAAGTAGTAAGCTTCATGCTAAAAGTGCAGCTGCTCTCAGCACATTTGTGACTCTTACAGCACAGACCTCTGTGCTTCAAAGCTCCTTGGGAAAGAGAAAACTGTGGGTTAGAGCCAGAATACAAAGATTTACTAATTATGTAACACAATTCAACTACATTATTTTTACAATAGAAATAACTAATGCATGAAGACACTCAAAGATTGAAATTAAAAAGGAAAAAAAACTACAGTAGGCTAATTGACATAAAGCTAAATTAAACATATAAAATATGAGACAAAATTATGTGGTTATGATGGAGATAACTATAATAATGATAAAGGGATAAATTAACTCGGAAGAAATATCTGCCCTAAAATTGAATACAGTTAGAATAATAACTCCATAAAAATTTAGTTCTTTTAGACTCTGAACTTAGGTGACCATCAATTTAATATAGACTGCTATACAAATAAGGTGTTATACATAAACCTAGTGGTAATGATGAATCAAAAGCCCGTGTTAGATACAGAAACAATAAAGAGAAAGAAAGCCAAGCTTAACATAAGAAAAGCCAATAAACCACAAAAGAAGAGAGAAAGAGAAGAAGAGGGCAGAGCTACCAAACAACCAGAAAACAATGAACAAAATGACAATAAGTACATGTCTATCAATACTTACCTTAAATGTAAATGAGCTAGGTGTTCCATCAAAGATACAAGGTGACTGGGGCGCCTGGGTGGCGCAGTCGGTTAAGCGTCCGACTTCAGCCAGGTCACGATCTCGCTGTCCGGGAGTTCGAGCCCCGCGTCAGGCTCTGGGCTGATGGCTCAGAGCCTGGAGCCTGTTTCCGATTCTGTGTCTCCCTCTCTCTCTGTCCCTCCCCCGTTCATGCTCTGTCTCTCTCTGTCCCAAAAATAAAAATAAACGTTGAAAAAAAAAAAACAAGGTGACTAAATGAATTTTTTAAAACACCCATCTATGTGTTGCCTATAAGAGACTCATTTTGGACCTAAAGAACCATCAAGGTTGAAAATGAGGAGCTGGAAAAACATATTCCATTCAAATGGAAGTTAAAAAAAAAGAATAAGGCAGGTTAGCAATATTTTTATCAGACAAAATAGACTTTAAAACAAAGACTATAGCAAGAGACAAAGAAGGACACTCCATAGTGATGAAGGCATCAATACAACAAGAGTTTATAACAATTGTAAATATCTATGCACCCAACAGAGAAGAACCTAAATACATAATGCAACAGTTAAAGACTTATAGGGAAAAATTGACAGTAATAAATAATAATAGAAGACTTCAACACCCCACTTATATCTACAGATAGATCCTCCAGGCAGAAAGTCAACAAGGAAACGGTGGTTATAAATGGAACACCAGACCAGATGGACATAGCAGAGATATGCAGAACATTTCATTCAAAAACAACAGAATGCACATTCTTTTCAAGTGTACAAGAAACATTTTCCAGAGTAGATCACATATTAGGCCACAAAAGCAGTGACCCTATAAACTTAAGAAGATTAAAATCATGTTGAGCACCTTTTCTGATGATAACAGTATAAAATGAGACATAAACTACAAGAAAAAAAAAACTGGGGGAAAAAAAGATGTGAAGATATGCAACATGCTACTACACAATAACTGGATCAACAAAGAAATCAAAGAGAAAACCAAAAAATATGTGGAGACAAATGAAAATGAAAACTCAATGATCAAAAATCCTTGCAAAAGCAGTTCTAAAAGGGAAGTTTATAGCAATACAGGCCTTCTCTAGAAACAAGAAAAATCTCAAATAAACAACCTAACTTTACACCTAAAGGAAGTAGAAAATGAAGAACAAATAGTGCCCAAATCTAGTAGAAAGTGGAAATAATAAAGATTCAAGCAGAAATAAATGAAATAGGGACTGAAATAGAAATAGAAAATTTCAATAAAACCAAGAGCTGATTCTTTCAAAATACAACAAAACTGACAAATCTCAAGCCAGACTCATCAATAAAAAAAGACAGAGGAGTCAAATAAATAAAATCAGAAATGAGGCAGGAAAAATAACTGACACACAGAAACACAAAGGATTGTAAGAAAATATTATATGTCAACAAACTTTTCAATCTAGAAAGAATGGATAAATGTAAACACACACACACACACATTTCTAATATGAACCAAGAAGAAATAGAAATTTTCAACAGACTGATTATTACTCATGAAATTGAATTAATAATAAAAACAAGTTTTAACAACCAAAAGTCTGGATCTATACTCTGAAAACTATAATATGTTGAAAGAAATTGAACATGACATAGTCGAATGGAAAGATATACCATGCTACATAAATTGCACATATGAGTGAAATCATATGGTATTTGTCTTTCACTGACTTGCTTCACTTAGCATAATACTCTCTAGCTCAATCCACTCATTGCAAATGGCAAGATTTCATTATGGCTGGTAATATTCCATTGTATATATACAATATTCCATTGTGTATATATATTCCATTTTATGGCTGGTAATATTCCATTGTGTATATATAACCACATCTTCTTTATGCATTTATCAGTTGATGAACACTTGAGCTGTTTCCAACACTGAGCTATTTTAGATAATGCTACAATTAAAATAAATAGAGAGAGGCAAACCAAGAAACAGACTCTTAACTATAGAGAACAAACTGATGGTTACCAGAGGGGAGGTGGGTGTTGGGATTGGGCGAAATAGTGTATAGGGATTAAGAAGTACACTTGTGATGAGCACTGGGTGATGCAGGAAGTGTTTCAGTAAACCTGAAAGTAATATCACACTGTATGTTAACTGGAATTTAAATAAAAAGTTTTTAAAAAGAGTTGATTAGTACATACAGTCCAAGAGATTCCAGGGGCACATATGCACAGTGAGACAATTATCTGAAGAAGCAGCAAGAGGGTGATCATCTTCAAGTCAAAGAGATAGGTCTCAAAAGAAATCAACCCTACAGGTACCTTGCTCTTGGACCTTCAACCTCCAGAAATGTGAGAACATAAGTGTATTTTTCAAAAAAATTACACACACACACACACACACACCATGCTAATAGATTGGAAGAATTAACATGTTTTTTAAATTTATTTTATGTTTTATTTATTTTTAAGACAGAGAGAGACAGAGCATTAGTGGGGATGGAGCAGAGAGAGAGGGAGACACAGAATCAGAAGCAGGCTCCAGGCTCTGAGCTGCGAGCACAGAGCCCGACGCGGGGCTCGAACTCACGAGCTGTGAGATCATGACCTGAGCCGAAGCAGGACGCTCAGTCAACTGACCACCCAGGCGCCCAGAAGAATTAATATGGTTAAAATGTCCATACTGGGACACCTAGGTGGTTCAGTCAGTTGAGCTTCCAACTCTTGGTCTCAGCTCAGGTCATGATCTCACAGTTGGAGGGATCAAGTCCAGAATCAGTCTTCATGCTGAACATGGAGCCTGCCTGGGATTCTTTTCCTCTCTCCCTCTGCTCCTCTGACCCACTTATTCATTCATTGATTCATTCTCTCTATCTCTCAAAATAAATAAATAAACTTTGAAAATTAAATAAATAAAATGACGATACTACTCAAAGCAATCTATACAGTCAATGCAATCTTTGTCGAAATTCTAATAGCGTTTTTCATGGAATTAGAACAAGTAATACTAAAATTTTATCAAAACCACAAAACACCTTGAATAACTAAAGAAATATTGAGAAAGAACTAAGCTGGGCAGCACACAACTCTAGATTTTAAGACATACTACAAAGTTACAGTAATTAAAGCAGCATGCTACTGGCAGAAAAATAGAGAGATGAATGGAACAGAATAGAGTGCCCAGAAATAAGCCTGAACCATATGGTCAATTAAGGAGGCAAGACTATATGATGAAGAAAAGATAATCCTTCCAATAAATGGTTTTGAAAAACTAGACAGCTGCATGTAAAATAATGAAATTGGAGCACTTTCTCAAGCCATACACAAAACTAATGAATTAAAGCCTAATGTGATATGTGAAACCACAAAATTCCTGCAGACATCAGCCTTAACAACATATTTATGGATATGTCTTTTCAGGAAAGAGAAAGAAAAGTAAAAATAAACTATTGGGCTTACATCAATATAAAAGCCTTTGCACAGTGAAGGCAACCATCATCAAAACAGAAAGGCAACCTTCTGGATGGGAGAAGGTACTTGCAAATGAAATATCAGATAAGGGGTTAATATCCAAAATATACAAAAAACTTATGCAACTTACCACAAAAACATAAATCTGATTTAAGAGTGGGCAAGAGACAGCAATAGCACTACTAGGAATTTACCCAAGGGATACAGGAGTGCTGATGCATAGGGGCACTTGTACCCCAATGTCTACAGCAGCACTTTCAACAATAGCCAAATTGTGGAAACAGCCTAAATGTCCATCAACTGATGAGTGGATAAAGAAATTGTGGTTTATATACACAATGGAGTACTACGTGGCAATGAGAAAGAATGAAATATGGCCCTTTGTAGCAACGTGGATGGAACTGGAGAGTGTGATGCTAAGTGAAATAAGCCATACAGAGAAAAACAGATACCATATGGTTTCACTCTTGTGTGGATCCTGAGAAACTTAACAGAAACCCATGGGGGAGGGGAAGGAAAAAAAAGAGGTTAGAGTGGGAGAGACCCAAAGCATAAGAGACTTAAAAACTGAGAACAAACTGAGGGTTGATGGGGGGTGGGAGGAAGGAGAAGGTAGGTGATGGGCATTGAAGAGGGCATCTTTTGGGATGAGTACTGGGTGTTGTATGGAAACCAATTTGACAATAAATTTCATATATTAAAAAAAAGAATAGTTAATGCATGTTCTCAAACTATTCCAAAAAAAAAAAAAGAAAAAGAAATGGAAGAAAAACTTCCAGATTCAATCTACGAGATCAGCATTACCCTAATACCAAAACCAGATAAAGACACTACAAAAAAAAAAAAAAAGAGAACTACAGGCCAATATCCCTAATGAACATGGATGCAAAAATTCACAAAATACTAGCAAATTCAATCCAACAGTACATTAAAAGAATCATTTAAGTTGATCAATGGGTTGCAAGGTTGTTCAATATTCGCAAATCAATCAACATGATACATCAAATCAATAAGAGAAAGGATAAGAACCATATGACCATTTTAATACATGCAGAAAAAGCATTTGACAAAGTCCAACATCCATTCATCATAAAAACCCTTAATAAAGTAGGGTTAGAGGGAACACACCTCAAGATCATAAAGGCCATTTATGAAAAACCACAGGTAACATCATCCTCAATGGGGAAAAACTCAGAACTTTTCCTCTGTGGTCAGGAACACTGTCACCACTGTTATCAAACATAGTATTGGAAATCCTAGCCACAGCAATGAGACAAAACAAAGAAATAAAAGGTACCCAAGTCAGCAAGGAAGAAGTAAAACTTTCACTATTTGCAGATGATATGATATTCTATGTAGAAAACCTGAAAGCCTCCACAAAAAACTGCTAGAACTGGTAAGTGATTTCAGGTAAAATAACAAAATATAAAATCAATGTACAGATGCATTTCTGTTGCATTTCTATACACCAATAATGAAACAGAAGAAAGAAAAAATTAAGGAATCAACCCCCGTTTACAATTGCACCAAAACCATAAGATCCCTAGTAATAAACCTAGCCAAATAGGTGAAAGATCTGTACTCTGAAAACTATAGAACACTGATTTTTTTTAATGTTTGTTTATCTTTGAGAGAGAGAGACAGAGTGCAAGAGGGGGAAGGGCAGAGAGAGGGGAGGACACAGAATCCAAAGCAGGCTCCTGGCTCTGAGCTGTCAGCACAGAGCCCAATGCGGGCCTCAAACTCATGGACCACAAGGTCATGACCTGAGCTGAAGTCAGACGCTTAACCGACTGAGCCACCCAGGCACCCCTAGAACACTGACTCTTAACTATAAAGAACAAACTGATGATTACCAGAGGGGAGGCAGGTGGGAGGATAGGTTAAACAGTTTATGGGAATTAAGGAGTGCACTTGTGATGAGCACATGGTGTTGTATGGAAGTGTTGAATCACTATATTTACACCTGAAACTAATATTACACTGAATATTAACTAACTGGAATTAAAATAAAAACTTAATTTAAAAACACAACTACTTATAGCAATAATTACTAAAATGTTGTAATAGGAATATGCTAAAGACAAAAAAATTAAAAATTAAAAAAATAAATTGTTATTGCCTTTTGGCCAGACCACCATCTTCCAATAATTCGCCAAAATGACCAACACAAAGGGAAAGAGGGGAGGCACCCACTATATTCTCTAGGCCTTTTAGAAAAAGGAGTTGGAGTTGTTCCTTTGTCCACATATATGTGAATCTACAAGAAAAGTGATATTGTAGACACAAGGGAATGGGCACTGTTCAAAAAGGAGTGCCTCACAAATGTTAACATGGCAAAACTAGAAGAGTCTACAGTGTCACCCAGATGCTGTTGGCATTGATGTAAACAAACAAGTTAAGGGCAAGATTCTTGCCAAGAAAATTAATGTACATATTGAGCATATTAAACACTCAAAGAGCTGAGATAGCTACCCGAAATATGTGGAGAAAAATGATCAGAAATCGGAAGAAGCCAAAGAGAAAGGTACTTGGTTTCAACTGAAAGGCAAGCCTACTCCATCCAGAGAAGAATACTTTGTGAAAACTAAAGGAGGCTGAGCTGCTGGAACCCACTTCCTATGAATTCATGACATGGTAAGTGTTAAAGAAATACCTCAAGACTATTTAAAAAACGTGAAACATTGGAATTATCATTTTATAGATTAAGGCAATGAAGCATAGAGGTCTCTTACCTTTCCTTAAAGGGATCTGCAATTACTTACCAGTGACTCTGCATTAGACAAAGGAAAATATGCAAATTTGAAGGGCCAGTCTGGGAACTTCTAGAAGTCATGTGATAAATAGAGTTTGGGCCAAATCCATGTCAAAGTTGGTCTAGTGCATGCATAGATTAATTCTGTGTTTATTTCTCCTGGTCTTGAATACACAGTTGAAGGAAATATTCTTTCACATAAATGCATATGGAAGGAGAGCTAATTTGGCAAGAAAACCAAGTTGAAGCCCCTAGAAGTATTTCTCTATAGTAAAATCATAGAGAAAACCAGTATTGCAAGTCTGGTAAAAATTGCAGGGATTACAACCATCATTAAATATAGGAGAGGGATCATCACTGTCCTGTTTCCATTTAACTTGCTTGTTTACCTAATGCCAAGGCCACTGGGTCTTGTGGAACAAATATAGATTACCTAAAGTTAATCAGGAAGTTACAAAAATTGTAGCTTCTGTGGAATATTTGGCATCTTTGCTAGAGCAAATCAACACAGCTCCTTGTGTGGAAAATAAGAATTTCTCCATATAAATCAGCAAGGATTGTCAAAAACAGTACAATTTCACTTGAAATGGACAGCAGTATATTTTTATCATGTTTCCTCAGAGGTATCTCAACTCTTCTGTCTTCTGTCAAAATATAGTCCATAGAAACCCTGATCAAATAAAATCTTACAATACATTGTGCTGTCCACTAGACATCAGGCCAGATGGATCTGATATGCATTGAATTGTGAGTATCTTATGCCTTCATAAAATACATGCATGACAACAGGTAGGAGATAGGACCCATGAGCCTATCATTTCAAGGAAGAAATGCAGCATTCATTCATGTAGAGCATGAATAGATATCCCCTAAATCTCCTAAAGTGAAAAAAAGGTGCTACACTTGAACAGTTACCTGTAAGAAAGAGTCACAGCAGTGGCTGAGCCACTTTGGATTTGGAATGCAAGATATGCCATATTTGGTTACGTTGCTCCAGGCTTTCCCCTCCCCCCCCCCATTAGTCCACATGACTGTCTCAATGCTGTATGGCAAATACAGGCTACAGTAAAAGCCAGTCTTCCACGTGGGTTTTAAGGACTAATAGATCCAACTCCAATGTTTCGTAAGTTAGGGCAAATAGGGATTCTGGGTAGATCCTCTGAAAAAGCCCAATAGGTAAATAACACAAAAAGTCTTAGGGTTTTAGTGCAAAGTCATATCCTCTTCTGACATTTTCTTTTCAAGAAACAAATCCCAGATTGTTAATGGGCCCTGAGGAAGGTATATATAGAGAAGCTTCTAAGAAGAGGCACAGGAGGTGAGAATATTTCTGAGTATGTGGGTGGATATCAGTCAGCCTCTTTCTTCAGCCACTCCAATAGTTATTCAGTGGGCCTGTGTATAAATTGGCAGGGGGGCTGGGAATGGAAGCTATGCACAGGCTCAGTGGCATAGATTTTTCCTTACTATGTTGATCTGCCTACCACTAGATGTGAGGGCATTCACTGCAAAAACTAAAGTTTTACATGGAGCCCTAACTATCTGTCATTTTCTGAATCCTCAAGCTATCTTTCTAAGGGCAGGTTTATTCCAACATAAAAATTTTCATCACTGTAACAGGACATATTCTACATATGGATTTGCCTTCCTTCTCTGCTATGCTTCTGCATCATTATCTGTGGACTTAAGGAATGTCTCATTCATCATCATGGTATTCCACATAGCACCCTTCCAAGCTCATTTCAACATAACAAAAATGTAACAATGACTTCATGTCCATAAAAGGCATTGTTCTTTCCGTGTACCACAATATCTAGAAGTAAGTACCCTGGTAGACAATTTGGATGACCTACTGAAAAAAATGTTATCTCATCAGCTTTGATGTAACATCCTATGGGTATATATATCATGTATTATATGCTTTGTATATCTAGTATACTTTTTCCCCAAAGACAGAATACATGGGTCTGGGAATCAAGGAGCAGAAATGAGTGTGAATACTTTCATCAGCTAATATCCCACTTAAGTTTTTCTTTCCATCCCCACAACCTTAAACTGTGCTGCTCTTGAGGGCTTAGTTCTCAAAAGATAAGTGTGTTAACAAGAGGACACAATGGTTATGACCTCACCTGGTGTGGTGGGCCCTCATGCCATGACTCCATTGAACTGACAATTAGTTAAGAGTATTGGTTTTTTATATGGGTTGCATGTATGCAACCCATGTATAGGATGTGTTGCATCCTATACAATGAGGATAAGAAACACTATGTTTAGAACCCAAGGAATTCTCTGGGTAAGTCTTAGTACTGCCATGTTTGATAGCGTCATTCAAAAACTATGACAGTCCAACAAAGGCTCATAGCTTCCAGAAACAAAAGGTTGGTAGACCAGGTAGTGTTTGAAAGCAAAAATAACATGAACTGGATCATAAAATCATGTGATTGAAATCAATACCAGCAGTGGTCTCATGACTCATTACAGGAATGAAGACTGTGGCTGTTATGGATATTTTTATGTCTATATTAGCCAATTATTTTCTATTCTATTTATAGACCATCAACCCTGAGAAGTTACTCAGATGAGATGAAAAGTACAGTGGACAGTCCTGAAATAACGGGCTTGAGATGGACACAAAACTTGCAGGACATGTGGCCCCCTTGCTGGAGAGAGGTGGGGAGTTGCCTATGAAGGTAAGGGCCTGAATTTTCTATGAGAGGAAATATTCATAGAAGGTAAGAATGGATGCAGAATGTAATAAAGATTAATGGTAACAACCCTAAGCGTATTGATCTCCAGATACAGTTATTGCCCTTCCTTGATCTATTTAGTTTGTGGTGGGGTAGAGTGGGGATGGGATGAGGTGCTAATGAACCTGCAGGCTGTATTTCCTTGGTTCCCATATCCATAGAATATCTGGGGAGAGAATAAAGGGATAAGGTGAGCTAGTAGCCCCTCCAAGTCCACTTCAGGTGGCACCTCAGGCAGTAGTAGAGGAAGGCTGCTCCTGTTCCTGCAAGAGTGGCCTGCCATGTTGGTTGCAGTTTCTTCCAGATGACCCTGCCCCTTGGGTTCTTCTAATACCAACTCTCCTTCTATCTTAAGTCTAGGGATGTTAGCAACTTCATACTGTTACTAATCTCAGGGTTTCCTCAGTATCTCCTGTTTGGATTTGCAGTTCTTTTATCACTTGTGTCACCAATGCTCTGCATTAAATGGCCTCCATTGTAAATATTTAAAGTTGTTTCTATTTTCCTAGTTAGACCCTTTCTGACACCGAGTGATCACTGGCTTCATAAAAACTCAAATGATATCAATTTACCTACTGTCATGAATATGTGGCCTTCATAAGTGTTATGTCTTTGATCAGAACATCCATAATATTTATTTCTCTAATTTAGGGCTTCTCAACCTCAGCGCTGTTGACATTTGGGACTGGATAGTTCTTTGTTGTAGAAGACTATCCTGTGCATTGTACAATATTTAGCAGCATCCCTGGTCTCTACTTACGAGATGCCAGTAATAACTCCCTCCTAGGTTGTGATCACCAAAAATGTCTCTAGACATTGCAAGCATCCCCTGCAAGAGTGGGAGTGGTGCAAAACTGCCTCTTGTTGAGAACCACTGCTCTAATTGAAAAGCTGTTAAAACACTACAGTTTTTTTTTCTCCCTTTGAAGTAATGATTTTTATTTGGACTAATCCCTGCCTATTGTGATTTAGTGTGGTTATTACAGTGGAGTTCAGTAGACATGGCTGCAGCTGGTCATATATATGATAATTTTATTTTCAATCTGCACCTTTAGTCACTTGCCAATACAAAATGCTCATCCTATAGAATGAAATGTTGCATGTAGCATTCTAAACTTTGACATCTTCCCATATCCATGCATTCATTCAGTCCATTCATTCATTCAACCTATTAATTATTTACAGAGTGTTAGGCTCCTTTCTAAGCACACGGATGAGCAATTTAAGAAAGTAATGCCTCCAGTCTATCGTAGCTGGTCATAATAGCATGACATCCAGAACCACATAAGAAAAGACTGTGCTCTTCTGAAAATGAGAGGGTGTTTTTTCTCAAGTCTTGTTTTAATTAATGCAGACTTCCTCTTACAAAGATATGTCATTATACGCTGAGACAAACTTCAGAAAATTAGGATGCACTTGGGTCCCATATTAGGCCACAGAATTACTGAGCAACTTGTTAATGCCAATGTGGATTTGGAACCACGGATCATTGTTGTGTGAAAACCATTGGATGTAGCTGTGCAAATCAAGCCCCCTGACTCCTTTTGCTTTCACTTCTGTACTCAAATAGTGCTTTTTAATTCTGCACTTCTCTCCTATGAAAGTAAGCAGATAATTCTGTTTAGAATCTCATTGACATCAGTTGCCTTGTCTCTACTTAACTCACAGTTCTCCTTATTCAGTTTTTTTTTTGTGATTTTAAAATTTACAAACTGTCTTATAGCTCCAGCAAGCGAACATGTTTATTCTTATTATTCAAACACTAAATTAGATAAAATTTACATGTCCTAAAGCCTTGCCTTGAAGTCATGGTACTCCTTTCAATTCTAGGAAACAGGATCCTTGGTATACTGTGTAGTCTCTGTCTACTTGATTCTTATTCTTTTTTCTTGTTCCACATATACTTATTCATGATGGACAAGTATTGCATTGTATGTTACTGACTAAATCCTCCATTTTCCCAACTGTTTTGATGATGGTATAGTGAAAGTGGTGATGGAGAAAATGAAGAAACTTCTATGGCCATGTAGCTGCTTAATAAATGTAGCAGAGTGATCATCGGTGCTATTGTAACATCTAGGAGTATGTTTGGTGGCATTTGAATAAGCTAGTAACCATGCATTGAAAATAGAAAAACATTAACAGTGGGACACAGAATTACTTGCCAGGGGAGATTGCCTTGGCCAGAGGTTCCTTTAAGGGATGGTTAGGTTTCCTTCTGGTGAGTCCCCACCCTGTAAAGATCCCAGGAATAGCTAGAGAAGAGCACACAGCAGATTTTCCAACCCCCTCACAGAAACATAAAACAAGCGCAGTTAAAGCAAGTACACCACAAGTTGTGTCGCCAGTGGTTGCCTCACCTTTCTTCCCATTCTTGATCTCCCTATACCTGCTCCATCCCCATCAAGCTCCTGACTGCTTTCTTCACATCCTTATTCCTCAGTGTGTAGACCAGAGGGTTGAGTGTGGGTGCAAGAATCATGTAAAGCACTGCCAGTGCTTTGCTCTGGTCCTGGGAGTAGTTGTCCTTGGGCTGCAGATACAAAAACATAATGGTCCCATAGAAGAGTGAGACTACTATTAGGTGGGAGGCACAGGTCCTAAAGGCCTTTTTCCTTCCCTCTGCTGAGCGCATTTTTACTACTGCCCTGGCGATGCACACGTAAGTGGTCAGGATGATGGAGACAGGCATGCCTAGGATGATTAGCCGGGCAATAAACATTTTAGATTCTGTCGGGCCAGTATCAACGCAGGAGAGTTTAACAATGATCAATAGTTCACAGAAGAAATGGTCCACACGCCGGTTTCCACATAGAGGCAGCACCATGGCCATTGAGGACTGGAGAAAGGAGTTAGCAAAACCAGAGGACCAGGAAGCTGCTGCCAGGAGGTGGCACAGCCTGGGGTGCATGATGGAGGTATAGTGTAGAGGCCAGCAAACTGCAAAATAGCGATCAACTGCCATCACCGCAAGGAGCACACACTCTGTGGAGCCAAGTGCCAAGGCCACCCAGTACTGGACCATGCAGCCAGCATAGCTGATCTTTTTGTTACCTCCCCACATGTTCACCAGCATCTGGGGCACAATGCTGGTGGTGAAGCAGAGGTCAAGCACAGAGAGGTTTCTGAGGAAGAAGTACATGGGTGTATGAAGTCCAGCATCCAGGATAGAGAGTAGGATTATGGCCATGTTGCCCACAAGAGTTATGGTGTAGAACATCAGGACAAAGAGAGAGAGGATCAGCTCTAACTTGGGCCGCTCAGAGAAGCCCACTAAGATGAAATCCCCACCTGTGCTCTCATTAGCTGTTTCCATCTCCTCTTCAGCCCTATCACTTCAGGAGATCCCACACCCTTTGTTGTGGGATTTAAGAATAATAAGTGGGTAATTAATACACATAATGGATTTAAAGGACAAGCATGGGTCCTTAGATGTGACCTAAATTCTACATTTTTGTTTTCTCTTGTCCTTTCCATCTATTTCCCCCTGCAACTGGATGAAAACTCCAGCAGATACATGACCTCCACAGTAATAAATGTATCACAACCAATTTCAGTTACAAACAGAATCTAAATCCACTAATTTGAAAACCCAATCCCATGAATACCAACAACTGAAAGCCTCACTTAGCATTCAGTCTTGTCCTCCACCAGCTATCACTCCTTCCAGGTAACCCCTTGTGCTTGAGGGATGGGCTGTGGGCAGCTTCTCTCTCTCCCCACCCTTTCTCTGACAGCATGACAGTAGGGCCATAGGGTCTTCCTGTTTGGGCCATGCAAAGGGGGAGGAAAAGAGTTACAAAAAAGTTCTTACTCTTCCAATCTGAGCCTGGGAGGTGTTTAAAGAGCTGACTCTTCTCTCATGGGAAAAGTGGTGGGTTCTTATAAGCCTCTTTACTGGGACAATGGGCCTGTGGGTCCCCAGCCTGGACTGGTGCATCTCCCATGAAGCTTACATCACCTTTTGCAGCTTCTGGAGATCCAGCATTCTCTCCCAGCATCATGCTACTTTTTCCTTTTGTCCCTCTGGTGGCTCTAATGGATTAGACTCAGGACAACCCTGCACTAACTCTCCCTTCACCACCATCCTCCTCCAACACACAGGAAAGTCTCTTCCATCATTTGTCTCAAAAACATTGCAGCAGCCAAGACTTTCTTGAATCTACCACTGTAGAAGCTATTGGCACTTTTCTCATCCCCCAGAATTTTCTGGTTTTTCTGCCCCTGGTTCACTCTGTGCACTCCCAACTAAAATATGCAATTAGTGAAATCTCCAAGTAGCTCTGTTGAAGTCTCCCATCTGCACACCTATTAATGTGATGGGGCAGGTACTTTAAAACACCCTTTCCTGTTGGAAGGGGATGGTTTCAGACTCAGACTACTGCTTATTTCAAATGAATATTTGCAAATTCTCTCCCCTCCTCTTTACTCTCCTGACCTGTTTAATTTTTCATGTGGATGAAACTATTCTGGATGAATACTCCAAGAATCATACAACCATTTAAAAAATCATTTTCTTATAAATACTACATATGATTGAATCTTTCCCACCCTCTATAACATTAGAGTCAAATATAAGGCAGAGAGATTCATTTTAAAATACTGGTCCTTATGTACTAGAGGCAGTGGGACACTCAGTTTCGTGGGACAAAATTTTGTGGGACATCCACTTTTTCGAGGTAGCTTCTGTCCATACCTTTCAGGAAAGTCAAGTGATAATAAGGCAACAAATCTCAAATAAATGAGCAAGAGGGTAAATTAATTTAAGCACTTATCTTAAATAGTAGTTATAAATAAAGGTACCAAGAAAGAAATCAAAATTAGATAACAAATTCACTCCACTTGAACAGAAGTTGAAGGAAAAATCAAATAGGCAAAAGGTTATTTCCATACATGTCACGAATAATTTCCATGTTGATTCTTTCTGTGATTTCTCCAGTTGTCCCTCTTCTGTTAAATAGAAATACATCATAGGATTACTTTCGAGATAGATTGCCACTGACTCCAAGAAGCTTTGAGATATCCAGGTCTTTCAGATTTTATTTTCTCCTCTACTAATCACATTGTGTTCAGAAAGACTTGTTCTTAATGATACTAGCCTTCCTCCTTGCAACAGTATCTCATCTCTCCATTGGTATACAGATCATTAGCTACACTCTTATTCATGCCTTTGCACAGAGCATATTGAGACGGTAAGGGCGGGGCCCTGATGTATATACAAAGCCCTTAGTGTCCTTGTCCACAGTCATCTTGCTTCATTAGAATTACTGGTTACACAAATTTGACAGGGAATGTTTTACACACTGTAAGGGTGAATAATTTTTTACCAATTGATACTTAAATTTAAAAATCCATAATGAAAATTAGAACAAAAGAGAGGAGATAGGGGATGTAAAATTAAGTGGGAGTAATTTGGGATTACACAGAAGCAAGAGGGGTACACAAGGGATGTAATGGGAGAGCCAATTTATAAGTGAAAGATTGGGTTCCCAGACACCCTGGGGATGGAGCTCAGAGATGCAACAGGGAGGAAACAGGAACATTTATTTTGTTCATCATTAAATCTCCATCAATTGTCAAGTGCCTGGCAAGTGATAAGTGTATAGTCAGTTAATATCTGTCCACAGATCTCAAGTGTGTGACCTTTGAACCAAAGCTGGAAACTCCTATTTTGTTTGACTCAGATAAAACTTTTAAAATTAGGGGATTTTGTTAAACTATAATTTCTAGTACCTCATTTAAAAGTTTGTGACTAGTAGCACCAAGCCAATATTCATCTAAGATGATAATTTACTGGAGATAAATTTTAAGCAGACATTTGTCTCCAGTTCTCAGTCTTCACTGCATCCCATCTGCCTCACACACCCAGGTTTACCCCATCTTCTATCTGTAGCCATTTGAGCCTGAATTCCATACATCTGTTGTCTAAACCAGCATCTTGCCATCATGAGATTCTGTGTCTCAATCAGCTCCAGGGCCCACGAAGACTTTGCAAGTTGTTATGCTTTTAATTGCAAATAATTTCATGTTCTTCCTGGAAGCAGGCCTGACATATATTATAAATCTGAGTAATATTAACTTGGCAAACAGAGACCTGGAACAAAAACCCATATACAGCTGGAGAAAACTCAATTCTTCCTTTCTTTTGACTGTTTTGAAGCCTGTAAATATTACAAGAGCCAGCTGTAATAAAAATGATCTGACAGTCGCTTTTTATTTTTTTATATCATGATAATCAAACTAAAAACTACCAATCAGTGTCTTTCTTATAGAAAACTGTTCAAATTTTCCACTGGGAGAATTAAGGAGACAAGAGAAAAGCAGTAATGGTGAAGAGAAAGGAATTAATTGCAATAAGAGGAACAACTTCATCAGGGAGTTGGAGAGGTTTGCTAAAATTTGATAAAGGATGGGGCTCCAGGGTGCCTTAATCAATTAAGAGTCCAACTCTTGATTTCAACTCAGGTCATAATCTCTCAGTTTGTAGGATAGAGCCTCCACATCCGGCTCTGTGCTGACAATGCAGAGCCTGCTTGGGATTCCCTCTCTCTCTCTGCCTCTCCCCTGGTCTCTCTCTCTCTCTCTCTCTCTCTCTCTCTCTTTCTCTCTGTCTCCCTCTCTCAAAATAAATAAATAAGCATTTTTTAATTGATAAAGGAAAGAACCAATGATGATGTTAAATTCATCATAATTGATGATAGATTAACTCACTAAGTGATTCTTGTTTGAATCAACTCAGGGAACTTGAACATGAAATCAAGGACTCTGTCTGAATCATGGATCAACCACTTACTACATGTATAAACTTGAGAAGGTCTTTAACCTTTATGCTCTTGGTTTACTCATCTGTAATATGAAAATAACAATATCATAATATTCTTTTCATAGGGTTATCTTGAAAATTACAAGAGATTATACCTACAAAAGTTAAACTGTTATCCCATAGATAATTAATAATAGTAACATGGAATAATAGGAATAATGGTAACATTTCTCAAGCTTGCAACGTATGAAGTGCTTTATGTGCATTGCTTTATTTTATATTCATATATAATCTCTGAGGTCGTTAATATCACTGCCCCATTTTGCAGAGTAGAAAACTAAAGCCTATGATGACTTCATCCTAAGGCCAAGTCCACATCCCCAATACATGGTAGAACTAGGACTTGAAGTCAGAACTCACTGGTTCCAAAGTTCATGATCACTAAACTATCATACAACACTGCCTGTATTATTGTAAGTAGCTATGCATATAATCCCTTTGTAGTTATCACTCCCAATGCCTGGCACATACCGGGCACTCACTAAATGTTTACTGAGTGAAGAGAAAAGGGGGAGCTAACAGTTATTCACCAAAACCACTGCCAATCCTGATCAGTCAGAATGATAGAGGGGAGGAAAGATTGAGGGTTCATCCCCAGGGGTCATCTTTATAAGCTGAAGTGTCCTTTTAATTAAGAAAAAAAAAAACTTCCTAGAACCTTAAAAGCATTAATAACCTAGTTTTATGCCAATATAGAAAGTCTGATTTTGGTGCTCACAAGAACAGTCTTGGCTTTTCAGTCCTTACTAGCTACAACCTGGCATTCAGAGCAATTGAAAGCAAACAATACTCACCTCCACACACAGTTTTCAGTCTGGTGTGTTAAAAGTCATGTTCTTGTCATGCTCTTTATCATCCACTTAAAGTCCTAGTGTGGGTGTGAGATCTGAACTCTTGGGGAGAGGAGAAGGGAAGCTATGTTAGGGCTGTCTCAGACACACAGGTCCCTTTTCCCTGCTATAAACAAAATCACTGCCAAAGCAGAAAGATGCATAACAGAGTTTTCTCCTTGCCAAGACTATCAAACCTTCAAATGGAGTAAAATGTATCTGCCACACAGCAAGTTAGGACCAAAGATGCAAAGTGGGATTTGGCAAAAACTGCCAGCACCTTCCTTTGCTTCTCTTACTATTACTGTTTTCTGCTCTAGCCCACAAACTACTTGGTTTTGTCCTGCTTTCAGAAATGCTTATATGCACCCAAATCATGTACTTATCCTCTTTTCATTTCCTTACTGGAGGGGTGGGGGGGCCAATAAATTATCTTGAGTCTTAAAAAAAAAAAAGGGAAGGGACATCTGTGCAGCTCAGCTGCTTAAGCATCCGAGTTTGGCTCAGATTATCTCAAGGTTTGTGAGTAGACCCCCACACTGAGCTCCTTGCTGTCAGCACGGAGCCTGCTTCAGATCCTCTGTCTTCCTCTCTCAAAAATAAATAAACATTTTTTTTAAAAAGGGGTTCTGTAATGGACCAACGGTAATGTATATCTAGTATGGTTAGGGTTTCTATTAGCTAAATCGGTTTCTGGCACCTCTCAGCTGAAATCCTGTCCATTGTGCCCAAAGACCCAGAAGACATTGATTTGACCTGGTGGCTGGGAGTTCTTTCTGCCTGTCCAAAAGACTTAGTTCGTAGTTGCAGGCAGCTTTTATAGCAAGTGCCTAGGGAGCTTTGAGAAACGTGGTGTCCCCACGTTTAAAAGCCACTGCAAACTTCACTTGTTTACTCTGCAGAAACATCTCTGGAGGAAGAGCCCCAAAGTGATCAATTATTGTAAGATAGTGAGGGGCTTAGGAATAAGGTAAAAGTAGCATAGGGGGATGGAGCTACTGAGGCACTAAAGCCTATTTCTCCACATCTCCTCTGAAGTTAAAAAATGTCTATATTAAGAAACATGTTATTAAATGCTTGGTGCATTTATGCAGAATTTTATTAGTTTGAATATGAAGAATAAAGCAGACACTGTTGGAGAACAAAAGAAAAGGAAAAGCCAAAAATCAAATGAGGCAGATTCCTTATTTGTAATAGTGTGTCATTTTACTACTACTACTACTACTAAGTATGGTATTTATAGCAGTGATTTTTTGGTTGCATTTACACAAATAAGATAGTTTGGAGGAGTAACAATAAAACAAAGCTAGTTTGCAAAATGTTTTCTGTTACATTATTCAATTTACCCAATAAAAATTATCATGATCTTCAATAATACAATAATTTCCTCTGTATTGAGGCTATTTACTCACTATGCAGACATCTTGTTTTCAAAAACTCAGTTGTATCCAGTCAATTAGTATTTTCAGTTTAAAAAGTAAAAGGCCCAGCTAAACATCACCTTATAATGTGACCCAGCAATCGCATTACTAGATATTTACCTGATTTCAAACCTTACACCCACGCAAAAAACCTGCATGTGATTGTTGATACCAGCTTTTATTGTTAATCACCCAAAACTAGAAGTAAGCAACATGTCCTTCAATAGGTAAATGATAAGGAAACTGGTACATCCATATTTAGCAATTTTTTTAAGGCCAGCAAGCCAAACAAAAAAATGGATGAAGCTTAAGTTAATATGGCTAAGTGAAAGAAGCCAGTCTTCATTAAATTCTCCAAGCAGGCTCTCACCTTGAAATGGGAGTCTTCTCCTCATAGAATCTTCAAATGCAACAAAAAGTCTGGGTGTGACATCCATGACGACTTTATAAGTGGAGAGGTTTTAATCCTAGTAAGAGCATCTCACAGTTTGGGAATTCTGCTGTTACTGTTGATCAGCATCAAAGAGCAGAGGGTTGGGTACCTGCAGAGAAAAAGACCCTGATGCCCTGTCAAGTAAAATTCTCATGTAAATACCAAGAGTATAATGAAGAAAGAATTGCCTGAATAAATAAAAACAGAACACGCCCAAGACAGAAGATAGTTTGTGAGGCTTTCTTCGCTTCTCATAAATTGAACATTATTCTCTGTTGATGGGGGGGGGGGGGCACTTCTTCTAAGCGCTGTGGTTCCCACAAGGTTACTGAGGCTAGCGGCTGGAGAGATCCAACGTGGAGGACAAGTAGGGAGACCCAAAGTTCCCTCTCCTCTCAAACACAGCAGTGTTGAGGACAGAGGACTTGGAATTCCAAGAGTCGGAGCTGCAGAGTGACAGAGACATCTCCAGAGGCCCATGGGAACAACCTGGTCAGCTGTAGGTGCATGATGCGTGATTGCCAACTGGGAAAGATAAAATGGGCAGCATAGGCATGGAGGGGAGGGAGCCCCTTTTGTGGAGAGACAAAAGGAAGAGAAAGAGAGGCTGTGGAAGTGTAGTATTGTATTTGGATAAGAGAAAAACCGTGGACCAGGAATTGGAAAAAAATGGAGAAAGATATAATGTCTAACTGCAGGGCTTTCTCCAGACGGGGCCAGCTGCCTTGTTTGTGCGCCTGGGGAGGAGGGGAGCCAGCCCTGGGCTAGGTAACTAGCTCATAAGTGCAGTCCAGTGTGGGAAAGCAATCCCCTCCCTCCAGTGCTGTGGGAAGAAGGTAAATAACCGTTCAAAGGACAAAGACTGCCTGTGCCCACCAGCCAGAGGCCCTTTATTGGTGGGGTGGAGCAGCACTTTCCTGAACCAAGAAATGTGGAGGGGGATCCCTTAAGACATCAGGATTTGAATCCCAGCCAAGCACTAAGGAGGCATGGGAGCCGACAGAATGGGACAAACCACCTCCTTTGTGCACGCCCGGCACTGTGAGGAGCCAAAGGCCCTTCATCATTGGGGGAGTGGCACTTCCCAGGAACCGGAGTGCATGGAGCAGGATCCTTTAAGACATCGGGGTTTGAATCCCAGAGGATTGCCAGGGAGACAATGGAGACTGGAGCAAAAAAAAAAAAACAAAAAACAAAACAAAACAAAAAACACGGCCCACTTGCACCTGTGCAGCACTGTGAGGATGGCCTGAACAGGGTTTGGGACACCCAGTCTGGGGAGAAGAGACTGGGGTGTTGGCATTTTTCTTGCCATCACCAACAAGGTGGGGCTTCAGGGAACAAACAAGGGGGCACAGTGGAGGCGGGACCCGCCTACACAAGACCACGCCCCTCCACAGCTGGTAACTGTGTATCTACCAGAGCCGGATTGACGCTGACCAAGCAGACAGCCCCTCCTCCAGACCAGCACTGCCACTGGTTCCAAGAAACCCAGAGGTTTTGCATTTTCTGATCTAATTCTTGGACAAATCTTACTATATATTTTCTCCCTTTCTCCTTATTTCTCCCTATCTCTTGTCTGGTTATTCTGGCTATTGGTTTGTTTAAGCAGACATATTTAATCTATTCGTTTTACACCTGTTCTCCTTTATTTTCCTCTCTCTCTCTGGATTAAGCCATATAGTTTCTCTGCCTGGTCAATTTTCTTTTATTTTCTTTTTTCCAGCCTCTGTCATTTCTCTCTTTTTATGGGATAAGGCCTTTTCCACCACCACCAACCCCCATTTTTTTAAAATTTTTTTTTCCTAGGGTTACTTCAATGAACAAATCAAAAAACACCTGGTGGAGGGTCCAAACAATCACTACGAGTAGGGAGATAAAGCAACCAGAGTCACAACAACACAGAGCAAGTAACACACTCCAAAAAACACCTCCTGAAGGGTCAGGACCTGGACAGTTTATGATGCCTCTTTAATATAGTAGTGTTCACAGGTGCAGGACACATAACAAGTTTTTAAAACATATAAGGGACAGAAAACAGGCCAAAATGGTGAAATGAAAGAATTCTCCTCAAAAAAATTCCAGGAAGAAATGACAGCTACAAATTGCTCAAAACAGATATAACCAATATAACTGAGCAAGAATTTAGATTAATAGTCATAAGATTAATATCTGGGCTTGAAAAAGGATAGAAGACAGAAGAGAAACTATTGCTGCAGAGAACAAGGAACTAAAATATAGTCATGATGAATAAATAAATATTGAAGTGAGGTGCAAAATAAACTAAATGTGTTGACAGCAAGGATTGAAGAGGCAGAGGGGAGAAAAGTGAAATAGAAGATAAAATGATGGAAAAAGATGAAGCTGAAATAAAGAAAGATTTAAAAAATTCTAGAACACAAGAGGAGAATTAGAGAACTAAGTGATTTAATGAAACATAATAATATCCATATCATAGGAGTTCCAGAAGAGAGAGATTAAGGGAAACAGAAGATAAATTATCGAAAATTATGAAGCGGGGAAAAAGAGAAATAAAAAACTAGTAGACCACAAGGGAGAATCAGAGATAATAATATCCATATCCTAGGAGTTTTGGAAGAAGAAGAAGAGATAGAAAGGGACAGAAAGTATACTTAAACAAATCATAGCTGAGAACTTCCCCAATCTGAGGAAAGAAGACATTGAAATCCAGGAGGCAGAGAACTCCCTTCAGATGTAACAGGAACCAATCTTCTCCATGACATATCATAGTGAAACTGGCAAAATACAAAGATAAAGAGAGAATTCTGAAAGCAGCTAGGGACAAATGGGCCTTAACCTACAAGGGTAAACACATAAGGGTAGTAGCAGACCCGTCAACTGAATTTGGCAGGCCAGAAGGGAGTGGCAGGAAATATTCAAGGTTCTGAATAGGAAAAATATGCAGCCAAGGATCATTTATCCAGCAAGGCTGTCATTCAGAATATAAGGAGAGATAAAGGTTTTCCTACATAAACAAAAATTGAAGGAGTTCATTAACCATTAAACAAGCCCTACAACAGATCCTAAGGTGGACTCTGTGAGTGGAATGTTGCAAAGACTACAAAGGACCAGAGACACACCACAAGCATGAAGCCTACAGATAACACAATGACACTAAATCCATATTTTTCAATAAAACGCTAAATATAAATGGACTAAATGCTCCAAAAACACGTATCAAAGTGGATAAAAAACAAAGCCCATCTATATGCTGTCTACAAGAGACCCATTTTAGGCCTGAAGCCACCTTCAGATTGAAAGTGAGGGGATGGATAACCATCTATCATGCTACTGGAAGTCAAAAGAAAGCTGGAGTAGCCATATTTATATCAGACAAACTAGATTTTAAACTAAAAACTGTAACAAGAGATGAAGAAGGGTATTATATAATAATTAGAGTCTATCCATCAAGAAGAGGTAACAGCGATAAATGTTTATGCACACAATTTGCAAGCACCCAAATATATACATCAATTAATCATGAATATAAGCAATCTTATTGATAAGAATATAGTAATTGCAGGTGATTTTAATACTCCACTTACAACAATGGACAGATCATTGAGGCAGAAAATCAATAAAGAAACAATGGCCATGAATGATACACTGGACCAGATGGACTTGACAGATATATTCAGAACTTCTCATCCTAAAGAAGCAGAATACACATTCTTCTCAAGTGCACATGGAACATTCTCCAAGATAGATCACATACTGAGTCACAAAACAGCCCTCAATAAATATAAAAGAATTGAGATCATACCATGCAAATTTCCAGATCACAATGATATGAAACTGGAAATCAACCACAGGAAAAAGGTTGGAAAGCCTCAAATCCCTGGAGGTTAAAGAAAGTCCTACTAAAGAATGAATGGGTCAACCAGTCAAAGAAGAAATTTTAAAAATATATGGAAGCAAATGAAAATTGAAATACAACAGTTGAAACCCTTTGGGATGCAGCAAAGCAGTCCTAAGAGGAAAATACATTGCAGTCCAGGCCTATCTCAAGAAACAATAAAAATCCCAAATACAAAATCTAACAGCACACCCAAAGGGCCTATGAGCAGAATAGGAAAGAAACCCCAAGGCCAGCAGAAGAAGAAAAATAATAAAGAGCAGAGCAGAAGTAAACAATATAGAATCCAAAACAACAGTAGAACAGTTCAGTGAAACTAAGAGCTGGTTTTTTGAAAAAATAAAGCAAGTTGATAAACCCCTAGCCAGACTTCTCAAAAAGAGAGAGAACCTAAATAGATAAAATCACAAATGATATTAGACATATCACAACCAACCCATCAGAAATACAAACAATTATCAGAGAATATTATGAAAAATTATATGCCAACAAACTGGCAAATGGACAAACCAGAAGAAATGGACAAATTCCTAGACACACACACACACTACCAAAACTCAAACAGAAAGAAATAGAAAAATTTGAACAGACACATAACTAGTAAAGAAATTGAATCAGTTATCAAAAATCTCCCAACAAATAAGAGTCCTGGTCCAGATGGATTCCCAGGGGAATTCTACCAGACATTTATTTATTTATTTATGTATTTATTTATGTATTTATGTATTTATTTATTTATTTTTAAATTTACATCCAAATTAGGTAGCATATAGTGAACAATGATTTCAGAGTAGATTCCTTAGTGCCACTTATCCCTTTTACCCCATCCAGCCTCCCAAAAACCCTCCAGTAACCCTCAGTTTCTTCTCTCAGTTGCCTTTTAGTTTTGCTGATTGTTTCCTTTGCTGTGAAGAAGCTTTCTATTTTGATGAGGTCCCAATAGTTCATTTTTGCTTTGGTCTCCCTTGCCTCTGGAGACGTGTTAAGAAGTTGCTGTGGCCAAGGTCAAAGAGGTTTTTGCCTGCTTTCTCCTCGAGGATTTTGATGGCTTCCTGTCTTACATTGATGTCTTTCATCCATTTTGAGGGTTTTTTTGTGTATGGTGTAAGAAAGTGGTCCAGGCTCATTCTTCTGCATGTCGCTGTCCAGTTTTCCCAGCACCACTTGCTGAAAACACTGTCTTTATTCCATTGGATATTTGTTCCTGCTTTGTCAAAGATTAGTTGGCCATACATTTGTGGGTCCATTTTTGGGTTATCTATTCTGTTCCATTGATCTGTATGTTCTTGTCCCAGTACCATACTGTCTTGATGATTACAGCTTTGTAATACAGTTTGAAGTCCGGGATTATGATGTCTCCTGCTTTGGTTTTCTTTTTCAAGATTGCTTTGTCTATTCTGGGTCTTTTCTGGTTCCATACAAATTTTAGGATTGTTTGTCCTAGCTCTGTGAAGAATGCTGGTGTTACTTTGATAGGGATTGCATTGAATAGTAGATTGCTTTGGGTAGTATCGACATTTTAACAATATTTGTTCTTCCTATCCAGGAGCATGGAATCTTTTTCGATATTTTTTTGTGTCTTCTTCAATTTCCTTCATAACCTTTCTATAGTTTTCAGTGTATAGATTTTTCACCTCTTTGGTTAGATTTATTCTTAGGTATTTTATAGTTTTTGGTGCAACTGTAAGTGGGATCGATTCCTTGATTTGTTTCTGTCGCTTCATTGTTGGTGTATAGGAATGCAACTGATTTCTGTGTGTTGATTTTATATCCTGCAACCTTGCTGACTTCATGAATCAGTTCTAGAAGTTTTTTGGTGGAATCTTTTGGGTATTCCATATAGAGTATCATGTTATCTGAGAAGAGTGAAGTTTGACCTCCTCCTGGCTGTTTTGGATGCCTTTTATTTCTTTGTGTTGTCTGATTGCAGAGGCTAAGACTTCCAATACTATGTTGAATAACAGTGGCGAGAGTAGACATCCCTGTCTTGTTCCTGACCTTAGGGGGAAAGCTCTCAGTTTTTCCCCATTGAGGATGATATTAGCATTGGGTCGTCCATATATGGCTTTTATGATCTCGAGGTATGCTCCTTCTATCCCTACTTTCTTGAGGGTTTTTATCAAGAAAGGATGCTGTATTTTGTCAAATGCTTTCTCTGCATCTCTTGAGAGGATTATATGGTTCTTGTCCTTTCTTTTACTGATGTGATGAATCACATTGATTGCTTTCTGGGTACTGAACCAGCCCTGCATCCCAGGTATAAATCCCACTTGGTCGTGGTGAATAATTTTTCAAATGTAGTATTGGAGCCGGTTGGCTAATATCTTGTTGAGGATTTTTGCATCCATGTTCATCAGGAAAATTGATCTATTGTTCTCCTTTTTAGTGGGGTCTCTGGTTTTGGAATGAAGATAATGCTGGCTTCATAGAAAGAGTTTGGAAGTTTTCCTTCCATTTCTATTTTTTGGAACAGTTTCAAGAGAATAGGTGTTAACTCTTCCTTAAATGTTTGGTAGAATTTCCCCGGAAAGCCATCTGGCCCTTTGGCTCTTGTTTTTTTGGCAGACTTTTGATTACTAATTAAATTTCCTTACTGGTTATGGGTCTGTTCAAAATTTTCTATTTCTTCCTGTTGCAGTTTTGGTAGTGTATATGTTTCTAGGAATTTGTCCATTTCTTCCACATTGCCCATTTTATTGGCATATAATTGCTCATAATATCCTCTTATTATTGGTTTTATTTCTGCTGTGTTGGTTGTGATCTCTCCTCTTTCATTTTTGATTTTATGTATTTGCATCCTTTCCTTTTTCTTTTTGATCAGACTGGCTAGTGGTTTATCAATGTTGTTAATTCTTTCAAAGAACCAGCTTCTGGTTTCATTGATCTGTTCTACTGGGTTTTTTTGTTTGTTTGTTTTGGTAGCATTAATTTCTGCTCTAGTCTTTACTATTTCCTGTCTTCTGCTGGTTTTAGGTTTTATTCGCTGTTCTTTTTCCAGCTCCTTAAGGTGTAAGGTTAGGTTGTGTATCTGAGATCTTTCTTCCTTCTTTAGGAAGGCCTGGATTGCTATATACTTTCCTCTTATGACCGCATTTGCTGCATCCCAGCGGTTTTGGGTTGTGGTGTTATCATTTTCAGTGTCTTCCATATACTTCTTAATTTCCTCTTTAACTTCTTGGTTAGCCCATTCATTCTTTAGTAGGATGTTCTTCAGTCTCCAAGTATTTTTTACCTTTCTAAATTTTTTCTTGTGGTTGATTTCGAGTTTCATAACATTGTGGTCTCAAAATATGCATGGTATGATCTCGATCTTTTTGTACTTACTTAGGGCTGATTTGGGTCCCAGGATATGGTCTATTCTGGAGAACATTCCATGTGCACTGGAGAAGAATGTGTATCCTGCTGCTTTAGGTCAAAATGTTCTGAATATATCTGTTAAGTCCATCTGGTCCAGTGTGACATTCAAAGCATTGTTTCCTTGTTGATTTTTTGATTAGATGATCTGTCCATTGCTGTGAGTGGGGTGTTGAAGTCTCCTACTATTATGGTATTACTATCGATGAGTTTCTTTATGTTTGTGATTAATTGATTTATATATGTGGGTACTGTCACATTTGGCACATAAATGTTCACAATTGTTAGGTCTTCTTGGTGGATAGACCCCTTGATTATGATATAATGCCCTTCTGCATCTATTGATACAGTCTTTAAAGTCTAGATTGTCTGTTATAACTATGGCTACTCCGGTTTTCTTTTGTTGACCATTAGCATGGTAGATAAGAATCCCCATATTTTCAATCTAAATCTTTAGGTCTAAAGTGGGTCTCTTGTAAACAGCATATAGATGGATCTTGTTTTCTTATCCATTCTGTTGCCCTATATCTTTTGATTGGAGCATTGAGTCCATTGACATTTAGAGTGACTACTGAAAGATATGAATTTATTGCCATTATGATGCTTGTACAGTTGGAGTTTGTGGTGGTGTTCTTTGGCCTTTACTAATCTTTGTTTCTTTTGGTATTTGTTTGTTTGTTTGTTTATATTTTCATCTTTTCTCCCCTCAGAAAGTCCCCCTTAAAATTTCTTGCAGGGCTGCTTTAGTAATCACAGACTCCTTTAATTTTTGTTTGTCTGGGAAACTTTTTATCTCTCCTATTTTGAATGACAGCCTTGCTGGATAAAGCATTCTTGGCTGCATATTTTTCTGATTCAGCACATTGAATATATCCTGCCACTCATTTCTGGCCTCCCAAGTTTCTGTGGATAGTTCTGCTACAAACCTGATCTGTCTTTCCTTGTAGGTTAGGGACTTTTTTTTCCCTTGTTGCTTTCATGATTCTCTCCTTGCCTGAGTATTTCGTGAATTTGACTATGATAAGCCTTGTTGATAGTCGGTTTTTGTTTAATCTAAAGGGGGTCCTCTGAGCTTCCTGGATTTTGATGTCTGTGTCTTTCCCCAGGTTAGGAAAGTGTTCCACTATTTTTGCTCACATAACCCTTCTACCCCCATTTCTCTCTCTTCCTCTTCTGGGACCCCTATGATTCTGATGTTGTTCCTTTTTAATGAGTCACTGATGTCTCTAATTCTTAAATTGTGCTCTTTTGCCTTAATCTCCCTCTTTTTTTCTGCTTCATTATTCTCTGTGTCTTCTATCTCACTGATTCTCTGTTCTGCCTCATCCATCCTTGCTGCTGCAGCATCCACCCGTGATTGCAGCTGTTATAGCATTTTTTATTTCATTCTGACTAGTTTTTACTTCATTTATCTCTGCAGAAAGGGATTCTAATCTATTTTCGACTCCAGCTAGTATTCTTATTATCATGATTCTAAATTCTGGTTCAGATATCTTGCTTGTATCTGTGTTGGTTAAATCCCTGGCTGTCGTTCCTTTGTGCTCTTTCTTTTGGGGTGAATTCCTTCATTTTGTCATTTTGAAGGGAGAAAAGGAATTAATGAGGTAGAAAAATTGAAATAAAAAAATTAAAATTAAAAAAATATTAAAATTAAACACACACACACACACACACACACACGAAATTGAATAAATGATGCTAGATCCTATGTGTGTTTTGGTCTAGGTGTTGAAAGTGGTTTGACAGATTAGAGGGAAAAAAAAGGGGAAAGGAAAAAAAGGAAATCGTTTGAGAATTTGAAAAAATGAATACACTGAAGTAGATTAAAATGAGATGATGGGAGTAAAATAGAATTTGAAAAAATTTACACAAATGTAAAGAATATAGTAGAAAAATTAAAGAAAAATATTTTTAATAAAAATTTTAAAAAATGAATTTTTTCTCTTTCTGTATTCAAGAAAAAGAAATGAAAAAGAAAAAAGAGAAAAAATAAAAAGGAAATCATTTGAAAATTTAAAAAAGTGAGTACTCTGTAGTAGACTAAAATAAAATGATGGAAGTAAAATAAAATTTGAAAAGTTATACATAAAAGTAAAAAATATAGTAAAAAAATAAAGAAAAATATTTTAATAGAAATTGAAAGTAAAAATGAAGTTTTTCTCTTTCTGACTCAAGAAAAAAAAGAAAAAAGAAAAAGAATGTAAAAAAAAAAGGAAATCGTTTGAAAATTTGAAAAACTGAATACACTGAAGTAGACTAAAATAAAATGATGGAAGTAAAATAGAATTTGAAAAAATTTACACAAAAGTAAAAAATATAGTAAATAAGTTAAAAATATTTTTAATAAAAATTGAAAATAAAAATAAATTTTTCTTTTTCTGTATTCAAGAAAAAGAAAACAAGTGAAAAAGAAAAAGAAAGAAAGAATTGAATACATGGACCTGCTAACAGATTGAAATAGGACCAAAATTACTTTGTTTTCCCTAGAAGTCAGACTATGAAGCACTTTATAGTCCTTAAACTAAGCAAGCGGTGAGACTTGTGTTCTTGAAGATCGAGATTGGCCCATTTGGGCAGGGCTCAGTGTAACGGCTCCGTTCTCCACTAGATGGCTCTGCTAGCCTACTGGGGTGGAGTGTTGTGGCATTCGTAGGTGGGAAAGCACATGTGCAGAAGCAGTGAAAATGGCACCACCCAGCTACCCAGTCTCTAGTACTGGAACTCTGCTCTCCCCGCTCAGCAATTGCACACCCTTCCTTTGTCTTCAGCTTTCATCCACTCCCCGGTTTTTGTGAAAAAAAGCCCCAGGTAGTTCCTGTCTCCCAAGTTTTGTCTCAGATGCGGCTGTGTTCCCCGGCCCCTTACTTCTGAAGGACTGCAGCTTTGACACATCCCGCCCCTCTGTGAGAGGGTCTCACCAAGCAAAGTCCTAATGTCAGCTGCAACCAGGAACGCTTGCTGGACCCTGTTGCTGCCAGTACCTGAGACTACAGCCAGGTGCCAGCCTGCCCCAGAAAAAGTTCTTGAGATAGTGTAGCAGCAGCTTTCAGGGATTATGAAAAATCACAACACACATCTGGCACCAGGCTTCACCCTTAACAACCTTTTTCCAGCACCAGCAAATGTGGCCATTCTCTGGGATCTGCTGGGATCAGGTGGCTTCAACAGTCTCTACCAAATGTCCTTCCAGCAGTGTAACCACTTGTCCCTGTGTGGCCCAATAACCTCCCAGACCCCACTCTGCTCCTGGGGATTCACCCTTCCCACCAGAGCACCGCCAGGTATCAAGCTGCAGAGTTGCAGCCTTTGTGCTCCCCTTGTTTACAGTCTTAATGGAATTTAAACCCTTTCTTTTCTCCTTTCTCCTTTTTCCCTTTTTAGTTTAGTCCCTGCAGCTGTTTCCAATTTTCCACTTTCTCTCCAGCTGTTTTTGGGGAGGGGTGCTTTTCCAGTATTTTCTCCCACCCACCCCCCCAATCTCTGTCCTCTCTCCACCTGCAAATGCACCTCCCTGCCTGCCGTGGCTTCTCACTCCCCAAGTTCACCTCTCCATGCTGCATACCTGCTGAATTCTGTGGTTCAGGTTGTTCAGATTGTTGTGTTAATCCTCCAGTCAGTTTTCTAGGTGTGCAGGATGGTTTAGTGTTGGTCTGGTTGTATTTCATGGATGCGAGACACACAAAAAACTTCCATGCTGTTCCGCCATCCTGGCTCCTCCTCATCTCTACCAGATATTTAAAGCAGAGTTAATACCTATCCTTCTCTAGCTGTTCTGGAAAAATAGAAATGGAAAGAAAGCTTCAGAACTCATTCTACGAAGCCAGCATTACCTTGATTCCCAAACCAGACAGAGACCCTACAAAAAAAGGAGAATTACAGGCCAATATCCCTGATGAACATGGATGCAAAAATTTTCAACAAGACACTAGCAAATTGAATTCAACAGCACATAAAAAGAATTATTCACCATGATCAAGTGGCATTCATTCCTGGGATGCAGGGTTCAATATTTGCAAATCAATCAGTGTGATACATCACATTAATAAAAGAAAGGATAAGAACCATATGATCCTGCCAATAGATGCAGAAAAAGCATTTGACAAAATACAGCATTCTTTCTTAATAAAAACCTTCAAGAAAGTTGGGACAGTAAGAACATACCTAAACATCATAAAAGCCATATATGAAAAGCCCACAGCTAGTATCATCCTCAATGGGGAAAAACTGAGAGCTTTCCTCCTGAGATCAGGAACACAACAGGCATGTCCACTCTCACCACTATTGTTTAACAGTGTTTAAAGTCCTAGTATAAGCAATCAAACAATAAAATGAAATAAAAGACATCAAAATTGGCAAAGAAGAAATCAAATTTTCACTTTTTGCAGATGACATGATACTCTACATGGAAAACCTGAAAGACTCCACCAAAAGTCTGCTAGAACTGATACATGAATTCAGCAAAGTTTCAGGACACAAAATTAATGTACAGAAATAGGTTGCATTTCTGTACACCAATAATGAAGCAACACAAAGAGAAATCAAGAAATCAAACCATTTACAATTGTACCAAGAACCATATTCCCTGCTGACGTATAATATTTAGATAACTACACCCAACAAAAAAATGTTTATATCCACACTCTTTTGTATGTCTGGGATATTAGTTAGCATATTGATAGCCCAAAACAAGAGAAACAAGGGAAAAATAAAAACCGATGCTTTGATTTGATCTCTGCTAGGTGGCAGTTGCTGGGACTGGTGGTAATGACCTGGAATATATTCAGTAAATATGTTAGGCAAATCGAAAATTCTTTTTTCCCTTGGGAAACATATTATACCCATCATCCAGAATATTTTGTAATCTAAAAGAATATTTTGGCTCTGGGTTCTCCTAAAATTTTTAATTAACATATTAGCCAAGGTCCACATAATCCCATTTGTGGAGTTCTTTGTTAAGCATGAATTAATAAGATATTAGTATAGATCACAAGCATCAATGAGTTACCGCAAAACCAAAACTATGTAGCATAGAAAAAAATTCTGAATATCACATCACTTAAAATCATTTTCTTGGTGATATTGTTAAAAAGGAAGTAAAAAACTAAGAAATAACAAAATACCTAAAATAGAATCAGTAATTGTCAGAGATAATTAATACAAACTTCTACTTCTGGCCATGATAGAGTAGTTTTAGAAAAGCCATACTGGAACCCAGTAAAGCTAAAAATAAAGCAAAACAAAATAAATCTTTGAAAAAACTGTTAATGACCAGTATTTGAAAAACCAAGATCATAGAGTAGAAAGAACTGCATGGTAATGGTCTAATAACTTATGAGAAACTTTTCCCCATGGGAATTATTCTAAACATTGACATGAGACAAAAACTATGGATGTATTGAAAACCTCTTTTAATGAGTAGAAAAGCCAGGAGAGCTTTTGGTGACCTCATAGCACCATAGAGACAAAATTGGAGGTCAAGCTCCTAAGACAGCCAGGATTTGAGTGACAGGAATTCCAAAACGTAGGATGACCCTGAAAAGTAATCCATATTTACCCTAAGGAATTAATCAGTTCTTGCAATGTTTTTTGTTTTGTTTTTTTATTTTTTTCTTAATGTTTATTTTTGAGAAAGAGAGAGAGAGAGCATGCACAAGTGGGAGAGGGGTAGAGAGAGAGGGAGACACAGAATCTGAAGCAGCTTCCAGGCTCTGAGCTGTCAACATAGAGCCCAACTCAGGGCTTGGACTCATGAACCACGAGATCATGACCTGAGCCAAAGTCGGACACTTAACTGACTGAGCCACAGTCAGTTCTTGCAATGTTTAAGGAAAGAGACTAAGAAGCTAAGTAGAAAGTAGCCACATGATTGAGAATAACGTTTGCCATTTCTATGGTACCTCAGGAATCAAATTTTTAGTTCAGTATTTATTAAAGAGAAGGGGCTTACTTTAAGAGTCTAGTATTTTATTTGTCTCTTTTTTTATTTGTACATTTGTTTTGTTTCTTAAATTCCACATAAGACTGACTTATTTCACTTATACTACCTAGGTCCATCCATGTTGTTACAAACTCTTAGTTTCAAACCTAGGAATGGGAAAACCCAGTTCATCTGGTATTAACTAGCTTACCCAAAGCATATTGAACTATGATGGTCAAAGAAAATTAACACTAATTTTTGGGAAATAAAATAAATCATATTCTGTGCATTTGCAAAATATCTTATTTTGATTGCTATAACCTTAAACAACTTAGTTATCCCAAATGATTCAATGAATAAATTTCTCTGATTTTACCTTACTTAGAGTTCTTAAAAATAATTGGCCTTAGAAAGTCCTTTAACTGTACTACATACTAAAACAAAATGTACAGAAAACCTATTTGGAAAACCTATTCATAAAATATAAATTAAAAAGTGTGTCCTATTTTTTAAAAAGATAAAAATTATATTAAATGTAAATACTGCTTTGGGTAGAACAGGTATTTTAACAGTATTTGTTCTTCATGAGCATGGAATATCTTTCCATTTTTTGGTGTCATCTTCAATTTCTCTCATCAGTGTTTTATAGTTTCCAGAATACAGATCTTTCACTTCTTTGGTTAGGTTTATTCCTAGGTATCCTATTGTTTTTGGTACAATTGTAAATGAGATTGATTCCTTAACTTATTTTGTATGCTTCATTATTGGTTTATAGAAATATAACAGATTTCTGTATACTGACTTTGTATCCTATGACTTTACTAAATTTTTGTATTAATTTTTTGGTGGAATCTTTCAGGTTTTCTATGTGCAGTATCATGTCAGCTGAAAATAGTGAAAATTTTACTTCTTCCTTGCCATTTTTGAATGTCCGTTATTTACTTGTGATCTCTGACTGCTGTGGCTAGTACTCCCAGTACTATGTTCAATAAAAATGGTGAGAGTGATATTCATGTCTTGTCCATGACCATAAAGGAAAAGCTCTCAGTTTTTCTCCATTGAGGATGATGTTAGCATGGGTTTTTTATAGATAGCTTTTATTATATTGAGGTATGTTCCCTTTAACCCTACTTTGTTGAGGACTTTTATCATAAATGGATGTTTTCCTAGTCAAATGCTTCTTCTGCATCTATTAAAATGTCTATACTACCCAAAGCAATCTACACATTTAATACAATCCCTATCAAAATACCAACCTTTTTCACAGAACTAGAACAAACAATCTTAAAATTTGTATGAAACCACAAAACATCCTACATAGCAAAAGCAATATTGAAAATGAAAGGAAAAGCTGGAAGCATCACAATTCCAGACTTCAAGTTACATTACAAAGCAGTAGTGATCAAAACAGTATCATACCGGCACAAAAATAGACACACAGATCAATGGAAGAGAATAGAAAACCCAGAAATGAACCCATACTATACAGCCAATTAATCTTTTACAAAGGAGGAAAGAACATCCAATGGAAAAGGGAATGTCTCTTCAAAAAAAATGGTGTTGGGAAAACAGGACAGCAACATGCAAAAAATGAAACTGGACTACTTTCTGACATCATACACAAAAATAAACTAAAAATGGATTAAAGACCTAAATGTGAGAGCTGAAACCATAAAAATCCTACAAGAGAACATCAGCAGTAACTTCTTTGACATCGGTCATAGCAACGTCTTTCCAGATATGTCTCCTGAGGCAAGGGAAACAAAGGCAAAAATAAACTATTGGGACTTCGTCAAAATAAAAAGCTTCTGCACAGTAAAAGAAACAATCAACAAAACTAAAAGGCAACCTATGGAATGTGAGAAGATATTTACAAATGACATATCTAATAAAGGGTTATTATCCAAAATATATAAAGAACTTATAAAACTCAAATAATCCCCCATATGAATAATCCAATTTAAAAATGGGCAGAAGATGAAGCACCTGTGTGGCTCAGTCACTTAAGTGTCTGACTTTGGCTCAGGTCATATGTCATAGTTCACAAGTTCGAGCCCCGCTTAATTGGATTCTGTGTCTCCCTCTCTCCCTCTGCCCCTCCACTGCTCATCCTCTCTCTCTTTCTCTCTCTCTCTCTCTCTCTCAAAAATACATCAACATTTTAAAAAGTAAAATAAATAAATAAATAAATATAAATATAAGTAGGCAGAAGATATGAAGAGAGATTTTTCCAAATCAACAGCACAAGAAATAACAAGTGTTGGCAAGGATATGGAGAAAGAGGAACGTTCTTACACGGTTGGCAAGTATGCAAACATATGCAGCCACTCTGGAAAACAGTATGGAGGTCCCTTAAAACTTTAAAAATAGAACTAACTTATTATCCAGCAATTGTACTACTAGGTATTTACCCAAAGGATACAAAAATACTAATTCAAAGTGATACATTCACCCCAGTGTTTATAGCAGCATTATCTACAATAGCCAAACCATGGAAACAGCACAAGTGTCCGCTGAGTGATGGATGGATAAAGATGTGGCAGATAGATAGATAGATAGATATAGATATAGATCTTATTCAGCTATAAAAAAAGAATGAAATCTTGACATTTGCAATGATGTGGATGGAGCTAGAGCAAATTATGCTAAAGGAAATAAGTAAGAGAAAGACAAACACCATATTATTTCACTCATATGTGGAATGTAAGAAACAAAGCAAATGCACAAAAAGGAAACAAAGAGAGAAAGGCAAACCAAGAAACAGACTCTTAATTACAGAGAGAACAAACTGATGGTTACCAGAGAGGGGCATGGGTTAAATAGTTGACAGGGATTAAGGAGGTCACTTGTGATAAGCACGGTTTAATATATGAAAATGTTGAATCACTAAATTGTACACCTGAAACTAATATTACACTGCATGTTAACTAACAAGAATTTGAATAACAATTAAAAAATAAAAGATAAGAACCTTGTTATCATTTCAGTAGATTCAGAAAAAACATCGGACAAAGTACAACATCTATCCATGATAAAAATCCTCAACAAATAGTAGGTTTAGAGAAGGGGCGCCTGAGTGACTCAGTCAGTTAAGCATCTGACTTCAGCTCAGGTCATGATCTCACAATTCATGGGTTTGAGCTCCACATTGGGCTCTGTGCTGACGGCTCAGAGCCTGGAGCCTGCTTTGGATTCTGTGTCTCCCTCTCTGCCCCTCCCCTGCTCATGCTCTGTCTCTCTCTGTCTCTCAAAAATAAATAAACATTAAAAAATTATAAAGTAAGTTTAGAGGGAACACATCTCAAATTAATATAGGCCATATACAAAAGACCCACAGCTAATGTCATTCTCAATGGGAAAAAACTGAGAACTTTTTGTCTATGGTCAGGAATATGACAGGGATGTCCACTATTTAACATAGTACTGGAAGTCTTAGCTTCAGCAATCAGACAACACCAAGAAATAAAAGGCATCCAGATCAGCAAGAAAGAAGTCAAACCTTCACTATTTGCAGATGATATAATATTCTATATAGAAAGCCCAAAAGACTCCACCAAAAAAAAAAAAAAACCTGCTAGAACTAATTGAGTAAAATCATGAATACAAAATCAATGTACAGAAATCTGTTGCATTTCTATACACCAATAATGAAACATCAAATCTGATTTTAATTTCTCAAGGCTTAGCTATGTCTAATTTTTCATCTTAAAATATATTTCTTACTTTTTAGGTTGTCCTGGCTGCACTCTAAAGATATAAGAAAGTCATGAGGAGAATGGTTTTTTTGCTTTTTTGTGGGTTTTTTTTGTTTTTTTAATGTTTACTTTTTAGAGAGAGAGAGAGAGACAAAGTATGAGCATGGAAGGTGCAGAGAGAGAGGGAGACACAGACTCTGAAGCAGGCTCCAGGCTCTGAGCTGTCGGCACAGAGCCTGATGTGGGGCTCGAACTCACGGACTGTGAGATCATGACCTGAGCCGAAGTCAGACGTTCAACCGACTGAGCTACCCAGGAGTCCCAGGACAATGTTTTAAATGGACATGATTTTGAAGATTTTCTCAATCTCTAAAATTGACCTTGGGTTACTTGGGAACTCAATGAGCTTTTTTGTTATACATATAAACTTTCATAAGACAGCCATTCAAAGGTCTGCAGACACGACCTCACCCATGTATTTTGCCAAATATCATGACAGATGGAATGTTGGCCTTCAGAATTAGACATATTTTTTTAAATAATTTTGGTTGTAAAGCTGTGATATTCTTTTAGTTTCCTGGGTCTTTTTGTGTGAACAATTTATTTTCTAAGTACCTTTCAGACCATTACTATCAGTCCTAGTAACTGTAAGTAGGCATAGCTCAAACTCAAAATCTTAACATGGATTCCCTATCTCAAGCTCAAAATTTTAACATGGATGCCCTATTTCCTTTTCTTATGGATCATCAACATGCCAATCTATATTAAGATGATTAAAACAACAGTAACCATAGCAGCACCACTAATATTAGTCCTTGGTATCACCATACTTATTGTAAAACCAAGCAGTTTGGACCTTACCAGGCATTGGCATTCCTAAATGCCATGTTCCTATGAGATTTCCTATGTATGTTCTTCATGACCTAGATCAGTGTCCACATGGTGATGCTCTTTTACAGACAGCACAAGGCAATCCAGCATGCCAATAGGACCAGTCTCCACAATAGGATTGTATGTGCTCCTGAAACCAAGGTTACTCACATGATCCTACTCCTGGTGATACATATATGAGAAAAGCATGAGACTAGAGATTACCACTGGTTTTCTCTCATCTTGATACCCATCCACCCTTGGATGCTGATTAAAACTGAAAGTACCATCTCCATACTGGTCTATGCGTATTCAAAGATGAGAAATCCCTTTTCAGAGGGACAGTAGTGATGTAATAGATATCCCACAGCCTTCTGCTGCAACTAAAGAGACTTTGTAATAATTTAGGAAAAAAAGAAAAAGTTCTTGGAAATGTTTTGAGTTTATTTACAACCACTATTTTACTAAGATAACATTCTGAGAATCAATTTAGAAGTATTCTATAAATTTTTTCTAGGCATAAAGTAATAGTTGAAAAGAATGCTTACAGTGTAACATATTTATAAAATTTAATGTATGAATTATACTTTTGTAAAATTAACGTGGAAACATAAGCTATCACGAAAATAAATATAATATAATAAAACTACTCTATGATCCAGAAATTGCACTACTAGGTGTTTACACAAAGGATACAAAAATACTGATTAAAAGGGATAAATGCTCCCTGATGTTTATAGCAGCATTATCAACAATACCCAAACTATGGAAGCAGCCCAAGTGTCCACTGATAAATGAATAAAGAAGATGTGGTATATATGTATACACACACACACACACACACACACACACTGGAATATTACTCAAACATAAAAAAGAATGAAATCTTGCCATTTGCAACAACGTGAATGGAGATAGAGAGTATTATGCTTAGCAAAATAACTCAGTCAAAGAAAGACAGATGCCATATGACTTCACTCATATGTGGAATTTAAGAAACATAACAAGGAACATGGGGGCAGGGGAAAAAGGCAAACCATATACGCAGACTCTTAACTAGAGAGAACAAACTGAGGCTTGCTGGAAGGAAGATAGGTGGGGTGATGGATTAAATAGGTGGTGGGTGTTAAGGAGTGCACTTGTGATGAGCAGTGGGTATTATATGTAAGTGATGAATCACTAAATCCCACACATGAAACTAATATTACACTGTATGCTAAGAAACTAATATTACACTGTATGTTAACTAACTGGAATTTAAATAAAAACTTGGGAAAAAAAAGAAAATTAAAAAACAAAAAGAAAAATGTGGGCAGGATAAACACAAAATTCAGGAGTTGTTACTTTTGGGAGTGGGCTTTAGAGTTGAGGTGGAAAGGGGATATGATCAGGAAGGATAACAAGGGGGATTTTATCTGGAACTTCATGTTTTACATTCTAAGAAGTTAGATCATGGGGCACCTGGGTGGCTTAGTCGGTTAAGCACCCAACTTCGACTCAGGTCGTGAGTTCACAGTTCGTGGTTTTGGACCTCATGTCCAGCTCTGTGCTGACAGCTCAGAGCCTGGAGCCTGCTTCAGATTCTGTGTCTCCCTCTCTCTCTGCCCTTCCCCTGCTCACGCTCTTTCTCTCAAAAATAAATACACATTAACAAAAAAGTTAGATCATGATGTATAGATATTTTATTAGTCAGGGTTCTCTAGAGAAACAGAACCAATAGGATATTTATCTTTGTATGTATATGTGTATATTTATGTATAAAAAAGATTTATTAGAAGGTATTATACCACATGACTATGGAGGCTGAGAAGTATCATGATCTACTGTCTGCAAGCTAGAGACCCAGGAAACCAGCGGCATAGTTTGAAGACAGAGAGTCAATAATGTAGATGCCCAGTCCAAGTCTGAAGGCATTAAGAATCAGGAGCAGTAAGTGCAGAAGACTGATGTCCCATTTCAGTACTCAAGCAGAGCAAATTCAACCTTCTACCACTTTTTTGTTCTATCCAGCACAAATGTATCCTTCAATGTATGGGATGATATCCACCCACACTGAGGAGGGCCATCAACTTTATCCAGCCAACCAATTCAAATGCAAATCTCTTCCAGGGATACCCTCTCAGACACACCCAGAAATAATACTTAACCAGATATCTGGGCATCCCTTAGCCCACTCAAGTTGACACAGAAAATTAACCATCACAGGTGTTTACTCCTTATAACTTTTGTCAATCTGAAATATTTTATGATTAATAAGCACTAAAATAAAACATTTCCTTCAATTTATCTACATTATCAGAATATTATTCACTTTATTATCCCATTTATTTTTTAAATTTATTTTTATTGAAATATAATTGACATGTAACATGGTACTTTTTGTGTTTTATCCATCTTATTCTCCTAAAAACCCTTTACCATAAGGGTTATTACTATTCTTATATTATAAATAAAAATGCTAACATTCAGAGAGGTAAATAGGTTGAAAAAGACAGCTCATGAAGACCCAGGTCCTCCTTGCAATATCACATAGTGTCTGAAGAACTTTGGGTCTGCCATCCCCTGGTTCTATCTCAGGTGGGGAGACTGAGTCCCACAGAGGGAGAAGCCCTACCTGGAACCCAGGTGCTTAGCTCCCAGTTCATTGATACCAGCTTGAGCATGATGGAGTATCCCACCTACACTCCAATGATGGGAAAGTGTGGCATTGGCCAAAGATGGAGTCAACTAGGGAGCTGAAGGCACTGATGAGGGCCCATGGGGTAGAGGACATACAGATCCTACCTGAGCTCTTTAAATCCAGGATTCATCACTTCAAACGTGGCCTCTGCATCTATCTGGTTGAAGACAGAGTCAAAGTGGGGCAAGGCTAGTCTCCCAGTGCTGACTCACGATTAGCTCATATCTCCAGGCCTTGTCACCACATTTAGCCACCAGTACAAGGTCTGCTGATCCCCCAGACACAGCATTATGTCTGATCAGTCTGCTTTGGGCACAGTCTACATCTTCCCGTTATTTTACAGCATCTTTTCTTATAACCACCTTTAACTCCAGCATAGTGTCTGCTAATCTCCCAATTGCTTACCACTCTGTGAGACCTTGGCTCCTGAACACTGTGCCCAGTGTCCTGACCTCCTTGGCCTGTGACCAAGGTCCCACCTTGTGGACAATGCTCTCGGCATTGGCTCAGCAACTCACTTTATCCCAACTCAGACCTGTAGGCTTGGTGTCAACTGAATACCTCTTTCAGAGAAAAAATTTTAAATCTGCCATCCCTGAAATGATATTTCTATAACATCTTTTTTTAATGTTTATTTATTTACTTTGAGAGAGGGGGTGGAGTGGCAGAGAGAGAGAGAGAGAGAGAGAGAGAGAGAGAATCCCAAGCAGGCTCCATGTTATCAGCGCAGAGCCAGACATGGGGCTCTATCTCACAAACCATGAGATCATGACGTGAACTGAAACCAAGAGCCAGACACTTACCTGACTGAGCCACCCAGGTGCCCAGATATTTCTGTAACATCTTGATTATAGGCCTATTTCTGGCCTTTGCCCAACCATGTTGGAGAAAGGCAGAATGTAAGAAAATATGCCTATCAAGGCTTTCCTCCCCCAGCCAGATCAACAATAAGAACTCTCAGCATTAATCCTCAGCACTGTCTTCTGGACAGACCTCCAATTACCACTCACTGGTTTCTGTCGGGTTTTTTCCTGGAAAAACAGGAGGCCACGTCTGCATTCCCCTGCAGCCAGCCTGGCCATGTGACTAATTTTGGCCAATGAGCTCTAAGCAGAATGTTGAGCATCTCTTCTGGGCCATCACTTGGGTAAATGCAAGGATGATGAGTGACCTCAACATCATGGCAATGTGAGTTGCTTCCTATGTCTCTCTTCTTCAATTTACAACTACTAAGTCATCCATAACCCAATGAAGGTTCTTCAGCATAACACACCAGGATCTTGGAGATATCCATACACCTGTACATCAGAAAGTGGGTGTATTGGATCTCATAAAGGCAACATAACTGGGGAAGTAGCCACAGAAGCCACCATGACTCCAGTAGGTTCCAGCAATAGTGGCACCCATGACCCTTGCCCTTTCCTGAACCAGCAACCTCTGCAGCAACAGCACCTGCCACTCTGAGGGCACAAGCAGTGACTGCAAGAGCACCAGTGAAACCTCTGCACAAGAGAGAGGAGGGTGGGAAGTGCAGGCTCCCAAATATATAGCTAGAAGGCAAATCAGAAAGGAAAAACCAAAAACTTGTGCTATAGTGCCATCTGCTAGAAAACAAAAGAAAGGCTTCCAATTGCCAACCTGTTGAACTGTTAGAATCAAAGTAAACAAAGCTTTACCTAAGTAAAAAAAAGTTGTTCACTGTTTCAAATGCACTGGTGGAGGCACCTCTATCTCATCAAACACCATGAAAAATCATAGTAATACTGTACCACAAAAAAAGGAAAGAAAATTATCCAGCAATCAAACTCAAAGTCACAGAATATTGGGATCTGATATAGTATTAAAAATAGCTCTGGGGGTGCCTGAATGACTCAGTTGATTAAACATCCAATTCTTAGTTTTGGTTCAGGTCATGATCTTGTGGTTTGTGGGACTGAATTCTTCCTGGGACTCCTCACTGACAGCAGGGAACCAGCTTGGGATTCTCTCTCTGTCCCTTACTCCCCCCCCTCTCTCTCTGTCCCTTCCCTGCTTGTTCACATTCTCTCACGTCTCTCTCTCTTTCTCTCAAAATAAATAAATAAATTCTTAAAAATAGCTCCTATGAAGAAATTGAATGAGCTACAAGAAAACTCAGAAATGCAGGTCAATGAACTCATAAATAAATAAAGAACAGGAGTACTTTACCAAAGAGACTGAAATTTTAAAGAAGAACCAAACATTAAAGAGTACATTATCATGATGAGCACTGAGTAATGTACAGAACTGTTGAATCACTATATAGTACACCTGAAACTAATATAACACTGTATAACCTGAAACTAATACACTGGAATTAAAATTAAAAACATAATTTTAAAAAAAGAACCAAACAGAAATTCTGGAACTGAATAATTCAATGCATGAGGTGAAGAATACATTCAAAAGCACAGAATAGAGCAGATCAGATGGAAGACAGAAAAAGTAATCTGGAAGATAAGAATCTAGAAATGATTCAGGAAGAAGAAGAGAGAGAAGTAAGATTTCAAAGAAGTGGAGAAACCCTATGAGAGCTATCACACTCCATTATAAGAGCTACCATAAAGGGGCACCTGGGTGGCTCAGTCGATTGAGTGTCCAACTTTGGCTCAGGTCATGATCTCACAGTTCGTGGGTTTGAGCCCCACATCGGGCTCTGTGCTAACAGCTCAGAGCCTGGAGCCTGCTTTGGATTCTATCTCCCTCTCTCAAAAGTAAATAAACATTTTTTAAAAAATTTTTTAAAAGAGGAGCTACCATGAAAATAATGGGTATACCTACCAGAAGAAGAGAAGTAGACGGGGGCCTTTTGTTTTTGGGAAACAATCCTAAAATATGTGTGGAACATATTGCAAAAGACTACAATTAGCCACAACAATCCTAGGAAAATAATAGTGAGGGGAGCTAAGATGGCGATGGATTCGGAGGATCCGAGGCTCCTCTCCTCCTGTGAACACTAGTAGATAACTACCAAATAATTCTAAATAAATACCCCAGAAATCAACCAGAAGACTAACAGAACAAACACCACAGCAATAGGGAGAGAAGAAGCCACATCAAAGAAGTTAGGAAGTGTGGAACCATGGTTTGCAAGAGAAACTGAATGGAGCCTGCGTGCTGCAGAGGGGATGGAGCCATGGTCTCAGAAAAAGGAGAGAGTATAGAGGGGAAGGAGCCATGGCGGCAGAGAAAGGAGAGAAAAGAACACAGAGGAATGCACAAGAACATTTCCCCAGAGCCATTAGCTGGGGAAATGAGAGGGGATAATTTTCATGAGTTCTTGCAACCTAGGGACTTAACACTGGAGCTTTAAAGGTCAGTAGGCTTTGCTGGGGTAGAGTCCAAAGGGTACTAGTCTCCTCCTGGAGAGAAGGCAGACAACCAGGGTCAGCCTGGAAACAGCATTCTGAAGAATCCCTGGGTCAGAGGGGAGATTATTCACTCCTCTAGGAGTGCCTCCCTGAGAGGCAGCTTTCACAGAGAGGCCTCTCTGGGGACAAAAAGCCAGCAGGCACCATTTCCCTCCCCAACCACTCAGCATGAACACAGAGCCACCTGCTGGAAACAACATAGCACAACATTGGCTGCCTAACTTGCTTACACCAAGCCCAGCCCCCCTTTCTGGCAAGACTGCCCTTCTCAGACAAGTTTGCCTCTGTCCCAGCACAGTGGGCCTCTCCCCCAGAATACCAGCACAAGCTCTTGTCCACACCATGTCCCTAAAGCCTGTTGTTTTAAGAGCAGCAGACTTGGCTGGATTAGAGCCTGGAGGCCACTGTGCTACTCCGGAAGAGAGGACAGGCAAACAGCCCAGATACATACAGTGTGGAAACAGCAATCTGAAAAATGCCTGGGAAACATAGAAGGGAGATTATTGGCTCTTCTCAGAGTGCTTCGCTGAGATGTAGCATTCAGACCCCATTGTCCTCCCCCGCCCCCAGCACAAACACAGAGCTACCTACTGTAACCAGTGTAGTGTCAACACTGGCTGCCTAATCTGTTTACACCAAGTCCTACAACCCTTGCACTCTGGTGGGACTGCCCCTCTCAGTCAAGCTTGCTACAGTCCCATTGCCACAGGCCTCTTTCCCAGAAGACAAGCTGAAACCTTGCCATGTCAAGTCTCCTAATCACAGAGTTCTACGGGGCTTCAATTCTAACAGAAATAGTATCATGATTCATTTAACAAGCCAACCAAAGCAACGTGGCTAAAACACACCAAATTCTGGCCAAGGACCAACCACTACACACTGCGGGCAAGGAGAGCCTCTGCAGACAACTGGCCTGAAGGATAGAGCAGCCAAAAAACAACAATAGAGTGCACTCAGCACACAGCAGAGGCACTTTCTTAAATGCCAACCCCTGGACACTACATGACCTCCTCTTAATAAGGCCATCACTTACAGGAGCAGCAGATATAACTGGCTTTTCTAACACATAGAAGTAGGCAGAGATTTAGACAAAAAGCCAAGATAAAGGAATTCATCCCAAATGAAAGAACAAGATAAGGACACAGCGAGAGATCTAATCAAAACAGACATAATTAATATGTCTAATGGAGAATTTAAAGCAACAATCATAAAGCAACAATCACTGGGCTTGAGAAGAGTGGAAGACATCAGGGAGACTCTTACCACAGAGATTTAAAAAGTTAAAAAATAATCAGAAATGAAAAATGCAATAACTGAGACTGGAAACAACCTTGATGCATGAATAAAAAACTGGAAGAAGCAGAGGAATGAATAAGTGATATTGAAGGTAAAATAATGGAAAATAGGAAAGCTGAACGAAAGAGAGAAAAAAGAAATGTGAAACATGAGAATAGACATAGGGAACTCAGTGACTCCTTTAAACATAATAACATTCAAATTATAGGCATCCTAGGAGAAGAAGAGGAAAAAGAAGGAGGAGGAGGAGGAGAAGAAGAAGAAGGGAGAAAAGATGGCAGAAAATTTATTTGAGGAACTCACAGCTGAAAACATCCTTAATCTGGGGAAAGACACATACATCCACGTCCAGGAGACACAGAAAACTCCCAACAAAATCAACAAAAGCAGGCCAACACAAAGACTTATTGTAAAGAAATTTGCAAACTATAGTGATAGCGAAAAAATCTTTACAGCATCAAGACAAAAGACATCTTTAATTTATAAGGGAAGACCAATAAAATTAGTAGAATATCTCTCAGCAGAAACTTAGTAAACAAGAAGGGAGTAGTGTGATATATTCAACGTGCTGACTGAGAAAAATCTGTATCCAAGAATACTCTATCTAGCAAGGCTGGCATTCAGAATAGAAAAAGAGATAAAAAGTTTCACAAACAAAACTAAAGGAGCTCATGACCACCAAACCAGCCCTGCAAAAAATATTAAAGGGGACTCCTTGAGTGGAAAGGAAAGAACAAACGTGACAAAGATGAGAAAGGATCATAGAAAATCTCCAGAAACAACCACAAAACAAGTAACAAAATGAAAATAAGTACATAGAGGGGCGGCTGGGTGGCTCAGTCAGTTGAGCGTCCGACTTCGCTCAGGTCACGATCTCACGGTCCGTGACTTTGAGCCCCACATCAGGCTCTGTGCTGACAGCTCAGAGCCTGGAGCCTGCTTCAGATTCTGTGTCTCCCTCTCTCTCTGGCCCTCCCCCCGTTCATGCTCTGTCTCTCTCTGTCTCAAAAATAAATAAATGTTAAAAAAAAAATTAAAAAAAAAGAAAAGAAGTACATATCTATCAATAAGTACTCTGAATGTAAATGGACTAAATGCTCCAATCAAAAGACATGGGGTGTCAGAATGGATAAAAAAGCAAAACTCATCTCTATGCTGCCTATAAGAGATTCATTCTAGACCTAAATACAACTGCAGATTGAAAGAGAGGGGATGGAGAAACTTTTATCATGCATGTGGACATCAAAGGAAAGCCAGATTAGCAATACTTATATCAGAAAAACTAGACTTTAAAATAAAGAACGTAACAAGAGATAAATAATCGATAATAAAGGGGACAACCCAATAAGAAGATTTAACAATTACAAATATTTATGTACTCAACATGAAAACACCCAAATATATAAAATAATTAATAAAATAAAGGAACTCATTGATAATAATACAATAATAGCAGGGGACATTAATACCCCACTTACAACAATGGATAGATCATCTAAGCAGAAAACCAACAGGAAAATAATGGCTTTAAATGACACACTGGCCCAGATGGACTTAACAGATATATTCAGAACGTTCCACACTAAAGCAGCAGAAGACACATTATGTTCAAGTGTACATGGGACATCCTCCAAAATAGACCACATACTAGGTCATAAATCAGGCCTCAACAAGTACAGAGTGAGATCACACCATGCATATTTTCTGACTACAATGCTGTGAAACTTGAAATCAACCACAGGAAAAAAATTGGAAAGACCACAAATACATGGAGGTTAAACAACATGCTATTAAACAATGAATGGGTCCACCAGGAAATCAAATAAGAAATTTAAAAAAATACATGGAAACAAATGAAAATGAAAACACAATGGTTCAAAGCAGTTGGGATGCAGTAAAAATGGTTAAGAAGGAATTACTAGCATTACAGGCATACCTAAGGAAGCAAGAAAAATCTCAAATAAACAACCTAACCTTACACCTAAAGGAGACAGGAAAAGAACATAAACAAAGCCTAAATCCAACAGAAGGGAAATAATAAAGACAATAGCAGAAATAAACAATATGGAAACAAAAACAAAAAACAATAGATCAATGGGGCCAGAAGCTGGTTCTTTGAAAAAATTAATAAAATTGATAACCCCCTAGTCAGACTTACCAAAAAGAGAACAAACGCAAATAAATAAAATCACAAATGAGAGAGGAGAAGTAACAATCAACACCACAGAAACACAAACAACTATAAGAGAATATCATGAAAACTATATACCAACAAATTGGACACCCTGAAAGAAATGATAAATTCCTAGAAACATATAAACTACCAAAACTGAAACAGAAAGACAGAAAACTTGAGTGTAACAATAATCAGCACAGAAATTGAATCAGTAATCAAAAATCTCCCAACAAACAAAAGTCCAGGGCCAGAGTTTCACAGGTGAATTTTACCAAACTACTTCTTAAAATACTCCAAAAATAGAAAAGGGAGGAAAACTTCCAAATTCATGCTATGAGGCCAGCATTACCCTGATACCAAAACCAGATAAAAACTTTACTAAAAAGGAGAACTACTGGCCAATAGACTGATGTACATGGATGCAAAGTTTCTCAATAAAATACTAGCTAGCTAGATGAATGAATGAATGAATGAATGCATGAATTAATAAACAAAATGCTAGCAAAACCAATCCAACAGTACACTAAGAGAATTATCCACCATAATCAAGTGGGATTTATTCCTGGGCTGCTAGGGTGGTTCAAAATTCACAAATAAATCAATGTGATACATCACATTAATAAAAGAAAGCATAAGAATTCTATGATCCCTTCAATAGGTGCAGAAAAAGATTTTGACAAAGTACAACATTCATTCATGATAAAAACTTCCAACAAAATAGGAATTAAAGGAAACATACATAATATACTGAAGGACATATACCAAAAAACCCACAGTTAATATCATCCTTAATGGGGTTTTCCTCTATGATCAGGAACACAAAAGGGAGCTCCACTCTCACCACTGTTATTTAAAATAGTATTGGAAGTTCTAGCCATAGCAATGAGACAACAAAAAGAAATAAAAGGCATCCAACTCAGCAAGAAAGAAGTAAAACTTTCACTATTTGCAGATGATATGATACTCTATATATAAAAACCTGAAAGACTCCACCAAAAAAATTGCTAGAACTGATAAATGAATTCAGTAAAGTTTCAGGATACAAAATCAATATACAGAATCCCTTGCATTTCTATACACTAACAATAAAACAGAAGGAAGAGAAATTAAGGAATCAACCCCCATTTACAATTGCACCAAAACCATAAGATAACTATGAATAAACCTAACCAAAGAGGTGAAAGATCTGTACTCTGAAAACTATAAAACACTGATGAAAGAAATTGAAGATGACACAAAGAAATGGAAAATATTCCATGCTCATGGATTGGAAGAACAAATGGTGTTATAATGTCTATACTACCCAAAGAAATCTAAATATTTAATGCAATGCCTGTCAAAATGCCAACAGCATTTTTCATAGAGCTAGAACAAACAATTCTAAAATTTGTATTTTAGAACAACAAAAGACCTTGAATAGCCAAAGCAATCTTGAAAAAGAAAAGACAAGCTGGAGGCATCAGAATTCTGGACTTCAAATATTACAAAGCTGTAGAGGTCAAGGCACTAAGATATTGGCATAAAAACAGACACATAGATCAATGGAGCAAAATAGAAAAAACAGAAATGAACCCACAACTATATGAGCAATTAATCTTTGACAAAGCAAGACAAAAGACCCAATGGAAGAAAGACTATGTCTTCAACAAATGGTGCTGGGAAAACTGAAGAGAAACATGCAAAAGAATGAAACAGGACCATTTTTCTTACACCATACACAAAACAAATTTAAAATGAATTAAAGACCTAAATGTGAGACAGGAGATCATCAAAATCTTAAATAAAGAACACAGGCAATAACCTCTTTGACATCAGCCGTAGCAACTTCTTTCTAGATATGTCTCCTGAGGCAATGGAAACAAAGGCAAAAATAAACTACTGGGACTTCATCAAAATAAAAACCTTCTGCACAGCAAAGCAAACACTCAACAAAACTAAAAGGCAACCTTCAGAATGGGAGAACATATTTGCAAATGACATATCTAATAAAGGGTTAGTGTCCAAAATATATAAAGAACTTCTAAAACTCAACTCCCAAAAACAAGTAATCCAATTAAAAATAGGTAGAGGATATGAATAGATATTTATCCAAAGAAGACATACAGATGGCCAACAGACCCATTAAAAGATTCTCAACATCACTTAACATCTGGGAAATGCAAATCAAAATTATAATGAAATATCACCTCACACCTGTCAGAATGGTTAAAATCAACACAAGAAACAACAGGTGTTGGTGAGGATGTGGAGAAAAGGGAACCCTTCTGCCCTGTTGGTGGAAATGCTAACTCATGAAGCCACTCTGGAGAACAGTGGAGAAGTTAAAAATTGAGCTACCTTATGACCTAGCAAAATTGTACTACTAAGTATTAAGCCAAAGAATATGAAAATACTAAATCGAAGGAATACATGCACCCTGATGTTTATAGCAGCATTATCTACAATAGCTGAATTATGGAATAAACCCAAATGTCTACTGATTGATGTAGATAAAAGATTTCGTGTATATATACAGTTGAATATTACTGAGTCATAAAAAGAATGAAATCTTGCTATTTTCAATAACATAGATGGAGCTAAGGAGTATTATGCTAAGTGAAATAAGTCATAGAAAGACAAATATCATATGATTTCACTATGTGGAATTTAAGAAACAACACAAATGATCATGGGGGGATAAAAAGAGAAGCAAACCAAAAAACAGATTCTTAACTATAGAGAACAAACTAATGGTTTCCAGAGGGAAGGTGGGTATGGGTATGGGTTGGGTAGGTGATGGGGATTAAGGATTGTATGCGTTGTGGTAAGCACAGGCATTTTATATAAGTGTTAAATAACTAAATTACTCACCTGAAACTAATATTACACTGTATGTTAACTACCTGTAATTTAAATAAAAACTTTAAAAAAAAATAACAAAGCTGGACTTATCATAATTCCTGATATCAAACTATTCTACAAAGCCATAGTAATAAAACAATATGGTACTGATACCATAAGACACGTAGATGAGTGGAACAGAATAGAGAGACAAGAAATAAATACCAGCATATCTACACTTAATATTCAACAAGAAAGCCAAGAACCTAATGGGAAAAGCATACTGTCTTCAACAGCTAGTGCTGTGAAAACTGGAGAAACATGTGCAGAACAATGAAACTGGAACTTCTCACACCACTCACAAAAATTAACTCAAAATGAATCAAAGACTTAAACATAAGACTTAACACTGTAACACTCCTAGACAAAAATATAGGAAAGAAGCTCACTTATATTAGTTTGGGTAATTTTTTTTTTGGACATGGTACCATAAGCCCAAACAACAAAAGCAAAAGTCAATAAATGGGACTACATCAAACTCAAAAGCTTCTGCATAGCAAGAGAAACAATTAAAAAATGAAACAGCCTACCAAATGGGAGAAAAATTTTGCAAACCATATATTAGATAAAGGCTAATATCCAATATATATAAAGAACATAACTTTATAAAAAATAAACAATATGATTAAAAAATGGGCAGAACTGAATAGACATTTTCTAAAAAAGACATCAAAATGCTCAATAGGCACATGAAAAGATGCTCGACATCACTAATCACCAATGCAAATCAAAACCCCAGTAAGATATCACTTCACTCCTGTTAAAATGTCTATCATCACAAAGAGAAGAAACAAAAGGCACTGGCCATGATATGGTGAAAGGCAACACTTATACAATGTTGATGGGAATGTAATTGGTTCAACTCCTAATGTTCCTCAAAAAAATTAAAAAATAGATCTAACATATGACCCAGCAATTCCACTTTGGGTATATACCCAAAGGAAATGAAAACAGAATTTAAATGAGATATCTGCATACCCATGTTTATCACGTGTTTATTCACATTAGCCAAGATATGGAAACAATGCAAATGCCTATCAATGGATAACCAGATTAAAAAGATGTGGTATATATACACAATGGAATATTATTCAGTCATGAGAAAAAGGATATCCCATCATTTGTGACAACATGGGTGGACCTTGAGCATCTATGCTAAACAAGATAAGTCAGACAAAGAGAAATAGTGTATGATATCACTTATATGTGGAATCTAGAAAAATAAAACGTATAAAAAAAGAAAAAAGAAAAAAGCAGAGTAAAATGGTGGTTACCAGGAAATGAGAAGTGGGGGCATAACACTGATGGTATTTAAAGTCACAAATTTATAAAAAGTAGTAAATAATTCATAGAGATCTAATGGATAGTATAAGCATTATAGACATAATATTGTTATATAATAACATAATGTGATAAATATTGCTTCAATGGCAATCATGTTAAATATATAAATATATCAAAGTAAAACACTGTACACCTTAAATTTATAAAAAGTAACATGTCAAATTTTCAAATAAAATATATTAAGGAAAAAGATACTAGGATCATGATTGTCAGGTCATGTAATAAGCCTATGTTTACCTTCATAGGAAACTGTCAAACTGTCTTCCAAAGTGATTGTACCATTCTACATTTCCCACCTTCTGGGTGTAATGAATGAAAGTCCCTATTATTCTGCACCCTCACCAACATTTGATACTGTCATTTTTTTGGATTTCAGCCATTCTAATAGGTAGATAGTGGTGTCTCATTGTTGTTTTAATTTGAATTTTCCAAAATAACAAATGATATTGAGCATATTCTTATACTCTTACTTGCCATTCATAGATCTACTTTGGTAGTAAATGTTCAGATCTCTTGCCCATTTTTAGATTAGATTTTATTATTGTTAAGACTTCAGTTATTTGTATGTAAGTAATGAATCACTGACTTCTACTCCTGAAACCAATATTGCAGTGTATGTTAATCAACTAAAATTTAAATTAAAACAAGACTTCCATTATTTTAGTATTCCAGAAGTCCTTTACTAAATACATTTGTCAAATTTTTCTCCTAGTCTGTGGCTTATCTTTTATTCTTTTAGCTGTACATTTTAAGGTTTAATTTTTTACAGCTGTTTAACTTTTTATTTAACAACAATCTTAGAGAAAATTTGCAGAGATAGTGAAGAGTTCATGTATGCCTTTCATTCAGTTTCCTCTAATGTGAAAATTTGTACAACCATAGTAAAATTATCAAAACAAGGACATTAATATTGGTGCACTACTACTGCCACAAATCTTATTCAAATTTCACCAGTTTTTCCTCCTAATGTTCTTTTTCTGTTTCAGGACCCAATCCAGTATTCCAGAATGAATTTAATTATTATGGCTTCTTTATCCCCTCTAGTCTATGACAGTTCCTAAGTATTTTCTTGTCTTTCATGACCTTGAAGCTTTTGATGAGTATTGGTTGATTGGCTATTTGTGGAGTGCCTCTTAATTATAGTTTATCAGTTGTTTTCTCCTGAGGTTATGCATTTTTAAATTTTTTTTTAGTTTATATATTTATTTTGAGTTAGAGTTGCACACAACCAGGGGAGGGGCAGAGAGAGAGGGAGAGAGAGAACCCCAAGCAGGCTCCACACTGTCAACACAGACCCCTACTCGGGTCTCGATCTCATGACCTGAGCCAAAATCAAGGGTCCAACACTTAATCGACTGAGCCATCCAGACACCCTGAGATTATGCATTTTTTTGAAGAGTACCACAGAAGTGATGTATTCTCAGCACCTCATATCTGGGGGTACATGATATGTCCCTTTTGGGTGATGTCCTTCACTTGGCTATGGTGGCCTCTGCTGGGTTTCTTCACTGTAAACTTAGTTTCTCCTTTGTAATTATGGGATAGCTTTGATAATATGAAAATACCTGTTTCTCCTAAAACTTTTGCTCACTGGTTTCATCATTCATCACCAGATCTTTCCTGAAACAATTAATCTTGTGGCCTTTGTCTAGTGATGATTTTGTAGGCCTTTCATTTCTTCAACATGTATCATTTAAATTTGCCTGTAAGGAAAACTTCTGCTCTCTCCCATTTATTTATTCAATTTTTTATATCAACGTGGACTCAGTGATGTTTATTTTACTCTGTGAGTTATAATACCGTACTATCATTTCTTATTTTGTTACTCAGATTGTTTCATAGGTAATTAGGAGCCATTCATCTTTAGTTTCAGTTTCTTTGAAAATTACCATCCTTTTTTTTTTTTTCAAAAATTTTTTTTTAACGTTTATTTATTTTTGAGACAGAGAGAGACAGAGCATGAACAGGGGAGGGGCAGAGAGAGAGACACACACAGAATCTGAAACAGGCTCCAGGCTCTGAGCTGTCAGCACAGAGCCCGGCGCGGGGCTCGAACTCACGGACCATGAGATCATGACCTGAGCCGAAGTCGGATGCTTAACCGACCAAGCCACCCAGGCGCCCCTACCATCCTTTTTCAAGTACTTATTTTCTGGCACCACAGGATATTTTAAGATCATTTTGTACATTCCCTGCCCCAGCCCTGGAATCAACCACTTCTCCAACAAACCCCATTTTCTTTTACTGGGGAATGCAACATAGAAACCAAGATCTGGTCAGTAGATGTGCTCACTGCTGTTGGAGTTGGTCTTAGGCCCTCTCAGCAGACAGAGCTAGAAAATGTATATCTATGAATCCATGCACACATATACACCTCTATTTATTCAACCCTAGAATACACCTGAAGTAATTATAGTATTTCCAAACCATATTCCTGTGAGAAGTACAGCATTTGTATACAGTTCTTTTTGTCTTTAGCCTTATATTATGCAGTCAAAATAATAACTATTTTCTAAATTTACTTAAGTGTGTGTATTGTTGTTTTTTATTCCAGATCCCCTTCAGTGTGGTTATGTTGCACATTTGTAATAGACTTTCTCAGAGGTTAGAGGGATCTTCACTTCATACATGTGAAATCTTATCTCTTGGTTTTCTGAAGTAGTTCTGGGTAAACTTAATTTTCTCATATTAATTTATATAATATTGGGATATTTTAAAAATATTTTTATTTCATGGATGTTTTTTATATCTTGGACATTAAGATTTAATCTTAGGGCCTTCACCAGCCTCCCTCTTCTGCCCCTCAGTTTTCTCAGTCTGACTTTGCTCACCACTGAGGTTGGGTGGCTGTAGGTGGGGTGGAGTGAGAGAGATCACACACTGGCATTTGGTGACTTTTTTTCCCTTTAAGATTTAATTTTCATAAGGTGCAATTATTTTTTCTTCCATGGATTGTGCTTTTTTTTTTTTTTTTTTTTACTGTACCTAAAAACTCATATCTAAAGTCAAGGTCATGAAAATTTTCTTACATTTTCTGCTAGCAGTTTTATAATTTTATGTAAATATAATTGTATTTGTCATTGTATATAATTAAGCCTGACTCATTTTGAGTTATTTTTATGCAAAGTGTGAGGTACATATTGCTCATTTTTTAAGTACGGGTGTCCAGGTATTCTAGCACAATTTGTGAACAGATAAAACTATCTGTCTTCTACTGAATTGTCTTTATGGAACATCAGTGGTGCAAGTTTCTGTTCTACCAATCTACGTGCCCATTCTTTAACCAATACCCCCACCATTTTTATTATTGTACCTTATTAAGTCTTAAAATTTGGAAATGTGAGTTCTCTGACTGTACTTTTTCAGAACTGTTTTGGCTATTCGAGTGCCTTTGCCTTTCTATACTTTCCAAATAAATTCTAAAGTCATTTTCTCAATTTCTACCAAAAAAAATTCAAATTTCTTGTGAATTGCATTGAAACTATAGAACAATTTGCAGAAAAGTATAATCTTAACTAATGATCCATGAACAAAATATGTTAATCTATTTATTTAGGTCTTTAATTGTCGTAGACTCTGGGTCTAAATTCTCTCTTGTCTAGCAAGAGAGTGGGACACAGGATGAAAAGCCAAGAGATGGCTAATGTCTGAGAAAAGACAAGAGCCCCAAATAAGGGTCCTTGCCCTATTTTTGTTAGGATCAGAAGGCTTACAAACATGGTGATGGATGTGAACAAAGAGACAATGAATCTGTGAACATTAACTGAGGATGTGAGGAAAAGGGGGTCGTGAAGATATTTGGGGTTAGTGGTTTGGGTTAATACAAAACAAAATCCTGGTGCCAGGCAGCCAGTAGAAGGTTGTTTACAGCGGACATGAGGCACCACGTCTGTTTATCTTAGCTAGTCTAGGGGATGAGACAGGTAGGACATGTGACCTCAGACTTAACAAGGCACCTTTCTTTTGTTAATCATCTCCACTCTGGGCAACTTCACCCTGCAACGCAGAATGGCGGTCTGTAGCCCAATTTACCTGTTTACCTATCTTGGTCCTTCCTTCCTATGAAATCAGCTTTCTGCTATAGTACTAAATTGGGAGTGCTTCCGCCCTGAATACTTAATCTTGTTTATTTCATATACTTATGTTCTATATTGGGGCCTTTGCCCCTCCCTATTTTGGGCGATTTTGCCCCTCCCTCCTTTATTCTGGGGGCTCCAGCCCCCCTTTATTCTGGGGGCTTAAGCCCCCTTCTCTATCCTTATTCGCCTAATCTTATTTACCCAAAGTTGGGTGTGAGCATCCTATGGCTTTGTACTTCTTTATGCCTTGTTAACCCATTTGTGTAAATCCCGAGGGATTCCTAAGCTTATTCCCCACATTTAATTTCTCTATATTTTTTTAGTATATAAACCTTTTCTATCTTTTATCATTTATCCCTAAGTATTTCATATTTTTGGTACTCTTGTAAATGGTTTTGATTTTTTGTTTTTAATTTCTTATTGTTTGTTGCTATTTTATAGAAATGCAATTGACTTTATATATTATTCTTTATTCTCCCCAAACTCAGTCTCAATAGCTATTTTGTGGAACCCACTAGATTTTCTACATAGATAATCATGTTTCCTGTGAACATAGTTTATTTCTTCCTTTCCAATATGGATTTTTTTTTTTGCCTGATTACACTAATTTGAATTTCCAGTAGAATGTTGGAGAGAAGTGGTGAAAGTGGACATCCACGTATTGTCCCTAATCTTAGGGGTAAGGAAGGTATTTAGTCTTTTACCATTACATATGATATTGTTGAAATTTTTTCGCAGATGACCTTTATCAGATTAAAGAAGTTCCCTTCTATTTGTGGTTTGCTGAGACTTTTTATTGTGATTGGATGTTGGATAATGACAAGTGATTTTTCTGCATCTGAAATAATTTTTAAAAGATTAATGTGAATTATATTGATTGAATTTTAATCTTTTAAGCAAAATTTTAATGTCTATTTTTGAGAGAGAGAGAGGGAGAGAGATAGAGTGCGAGAGGGGGGAGGGGCAGAGAGAGAGGGAGACACAGAATCTGAAGCAGGCTCCAGGCTCTGAGCTGCCAGCACAGATCACAACCTGGGGGCTTAAGCTCACAAACTATGAGATCTTGACCTGAGACAAAGTTGGAGGCTTAACCAACTAAACCACCCAGGCACCCTGATTGATTTTTACTCCTGCCAACCCTTAATCAATGTGGGACAAGCCCCACATGGTCATGATGCATTATCTTTCTAATATATTGTTGGATTTGATTTGCTAAAATTGTGTTCAGAATTTTCCGTCTATGTTAACGAGAGATATTGGTCTGAGTTTTCTTCTAAAGTCTGTCTGATTTACAAAGATAATGCCAGCCTCATGAGATGAGTTACAAAGTACTCTTTTCCCTTCATTTTTTTTTTTTTTGGAAAAGTTGGAACATAACTGGTGGTGTTATTTCTTCCCGAGATGTTTAATAAGATTCACTAATGAAACCATCTGTGCCTGGAGTTTACTGTGTGGGATTTTAATTTCTTATGGCTATTCAGGCTATCTATTCCTTCTTGAGCAAGCTTCAGTAGTGTTTTTGTTTTTTGTTTTTTTGTTTAATTGTGGTTAAAAAAAACACATAACATAAAATTTGCCATATTACCTACTGTTACATGAACAGTTCTATACAGTTAAGTATGTCCATAAGTATGCATAATAATGCAACAGATCTCTAGAATTTTTTCATATCACAAAACTAAAACTCTATGCCAATTGAACAAAAACTCCCCATTTCCTCCTCCCACTATACCCTGGAAATCATCCTGTTTCTATTAGTTTGACTACTTTAGCTACTTCATATAAATGAAATCACACAGTATTTGTCTTTTTGTAACTGGTTTCTTTGATTTAGCATAATGTTACCAAGGTTCATCCACAAGGCAGAATGTGACAGGATTTCCTTCCTTGTTGAGACTTTATACAAGGTATGCATACATGCATTGTATGTATATACCACATTTTCTTTATCCATTCATCCAAAGATGGCTATTTGGTTAGCTCCTACCTCTTAGCTAATTGTGAATAATGCTGCAATAAACATGTAATGCAAATTTCTCTTCAAGATCCTGATTTCAATTCTTTTGGATATATACACAGCAGTGGGATTGCTGGATCACACAGTAATTCATTTGTAACTTTTTTGAGGACCTGTCATAATGTTTCCCATAGCAGCTGCACCATTTTATATCCTACCAACAATGCACAACAGTTCAAATTTTCCACATCTTAACAACAGTTGTTTTTTTCTTTTTCTTTTCTTTTCATACAATGAGTGTGAGACAATAGCTCATTGTAGGTTTGATTTATATTTCTCTAATTATTACTAATGTTAAGCACCTTTTCACATCCTTGTTGGTCACTTGTATATCTTCTTTGATGAAATATCTATTCGAATCCTTTGCCCATTTTTTAAATGGTTATTTGGTTTGTTGTTGAGTTGTAGTTCTTTATACATCCTGAATATTAACCCCTTCTCAGATATACACTTTGCAAATATTTTCTCCCATTCCATATGTTACCTTTTCACTCTTGATTATTTCCTTTAATGTGCAGAATTTTTAAAATTTGACGTAGTCCCATTTGTCTAGTTTTTGCTTTTGTCACCTATGGTTTTGGTGTCATATCCAAGAAATCATTGTGAAATTCAATGTCATGAAGCTATTCCCCTACATATACTTCTAAGACTTTTCTAGTGGTCTTAGGTTTAAGTCCTTAATCCATTTTGACTTAATGTTTGTATATGATGTGACCTAAGGACTAATTTTCATTATTTTGCCAGTGGTTGTCCAGTTTTCCCCACATCATCTGTTGAAGACAGTAGCCTTTCCCCATTGGGTGGTGTTGGTACCCTTGTCAAAAATCATTTGACCATATTCGCAGGTTTTAACTTTAGGCTTTCTATTCTAATCCATTGGTCTAATGGATAATTATTTATTATTTATGTTTTGTTATTTTTATTATTATTATTTATACTAATACCACACTCTCTTGATTACTATAGCTTTGGAATATGCTTTGAAATCTTGAAATATGAAGACTCCCAAATTGGTCTTTCTTTTTCAAGATTGTTTTGGCTATTCAGAGGCCCTTGAGATTCCATATGAAATTCAGGAGAGATTTCTCTAGTTCTACAAAAAATGCCTTTGGGAATTTGATAGGGATTGCTATGAATCTGTAGATCACTTTGGGAGAATGGACTTCCTAACCAAAGCAAGTCTCCCAGTGAACAACAAATACTTTTCCCTTTATTTGTGTTTATTTATTTAAGAATATATTTTTCCAGAAAAACAAAGCAGTTTTATTAACCATCTGACACATTTACATAATACTTTTTATCCTACATTTTTTTTGGCATAAAACAACACAATTTTGTTTCTTTTTTAAAATTTAGTTAAATTTTAGTTAGATAACACACAGTGCAATATTGGTGTCAGTGATCCATCACTTACGTACAACACCCAGTGCTCATCATAATTGCCCTCCTTAATACCCATCACCCATCTATCCCATCTCCCACCAGCCTCTCTCTGTCAACCGAAGTTTGTTTTCTATTATTGAGACTTTTGTAATTTGTTTCCCTCTCTTCTCTTTTCCCCCTGATGCTTATATATTCACCTGTTTTGTATCTTAAATTCCACTTAGGTGCGAAATCATATGGTATTTGTCTTTCTCTGACTGACTTAATTCACAAGGCATAATACATTCTATTCACATTGTTGCATTCACATTGTTGCAAATGCCAAGATTTCATTCTTTTTGATGGCTGAGATTATATATATATATATATATATATATATATATACCAGTTTGTCTTTATCCAGTCATCAGTTGATGCACATTTAGGCTCCCTCCCTCCATACTTTGGCTACTGTTGATAATGCTGCCATAAACATTGGGGAGCATGTACCCCTTCAAATATATTTTTGTATCCCTTGAGTAAACACCTAATAGTGCAATTGCTGGATGGTAGCATAGTTCTATTTTTAGTTTCTTGAGGAACCTCCATACTGTTCTTCAGAGTGGCTGCACCAGTTTTCATTCCCACCAACAGTACAACAGGGTTCGCCTTTCTCCACATCCTTACCAACTCCTATTGTTTCTTGTGTGTTAATTTTACCCATTGTGGCAGGTGTGAGGTGGTATCTCATCATGGTTTTGATTTGTACCTCCCTGATAAAGAGTGATATTGACCATCTTTTCATGTGTCTGTTAGCCATCTGGATGTCTTCTGTGGAAAAGTGTCTATTCATGTCTTCTGCCCATTTCTTAACTGTGATGTTTGTTTTCAGGATGTTGAGTTTGATAAGTTATTTATACATTTTGGACACTAACCTTTATCAAATATGTTATTTTTAAATATATTCTCCCCATTCCTTAGGCTGCCTTTTAGATTTGTTGATTGTTTCCTTTGCTATGCAGAGGATTTTTATCTTGATGAAGTCCCAATAGCTCATGTTTGCTTTTGTTTCCCTTGCGTTAAGCAATGTGTCTAGTAAGAAGTTGTTCCAGTAGAGGCTAAACTCTGGGATTGTGATGCCTCCCGCGTTGGTTTTCTTCCTCAATATTACTTTGGCTATTCGGGGCCTTTTGTGGTTCCATAAAAATTTAGGATTGTTTGTTCTAGCTTTGAGAAGAATGCTAGTGCAATTTTGATTGGGATTGCATTGAATGTGTAGATTGCTTTGGGTAGTATTGACATTTTGACAATATTTATTCTTCCAATCCATGAGCATGGACTGTTTTCCCATTTCATTGTGTCTTCTTCAATTTCCTTCATAAGCTTTCTATACTTTTCAGCATACAGATCTTTTACAACTTTGGTTAAGTTTATTCCTAGGTATTTTATGGTTCTTGGTACAATTATGAATGGCATCCATTTCTTTATTTCACTTTCTGCTGCTTCATTATCAGTGTATACATGCAACCAATTTCTGTACATTGATTTTGTACCCTGCGACTTTGCTGAATTCATGTGTCAGTTCTAGGAGACTATTGGTGGAGTCTATCGGGTTTTTCGTGTATAATATCATGTCATCTGCAAAAAATGAAACCTTAACTTAATCTTTGCCAATTTTGATGCCTTTGATTTCTTTTTGTTGTCTGCTGATGCTAGCACTTCCAACACTATGTTAAACAACAGAGGTAAGAGTGGACATCACTGTTGCATTCCTGATCTCAGGGGGAAAGCTCTCAGTTTTTCCCCATTGAGGATGATATTAGCTATGGGATTTTCATAAATGGCTTTTATGATGTTAAAGTATGTTCCTTCTATCCTGACTTTCTTGAGGGTTTTTATTAAGAAACGATGCTGTAGTTTGTCAAATGCTTTTTCTGCATCGATTGACAGGATCATATGGTTCCTATCTTTTTTTTATTAATGTGATGTATCACAATGATTTATTTGTGAATATTTAACCAGCCCTGAGCCCAGGAGTGAATCCCTCTTGATCATGGTGAATAATTTTTTTAATATGGAACCACAAAAGATCCCAAATAACCAAAGTAATATTGAAGAAGAAAACCAAAGTGGGAGGTATCACAATCCCAGACTTCCTCCTCACTACAAAGCTGTAATCATCAAGACAGTATGGTATTGGCACAAAAACATACACATAGACCAATGGAATAGAATAGAGACCACAGAATTGGACCCACAAATGTATGGGCAACTAATCTTTGACAAAGCAAGAAAGAATATCAATGGAAAACAGACAGTCTCTTTAACAAATGGTGCTGGGACAACTGGACAACAACATGCAGAAGAATGAAACTAGACCACTTTCTTACACCATACACAAAAATAAACTCAAAATGGATAAAGGATCTGAATGTGAGACAGGAAAAAATCAAAACCCTAGAGGAGAAAGCAAGCAACAACCTCTTTGACCTCAGCCACAGCAATTTCTTACTCAACACATCTCCAAAGGCAAGGGAATTAAAAGCAAAAATGAACTATTGGGACCTCATCAAGATAAAAAAAAATCCTCTGCAATGCAAAGGAAACAATCAATAAAACTAAAAGGCAACCGACGGAATGGGAAAATATATTTGCACATGGCATATTGGATACAGGGCTAGTATCCAAAACCTATAAAATACTCACCAAACTCCACACCCAAAAAAGAAATAATCCAGTGAAGAATGGGCAGAAGACATGAATAGACACTTTTCTAAAGAAGACATCCAGATGGCCAGCAGACATTTGAAAAGATGCTCAACATCACTCCTCATCAGTGAAATATAAATCAAAACCACACTGAGATACCACCTCACACCAGTCAGAGTGGCTAAAATGAACACATCAGGAGACTATAGATGCTGTCAAGAATGTGGAGAAACAGGAACCCTCTTGCACTGTTGGTGGGAATGCAAGCTGGTGCAGCCACTCTGGAAAACAGCGTGGAGGTTCCTCAAAAAGTTAAAAGTAGAGCTACCGTATGACCCAGAAATAGCAATGCTAGGAATTTACCCAAGGGATACAGGAGTGCTGATGCATAGGGGCACATGTACCCCAATGTTTATAGCAGCACTCTCAACAATAGCCAAATTATGAAAAGAGCCTAAATGTCCATCAACTGATGAATGGATAAAGAAGATGTTATATACAATGGAATACTACTTGGCAATGAGAAAAAATGAAATCTGGCCATTTGCAGCAACATGGATGGAACTGGAGGCTATTAAGCTAAGTGAAATAAGTCAGTGAAAGAAAGACAGATACCATATATTTTCATTCGTATGTGGATCTTGAGAAATTTAACAGAAGACCATGGGGGAGGGGAAGGGGGAAAAAGTTATACAGAGGGATAAAGGCAAACCATAAGAGACTTGGATACTAAAAAAACTGAGGGTTGATGGGGGTGGGGGACAGAGAAAAGTAGGTGATGGGCATTGAGGCAGGTACTTGTTGGGATGAGCACTGGGTGTTGTATGGAAACCAATTTGTCAATAAATTATATTTTAAAAAAAAAAGAAGTTGTTCCAGCCGAAGTCAAAGAGATTGTTCTCTGTGTTCTACTCTAGAATTTTCATGATTTCCTACCTCACATTTAAGCCTTGCATCCATTTTGGATTTATTTTTGTGTATGGTCTAAGAAAGTGGTCCACTTTCATTCTTCTGCATGACGCCATGAAATTTTTCCATCACCATTTGTTGAAGACACTGTCTTTTTATCATTGGCTATTCTTCCCGCTTTGTTGAAGATGTGGGTCCATTTCTGGTTTTTTATCCTTTTGCAGTGACCTGTGTGTCTGTTTTTGTGCCAGAACCAAATTCTTTTGATGACTACAGATTTGTAATATAGCTTGAAATCTTGAATCATGAAGCATCAAATTTTGTTTATCTTTTTCAAGATTGCTTTAGCTATTATGGTCTTTTTAATTTGATACAAAGTTTAGGATTGTTTGTTCTACCTATGCAAAGAATGCTGCAACTATTTTGATTGGGATTGCATTAAATGTGTAGATTACTTTGAGTAGTATAGATGTTTTAACAATCTTTGTTCTTCCAATCCATGAGAATGGAATACATTTCCAATTCTTTGTGTCCTTTTCAATTGCTTTCATAAGTGTTCTATAGTTTTCAGAATACAGGTATGTTATCTCTTTCATTAGGTTTATTCCTAGGTGTCTTAATGGTTTTGGTGCAATTATAAATGGGACTGATCCCTTTATTACTTTTTCTGCTGCTTTGGTATGGGTGTATAGAAATGCAAACAGATTTCTACACAGTGATTTTATATCCTGTGATTTTGCTGAATTCATGTATTATTTCTAGCAATTTTTTGGTGGAGACTTTTGGGTTTTCTACATAGAATATCATGTCATCTACGAATATTGAATGTTTGACTTCTTCCTTGCTGATTTGTATGCCCTTTATATCTTTTTGTTGTCTGAGTGCTGCAGCTAAGACTTCTAGTACTATGTTGAATGGTAAGACTGGGTATCCCTGTCTTACTCCTAACCATAGAGGAAAGGCTCTCAGTTTTTCCCCATTGAGGATGATATTAGCTTAGGATCTTTCAAATATGGCCTTTATGATGTTGAGGTATGTTCCATCTATCCCTACTTTGTCGAGGGTTTTTATCAAGAATGGATGCTGTATTTTGTTTAATGTTTTTTCTGCATCTATTGACAGTATCATATGGTTCTTATTCTTTCTTTTATTAATGTGGTGTATCACATTGATTGATTTGTGAATATTAAGCCAGCCCTGCACCCCACGAATAAATCCCACTTAATCATGGTGAATAATTATTTCAGTGTAATGTTGAATTTGATTTGCTAGTATCTTGTTGAGAATTTTTGCATCCAGGTTCATCAGGGATATTGGACTGTAATTTTTCTTTTTAGTGGGGTTTTTGTCTGCTTTTGGATTTAAGGTAACACTGGCCTCAAAGAATGAGTTTGGAAGTTTCCTTTCATTCCCATTTTTTGGGGAAACAATTTGAGAAGAATAGGTATTAACTCTTCTTTAAATGTCTATTAGAATACCCCAGAAAGCCATCTGACCCAGGACTCTTGTTTGTTGTGAGATTTTTGATTATTGATTCAATTGCTTTGCTGGTTATGGGCCTGTTAATATTTTCTGTTGCTTCCTGTTTCAGTTTTGGTTGTTTCTAAGTTTCTAGAAATTTTTCCATTTCTTCCAGGTTGCCCAGTTTGTTGGCATATAATTTTCATAGTACTCTCTTATAATTGTATTTCTGTCGTGTTGGTTGTGATCTCCTCCCTTTCATTTGTTATTTTATCTATTTGGGTCCTTTCTCTTTTCTTTTGATAAGTCTGGCTAGGGGTTTATCAATTCTATTTTTTTTTTTAATATATGAAATTTATTGTCAAATTGGTTTCCATACAACACCCAGTGCTCATCCCAAAAGGTGCCCTCCTCAATACCCATCACCCACCCTCCCCTCCCTCCCACCCCACATCAACCCTCAGTTTGTTCTCAGTTTTTAACAGTCTCTTATGCTTTGGCTCTCTCCCACTCTAACCTCTTTTTTTTTTTCCTTCCCCTCCCCCATAGGTTCCCGTTAAGTTTCTCAGGATCCACATAAGAGTGAAACCATATGGTATCTGTCTTTCTCTGTATGGCTTATTTCACTTAGCATCACACTCTCCAGTTCCATCCACGTTGCTACAAAAGGCCATATTTCATTTTTTCTCATTGCCACGTAATATTCCATTGTGTATATAAACCACAATTTCTTTATCCATTCATCAGTTGATGGACATTTAGGCTCTTTCCATAATTTGGCTATTGTTGAGAGTGCTGCTATAAACATTGGGGTACAAGTGCCCCTATGCATCAGTGCTCCTGTATCCCTTGAATAAATTCCTAGCAGTGCTATTGCTGGGTCATAGGGTAGGTCTATTTTTAATTTTCTGAGGAACCTCCACACTGCTTTCCAGAGCGGCTGCACCAATTTGCATTCCCACCAACAGTGCAAGAGGGTTCCCGTTTCTCCACATCCTCTCCAGCATCTATAGTCTCCTGATTTGTTCATTTTGGCCACTCTGACTGGCGTGAGGTGATATCTGAGTGTGGTTTTGATTTGTATTTCCCTGATAAGGAGCGACGTTGAACATCTTTTCATGTGCCTCTTGGCCATCCGGATGTCTTCTTTAGAGAGAAGTGTCTATTCATGTTTTCTGCCCATTTCTTCACTGGGTTATTTGTTTTTCGGGTGTGGAGTTTGGTGAGCTCTTTATAGATTTTGGATACTAGCCCTTTGTCCGATATGTCATTTGCAAATATCTTTTCCCATTCCGTTGGTTGCCTTTTAGTTTTGTTGGTTGTTTCCTTTGCTGTGCAGAAGCTTTTTATCTTCATAAGGTCCCAGTAACTCACTTTTGCTTTTAATTCCCTTGCCTTTGGGGATGTGTCGAGTAAGAGATTGCTACGGCTGAGGTCAGAGAGGTCTTTTCCTGCTTTCTCCTCTAAGGTTTTGATGGTTTCCTGTCTCACATTCAGGTCCTTTATCCATTTTGAGTTTATTTTTGTGAATGGTGTGAGAAAGTGGTCTAGTTTCAACCTTCTGCATGTTGCTGTCCAGTTCTCCCAGCACCATTTGTTAAAGAGGCTGTCTTTTTTCCATTGGATGTTCTTTCCTGCTTTGTCAAAGATGAGTTGGCCATACGTTTGTGGGTCTAGTTCTGGGGTTTCTATTCTATTCCATTGGTCTATGTGTCTGTTTTGGTGCCAATACCATGCTGTCTTGATGATGACAGCTTTGTAGTAGAGGCTAAAGTCTGGGATTGTGATGCCTCCTGCTTTGGTCTTCTTCTTCAAAATTCCTTTGGCTATTCGGGGCCTTTTGTGGTTCCATATGAATTTTAGGATGGCTTGTTCTAGTTTCGAGAAGAATGCTGGTGCAATTTTGATTGGGATTGCATTGAATGTGTAGATAGCTTTGGGTAGTATTGACATTTTGACAATATTTATTCTTCCAATCCATGAGCAGGGAATGTCTTTCCATTTCTTTAAATCTTCTTCAATTACCTTCATAAGCTTTCTATAGTTTTCAGCATACAGATCCTTTACATCTTTGGTTAGATTTATTCCTAGGTATTTTATGCTTCTTGGTGCAATTGTGAATGGGATCAGTTTCTTTATTTGTCTTTCTGTTGCTTCATTGTTAGTATATAAGAATGCAACTGATTTCTGTACATTGATTTTGTATCCTGCAACTTTGCTGAATTCATGTATCAGTTCTAGCAGACTTTTGGTGGAGTCTATCAGATTTTCCATGTATAATATCATGTCATCTGCAAAAAGCGAAAGCTTGACTTCATCTTTGCCAATTTTGATGCCTTTGATTTCCTTTTGTTGTCTGATTGCTGATGCTAGAACTTCCAGCACTATGTTAAACAGCAGCGGTGAGAGTGGGCATCCCTGTCGTGTTCCTGATCTCAGGGAAAAAGCTCTCAGTTTTTCCCCGTTGAGGATGATGTTAGCTGTGGGCTTTTCATAAATGGCTTTTATGATCTTTAAGTATGTTCCTTCTATCCCGACTTTCTCAAGGGTTTTTATTAAGAAAGGGTGCTGGATTTTGTCAAAGGCCTTTTCTGCATCGATTGACAGGATCATATGGTTCTTCTCTTTTTTTTTGTTAATGTGATGTATCACGTTGATTGATTTGCGAATGTTGAACCAGCCCTGTATCCCAGGAATGAATCCTACTTGATCATGGTGAATAATTCTTTTTATATGCCGTTGAATTCGATTTGCTAGTATCTTATTGAAAATTTTTGCATCCATATTCATCAGGGATATTGGCCTGTAGTTCTCTTTTGTTACTGGGTCTCTGTCTGGTTTAGGAATCAAAGTAATACTGGCTTCATAGAATGAGTCTGGAAGTTTTCCTTCCCTTTCTATTTCTTGTAATAGCTTGAGAAGGATAGGTATTATCTCTGCTTTAAACGTCTGGTAGAACTCCCCTGGGAAGCCATCTGGTCCTGGACTCTTATTTGTTGGGAGATTTTTGATAACCGATTCAATTTCTTCGCTGGTTATGGGTCTGTTCAAGCTTTCTATTTCCTCCTGATTGAGTTTTGGAAGAGTGTGGGTGTTTAGGAATTTGTCCATTTCTTCCAGGTTGTCCAATTTGTTGGCATATAATTTTTCATAGTATTCCCTGATAATTGTTTGTATCTCTGAGGGATTGGTTGTAATCATTCCATTTTCATTCATGATTGTATCTATTTGGGTCATCTCCCTTTTCTTTTTGAGAAGCCTGGCTAGAGGTTTGTCAATTTTGTTTATTTTTTCAAAAAACCAACTCTTGGTTTCATTGATCTGCTCTGCAGTTTTTTTAGATTCTATATTGTTTATTTCTGCTCTGATCTTTATTATTTCTCTTCTTCTGCTGGGTTTAGGCTGCCTTTGCTGTTCTGCTTCTATTTCCTTTAGGTGTGCTGTTAGATTTTGTATTTGGGATTTTTCTTGTTTCTTGAGATAGGCCTGGATTGCAATGTATTTTCCTCTCAGGACTGCCTTCGCTGCATCCCAAAGCGTTTGGATTGTTGTATTTTCATTTTCGTTTGTTTCCATATATTTTTTAATTTCTTCTCTAATTGTCTGGTTGACCCACTCATTCGTTAGTAGGGTGTTCTTTAACCTCCATGCTTTTGGAGGTTTTCCAGACTTTTTCCTATCAATTTTATTTTAATTTTTTTTTCAAAGAATCAGCTCTTAGTTTTATTGATCTGTTCTACTGTGGGTGTTTTTTTGTTTTGTTTTTTTTTTGTTTTGCTTCTATTTCATTTCTTTCTGCTCTAATATTTATTATTTCCCTTCTTCTGCTGGGCTTAGGCTTTATTTTCTGGTCCTTTTGTAGCTCTTTTAGATGTAAGGTTGGAATGTGTATTTTGGGCCTTTCTTGCCTCTTGAGATAGGCCTGAATTGCAATATACTTTCCTCTTAGATCTGCCTTTGCAGCATCCCACAGAGTTTGGACTGCCGTGTTTTCATTTTTATTTGCTTCTATGTGTTTTGTTGTTGTTGTTGTTGTTTATTTAATTCTCTAGCTAACCCATTCATTCTTTAGTAGGATGCTCTTTAACCATGCATTTAAGGGCTTTCCAAGTTTTTTCTTATGGTTAACATCAAGTTTCATAGCATTGTGAACTGAAAATATGCATGGTATGATTTCCACATTTTTATACTTTTTGAGGGCTGACTTGTGACCCAGTATGTGATTTATTCTGGAGAATGTTCCATATGCACTCAAGAAGAATGTGTATTCTGCTGCTTTAGGATGAAACAGTCCATCTAGTCCACTGTGACTTTCAAAGCCATTGTTTCCTTGTTGATTTTCTGCTTAGACAATCTGTTTATTGCTGTAAGTGGGGTGTTAAAGTCCCCTACTATTATTGTATTATTATCAATGAGGTTTTTTAGTTTGTTACTAATTGTTTCATATATTTGGGTGTTTCAAATGGGGGGGGCATATATTTACAATTGTTAGATCCTCTTGATGGATAGACCCCTTAATTATGATATAATGCCCTTCTTCATCTCCTGTTAGTCTTTGCTTTACTTTATTAGTAGTATTTTTAGAGAGAGTGAGCACATGCAGGGGAGAGAGGCAGAGGGAAAGAGAGAGAATCCTAAGCAGGCTCCATGCTCAGTGCAGAATTTGAGGCTTGATCCCAGGACCCCAGAGTCATGACCTGAGCCGAAACCAAGAGTGGGACACTTACCTGACTGAGCCCCCCAGAGTCCTCTACAGTCTTTGTTATAAAAATCTAGTTTGTCTGAGGGGTGCCTGGTTGGCTCAATCAGGTAAGTGTCTGACTCTTGATCTCGGCTCAGGTCATGGTCTCACGTTTGTGAATTTGAACCCTATGTTAGGCTCTGCACAGTGAGGAGACTGCTTGGGATTTTCTTTCTCCCTCTGTCTCTGCCCCTCTCCTGCTTGCTGTCTCTCTCTCTCTCTCTCAAAATAAATAAACTTAAAAAAATAAAAATTTAGTTTGTCTGATATAAGTATGGTTACCCTAGCTTTCTTTTGATTTCCATTAGCGTGATAGTTCTCCATTTCCTCACTTTAAACCTGTAGGCGTCTCTAGATCTAAAGTGAGTCTCTTGTAGGCAGCATATAGACAGATCTTGGTTTTCTTATCCATTCTGATATCCTATTTCTTTTTTGTTTTGTTTTGTTTTAATATATATATTTATTTTTGAGAGAGAGAGAGAGAGAGCATGAGCATGAGAGGAGAAGAGAGAGAGGAAGACACAGATTCCAAAGCAGGCTCCTGGCTCTGAACTGTCAACACAGAGCCAGATGCAGGGCCCAAACCCACAAACCATAGATCATGACCTGAGCCAAAGTTGGATGCTTAACCAACTGAGCCACCCAGACATCCCTGATACCCTATTTCCTTTGATTGGAACACTTAGTCTATTTACATTAAGAGAGACTTTTTTTCAAGCCCAACTAGTAGTGTTGTGACTGTTGCTCTAAATTCTAGTTCATATATATTGCTTATATTTGTTTTGAGCAAGTCTCTGTGATTTCTTCTTGACCTTTCTTTTGGGAAGAATTCCTCAATCTTGTCATTTGGGTGAAGTTTCTATCTTTTGCATGCTTTGAAAGCTTGTTATGTTTCCTGCATCTGAGATAATGCTATATTAAGAAAGGGTCATACACTGTCCAGGACCTGGGACTCCAGGACGTGTTCTGCTATATGCTGTGTGCACAGTGCTTTTGTGTTTTGGCTGTTCTTTCCCACTGGTCAGTCCTCTGAAGAGCTCCTCCTTGCTTGCAGTGGGCAATGTTTGGACCTTTAACTAGGTGTGCTTTTATTTTTATTTTTTTGTTAAAATAAGCCTGGGGAAAAAAAGAGGGGAAAAAAAAACCTGATTCAAGAGACAGAGAGAGAAGGAAAAAGAACAAAAAAAAAAAGGAATCAAAAAACTTTAAGCCTGATTCCAAAGAAAAACGGGGGGTGGGGAGAAAGAAAAAGGAAAAAAAAAAGTCTGATCAAAAAGAAAAAAATAGAAAGAAAAAAAGAAATGAAAAAGCAGATAACTAACAAAAAACTATAAGCCTGATTCTAAAGGAAACAAAAGAAGAGGGGGTAAGCCTAGTCCTATTTCCACCAGAACTACAGGTAATGCTTTGAAGCACTCTATTTTCAGTACACTTGGTGCATGCAGGGTGTGGCCTGTACTGGTCTTCTGGATAAAAGGCCTTCTACACTGGCTTAGAGTCAGTCCTGCCCCCATAAATAAGTAGTTGCAGACATAGGGGAGCTGGATTCAATGTAAGTGGATCCTGCCTTCACTCATGGCTGCTATGTTGCTCTCTGAAGTCCCATTGTGTTGGTGTTGAGGGGGAAATTGGAGACACCCCACTCTTTTGTTCCAGGACAGGGGACTTCACAACCTCCCCCCCCGCCTCCGCCCCCGCCCCCCCCCCCCCCCCCGTTCATAAATCCCTCACAGAATAGCAATGGCAGGCAGCATCCACTGCACCACAGCTCACCTGAGTCTTTCTTTGGTGAGAGGCTGGGATTCAAAACACAAAATTGTAAAGGACCAAGCGCCATGCAGACCTGCTCCCCTTGTCAAGAGTAGAGCCACTCTGCACCTTGTCTGATGTCCTTTATCCCAGAAAAACATTTCCACACCTTTGCCTTGCTCAGAATCCATGGTGTATCACTGCTAATAGCAGCAGCAACCAGGTTATCTGCCCTCTGTGGGCACCTCTGTCCCCTGCTTATGAAAGGCCTTTTGCTGGTGCCTAAAGGGTCTTTTGTCCTTGAAGATGCAATATACTCTCTTCCAAAAGTACTCCAGGAAGGGGAATGTTCTCCCCCAGTGTTCTCAGGAGATTCCTACACTGTACTATGCACTCTGGGGCCCGCTCCCTCCTCTCCAGGAGCTCCTGCCACAGCTCCATATCATAGAAAGTCATGCCCTTCCAAATCCTCAGAGTTTGAGCTCTACACGCTCTTTGCAAAAAACAAACAAACAAAACAAAAAACAAAAAACCTGCAATGCTCAGTACCTCTCACTCCATATTCCGTGGTCCCAAGAGGTTTTCCGCTTATGCAAAGTTAACACTGCACTCTCTGCACCTTTCTCTCTTTCTCTCCCTTTTGCCTCTCTACAGAAAGGGCTCCCTCTCCTCTCCCAATTCACTTCCACACACCTTACACCTGCCACACTGTCTCCCTCTAACCATGGAGACCCTTCTGCCAGTGTGCAGATGGGTTTCCTGGGTGTTCCAAGTATTCTGACCTAAACACAGCTGTGTTTGAGGGATGAGAAAAGCCCAGAGTTCCCCTACTTCACCATCTTAAATCCTTTGTTTCAGAATGTTTTATACTTTCAGTGTACAGATTGTTCACCAGCTTGGCTTATTCCAAAGTATTTTATTCTTTTGGTACTATTGTAAAGGTTTTTTTTAATTTACTTTCTGGATTTTTTTAGACCCAGAGTCTATGACAGATGGTGACCCCGACGTGATAGAGGAAAGGGGACTATGGGCTGAAATGGGCAAGGAGCCCACGTGGCCAGATGGTGCCACAGAAGGACTGCAGGACACCGGGGAACAGTTAAGGAGCTCCAAGAAAAAAATGCACTGGGTACAGTCTCTACCTGACAAGGTAAGGGATAAAGTGAAACTATATTAGGATTCGCTGCTGCAGAACTTTTGAGAGATCTATCATGGGAAACTCCCTAGCCTCTGAACAAAAGTGCTATATTCAAATTCTTCAGTCCCTAGGAGACAGCAGGGACTAGTCTAAATTATAAGGCTCTCCTTAGATTATTGGCTGTCCAACAAAATTGCCCTTGGTTCCCTTAAAGTGTGAGAATGAGTAGGAAAAACAGTAAAGGCCAGGCATTCTAAAGGGGCTAACCTCCCGTCTAAAGTAATCCTCACCCAGTCCATCATCGGCACCACCCTTCCCTGCTTGAGCTCAGACTGTGTATATGAAGACCTAGAGTTATTTAAAAAGGAGGAAAAACCTCTTTCCCCCTATAGTCAGACTGAACTGACTGGACTAGAGCCTCTGGCTCCTTTACAGCCAGAAGATACTCCTCCTCCCCCAGAAGGGTGGGACGATATGGAGCCTCTGAAAACCTCACCGACTAGCTCTGATAAAGTCCTCACCCCACTGCAAAAGTACATTTAAAAACCCCACAAGGCTGGTAAATTCCAGCTGTTTCCCATTGTCAGGCAAAATGGGCCATGTGGCCCTGAAAGGCTGGTCTTTCCTATTGTAAAAGAATTGCAAAAATCAGTTCACCTGTATGTCCATCACAGCCCTTTTACAATCGGTATTTTAGAAAATATTTGTGGCACTCATTCCATGTATGCCTGGGACTGGGGCTCTCTTATGAGCATCATTCGGACCCCAGCCCAGTGTGCTGTCTGTGCTCAAGAGTTTAATGATGCTTGCATGACTCCTGCTTTGCAGAACTTTGTCACTGCTATTCAGGTGTCTTTTAAACAACTGTCTGACAAGGGGCAGTATCCCCAAACAAGGCAGTGAGCCCAACTTCCAATCACTGTCAAATAAAACAATGCACTGAAATAGTGCAGTGGATTTTACACAGGCCATCCCTAATATAGGGGATTCTAACACTCTCTATCTTACTGTTTCTCTCTATACACTCTCATTACTCTAACTATATGTGAGGGCTTCTCCCTCATTCATTCCCTGGATTAATAACCATGATAAGCCGACTGTCTCTGGCTAGTCTACCTCAGGATAGAGATTTTAAGGAATATTCCCAAGCAGCTGCCGAAACTCCGTTTGTTTCAGGAACTTCCCTGTCTTCTCTGGCCCAACATGGACTGCCTAATTCCACTAGTGGAAAACAAAACAAAACAAAACAAAACAAATAATACAAAACAAAACAAGAATCAGTATCTGCTCATCTATCTGAGGTGATAGGCTTTAGGACCATGTGAACTCTTTTCTCTGCCCTCAATGCCTCAGTCTGCCTTCTGGCCTCTAGGCAGCACCTCACCTTTTCTGCCTTCCCTTCCCCTTCCTCCTGTTTCTGCACTGCCTGGGGTGTGGCCTGCAAATCTGGCTCTTCAATGCCTCAGACAACATGCTGCTCCTTGCTCCCCACTCTGTCAAAAGGCAAAAAACACCCCCTTAAACTTTAAATTTCCTCACTGGTTCCATGGGGGAAAAAATTAACAATGGTAAACTTTCAAGGGGGCACAGATAAAATATTATTAAGACAGGCATGTCTTTTAAATTATAGAACTTTATTCTACTAAGGTTGACTAAAGGTCAAATAAGCTCACTTTATCTCTGTTCCAATTTGTTAGCAAAAGGATGACTTAAAGTAATGGTTAACTTTGCCTCATAGTTTTCATGGATAATTGTTAAGACAGATTTCAGGGTCTTTGGCAGCCTAAAACTAACATTTTGCTTGAATGGTAAATTGAATTAAGTTCTTTGGACATTTAGGCTTCTTTCAAATCAAATGGAATGCTGAAGCATTGCTTACTAAATAGGTTTATGCTTCTGACTTCTTATAATAAATAAATGAATAAATAAATAAACTGAGAATATTTAAATCCATGCTTTATGCTTAATGGATTCATAAATCTACCACCTAAAAATATTTTTTTAATTAAAAAAAAAATTTTTTTAACGTTTATTTATTTTTGAGAGACAGAGAGAGAGAGAGCTAACAGGGGAGAGACAGAGAGAGATGGAGACACAAAATCTGAAGCAGGCTCCAGGCTCTAACCTGTCAGCACAGAGCCTGACATGGGGCTTGAACCCAAGAACCATGAGATCATGACCTGAGCTGAAGTCAGTTGCTTAACTGACTGAGCCACACAGGTGCCCCCAATTTTTTTTAAAGGTTTACTTATTTTTGAGAGAGAGAGACAGAATGTGATCAGGAAGGGGCAGAGAGAGAGGGAGACACAGAATCCATAGCAGGCTCTAGGCTCCAAGTTGTCAGCACAGAGCCTGATGTGGTGCTTGAACTCACGAACTGTGAGATCATGACGAGCTGAAGTCTGACCCTTAACTGACTGAGCCACCCAGGTGCCCCCCAAAAATTTTTCTCATGTAACAAATAATTCACAATTGGTCACTACTTAGGTTTTCACTGGAGACTAAAGTTTCTAAGAGTTAAAATTCTGCTAAGTGTAGTTAAAACTGGGGCAAAAATAACAAAAGCAACTCTGTTATGTGGAAAAGTAGGAGATACAAAAGAAAGATATAAGAAATGGAAATATATTTTTGTTAAAGGTAAAATAAAGTAATTTTGTCTTAAATGAGACTGGCTATTTTGAGAAAAACGGGTTGGGACAAAATCTAAGTGCAAAGAAAAGTTGTAAAAGGTTCATGAGGGAAAATCTTTAAAAAGGAATTTTATGTGTGGTCAGGATGGACTAAGGTTAAAATAAATGGTTTTTAAAAGTACACAGGGTTAAAATAAAGATTCCTCCTCCTTGGATCCAAAGGCTGGGAAAATGATAACAATACTCTTCATGCAGCCTCCAAATCCTCCACATTTGCGTTGTTCCTGTTTGGCAAAGGAATGGATGCCATATAAGGGATGGATAATATATGAAGGGCTTTTACTAAGATACAAGGGAGCCATTTTACTAAACTTATCCCATTGTATGCCATAAATGGGTATCCACGTGACTGAAACATACTTATATGGGTATTACTAAAAAAGACAGGAAAATAGACCTTAACTTTGGCTCTTTAGCCCCCTCCCTCAATGGCCAATGATCAATATGTAAGTTACTGCTGAGCAAAAATAAAATTAGTACATCCTACAACAACCACACACACAAAAAATACATTATTGTTAATGGTGATAAATAAGCAAATAAATAATTTTAACAAAAAGGGTAAAACAACAGGACAACACACCCTTTCAAGTTGTTTTACTTAAGCCTTGGTTAGAATTAACCATTCCTTATAATCCACCAGGCCAAACAGTTGTAAAATGAGCACATGATATGCTCAAAAACATGTTAAAAAACAAAAAATGGGAGATACCCCTGGTTGTCTGCATTACAACCTCAGCTCCTTCTTGATCTTGCTAGGATTACTCTTAACTTTTAAAATCTCAACATTCAAGGACTAACTGCAGCTGAGTGACATTCTTCAAAATAAGATAAACCCTCTCACCCTATGGTGCCATGCAAAACCCCTGAAGGGGGCCCTAATGGACTGGGCCCACAAACTTCTCATCTAGGGTCAAAGATATGCTTCTGTTCTTTCAGATTCTGGACTTCTCTTGTTTGGTGAAGCCTTACCATGGCATCATGGAGACCTCCAGGATATCTTCCAATGAACCAACACTTCCAGAGAATGACTCTGAGTGAGCAGCCACTGGCCCCCTTTTTTCAAGATGGAAGAAGCCTCTCCACGGACTCCTCATCCTGAAGCCACTCCACAAATGCAAGTCCTTGCCCCTGATATAACATGGGGAATCCTTAAATGCATGTCTAACCAAGCCGACATCCTCTTACAACACAACGATATTGCATATACCCCTAATTCACATATGATGGCCATGATTTCTGTCATTAACAAAAATTCAATATGTGTAAGCCTGATTCTACTCCTTTCCCCTCATTTGTCCAGGCCAAGCTCAATATTCATATTGGGTTCATCTCCTTAACCCACCTATACTTGATAGCTTAACACTCCTAGCCTGAGATATTCCTATTAGCAATAATGACAAAGTTCATGGAAGGAGCCAATCTTAACCCGCCCTTCCAAACTGAACAAGAGCATTGACTTTATATGCCAAGACCTCAATGGTGGCTTACTTCAGCACCTCCTATGTGTGTTACTAAACTCAACAACTTTTCTGCTTGCCTCAAACTAAAAATCAGCTGGCTTTTGCATGTACAGCCCATAACTTCTACAAGGCCAGAAAATTTTCCCTTTTTCTCAGCCATAAGCTTTGATATACCTCAAAAAAACAAGCATATTTCATACTCCTAATGTTATAGCTTGCTCTAGTCTCAAATATTCAGACCACCCCTGGAATAATATTCCTTGGACAACCTGTTATGGAGAGACTGAGCATAATCTTCACTGGGGTAATTGGACTATTATTGACAGGGGTCCTAGAGGACATCTTGAAACAAAATATTCAATAAGACCATATCCTTTGGCCAGCCTAGTAGGGAGGATAATTCTTGGAAAAACGGAGCCTTGTCCGGCCCTATAATTTCTGCACATAAGGAGAAATTAAAAGGACCTTGGCTTGAAAAAAAAAAAAAAAGCCTTGGCTTGTTAATCTTTAGAAGGTAGGTCTTCCCTTCTTTATTTGTACTATTAGCCACAGAGAAATTTATGTAAAACAACATGCTAACCTAACTTGGGCCTCCCTGTACAATAACCAATTTACACGGACCACTATTTGTGTCCTTTATCTCTACATTCTCTTTGCTACCTCCACCTTACAGAGCCAACAACTAGAAAATAATTTAATATCTCTACCTCCCAAGGCTGGTTTATGTCCTGCATAAGTAATGATAACAAAAAATTAAAAATAGACCTACCCTATGACCCAGCAATAGCACTGCTAGGAATTTACCCAAGGAATACAGGAGTGCTGATGCATTGGGCACTTGTACCCCAATGTTTATAGCAGTACCCTCAACAATAGCCAAATTATGGAAAGAGCCTAAATGTCCATCAACTGATGAATGGATAGAGAAATTGTGGTTTATATACACAATGGAATACTATGTGGCAATGAGAAAGAATGAAATATGGCCCTTTGTAGCAACGTGGATGGAACTGGAGAGTGTTATGTTAAGTGAAATAAGTCATACAGAGAAAGACAGATACCATATGTTTTCACTCTTATGTGGATCCTGAGAAACTTAACAGAAGACCATGGGGGAGGGAAAGGAAAAAAAAAAAAAAAGAGGTTAGAGAGGGAGAGAGCCAAAGCATAAGAGACTATTAAAGACTGAGAACAAACTGAGGGTTGATAGGGGGTGGGAGGGAAGGGAAGGGTGGGTGATGGGTATTGAGGAGGGCACCTTTTGGGATGAGCACTGGGTGTTGTATGGAAACCAATTTGACAATAAATTTCATTTTAAAAAATTTTTAAAAATAAGTAATGATAACATCACCCAATTAAATATCTCCTTTTATTAGTACTTACTGCATCTCAACCTGGGTTCCTGTTAATAGCACTGTACCGTATATACATCCATCAGGACTAGGTGCACTTTCCAAGCTTATTCGACACTGGCACTCTGCTGAAGGAAAAAAAAGATTTTTTGGCCTGTTAATCATGGGCATCCTCGCAGCAGTAGGTGTTATCACCTCTGCCACTGTAACTGCAGTCAATCTGCATCATACTATCCAAACGTTCCATGTCCTTAATAAATTTATAGTCAACACTACCAAAGAATTTATAAGCCAAACTTCCATTGATAAACAAGCTTTGGCCCACCTCAAAGCTCTTGAGGCTGCAATGGAATTTATTGGGAAAAGACAAGAATACTTGTTCCTCCACTCTAAACTGCTCTGTGACTCTACCAGCATATCTGCATGACTGGCATTCCTTCTAATCACTCCCAAGCTTTGGATGCTGTCCAGACACACCTTCACAGTGTCCTGTCTTCCTATCTCTCTGACAATATAAAAGATTTAGATATGACTTTGCGCTAACAGCTACAATATGCAGAGGATCAGCTTAAAAATGAATGGGCTGATTCCTGGGAAATGTGGCGCGACCTAAATCCTTTCTCACTTATGGCTAGCACCCATCTCAAATTCTGGATAACTTTGGGAAGCAGAATGCTTTTACTGTGTCTCTTTTTATGTCTTTGCAGAATCACCCTCCAAGCCATCCAAAAGCAAAAGAAGGACCAGGAGCTCATCATGACAGTCTTCAAACACGAAACTAAAAAAAAAAAAAAAAAAAAAAAAAAAAAAGAAAGAAAGAAAAACAAAAAGGGGGAACTTTGGGGAATCAGCTTACAAACTCCCTGGGCTTACACCAATGGGTTAGCAAGGCATAAAGAATTGAAAGCCATAGGATGCTCACACCCAAGTTTGGGTAATCAAGACAAGGCAACCAAGAATAGGGAGGTGAAAGGCACCCGAGAACAGAAAGGGGGTGCAGAGCCCCCAGAATAGAGAGGGAGGGGCAAAGGCCCAAAAATAGGACGGTGCAAAGGCACCAATATAGAACATAGGTATATGAAATAAGCAAGGTTAGATATTCAGGATGGAAGCACCCCCCAATTTAGTACTATAGCAGAAAGCTGCTTTCACAGGAAGAAAGGACCAAGAGAGGTAAACAGGTAAATTGGGCTACGGACCGCTGCACTGCAGGTGAAGCAGCCCAGAGCAGAAATGATTAATGAAACAAAAGGTGCCTTGTTAACTCTGAGGCTATTTCCCCTACCTGTCTCATCCCCTAGACTAGCTAAGATGAACAGAGGTAGTGCCTTATGTCACTGTAAACAACCTTCCACCAGACTGCCCGGCATTAGGTATTTGTTTTGTATTAACCCAAACCCCTAACCCTGAATATCTTCAAGACCCCCTTTCCCTCACATCCTCAAGTTAATGTTCACAGATTCATTGTCTCTTTGTTCACGGCCATCACCATGTTTGTAAGCCTTCTGATCCTAATAAAAAAAGGGGAAAGGACTCTTATTCGGGGCTCTTGTCTTTTCCCAGACATTAGCCATCTCTCATGTTCTCATCCTGTATCCTGCTCTCTTGCTAGACAAGAGAGAACTTTAGACCCAGAGTCTACGACAGATTTTTCATTTTTAGTATATAGAAACACAACTACTTTTTGAGTGTACTGTATCCTGAAACTTTGTTGAATTTGTTCATTAGTTGTAAGAGTTTATTAGTGGATTCTTTAGGGCTTTCAACATACAAGATCGTGGCATCTGCAAAGATCATTTTACTTATTTCTTTCCAATTTCCTTTTATTTTTTCTTGTCTGATAGTTCTGGCTAGGATTTCCAGTACTATGTTGAACAGAAGTGGCAAGAGTGGGCACCGTTGCCTGTTCTTAGAATAGTTTTCACTCCTCACCATTGTATATGATGTCAGCTGTGGACTTTTCATACAAGGCCTTTATTATGTTGACAGTGTTCTATTCCTAGTTTGTTGAGTGTTTTTATCATGAAAGGGTGAATTTTGTCAAGTTTTTTTCTGCATCAACTGAGATAATGTAGTTTTTGGCTTCTCTAAATTAATGTGGTATATTTACATTGATTTATTTTTGTATGTAGAACCATGCTTATGTCCCAGGAATAAATTCCACTTTGTCATGGTGTATAATCCTTTAAATGTGCTATTGGATTCAGTTTGGTAAGAATTTTGTTGATGTTTTTGCATTACAATTCATCCAGGACATCAATCCATATTTCCTTTTCTTATACTGTCTTTGTCTGGCTTTCATATCAGGGTACTGATGGCCTCATAAAATAATTTTAGGACTGTTCCCTACTCTTCAATTTTTAGTAAGATTTTGCAAATCAGTTTAATTCTTCTTCAACTGTTGGGTAGAATCCTCCTAGAAGCCATCTGGTACTAGGCTTTTCTTTGTTGGGTTGATTACTGATTCAATCTCCTTACTTGTTATAAATTTGTTCAAATATTTTTATTTCTTAATGAATCAATATTTGTGGGTTGATACTAGAAATTTATTCATTCTTCAAGTTATCCAATTTGTTGGCATATGATTGTTTATAGTATTCAAATTATTTTTTATTTCTATGGCATCAGTTTTAATGTCCCCTTCCCACCTTCTATTTCTGATTTTTTTATTTGAGCCTTACCTCTTTTTTTCTTAATCTCGATAAAGGTTTGTCAGTTTTGTTTATATATTCAAAAAACTCTAAGTTATGAGGAGGGAATAAGATGGCAGTGTGGTAGGGGGACCCTGGGCTAATCTCGAACACAGCTAGATCAACATGAAATCATTTTAACACCTAGGAAATAAATCTGAGGATTAAGAGAACAATATGCAAAATTTGAGGGATAGAACATGGCAGGTTCATGGTGTGGGGAAGGGATTTGGGGGTGAAAAAAGCCATGGTGGTGCAGAGGAGTGGGAACCCTTTTTGCAGAGAAGAGAGAGGTGGGGTAAGAGAGAGCAGCATGTCAGGTTTGTCAAGAAAAACACTCCCCACAACCATCGACAGGAATCATGAGGAACTGAATATCACAAGTTTTGGCAAACAGTGGGGCTGAAATTCTGAGTTTTTGGAAGTCTGCTGGAATAGATCCACAAGGACAGCGGTGCTCCTGGGGAGGAGGGGAAGCCTGGGAGTGGACTGGGGACAGTGTGATGTGGATATCCCCTGGGTCACACTCGGAGAGAAAGTTCCCCTTCCCTGAGTGCATTTGGAAGAGGGTACATAGCCCCTCCAAGGACAAAAGACCCGGGTGGCACTTTTGAGTGGCTGTTCAACAACAGGGAACAAAGGCATGTACAGAGGGCTGATAAAGTGGTCACAGCTTTTCACTGTGCTCACCATAAATTCCAGGCACTTACGTGGCTGTGAGATGCATTTCCTGGGACAGAATAGCCTAGAATAGCACTAAGCCTAGAATATCACTAGGTTTAGTGCTGCAAGACTCTCCTCCAGAGGTGGGGAGCAGGTCCTCACCTTGCCAAGTCCTTTAATACTTGGAATTTTGAATCCCCATCACATGCTAGTGACAAAATACAAGAGAGCTGAGGCTCCAGGTATGTCAATGTCCTGGGCACAGAAGGGTTAATTAAGGACAGGGATCTGACAGAAGTCTGGAACACAGGAGAAAAGACTGTTCACTTGTCTGTGAGGGGTACCTGAACAGTGGTGGATGCCAGTTCCCCACCCAGAATGGGACAGCAGGGTGACACCACCTTCTCCTGCTCACCAGAATGGATGGACTTCAGTGAGTAACAGAGTGCCCACCCATCCAGGCTGGAGCTGCTTACACCAAGCCCCACCCCACTGCACTCTACAGGATCATCTTTATAAGAGTAGGTCTGACTATGAGCCAGCACAGCAGGCCTATCTCCCAGCATACCAACAAAGAGCCGTCCTCATGCACCAAGTGTACTGATCATAGAGTGCTCCAAAGTGTAAGCTTCAGTTCTTCAGTTCTGGTGGAAATAGGACCAGGCTTATTTTTTTTTTAATCAGATTTACAGTTTCTTTGTTCATTTGTTTTTTTATTTCATTTTCTCGTTTTTTGCAACAGGCTTCTTTTTCTCCCCTTCCCTGTTTCTTCTTCTTTTTTGTGTTCTTTTTCTTTGGAATTAGGTGCATAGTTTTTGTTTGTATATTTGGGGTTTTTTTGTTGTTGTTTCTTCACCTTTTCTTTCTTGGATGAGGCTTTTTTTTTTTTTTTTAATCAGGCTTATTTTAACAAATAAATCAAACCACACCTAAAGATCCAAACACTCCTCACTGTATGCAAGGAGGAACTCTGTAGAGTACTGACTGGGGCAAAGAGCAGCCAAATCACAGGACAGAGTGCACACAGCATACACTAGAAAACTCTGAGGTGCCAGGCCCTTGATGGTGTATGATTCCTTCTTCATATGGCATTACACTCAGGGGCAGGAAATATAACAAGCTTTCATAACACGCAAAATACAGGCACCTAGACAAAATGACAAGACAGAGGAATTCTACACCAAGGAAAGATCAAGAAGAAACCACAGCCAGGGATTTGCTCAAAACAGATATAAGTAATATATCTCAACAAGAATTTAGAATAATAGTCATAAGAATACTAGCTGGGCTTGAAAGAAACATAGAAGACTCCAAGGAAATCCTTGTTGCAGAAATAAAAGACCTAAAAACTAGTCAAACTGAAATAAAAAATTCTATAACTGAATGTATAAAATATAAAAACTGGATGTAATCACAATAAGGATGGAAGAAGTATGAGGGTTGAATAGGTGATATTGAAAATAAAACTATAAAAAATAATGAAGCTGAAAAGGAGAGGAAAATAAAACTATTAGATCATGAATACAGACATAGATAAATCAGCGATTCTATGAAGCACAGTAATATCTGTATCATAGTAGTCCCAAAAGAAGAGTGGGGAAAAGGAACAGAAGCTTTCTTTGAACAAATTATAACTGAGAACTTCCCTAATCTGAGGAAGTAAACAGGCATTCAGTCTGAGAGGCACGGAGAACTCCCCTCAAAATCAACAAAAACAGGTCAACACCAAAACATATCATAGTGAAACTTGCAAAATACAAATTTAAAAAGAGAGTTCTGAAAGCACCTACGCATGAAAGGCCCTTAACCTACAATGGTAGATACATAAGGTTAGCAGTAGACCTGTCCACAGACCTTGGCAGGCCAAAAGGGAGTGTCATGATATATTTAACAGGCTAAATGGGAAAAACATGCAGCCAAAAATTCTTTATCCAGCGAGGCTGTCATTCAGAATAGAAAGAGAGATAGAGTTTCCAAGACAAGCAAAAACCAAATGAGTTCATGAACACTAAACCAGCTCCACAAGAAACAGTGAGAACAAAAGAGAGACCAAAAGCAACAAAGACAAAAAAAGAACAAAAACAATCTAAAAGAATTCAACTTTACAGATAATACAATGGCACTAAATTCATATCTGTCAATAATTATTCTGAATGTAAATCGACTAACTGCTCCAATCAAAAGACATCGGGTATCATAATGGATAAAAAAAAAAAGATCCATTTATATCCTGCTTACAAGAGTTGATTTTAGACCCAAAGACACCCCCAGGTTGAAAGTGGGGGGATGGAGAACTATCTATCATGCTAATGGACATCAAAAGAAAGCTGGAGTAGCCATACATATATCAGACAAACCAGATTTTAAAACAAAGATTGTAATAAGAGATGAAGAAGAGCACTATATCATAATAGTAGGGGACATTAACACCCCACTTACAACAATGGACAGATCACCTAAGCAGAAAATCAACAAGGAAACAATGGCTTTGAATGACACAATGGACCAGATTGACTTGACATATATATTCAGAGCATTTCAACCTAAAGCAGCAGAATACACATTCTTCTTGAGTGCACATGGAACATTCTCCAGAATAGATCACATACTGGGTCACAAATGAAGCCTCAACCAGTAGAAAAATATTGCAATGATACCATGCATATTTTCAGACCACAACACTATGAAACTTGAAGTCAATCACAAGAAGGAATTTGGAGGGATCACCAATGCATGGAGATTAAACAACATCTTACTAAAGAATGAATGGGCTAAACAGGAAATTGAAGAAGAAATTTAAAAATACACAGAAGCTGATGAAAATAAAAGCAGAACTGTCCAAAACCTTTGGTATGCAGCAAAGGCAGTCATAAGAGGAAAGTATATAGTAATTCAGGCCTTCCTAAAGATGGAAGAAAAGTCTCCAATACACAACCTAACCTGACACCTAAACAAGCTGGAGAAAGAACAGCAAATAAAGCCAAAACCAGTAGATGAATGAAGATAATAAAGATTAGAGCAGAAACAAATGATGTCGAAATAAAAAAAAATCCAGAACAGATTAACAAGTCTAGGAGCTAGTTCTTTGAAAGAATTAACAAAATTGATAAACCCCTAGCTAGAATTATCAAAAAGAAAAAGGAAAAGACCCAAATAGAAAAAATCACAAATGAAAAAGGAGAGATCACAACCAACACCACAGAATTACAATTATAGGAAACTATTATGAGCAATTATATGCCAACAAATTGGGCAACCTGGAAGAAATGAATAAATTCCTAGAAACCTATAACTACCAAAACTGAAACAGGAAGAAACAGAAAAGTTAGAGAGACCCACAACCAGTAAAGAATCAGTAATCAAAATTCTCCCAACAAACAAGAGTCCAGAGCTAGATGGCTTCCCAGGGGAATGCTACTAAATATTTGAAGAAGAATTAATAGTTATTCTTTTGAAATGTGTTCCAAAAACAAACAAACAAACAAACAAACAAAAGAAGAAGAAGAAATGAAAGGAAAACTCCAAACTCATTCTGCAAGGCCAGCATTACCTTGATTCCAAAACCAAAGACCCCACTAAAAAGGAGATTGCAGACCAATTTCCCACTGAAAAGGAGATTGCAGACCAATTCTCAACAAGATACTAGCAAACTGAATTCAACAGTACATTAAAAGAATTAGTCACCACAATTAAGTGGGATTTATTTCTTGGATGCAGGGGTGCACAACTCTGTGAATATACTGAAAATATTGTACACTTTAAAAGGGTGACTTTTATGGTATGTGAATTACATCTCAATAAAGTGTTTTTTTTTTTTAAATCACACCCCCTTTAAAAAAAAGTATATGAAAAATCAGACTTCATCATACTCTAGCTTGCCAGTTTCATGGATTCTGGTAGAAGACCCCAGACTCCAGGGCCATAGAAAAGAGATTTTATTACTCATGACACAACAGACAACATGAGCTTCCTGCTCATGGTTCCCCCTATGCCCCAAGTGACATGGAGGATGGGATCAGGTGGATAGGTCACAATGGGTTTGTGTCACAGCTGAGAATCTCCAAGCCTAGAAAATCCCCAATCTTTTTACAGGGGCTACAAGCAAACCTACCCACACTTTGTCCTGGAGAAATATATTCTCTATTATCCTGGAAACCAAACAAATCTTTCTGCTCCAGAGGAAGACACTGCAAAGCTGCTTGTTTTTTTTTTGTTGTTTTTATTTTTTTTTAATGTTTATTTATTTTTGAGAGAGAGAAACAGAGTGTGAGCAGGGGAGGGGCAGAGAGAGAGGGAGACACAGAAACCAAAGCAGCCTCCAGGTTCTGAGCTGTCAGCACAGAGCCCAATGCAGGCCTCAAACCCACGTACTGTCAGATGATGACCTGAGCCGAAGTTGGATGCTTAACCAACTGAGCCACGCAGGCACCTCTGCGGAAGCTGCTTGTTAAACAAACCTTGAAAAGCTCATCCAAATGGAAAGACAAGAGCCTCCAGAAGACCTGTCTCCCACACCTGGAACTCTCTTCCATGTCTCTGCATTATTGGGTTCTATAACGAATATACAAATGTGACTCTGGACTCATTTCTCAGGAGTTCAATTTCTTGGAGGAAACAAAGGCTGAGTTTGAGTCCTCTATGCTAGTCCTGATGTCCTCTGTCCTCACAGACAAATAAATGAATTGTACACTTACAGTTCTATAAAGAACTCATGTTTGTTACAACAAATGACCCAGAGAGAAAAATCAGACCACAGTTTGACTATCTCCTTGACAAGAAAAACCCCATTTTTCTACTGCTTCCCATGCCATGTTCACATCCACAGGGCATGTAGAGGGCCAGGAAACTGATACTGAAGCATCTCTATCCTGCAGTGGGGGTAGTGATGACCAAATTGTCCTCTGTATATCCTAAGATGTGACTTCTAAATAAAGCCCCATCCATCCACACTGCATGCAGACTGTTTCTCCCCTGAGCACATTCTATGTCTGACAAAGACTTGCTTCCACCTAGAAAAAATTTTTTTTAATTTTTTTAATGTTTATTTTTGAGGGAGAGAGACAGAGTGCAAATGGGGGAGGGGCAGAGAGAGAGGGACACAAAATCTGAAGCAGGCTCCAAGCTGTCAGCACCAAACCCGATGCAGGGCTTAAACTCAAGAACTATGAGGTCATGACCTGAGCCAAAGTCGGATGCTTAACCAACTGAGCCACCCAGGCGCCCTAAGACTTGCTTCCGTCTAAAGCCTCCGCAACACTCCCACTAGTGTTTCCTCTGATGTGTGACGAGATTTGACTTCAGGCTGAAGCCTCACCCACACTTCTTAGACACAAAGGGCTTCTCTCCTAAGTGTCTGCTGGTGTCTGAAAGGGCCACCTTTCAGCTAAAACTTTTCACTCATTCCCTACACACAAAGGGCCACTGCTCTTTCCCCGAGTGTGTTCTCTGGTGTCTGAAGAGACCTTCCCCCTTTAGAGCTGAAGCCCACATACCCTGCACACAAAGCGTTTCTATCCCAAGTGTGTTCCCTGAGGTCTGACCAGGGCTGACTTACAGCTGAAGCCACACCCACACTCCGTGCACAGAAGGCACAGCACAGCCACATGTGTGTACTGGTGCCTGAGGACCCCGAACCTCAGCCAGAAGCCCTGTCCATACTCCCTGCGCAGAAAGGACTTCTGCTTCAAGTGTACTCTGTGGTGTTTCACAATGATCGACAGCTGTCTAAAGCCATGCTCACACCTCTACACACAGAAGACTTCTACCCTGAATGCATCCTTGGATGTGCTATGAGGGTCAACTTCTCAGTAAAAATCCATCTATACTCACAGCACAGAAAACACTTCTCCCCTAAGTGTGACCTCTGATTTCTGCAAAGATTTGACTTCCAACTGCAGCTTCACCCACACTCAAGGCACACGCAGGGCCGCTCCCTCACATGCATCCCCTGGGGTCTCCAGAGGGATGACTCGTTGCCAAAGCCTGCCCATAAGGGCCTCTCCTCTGAATGTGCCCCATACAAGGGAGGTTTAACTGCTGGCCAAGATCCCTCTCACACTCTGCCCAACTGACTGGTCCACATCCTGAAAAGCCTACCCCCTTCAGCCCTCTGTCTCCTCAGGGATTGCCCTCTTTACCAGGCTGGGCTCTGTGCTTGCCACTCTGCTTATCTAGTTCCTTCCCTAAGGTGTAGAGGCTGTCCCAGGGCTGGGCTGCAAAGTGCTGCTAGGACCCTCTGCTTTTACTTGTCCTCCATAACAAGGACTCGGTGTCTTCTGTCTCATGTGCTTCTGCTTGGCCACTCTAGTGGGTTTGTGCAGAAACTTGTTCTTGTGCCTTTGGATCCTCTTGGCAAATATCCCCTGGCTGAAGGCGGTTTCCTGCACCCAAGACTGGGACGATCCTAGGGGGATGGCTGAGCCAAACATTTTGGCTGAGGAAAGGTTGACTGCAGAAAGCCAGAGGGAAATCAACACAGAAATGGATTTCTGGCTTGGTTCTGCTCAAGAGAAAGCAGTTTTTGTCAGAGCGGTCCTAGATGAAGCAGCCACTCCTCCGATCTGAAGACTTGCCCCTCCAAAACACATGTGGCAGGTTTCCAACAAAAGCTCTGTATCCCACCAATAAATCCTCTACAAAAATGATTTTTCTTTCCTCTTTTACCCATAACTGAAACCCAGAAAATTCATACCAGTAGAGTTTCTAAGTGTTAGTCAGACTGGGAATCTTTCACGTAAGCAGCAGAAGCCATTCTATAAATAGCTGTAATTATAGTCAGCCTTTTTGCCTACACTTATTTTATGATATAAATATCTGACACACTGTTTTCTCCTATTGAAGATAACAAACTATAGGTGGAAATGTCCACAGGGAACTTCCTTATAAAAACAGTGACTGAGTGGCACAAAAGTTGCTTGGTCTGGAGGGACAATCTCCCCTCAAATATAATGTGTAAACTAAATCTGAATTGAAGTGTCCAGCCTCAAAACAATGTGAGGACCACTAAGGACATGTGGACATTCAAAAGACAGAGATGGTCCAGGGCCTGATTACTGAAAGGATTTGACTTCAGATGCCCACAGCAATTCTAAGACTCTTCTCCATTTTTTTACAAATCAAAAATTAAAAATCCAGCATTCCAGACTAGAACCTGGTCATAATGTGTGCCAATTCATATTGGATGAATAGGGGTTTCTGTTCTGTTTATTGCTTTTGCTTTTAAGTTTTTATTTAAATTCCAGTTAATGTACAGTGTTTCAGATGTACAATATAGTGATTCAACACTTACATACAACACCCAGTGCTCATCACAAGTACCCTCTTTAATGCCCGTCACCTATTTCACCCATCCTGCCATGGCTCTCTACTTTGGTAACCATCACATTGTTCTCTACAATTAAGAGTCTGTTTCCTGAGGGGGCACCTGGGGGGCTTAGTGAGTTAAGCATCTGACTTCAGCTCAGGTCGCGATCTCACAGTCCATGAGTTTGAGCCCCACATCAGACTCTGTGCTGACAGCTCAGATTCTGTGTCTTCAGATTCTGTGTCTTCAGATTCTGTGTCTCCCTCTCTCTCTGCCCCTCCCCCACTCACACTCTGTCTCTCTCTCTCTCTCTTCCTGTCTCTCTCTCTCTCTCTCTCTCAAAAATAAATAAAACATTAAAAAAGTTAAAAAAAAAAGTTAACACTCTGAATACTTACTATATACCAAAGACTGTTTGGTCACTGTACGTGGCTTGCCTCATTCAGGCCTCTGAACAGTCCTATTTACCATCCACTCTTTACAGATAAAGAAACCAAGCACAGTTAAAGTCACGTATCTTGCTCAAATTAGTTTAGCTAAAAAGTGGCTGAGCTCTGTAAAAGGCCATGCACTTAACCTGTCAACCTGTGAGCCAGTCCTTAAGTAAGGTTGGGGGTTTGGATACAAGGTTGGCCATGCATGAGTTGATAAGTGTAGGGTCTGGGAGATAGAGTCATAAGGAGACCTTCTATTATTTTCTCTACTAAAGTGAATGTTTGAATGTTTTCCATAATATAAGGTTAAAAATAAAGGTTCCAATGCCTGAAGTCCACCAGTGATGCCTGTATTTGTAAATCAGGTGCCATCTAACAGCCACCAGGGGCTGTGACAAAGAGGCCTGGACCCAGGGGCCACCACCCTACCTCCCCCACCCAGCCACCACCAACCTCACAGTCCTAACCCTGGGAGTGGCCAGTTAATTAAGAGCCACTGTCTAAAGCAGAACCAGGCAAACCAACTGGTCATCCAGGTTTCCAGCCAAACCCAAAGACGTTTGAACCATGCCAATATCCCCCACCAGCAACAAACCATGGGACAGCAAGCCTGGAGAAAGAGAAGTTGCCCTGATCACCCAAAAACACACGTGTAAAGGGACCTACTCCCACCCCAACCCATTCGCACCTGGGAATATTCAGCAGTTTCCTCTAAGCCAAACTTTGTTCCACTCTCCAAAATCCCCTTTGTTCCAATCCCAAAATCTCCATAACCAAACAGCACCCCTTTCCCAGTGCGACGGGCCCAGCCAGCTTCTGCCAAACACCTTGACATCAGTCAGGTTAGAGCTCCACCACCACCACACCGCCCAGGTTTCACGCACCTCCCCTCCCACAGGAGTCACAGCGCCCCTAACCACCACCAGGGGATGTTTGCTCCCAAACCAAGACTATGTCAACACCACAAAACCCCTAAGGTCTTCCAACTTAAGCCCCAAATACCACGTGAAGAGAGAACTAGAGACGTGCCACCACTGCCACCACTACAGTGGCCTAGAATGGTCCTGCACGCCACTCGGCCTCAAAAGAAGAGCGTGGCTCCGCAATCCTGGGGCCCCTGCCGGGGCCGGAGACGTGCCCTGCAACCCTAGGATTCACCGCCGAGCCTCACATCACCCCTTATTCATTCCTCTAATTCACTCCTCAAATTCATTCCTCCAGCTGCGAGTTGTTTACCCACCCACACCCACAAATAAAAAGAACAATTTGGGAAAGCAACCCTAAGCCTTGCCAGAGACCTAACCCTAGCCACTCCCAACTATCTTCCCCTTCCCCCAGACTCACTCCCGCCACACGGCCAAAGGCTGGGTGGGCCAACACCCATCAAAGCCCTGCTTTCCAAGGGACCAGGACCACAGTACCCAGAATCCTTTGAGCACAGGGATTGCCGCCGGCGCCGCGGAAAAGACAAAGCCACGCCTCCTGAACCACAGCCACTGGTGGCTCATCCGCTGTTTTTTCTAAACACGGCCGGGGTAGGCTCTCAGTGAAGCTCCGCCTCTTCTTACCCCTTCTCGGCACAGACTACACTCCCCAGGGGCCCTTGCGGTAGCTTCCATCTGCCAGGCTTTGGGCGGACGTGTCCAGCGCGCCTGCGCAGGCGCCTTCTCCAACAAGGCGACGGGCTTGGTTAAGTTTGTTCCGGATTACCTCGGGGTGGGTCTTGAACCTCCCTATTAGCCCCATGGGCTGCCACGTTACTTCCGGAAACTGAGGTTGGAAAAGGTAAAGCTGCATCGTCGAGGTCAGCCATTACAAGGTAGACCCAGGACGAAGAGCCCACTCTCTTGGCGCGCGAAGTGTTTTTTCGAAGGACCCACTGTTGGTGCCACTCAACCCAGCTTCTGGGAGCGGGGACTCACTCTCCCTGCGAAGTGGACTATGCTGGTGCCCTCCGCCACCCTCCCCAATTCCGAAGCTGGAGACTGGTCCTCTCTTTAGTGCTTGGGAGGGTGATCCATGCAAGTACCCCAGGTCTGCCTTCTCTCGGGGAAACCCGGATAATGGCCATAAGGGCCTCTGAGGGCCAGCTTCCCTGAAATAACTTCCTGTCGTGCCTATCTCGCAATAGGCCCTTTGCCGCCTCTTAGCCTGGAGGCAGGGTTATTGGTACTGGACAAAGACAGCCCCTAAAGGGATAACCCACCCGGAGTTGACTCAGAATGGCCTCTAGTCCCTGCGGTCTCTCAGCCAGACAGTTATCCACTCTGATAATCCACCGGTCAGGGAACGAAGCGGGGCCTGAGCCCAGGCCCTCTGAGAGGAGACCCAACACTGCAGAATGGGGTGAAGTAGAATGTGTAGGGAAGAGAGCCTGGGGACAGAGGCGAGAATGGGAGGAGTCTGGAGCCTGGAACGAGGGCAGGCAAGTCAGACCATCTGTGGTTCCAACCGTATTGCGTCCAGCATTAGCAGAACCCCAGCTATTTGATGCCCCCCATGATCTCCGCCATGCTGCCCATCTCAGAGCTCGCTGGCACCCCCCACCCGGCCCTTCCCAGCTAGCGCACCTGGCGGCCTCGGACTCAGACCCAGGCAGGACCCCAGGGAGACTTCATTTCTTCCAGGACCAGTGCACAGCAGAGCGGAGCTGAGGTCGGGCAGCTGCGGGAAAGGGGGGGTGGGGGCGTGATCGCTCCACTCAGATCCTGCTGCCCTCTTCCCATACTGAAGAGGTCCGAGTGCAGACCCCTAACCCTTTGGTTGCCCCTTATAACCTCCTGATAACAGAGCCTCATCTGCACCCTTGACTGGGCACACTTGAGGCCCTGTAGACAGAGCTCCTGGAGCGCTGCCCTGCACACGACCCCTGGGGGCGCCCCCCAGAGCTGGCGGGTGAGGTACTGGGGTTCTTTACTGAGACTTGCCCTAGGTACTCTAGGGACCGTGAGCAGAAGGCGCGGACATGTCCCCTTTGCAGGCTCCGGGTCCCCGCCTGAGATGTAACTGACCAGAGATGTAACTGACCAGGGTTGAAAAAACGACTTAAGAAACCAGAGTCTCCACCTGTGGGTATTAATGCTGTTTACTTATTCTCTGTAAACCCTGCTTGGAACTTTTCAGTCCTGGCTCAGAAAGGCAGCTGGAGAGTGTACAACCGCAGGACATTGACAGAGGAACAGCGCCCCCTTGTGGTTAATGTTTGGTTACTTCGAAGATAATGAGAAAACCTCACAAAATGGTGAAACTCGTAATTGGAGAATCACAGAAACAGCTGGGTTTATGAGTAGTGTAGGAACAAATTAGAACAATGGAACATTGTTTCTCCTACCAGACTGGGAAGTGTTATAAAAATAGATAACACCCATCATAAATTGCCAGATGGGAGATTAAAAATGAGATGCTCTTCCTGGGAACCTTTTGGAACAAGGAATCAAAAAGCTTAGAAGTGCAACCACTTTGATCTAGCTATTCCTTTTTTAGGGATTAATCCTTAAATTTATGACAAGCAGGAAAGGGGGTAGTAAAGGATTACACAGAATCATTGGGTATCATAGCAAAATTAAGAAAAACATGCAATTGTTTAAACGCATTAAATAAGATCCATATAATGGACCACTATGCAATTATTTAAAATGGTGCTGTGAGTATTTTGTCATTGAAACGGCTACAAACATTGAAATGGCTAAATTAACTGGAAACAGGGTTTAAAAGAATACATACAGTTTGTAACAAGCGAGGTCCTTCAGAGCAGATGATGGAGAGACCATGGGTAGGAAGGGAAGCAACTAGGGATAAACGTCTATGAAAGCAAGCAAGGAAAAGTGGGTTTGGGTAGAGGGAAAAGTCAAACCATAATGCAGGGCTAACAAAACCTCAGCCAGCTGACAGGGACTCCAGAACAAGCAGGATCCATCAGAGTTAGCTGGGTCAACACCAGGTGACCAGATCTTTATACCCATACCTCTCCCAGGCACAGGAAGGTGCTGCCAGGGAAGAGCCTGACCTCAGGAGGCATCTCTCTGCAGCCGAAGCCAACTGCTGAAACCCATAGCCTGGGGCTGTCCACTAAACAAACTCCTCCCAGGTGAGTGACAAGTCCTCCTTGATAGGTAGTAGACATCTCTGCATGCACCACACCCTATATCTTTGTATATATGATATATGTGTTTTCAGAAAATAAATGACACCTGTCTACACCCATGGGGAAAAAAATCTGAAGAAAAATAAACTGTTTTTGTAGAACAACTGCCAAAAAGTGAAGAGCCCTGGTGATGGTTAATTTCATGTGTCAATCACCTGGCCATGGGGTGCCCAGATTAAACATTGTTTCTGAATGTGTCTGGGAACATGTGTGTTTCTGGATTAGATTTACATTTGAATCAGCAGACTCAGTGAAGTAGATTGCCCTCCCCCATGTGGGTGGGCATCATACAATCCCTTCAGGGCCTTGCTGGAGCAAACAGCAGAGGAACGAGGAATTCACCCCTTTTCTACCATATTGCTGAGCTAAGGCATGTATCTTCTGCCCTCAGGGCTCCCGGTTCACAGACCTTCAGACCTAGACTGGAATCTGCACCATTGGCTTCGTTGGTTCTCAGGCCTTGAGAGTCCAACTAAATTACATCACCAGCTTTCCTGGGTCTCCAGTTTGCAGATGGCAGATCTTAGGATTCTGCAAACTCCATAATTAAGTAAGCATCTGACTCTTGATTTGGCTCAGGTCATAATCTCATGGTTTGTGAGTTTGAGCCCCAGGTCAGGCTCTACGCACTGACATCACGGACTCAGCTTGGGATTCTCTCTCTCTCCCTTTCTCTGCCCTTCCCCAACTCACGTTCTCTCTGTCTCTCTCAAATAAACTTTAAAAAAAACCCACAAATTTGTTACCACACAGTCTGGAGGTCAGCAGTCTTAGATTTGTCTTACAAAACTAAAATCAGTTGTCAGCAGAGCTGTGTTCCTTCTGAAAGATCTAAAGGAAAACCCATTCTGTTTCCTTTTCCAGCTTCAAGAGGCTATCTGAATTCCTCCACTCTTGGCTCCTTGCACCTTTGAAGCCCAACACCTGCATCACCCCAACATCTGCTTCCAGTGTCATCCAGTGACTTCTCCTTCTCTGACTCTGACCTCACTCTCCTGCCTCCCTCTTTTTCCTGTTGGGACTCTTTATATGTTTATTTATTTTTGAGAGAGAGTGTGTGCAAGCAGGGGAGGGGCAGAGGGAGAGAGGGAGACAGAGAATCCCACGCAGACTCCACACTGTCAGCACAGAGCTGGATGCGGGACTCGAACCCACCAATGGCGAGATCATGACCTGAACCAAAATCAAGAGTCGGTCACTTAACTGACTGAGCCACCCAGGGGCCCCAGAACAAACCAAATTTTAAACACAAAAGCCGTTTATTAACCATGTAATAAATTTTTAAATTCATAAAAAGCATGAGAGGCAAAAATATGATAACGTGGGAAGAAAAGATAGACTGGGGAAAATGGGTATGTGTGTATGTCAGGTACGTGGATAATATCAATAATATACAGCATACGGATCTTTCAAATTGAAAACAAAAGAGAAAAGCAGTCAAAGCATCTGGGTATCCTGTTCACAGAGGAGCTCAACAAAATAACAAGCACATATCTGAAAAGGACTTTCCTACTAGTGGAGAAATGCAAGTTGAAATTAGGATAAAATGATGAGACATCACCTTACTTAAGCCTATCAAACTGATACAAAATGAAAAAGCATAAAGACCCATATGGCAAGTGGTGATGCAGTGGTGTGCAGTCAAGTGTACTCTCACATATTGAAGGTGCAATTGTAAAATGGAAAGCAATCTGGAAATAGAAATTAACACTTAAAATATAGAAAATAACGTGCTCAACCATCACACTCCTAGAAAGCTATTCCGTAGTAGTCATAGGTAAGGAGTACATACAAGGATATTTCTTCAACACTGGCCACTGAGATGCCAAAGAATGGAAAGGGAGGGAGAGGGGAGGGAAAGAATACAGGTAGGATAGATATTATTTCTTCTTTAAATGAAACTACTTGAATCTGGAAATTTTGTGAGGATGTTTATAATTATAAATGTAGTATCTTCAGTAGATTGTAGAACTATATGGACTTTTCTTTTTTCCCTTGTGTCAGTTTTTGGGGAGGGTTGAAGTTGGTTGTTTTTTGTTTGTTTGTTTTGTGTGTGTGTGTGTGTGTGTGTGTGTGTGTGTGTGTGTGTGTGTGTTTTTAAGAGAGCGCACAAGCATGGGAAAGGGACAGAGAGAGGAGACCGTCTCAAGCAGGCTCCACACCCAGATCAGAGCCCAGAGCTTGATCTCATATCCCTGAGATCATGACCTGAGCCAAAATCAAAAGTTGGATACACCCAGGCCTCCCTTGTCAGTTTTGATCTAGACAGCACCTTGGTGCATTTATTGATACATTCCAAGTAAGAGTTGTAATTTTATTGGTTTTTTCTCTCTATCCTTCATCTCTATTTCTTTTAATTTCTACTTTAATCTTTATAATTTCTTTTCTTTTACTTGCTTGGCATTTAATTTGCCTTCTTTTGCTAACTTCCTAAGGTGGAAGCTTTGATCATTTCTTTTTTCCCAATATAAGCATTTTAAGTTATAAATTTCCCTCAATGCTTTAACCGCATTCCACAAATTTCAATATGTTATGTTTTCATTGGGTCTAAACTATTTTCTCATTTACCCTGTGATTTCTTCCTCAACCCATGGGTTATTTTCTAGTGAGTTTTGCAATTTCCAAATGTTCTTTGCTTTTCTTGGATTTTTTTGTAGGGTTTCAATTGCTTGGAGTCTCTTAAGACTTGTTTATGGCCTGCCATATGGTCTGTATTGCTGAATGACACATATGCGCTTGAAAAACATGTGTATTCTGCATTCCTTGAAGATATTGTTGTAGAAATGAATGTGAATTCAGGTAATGGATGCTGTCACTGTGACCTACCATATACTTCATAGTTTTGTACCTTGTTCTACTGTTTAAAGTCTGCAATTATAATTGTGAATTTATTTCTCCCTTAATTTTTCAGGTTTTTATGTATTTTAAAGCTCTATGATTATATGTATATATATTTAAAACTGTTATATCTTCCTAATGAACTGACTCATTATTATGGAGTGTCCCTCTTTGTCTCTAGGAAAACTCTTGGCTATAAATCTACCTTGTTTTACTACACCCTGACCTTTTTTCTCTCTCAGTGGGGCTCTGCCTCTGTTTCTATCTCTTTCATTCACTTTTCTTGCACTTTGTTTTTACACTTCGCAATTATAATAATTAAGAATTAATCAGAAATTAATGGGCACCTGGGTGGCTCAGTTCATTATTAAGTGTCCAACTTTGGCTTCAGTCATGATCTCATGGTTCATGGGTTTGAGCCCCACGTTGGGCTCTCTGCTATCACCATAAAGCCGTCTTTGGATCCTCTGTCCACTTCCCTCTCTGCATCTCTTGCACTCATGCGCTCTCTCTCTCTCTCTCTCTCTCTCTCTCTCTCTCAAAAATAATAAACATTTTCCAAAACCAGAGACTCCACTAAAAAGAACTATAGACCAATTTCCCTGATGAACATGGATGCAAAAATCCTCAACAAGATATTAGCCAACTGGATCCAACAATACATTAGAAAAATTATTCACCATGACCAAGTCTGATTTATACCTGGGATGCAGGGCTGGTTCAATATCTGAAATACAATCAATGTGATTCATCACATCAATAAAAGAAAGGACAAGAACCACTTGATCCTCTCAATAGATGCAGAGAAAGCATTTAACAAAATACGGCATCCTTTCCTGATAAAAACTTTCAAGAAAGTAGGGATAGAAGGATCATACCTCCAGATCATAAAAGTGATATATGAAAGACCCAAGGCTAATATCATCCTCAATGGGGAAAAACTGAGAGGTTTCCCCTTAAGGTCAGGAACAAGACAGGGATGTCCACTCTCGCCACTGTTATTCAACATAGTATTGGAAGTCTTAGCCTCAGCAATCAGACAACACAAAAAAATAAAAAGCATCCAAATTGGCCAGAAGGAGGTCAAACTTTCACTCTTCACAGATGACATGATAGTCAATATGATAAACCCAAAAGATTCCACCAAAAACTTGGGAATGCAAGCTGGTGCAGTGACTCTGGAAAACAGTATGGAGGTTCCTCAAAAAACTAAAAATAGAACTACCCTACGACCCAGCAATTGCACTACTGGGCATTTAGCTACGGGATACAGGTGTGCTGTTTCAATGGGACACATGCACCCCAATGTTTATAGCAGCACTATCAACAATAGCCAAAGTATGGAAAGAGCCCAAATGTCCATTGATGGATGAATGGATAAAGAAAATGTGTGTGTGCATATATATATATATATGTGTGTGTGTGTGTGTGTGTGTGTGTGTGTGTGTGTATGCGTATATATATGTATATGTGTATATGTATGTATATATCTATATGTGCGTATATATATACGCACACACACCGCATTTTATACACACACACACACACACACACACACACACACAATGGAGTATTACTTGGCAATCAAAAAGAATGAAATCTTGCCATTTACAACTACATGAATGAAACTGGAGGGTATTATGCTAAGTGAAATTAGTCAGAGAAAGACAAAAATCATATGAATTCACTCATATGAGGACTTTAAGAGACAAAACAGATGAACATAAGGGAAGGGAAACAAAAGTAATATAAAACATAAAAACAAAAATATATTTAAAAAACAAAAACAAAATATAAAAACAGGGAGGGGGACAAAACAGAAGAAACTCATAAATATGGAGAACACTGAGGGTTACTGGAGGGATTGTGGAAGGGGGGATGGGCTAAATGGGTAAGGGGCATTAAGGAATCTACTCCTGAAATCATTGTTTTACTATATGCTAACTAATTTGGATGTAAATTTTAATAAATAAAAAATGAAATTAAAATAAAGTAAAATAAATGTTCACACTATAAATGCTATAAAAAAAAAAGATTCCACCAAAAAACTGCTAGAACTGATCCAGGATATAAAATGCACAGAAATCGGTTGCATTCCTACACACCAACAATGAAGCAACAGAAAGAGAAATCAAAGAATCGATCCCATGTACAATTGCACCAAAAACCATAAAGTACCTAGGAATAAATCTAACCAAAGAGATGAAAACCTATATGCTGAAAACTATAGAAAGCTTATGAAAGAAATTGAAGAAGACAAAAAAAATGGAAAAATATCCCGTGCTCCTGGATAGAAAGAACAAATACTGTTAAAATGTCGATATTACCCAAAGCAATCTGCATATTCAATGCAATCCCTATCAAAATAACACCAGCATTCTTCACAGAGCTAGAACAAACAATCCTAAAATTTGTATGGAACCAGAAAAGACCCTGAATAGCCAAAGCAACCTTGAAAAAGAAAACTAAAGAAGGAGGCATCACAGTCCCAGACTGCATGCTGTATTACAAAGCTGTAATTATCAAGACAGTATGGTACTGGCACAAGAACAGACACTCAGATCAATGGAAGAGAATAGAGAACCCAGAAATGGAGCCACAAATGTATGGCCAACTAATCTTTGACAAAGTGGGAAAGAATATCCAATGGAATAAAGACAGTCTCTTCAGCAACTGGTGCTGGGAAAACTGGACAGCAACCTGCAGAAAAATGAACCTGGACCACTTTCTTACACCATACACAAAAATAAACTCAAAATGGATGAAAGACCTCAATGTAAGACAGGAAGCATCAAAATCCTCGAGGAGAAAGCAGGCAAAAACCTCTTTGACCTTGGCCACAGCAACTTCTTAGTCAACACGTCTCTGGAAGCAAGGGAAACAAAAGCAAACATGAACTACTGGGACCTCATCAAAATAAGAAGCTTCTGCACAGCAAAGGAAACAATCAGCAAAACTAAAAGGCAACCAACAGAATGGGAGAAGATATTTGGAAACGACATATCAGATAAAGGGTTAGTGCCCAAAATCTATAAAGAACTTATCAAATTCAACACCCAAAAAACAAATAATCCAGTGAAGAGATGGGCAAAAGACATGAATAGACACTCCTCCAAAGAAGACATCCAGAGGGCCAACCAACGCATGAAAAAATGCTCAACATCACTCATCATCAGGGAAATACAAATCAAAACCACAATGAGATCCCACCTCACACCTGTCAGAATGGCTAACATTAACAACACAGGCAACAACAGATGTTGGCAAGGATGCAGAGAGAGAGGATCTCTTTTGCACTGCTGGTGGGAATGCAAGCTGGTGCAGCCACTCTGGAAAACAAATGGAGGTTCCTCAAAAAATTAAATAGAACTACCCTAAATACTAGGTATTTATCCAAGGGATACAGGTATGTTGTTTCGAAGGGGCACATGCACCCCAGTGTTTGTAGCAGCACTATCAATGATAGCCAAAGTATGGAAAGAGCCCAGATGCCCCTTGATGGATGAACGGATAAAGAAGATGTGGTATATATATACAATGGAGTATTACTCGGCAATCAAAAAGAATGAAATCTTGCCATTTGCAACTATGTGGATGGAGCTGGAGTGTATTATGCTAAGTGAAATTAGTCAGAGGAAGACAAATATCATATGACTTCACTCATATGAGGACTTTAAGATGCAGAACAGATGAACATAAGGGAAAGGAAGCAAAATAATATAAAAACAGGGAGGGGGACAAAACATAAGAGACTTGTACATATGGAGAACAAACAGAGGGTTACTGGAAGAGTTGTGGGAGGAGGATGGGCTAAATGGGTAAAGGCATTAAGGAATCCACTCCTGAAATCATTGTTGTACTATATGCTAACAGATGTAAATTTAAAAAATAAAACAATAAAAATAAATAAAATTTAAAAAGTAATAAACATTAAAAAATCTAAAAATTATTTAAAAAGAGTGAGGCCCAATTGATGGGGTGTTGGGTTCTCTGGGAAAAAAAAGAATAAGAAATTAATAATCAGAGATTAACAAGCAAAACATTGTCAAGATAAAGTAGGGATACCAAGTAAGCTCACAACGTGATCTCCCTCTTTGAGGCACAGCACAGAAAACCATTACTGACCCTTGGCTCCAGGGACATGCTGGAAGGAATAGGAAGTCAAAATGAGATCAACTGTATGTTCCAAAGCTGTGTCTTGGACAAGTCATGTACTCGTCATATAGTCTGGATTTCCCACTCTGCCATACAGGTACCACTGGGATATGCAAGGTTACCTTAAGACATGCATTTATTATTTTAGTGAGGAAATTATCAGAGGGGAACTTATCTAAAAATCATATCCCTATCCATATTCATATCCATAGCAGTGTAAGATCTGGATATACCTGAGGGAATTTAGGAATATTTAGGAGACATAAATGTCAAATTTTATGATTTTGACATAAATCATAGATTCATAAGATTATTAGAATCATAAATCATTAGATTATATGTTCAAGGTGAAGAAAATGAGAGTCAAGAGGACTCCTAGATAGGGTGAAGTTGAGTGAAACAGAGAAAAGCAGCCAGGTACCTGATGAGGGGATGGTTGGATTTATAGCAGTATCTCAGCCAATAATTGGAGAAAGAATGATAGACTATCACTACTTTGCATTTACACATGAAAACTGAGATGTAAGCAATAATCACCAATGATCACCAACACCATAAAGAGAAAGACAACCAGACAACCAGATGGAAGCCACAACTCAAAAAACAAAATTGTCTTCGCAATCAAACCTCAGTCTGACCCAGCTTCTGCAGTCAGCCACATTTAAAGATGGCTTCCCTAAGGGAGCCAGTCCCTGGAGGGATGAGGTTGGCAATGATGAGGCTGCTGCTATGATCCAGCCTCCCAAGGTGCCTGGTCCCTGTGCAAAAGCTACCTGACATGGGTGTCCCCCTAGGAACTCTGAGACTTTGGTCTCCCCTCCCCCCAGATATATAAGTTGGCCACCAGCAGAAACTGGGGGCATGCATGAGACAATGGTGCTCTAGCTCCATGCAGTCATTTCCAGGTAAGGAGGAATAGGCAGTGGCAGAAGCCTGAGCCTTCCTCTTCCCCCTTGGGGCTCCCCTCATCCTGGCAATGCATGAGTCATCAGTTAGGCAGGAATCCATAGAGCAAAAATTATTACTCACCCTTTAGTGAGGCACCTGTAAGGTATCTGCCGGCATCAGTATTTTGTTTCAGGAGGTTAAATCCACTGAGAAGGTGGAGGATGGGAGGAGTCCTGGGGGGAGCGGGGTCCTCAGATACGTGAGCCTTCAGGGACCAGGATAAGGCTCAAATCCCAGTCAGAGTCCTGGAACTGAATCTCCCGTTACAGGCCGGTCTGTCCCACTGAATACAGCTCCAGCAAGACTCAAGAGAGGCATTCCTTGTCTCCCAGGCAGTCCCTGGTATCTGTAACCTTGAGTACCATCCCACCATCCATCAGTGTGGATCCTGAATCCCTGCCCCGGGGTAGAATGCTCATCTTCAGGAGGACCCTATCTCTGGACAAGGCCTTTGCTCCCTCCTTCCCCCACCCCAAGCAGAAGGTCTCTTGACTGCCCAGGATAAAGGGATCCACAGACATCTCAGGAAAGGCTGTTCAATGAGCTGGCATTCAAGCCCCCACAGAATACTACCAATAGCCATGAGCCCTCCTCCTGCTGCCTCAGTTTCCCTATTCACATAATGGGGTCCTCAATGTACTTTGGGTGTAAAAGTGAATGAGACAGAGCCCGTGTCCTCAAGGCAGTGGGAGAATGACTAGAATTCAAGTGCAATGGTAAGGATAAAGGTATAAGAGGGGACATGGCAGTTTCAGCTGGTAAGTTGAGTGGGGTCTATTGACTAGGCCCCACAGCAGATCCCAGATGGAGGTTTGGGGCCCCAAAGCCCAAGTGCAGCTGTGCGGGGCTTGGAGAGGAGCATCCATGGAAGCAAAGCAGGGTGTCAGGCTTGGGGAGAGGGCAGTGATAGCTCCTCCTGAAGTCCTGGAGACCTTGAGCCCCAGAGTCATCAGTCTGCCCCCTAGGGCTTGTGTGTCCCTGGTTTCCTCTCCTGGTAGGGTAACCAGGTAGGGGCCTTAGGGAGAGGCAAGACCAAGAGTAGGATCAAGGTCTCAGGGGAGGGAGGAGACCAGATGATCCACGTGAGAAAGTCTAGGAAGGGAAGTGTAAGAGGAAGAGTAAATAGAAGAGGTGAAAGGAGGGAGTAAGGGGAGGGGTGGGAGCTGTGTTCCTGCCCTCACTCAAGCTGGAGGTAGGAGCAAGAAGCCTGTGGGTAGGGTTGGATATGGGAGCCCCAGCTAAATACCCTCCTCCATCCAGGAAAAAAAAAAAGTCATGAGTCCAGTTCTGGCTAGGAGACTGTCAACAGCATGTGTGCCTCTGTGAGACATCTCTGCCTAGCACCCTCGGCCCCCAAGTCTCTGCTTACAAAGGCTGCCTCCCACAGGCCTTGGGTTACAGAGAACCGGTCCTCTGTAAGCTAGCAGCAGTTCTGGATCTTCAGTTTCCTGGGATGGGAAAGCCCATCAAGCCTTCTGTGGTAGGCTAAATGATGGGCCTGCGAATATGTCCACATCCTGAATCCCAGAACCTGGGGATATATTACCTTAAATGGCAAAAGGGCTTTGAAGAAGTGACCAAGTTAAAGATTTTGGAGATGGGGAGATTGTTCTGGATTATCGGGGCAGGCTGCATGCCCTAGTAAGAGGGAGGGAGGAGGAATCCATCAGAACTAAGTGTGATGGTGGAAGCAGAGACTGAAGAGGTGTGATTTGGAGATGGAGAAAAGGGCCACAAGGCAAATAGAATACAGACAGCTGCTAGAGGCTGGAAAGGGCAAGTAAATGGATTTTCACCTCAGACCTTCCAGAAGGAAGCAGCCCTGCAGTGCATTGACTTTAACACAGTAAAACTCCTAACCTCCAGAACTGTGAGAGAATGATGTGTGTTGTTTTAAGCCACTAAGCTTGTGGCACTTTGTTCCAGTGGCAACAGGAAACTCACACATTCAGCCCCCAACCCCAGGGGATAGTAGGCAGGCTGCTCTCAAGGTGCCTGGAGGCAGCGGCCTCTGATCTGCCCTAAACCTCCTTGTTGCTGTCAGCCAGGCTCTCATTTGGCCTGGGGAGCTCTCTTCTCTACACCCATACCCAGCAGAGCCCCAGACCTTGGCAAGTTAGCCAGGCCCTGCCTGTTGGTCTGCAGCTGCCTTGCCAGTGGGACCCCTGCTGAACTCGAAATGGTGAAGGGGACCAGAGATGAATTCAAGCTGCCCTGAAACCAGGATTCCCTGATTAATGTCTCCGTTTAAAGATGAGTAAGACAGTGTTCAGCTTCAAAACCTTAGAAACACCTTGGAATTTCCCCCTAGACAGCAGGAGGGAACATCTGTCCCACAGCACAGGACAGATCAATACATTAGAAGATTTGGCCTTCCATAGGAAAGTAAGACTGAAATGGAAGACCAGGGACAGAGTGGGGGAGTGTTCCCAGGGATCTGAGCCATCCTCTCCAGGATCCCCCTCCAGGGTTGAATGTTTTCATGCTGGACAAGCAGAGCTGGATAAGAGTCTCCCTCGGGTCCACTGGAGTTTCCACTGCTCTTCTTCTCACTCTCTCTTCTGCCCTTAGAGCTAAGCCAAACCTCCTAGAACCCCCAGTGGGCACTAAATGGCCACCGTTCCCCCAAACCCCAACTCCTTCCTGTCCTTGACTTCCCTTCTCCCCAGAGAGTAGGATTCCAACCGGAAGAGGCTGGTCACTGAGACCGCCAAGCCCTCACCCACCGACCCACCCACCGACCCACCGTTACCGACCCAGACCCACCGTTACCGTTACCGCAAAGAGGCACCTGTCACCCGAGCCCTTGTGTAGAGACAGGTGGCCCCGCCTTTATTTTTTCTCCTGCCCTCTTCATGCTGCCATCCTCCTTTTAGCCTCTTCTCCCCATTTTCTTCCCTAGAATTTCTCCACTTTTCTCCATTTTCACTATGCTTTTTAAATGAGTCTGCTCTGTGGTGTGTGGGTGTCTCAATCAGTTAAGTGTCTGATTTCCACTCATGAGCTCAGGTTTGTGATCTCAGGTCATGATCTCACGGTTTGTGAGTTCGAGCCCCCACTTCTGGGCTCTGTACTGTCAGCTCGGAGCCTGGAGCCTGCTTTGGATTCTGTTGTCTCCCTCTCTTTCTGCCCCTCCCCTGCTGGAACTCTGTAATTCTCTCAAAAAAAAAAAAAAAAAAAAAAGAAAGAAAAAAAGTAAGATAAAATAAATGAGTCTGCTCTGTGTCTTAATGGAAGGAGCATTGCTGTCCGCAGACGACCCCTCTTAGGGTCCTTCTGGGAGCGCTCCCCCGGGTTGGGAACTCAGCTTTTGCCCAAGCACAGGAAGTCCCCCACTACAGTTGGGTCGGTTCGGTTAGCACAGAGGTGGCGCCCTGAGGTGGCGCCCTGAGGGAGTGCTCCAGGGGGCGGTGCATATGCAAATGACTCGGAACCCGCTCTCCTGATTGGTCCTTCTCTGCGTCCTGCCCAGAGACGCATTCTGCCCGGCAGCCAGCTTGCTCCCGGCTGAGGCTGGGGATGCAACAGTACTTGACCCCAAGCCCCGACTCCCAACCTTCCGCGTCCTTCCAGACCCCGGAGAGGGGCGCCCTGCCAGCTCCCTTGCTTCCTTCTGCCTCTCTCCGATTCCTCTTTCCTGTATCCCTCTTTCGCCTTCTCTGAGTCCCCTTCCTTGCTTCCTTTGCCCCTGAGGGTTCTGGCCCCGGTTCTTAATTGCCAGATTCTTCCGTGTTGGGTTTTCTACCCATAATGAAACAGATATGCCCCCACTGTTTTAAGGTGCACGGAAGCTCACTCAGAGAAACGGCCGCTATCCGCAGCGCCCTCTGGCCTGATCAGGTCCGGCTCATTTAGGGACTCCAGAGGTCTGACCGCGAAGATAATAGGGTATCTGTCCGTGAGCTCTGGGAATGGGCGCCCTGGCCTGAGTGGCACCAGGAGACCATCCCTCTCCCTTACTCTGTGATGAACCTACAGCCTCTCCTTGTCTGACGCTCTTCTAGGGCCTCATTCATTTCCAGGGGACGGCACACAGGGATCCTCTGAGAACTTTAGCATGGGGCTGGAGTTCTCCTTTGCTGATAGGGACCTCAGGAGGAGTTCCTCGGCGCCCCTAAACCTGTTTAGGTTTAGGGAATGAAGGGGCGGCGACCTGTTCTCCCACCCACTTCTGGTCAATGGCTACTTCAAATGGAGAAAAGATGGAGGTGATAAATCCTATATCTGGTTGGTGATACAGGTCCTCTCACACATCACAAAAGGAAACATCTTTCAGTCAGTTTTGGAAAACAATTTGGCAACGTTCCATAGCATTAGAATATATCTATCCTTAGACACCATAATCTCATTCCTGGATATCTATTCTGAGGAAATAATCACTAAGTAAAGATCACATTCAAAGATGTTATTAAGCAAAAAAATTTCCTGTACTCTTTAATAATGAGGAGGTAGGTTGCAGTTTATCTCCACCATGGACAAGGGCCTCAGAGTCACTCTTGGGGTTTATAGGATTAGGGCATGGGGATTAGGGTTCAGGTGAGGACCCTAATGTTAAGATTCGAGTTAGGGCCTTAAATTTAAGATCTTACGATTAGGGCTTAGGTTGGTACTTTAGGGTTAAGATGACTCTCGGGATTAGAGTCTTTTTATTATTATTATTATTATTATTATTGTTTTAATGTTTATTTATTTTGAGAGAGAGAGAGACAGAGCTCAAGCAGAGAAAGAGGGAGACACAGAATCCAAAGCAGGCTCCAGGCTCCAGCTGTCAGCACAGAGCCAAATGCTGGGCTTGAACCCATGAACCATGAGATCATGACCTGAGCTGAAGTCGGACGCATGACCTGAGCTGAAGTCAGACACTTAACAAACTGACCCACCCAGGTGCCCCAGGATTAGGGTCTTAAAAGGAATGTGCTAGGGGCGCCTGGGTGGCGCAGTCGGTTAAGCGTCCGACTTCAGCCAGGTCACGATCTCGCGGTCTGTGAGTTCGAGCCCCGCGTCAGGCTCTGGGCTGATGGCTCGGAGCCTGGAGCCTGTTTCCGATTCTGTGTCTCCCTCTCTCTCTGCCCCTCCCCCGTTCATGCTCTGTCTCTCTCTGTCCCAAAAAAGTAAATAAAAATGTTGAAAAAAAAATTTAAAAAAAATTAAAAAAAAGGAATGTGCTAGATCTCTATTAACTGATTCATGTAGATCTCTCAGATGTGTTCAGAAGAGGCAGAGAAGGCATACATTATAACCCCATTTTCGTAAAACAAATGATGAACAACTTTTTCTGTGTGCCATTTATGTGTATACATTCATATAAGAATATTGTTAACATTGGATAAATGCAGGGAGGATGGGGGAAAAATAAGACTTTTTAAAGCTGCATTATAAAAGAAGGGTGTCTTTTTACTCCACTGACTTAACAGAGAAGTAACCACTGGTCCCCCAGCTTCCATCTTCTTCCTGGTTCTTGTCCACATTTCCACATCAGTCACTTGTCTGTGGACACCTTGATTTATAAGATGTGAAATACAAATGATATCCACATCCTTCAGGAAAGATCCAGGTCCTGCCACTCATGGCCACAACAGACAAAATAGAACACAACACAAAATGCAGCATCTCAGATAATAAACCTAAGGCTACTGGGAGAGGGTCTCACCTGCAGAAGCCAGACGTTGTGTTTTTTTCAGGAGACCATTCAGAGGTGGGAGCAGTGGGGACCCCTCTCTCAGGTCAGCCCTTGCCTCCTCCAGGAGTCCAGGTCTCCCAAGTTGTGATAGACGGTCCCCTTACATGTAAGCCATGTGGGATTTAGCATGTCCTCTGAATCATCCATTACATCTTGAGGCCCTGAGCTGAGGGCCTGCTTGTTGTGTATCTATTTGATCACTGCTGGAGGAAGGACCAGGAGTTCTGGCCACAGCAATTTTCCCAGTGCCCTGGTGCCACCATCCCCTGATGCTAGGCATCAGCAGTAGTCAACAAATGCCAGATTCCAACACTAACCAACAAGGGTCATATTGTACCTGTCTCATGTCTGTCATTCCACAGTGAATGACTCTAGCCCAAGATGTGCTGCTACAGGACCTCCTTCTCCTTAGTAACCTTGAAAGACACCTGGGGGATATTTTCTCTACCTAACACTAGGCACTCCACTCAGCAGATCCGTCTCTGTCCCAATCTAGAAGAATCTAGCCCTCCTCTGGCACTGGCCTCACAGAACCCTCTGCTCTGGTGTTGGTAGCGCACCTTGCCTCAGCCTTCCCCTCCTCTTTTAGGACTTATTTCTGATTCAGGTCTCAGGCACCTCATTCTCTTTCATCTTGAAGTGTTGAAGCTCTTCCCTGTGGCTCTCACTATCCTAGAGCAGGAAATTAAATTGGATTCAGTAAAGCTAGCAATGGAGAAGATGAGTGACTGGTAGTGGTACAGTGGGATGGGAAGACAAGGGAAATTTGGGGGGGTTAGAGGCAAGAGAGGAGGAAAAGGTTATGTGGAGGACACCAGACTGTCATCTGTCAAAAACCTGATCCCACATACTGAGCTGAGCACCTATGGAGAAGCCCATGGTGTTACTGAAGAGAGGTTTTATGATGCTCTGTACATAAATACAGATGCTTCCATGGCATGACACAGAGAGTAAATATGGGAGGAAGAAGTGGCGCTTTCCCCAGGCTCTACATGGAAGACAGCACCACTGTTGGAACCCTGGGGAATGAGGAGTCAAGAAGTATCTGGGCCATCACCTCAGCCAACACATGAGCATTCCCGTGATAGCCAAGGGGAAATGAGAGGATTCTCTAAAAGGCTGTGGGCTCACAGATGTGGCCAGCAGAAGGGGAGGAAATCATAAGGGATAAAATGTACTGAATACAAGTATAAGTCAGATACAACAGTTAGCACTTTAGATGATTATCTTATTTAAGTATCAAAATGACACTACATGGAATGTAATATTGCACTACAAGTACAGAGTACAGTATATGTACTCAGATTTGAGGGTCAGCTCATATGCAGATGAGTCATGATGTCACTGTCCTCAAGTTTGCTCTGGATATTAGCTCCATCATCTGTAAAAGAGAAAAAAATAATAGTAACAACATAAATAATAAAAAAGGGTATTAGACACAAAGCACTTGACATAGAGGAGGACTTATATAAGCACTCTGTAACTCTCACTTATGATTATCCTTATTTTATCTGTAAGTAAACAGAGGATTAGTAACTTACCCAACACACATATGAGTCCACATTTGAATGACTGACGCTGACACAAGAACACAAAATCTTATCCATGGGAATGTACTTGGCCAACAGACTCAAAACTTATAGTGTCTTCACATAACCATGCCCTAATATGAAGGTGGTAAGGGGATTTATGTATCAACCTAAAAACCTTATACCTATCTACATTATCTTTCAAAAGTAAGGGCTAAAAAAGTCATAGTAGATATAAAATAAGAGAACTTACTCCCATACAGCCTCACTTAAAGGAACTATTTAATAATAGTATCAGAAAGAACAAAAGTGAGCCTAGAGAACAGGCTTAGAATACAGGAAAAATGATCCCAGAAATGTATAATTATGTAATATAATTAGTATCTTTACCCATTTAAAACACACATGTATAAAAATTGTTATTTTTTAATTAATGGGAACAGCTGATGGGTATTGGGACTGTGTTAGGATCCTTCAGAGGAGGATACAAATATGGAATAAATGAGACTTTTGTCAGCAAATTTACAGTCAAACTGGCTTGGGTATGGGACTTCCACAGTGGCAGAGTGGGGTGGTCAGCAAAGCCTCTCCTCAAAAAGCAATGTTAGAGACACCAGAACCATAACAAGATGGTATAAACTTACTACTGTTCCCTGTGTCTCCCCTCTAATGGAACAAAACACCTCAGAAATTATGCAGATAGCAATAAAAAAGACTCTGAAGACTGGCAAAATGAAAGTGGACTAACTAGGAACAGGAGGAATGACATATGACAAATTCCTTGTGTATGGGTGTGTGTGTGTGTTAATTTCTCATATATCCAGGACTTGGTGCCAGAACCAAGAACCTGGGTTCTAGAACCTAGAACCACCAATGGGCATATACAAAACAACAACAACAACAACAACAATAAAATCCTGCTGTCTATGGCCAAAGGACAAGAATAGAGAAGCCCAACAGAGACTGTATGGAGAGATTCAACCCTCACTCTACAACTGAGTCATCAGCAAACAACTGCCCATGACAGCAACAGTAGCAGCAGCAGCAGCAGCAGCAGCAAAGCCCTTTGTCTCTTTGCCCTTTAACAGTGGCATAAGAAGACCTCAAAGAAATGGCTACTGATACCCTATCTTCAACAGGAGGTAGCTCAGGGATACCAGGCAACCCAGTGAACACTCACTGTCCCCACAGAGAGTACTAGCAGAATTAAGAAGTCCCAGGAGCCCCAGAAGAATAAAGCAGAACAGAATAACATTGCAAGTCTCTGGAATTAAACTGTCAAGCTCACAAAAATAGGTCAGAACATACAGGCTAACCTTAAACAGCAAAACTACCTTCTAAATAGAATATTGAAATAGGATAAAGAGTCTCTTAACAACATAACCAAAACATTGAGGATATAACAGGAAAATCATTCCTCATACCAAGAACCAGTGAAATCACAATTTGAATAAAAGAGTTTGCTGACACCAAAACCAGGATGAGTAAGATGATGGAATGTTAAATATTTTAAAGCAGTCATCATAAATATGCATCAATAATAAATTACAAATTCTCTCTTGAAACAAATAAAAAAACACTAAAATTTTAAGCAATAAAATAGAAGTTATTTTTAAAAGAAAAAAATGGGGGGGGGAGAGAACCAAGAAGAATTTTTTAAATTTAAATATTAGTTAACATACAGTGCAGTATTTGTTTCAGGAGTAGAATTTAGTGATCCATCACTTACTTACATACAACAGCCAGTGCTCATAACATGTGCACTCCTTAATACCCCTAACCCATCTAGTCCATCCCCCACCCACTTCCCTCCATCAACCCACAGTTTGGTCTGTGGTTTGTTTCCTTCTCTTCTCTTCCTCCCTGCCACCATCTCATATGTTCATCTGTTTTGTTCCTTAAATTCTACATATGAGTGAAAACATGTGGTATTTGTCTTTCTCTGATGGACTTATTTTGCTTAGCATAATACATTCTAGCTCCAACCATGTAATTACAAATGGCGAGATTTCATTCTTGTTGATAGTTGAGTAATATTCCATTGTGTGTGTACACACACACACCCCACTTCCTCTTTATTCATCAGTCAGTGGACATTAGGACTCTCTCCACAGTTTGGCTATTGTTTGTAATGCTGCCATAAACGTTGCCTGTACCCCCTTCAAATCCATATTTTTGTATCCTTTGGGTAAATTCTGACTAGTACAATTGCTGAATTGTAGGGCAGTTCTACTTTTGGTGTTTTGAGGAACCTCCATACAGTTCTCCAGAAAGGCTGCACCAGTTTGCATTCCCACCAACAGTGCCAGAGCGTTCTTGTTTCTCTGCATCCTTGCCAACAGCTGTTGTTTCCATGTTTTTAACTTTAGCCGTTCTTACAGGTGTGAGGTGGTATCTAATCATGGTTTTGATTTGTATTTCCCTGATAAGAAGTGATGTTGAGCATCTTTTCATGTGTCTGTTAGCCATCTGGATGCCTTCTTTTGAAAACTGTCCATGTCTTCTGCCCATTTCATAGCTGGGTTGTTTGGTTTTGAGTTTGATAAGTTCTTCATAGATTATGGATACTAACCCTTGATCAGATATGTCATTTGCAAATATCTTCTCCCATTCCATAGGCTGCCTTTTAGTTTTGTTTTTGATTTTTGTTTGCCTTTGATTTTTTCCTTCACTGTGCAGAGCTTTTTATTTTGATGAAATACCAATAGTTCATGTTTACTTTTGTTTCCCTTGCCTTTGGTGACATGTCTAGTAAGAGGTTGCTCCAGCCAAGGTCAAACATGTTGCTGCCTATATTCTCCTTTAGGATTTTGATGGTTTCCTGTCTTACATTTAGGTCTTTCATCCATTTTGAATTTGTTTTTATGTATGGTGTAAGAAAGTGGTCCAGATTCATTCTTCTGCATGTCATGGCATCCATTTTCCCAGAAACATTTGTTGAAGAGACCGTCTTCTTTCCATTGGAGAGTCTTTCCTCTTTTGTCAAAGATTAGTTGACTATATAGTTCTGGGTCCATTTCTGGGTTTTCTATTCTGTTCCATTGATTAATGTGTCTGTTTGGGGGCCAATACCATACTGTTTTCATCATTAGAGTTTTTTTAGTATAGCTTGAATTCCAGAATCATGATGCCTCCAGTTTTTTTTCTTTTTCAGGGTTATTTTGGCTATATGGGTCTTTTGTGGTTAAATACAAATTTTAGGATTGTTTGTTCTAGCTGTGCAAAATATGCTATTGGTATCTTGATAGGGATTGCATTAAATGTGTAGATTGCTTTGGGTAGTTTAGACATTTTAAAAATGTTTGTTCTTCCAATCCATGAGCATGGAACTTTTTCCATTTCTTTGTGTCTTCTTCAATTTCTTTCACAAGCATTCTATAATTTTCAGGTGTAGAGATCTTTTACATCTTTGGTTAGGTTTTTCTCTAGATGTCTTACAGTTTTGGATGCAATTGTAAATGGGATTAATACCTTGATTTCTCTTTCTGTTGCTTCATTATTGGTATACATAAATGCACCAATTTCTGTACAGTGATTTTATATCCTGCAACTTTCCTGAATTCATGTATCAGTACCAGAAATTTTTTGATGGAGTCTTTCAGGTTTTCCATGTAGAGTACATGTCTCTACATGGAAATAGTGAAATAGTGAAAGTTTTACTTCTTCTCTGCTGATTTGGATGCCTTTTATTTCTTTTTGTTTTCTGATTACTGAGGCTAATAGTAATGATGAGAGTGGACATCTTTGTCTCATTCCTCAGTATAGGGAAAAAGGCTTTCAGTTTTTCCCCATTGAGGATTATATTAGATGTGGATCTTTCATATATGGCTTTTATGATGTTGAGGTATGTTCCATCTATCCATACTTTCTTGAGCGTTTTTATCAAGAAGGAATTCTGTATTTTGTCAAAATTTTTTTCTGTATCTATTGTCAGGACCATAGAATTCTTATCCTTTCTTTTATTAATGAGGTGTATCTTGATTGATATACAAATGTTGAAGCAGCCCTGTAGCCCAGTTGATCGTGGTGAATAATTATTTTAATATACTGTTGAAATTGATTGGCCAGCATCTTGAGAATTTTTACATCGTGTTCATTAGGGATATTGGCCCATAACTCTCCACTTTAGTGGGATCTTTGTCTGGTTTTGGGATCAAGGTAATGCTGGTTTCATAGAATGAGTTTGAAAGTTTTACTTCCATTCTCTTCTTTTGGAACAGTTTGAGAACAATAGGTGTTAACTCTACTTTAAATGTCTGGTGGAATGCCTCTGGGAAGCCATCTGGCCCAGGACTCTTGTTTGTTGGCAGATTTTTGATTACTGATTCAATTTATTTGCTGGTTATAAGTCTGTTCAAATTTTCTGTTTCTTCCTGTTTCAGTTTTGATAGTTTGTGAGTGTCTAGGAATTTGTACATTTCTTCCAGATTGCCCAATTTGTTAGCATATAATATTTCATAGTATTCTCTTATAATTGTTTGTATTTCTGTGGTATTGGTTGTGATCTGTCTTTTTTTACTCATTATTTTATCTATTTGTGTCCTTTTTATTTTCTTTTTTATATATCTGGCTAAGGGTTTATTAATTTTATCCTTTCAAAGAACTAGCTCTTAGTTTCATTGATATGTTCTACTCGAGGTTTTTTGTTTGTTTCTATATCATTTATTTCTGCTCTAATCTTCATTATTTCCCCTCTTCTGCTGGCTTTAGGCTTTATTTGCTTTTCCTTTTCTAGCTCCTTTAGGTGTAAGATTAGGTTGTATATTTGGGACCTTTCTTGCTTCTTGAGATAGGCCTGAATTGCAATGTACTTTCCTCTTAGGACTGTCTTTGCTTCATCCCAAAAGGTTTGGACTGTCGTGTTTTCATTTTCATTTGCTTCCATGTATTTATTTATTTCTTCTTTAATTTTCTGGTTAACCCATTCATTCTTTAGTAGGATGTTCTTTAACCTCCATGTATTTGAGGGCTTTCCAAATTTTTTCTCGTAGTTAACTTCAAGTTTCATAGTGTTGTGACCTGAAAATATGCATGGATGATCTTGATCCTTTTGTACTTGTTGAGTGCTGATTTGTGACCCAGTATATGATCTATTATGGAGAATGTTCCATTTGCATTTAAGAAGAATGTGTATTCTGCTGCTTTAGAATGAAATGTTCTGAATATATTTATTAAGTCCATCTGGTCCAGTGTGTTACACAAAGCCATTATTTCCTTGTTGACTTTCTGCTTGGATGATCTGTCCATTGCTGTGAATGAGGTGTTGAAGTTCCCTACTGTTATTGTGTTACTGTCAATAAGTTTCTTTGTGTTTGTTATTAATGATTTATATATTAGAGTGCTTTCAAGTTAGAGGCATAATTATTTATAATTCTTAAATCTTCTTGATAAGTAGACACCTTAATTATGATATAATGCCCTTCTTCATCTCTTGATACAGTCTTTGTTTTAAAATCTAGTTTATCTGCTATAAATATGGCTACTCTGGCTTTCCTTTTAATGTCCATTAGCATGATAGATGGTTCTCCATCCCCTCACTTTCCATCTGCAGGTGTCTTTAGGTCTAAAATGAGGCTCTTGTAGGCAGCATATAAATGGATCCTGTTTTTTTTTTAACCCATTCTGATACCTTATGTCTTTTGATTGGAACATTTAGTCCATTTACACTCAGAGTGATTATTGAAAAATATGAACATTGTGTTTTCTGTAGAACTGGTGTTTCTGGTGATGTTCTCTGGTCCTTTCTAGTCATTGTTGCTTTTGGTCTTTTGTTTTGTTTTGTTTTTTCTCCACTGAAAGAGTCTCACTGTCTCACTTAAAATTTCTTGCAGGGCTGGATTACTGGTCATGAACTCCTTTAGTTTTGTTTGTCTGGGAAACTCTTTATCTCTCCTTCCATTCTGAATGACAGCCCTGCTGGATAAAGAATTCTTGGCTGCATGTTTTTCCCATTCGGCGTGTTGAATATATCCTGCCATTCCCTTGTGGCTTGCCAAGTTTCTGTAGACAGATCTGCTGTGAACCGATCTCTCTTGCCTTGTAGGTAAGGTTTTTTTCCCTTGTTTTCATGATTATTTCCTTGTCTGTGTATTTGTAAATTTGACTATGATATTCCTTGGTAATCGTCAGCTTTTCTTGAACTTAAAGGGAGTTGTCTGTGCTTCTGGATTTTGATGTCTGTGTCCTCCCCAGATTAGGAAAGTTTTCAGCTATAATTTGCTCACATACACCTCCTGCCCCTTTTTGTGTCTCTTCATTTTCTGGGACTCCTATGATATAATTGTTTTCCTCTTAATAAGTCACTGAGTTCTCTCTATGTCTTGTATTGTGGGTCTTTTGCCTTGTTTCCCACTCTTTTCAGCTTCATTATTTTCCATAATTTTATCTTCTGTGTCACTGATTTATTATTCTGCTTCATCCATCCTTGCCATCATGGCATCCATTGGAGATTGAATCTCAATTATACCATTTTTAATTTCAGCATGACTAGATTTTAGTTCTTCTATCTCTGCAGAAAGGGATTCTCTAGCATCTTCTATGCCTTTTTTCAAGCCCAGCTAGTATCCTTGTAATCATGGTTTTAAATTCTAGTTCAGACATCTTACTTATATCTGTATTGATTAAATCCCTGGCTGTGAGTTCTACTGCCTGTTCTTTCTTTCTTTTTTTTAAATTTTTTTTACCATTTTATTTAATTTATTTTTTAAATTTACATCCAAGTTAGTTAGCATATAGTGCAACAATGATTTCAGAAGTGTATTCCTTAATGCCCTTTACCCATTTAGCCCATCCCCCCTCCCACAACCCCTCCAGTAACCCTCAGTTTGTTCTCTTATGCTTTGTCCCCCTCCGTTTTTATATTATTTTTGCTTCCCTTCCATTATGTTTATCTGTTCTGCATCTTAAAGTCCTCATATGAGTGAAGTCTTATGATATTTGTCTTTCTCTGAATGACTAATTTCTCTTAGAATAATACCTTCCAGTTCCATCCATGTAGTTGTAAATGGCAAGATTTCATTCTTTTTGATTGCCGAGTAATACTCCATTGTATATATATACCACATCTTCTTTATCCATTCATCCATTGAGGGGCATTTGGGCTCTTTCCATACTTTGGCTATTGTAGATAGTGCTACTATAAACATTGGGGTGCATGTGCCCCTTCAAAACAACATACCTGTATCCCTTGGATAAATACCTAGTAGTGTAATTGCTGGGCCATAGGGTAGTTCTATTTTTAATTTTTTTTGAGGAACCTCCATACTGTTTTCCAGAGTGGCTACACCAGCTAGCATTCCCACCAGCAGTGCAAAAGAGATCCTCTCTCTCTGCATCCTCGCCAACATGTATTGTTGCCTGAGTTGTTAATGTTAGCCATTCTGACAGGTGTGAGGTGGCATCTCACTGTGGTTTTGATTTGTATTTCCCTGATGATGAGTGATGTTGAGCATTTGTTCATGTGTCGGTTGGCTATCTGGATGTCTTCTTTGGAGAAGTGTTTATTCATGTCTTTTGCCCATCTCTTCACTGGATTGTTTGTTTTTTGGGTGTTGAGTTTGATAAGTTCTTTATAGATTTTGGACACTAATCTTTTATCTGATATGTAGCTTGCAAATATCTTCTCCCATTCTGTTGGTTGCCTTTTCATTTTGCTGATTGTTTCCTTTGATGTGCAGAAGCTTCTTATTTTGATGAGGTCCCAGTAGTTCATGTTTGCTTTTGTTTCCCTTGCTTCCAGAGACGTGTTGACTAAGAAGTTGCTATGGCCAAGGTCAAAGAGGTTTTTGCCTGCTTTCTCCTCGAGGATTTTGATGCTTCCTGTCTTACATTGAGGTCTTTCATCCATTTTGAGTTTATTTTTGTGTATGGTGTAAGAAAGTGGTCCAGGTTCATTTTTCTGCAGGTTGCTGTCCAGTTTTCCCGGCACCAGTTGCTGAAGAGACTGTCTTTATTCCATTGGATATTCTTTCCCGCTTTGTCAAAGATTAGTTGGCCATACGTTTGTGGGTCCATTTCTGGGCTCTCTATTCTGTTCCATTGATCTTAATGTCTGTTCTTGTGCCAGTACCATACTGTCTTGATGATTACAGCTTTGTAACACAACTTGAAGTCTACTGTTCTTTATTTTGGGATGAATTTCTCCATCTTGTTATTTTGTCTGGAAAAGAAAAGAAGAAGAAAAAAAATAAAGAAATAAAAAGAAAAACAAGCAAACAAAAAACCGCCTAGATCCTGTATGTGTTTTGGTCTACTTGCTAAAGAAATCTAGATCCAAAAATAAAATAAAATATAAGAAAATAAAATAGGGGTGCCTGAGTGGTTCAGTAGGTTAAGCATCCTACTCTTGGTTTCAGCTCAGGTCATGATCTCACAGTTTTTTAGTTTGAGCCCCGCATCAAGCTCTATGCTGACAGTGCGGGGCCTGCTTGCGATTGTCACTCTCCCTCTCTTTCTCTGCGCCTCCCCTGTTCACACTCTGTCTTTGTCTCAAAATAAATAAACTTCAAAAATAAATAAACTTCAAAAAATATATATATATGCATATATATATGCATATATATAACAAAATATAATAAAAACAAGAAACAATAAAATTAAAAGAATATGTATATATATAAAATGTATAAATAAAAAAAATAATAATAAAAAAAGGAATTTAAAAAACAAGAAAATAAATGAAAAATAATAAAATAAAGAATAACGGTAAAACTGAAGTTAGATCGTATTTTCCCTCGAGCTGAAACTTTGCAACACTACGATCTGTAGACTTGGTGCAAGGGAGTTGTTTGTGCTCTTCTTTGCCGGAAGGTCCTGCATCACTGACTCTCAGGCTGACGGGTGTCATGGAAACACTTCCAGGATGCAGGGGGTGGGGCTTGATGTAAGAGACTTCAGCCTCCACTAGATGGCGCTGTGCTTCCCTCTGAAGCCTGATGTTGCTGGGATTGGGGAGTAGATGGAAGATGGCATCACTTCACCCTTTAATCCCATGGGAGGGGAACTCACCTCTGTTCAGGTGGCCCTTACAGAAAAGCGTCCTAGGCTTTTGTCAAATCCCTGTCCTTAACCTGTCTGTACCTGGCAGTTGGCACACCCGGCACCACAGTTCTCCTGTGTTTTATCTCTGGCTGGTGACTGTGATTCAAAACCCCAAATCTTAAAGGGCCAGACCTTAAAAGGCAGACCTGCTCTCTTCCTCTGCCTTTCACTGGCCTGTCCCAGAAAAGTAGTCACATGGCACGCTCACAGTGGCTGGAATATATTGTGGCACACAGTGAAAAGCTGTGATCAGGTTATTTGCAATCTCTGTGTGCCTCTGTTCCAGAAAAGCAGTCACACAAGGCAAGCCAAGTGGCTGGAGTCTACTGCAGTGAACAGCAAAAAGCTGCAACTAGTATGTCTACCATCTGCAGGTGCTACCATAGCAACTCCCTGCTATTGAATGGCCACTCAATGGCTCCCAACAGGACTATTGTCCTTGAAGAGACAAAACCAAAAACAAACAAACAAAAGCCCTCTTCCAAATATACACCGGGAAAGGAAGCAATATCTCTTAGTGCGACCCAGGGGATCCACACACTATGGGGTCTTGTGTGAATCCTACAAGTCATTCCTTCCCCACCACTCTCTCCCTCTCTTCCTGACCACTCTCCATGAAAAAGTTTCCCTTCCTGCTGTGGTACTGAGACTTTCCTCTCCCCCAATTAATAGCTCTGAACCTCACATCTGCCATGTTCTCCCACTCCAATTGTACAGATTATTTTCTTAATCCTTCGATTGATTTCCTAGTTGTTAAAAATAATTTGATGATGATCTAGCTGTGTTGGAAGGACGAGGCAAGCTCAGCGTAACTCCCACTATTCTGCCATTTTAACTTCTCCAAAACCTTAAGTGGAAATTATACAACTGAAATAAAATAACTAAGTTTAAAAACTTGCTAGATAGACTCAATAGTAAGTGAAGATGACAGAGGACAGAATCAATGAAAACAAATGAGTAGAATTTACCCAATCTGAGTAAAGAGAACACAGTAGACCAAAAAAGGGGGGAAGAGTGTGTGAAAGATCCTCGGGAACTTAAAAGACTAAAGAAAAAGGAGGTCTAGCATTCATAGAATTTATATTATCAGAGCCCCAGAAGAAGGAGAGGACAATGTGTGGAAATAAACATGTATTGGAAGAAACAATGGCTGAAAGTCCCAAATTTGGCAAAAGACATAATTCTACAGATTCAAGAAGCTGAACAATTCCCAAAAAGGATAACAAGAAAAGAAAAATCCATGCCGAGACACAGCAAAACTAAACTTCTGAAAACTAACAAGGAAACAATTTTATTTGTTTTTTTAGTGCTTATTTATTTTGAGAGAGAGTGAGCATGAGCAGGGGAGGGGCAGAGAGAGGGAGAGGGAGGGAGGTATGGAGGGAGGAAGGGAGGGGGAGAGAGAGAGAGAGAGAGAGAGAGAGAGAATCTTAAGCAGGCTCCATGCTCACAGTCCAACTTGGGGCTTGATGCAGGGCTTGATTTCACCACTTCGAGATCATGACCTGAACTGAAATCTAGTCGGATGCTAAACTGGCTAAGCCCCCCATGTGCCCCAAAAAGGGAAACAACTTTAAAACAACCAGAAAGAAGCAGGATATTGCATTGAAGAGAGCACCAATTTGAATGACAACAGATTTCTCATCTAAAACAATGGAGGCTAAAAAGAAAAGACACATCTTTCAGGCGTTGAAAGCAGAGAACTGTCAATTTTTTTTTAATTTTTTTTTTCAATGTTTATTTATTTTTGGGACAGAGAGAGACAGAGCATGAATGGGGGAGGGGCAGAGAGAGGGAGACACAGAATCGGAAACAGGCTCCAGGCTCCGAGCCATCAGCCCAGAGCCTGACGCGGGGCTCGAACTCACGGACCGCGAGATCGTGACCTGGCTGAAGTCGGACGCTTAACCGACTGCGCCACCCAGGCGCCCCGAGAACTGTCAATTTTGAATCCCATGTCCTTCCTTCAAGAGTGAATAAGAAATAATGATATCCTAAAACAAGGAAAACTAAGAGAATTTATTGCTAACAGACCTAGTCTTAAATACCGGCTACAGGAAGATCTCCAAATAGAAAGAAAATGATAAAACTGGATGTAAATATAATACACAATCCTTCAGTTCATGAGTTTCTTTAATCATATTTTATGGTTGAAGCAGAAGTTATAACACCATCTGATGTGGTACTTAAAGTATATAGTGGAAATAATTATATTTTTTAAAGTGGAAGGATAAAGGTAGGTAAAGTTTCTACATTTCACTTGAAGTGATAAGACATCAACACCAGTAGGCTGTGATTACATATATGTATGATTATAACTAGAACAACTACTACGAAAACTACACAAAAAGTAATATGCTGGAGAACACTATAAATCAGTCAAAATGGAACTCTAAAAATGTTCAGCTAACTTACAGGATAGAAGGAAAAAGTAGCAGAAGAATGATAAATATAGGAAACAGACAACAAATAATAAAAGGACAGAACCATGCCCGAATATGCCAATAATTACTTTAAATGTCTATTGTGTGAATACACAAATTGAAAGACAGAGTTTGGCAGACCTAAACGTAGTTTGCCTGCAAAAACTCACCTCAAACATAATGACATACCTATGCTGGAAAGGAAAAGGACAAAGCATGCAAACATTATTTTTTTAATCAGAAAGGGATATATTAATATCAGATAAAGTAGACTTTGGTGCAAAGAAAGTAAGTAGGGATAAATAGGGACATTACGTAACAACAAAAGGACCTATCCACCAAGAAGATACAGTAATTCTAAAGGTGTATGTACCAAACAATAAAGCTTCAAAATACATGAAGCATGGGGCGCCTGGGTGGCTCAGTCGGTTAAGCATCTGACTTAAGCTCAGGTTGAGTTCAAGCCCTGCATCAGACTCTGTGCTGACAGCTCAGAGCCTGGAGCCTACTTCGAATTCTGTGTCTCCCTCTCTCTCTGACCCTCTCCCACTCGCACTCTGTCACTCAAAATAAATAAACATTTAAAAAAAATTTTTTTTAAAAAACAAACTACATGAAGCAAAAAACTGAAAGAACCAAAAGAATAGACAAATTCACAAGTATAGTTGGGGGTTTCAGTCCTCATTTATCAATTGATAAAATTAAACAGAAAATCAGCAAAATAGAAGAATTCAGCGATGCTATAAAGAAAAAGAACTTGATGGACATTTGTAAAATACTCCAAAAATAGTAAAATACACATTCTTTTCTGACTTCCATAGAACAATTATCAAGATAACACTTAAGGAGGACCATAAAATAAACCTTAACAAATTTAAAAGAGTAGAACTCATAGAGAAGGTTCTCTGACCATACTAGCATAAAGCTAGAAATAAATTACAGAAAGTGAACAAAAAAATCTTCAAATATTTGGAAATTAGATGTCATACTTCTAAATAATTCATGAGTCAAAGAGAAAGTCCCACAGGAAAAAAATATATATATAATGTATTGAATGTAAATGAAAGCACAACTTATCAAAATTTGTGGGATGTAGCCAAAGCAGTGCTGAGAGAGGTACTTATAGCAACAAATGCTTACTTTAGAAAACAGAATTCACTAAGTACCTGGGTGGCTCAGTCAGTTGGGCGTTTGACTTTGGCTCAGGTCATAATCTCACCATTCATGGGTTTGAGCCCCGCATCGGGCTCTGTGTTTACAGCTCACAGCCTGGAGCCTGCTTTGGATTCTGTGTCTCCCTCTCTCTCTGACCCTCCCCTGCTCACACTCTGTCTCTCTCTCTCTCTCTCTCTCTCTCAAAAACAAACATTAAAAAAAAAACAGAACTCAACAGAACTCAATAATCTAAGTTCCTACCTCCAGAAATTAGAAAAAAATAAAAATAAATACCAAGAAAGCAGAAGGAAAGAATTATTAAAGACAAAAGCAGCAGCCAATGAAATTGAAACAGGAAAATAGAGAAAATTAAGCAAAACCCCACTTTTCTTTTTAAAAAATTTTTTTTTCAACGTTTATTTATTTTTGGGACAGAGAGAGACAGAGCATGAACGGGGGAGGGGCAGAGAGAGAGGGAGACACAGAATCGGAAACAGGCTCCAGGCTCTGAGCCATCAGCCCAGAGCCTGACGCGGGGCTCGAACTCACGGACCCCGAGATCGTGACCTGGCTGAAGTCGGTCGCTTAACCGACTGCGCCACCCAGGCGCCCCATAAACCCCACTTTTCTGAAAAAAATAAAATCAACAAACTATAGAGAAGAGATGGTTAGTAGAGGGGAAGTGGGTGGGGAGATGGGTGAAATTGGTAAAGGGGATTAAGAGTATACACCTTGTTGAGCACTGAGTAGTATATAGAATTGTTGAATCACTATACTGTACACCTGAAACAAATGTAACATTGTATGTTAACTACATTGGAATTAAAACTTAAAAACATTTAAAAACCCAACAAACAAACAAATAAGCAAGCAAAAAAAAACCCCTATAAATGAATTCAGAGAGATATGACATGTTTATTATGTTGAGATTTTTGGTCCTTTCATGTGGTAGGTCTCTCCAAGAATTTAGATCATCTTTTATTTCTTCCATTTGCATTTTTTATTTTTATCTCACAGATCCTGTGCATATCTTGTTTGATTTATACCTCAGTATTTTGTTTTCTCTGAATAAATTGTAAGTGTGTTATTGTGGCTTTGATTTTAGTTTCTACCTATTCACCATTAGTATATAGAAATGAAATTCATTTTTGTGTATTGATCTTGTATCCTGAGAGCAGGTCAAGCTCAATAATTTGCTTCAGGAGGATTTATTTTGTAGATTTTCTTGGGATTTTCTATACAGACCATCATGCCATTTGGAAATGGAGTTTTATTTTTTTCCTTTTCAGTGAATATCTCTTATATCGCAAATATCTTCTCCCATTCCATAGGTTGTCTTTTAGTTTTGTTGTTTCCTTTGCTGTGCAGAAACTTCTTTATTTTGGTGTAATACCAATATTTTATTTTTGCTTTTATTTCCTTTGCTTCAAGAGATTTATCTAGAAAGATGTCACTGTGGCTGATGTCAGAGAAATTACTGCCTGTGCTCTCATCTGGGATCTTTATGATTTCCGGTCTCACATTTAAATTCTTAATCTATTCTGAGTTTATTTTTGTGTATGATGTAAAAAAAAAAAAGTGGTCCAATTTCATTCTTTTGGATGTAGCTGTCCAGTTTTCCAAACACCTTTTGTTAAAGAGAATGTCTTTTTCCCATTGAATAGTCTTGTCTCCTTTGTTGAAGATTAATTGACCATATAATTACAGGTTTATTTCTGGGCTTAATATTCTGTTCCATTGATCTATGTTTCTATTTTTGTGCCAGTACCATACTGTTTTGATTACTGTAGCTTTGTAATATAACTTGAAGTGTAGAATTGTGATGTTTCCTGTTTTCTTTTTTCTTTTTCTTTTTTTTTTCAAAGATTGCTTTGGTATTTGGGGTCTTTTGTGGTTCCATACAAGTTTTAGGATTGTTTGTTCTAGTTCTGTGAAAAATGCCATTTGTATTTTGATAGGGGTTGCATTAAATGTGTAGATTGCTTTGGGTAGTATAGACATTTTAATAATATTGGTTCTTCCAATTCATGAGCATGGAATTACTTTCCATTTCTTTGTGTCATCTTCAATTTCAATTTCACCCCTTTGGTTAGATTTATTCCTAAGTATCTTATTACTTTTAGTGCTACTGTAAATGGGATTGCTTTCTTAATTTCTCTTCTCCTGCTTCATTATTGGCATATTGAAATGCAGTGGATTTCTGTACATTAATTTTGTATCCTGTGACCTTGATTAATTCATTTATCAGTTCTAGTAGATTTTGGAGTTTTCTGTATATATAGTATCAGGTCATCTGCAAATAGTGAAAGTTTTACCTCATCTTTACCAATTTGGACACCTTTTATTCCTTTCTCTTGTCTGATTGCTGTGGTTAGGACTTCTAGTACTACGCTGGATAACCGGTGAGAGTGGACAGCCCCATCTTGTTCCTGACCGTGGAGGAAAAGCTGTCAATTTTTCACCTTTGTCTATGGTGTTAGATATGGGTTTTTCATAAAAGGCCTTTATTATGTTGAGGTATGTTCCCTCTAAATACTTTGTTGAGGGTTTTGTCATGAGTGTATCTTACGCTTTTTCAAATGCTTTTTCTGCAGTTATGGAAGTGATCGTATGGTTTTTGTCCTTTCTTTTATTAATGTGATGTATTACATTGATTGATTTGAAAATATTAAAACACACTAGCATCCCAGAAATAAATCCCACTTGATCATGGTGAATTTTTAAAAATATATTGTTGGGTTCAGTTTAATATAATTTTGAGGATTTTTACATTTATGTTCATTAGAGATATTGGCCTGTGGTTCTCTTTTTATGTGGTATCTTTATCTGGTTTTGGAATCAGGGTAATGTTGGCCTCATAGAATGAATTTGGAAGTGATCTTTCCTCTTCTATATTTCGGAAAAGATTACCTTGCTGGTAATCTGTCTAATCAGATTTTCTATTTCTTCTTGACTCAGTTCTGGTAGTTTATATCTTTCTACAAATTTATCTATTTCTTCTAGGTTGTCCAGTTTGTTGGCATATATTTTTTCATAAAATTTTCTTAAAATCCTTTGTATTTCTGTGGTGTTGGTTGTTATTTCTCCTCTTTAATTTCTGGGTTTTTTTGAGTCCTCTCTCTCTCTCTCTCTCTCTCTCTCTCTCTCTCTCACTCTGCCTCCCTCCCTCCTTCCCTTTCTCTTTTGATGAGTCTGGGTAGAAGCTATTAATTTTGTTGATCTTTTCAGAGAACAAGCTGTTGGTTTCATTGATTATTTATGCTCTAATCTTTATGATTTCCCTTTTGCTGGCTTTAGGCTTTGTTTGTTGTTCTTTTTATAGTTCATTAGGTGTAAGTTTAGATTTTTTATTTGACATTTGTCTTGCTTCTTGAGGTAGGCCTGTATTGCTATTAATTTCCCTCTTAGAACCACTTTTGCTATATCCCAAGGGTTTTGGACTACTATGTTTTCATTTTCATTTGTCTGCATGTATTTTTTGATTTCCTCTTTCATTTCTTCACTGAACTATTCATTGTTTAGTAGCATGTTATTTAAACTCCAAATATTTGTGCTCTTTCCAGAATTTTTTTTGTGGTTGATTTCTAATTTCATTGCATTGTGGTCAGAAAAGATGCATGGTATAATTTGATCTTTTTGAAATTGTTGAGACTTGTTTTGTGACTAATATGTCATCTATTCTGGAGAATGTTTTGTGTGCTGGTGAAAAGAATGTGTATTGTGCTGTTATAGGATGAAATGCTCTGAATATATCTATTAAATCCGTATAGTCTACTGTGTCATTCAAAGCCACCATTTCTTGGTTGATTTTCTGTCTGAATGATCTGTCCATCAATGTAAGTGGGGTACCCCCTACTATTATTGTGTTACTATCAGTTAGGTCCCTTATATTTGTCATTAACCATTTTATGTGTTTGGGTGCTGACATGTTGGGTGCATACATACTTACAATTGTTATGCCTTCTCTTTGGATTGTCTCCTTAATGATTATATAGTGTCCTTCTTTATCTCTTGTTACTGTCTTTGTTTTAAAGTCAATTTTTTCTCATATAAGTATTGCTACCCCTGCTTTTCTTTTCACATCCATTTGCATGATAAATGCTTCTGCATCCCTTCACTTTCAATATGCTTGTGTTGTTAGGGTCTTACATGAGTCTCTTGTAGGCAACATATAGATGGATTTTATTTATTTTTTTATCCAGTCTATCACCCTATGTCTCTTAATTGGAGCATTTAGTACATTTACATTAAAAACAATTATAATAGGTATGTACTTATTGCCATCTTGTTATTTGTTTTGTGTTTCTTTTTGTGGATTTTCTCTGTTCCTTTCTTTCCATGCTATCTTCTCTCACCATAAGTTTGCTGTCTTTAGTGACATACCTGGATGACTTTCTCTTCATTTTTTGCATATCTACTACTGGTTTTTGATTTGTGGTTACCATTAAGTGTGTATAACATCTTCTGCATACAGCAGTCTATCTTAAGTTGATGGTCACTTAAATTTGAACCCATTCTTTACTCTTCTCCCCACGTTTTAGGTATATGGTGTCATCGTTTATGTCCTTTTATTTTGTGAGTCCCTTGACTGATATCCTTATTTTTACTCCTTTTATACTTCTTATTTTTCTAATTCTTACTTATGGCCTTTCCTTTATACTCAGAGTCCCCTTTAACATCCCTTTGCTGAGGGTTTTATCAAGAATGGATGCTGTACTTTGTCAAATGCTTTTTAACATATGTTTGCATCTATTGAGAGGATCATATGGTTCTTATCCTTTCATTTATTAATGTGGTATATCACATTGATTGATTTGTGAATATTGAACCAAACTTACAGCCAAGGAATAAGTCTCAGTTGATTGTGGTGAATGATTCCTTTAATGTACTGTTGGATTTAATGTGTAGTAACTTGTTATGAGTTTTTGCATCCGTGTTCATCATGAATATTGGCCTATAATTCACTTTTTTAGTGGGGTCTTTGGTTTTGGAATCAAGGTAATTATGGCCTTGTAGAATGAGTTTGGAAGTTTTCCTGCCATTTCTATTTCTTAGAACAGTTTCAGAAGAATACATTTTCACTCTTTTTTTTAATGTTTCATAGAAGTCCCCTAGGAAGCCATCCGGCCCTGTAATTTTTTTTGTTAGGAGATTTTTGATTTCTGATTCAATTTCTTTGCTGGTTATCAGTCTGTCCAAATTTTGTTTCTTTCTGTTTCAGTTTTGGTGGTTTATATGTTCCTAGGAATTTATCCACTTCTTCCAGATTGCCCAATTTGATGACATAGAATTTTTCATTTCTCTTATAATTGTATTTCTGTTGGTTATGATTTCTCCTCTCTCACTTTGGGTCCTTTCTCTTTTCTTTTTGATAAAGCTGGGGTTACCAATTTTATTAAGTCAAGGAATCAGCTCCTAGTCTCATTGACCTGTTCTACTTGTTTTATATTATTATTATTATTATTATTATTATCTTCTATATCATTTATTTTCAGCGAGGATCTGAGGGATTCTCAGATCACACCATCTGCTCCCAGCCCTCTCCTTGCCTTCTCCACTGGATCACTGTAGTGCCTGCCAGATTCAACACCAGCCAGGGTGTGGACCTCTAGAACTCCAGTCTTTGAGCTCTGCTAGTTGTAAAAACTCAAATAATCAGTCCCTCTCCTTTTCCCAGTAAATAGCCTTGGGGAAGTGTTTTCTTTGTGCAATCTCCTTTGTGCTGCTCTCTCTCCTCTGTGATCAGGGCTCCCTCTCCTCTGCAGCACCTGAGATCCTTTTGTTCCTCAAATCACATCTCTGCACCTCCTATCTTCCATGATGTAGTCTCTTCTCTCCCACTAATTGTGCGGTCTGCTCTCTCAGTCCTCAGATCTATTTGTTGGGTGTTCAGAATGATTTGATACTCATTTAGCTGTGTTCGAGGGACAAGGTAAGCATAGGGTCCTCCTACTACTCCATCATCTTAGCTCTTATCATGAAGAAACTGATTTAAAAGGCATAAGTTTACAAAATAATAATTATCAACCTGGGCTTATAACATATAAACATGCAATAGTCTCTCAGAGAGGAAAAATAATATATCTATGTTGGAGCAAAGTTTATCTTATTTACTGGAAATAAATTAGTATTAATCAATTAATTCATATTAATCTGAGATATACTTCCTTTACATTTTATTTTGATATAATTTTATGTTTGCCAGCAAATTTGGGGGTAAGGTACAGGGAGTTTGTATGTACCCTTTAGTCAATTTCCCCCAATCACAATACCTGTATAACCATAGAACAACATAAAAACAAGAAAAATTACATTGGTACAATCTACAAAGTTTACTCATTTTTCATTATTTTACATGTATTTATGTGTGTGTATTTCTATGCAATTCAATTACAATGTCTATGCAGATTTGTGTAACCACCACAATCAATATGCAGAACTAATCTATCACCAAAAGCCTCCCTTGTGACATCTCTTCATAGCCATATATATCCACCCCATGCCTGACCCTTGTCAACTACTAATCTATTCTCTATTTCCATACTTTTATTATTTCAAGAATGTTACATAAATGGAATCATATGCTATGTAACCTTTGGAGACTGACTTTATTCACTCATCATAATTCTCTTGAGGTCCATCTAAATTGCGTATATCAATAGTTCATTTTTTTAACATTTATTTATTTTTGAGAGACAGAGTGATCAGGGAGGGGTGGAGAGAAAGGGGAGACACTTAACTGACTGAGCCACCCAGGTGTTCCTCGTTTATTTTTATTGCTGAATAGTATTTCATAGAATGATGTACATAGTTGTTTAACCATTCACCCATTGAAGGACTTTTGGGTAGTTTACAGTTTTGAGATATCAGGTATAAGGCTGCTATAAACATTGGTGAACATGTTTTCTCATGGAAATAAGTTTTCATTTCTTTGTGATAAATGGCCATGAGTACAACTGCTCAGTCAAATGGTAAGTCTACTTTTGGTTTTCAAAGGAACTGCCGAACTGTTTTTTAGAGTGGCTGTATCATTTTGCATTTTGACTATCAATGTATGAATGACCTAGCATCTTCACAGCACTTGATATCATCACTACTTATTTTAGCCATTCTCATAGGCATGTAGTAATAGCTCATTGTGGTTTTAATTTGCATTTCCCTACCAGCTAATGGTGTTAAATATCTTTTCATGTATTTATTTGTCATCTGCATGTAAGGAGGTAGATATTTGAAAATTTAAGATGCATATTGTAATTCTTAGAGAAACCACTATGAAAATAACTCAAAAATAGTAAAAATAAAGGGGGAAGAGAGGAGATTAAAATTATACACTAAAAAAAATCTATTTAGCACAAAGGTAGTAAAGGAGCAACAGAGAAGCAAAAAACAAAAAACAAAAACCACACACGAGATAAATAGAAAATAAGTAGCAAAATGGAAAAAGTAAACCCAACCATGGCAATAATTACAATAAATGTGAATGGATTAAAAAGTACAAATAAAAGAACAGAGACTGGATTTTAAATAGCAAGACCCATTATATGCTGGGCTATAAGAGATACAGCTTAGATTCAAGTATAAAAACAAATTCAAATTAAAAGAATGGAAAAATATATTAATTGTAAACAGTATCCATAAGAGCTGGATTAACTGTAACAATATTTGGCAAAGCTAACTTTAAGTCTAAAAATATTACAAAAGAGAAAGAGGGACATTTCATAATGATAAAATGATCAACAATCAGGAAGCTATCACAATTTAAAACTTATGTGCAGCTAACAACAGAGCTCCAACATCCACACAGCCAAAACTTACAGAATTGAAATGTAAAACAGACAATAAGACAATTATAGCTGAGTATTTTAAGCCTCCATTTTCAATAGCTGATAGAAAAATTAGACAGGAAATCACCAAGAATAAAAAGACATTTTTTTTAAATTTTTTTAACGTTTATTTATTTTTGAGAGATAGAGACAGAGCATGAGGGGGAGAAGGACAGAGGGACAGAGAGGGAGACAGAATTGGAAGCAGGCTCCAGGCTCTGAGCTGTCAGCACAGAGACTCCAGGCTCTGAGCTGTCAGCACAGAGACTCCAGGTTCTGAGCTGTCAGCACAGAGATGACACAGGGCTCGAACTCACAAACCATGAGCTGAAGTCAGACGCTCAACCGACTGAGCCAGCCAGGGTCCCCTAAAAGACTTATTTTTAAGTTTTGGACAACACTATCCAACAACTCAACTTGACATTGATTGAACACTCTGCCCCCAAACAGTAGAATATACCTTTTTTTAAATACCTATGGAACATTTTCCAAAATAGAGCATATGGTTGGCCATAAAAAATGCCCCAACAAATTTAAAAGGATTGAAATCATTAAATGTAGGTTTAAGATAACAGTGGAATAAACTTATAAATCAAAACCAGAAAGAAATGTGCAAAAATCCCCAAATATTTGGAAATTAAAGAACATACTTCTAAACTTAGGGTAAAAGAAAAAAATCATAACAGAAATTAGAACATATATTGAACTGAATGTCATCCAAACATAGTTTCAACATTATTCTAATGCCATTAAAAAGGCGAATTTATAGCTTAAAATGCCTAAATTACAGAAGAGAAAGGTCTCAAATCCCTAATCTTCCACCTTAAGAAACTTCTAAGAGAAGAGCAAACTAAACCCAAAGGAAGCAGAAAGAATTAAATAATAAAGATTAGAACCTAAATTAACAACAAAAATAGAAAACAGCAATAAAAACCATAAAAAATCAACACAATTAACAACGTTTAGATACACTGACCAAAAAGAAAGCAAGAATGAGAATGGGAGACATTTAGGTGGAGATACAGAGTAAAGTCACTAAGAAAATTAGAAATTGAAGAGAGGGTATCATTTTCTACCTTACAAATATTAAGATTATAAGGAAATACAATGGACAATTTTATGCCAACACATTAGACAACTTACATGAAATGGGCAGATTCCCAGAAAGACACCAGCTACTGAAACTGATTCAAGAAGAATTAGAAAACCTTAGTAGGCCTACAGCAAGATATTGAATTAGTAATTTTTAAATCTTCCCATAGAAACCCAGGCCCAGATGGCTCCATTGGTAAATCCTCCCAAACATTTCAAGAAGAAATTATACCAATCCTGGGGCACCTGGGTGGCGCAGTCGGTTAAGCGTCCGACTTCAGCCAGGTCACGATCTCACGGTCCGTGAGTTCGAGCCCCGCGTCAGGCTCTGGGCTGATGGCTCGGAGCCTGGAGCCTGTTTCCGATTCTGTGTCTCCCTCTCTCTCTGCCCCTCCCCCGTTCATGCTCTGTCTCTCTCTGTCCGAAAAATAAATAAACGTTGAAAAAAAAATTTTAAAAAAAAAAGAAGAAATTATACCAATCCTTCTACAAATTCTTCCAGATATATAGGAGGGAACCCTTCCAGCTCATTCTATGTGAGCAATATTACTCTGATATCAAAGCCAGACAAAAAGAGCACAAGAAAATAAAATTTCAGACCAATATCTCTCATGGATACTCAAACACAGAATACTCAGACACAGAAGTACTCAACAAAATATAAGCAAACTGCACACCAAAAAGAGTGAGATTCACTGTTTGCAAATTAAAATCAACTAGATTGTTAGACTGTTAGGAGAACCCGAAATGGAATGCAGACTGTGAGAAATGAATCTAAGTGTGATACAAATGAATCACATAACTTCACTTAAAGGAAGCTGAAAGGAGCTGAACCAAGTGATTCTTAAAAGCAGTGTTTTGGGGGCACCTGGGTGGATCAGTCGGTTAAGTGTCTGACTTCAGCTCAGGTCACGATCTCATGGTTGGTGGGTTTGAGCCCTGCATGCTGACAGGTATGAGCCTGGAACCTGCTTCAGATTTTGTGTCTCCCCCTCTCTCTCTGCCCCTTCCCTGCTCACACTCTGTCTCTCCCTCAAAAATAAATAATAAAAAAACATTAAAAATTTTTTATAAAACAGCACAATAATAATTGCTGTAGGCAAGATCCACTGATGATGCAAAGTTCAAGGACAAACAGAATTTTTTGGTAGCATCAAAGTATGATTTCCCCCCTCAAATATTTATTACACAGGGAAAAATAACTATCCAATGGAGAACTCTGGTATACATCACCTTAACCAGGTGATCAAGGCTAATATTTCCCATAGTAAGATATATGGATATTATGTACCCTTGAGGTGACGTGCTGAGAAGGGTACATCACCTAAGATTTTTCTTCAAAATCCTAACCTCAATGTTCTTACGAGAAAAAAGAGAAATCCAGATTGAGGGAAATTCTACAAAATACCTAACCAGTACTCTTCAGACATATCAAGGTTACACAAGATATTAAGACAGAGAGATGGTCAGTTGGGAGGAGACTCAGGAGACATGACGACTAAATCAAATTTGAGATTCTGGACTGATACTGGGACAGAAAGAAAACTTTACTAGAAAAACTAGGAAAATCCAATTAAAGTCTGAAGTTTAGCTAATAGCATCATATCAGTGTCAGTTTCCTGGTTTCAACCATTGCTCTGTAAGATATTAACATTAGGAGAAGTTCAGTGAAGACTAGATGGGGATTCTCTGTAACTTTGTAACTGTCCTGTAAGTCTACAGTTGCATCCAATTTAAAAATTTTAAAAAAGACTAAGTTGTCACAGCCATTTCATAACATACAGTAGGCATGATCAAGCCCAGAGTGATGTCGGGTGAGCCTGTGAGACACAAAAGAGGGAAAAGGCTGGTGCATGGGTTGCCACCTCATGGTCTCAAATTCAAAAATCAGGAGTTAGTGTCTAGAGGCATAAAGTGGTGCTGCTTTCCCATCAGCTGAGCCACAGAAAACCTGACACAGTTAAGACCAGCTACTTGTATGAGTCAATTTTTCCTCCATTATGTTCAGAGAAAAGACATGGAACATTTGGCATAACAAAAAATCACATATGTATTCAATATATATTATTATATGATACATATTGTATATTTTGTATATATTACACATATTATATACATTTTGTATGTACAAGAATTATTATATATATCACATATATACATATATTACATATGTATATAGTGTATGCATATATTTTATATTAATTGTATGTTCTATTATTATGTATAATAATTATATATTATACATTATACATATGTAGTATGTTATATATACATATTATACATATGCATTACATATATATTATGTACATTACAGAGAGTAAATTATGTAATATATATAATACATCTAACAATACACATAATACATATTGTATACCTATATATTATATATGACTATATAAAACATATATAACATATAAATATATACGACTATATATGTGTGTGACATATAAAACTTTGTTCATTTATTGAATGTTTATGTGGTACCAAGTGTTCGTATGTAGAAAGAGAAAGACTGAAGGCTGTCTTGCCTGCTCCTGCCTGGAGAAAAACTGGTCCAAATCTTGTTCTTCGGTTGCAGGGATCACTGGGTGGGCCGGCCTAACAAGCTCCAGCCACCCAATTTCTAGGGACACATCAGGCAGAAAGACAATGGGAATGAAACATTGTCTCTATGGAGACAGCTAACCTACTGGATGGGGGTAGTTGGCCCACAGGCACAGTGCCCTGGGCATAGCAGAACTTTGATGGTTTCCTACAATGCTCCTCCAAAGAACCAGTGAGGCCCTGCACAAAGTACTGGGGAATAAACCCTGGTGGACCAGGGAAAGGAGGACCCCTTTCTTATAGCCAAGCCAAGTAAGGCAAAGGTTTAGAGAGAACCAAGAAAAACAGCCCATGGAGGTGCCCCTCCATCCAACTATGGGAAGGCCACTGGGCCTGGGGAGTTCTGCATCTGCCAGAAGTCTTCTGCTGTGAATTAGTGCTGGGAGCTGGAGGAGGGAGTGCCTGCCACAGGCGGGTATGGACAAACAGGAAAGCTGAGGGGCGCTACAGTTGGAGATGGCCTCAGTCTTACCCTTCCAAGGCCTTGTTGATCCACTGGATCGCAGCTCTCTTCTCTAAGTCAAGGTCTTCAGCAGTGACTCGATAACCCACCTGGGGTGGTGGGAGCAGGATCAGTGAGTCATGTCGCCTAGAGGACAACAGCAGAGGACGCTTGCGCTTCCGGGGCCTGGAGCTGTCAGGTAGAGGTGAGCGATCCCTCAAACTTTGCTTCTGCCCAGAAGGTGCATCTGCAACATTTTCATGCTTGATCTTCCTTTGTGGTTCTACTGAGGCTGAAGAGCTAGAATGATAGCTTTCCTCACTGGCTTTCTTTGCGGCCACTTGGGGCTGGTATGAGGCTGGGCCTCGGATCCCAGCTGTGCCTGGGAAGCTCCTCGGCAGCGGTGGGAACCCTCGAGTGGAGCTGTAAGAACTGGTGATGGCATTGCGTTTGCTGCAGGAGCTCAAAAAGCAGGTGTGGGATTTCCTAATCAAGCTGTCTTCTAAGCTGGTGGAACAGAAGTCTCTCTTTAGAGGCCCCGGCCTGGGCACAAAGGAAGAGAGGACTCCGTTGACCATCAGGCACCTAAATGCTGACTGCATGCTCCCACTGCACTCGGCATCCCCTCTCAGATCATCCTGCCTCTTGGGGACCGGGTGCCCTTCTCCAGGCTTTGCCAGCTCTTCCCTGCTCTCAACCAGGGAGGTCAGGTCTTTCTCTTCTTTGGCTTTCGCTTGACCATTCTCTTCGAGGGCCCTCATCAAGGTGTCCCTTACACAAGGATTTGGGAGGTGACTAGACAGTGAAGACCACATACAGAGGACTGTCTCCTTCAGAGCCAAACGCAGCGTCAGCTTGCCCTTAGCAGATGCCATCTTCAGGATCACTGAAGTGCAGAACATCTTGGACCTGCAGGCAGACAGCACAGGCTTCGGATGGCGGGTGTGGGGCACTGAGGAAAAGACCCCCAGAAATAAACACCAGGCTTGCTGGATTGGATATTGCCGCAGATGGACTATGGCAAACCGCCGACGGTACCGACGACGACGGGGTGAAGCCACAAGATTCTCGCATGACGGCCTGCGACTTAGGTCCAGGGTCGGGGCCACCGAGTGAACCCGGCAAGTCGGAGGAACACTGCGGGCTGGGTGCGCGGGCCCGAGGCTCTCAAGCGTCTCGGGCGGGTCCCCGCCTAGCAGAGAAGGGGACAGCGGCCAAGGGCGGGGCCGGCTCAGGTAACTGCCCATGAGGAGCACTTCTGCAAGGTCGGGTCCTTCAAATGAAGTCAGTGGCTCAGGTTTCCGTTAGCTGCCAAAGGGGCCAGGCAAAGCGCACACTGTTGGGTGTGCCGCCTATGACGCGTCCTTGGAACGTGTGAACAAAGAAAGGGGCGCGCGAGTACTGCACGAGGGATGGGCGCGCGCACCCAGGTCGCTTCCCAACCCCTGCTTCTCATCAAAGGCACGAAATAGACCAGCCCATTGCGGGCACAGCCGCCCTTCATCAGCCAGGCCCCAGTTCCTTTGGGGGTGGGGAAGGTGCAACACCATGGTTCCCAGAACCCAGGAACGGCTCCAGGCTCAGGAGTGTTCCCTCCAATCCGGAGATTCAGAGTCAATACCGGGGTCTACCTGTGCTTACTCTAGCCCCCCAAACCCAGAGGTCAAACCACTCAGAATCTGTGGTGCCTAGATCCTAAGGGATGGTACAACCACCTGAGTGTTCAGGAGGCGGGAGGACCCCAGGAGGGAACTGGCTAGGCATGGGACACCAGAGTGGAGTCCCTAACCTACCCTCTTCCCTTTCCCTAGAACCTGACTTTCCAGCTACTCCTTCTTGTCTCTCCTTCCCCTTTCCTGGGAAGTAAGGATTCTAGACACATTTTATAAAATCAGAACTTGTAGGGGCACCTGACTGGCTCAGGTCATGATCTCACAGTTCCTGGGTTCAAGCCCCACCACTGGCTTTGTGCTGACAGCTCAGAGCCTAGAGCCTGCTTCGGATTCTGTCTCCCTCTCTCTCTGCTGCTCCCCGCTCATGCTCTGTCTCTCGAAAATAAATAGACGTTAAAAAAAATTTTTGTTATGGGACACCTGGGTGGCTCAGTCGGTTGAGCCTCCGACTTCGGCTCAGGTCAAGATCTCACAGTTTGTGGGTTGGAGCCCCACATCAGGGTCTGTGCTGACCGCTTGCTCAGAGCCTGGAGCCTGCTTCACATTCTGTGTCTCCTTCTCTCTCTGCTCCTCCCCCGCTCACGCTTTGTCTCACTCTGTTTCTCAAAAATAAATAAATGTAAAAAAAAATTTTTTTTTAATTTTTTGTTAAAAAAAAAAATCAGAGGCACCTGGTTGGCTCAGTTGGTTAAGCATCCGACCTCACCTCAGGTCATGATCTCCATTCTCACCATTGTTGGTTGGTGATGTCCTCTCTCACCATTGTTGTTTAACATAGTGTTGGAAGTCCTAGCATCAGCAATCAGACAACAAAATGAAGTAAAAGGCATGAAATAGGCAAAGAAGAAGTCAAACTTTCACTTTTCACAGACGACATGATACTCTACATGGAAAACCCAAAAGACTCCTAGAACCGATATATGAATTCAGCAAAGTTGCAGGGTACAAAATCAATGTACAGAAATCAGTTGCATTTTTATACACCAATAATGAAGCAACAGAAAAGGAAATCAAGGAATTGATCCCATTTACAATTGCACCAAAAACTGTAAAATACCTAGCAATAAACCTTACCAAAGAGGTGAAAAATCTATACACCGAAGACTATAGAAAGCTTATGAAGGAAATTGAAGAAGACACAAAGAAATAGCAAAACATTCCATGCTCATGGATTGGAAGAATAAATATTGTTAAAATGTCAGTACTATCCAAGGCCATCTACACAGTGCAATAACAATCAAAATTACACCAGCATTCTCTCAAAGCTAGAACAAACAATCCTAAAATTTGTATGGAACCACAAAAGACCCTGAATAGCTAAAGTAATATTGAAGAAGAAAACCAAAGTGGGAGGTATCACAATCCCAGACTTTAGCCTGTACTACAAAGCTGTAACCATCAAGACATTATGGTATTGGCACAAAAAACAGACACATAGACCAATGGAATAGAATACAGAACATAGAATTAGACCCACAAATGTATGGCCAACTAATTTTTGACAAAACAGGAAAGAGCATCCAATGGAAAAAAGACAGTCTTTTTAGCAAATGGTGCTGGGAGAACATGCAGAAGAATGAAACTAGACCACCTTCTTACACCATACACAAAAATAAACTCAAAATGGATGACAGACCTAAATTTGAGAAGGAAACCATCAAAACCCTAGAGGAGGAAGCAGGCAAAAACCTCTTCGACCTCAGCAGCAGCAATTTCTTACTTGACACATCTCCAAACGCAAGGGAATTAAAAGCAAAAAAATGAACTATTGGGACCTCATCAACATAAAAATCTTCTGCACTACAAAGGAAACAATCAACAAAACTAAAAGGCAACTGATGGAATGGGAAAAGATATTTGCAAATGACATACTGGATAAAGGGCTAGTGTCCAAAATCCAAAAAAAAACTTACCAAACTGAACACCCAAAAAAACAAATAATCCAGTGAAGAAATGGGCAGAAGACATGAATAGACACTTTTCCAAGGAAGACATCCAGATGGCCAACAGACACATGAAAAGATGCTTAACGTCACTCATCATCAGGGAAATACAAATCAAAACCACACTGAGATACCACCTCACACAGTCAGAGTGGCTAAAATGAACAAATCAGGAAACTACAGATGCTGGTGAGGATGTGGAGAAATGGGAACCCTCTTGCACTGTTGATGGGAATGCAAACTGGTGCAGCCGCTCTGGAAAACAGTGTGGAGGTTCCTCAAAAAATTAAAAATAGAGCTACCCTATGATCCAGCACTAGAACTGCTAGGAATTTACCCAAGGGATACAGGAGTGCCGATGCATAGGGGCACTTGTACCCCAATGTTTATAGCAGCACTTTCAACAATAGCCAAATGATAGAAAGAGGCTAAATGTCCATCAATTGATGAATGGATAAAGATGTGGTTTATATATTCAATGGAATACTACTTGGCAATGAGAATGAAATCATGCCATTTGCAGCAATGTGGATGGAACCCGAAGGTATTATGTTGAATGAAATAAATCACTCAGAGAAAGACGGATATCGTATGTTTTCACTCATATGTAGATCTTGAGAAACTGAACAGAAGACCATGGGAGAAGGGAAGGGGAAAAAAATAGAGACAAACAGGGAGGGAGGGAGACAAACCACAAGAAACTATTAAATACAGATAACAAACTGAGAGTGGATGGGAGGTGGGAGGGAGGGATGGGCATTGAGGAGGGCACTTGTTGGGATGAGCACTGGGTGTCGTATATAAGCCAATTTGACAATAAATTATATTCATTGCATATTTCAAAGTCATTAAGAAACTAAGTCTTAAAAGTTCTTACCACAAGAGAAAAATTCCGTAACTATGAATGGTGATAGGTGTTGATTAGACTTGCTGTGGTGATTATTTTGCAATATATCCAAATATCCAATCATTATGTTATACACCTGAAATAAAATGTCTGTCCATCATATCTCAATAAAAAAGAATACATTGGATTAAAAAAATCAGAACTTAGAGGTAGCAACTTGATATCATTTTAGACACCTAAGAGCAATATTATCTGGGCCTAAAATTTGATCCCTGTTTTCAAGGTCAGGCTTTTCTTCACCCTAATCTTTGTTTTCTGCACCTTAACAGATCCTGTAGGCCTTTGTGTCTTTCTTTTCTAATAAGTCTGAGTCTATGGGATAAGAGACATGACCTGGCAATGCGAGGTGGAACTCAGAAGTCAGCTCCCTTACAAACACTCTGACTGAAGTTAATACGATTAGTTCGATGGGGCACACTTTGGAATACTTAGACTATTTAAAAAATTTTGATGTTCTAATAATTACCCCCCCTTCTTTGTTGTTGTTTTTTAAATCTTTTTGCCTGCATTTTGATTATTATCACTTAGTGAATGACCCAAGTCCTTTTATTAGACCAAGTAGTTTTTCAAAGTAGTTGTGACAATCTGTACTCCTCTCAGCAAACAGAAGGAAATATGATTCTATATAACCTATATCTAAAGGGATGTACATTAATGAGATATACAAACGGTTTCTAAAACCCAGGAATTGGACCTTCATTCTTATGCAAAAAAATGTTGACAATATTGACTTTTCAACCTCCCAGTGTTTCATCAGCCTCTTGTGCTTCAACGCCCTTTTTAAAATAAAAAAAGAGGAAACACCCATGATACTACAATATGAATGAAATTATCCTAGGTGTTTAAAGGTAGCCCTCTACTCTGTTAAAGAAATAAATCTTGGGGCACCTGGGTGGCTCAGTCAGTTGAGGTCTGACTTCAGCTCAGGTCAGGATTTCATGGTTTATGGGTTCAAGCCTCACTTCGGGCTCTGTGCGGACAGCTCAGAGCCTGGAGCCTGCTTCAGATTCTCTCTCTCTCTCTCTCTCTCTCTCTCTCTCTCCCCCCCCCCCAACCGACTCACCCCCCCCCCCCCCGCTTGCATTCTGTCTCTCTCTGTCTCTCAGAAATAAATAAATTTTTTAAAAAAGTTTTAAAAGAAAGAAATCTTTATTGTGTAGACACAATAAAGTAAAACATAATATTTCTGTGATCCAACAAATACCATGTTGAATAATTCTTTTCAACCATTAATTTTTAAACAGCTTTATTGAGACATAATGTACACACCATAAAATTTACTGATATTAAGATTACACTTCAAGAATTTTTAGTATCTTTACAAAGTATGTAACTTTCGCCAAAATCTAAGTTTATAACATTTCTGTTAACCCAAAAAGAAAACTTGTGCCTGTTTGCAATCACTCCCCATTCTTACTCCCAGACCCAGGCAACCACTGTCTCTGTAAATTTGCTTTTTCTAGACATTTCATATAAACAAACTCTTACAATATGTGTTCTTTTGTGTTGAGTTTCTTTCACTCAGCATAATATTTTTGAGGGCCATCTATGTAGTAACATGTATTAATACTTTATTACTGGTTTTTTGGCTTAAACAGAAACTTATTTGCTCATAATGCTGAGATCAACTTGTCGGCAGAGTGGATTTCTTCTGAGGCCTCTCTCCTTGGCTTGTAGATGACTGTCTCTTCCCTGTGTGCTCACAATGGTCTTTCTTTCTTTTTTTCTTTATTTAATTTTTGATTTTTTTCATGTCTATTTATTTTTGAGAGAGAGAGACAGAATGTGAATGAGGGAGGGGCAGAGAGAGGGAAGGACACAGAATCCAAAGCAGGCTCCAGACTCTGAGCTGTCAGCACAAAGTCCAAAGCAGGGCTTGAACTCACAAACCATGAGATCATGACCTTGAGCCAAAGTCAGACACTTAACTGACTGAGTCACCAGGTGCCCCTCACATGTTGTTTCTTTTGTGTATGTGTGTGTCCTAGCCTCTTCTTCTTATAAGAACAAGTCATGTCAGATTAGAACCCACCCCAGTGACCTCATTTAACCTTAATTACCACTTTGAAAACTCTATCTCCAAGTACATTCACATTCTGAGGTACTCAGGGCCTCAAAGTGTGAATTGTACAAAGACACAATTTAACCCATAGCACTCTATCCTTTGGTTCTCCAAAATTCATGTCTACCCATGCAAAATACATTTGCCTTATCGCAACAACCACAAAAGTCTTAACCTATCCCAGCATCAACTTTAAGTCCAAAATACCACCTGAATAGCATCTAAATCAGGTATGGGTGAGATTAGAGGTACGGTTCATCTTAAGGCAAAATTCTTCTCTAGTATTGAAACAGTGAAAACAAACAAGTTATCTGTTTACAAAATACAACGGTAAGACAGACATAAGATAGACATTTTCATTCCCCAAAAAAAGAAATTGGAAGGAAGAAGGGTAACAGGTCCTAAGCAAGCCCAAAACCTAGCAGGACAAATTCCATTAGATTTGTAAGTTACTCATATATTTAGTTTATTATATCAACATCAGCACTAGAATTCACATCTTTGCTTCTTCAGCCTGCAATACTTCTACAGAACTCATTTATCAACGTGAATATATGCAGCTAATCTCAAGATGCTTTTGTGGGAAATTCCACCAGATTTTAAGGCTAGAGAATAATCCTCTTTGGCTTAAATGTTCTGTCCTCCAGACCAGCCAAGGTAGTGGCCCTGCTCCCTCAGCCCTGAGCTGCAGCCCCAATACCTCTAGAATGAAGGAGACAGTCTTGCTGCCTGGGCATTTGCCCTCTAAACCCATGGGGGCAGTGGCAGCCCTGCTGACCTCTGAGCTCCTTTTGGGGTCATTTTTCTGTGTTACTGAAGGATGATGCATGTTCACATCCAGAGAGCTATGCCATTCCATTTCCTGCCTGTGGAATTCCAGAAGTTTGATGGGCTTTCTTCATTTCATCCCACCTCTGGCCCTCCTCAATCCAAGCTACAGTGCTTCTACTGAGATGGTTGATTGAATCCACATGTTCCACACCCACAATCTCTGTAATGGAGGTTGTTCAGCCACACATGGTGTTCTCTATGAGCACAGCTTCTCATTTTTTGCAATATAGATAAACAATTTTTCGAATCTTCACATTCTGGCTCCTTTTTGCTTGACAATTCCTTTTTCAATGATTTCTCTCCTCTCACATTTCACTATAAGCAGTCGGGAGAATGCAAGCCATGCTTTCAACATTTTTCTTGGAAATATCCTCAACCAAATATCCAAGTTCAACACTTACAAGTTCTACTTTTCACAACACATAGAAACATAGTTTGGCCAAGTTCAGGATTGTTCAAGTTCCAGTTTGCAATAACATATTCCTCATATTCATCTGAGATTTCATGAGGAGAACTTTTAAAGTTCGTATTTCTCCAGAGAGGGGAGAGGAGCTGGAAATGTAGTTAATAATTTATCATGGCTAGGTAAAGAAAACTCCATAAAATCCCTATAGTAAGGGTGTGGAGAGCTTTGAGGTCAGTGAACACAACCATATACCAGGAGGGTGATGTGATCCAACTCTGTGAGGACAGAAGCTTCTGCTCTCAGGACCCTTCCAGATCTTGCCCAATGTATCTCCTTATCTGGCAGTTCATCCATGTCCTTTATTATATCCTTTATTATATAATAAACCAGTAAACATAAGTGTTTCACTGAGTTCTGTGAGCTGTTCTAGCAAGTAATCAAATCAAAGAGGAAGGGGGTGATGGGAACCTCTGATCTATAGCCAACTTGGACAGAAGTTGTGGGTAACCTAGGGACTTACTACTTGCAGTTAGCATCTAAAGTGGGGGCAGTGTTGTGGGACTGAGCCCTTAACCTGTGGGATCTGACTCTATCTCCAGGTAGATAGTGTCAGAGTGGAATTAAATGGTAGGAAACACAGCTTGTGTCACAGAATTGCTGGGTGTTGGGAAATCCCACACACATCAGGTGTCAGAAATGTGACTGTGGTAGCCATGTGAGAGTAATGGAGAAACACACAGAAGGAAGAGTGAGGATTTTTCCTACATACAAGATTTCAAAGGTTTGCTCTTGTGTTTTTGTTTTTTGTATATAGAAATCGTGTAGCTTTAGCTCTTACATTTAGGTATATGATATATTTTAAATTAACTTTTGTGTGTTATGTGAAGTAATTGTCCAAAGTCATCTTTTTGCATGTGGCTATCCAGATGTACTAGCATTATTTATAATTTTTTTAATGCTTATTTATTTTTGAGAGAGACAGAGTGTGAACAGGCAAGGGGTAGAGAGAGAGGGTGACACAGAATCCGAAGCAATCTCCAGGCTCTGAACTGTCAGTACAGAGCCCAATTCGGGGCACGAACTCACGAACCATGAGATCATGTCCTGAGCTGAAGTCGGACACTTAAGTGACTGAGCCACCCAGATGTCCTGCATTATTTATTGAAAAGACTATCCTTTACCCCCACTGAATTGTGTTGACACCTTTGTTCAAAATCAATTAATCATAAATGTAAGAGTTTATTTCTGGGCCTCTCAATTCTATTCCACAGGCCTGTATCTCTTTTCTTATGCCACTATCAAACTGTCTGATTACTGTAGCTTTGTAACAAGTTTTAAACTTGGGAAGTATAAAAGACCCTGAATAGCCAAAGCAATCTTGAGAAAGAAAAACAAAAGTGGAGGCATCACAATTCCAGATTTCAAGTTATATTACAAAGCGGTAGTAATTAAAACAATGGTAGCAGCACAAAAATAAACACATAGATCAGTGGAATAGAACAGAAAACCCAGAAACAAACCCACTATTATATGGACAATTAGTCTTTAACAAAGCAGGAAAGACTATCCAATGGGAAAAAGACAGTCTGTTCAACAAATGGTACTAGGAAAACTGGACAGCAACATGCAAAAAAAAAAAGAAAAGAAAGAAAGAAACTGGGCCACTTTTTTACACCATACACAAAAACAAACTGAAAATGAATTAAAGACTTATATGTGAGACCTGAAACCATAAAAATCCTTGAAAAGAGCACAGGCAGTAATCTCTCTGACATTGGCCATAGCAACATTTTTCTAGATATATCTCCTGAGGCAAGGGAAATAAAAGCAAAAATAAACTATTAGAACTACATCAATAAAATATTTCTTCACAGCTAAGTAGATAATCAATAAAACTAAAAGACAATGGGGTGCCTGGGTGGCTCAGTCGGTTGAGCGTCCAACTTCGGCTCAGGTCATGATCTCACAGTTCGTGAGTTCGAGCCCCACATCAGGCTCTGTACTGACAGTTCAGAGCCTGGAGCCTGCTTCTGATTCTGTGTCTCCCTCTCTCTGCCTCTCCCCCACTTGCACTCTGTCTCTCTCTCCTTCAAAAATAAATAAACATTAAAAAAATTAAAACTAAAAGACAACCTACTGAATGGAAGAAGATATTTGAAAATGACATATCCAATAAGAGGCTAGTATCCAAAACAAATAACGAATTGATACAACTCAACACTCAAAAAAACCAAATAATCCAATTAAAATGGGCAGATGACATGAACAGACATTTCTCCAAAGAAGACATCCAGATGCCCAAAAGACCCATGAAAAGATGCTCAACATCATTCATCATCAGGGAAATGCAAATGTAAACTACAATGACATATCACCTCACACCTGTCAAAATGGCTAATGTCAAAAACACAAGAAACAACAAGTGTTGGCAAGGATGTGGAGAAAAAAGGAACCCCCTCGCTTTTGTTGGTGGGTATACAAATTGGTGCAACCATTGTGGAAAACAGTAAGGAGGTTCCTCAAAAAAAATTAAAAATAGAACTTAACCTATGATCTAGGATTTGCACTATTGGATATTTACCCAAAAAGTATAAAAACACTAATTCAAAAAGATACATGCACCCCTACGTTTATACCAGCATTATTTACAACAGCCAAATTATGGAAGCAGCCCAAGTGTCCATAGATGAGTGCATAAAGAAGATGTGGTATATATATACCATGCAACATTATTCAGCCATCAAAAAGAATGAAATCTTGCCATTTGCAACAACATGGATATAGCTAGAGAGCATCATGTGAAGCAAAATAAGTCAAAGAAAGACAAATACCATGTGATTTCACTCATATATGGAATTTAAGAAACAAAACAGATGAACATATGGGAGTGGGGGAAGAAAAAAGAGAAGGGGAAGCAAACCATAACAGACTCTTAAAGATAGAGAACAAACTGTGGGCTGATGGAGGGAGGTGGGTGGGGGATGGGCTAGATGGGTGATGGGTACTTTTTTCAGTTTATTTATTTATTTTTGAGAGAGAGAAAGAGCATGTGGTGGGGGTGGCGTTGACAGAGAGAGAGGGAGAGAGAGAATCCCAGGCAGGAGTGCAGAGCCCAGTGCAGGGCTCAAACTCATGAACCATAAGATAAGAACCATAAGATAATGAGTTGTACACTTAACTGACTAGGCCACCCAGATGCCCCAGGTGATGGGTAGTGAAGAGGGTACCTGTTGGAGCGCCTGTGGCTCAGTCTGACTTCGACTGTAGTCATGATCTCACAGTTTGTGGGTTGGACCCCTGAGTTGGGTTCCTGCTTTGGATTGTGTCTCCCTCTCTCTCTGCCACTCTCCTGCTCACTCTCTCTCTCTCTCTCTCTCGCTCTCTCTCTCTCAAAAGTAAATAAGCATTTAAAAAAAAAGGGTACCTGTTATGATGAGCACTGGGTGTTATATGTAAGTTATGAATCACTGAATTCTACTCCTGAAACCAATATTGCACCGTATGTTAACTAATGAATTTAAATAAAAATTTGAAAAGAAAAAAAAATCTATAGCTTCATCTCTACCTCCCACTTTGTACTATTATTGATATAGATAATATATATGTTCCTTTATATGCTAAAAAGCAACAATACAATTTTATAATTATTGTCTGACACACTTATTTTTAAATAACATAAGAGAAAAAGGAGAAAATATATAATTATACTGTTTTATAACTATCTACATAATTGCTTTTATTGATATTTGTTCTTTCTTCATTTACTATCTGGTGTTGCTTATTTTCACATTGAAAAAAAAACTTGCTAAACTATTTCTGGTAATGCAGGTCTGCTAACAGTTAATTTCTTCATTTTTGTTTATCTGGGAATGCCTTTATTTCATCTTCATTTTTTTTTTTTAATTTTTTTTCAACGTTTTATTTATTTTTGGGACAGAGAGAGACAGAGCATGAACGGGGGAGGGGCAGAGAGAGAGGGAGACACAGAATCGGAAACAGGCTCCAGGCTCTGAGCCATCAGCCCAGAGCCTGACGCGGGGCTCGAACTCACGGACCGTGAGATCGTGACCTGGCTGAAGTCGGGCGCTTAACCGACTGCGCCACCCAGGCGCCCCTTCATCTTCATTTTTGAAAAATATTTTTGCTCAGTATAAGATTCTTAGCTGAGAGGTTTCATCACACTGAATATATTATCACACACATGTGTCCTCTGTTGTTTCTGAGGAGTTAGCTTTATCTTGTTGCTTTCAAAACTCTCTCACTATCTTTAGCTTTCAACAATTTGACGATGAGGGGACCATGTGGATGACTGAATATATCCAACATGGGGTTCATTGAACTTCTTGGATGTATGGATTATTTTTCATCAAATATTTTGGGACATTTTTGGCCAATATTACTTGAGGGTTTTTTTATTTTGTTTTGTTTTTCTGTCCTTCAATCTTTTTCTTCTCCTGGTACTCCCATTATGCTTAGTTGTGTCCCACAAGACTCTGAGGCTCTTTTTCTTTTTCTTCATTGTTTTAACTTTTGTTTTTCAGATTGCATAATCTCTATTCCTCTGTCTTTAAGGTATTGATTCTTTTTCCTGCCAGCTCAAATCTAGAGCACCTCTAGAAATTTTTCATACCAGTCATTTTATTTTTAATTACAGAATTTTCATCTGTTTTTTTAACAATCTTTACCTCTTTAATGATAGTCTCCATCTGATGGATTATTGTCATAATTTTCTTTAATTGTTTAAATATGGTTTTCTTTATTTTTTTGGACATATTTATACTAACAGCTTTGAAATATGTTTACTAATTTCAACATCTGGGCCCTCTAAAGACAATTTCTATTACCTAACTTTTTTCCTATTATAAGTCACATGTTCCTGTTTCTTTGTATAGATTTTTTTTTATAGATTGTATAGATTTTTTTGAATACTGGAAACTGTAAATATCATATTGAAGTAATTCTGAATTTTGGTCCCCTAGGGAATGTTGTTTTTACTCTTTTTTGTTTTTTCAGTGACTTTCCTTTAAACTCAGCTTTCCCTGTAGTGTGCAGCCTCTGGTGTGACTGCTTAATAGTGTCACACTTAATAGTGAAAGACTAAATGCTATCCTCTATAATCAGAAACAAGGCAAGGATATCTCCTTACACAAGTTATATTCAACATTGCATTAAAGGCTCTAGAAAGTATAATAACTCAAGATAAAGATTTCCATTTAGATTTTAAAAGAAGTAAAACTCTTTATTCACAGATGACATAATCTTTTCCGTAGAAATTCCAGTGGAATCTACCAAAAACTACTAGAAATAAGTGACTTTAGCAATGTTGCACCATACCAAATCAATAAACAAAAATTAATTATATTTATATGGACTCACAAAGACCGTTGGAATTCAAAATATAAAAATCAACAAAAATGATAAAACAGATGAAATAAAATAAATAAAAAACACTGGAATTGAAATTAAGAAATCAAGAAACAGACTCTTAACTACAGAGAACAAACTGATGGTTACCAGAGGGGAAGTGGGGGGGGGCGATAGGTGAAATAGGTGATGGGGAGTAAGAAATGTGCTTGTTGTGATGAGCACTTAGTGTTGTATGCAAGTGTTGAATCACTGTATTGTACACCTGAAACTAATATTACACCATAAGTTAACTAATTGGAATTTAAATACAAACTTTAAAAAAATTAAATTAAATAAACTTTTTGAACTTGCAAATAAGTCTGATAATAAATACATATGACCAGCACACTGAAAACTACAAAACATTGCTAAGAGAAATAAATAAGAAAGAAAGAAAGAAAGAAAGAAAGAAAGAAAGAAAGAAAGAAAGCCTCTCAGTTGATTGACCTGAAGATGAAATATTGTTAAGGTATCAGTTCTTCCCCAAATGGTCTATAGATCTAATGCAATCTAAATTTAAATTTCAACAGGCTTTTTTTTTTAATAGAAAATGATGACCTGTTTCATATGGAGATGCAAAAGACTTAGGAGAGCCAAAATACATTTCAAAAAGATGAACAAAATTGGAAGACTTGCACTATCTGATTTCAGGACTTTTTAAAAAACCATAGGATTCAAGGCAGTTTGTCATTGATATAAAAATACACAAATAGATCAATGAAGTCCAAAAACATACCCACACATATGATCAATTAATTTTTAAAAGTCAGTCATTTTTTATTAAAAAAAACCTTCAAAATTGTATTAGAAGAAATAGATAAAAATCAAGTACAGGGAGAGGAATATTAAATAATCACAATTACCAAGATGTAAATACATTTTTAAATGCAACCAAACCAAATGAAATTGAAATCTAAATCCTCAAAGGATGTTTTTAACACAATGATTCTAAAATTCCCTTAAAAAAATGTACTAGAAGTAGATAGCAAAAGACCACCCAGATAACAGCAGATATTACAGCATATTATAAAACAACAAACCTTAAAGCTTTTGACACTAGTACAAAAGTAGAAATACAGAGTACAGTAACAGAGTGGAAAACCAAACAAAAAAAAGATGATGATATATGTGTATTCTTTTTTTTGTACAGTAAGCTTATTTAAAAAGGAAGTAGGTATAGAGTAGTGGGAAGTGTTGTGGTAAATATATAACAATTCAGCAAAAATAGTTATGTTAACTCTACAATTTATATGCCAAATGAACCCCAGATATATTCATTAACTAAATATTTCAAATGAGGTCATAAAAGAATTATATCCTGGGGAAAATAATAGAAAATACAACAAGTATTTATTAGTTCTGAGTCAGATTTTAAAACTAGTAAAGAGGGGTGCCTGGGTGGCTCAGTCAGTTGAACTGACTTCAGCTCAGGTCATGATCTCACAGTTAGTGAGTTTGAGACCGGGGTTGGGCTCTGTGCTGACAGCTTGGAGCCTGGAGCTTGCTTTGGATTCTGTGTCTCCCTCTCTCCCTGCCCCTCCCCTGCTCACACTGTGTCTCTCTGTCTCAAAGGTAAATAAACATTAAAAGAAAAAAACAAAGAATGGGTGAAAATATTTGGGAATCATATATCTTGACAAGGTTCTAGTATCCGAAATATATAAAAGACTCCTTTGACTCAATAACAAAAAGACAAAATACTCAATTTAAAAAAATGGACAAGGGAGGTGAAATAGCCATTTTCCCAAAAAAGATATACAAATGACCAACAAGCCTATGAAAAGATGCTCGATGTGATTAGTCATTTGGGAAATGCAAGTCAAAACCACAATAAAATACCACTGCACACCCACTAGGATGGCCATAATCAACAAAACAAAAAATGTCAAGTGTTGGCCAACACATGGAGAAATTGGAGCCCTCATACATTACTAGCAGGAATGTAAAATGGCACAGCTGCTATGGGAAGCAGTTTGATGGTGCCTTAACAAATTAAGTTAGAATTACCATAGACCCAGCAATTCCACTCCTAAGCATGTGCCCAAAAGAATTGAAAACAGGCCCTCAAACACATACATGTACACATATGTTCATAGCAGCATTATTCACAGTAGACAAAAGGTGAACACACCCTCAAAGGCCATCAACAGATGAATGGATAAATATTCAGTCTATCCATACAATAAAATACAATTCAGTCACAAAAAGGAATGAAGTTCTGATATGTGCTACAAAATGGATGAACCTCAAAAGCAATGCTAAGTGAAAGAAGCCAGACACAAAAGTCCACAGACTGCATGGTTCTATTTCTATGAATATCTAGAACAAGCAAATTACAGAGACCCAAAGCAGATTTGTGGTTGCCAGACAATGAGGAGAGGGGGAATCAGGATGCCTGCCTTATAAAGAAAGCATCTCCTTTTGGGGAGATGAAAATGTTATAGAACTAGATATAGGTGATGGTTGCATGACATTATAAAGTACTAAGTCCCACTAAACGGTACGCTTCAAAATGATTAAAATTGTGAATTTTGTTATGTGAATTCTACCTCAACAAAAAGGAATGAATTATGGATACAATAACTTAGATGAATCTCAAAAGCCTTATGCTATGTAAAAGAAGCCACTTCTAAGGCCTACCTAACTCTTGCATGATTGCATTGTACAATATTCTGAAAAAGGCAAATTACATTAGTGGTTGCCAGGTGGGGCTGCAGGACAGCATAAAGGAATTTGGGCAAATGATAAAATTGTGTATCATGATTAGGGTAGTTGATACACCCATCTAAGCATTAGATGAAATTTACAAAACTGCATATCACGAAATTTTATTGTAACTAAATTTTAGAATAAAGCTTTAAATGGGTACAGTATTAATGGTGTCTTTTATTTTCTGGGTTCTGGTGTTTTGACATCTGGAGTCATGGGGACGCCAGAGGGGCTCCCCCTCCCAGGGTCAGCCAATTCCCAGAGACAGTGAACAACTCCCAGGAGAGAGAATGCATCTTTCATATGCGAACCACATAACCCAGAGACCACCCCCAACCACCTCCTTTATTGGCTTTCACACTCTGCCACCTGCTCTAATCTCATCCAGAGCCCCCTAAAATTATTCAAACTAGTCAATCCTAAATCTGCTGACCCTATGCTTCCCTCTGTGGCCCCTTAGTGTGACAGCATGTACCCTCTTCCTGGGATCTTTTCAATGGCAATGACTTCATCATCTGTTGGCCTAGCCAGACCTATATAATAATAAAACCTATATTCAAAAAAAATTTTGGAATCACCAAGACACTTCCAAAAAAGCCTAAAGGGATGTGATTTGCTATACCAGACATCAGGATTTATTCCTGATTGTTCCTGATTATGCCATAATGATGAGGATGGTTTGGCACAGAGTTAGATGAATAGACCAATAGAATAGAGCAGAGAGCCCAGAAACAGACCTAGCTCATATGCAACTTTCAAACAGGTCCTAGCTTGACAGTTCTGAGGGTCTGAGGAGGCAACTCAATTTCCATATTTTAAGTATTTTGCATTTTTTGCAAAGAAATAAGTAAGTCTTAATTTCATGAGTAAAAGATTCATTTCATCATGGGTCTTCTGTGGTTTTCTTCATATATAAAGGGAAGCTTGGCTTGTTTCACCAGCTGCTTTACAAGGGCTGAGCCCCTATCACTGAAAGGATGCAAGCCAAAGCAGAGGTCCCATGCAGAGGGTACTGTGCAAGGTCAGAGGACAAGCTATCACCTCTCACGGCCCTTCCAACTTAAAGTTCCCACTGAGTAGCCCTGAGAGGTCATTCATACATGTGTCTCCAAGAGCTCCTTATACAGGCCTAATGGGTCTTTCTTGCATAAGCAAGTAAGTAGAAAATCCACGGATAATGGAGGTGTGTGGAGATCTGGCATACCAGGCAGTGCTCCTCACCTCTGTGGTCCTTCCTGATTGCATGATGCATCCCCAAAGAGATGGCCTCTACTTGGGACCATAGGTGGCAGGGGCATGTCCAAACTAGCGACAGAGTAATGCTATGGGGCAAGTCAGTTTCCAATAAGAAAAGTGAAGATGAATATAGTACCTACCTCACAGAGTTGTGGTGAGGCCAATAGATTACAAAGGAGCAAGGAGCTCCTATTCATTCACCCCTATATCCTGAGATCCTGTCACATAGTAGGAGTGCAAGGTGTCACTACTGAATGAATAAGCAAATAAATAAATGCATGGAGTACTTACCATGGGGGCTGGCCAGTCAGCACTCAGTAAAATATAACTGGATTGGTCACCTATCTTAAAGAGGGGTTTTCTTCTCTAGGCACAAGCACCCAAGCACCGGTGGAAAGGGGAAAGATGGACCCTCTTGACTCACATTGTCTACACAGCTCTTCTTCAAAGTAGTGCAGCTCGTCTCTCCCTAAGTATGCTCTTCTCCATAGGTATAAATTATGTGAATTTGAAATTGCATGCTAAAAATCATTAATAAGTCCTCTCTTTGTGCACGGTTTTTAAAAATAATGTGAATCCTTCTAAATTAAAAAAAATATTGGGACAGTGATTTTTTTCTTATGTTTCTGGATTTTTTTATGTTTCTGGACTTTTTTGGTTAAGTTTTTATTTAAATTCCAGTTAGCTATCACACGGTGTAATATTAGTTTCAGGAGTACAATGTAGTGATTCAACACTTCCATATATTATCCTGTGTTCGTCATAATTGCATTCCTTAAATTCCACATATGAGTGAAATCATAAGGTATTTGTCTTTCTATGACTGACTTATGTCACTTAGCATAATACGTTCCATGCACATCATTGTGAATGGCAGTGATTTTCTTAATTTTTAATATTTATTTATTTTAATATAACTTATTGTCAAATTGGCTAACATACAGTGTGTAAAGTGTGCTTTTGGTTTTGGGGGTAGATTCCCGTGGTTCATTGCTTACATACAACACCCAGTGCTCATCCCAAGTGCCCTCCTTAATGCCCATCACCCATTTTCCCCTCTCCCCCACCCCCCCATCAACCCTCAGTTTTTTCTCTGTATTTAAGAGTCTCTTATGGTTTGCCTCCCTCTCTATAACTATTTTTTACCCCTTCCCTTCCCCTGTGGTCTTCTGTTGAGTTTCTCAAGATCCAGTGATTTTTATAGGTAAGCAGTTTTAGGTTCATGGCCACACAGCACAATATAGCCACACGGTGGCGCCCTTTAGGAAGTAACCAAATTTTTGCTTCAGTTGCTTAGGATCTTGAAACCCAGGCTGCAATATCCCCACATCTCACCTGCAAGTGGTCTCTGACTATGCTTGCTTGCTTGCTTTCTCCCTCTCTCTCCCTCCCTTTCTTTTCTTTCTTTCCTTCCTTCCTTCTTCCTTCCTTTTCCTTCTTTCTTTCTTTTTCTTTCTCCCTCTCTCCCTCCCTTTCTTTTGTTTCTTTCCTTCCTTCTTCCTTCCTTTTCCCTCTTTCTTTCTTTCTTTCTTTTTATTTCTTTCTACAATGTGACTATACTATTTTAAAATTCTTATCATACTGTAAGCTGTGTTTCCCAGAAGTACCACAGTAGTGTACCACATTCATTAGGTGGCAACATTAGTGCCAGAGCTGAGAAACACAAATAAGAATCAGTGCTTGAAATTACATGTGCTACAATGTTATGAAGCCAATGAAACTTCCACTACAGTATGACATGCTATAATGCCAGAGAGTCTGTGAGGTAAAAGAGACAATGTGGAGAAGAGAAAATACAGAAAAATTAACCTTGATAAATATATGGTTTCAACTATGCAGGGCCTTTAGAAAACTGGAACCATTCAAAAAGACTGTGTTCCTAAGTTGCCCTCCACCAGAGACAGATGGAAGAAATCAAATCCTGTTCTCCACGATAGCCCATTAGGTGTTTGAGTACCAGTACTATCCCCATGTAGGCCAATCTCAGGGGTAAACAAAATCACAATTGTGCCCTGTGCAGTGGGAGGGAATGAGGATGAGCAGGTAGGGTGGCCTGTAGGGTGGCGTCAGGGCTGCTGGTGTGTGTAGGGGGAGGGGCTCCACCTGGGCATCTTCCTCTTCCTCCATTCAGGTGGGCCCTGAAGAGTGGAACAGCAGCACCCTGACCATGAGGCAGTGTCTCAATTGGCAGGTCCTGAGATCTATTCATCCTTCCCACCTGTGTCCCCATCTGCCTTCCTTTCTCTCACTTAAAGGGACAATGTTTGCTCTGTCATTTGTACTTTTTTTCAGTTAATCATATCTCAAGGGCATCTCCCCAAGTTAGTGCATATAAAGCAAGCACCACCTTTTAATGGCTATCTGGGATTTCATGATGTGAAGCTAAATTAACTTACTTAGCCAAATCCCTTCTTGAGCTTTTCTCTGTCTCACAAATGCGGAAGTTTTGACATGGACACATTGTAACTCAGAGACACATAAACTCATGGCTCTTTATCTATAATTGAATGAAGTTACTACTGGACAACATCCTCTGTTTCCACAGATTCTGTAAACACACTTGTGCCTACATGTCCCTTTAGTCATTTCTGAATTGAATCTCAGTTCCTCTCAAGCTAACTCAGGCTCCTTTGGGTAAATGCTTGGCATGTCAAGGTTCCCCCAATTCTCCATCAGCTCCCCTCATCCCTGAGGGTGATCTAAGTTTGGGGAGGTTGTAGAGGCTCCCCAGGGTTCACTCTCCACTCTTCAACAGCTCTGGGCAGAGTTAGGGTCTCCCCTGTATGTAATCACTGCCATGCGGCTGGCTGGCTTGGTGCCATTACCTCCTGTCGTGACCCTGGCTCCTCCAGGCCACACCTGCTACAGGTCTTATAGAAACCAATTCCAGGACCTCTCTTCAACATTCCTGGCATGCACTGCATGGGGCCTTCCCTGGAGGATGCCTTGGGCCTGTCACTCGGGGCATCTCCCTCAGCCTTTTCTTGTCTACTCTCCACAGGACCAACAGCAGTGTGCTGGACATGGGCTTATCTTTGGTGCTCATGTTATTTCCAGGCAACCTCCAGAATATGGCACTGCCTCTGTGCCCTGAAGTAGCCCCCAACCATCATCTCAAGACCACCTTCCTGGGCCAAGGCCCAATTACTGGGGACACCACATACCCCTGAGAATCCAGGCCTCATCAGACTTGGGTCCCTACACTTCTTCCTGTCTACCTATGATACACATGTCTCTCCTCGGAAAAATGGTTCTTATATCATAGCTACTTCCCTATTTTGTGCCTTCATTTTTTAAATTCTGTGGTCTGAGTCTTCTATTCTTGGCCTTTCTGGAGTTCAACCCAAAATTTCATTCTAACACTTGGAAATCAAAAGCCGACTAGTTTTCAGGTGGTTTCTCTACTCTGAGCTTGATTATTTTTTTAAGTTTTTATTTTCATTCCAGTTAGTTAATATACAGTGTAATATTAGTTTGGGGTGTACAATATAGTGATTCAGCACTTCCATACATCACCCTATGCTCATCCCAAGTACACTTCTTAATCCCCATCACCTATTTAATCCATTCCCCCACCCATCTCTCCTCTGGTGACCATCAGTTTGTTCTCTATAGTGAAGAGTCTGTTTCTTGGTTTGATTCTCCTTTTTTCCCCTATGATCTTTTGTTTTGTTTCTTTAATTCCACATAAGTGAAACTATATGGTATTTGTCTTTCTCTGACTGACTTATTTCACTTAGCGTAAGACTTTCTAGCTCCATCCACCATGTAGCAAATGGCAAGACTTCATTCTTTTTTATGTCTGAATAATATTCCATTGTATATATATGCCACCTCTTCTTTATTTATCTGTCGATCGACACTTTGGATGCTTCCATAATTTGTCTATTGTAGACAATGCTTCTATAAACGTAGGGGTGCATGTATCCCTTTGAATTAGTGTTTTTGTATTCCTTAGGTAAATACCCACAGTAGTGCAATTGCTGGATTGTAGCCTGGTTTTATCTTTAACTTTTTGGGGAACCTCCATACTGTTTTTGTAGAGTGGCTACACCAATTTGCATTCCCACCAATAGTGTAAGAGGGTTCCTCTTTCTCCACATCCTTGCCAACATCTGTTGTTTCCTGTGTTGTTAATTTTAGCCATTCTGACAGGTGTGAGGTGGTATCTCGTAGTGGTTTTGATTTGTATTTCCCTGATGATGAGTGATGGTGAACATCTTTTCATATGTCTGTTAGCCATCTGTATGTCTTCTTTGGAGAAATGTTTTTTCATGTCTTCTGCCCACTTTTAATTGGATAATTTGGCTTTGGGGTGTTGAGTTTTATAAGTTCTTTATATATTTTAGATACAAACCCTGAATCGAATATGCCATTTGCAAATATCTTCTCCCAGTCCGTAGGTTGACTTTTAATTCTGTTGGTTGTTTCCTTTGTTGTGCAGAAGCTTTTTATTTTGATAAAGTCCCAACAGTTTATTTTTTGCTTTTGTTTCTCTTGCCTCAGGAGACATATCTAGAAAGAAGATATAGCTGATGTCAAAGGAGTTACTGCTTGTGTTCTCCTCTAGGATTTTGATGGTTTCCCATCCCACATTTAGGTCTTTCATCCATTTTTAATTTATTGTTGTGTATGGTGTAAGAAAGTAGTCTAACTTTCATTCTTTTGTATGCAGCTGTCCAGTTTTCCCAGTACCACTTATTGAAAAGACTTTTTTTCCACTGGATATTCTTTCCTACTTTGTTAAAGATTAATTGACCACACAGTTGTGGGTTCACTTCTGGGTTTTCAATTCTATTCCATTGACTATGTGTCTATTTTTGTGCCAGTACCATACTATCTTGAGGACTACAGTTTTGTAATATAACTTAAAGTCTAGAAATGTGACATCTCCAGCTTTGGTTTTCTTTTTCAAGACTGCTTTGGCTATGCAAGGCTTTTTTATGGTTCCATACAAATTTTATAATTGTTTGTTCTAGTCTGTGAAAAATTCTGGTAGTATTTTGATAGGGATTGCATTAAATCTATAGATTGCTTTGGGTAGCATAGACATTTTAACAATGTTTGTTCTAATCCATGAGCATGGAATATTCCATTTCTTTGTGTCATCTTCAATTTCTTTCATAAGTGTCCTATAGTTTTCAGAATACAGGTCTTTTACCTCTTTGGTTAGATTCATTCCTAGGTATCTTGTGGTTATGGATGCAAGTGTAAGTGGGCTCCATTCTGTGATTTCTTTTTCTGCTGCTTCATTATTGGTGTATAGAAATGCAACAGATTTATGTACATTGATTTTACATCCTGCAGCTTTGCTGAATTCATGTATTAGTTCTAGAAATTTTTTGGTGGAGTTTTTTGGGTTTTCTACATAGAGTATCATGTCATCTGCAAATAGTAAAAGTTTGACTTCTTCCTTGCTAATTTGGATGTCTTTTATTTCTTTTTGTTGTCTGATTGCTGAGGCTAGGACTTCAAGTACTATGTTGAATAGAATTGGTGAGAATGGACATCCTCATTTATTCTTCACCTTAGGGAAAAAGCTTTCAGTTTCTTCCCATTAAGGATGATATTAGCTGTGGGTTTTTTCATAGATGGTCTTTATTATGTTGAGTTATGTTCCCTCTAACCCTTTGTTGAGGGTTTTTATCATGAATGAATGTTGTACTTGTCAAATGCTTTTTATGCATCTATTAAAATGATCATGTAGTTCTTATCCTTTCTTTTATTAATATGATGTATCACATTGATTGATTTGGAAAATGGAACCACCCTTACAATTCAGGAATCAATCCCAATTGATCATGGCAAATGATTTTTTTTTATTTATTGTTGGATACAGTTTGCTAGTATTTTGTTGAGGATACATGTATCTACATTTATCAGAGATATTGGCCTGTAGTTCTCTTTTTTAGTGGTATCTGTATCCAGTTTTGGTATCAGGATAATGTTGGCCTCATAGAATGAATTTGGAAGTTTTCCTTCTATTTCAATTTTTTTGTAATAGTTTGAGAATAGGTATTAACTCTTCTTTAGATGTTTCACAGAATTTGCCTGTGAAGCTATCTGGACTTGGACTTTATTGTTGGGAGATATTTTTTTTTCAACGTTTATTTATTTTTGAGTTTATTTATTTTTGGGACAGAGAGAGACAGAGCATGAACGGGGGAGGGGCAGAGAGAGAGGGAGACACAGAATCAGAAACAGGCTCCAGGCTCTGAGCCATCAGCCCAGAGCCTGACGCGGGGCTCGAACTCACCCACCGCGAGATCGTGACCTGGCCAAAGTAGGACGCTTAACCGACTGCGCCACCCAGGCGCCCCTATTGTTGGGAGATTTTTGATTACTGACTCAATTTCTTTACTGGTTATTGGTCTGTTCAAGTTTTCTATTTCTGCCTGTTTCGGTTTTGGTAGTTTATATGTTTCTAGGAATTTATTCATTTCTTCCAGGTTGTCCATTTTTATGACATATAGTTTTTCATAAATATTCTCTTATAATTGTTTGCATTTATATGGTGTTAGTTATTTCTCCTCTCTTATTTGTGAATTTATTTGGGTCCTTTCTCTTTTCTTATGGTAAGTATGGTTAGAGGTTTATCAATTTGATTAATTTTTTCAGAGAACCAGATTCTGGTATCATTGATCTGTTCTATTATTTTTTAGTTTCTGTATCATTTATTTCTGCTATAATCTATATTGTTATTTCTTTCCTTCTGCTGGTTTTGGGTTTTATTTGTTCTTCTTTTCCTAGCTCCTTTAGGTATCAGGTTAGTTGTTTATTTGAGATTTTTCTCTCTTCTTGAGGTAGACCTGTATTGCTATGAACTTTCCTCTTCGAACCACTTTGTTGCATCCCAAAGATTTTGGACTACCGTGCTTTCATTTTCATTTGTTTCCATGTATTTTTTAATTTCCTCTTTGATTTCCTGGTTGGCTCACTCATTGTTTAGTAGCATGTTATTTAACCTCCATGCATTTGTGGTCCTTCCAGATTTTTTGTGTCTGACTTCCAATTTCATATCATTGTGGTGAGAAAAGATGCATGGTATGACTTCAATCTTCTTAAATTTTTTGAGGCTTCTTTTGTGGGTTAATCTGTGATCTATTCTGGAGAACATTCTTTTAAAAAAATTTAATGTTTATTTTTGAGAGAGAGAGAGTGAGCAGGAGAGGGGCAGAGAGAGAGGTAGAGACAGAATCTGAAGCAGGCTCTGAGCTGTTAGCACAGAGCCAGACACAGGGCTTGAACCCATGACCCATGAGATCATGACACAGGCCAAAGTCAGCTGCTTAACTGACTGAGCCACCCAGGCACCCCTATTCTGGAGAATGTTCTGAGTGCACTTGAAAAGAATGTGTATTCTGCTGTTTTAGGATGAAATGTTCTGAATATATCTGTTAAGTCCATCTGGTCCAGTGTCATTCAAAATCATTGTTTCCTTCTTGATTTTCTGTTTAGATTATCTGTCCATTGATGCAAATGGGGTGTTAAAGTCTCCTACTATTATTGTATTATTATTCATTAGTTCCTTTATGTTTGTTATTAACTATTTCATGTATTTGGGTTCCTTATGTTGGGTGCATAAATATTTACAATTGTTATTTTTTTCTTTTTGGATTGTCCCCTTTATTATTATATAGTGTCCTCCTTTGTCTCTTGTTACAGTCTTTGTTTTAAAGTCTATTTTGTCTCACATGTTGCCACTCAAGCTTTCTTTTAACATCCATATGCATGATCTATGTTTCTCCATTATTTTCTTTTTTTATTTTTAAAAATTTTTTTTTCAACGTTTATTTATTTTTGGGACAGAGAGAGACAGAGCATGAATGGGGGAGGGGCAGAGAGAGAGGGAGACACAGTATCAGAAACAGGCTCCAGGCTCTGAGCCATCAGCCCAGAGCCCGACGCGGGGCTCGAACTCACGGACCGCGAGATCGTGACCTGGCTGAAGTCGGACGCTTACCGACTGCGCCACCCAGGTGCCCCTCTCCATTATTTTCAATCTGCAGGTGTCTTTAGGTTTGAAGTGAGTCTCTTATAGGCCGCATATAGACAGGTCTTGTGGTTTTTTTAATCCATTTTGTTACCCCATATCTTTTGATTGAACATTTAGTCTATTTACAAAGTATTTGCCAATAGATATGTATTTATTGCCATTTTATTACTTGTTTTGTGGCTATTTTTGAAGATTTTCTCTGATCCTTTCTTTCTCTCTTTCACATTTTGCTAATTTTCTTTACTGATATATCTGGAATTCTTTCCCTTTATTCTTTTTATATCTACTAGCGGTTTTTGATATACGGTTACCATTAGGTTTGTATATAACCTCTTCTGCACATAGCAGTCTATATCAAGTTGAATGGTCATTTAAATTTGAACCCATTCTTTTCTCCTCCCTCCCTCCCCCCCCCACACATTTTAGGTATATGTTATTATACTTCATATCCTTTTTTGTGAGTTCCTTGACCTATTTTTTTACAGAAATGTTAGTTTTTACTGTTTTTGTGTTTCCTGCCTTTATACTGTCACTTTTGCTCTCTCTTTCCACTCAAACAGTCCCTTTTAATATTTCTTGCAGGGCTAGTTTAGTGGATATGAACTCCTTTAGTTTTTGTTTGTCTAGGAAAATCTTTATCTTTTCTTCTATTCTGAATGGTAGGCTTGCTAAATAAAGTATTCTTGGCTGCAGATTTTTCCTATTCAGCATGTCGAATATATCATGCCACTCCTTTCTGGCTTGCAAAGTTTCTGTTCAAAAATCTCCTGCTAGCCTTATGGGTTTTTCCTTGTAAGTTGCTGAATACTTTTTCTGTTTTTACAGATTTTTTCTTTATATTTTGCAAATTTAATTACAATATGTCTTGGTGTGGGTCTGCTTCTGTTGATTTTGATGGGCATTCTCTGTGCCTCCTGGAACTTGATGTCCGCTTCCTTCCCCAGATTAGGGAAGTTTTCAGATAGAATTTCTTCAAATAAATTTTCTACTCCCTTTTCTCTCTCTTTTTCTTCTGAGACTGCTATAATACAACTGTTGTTACATTTAATGGAGTCACTGAGTTTCCTAAATCTAATCTTGTTTTGTGTAATTCTTTTTTCTCTTTTTTTTTCAGCTGGATTACTTTCCATTACTCTGTCTTTTAGGTCATTAATTCGTTCTTCTACTTAATCCAGCCTGTTGTTCAATCCATGAATCATGTTTCTCATTTCATTTATTGAGCTTTATTTCTGCTATGTTATTTCTTATTTCTGTGTTAAGGGTCTCACTCATGTTTTTCAGTCTTTTCTCAAGTCCAGTGAGTATCCTTATTATTATTATTGCTTTAAATTCTCTATTAGTCATGTTATTTATATCTGTGTCACTTAGATCCCTGGCTATATCCTTGTCCTATTCTTTCATTTGAGATAAATTTCTCTGTCTCTTCATTTTGTCTGCCTCTCTGTGTCTGTTTCTCTGTGCTAAGAAAGTAAGCTATGTTGGGGCACCTGGGTGGCTCAGTCAGTTAAGCATCCAACTCTTGAGATCAGCTCAGGTCATGATCTCATGGTTTGTGAGTTCAAGTCCTGCATCGGGCTCTTCACTGACAGTGTGGAGCCTGCTTGGGATTCTCTCTCCCTCTCTCTCTGCCCCTCCCCAGCTTTCTCATTCTCTCTCTCCCTCAAATAAATAAGTACACTTAAAAAATATTTAAGAAAGTCAGCTATGTTTTCTGCTCTCAGAGTAGTGACTTTAATGCAGATGAGGTCCTGGAGTGCCCTGCAGTGCAGTGTCCCCTGTTCACCAGAACCTGGCACTTCAGGAGAGTAATCTATTTGTGTTGCTTATGCCCTGTTGTTGTGTCTGTCACTTTTCCTTTCAGTGCAGCCATCTGCACTGACTCTCTGCCTGTTGTGGGCTATGCCTGCTCTCTGTGATATTAGTGGGACCCATGCAAGCCAAGTCTGAGGGGGTGTGTGCACTAGGGAACATGCGTGCAGAGTGGCAGTGTTTAACAAAGTTCGTGTTGGGCCACTAGTCTTATGCCAGATCCCCTGAAGCACTGCAGTGGCTGGGGGCTACATGCCAGAGTAGTTGGGGACACAAGTCTGGGTGTGGTGGGGCAGCTGGGTGCTGTATGCAGTTGCCACTGTACGCCTAAGTGGGTGCAGCTTACGACAGTGGCTGGGAGCATGGCAGTTGGGCACTGTGTTATGGCTGGGCAGGGTGCACATGCAGCTTTAATAAAATTTGCCCTGAGCCCTGGGCTGAGACAAGTGTCTGTGCAACACCACCTCCTGCAGGTGGTTCTGTGTTTGTGCTGGAGGTCAGGGAAGGAAAATGGCACCTGTCAGCTATTTCATTTTCAGAGAAGTCCCCCCAACATGCTGAAAAATCAGTATGAACAGATCTGTCCTGGTTTGCCCTGGCATTATGTACACTGTTGTTTTTATGTTGCCTCTCGACACAGGCTGCTATCTCTTTAAGGGCAGCGACCCAGCTGTCACTCACCCTCCCCCACCCACGAGTGCTCAGTTGTCTGACTTTCAAAGCTCCAGGCTTTGGGTGTCCCACTGGTTTTACAAACTCACAGAATTCAGCCCCTCTGGTATTAAAGACCAAACATTATGGGGATTAGTCTTCCCCATATGAGCTCCTGGGTGTAAGGGCCCTTTTCTCTGCCCTCTTCACACATGCAGCTCCCTCTCTGATGTCGGCAGCCTCCCTTTGCCTCTCTGACATTCCTCTAACCTTTCTCTTTTTTTAGTAGACTCCCTGTCCAACATGGGACTCGAACTCATGACCTTGAGATCAAGAATCATATGCTGTACCAACTGAGCCAACCAGGTACCCTTGATCTTCCTAACCTTTCACCTGCACTTCTCCTCTATATTTAGTTATGGAGTTTGTTCTGCCAGTCTTTGGATCACTCTCTGGCTTATTGACTTGGATGTGGATGATATCTAGTTGTAAACATGGGACAGGTTGAGCTTAGCGTTCTCCTACTCTGCCATCTTCCCCAACACTTACCTCTGTTCTGAGCTTTAAAACATTTAATTTCAAAGTCAGACCAGAGTTATTATTTGGTGATTCCTCTGCTTTCTATAATCCAGCAGACTATCCTTAACATGTACATGCCACAGTGGTGGTAGGTTCTAAGAGTGTAAAGAGAAATTCTCTTGGCTAAAATAAGACAGGAGAATCAAGGAGATAAGAAATCAACGTCAACTTTTGATGGAAGAAGCTTCAAAGTCACATAGCAAAAGTGCATGGACATAGGAACAAGTAAGGTATGGTGGCCATCTTTGCAATCTATCTGCCACATTAATAGAAGAGAAAATATGTAATAATAAAAAACACTTAACCCAACTTGAGCTACAACTCAATGCAATCCAATTCAAACTCCCAACAAGTTATTTTGTGGATATGGATAAGCTGGTGTTAAAGTTTAAGTGGAGAGGCAAAAGACCCAGAATAGCCAACTGGATTTTGAAGAAGAACAAAGCCAGATATCTGACATTACCTAACTTCAAGACTTATTATAAAGCTACAGTAATCCAGACAGTGTGTATTAGCAAAAGAATAGATAAATAGAGCCATGGAACCTAAATAGAGTCAACTGATCTTTGACAAAGGAGCCAAGGCAGTACAATGGAAAAGAGTCTTTTCAACAAAAGGTGTTGGAACAATTAGGCATCCACATGCATAAAAATAAATCCAAACATAGACCTTACACTCTTCACAAAAATTAACTCAAAATGGAGCATTGGCCTAAATGTAAAATGCAAAACTATAAAACTACTAGAAGATAACACAGGAGAAAACCTAGATGGCCCCAGGAATAGTGGTTACTTTTTAGATGCAACACCAAAAGCATGGTCCATAAAGGAAAAAATCAGATTTCATTAAACTTAAAATTTTCTGCTTTGTGAAAGGCAATTGTGAAGAGAACAGTAATACAAGTCACAGACTGGCAGAAAATATTTGCAAAAGACACATCTGATAAAGAACTGTCAACCAAAATATAAAAAGAACACTTAAAACTCAATAATAAAAACAACCAAATTTAAAAAGGAGCCAAAAACTTGAACAGATATATGGATGGCAAGTAAACACATGAAAAGATGATCCACATTGTATGTCATCAAGGAATTGCAAATTAAAACAACAATGAAATACCTACACACCTATCAGAATGGCCAAAATTCAGAATACTGATAACACCAAATGCTGGGGATGACATGGAACAATAGGAACTCTCATTGATTGTTGATGGGAATGCAAGATAGTATAGCCAATTTTGAAAGGAAGTTTGGTGGGTTTTTTCAAACTAAACATACACTTACCACATGATTCAACAAGAAGTTGAAAACTTATGCCCACACAAAAACTTGCACACATATGTTTATAGCAGTTTTATTCATCATTGCCCAAACCCAAAAGCAACCAAGATGTCCTTCAGCAGGTGAATGGATAAATAAACTGTGGTACTTTCAGACAATGGAATATTATTCAGCACTGAAAAGAAATGAGCTATCAAGCCATTAAAAGATACAGAGAAATCTTAAATGCATATCACTAAGTGAAAGAACCCAATCTGAAAAGGCTACACACTGTATGATTCTAACTATGTGACATTCTGGAAAAGGTAAAACTATTGAGACAATGCAAAGATCAGTTGTTGCCAGGGGTTAGGGGGTAGGGAAGGTTGAACAGGCAGAGCACAGAGGATTTGTAGTGCAAACTAATCTGTCATAGTGGATATTTGTCTAAACCCATAGAATGTACAAATCGTTAAACCCTAGTAACAACTATTGTCACTTTGGGTGACAATGTGTCAATGTATGTTCACCAATTGTAACAAATGTACTGACCTGGTGAAGGATGTTGATAATGGGAAAGGCTACACATGTGTGGAAGCAGGGAGTATATGGGAAATCTCTGGAGCTTCTGCTCAATTTTGCTACAAACCTAAAATTACTCTAAAAAATAAAATCTATTTAAAGCATTCAATTGGTCCATAAAAAATAAGAAAGAAGAAATAAATTAACAACAAAAAGATAGGACAAATAGGAAATGAATGGCAAGATGATAGACATAAACCCAAATATCTTACTCATTACATTAAATGTAAAGGCACTAATGTCAGGTTGTCAGCCTAGTTTCTTTCTTAAGTCAGCTAAATGGTGTTTATCAAATATTTTAAACATAAGGGAATAGTTACAGTCAGTTATGCTATAAAAGACTTATTTTGAATATTTGAATTTTATTCAACACAATTGATATATTAGGAAACAATTTGACCATAGCACACATTTTGCATTTGCTCTTGTGTGATTTCATTTTCAAGAAATATTAGTAAATGTAGAAAATGTACCCACTCCCAGCTGACTCAGCCATATAGAAGTGCATAAAAGCACAAAGAAACATACCTCCAACACCTAGCAGCCACCTTACCTCACCATGTGTTTTATGAGCCATATCCATTCATATGTGGTGTAACAACTTCCAATTCCATCTGATTTCAGATAATCTCCCTTCCATCACTTCACACCAACTCAAACTGCAATGCTTCCAACAACCATTTCCACAAGCAACCTTGAATTTTATTCAGGGTAAAATGCCATATTTACTGAAGTATTTATCTACTCCTTAACCATTTAGTGTGTATAAAACTGTGCTACTAATTCACATACTATACAATTCATCCATTTAAAGTATATAATTCAATGCTTCTTTGCATATTCAGACAGTTGTGCATCCATCACCAGAATCAATTTTAGGTTTTATAACATTAAAAAGAAACCTAGTAGGGAATACAGGTATGCTGTTTCAAAGGGGCACATGCACCCCAATGTTTATAGTAGCACTATCAACAATAGCCAAAGTATGGAAAGAGCCCAAATGTCCATCGATGGACAAATTGATAAAGAAGATGTGATATAGATATATAGATATAGATATAGATATAGATATAGATATAGATATAGAGAGAGAGAGAGAGAGAGATACAATGGAGTATTGCTTGGCAACCAAAAAGAATGAAATCTGGCCATTTGCAATTATGTGGATGGAACTAGAGGGTATTAGGTTAAGTGAAATTAGTCAGTCAGAGAAAGACAAATATCATATCACTTCACTCATATGAAGACTTTAAGATACACAACAGATGCACCTAAGGGAAGGGAAGCAAATTTAATATAAAAACAGGGAGGGGGACAAAACTTAAGAGACTCTTAAATATAGAGAACAAACAGAGGGTTGCTGGAGGGGGAATAGGCCAAATGGGTAAGGGGCATTAAGGAATATACTCCTGAAATCATTGTTGCACTATATACTAACTAACTTGGATGTAAATTAAAAAATAAATAAATTATTAAAAAAAAAAAAACCTAGTAGGGAGTGCCTGGGTGGCCCAGTTAGTTAAGCATCCAACTTCAGCTCAGGTCATGATCTCACGGTTCACTGGTTCAAGTCCCAGGTCAGGTTCTGTGTTGACAGGCTCAAAGCCTGGAGCCTGCTTTAGATTCTGTGTCCCCCTCTCTCTCTGACCCCTCCCCCACTCGTGCTCTATCTCTCTCTCTAAAAAATCAATAAACATTAAAAAAACAAGAAAACTAGTACTCTTTCACTATCATTCTCCTATGCTCCCTTGCACCAGCCTTAAGCAACTACTATCATATTGTAGTATGTATCATTACTTCATTCCTTTTCATAGCAGAACAATATTCCACCGTATGGATATAACCCCATTTAACTTCCCCATTCATCAGTTGGTAGAAATGAGTTGTTTCACCTTTGGATTATTCTGAATAATGCTGCTATGAACATTTGTTTACATATTTTTGTGGACATATGTTTTCATTTCTCTTGAATACATACACACCAGTGAAATTCTTGGGTCATATGGTAACTCTGTTTAACTTTTTGAGGAACTGCTGAATAGTTTCCAAAGTAGTTCCCACCAGAAGTATGTGGGAATTCCAGTTTCTTCCCTTCCTCACCAAAACTTGTTATTGTTCATTGTTTTGATCATGGCCATCCTAGTAGGTGTGAAGTAGCTTCTCATGGTGGTTTTGATTTGCATTACCTTGATGACTAATGATGTTGAGCATCTTTCGTGTTATTATTGGCCACTTGTAGCTCTTCTTTGGAGAAGTGTCTATTTAGATCTTTTGCCCATGTTTAATTGAATTGTCTTGTTATTACTGAGCTGTAAGAATTATTTTTTGAGAGAAAGAGAGAGAGAGAGGGAGAGAGAGAGAGAGAGAGAGAGCATGAGTGGGGGTGGGTGGGATGGAGAGAGAGAGGGAGGCAGAGAATCCCAAGCAGGCTCCACACTGTAAGCACAGAGCTCATTATGGGGCTCAAACCAATGAACCCATGAGAGTATGACCTGAGCCAAAATCAAGATTGGATGTTTAACTGAATGAGCCACTCAGATGCCCCAAAGAGTTCTTTATAGATTCTAGATACAAGTGCCTTATCAGGTATATGATTTGAAAATATTTTCTCCCATTCTATAATCTGTTTTTTCATGCTTTTGCTCATGCCTTTTGGTGTACAAAATTTCTTAATTTTAATAAATCCCAGTTTATCCATGTTTTTCTTCTGTTGCTTGTGCATTTGGTGTCAGATCTAAGAATCATTTACCAAATCAAAAGTCACAGGGGCGCCTGGGTGGCTCAGTCGGTTGAGCGGCCAACTTCGGCTCAGGTCACGATCTTACGGTCCGTGAGTTGGAGCCCCGCATCGGGCTCTGTGCTGACAGCTCGGAGCCTGGAGCCTGTTTCGGATTCTGTGTCTCCCTCTCTCTGACCCTCCCCTGTTCATGCTCTGTCTCAAAAATAAATAAACATTAAAAAATTAAAAAAAAAAATCACAAAGATTTACCCCTATGTTTTCTTTCAAGAATTTTACAGTTCTGGTTCTCACATTTAGGTCTTGATACAGTTCGAGTTAATTTTTGTATATGGTGTAAGGAAAAGGTCCAACTTCATTCTTTTGCATGTAGCTGTCCAATTATCTGAGCACTGTTTGCTGAAGAGACTATTCCTTTCCCATGGAATGATCTTGGCACCCATGCCAAAAATCAGTGGGTCCCTCTTAAAAATCAATTGACCATATACAAATAAGTTTATTGCTAGACTTTTAATTCTACCCTATTGATCTTTATGTCTACATTATGCCACTGCTATGCTGTCTGGATTATTGTTGCTTTATGGAAAATTTTGAAGACAAAAAGTCGTGAGTCCTCCATCTTTTTTTTTCTTTTTCAAGATTGTTTGCAATTCTGGGTACCTTGGGTTTTAGAACCAGCCTGTCAACATCTGTAAAAAGGAATTTTATGGGAATTACCTTGAATCTATAGTCAGTCTGGGAAGTATTGTTATTTTCACAATATTAATTAATATTAATGTCATCTTCACAATTCCAATCCTAAAACATGAACTATCATTCCATTTATTTAAATCTTTAAAGTTTCAGTAATATCTTGTAGTTTTCAGGGTATAATTTTTTAACTTGTTTTGTTAAATTTATTCCTAAGCATTTTGTTTATATGTACATACAATTGTTTTCTTAATTTCATTTTCAAATTGTCACATGTGTGGTTCAGGTGAACCTATTCCTATTCTTTTAGTGCTTTTATCACAAAAAGTACTGAATTTTGTCAAATGCATTTTCTGCATCAATTGATATAATGTTGTGGATTATTTTTTTTAGCCTCTTGAAATGTGCAGTACACTAATTGATTGTCAAATGTTAAACTAACCTTGCAATACTGGAATGAATCCCTCTTGGTCATAATGTATAGTTACTTTTACATGTTGATAGATATTAGTTGTTAGTATTTTGTTGAGGATTATTGCATCTATATTCATAGAAAATATTAGGGTGTGGTTTTCTTTCCTTATGATGTTTTTGTTTTGTTTTGTTTTGGTATCAAGGTAATAATGGCTTCATAGAATGAGTTAGGATGTGTCTTAGGAGGGTTTGTGAACAATTGGTATTAATTCTTTAAATGTTTCATTGAATATACCACTGAAGTTATCTGGGCCTAGGTATTTTCCTTGTGGGTAGTTTATTTGGTTCCTAATTCAATCTCTTTACTTACTCCAGGTATATTCAGATTATCTATTCTTTCTTGAAGTCAATTTTGGTAGTTTGTATATTTCTAGGAATTTGTACATTTCACTTCAGTTATGTAATTTACTGGCATACAATTTTTCATACTATTCCTTCATACTCCTTTTTCTTCTTGTAAGGTCACTGGTAATGTCTCATATTTCATTTTTTTATTCTACTAATTTTCATTGTCTCCTTTTCTCTTAGTCAATCTAGCTAAAGGTTTGTCAGTATTGTCAATTTTCTTCGTAAAATTAACTTTTTGCTTCATTAATTTTCTATATTGTTTTTCTATTCTCAATTTCATTAATTTCCCCCTGGATCTTATTATTTCCTTTCATCTTCTTTCATAAGGCTTAGTGTGTTCTTATTTTTCTAGGGTCTTAGGGCAGAAGGTTAGGTTACTAGTGAGATCTTTGTTCTTTTCTAATATAGGCATTTACAGCTATTACCTTAGCTGCATCCCATACGTTTTGTATGTTGTGTCTTTATGTCATTGACCTCAAAGTATTTGCTAATTTCCTTTTTGATTTCTTCTTGGACCATTGGGTATTTAGAAATGTGTTGTTTAATTTCCACATGTGTGTGAGTTTCCCAAATTTCTCTCTGTAGTTGATTTTTCATTTCAATCTATTGTAGTTAGCATACTTTGTCTGATTTCAATTCTTTTACATTTATTGAAATTTGCTTTATAGCCTAGCATATGGCTTCCTCGGGGGCTCTCACTTGTGCACTTGAGAAGAATGTATGTTTCTGCTATTGAAAGTTTGAGTGTTCTATAGATCCTATGGCTCCAACTGGTTTTAGTGTCATTCAAGTCTTCGATTTCCTTGTCAATCTTGTGTCTAGTTGTTCTATCCATTATTAAAAGTAGGGTTTAAAGTATCCAACCCTGCAGTTAATAGACTATTTCTTCCTTTATTGTGTCAGGTTTTGATTCATATATTTTAATGCTCTGTTGTTAGGTGCATTTTTTTTTATAATTACTATATCTTCATGATGGATTGACCCTTTTACCATAATAAAATGTTCCTGTTTATCTCTAGTAACATCATTTGTTTTAAAGATTATTTTGACTGATATTAGCCCAGCCACACCAGGTTTTGTATGGCTGCTGTTTGCATGATGTATCTTTTTCTAGCCTTTTACATTCAATCCATTTGTATCTTTGAATCTAAAGTGTGTATCCTATAGACATCATATTGTTGGATCTTATTTTTGTACAGTCTGATCATCTCTATCTTTTGAATAGATTATTCAATCCATTCACATTTATTATTATTGATATAGATGGGTTTGTTTACCATCTCATTTTTCCTGTTTTCTATATGTCTCGTGTATTTTTTGTTCTTCTATTTTCTTCTTCTATTGCTATTCTATTCTCTTTTGCAATAATATCTTCTTATGTAACTTTAATTTATTTAATGATTTTTTAAACTTTTTTGTTGTTGTTATTTCCTTAGTGATTGCTCTTGGGCTTACACATACATCTTAACCAATCATAATCTACTCATATTTGTACTGACTCAATCCCAGTAAGATATAGGATATACCCTTTTTTTTGTGGTATTATAGTTAGACATATTCCATCCCTGTTACAAATAGAATACACTGTTAAAAATTTAAGGTTTTAATTAGAACTTTACATTATTTTATGTCTTTAATTTAATTTTTTAATTAAATGTTTATTTTAATTCCAGTATGGCTAACATACAACTAACATATTATGTTAGTTTCAGGTGGACAATCTAGCGATTCAACAACTCTATACATTACTCAGTGCTCATTATGATAAGTGTATTCTTTAATCCCCATCACCTATTTCACTCATCCCCCCACCCACATCCCCTCTAGTAACCATCAGTCTGCTCTTTAAGAGTCTGTCTCTTGGTTTGTCTCTCTCCTTTTTTGTCCTTTGTTCATTTGTTTTCTTTCTTAAATTCCACATATGAGTGAAATCATACGGTATTTGTCTTTCTCTGCCTGGCATATTTCACTTAGCATTTTGCCCTCTGGCTCTATCCATGTTGTTTCAAAAGGCAAGATTTCATTCTTTTTTTATTCTTTTTTGTGGTTGAATATATTCCATTGTGTATATATGCCACATCTTCTTGTTAATTTTATCTTTTAAAGAAGCTGAGAGGCACCTGGGTGGCTTAGTCAGTTAACCATCCAACTCTTGATTTCTGCTTAGGTTGTGATTTCATAGTTCATGGGATCAAGCCCACATCAGGTTCTTCACTGACAGCATAGAGTCTGCTTGGGATTCTCTCTTCCCCTCTCTCTATGCCCCTTCCCCACCACTGCTTGCTCACATGTGCTCGCTCCCTCTCTCTCTCAAAATAAACTTTAAAAAAAAAAGAAGCTGAGATAAAAAAGGGGGTCAAGTATACAGTTATAGCTTCTGTCACTTTAGCCTTTTTGTTTACCATTTCTGGATTTCTTTATATGTTACTGTGGCTTCTACTTACTACCCAGAGTTATGTCTTCAACTCAGTACAGCTTTGCTCACACTCTCCTCCCTTATGTTATTATTGCAAATATGTTACATTTCTATATTTTAAAGGATCAACAAGTAATTACATACATATTATTTTATATAATTGTTTTTAAATCTGTTAGGAGTAGAAAGGAAAGGAAATATTCATTTGAACTGTCTTTTATAATTACTGTTATTGGTGTTCTTTGTTTTTTCACATGAAATTGAATTATTATCTGTGATCACTTACTTCCAGCCTGGAGAAATTCTGCAGTATTTTTTGTAAGGTGAATTTTCTGGCAGCAAATTCTCTCAGATTTTATTTATCAGGAATGTCTTTATTATGTCTTCATTTTTGAAAGAGAGTTATATTACCTATGGGATTCTTGGTTGACAGGGTTTTTTTCTTTGAACACTTTGAATATGTCATCTGAGTGTCCTCTGGCATCCATTGTTTCTGCTGAGAAGTCAACTGTTAATCTTACAGGGAATTCCTGTAGGTGATGATTCATTTTTCTCTGGCTGCTTTAAAGATTTTTCTCTTTGGGGTGCCTGGGTGGCTCAGTTGGTTGAGTGTCTGACTTTGCCTCAGGTCATGATCTCACGGTTCATGGGTTCAAACCCTGCATCAAGCTCTGTGCTGACAGCTCAGAACCTGAAGCCTGTTTCATATTCTGTGTCTCCCTCTCTCTCTGCCCCTCCCCAACTCACACTCTGTCTCTCTCTGTCTCAAAAAATAAATAAACATTAAAAAAAATTTTTTTCAAGATTGCTTTGGCTATTCAGGAGGCATCACAACCCCAGACTTCAAGCTATACTACAAAGCTGTAATCATCAAGACAGTATGGTACTGGCACAAGAACAGACACTCAGATCAACGGAACAGAATAGAGAACCCAGAAATGGACCCACAAACGTATGGCCAACTAATCTTCGACAAAGCAGGAAAGAATATCCAATGGAATAAAGACAGTCTCTCCAGCAAGTGGTGCTGGGAAAACTGGACAGCAACCTGCAGAAAAATGAACCTGGACCACTTTGTTACACCATACACAAAAATAAACTCAAAATGGATGAAAGACCTCAATGTAAGACAGAAAGCCATCAAATCCTCAAGGAGAAAGCAGGCAAAAGCCTCTTTGACCTTGGCCACAGCAACTTCTTAGTCAACACGTCTCTGGAAGCAAGGGAAACAAAAGCAAAAATGAACTACTGGGACCTCATAAAAATAAAGTTTTCTGCACAGCGAAAGAAACAGTCAGCAAAACTAAAAGGCAACCAACAGAATGGGAGAAGATATTTGCAAACGACATATCAGATAAAGGGTTAGTATCCAAAATCTATAAAGAACTTATCAAACTCAACACCCAAAAAACAAATAATCCAGTGAAGAAATGGGCAAAAGACATGAATAGACACTTCTCCAAGGAAGACATCCAGATGGCCAACCAACACATGAAAAAATGTTCAACATCACTCATCAGGGAAATACATCATCAGGGAAATACAAATCAAAACCACAATGAGATACCACCTTACACCTGTCAGAATGGCTAACATTAACAACTCAGCCAACAACAGATGTTGGTGAGGATGAGGAAAAAGAGGATCTCTTTTACATTTTTGGTGGGAATGCAAGCTGGTGCAGCCACTCTGGAAAACAGTATGGAGGTTCCTCAAAAAACTAAAAATAGAACTACCCTACGACCCAGCAATTGCACTACTAGGCATTTGTCTATGGGATACAGGTGTGCTGTTTCGAAGGGACACATGCATCCCCATGTTTATAGCAACACTATCAACAATAGCCAAAGTATGGAAAGAGCCCAAATGTCCACTGATGGATGAATGGATAAAGAAGGTTGGTATATATATATATATATATATATATATATATATATATATATAATGGAGCATTTCTCAGCAATCAAAAAGAATGAAATCTTGCCATTTGCAACTACGTGGATGGAACTGGAGGGTATTACGCTAAGTGAAATTAGTCAGAGAAAGACAAAATCATATGGCTTCACTCATGAGGACTTTAAGAGACAAAACAGATGAACATAAGGGAAGGGAAGCAAAAATAATATAAAAACAGGGAGGGGGACAAAACAGAAGAGAATCATAAATATGGAGAACAAACTGAGGGTTACTGGGGGGGGGGGTGTTGTGGGAGGGGGGTGGGCTAAATGGGTAAGGGGCAGTAAGGAATCTACTCCTGAAATCATTGTTGCACTATATGCTAACTAATTTGGATGTAAATTTAAAAAAATAAAAAATAAAACAAGTTAATATATATATAAAAAAAAAAAGAAATGAAAATACCTAATAGAAGATTAGCAGAAAAAAGAAACCAGGGAACTTGAAAAATCAGTAAAAACCATCAAACTGAAATACACTAGAAAAATAGGCTAAAAGAAAAAAATTTTTAATGGCAAAGGACTTAAATAGACATTCCTCCAAAAAAGATGTACAAATGGCCAATAAAGACATGAAAAGATGCTCAACACCATTAACTAATAGGAAAATACAAATTAAAATCATAATAAGATACCGCCTCACAACCATTAGATGGCTACTACCGAAGGAAAAACACAGAAAATCACAAGTGTTGGTGAGAATGTGGAGAAATTGGAATCTGTGTGTACTGTTGATAGGAGACTAAAATGATGTAGCTGCTGTAAAACAGTATGGAAGTTCCTTAAAAAATTAAAAATAAAGTTATCATATGAGCCGGTAATTCCCTTAGGTGTATACCCAAAGCAATGTACATAAATCAGGGACTCAAAAAGGTATTTTCACACTCATTCATAACAGCATTATTCACAATAGCCAAAAGGTAGAAGCAACCCATGTGTACATCAACAGATGAATGGATAAGCAAAATGTTGTATACACACAATAGAATGATATTCAGCCTTAGGAAGGAATGAAATTCTGACACATGCTACAAACAACATAGATGAACATTGAGAAAATTATGCTGAGTGAAAAAAGGACAAATAAGTTACAAAAGGACAAATACTGTATGATTCCAATTATAAGAAGTACCTAGAGTCATCAAATTTATACAGATGGAAAATACATCTGTGATGGTTTCCAGAGGTTGAGGGGAAGATGAGAGGGGAGTTATTGTTTATGGACAATGGGGATGATGGCACAACAATGTGAGTGTTAATGCTGCTGGACTTAAAAAGAGTTAAGATAGTAAAGTTTCTGTTATGTGCATTTTACCCCAATTTTTTAAAAATAAAAAGGCTAGGGTCGCCTGGGTGGCTCAGTCGGTTGAGCGTCCGACTTCAGCTCAGGTCATGATCTCGCGGTCCGTGAGTCTGAGCCCCGCGTCGGGCTCCGGGCTGATGGCTCAGAGCCTGGAGGCTGCTTCCGATTCTGTGTCTCCCTCTCTCTCTGCCCCTCCTCCGTTCATGCTCTGTCTCTCTCTGTTTCAAAAATAAATAAACGTTAAAAAAATTTTTTTAAGTAAAAAGGCTAAAAAATAAGTCTTGGAAAACTATGGGACAATATCAAATGATCTGGTATTCTTGTAATTAGAGTCCCAGAAGAAGATAGAAGTAATAAAGACTTTTCAGACCTACAAAACCTGAGAGAATTCATCACTAGCAGACTCACACTGAAAGAAATGTTAAAAAAAAGAGGTCCTATGGGTAGAAATAAAATGATACCTAATGTTGACAGATCAGAAATGATAAATATACAACATTTTTTCTTATTATTTAAATGTCTTTGAAAGATAAGTGACTAGACAAAAGGAATGATCAGGTGTTGTGGGGCTTATGATAGGAGCAAGTAAAATGAATGACAACAATTGCATCAAAGCTGAGAGAGGAGAATGGAGGTAAACTATTGCAAAAAAATAGGTGTTACTGTCCAGCAAAGTTGAAGAATATACTCTCTGACCTAGCAGTTTCACTCCTAGCCACATGTTTAGAGAACAGGCACATGTACACCAAGAAACATATACAAGCATGTTCCTAGCAGCAAAAAATGGAAACCGGTAACAATTCAAATTTCCATCAACAATGTGAAGCAGTATATTATCACTTGAAGGTAGACTAATATGAGTTAAAGATATATACCATAAACCCTAACGCAACCTCTAAAGTCAGAAAACAAAGAGTTATGGCTAATAAGCCAACAAAAGAGATAAAATGAAACCACAGAAGTACTCAGTCCAAAAAAGAGAAAGACAAAACAAGAAACAAAAGACAGATGCGATGAATAGGAAACCAAAGCATGATATCAAGGTGGCAAATTTAAACCTGGCCACATCAACAATCACTTTGAATGTAAGAGGACTAACCACCCTGGGGGCACCTGGGTGGTTCAGTTAGTTGAGTCTCTGACTCTTGATTTCAGCTTAGGTCATGATCTCACGGGTTCGTGAGATCAAGCCTCTCATTGGGCTCTGTACTGACAATGCGGAGACATTATCTGTCTCAGACAATGAGACAATGTCTCAGACAATGTCTCAGCTCAGAGCCTGGAGCCTGCTTCAGATTCTGTGTCTCCCTCTCTCTCTCTCTCTCTGCCCCTCCCCCGCTGGCATTCTGTCTCTCTCTCTCTCTCTCTGCCTCTCTCTCTCTCTCAAAAATAAACATTAAAATTTTTTTTCAGTTTAAAAAAAAATTGTAAATGATAAAAAAAATAGTAAATATCTTCATGCAAGAAAGAGATTTCTTTAAAAGGATACAAATAGCACAACCATAAGGAAAATAAATCATAAGGGTTCTGCATTAAATTTAAGATCCTTTGTCTCACATCCTTCCCACTCTGCCCCCAAAAAAGACACCATTAAGAGGGTCAAAAGATACTGAATGGGAGAGAGGATTCCAGCAGCACATTGTGGCCAAGTGTATTTTCCAAAGATGGCTCAACAGTATCTCCCTTCCCACATGCTCTTCGTCAGTGTGACCTTGCCTCTCCCTATCTAAAAGCTGGATAGTATGTCTCCCCAGGAGGCTGTAACTACCACTTTGAGACCATGTAGCTTCCAGCTGGTTCTCTTGGGGTACTTATCTGGGGAAGCCAGCTCTACTATTCTGAGGTTGCCATGCTGGAATGGCCGTGGATGCTGGTTGACAGCCCCAGGTGAGTTCCCAGGCAACAACCAGCATCACCTGCCAACTGTCCAACCCAATCAAGCCTTTGGATAGCTGATAGCAACTTCATGAGAGACCCCAGGCAAGAATTACCCAGCCAGGGGTGCCTGGGTGGCGCAGTCGGTTAAGCGTCCGACTTCAGCCAGGTCACGATCTCGCGGTCCGTGAGTTCGAGCCCTGCGTCGGGCTCTGGGCTGATGGCTCAGAGCCTGGAGCCTGTTTCTGATTCTGTGTCTCCCTCTCTCTCTGCCCCTCCCCCGTTCATGCTCTGTCTCTCTCTGTCCCAAAAATAAATAAATGTTGAAAAAAAAAAATTTTAATAAAAAAAAAAAAAAAAAAAAAGAATTACCCAGCCAACTCCTTCTCAAATTTCTGCCTTTCAAAAGCCTAAGCAAAATAAAATGGTTGCTGTTTTATATCACTACACTTTGGAGTAATCTGTTGCACAGCAATAATATCCAAAACTGGCAAAGGGCTCATATCCAGAATATATAAAGAACTTCTACAAATCAGTAAGAAAAAGACAACAGACAGTGGTAAAGAGCAAACAACTGAAAATTTAAATGGTCAATTATAAAAATGTGTTCAGCTTCAACAGTAATAAGGGGAAAGCTAATGAAAACCATAATGAGATTGCCCCTATAAGCCAACCAGAATGGCTAAATTTAAGAAATCAAAACTGACAGTACTGTGCCAGTGAAGATACAGAACTAATTACACTGCTGTGGAGTGCAAAATAGTACAAATAACAACAACAACAACAACAAAAAATAGCTGTTACTGTCCAGCAAAGTTGAAGATACACACTCTCTAACCTAGCAGTTTCACTCCTAGTCACATGTTTAGAGAACAGGCACATGTACAACAAGAAACATACACAAGTATGTTCCTAGCAGCAAAAGTTGGGAACTGGTAACAACTCAAACTCAACTCAACAGTAAAGGGACAGATTAATTGTGGTTATCACCACAGCTATGAAAATGAGTGAAGCCGAGGTCATCATCGTGGTACATGTATCACACAAAAGATGGTGAACAAAAGAATATATGGGATGAATCAATTTAAATAAAGTTTTAAAACAGCCAAAACATGTTTTTGGGTAATAACAAGATAAACAGAAGCAGGGAAATGATAAGGCCAGGACTGGTGGGTCACAGAGGATGGATGAGAGGGGTTTGTGATGGGAAAGGGTGGGGACTTCTGGAATGCTCCTGCCATTCTATATGCTCTGATCCGGGTGGTGTAGGCAGATTTTAAATTAACACTTATAATACACTGATATATACTTTTTATGTGTGCTATATCTTACAACAAGTTTTTATTTTCAAACTAAAAATATTGGAATAAAATCAATATATAGTTGAGAAAAAGTCTAACTTCATCTATTTGGTTGCGGGGTTCCTCCAACATAATTTTTTAAATCATCTGAATTATCACAAATTTCTAACATTTAATTCTTACTCTCAGTTGAGGTTGGTTATGGTTGTTATCAACAATCTGGTCTTGGTTTTTGGCCAGGATGAATGGACTTTTGCGTGGGGGCGGGGGGACTGAAGTGTGAATAAAAGCGGGGGAGGGAAGGCTGCGATAGTCATCATCATGGGATTTATTTTTAAATAGGAAAATTCTAGAGACAGAACTGAAAAGAGAAAGGAAGTCTGTGAGAGGGTTGCCAAGTCAGAGAGTAAAGCGTCACCTGATACAAGGACTTATGAATGAGCTCAGAGTAAAACTATTTGGGGAAGATCTAAAGAGGAGGCGGTGCCTGCAGGGCGGAGGTTTGTTAACACTGGATGTCTCGCCCAAGGGTGCAGCCTCCATCCACACAAAGCTTACCGAATGTTCTCGAAGATTTGACATACTGTATTCATTGCTTTGTATTTTTATTACTTTAAACACTGTATTTACTGATTAAAGGAAATTACAGAAAAATTTTACACCCCGTTACATTTTGTCTAACCTTGACCGCTGCGGGGTTCATTCCCTTTGCAGCGCGCAGTGAAGGACCGGTGCATTACTTGCATTCTCTGTCCTCCCACAGGGGTCCCGGGGGCTGTAGGGCGGCCACGGACTCCGAAGGAGGACACTAACCAGCCTCCAAGCCGCTGAGCCACACGGGTACCTCGGATCTAGGGGGCAAGCTCCACCCGGCCAGGGGGCGGGACTGATAGGTGCGAGGGGCGGTCCGACGGGCCTGGCCCCACCCCCTAGGGGGTCCGCCGGGACCCCGCCCCGCCCGCGGCCTGGCCCCAGCCCCGCCCGCGCCCTGGCCGCGCGCTCACACACCGAGCCCGAAGCGGCGGCGGCGCAGGTCTGACCCGCGCCGCAGCGGCCGGAGATGCAGCGGGAAGCCGCGCTGTGCCTGCGCCTGTGGCTCTGCCTCGGACTGCTCGACGGCGAGCGCGGTGAGCCCGCCGCCCGCCCGAGTGCGCGGCTGGCCGCGAGGGGGGGATACTTCCCCGGGGCGACGAGGGATTGGGTGGGGGGGCACTGGACCCCCGGGAGCCTGGGGCAGCAGGGGAGACGGGGCTGGGAGCCCGGGGATACGGACGCCGATGGAGCACGGCAGTTAGGGCCTGGGCCCTCCGGGATCAGGAAAGGGCGGGCGGAGACTGAAGCCGGGTCAGGGACCGGGCACCGTCTGCACCGCAGCGGAGGGACTGTGCTCGGGGTCCTCGACCACCTTCCACTGTCTGTGGCTCAGCTCCCTTGGAGCCCGGCCCCATCGCACGGCATTCGCAGATAGGATCCTTCGCTTGCTTACTAGCTCCCCGGCGGAGTCCCGGCGCTGCACGGCTCTGCCCTCAGACCCTCGCGCAACGGGGACAGTACCCCGGTGACCGAGGCGGCAATCCCCGCGGGGCCGCAAACCTGGGTGCGCACTTCCCGACTCTTCTTAGCTGCGCTCGAGGTCGGTCCCCCAGAGGGCGCTCCGGGCAGGTGTCCACCTTCCCCAGGCCAGAGATTGCCGGGGCAGCGGTTCGGGGACCGCCAGAGACAGAAGCCGTCAGGCGGATTGGGCGCAGGTGCACGTGGGAACTTGAGGGGAGTCTTGAGTTGGCAATTCAGGAGCGATCAGCGTGGCAAGAAGCAGGATTCCAGCGCTCCCTGTATTTAATGGGTCAGGAGCCTTGAAGGCCAAATTCAAGAGCCTGGACTATATATAAGGCAGCAGCAGCCACGGAAGGATCTTAAGCGCAAGACAGACAGGGTCCGGTCTGTGAAAGGAATATAACCAGAAGTTGCCCCTGTGGGGTTGGAGAAAAGGGAGTGTGGAAGATAAGGGAGGGAACAGAGGAGTATGTTTGGATCGAGATGTCAGGGATAACCCCTCAGGGGTTTGGTGATGATGTGCTAGAAGTCCACGCATGATCTAGTGACCCAGGGAATCAGAGGGTGGAAGGAGGGTCATGGGTCCCCAGTGGTTGGGAGCAAAGTGCTGGAACGGCCGGAGAAGGGGATGGGGGGCTTACTATTTTTGAACTCTGCCCATATTGAGTACTGGCTTTACATGTTTTAACTGTTTTAACTCACAAGGAAGTGTTAGACCCATTTTATAGATGGGGGGCACAGAATAAAGACATATGTAACTTCTTCAAGGTTCCCAGAGGTCAGCAGTAAGGGAAATGGTCAACCCAGATCTATAGGATAACAAAGCCCTCTTCTCTATGCCTTGGCAAGGTGAAGGGCAGAGGACAGGGGAGATGAAGTAGGTGTGGATGAATCTAGAGGCAGGTTGGAGGAGGACATCTGAGTTGGGGCAGGTCAGAGAAGAGGGGCTGCCCTTTAGTCCTTCCTTGCTCTCCTGCATCCAGCTGAGGTCAGGCTCCCACAGATATTTGGTGAGCTTGTTGAGTGACTGAATGAACATGGAGAGAAGTGAAGGTGGTCAGGCTGATAATGGGAGACCCCACCTTGAGGAGATACCCAGCAGGCAGCTGCATGTAGTGTCTGAGGCTCAAGAGAGAGGCTGGGCTGGGGAGGTGGAGTGAGAGCAGAGCAAAGGTTCCAGGATGGGATTCCCCCACCCCAGGGAGGAAGCTAGAACAGGAAGAGGCTTCCCGGGAGACAGGGAACATACCACAAGGTGTAAGAACTGGGAGAGCCTGCTGTAGTGTACCCAGGGGGTGGAAGAGTGAAGACAATGAGACCAGTCCTACAGGGAGTGCGGGTGGCTCTTACCAAAGTCAGGCAGTGAAGAGGAGAGAGGATGTTAGCTGAAGGGGCCCGCGGAGCAAGATAGCCCAGGCTGGATCAGGGCATGGCTGGTAGGAAATGAGCCCTGCATTTGCCCTGAGGAGCTCCCAGCCTGGTAGGTGATGCTGGAGCAGACACATAAACACTTAAATGTAACCAAGTGTCAGGGCACCCAGGGTGGGTGGCCAAATACTGGTAGGTGAGAATCTTGGGAACCCTGAAGCTGACCCCTCAAACGTGTGCAGTTAGTCCTAGAACCAGATTGTTGTCCCAGCTCTGCCCCTAACTGGCTTTGTGGCCTGGGGCTCTATCTTCCTCTCCCTGCACCTCAGTTTCCCCATGCATAGCAGTGCAATGGGCAAGCACTTGAGGGCTGTGCCTGGGCCCGACTTTATGGCTTGGGGTCCCAGTCCAGTTCCAAAAAGTTTTGCCTTGGCAGTGTCCCTGTGGAGAGGGCAAGTGGCAGAAGATGGGCCCAAGAGGGAGGAGAGTCCCTCTAGAGAAAGGCTGTTTGTGCCATTGGACAGTAGGAAATCAGCTCAGGGACAGGTAGGGGAAGCAAGTGACTGCTCAGGACTGCCTTGGCCTAAGGACAGTGGCCCCTGCCAGCCAATCAGCTCTCTGCTGTCCCTGTTACTCAGCCCTGAGCCAGACCCAAGTCTGGACAAAGGTGTGGGGGTGGGATGGGGGATGCAAGTCAGCGCAGGCAGGATGTGGGGGCTGGGCCACCTTACTCAGTCCTGTGGACCACTGGCCCCGGCTCAGTCACTGTGGCTGAAGGGCTCTCTTCCTCCACAGAGCACAGTGCCCACACTACCAGGCACCGCACTGAGAATGAGGCATAACAAGAGGATGATCTGGCCAGCTCCCCACCCTGCCCCAGGCAGTGGGACCCTGATCCAGGGAAGGAGACTGCAGTTCTGTGCACATCGCAAGCTAGGGTGCCTGCTCAGGGTAGCTCAGGGAGGATTCGGACCAGCCCCATCCTGCAGGGGTTTCCTGAGTGCCAGACTGGCAGGGACACAGGCGTGGTATCTGTATCATAGGGATGCAGGTGCTCAGTGACCCCCATGAGGTCCAGCTGGGAGCTGTGGGCTGCTCAGGAAGGTGGCATCATTTCCAGCTCAGGGCTTCTTGAAAGGGTCTGCAGACTCCAGGGAAGGGAATTCCAAGTAGGGCAAAGAACCCCTGAAAGGTTCAGAGGCAGGAAAGTGCAGATGCCGTGTGGGGACTCAGGGTTAGTCAGATGACACTAGTCTTGGGTGAGGTGGGGGAGGTGAGGCTGTTGGAGGTGGCAGGAGCCGGCAGCACACCTGGAAAGGGGACGTTCTGGACAGAGAGCCACCTAGTCAGGTTCCCTGAAAGCATTGCCAGAGGAGCAAAACAAGATGGGAGCCCATGGCAAGGACAATACACCAGAGGAGGAGACAGCAGGAGATGGTGGGGTGAGAGGGATGTATGCTAGTCTTTGGCTTAAGCCACAGAGTGGGTCGTGAAGACTGTTGACCAGATGGGAGGAGGGGCGCATGTAGGGAAAGAGGAAGTGCTGCCCTGGGAGGCAGGTCCTCCAGGTGGAGGTGCCCAGCGGGACTTCCTGGGAGATCCCAGTTGATGCAACCGGGCCAGATAAGAAAGGAGGAAATTTGGGAGCGCTTGAGTGTAAAAGGGCAGAGAGGAGTCAGGGAACCCAGGGAAATTAAGTGGAAAGTTCTTCTCTGCATCTAGCTTATACTCCTACTGCTGTCATTTGGGTGTTTTCCTCCATATGGCAGATTTCAACCCCCCTAGGTCCTGGCCTGGCCCCCATGGCTCTCTGAGATGCCTCTCAGAGAGGGAGGTGGGCAGAGGGAGGGGTCCGGAGAGTCCCTCACACTCCCTGCACTGACTTCAGAGCCAGAGGCAGCCGACGTGTCCAGCTGGAGCCAGGGATTCCTGAGTTTCGATCCTTTTCAGACACTGGCTTCCTCTGGGATCTCAGTTTTCCGGTCACGCCAAAGGGAGAAGTCTGGGAGCAGGAAGGTGCGGGCATTCAGTGCTGGCAGGGGCTGGGCCTGGGTGGGGCAGCAGCAGGCACGCCCCGGCCGGGACCCCGAGCCTCAGGCCACCTCCACCCTCCCACCAGGCCAGGCCAGGGTGGGGGTGGCCCCACGAGCAGGCGCAGGTCTGGGTGGTGAGTGGGGGAGCCCCGCCACGTGTCCAGCGAGGTCAGCAGGGGTTCATGGGAAAGGACTTGTCGGCCACAGGAGAGGACATCCTGCCTGCGTTTCCCTCTTCCTGTGGCAGGAGCCCACGGCCCCGATTTAGAAGTGCTGGGGGGCCACCTCTGAGCCAGCTGGGCTGTCCGATAACACCGCCCGTCCTGCCGCCAGGGAGCAGAGCCCTGACTCCAGGCAGGCCAGGCAACTGCCTGGCACAGCTGCCCTGCACCAGGAGCCCAGCATCTGCCAGCATGCCCCTCCCCCCATATCACCCTCAGCGGGACTCAGGCAGCCCGCCCTCCCTGAAATCACCTCCATGCTGCCCCATGGGACCTCTAGAAAACAGATCTGATCTGACCTTTCAGTGGCACTGCGGATGATAAGCACCAACTTCTTGACCCTTCCCACTGGGGTCCCAAGGGCATCCCTAACCCTATGTCTGCCTAGCCCACACCCACAACACACCCCAGCTCTCAGCGCATGACCTTTCTCCTACTCTAGATACACCTTGTCTTTCACCCAGCCTTTGGGAGGTGGCCAGGAGCTCTAGGCTGGTGGAGGGAGGATGGTGTTGTTCCAAGTGGGTGGGTGGGAGGGGGCTTCATTCCCACTCGCTGTGTGCCTCAGAGGCACGAATGCAGGCTTTCAGGCAGTTCCAGGGGGAGCTCTTATCGTCACCCGACCTAAAGCCCCATTCTCAAAGCCACCCTAAATTCTACCAAATGGAGATTCCTCTGTATTAAGCAGCACACAGGCACGCACACACACACATGCACATTTGGAGTGTCCAGCAGCGGGGCCTCACCTCAGTATAAAATGGTAAATCAAATTGCTTTACCCTAGGGTGTGTGAAAGTTTTAGCTTTGTGTCATAGGCTTATTGTGCCCATTTTGGAGATGAGGAAATTAAGGCCAGAGGGGTGAAATGGCTCACAAGGTGCTAGAGTGTCAAGTGCTAGAGTATCTGGTCTCAGATGGCATAGGGCCAAGGGGTTAGAAGGGGCAGGTGGTTGTCCACGTTCCCCAAGGAAGGATCTAGAGGGGAGACCATGGGGGAAACTAAATTTCTGACCGCCTCTGGACATTTTTACCTTGATTGTCCCAGAGACCTTTCAAAAGCCACATGCCCCACAGACACGTTGCCCTTCCCCCAAGTCTGCCCCTGGCCAACATGCCTACCTCAAGACAGGACATCTCCATGTCCATCCCTCACCTCCACAGCTGCCCACACACTGTGTGCTGCCCCATTGTCCCCTAGATCCTCGGGGGAGTGGGCAGCAATCCCAGGCCAAGTCTCATACTGGGGATGCCACCATTAAAGGCGAGCATTAGCTCCCTCATCCTTGCACAAAGCAACTGTCAAATGTAATGAGCTGACCACTGCATGGAGCCGCAGAAACATGCAATGGGGTCCCCGGTCAGGGGGGGAGGGGCCTCAACATGTACCTCTAGGGAGTGGGCACTAGATAAGGCCATGCAAAGAGCTCAGCTTCTGCCGCCAAGCAGCGGAATGGTTTTAGGCAGGAAAGCAACTTGTGTTCTAGAAAAATAATCTAACCACTGGGTAAGATCTGGACCAGTGGGAAGACACTGGTGTGGTGGGCCACACCAGACAGTAGAGGACTGGAGGGCTAGACAGCAGGGGACTGGAGGAGGGCAGTCCCAAGGTGTGGCTATCCGGGCAGAAGGCAACCTCTGCTAGATGTCTGCGTGCTGGAAGTGCAAAGCCCTCTGCCAGGGGGGCAGGGAGAGAAGAGGGACAGGCCCAGAGCTCCCAGCCACCCTGCCTTTGGTGCTGCCTCTGAGAATGGACTAATGGGCTGTGGGGGGTGGGCAGAGTCAGGAATGCCTGACAGGTGACCGTCCCTAGGATGGCAAACCTAGTGGAAGGGAGAGCAATGCTTCCAGGGCTGAAGGAAGGAAGATGGTCAGATCAGCTGAAGGCCTTTACATTTCATAAACTGCAGAAATGCAAATAATGCGATCCTGTATAGAGTAAGTGGTAACTTCCCATAATCCTGTCCCCCAGAGATCATCTCTGAGCAACAAGTTAACTTCTGTGCTTTAGTTTTCTCACCCGCAAAATGCCAAGAATAGTACCCACCTTAGTGGGGCGTTAGAGGGGTGTGATGTGCACAGGCCTGGGCAGGCACACAGAAAAGTGTTAAATCCATGTTGGCTACTATTATCCTAAATAGTATGTATGGGGTAAGCAGAATTTGGGGGTCAAAGCACATGAATATTCTTTTATTACGATGAGTGCTTGTGTGCCCACATCCTTGCCAACACTGGGAATTCTCTTTTAGACACTTGCTCGTCCACAGCTGTGTGCCCTGTGGCTCCAGCTATCCTGCCCAGTGGTGAGTGTGGTTTGGTAGGAGGGCTGGGGGGTGCCCTGCCAGAGACATCTTGGAAGCAAGCCCCACCCCCAACCAGGGCTGGAGCTCAAGAGAGCTGCCAGGGAGAGTGGGGGAGCTCAAAGGTGGGCTCAGAGCCCTGCCATCACCAGAAGGCAGCACCCCAGGGAGCAAGGCCAAAAGTCTGAGGCTGACCTGGGACCTGGGACCCTTTTCTGTGGCCTCATTGACCCACATCAGTTCTGTCTATGTGACAATCCAAGGTCAGCCATACTCAGGCCTTGCACATTCCCTCTGCCATGTGTGTTCTCCTGGAACAAACTCCTACTCAGTCTACAAAGCCCATTTCAGCTCACCCCCTCCTGCCAGCATGGCTTTCTCTGACACCCCCCACCACCACCACAACTGTGACATACAAAGCACTCAGCAGACAGTGACAGCCAAGGGCTCAGTGTGCATGAGCCAGCAACAGTTTGTTCTTGCTATGGTTCTTATGTGGTATTGTTATTTGTGGTTCCCTGTAATCCTGGGAACAATTCTCATTTCTCAAGTAGGAAAACTGGGGCTTGGAAAGAGCAAGGGACTTACCCAAGGCCATACAGCCAGAGAGTGGCATTGTGGAGCACACAGCCAGGCTCAAGGGGCTCCAAGCACGTTCTGGGAACAGCCCCTCTCATCCCAGCCATCTCAGCCCTGTATGGTCAGGGAACTGTGGCCTCTTGACCCTACCCTTGACCTCTGGAGGCACAGAGGTTACCGGCCAGGTGTGGGGGGACTCTAGGACTGAACACCCCTGTGCCTTCTGGCCAAGAGTGAAAGAGAGAGACCTGGAGCAGGTCTCCCCAGATCTACTCAGCTCTAGGACAGATGCATAGAGACCCCAAACCCAGCCTCAACTGGCCGGCTGTCTCCCATGTTTCTCCCTCAGCTTGCCTCCAGTTTGCAGCCATAGCTGCCTCTGTCCGTCTGGACATAGCTGCTAAGGAGTGTGTGGATCAGACTGGCATTACTGCCATATAGTCTCCATCACCCACAGGGTGACCATGACAGTGTCTGCAGGAAGAAATTATCAAATGCAATAACCACTACCACTATATTCTGGCAGTGTGTGGGGGCACCCCTGAGCTCACAGACAATCCTGACGTCATCCCCAGGTTGGCCATACTGGACTTGAGGACAGAGCCATGACCCCCAGGAGCTGCCTGATGATACAAATCCTCCCCATGTAGAGGATCAGGGCCAGGGTAAGGACAATGTGCTCAGCCTAGTGTCTTGGAGCAGGAGCAGTGATTCTCCAGCCACAGAGAGCAGGGAAGGAGAAAGTGTACAACCTGAGGCAAGCAGGGAGGTGGGCAAGGACCTAGTAGATGCTGGCTGTGGCAGGAGCATTGGGAGGTGAAGCCAGAAAGGAGGGCAGGGCCTGTTAGGATGGGCATCACCCTGGAGGCCAGGCCAAGGGCATGCACAGCTCCAGAGGGCCTTGAGGGTCCAGTGCAGGTTTCCTCAGGTCACGACACCCCTCTGGGCTTAGGGACAGATTGGAGGCCAAAAAGGAGGCTGCTGGGGAGCAGGGAGGAGGAGAGGCCAGCACTCAGGTTAGTGGTGGGAGAGAAGGGGACCGAGAGATGTGAGGGCTAGGACTGGGCAGGGATGGGCCTGGGCTTTTCCAGACCTGGGCTCCTGCACAGCTGTTAGCCTGCTGCTGCTATGGGGCTGGGAGACTCAGTTTCCTCATTGCCAACTAGATTCATGATTCTTCCCTTCCTCCCAGCCTGTGTGAGGATCAAATGAGGCAGTGACTACAAGGTCATGGCCAGTGCCTAATGCACAGGATTTCCCACACCCCCGCCCCCTGTGACTCGTCCCTCACCCAGGATCCCAGTGTGCTGCTCCCACAGCCGGCTGCCTGTGGCTGACTCCAGGATCCCCACTGCCCAAGGCTGCTGACAGCACACAGAAGAGGAGGTGTGCACTCTGGCCTCCCTGACCTCGGCCCAGCGCCTGCCCTGACTGCTCTGTTGCAAGCTGGGGGGCCAGGGACGCCAGCCAGGGGAAGGAAGAAGCCAGTTCCTGGGCCAGGAACAGGAAGGCAGGGGGAGTGCAGCAGAGGCCAGGATGACAGCGCTTCCTGCTGCGGGAAGGGAAGGACAGTGGGGACAGACAACAACCAGGCAGGAAGGATGCATCTTCTTTGGGGTTGCAGGTGGGGGTTGGGCAGCATGGAGCCTCTGGGCAAGGCAGTCATTGGACCAAATCTGCCTTAGCTACTGAGCATTCTGGGGTACACATGGTCACCAGGGAGCTTGGTCTTTAAAATTGGAAACATTTTCCAGAGGAATGACAGGGTCTGACATAGTTTCAACCTAAAGGAAAACCTGAGGTTTGTTTAGCCAGCCAGTAAGCCATCCACCTATCCTTCTATCCACCCATCCATCCATGCAACCACCCATCCTTGCTTCCTTCCGTCCATCCACCCATTCTTTCATCTATCCATCCTTCTATCCATCTGTCCATCTATCCTTCTATTTAGCCATCCCTCCTTCCACCCTTTCATCCATCACCCATCACCCATCCATCCATCCATCCATCCACCCACCCTTCCATCTATCCATCCTTCTATCCACTGTCTGTCCATTTATCTTCCTAACTAGCCATCCTCCCTTCCATCCTTTCATCCATCTTTCCATCCACCCATCCTTCCATTCATCCATCCATCCATCCATCCATCCGTCCGTCCTTCTATCCATTTGTCTGTACATCTGTCCTTCCACATAGCCATACTTCCTTTAATCCATCCATTTACCCATCCTTCTTTCCATCTATTTGTACTTCTATTTATCCATCCATCCTTCTATTCATCTGTCTGTCCATCTGACAGTCCAGCTAGCCATCTTTTCTTTCATTCATCCATCCACCCATATTTCCATCCATTCACTCATTCATCCGTCTATCCGGTCATCCATTTATTCATTCAACAAGTATTTATGGAGTCTTGATTCTGTGCCAAATGCTGTGCTAGACATGGGGTGGGGTAGAAAAGGAAACTGTACTGGTTCTTACCCCACTGAAATTTACTGTCTAGTAGAGGAAATGGAAAAACGTAACTTAAACAAATAAGTAAATAAGATAATTACAAATTGTGACAAGAAGGATTAAGGAAGCAACCAGAAAGTTAAGATGAATATTAAAGGAGGATTTAGGTTTTAGAAGGGGTTAGAAGGTCATGGCTAAGCTAAGGCTTTAAGGTGAGAAGAAGCCAGCCTGTGCAGGGCATGTGAGAGGATGCAAATCAGGAGGAGTGTGTTCAAAGCCCCGGGACAGGAAGGAGCATGCACATTATGGAAGAGCCTGAAGGGCATGATGGCTGGAGAACATGAACACAAGGTGAGGGTGGCCCAAGAGGGAATGGAAAGGGATCAGGGGTCTAGCCATGGAGTTTGGATTTTCCTGAAAATGCAGGGGAAATCACTGAAGGGATTTAACCATGAGCATGATATGGCCCCTTTCTGTTCCCTATGTATCACTTACAACTATGTGGGGGACTGAAGGAGGGCAAGAATAGGCCCAGAAGCCCACTTTGGGGAAAAGTGCAGTTGGGCAGGCCCCAATGAGACAGCAGGGGCTGGCTCTGAGATGCTTTGGTGGTCGGTGATTGGCCAGGGTGAGGAGAAGCGTGTCCACAGCTGCTCCCATATGGAGAGGTGGGAACTATCAAGGAGAAACCTTGGGCAGAGGTGAAGAGGGTGTGAGTCTGGAGTTCAGTATCAGAAATGTCAGACTTGGGTTGTCTGTAAGGTGGCTAAGTGCAGCAGCAGCTGGATACTTCAGGCTGGAGTTGAGAGAAGGACAGGAGGTAGAGACTCTGGAAGTACCCAGACACTTAGGGAAGAGACCTACAGAGAAGAGAGTGAGAGGGAGTACATGTGGTGCTGGGCAGAGGGGAAGGAGGAAGATAAGAGTACAGTGAGCTCACAGCAGGTGGCAGAAGAGGAAGCAGCCCTGCTCTCTGCCTGGAGCACCCACTGGTCCTATAACATGGAGGTCATGGGATGCCTTGACCAATGGCTCCATGAAGCAGGGGGTTGGAGGAGAAGGAGATCTGCACCCCAGAGAAAGGATGGATGAACTTGAGAGGAGAAGGCAGCAAGCAGAGCTTTTGTGGTGAAGGGGAATAGGAAAGGGGAAAGGGGACAGGCACAGGAAGCGAATAGAGGATCAAGGAATGGGTGGTGGCGGGTGGGGCAAGACTTGTTTATAGGATGGCAGATGGAGGTCTTGGCCTTGGGAGTGCAAGTGTCAGGGGGGTTCCAGGGCCCAGGTAGGGGGTGTAGAGTTCGGATGGGGAAAGATGATCTCCATATGATGGTTTTACTTCATTAATGCTGAGAGTGAGGGAGGAAAGAACGCCTTGAACTTCAGTCTGAGGGCTCATTTAGGATCCATCTACAGGAAAAGAAGGGGGTGGGGCAATAGCACAGGGCTCTGGCTTTGCACTGCGTGCTGAGCCACTGAGGGCCATGGTGGTGCTGCAAGGATGGGGTGGAAGGTGAGAGGCAAGGAAAGGATCAGGATGATGGGCTGAAGGCCGCACTATGCCAGTAGACAAGGGCAAGGCCAGGGAGGGGCCTTGGGGGGGCGCCTTGGGGGGCCTTGCCTATGGGAAGAGGTCCCTGGACTGGGAGTTTTCATGAGGCTGAAGGACTTAGCAGAGGTGGCATAAGGGCACCTAGCAAGAGGAGATGGGGAGAGCAGGGCAAGGCAGGCACTTGGTAATGGTGTAGTTCTCATGAGGACCAGATCCAGGGTGTGCCCAGGAAGTGAGTGGCTGAGAGGAGGTGGAAGGACAGTAGGGATGAAGACCACAAAGGCCAGGATGCTGGTGAGTCATCCACGTGGATTCTGAAGTCATGGGGGATGGTGTGAGTTGTGGTTGCAGGAGCTGGAAAGCTAGGAGCAGAGAATGAAGGGAAGTCACCACGACAGCAGCTGATGACAGCTTTAGTGGGGAGTAGGTGGTACCATAAGAGAACAGAGGTGACCACAAGGAGCCCTTCATTGCCAGGTATGTGCAGTGGAGAGCAGTACTGCCCCAATGAGAGGGGTGGCTTCAGAAAGTCAGATTTCAGTTGAGGCTGAGGATGGTGAGGTCTACAGCAAAGTCTGCTGAGCATGCAGAGCCTGGTGGAAGTGAGTGAAGACAGGGGCACTGGAGACAAAGGAGAGGCTTGCACAGATGATAAAAGGGTTGGCAAGGAAAATGGATGGTCTGTCTGTTCAGTACAGTGATATGGATGCTTCCTTTGGTGGTACGGTGCCCTCTATGGAGGAAGATCCTACAGGCCTCATTCCCCATCCATCCATCCACTCCAAAATCCACCTTTCCACCCACAATCTACCCACCCATCGACTCATCTACCCCCCAATCTACTCCCATCTACCTATCCACCCATATCCACCCATCCACCCTCCATTCACCAACCCTCTCATCCATTCATCCTCCCACAGTCCACCCATCCATTCCACATCCACCCATCAACCCCCACCCATTCATCCACCCATCCACTCCTATCCACCCATCCACCCATCCACCCACAATCCACCCACCCATCTACCCATCTACCCCTCAACCATGCCCCATTCACCAATCCACCCTCCATCCATCAATCCACCCACCACTCATTCATCATTCCATCCATCCACTATCCATCTACCCACCATCAATCCATCCAACTATTCAGCCACCCATCCACCCTCCCATCTATCCACCCACACCCATCCATTTATTCACCTGATCGTTCATCATCCATCTTACCATTCTTGAATCAATCCCCTCAATCTTCGGTGTACATCTCCTCTGAACTGAGCTTAGGAAGATCAATAAAATACAGCTTCTCTTCACATGTGACCAGAAAACCACAAATCAGTCTGATAAACGTTCTAACAGCAGGAGCCCAGGAGGCAGAAGCTGCCTGAGTAATGATGATTGCCCCACCATAGGGAAGGGACATGTGAACTAGGCCCTGTAGAGGGGGCTCTGCAGAAGGGAAGGAAGTACAAATGTCCAGGGTGAAAAGACAGGTGAAAGCAAAGACTTCAGGATATGAAAAGCCCGGCCCTTTGCGACAATGGTGAGCACTCTGTGCCTCTCAGAGATGTGTCAGGAGATGAAGCTGGAGAGAAGGGCACTGGGCAGAAAGTTCTGGCATGCCCCTACTTTATCTTAGAGGCAAAAGCTTGCTTCCAAAGAAGCTGGGCTGACATCTGCCACAGCTCCTAGCCAGGGGTGCCAGGGGTGTGCCCTGGATGTGTACCCCAGAAAATGGGACCCTGGGGGTCCCAAGGCAATGCTACAGGCCTCACCACAGGGCATGCGCAAGCCTGGGGCAGGTGAGTGCTGGCTGCCATACTTCTCCTCTGGTGCCCACACACCAGCCTCAGGCCTCACCCCTAACTGATCCACTGGGAAGGCCCATCCTTTCTTCCCTCACAGGTCCAAACCCAAGCCCACTGACCTCCCTCTACTGTAGCTCAGAGGCCAGCCATCTGCTTGGTGTGGCTTTATTCACTTTCCACTACCTGGAAAATCCCATTTCTCCTTCAACACCCACCTCTCCTGGGATTTCTTCCTAGCCCCTAACCACCTGAGGGGAGGCTCCCTTCTGCAGGACACCCTCTTCACACACCAGCCCTGGAGGTGTGCAATGGGGGCTGGTGTGAAGGGAGTGCTAACACTTGCCCTGGGGAGGGTGGAACTGGTGGCAGAGCCCACTGGTCTGAGTGTCAGGAGGGGGTACACCTTCAGGCTAAGGAGGGACTTTGCAGTGGTCACAGTGGCCAGACGGGGAGTTGCTTTCTGAGAGCAATGGTGCAGTCCAACTGGAGGTCCTCAGTTTCCCTGTCAGTACAATGAGACTAGATGCTCAGTAAGGGCCTTCTGCCTCTGCCCCACTGTGGTGTGGTGCCTAGAAGGTTTTGACCAACAGGAGGCACGGAAGGGAAGGGGAGAGCCAGGCTCTGGCTAGTGGCCTTCTTGTCCACATGAGGCTTAAATGAGATCTGAGTGTACAGAGTGTGTTGTCCTACACCCTAGGGTGGGTCAGGGGTCAAGGGTTCAGGGTGGTGTAGAGCCAACTATAGTGGGGGTCCTCTAGGATCCGCATCCCACAATAAGCTGCCAGGGCAGGACACCTGGTATCAGGGAGGTGGGCAGGGAAGGACAGAGGAGCTGGACCTGTGGGTCAGTAGTGAGCTGTGCCCCTCAGAAGGACAGGGACATGGGACACGGTGGGTTGGGGGGGGGGGACAGGACACAGCCCTGGGCCTCCAGCCACGCAGTCCTCTCTTCCTGTTGTCTCACGATGGTCCTGGCAGGATGCATCTGCCAGAGTTCCAGGTCCAGACCTCCCCCAAGGCCTGTTCCCACCCCTACCGGGATCTCACACACACACTCACACACGCCCATGGGCATGCACACATGGACATGTCAGACACACACATACACATCCACACACAAAGCCACACATACCACTTACACACCAGCCTCACAAACACGCAGATCCACGCCCCAGATACACACACACACACACACACACACAGACCCACACCTATGGGCATGTGCACACATAGGCACATGCTGTCCTGCTGAAAGGAGAATGGGGGCAAGAAGCTGCATGAGCAGCAGGGCAGCAGGAGGCTTTTCAAAGCAGAGTTATTTGTGTGTTTGGGGTCAAGCCCTGTGGGAAGGATGGAGGAACGAGGCAAGGGGTGTCGGGAGATACTGGGGCAGCCAGAGGGGGCTGCGAGGGTGGACAGAAGCAGATAGAGCCAAGGACATAGGAGGTGAACTCCATGGGACCTGGGAGAGGGTGAGGTCATGGGCAGAGTTTGCAGCACGGGCAGTGGAGGCCCTTGGTTCTGGGCATTTGGGAAGGGTCTACACTGTGCATGTAAGGACCCCCTTACAAGCAGTGGCTGTGTGTCTGGGGTTTAGGAGGGAAAGCCCTTCATATAGTCATGTGGGGGTCACCATGCCAAGGTGACACACTCCAGGCCTCCCCCAATTTAGAGTAAGGCCTGTGGTCTCTCCCATCAACTTCATGTCGCCAGCCCAGCTTATGTGAGCTTATGGGGCCAGAGACTGGGATTCAGTCAGGTCACAGCTCACTGGGGGCTGGGCCCAGTCTGTTGCCAGGGACAAGGGCAAGGGGCAGCCTGAGGTAGAGATCCCTGGTTGTCTTGGGGCCTGGAAGGTGCTGCCCGGGGCCAAGAGCTGAGGCAGCCCTGCCGTAGAGAGGGGTATGCTCTTGTGGGCAGGGAAGGCCCATCAGTCCCAGACTGACATCACCATGTGAACTCATGATCCAGCGCCATACTAACCCTGTCTCCCACCCCAGGTCTGGCAAGTGGCTACTCCATGACCCCCCCAACCCTAAACATCACGGAGGAGACATACATCATTGACTCCAGTGACAGCCTATCCATCTCCTGCAGGTACTCATACCTCAGCCAAGGGATCAGGGGCCCGGTCCCTCCTACAGAAGGCCAAGGCAGGAGATGGTAGAGGAGAACCTGGAAGGCAGTCCCTCCCAAGGGCAAAGGGACCTCAAGGCTTCGTGGGGCTCCCTGGTTGTCTGGGTGTGGGTTCCTGGAGGCATAGACCATCCCCTGCCCTGCAGACATGCTACACCTGCTCCCACCACAGATCGATTACCCTGCACCCACCCTTGGGTCACTCCTCACTGACCCCAGGCCACTCCATGCCCCAAGTTACCCTGCATGGACCCCAGGTTCCCTACACCCACCCCCAGCCACCCTCCATTGGCTCCAGGCCCACCCACACAGACCTCAGACCTCCTATCCTCCCTGCAGCCCTAGGAATGACTTGCAGGCTTCTTTGCAAGCCAGCCTGCAATATGTAGGCCCAGGAGCCATGCAAAGGCCCCCAAGGGCCTTGAGGAGCACCCTGCCCCGGGCTGGGTCCATGGGCTGTTCCAACATCAGGGTGAGACAAGCTATAGGCAAGGCTTGACTTCTGGGAAGGCTCCGCAGGGATTGTGCCCTAGAGTTGCAGCAGGAACCCCCTTGTCCTTTCGTGTCCTCTGTCAGGGGGCAGCACCCCCTCGAGTGGGCCTGGCCAGGGGCTCACGAGACACCAGCCACGGGGGAGAAGGACGGTGAGGACACAGGGGTTGTTCGAGACTGCGAGGGCACAGACACCAGGCCCTACTGCAAGGTGCTGCTGCTGCCCGAGGCCCACGCCAACAACACGGGCAGCTACCGTTGCTACTACAAGTACATCAAAGCCCGCATAGAGGGTACCACCGCGGCCAGCACCTACGTGTTCGTGAGAGGTGAGGGCACCCAGAGCAGCTGGCCCCGCGGCTGCCCAGGAGGCACGGGCAGGGTGCTGGATCCTGGAGAGGCATCCAGCAGCTGCACCCCAGCCCCAACCTGCGCACCCCTTGGGCGCCACCCAGGGCCTCTTGCCTGGGTAGAAAACCCCTAAGCCCTGCCTCCCCGCCCACAACCTGCCCCCTCTCCTCAGACTTGGAGCAGCCGTTCATCAACAAGCCAGACACGCTTCTAGTCAACAGGAAGGATTCCATGTGGGTGCCCTGCCTGGTGTCCATCCCTGGCCTCAACGTCACGCTGCGATCGGTACAGCCCCCATCCCCAACCCCACCCCAGGATCTGGCCCTCCTGTCTCTGTCACTGGAAAAAGAGTTCCCCGGTCTGGCCAGGAGGAAGTGAGCTGACAGCCACCATGTCTCTGCAGCAAAACTCAGCACTGCGGCCTGATGGGCAGGAGGTGGTGTGGGACGACCGCCGGGGTATGCGGGTGCCCACACCACTGCTGCGCGACGCCCTGTACCTGCAGTGTGAGACCACCTGGGGTGGCCAGGCCTTCCTGTCCAACCCGTTCCTCGTGCACATCACAGGTAGGGGCTGCCCTGCGCTGCAGGCCCTCCTCCTGCCCCACCTGGGAACCCCTGCCCATGTCCTGGGGGGACCGCAGGAAGAGGATGGGGGATCCCCCAATTCCTGCTAATGGGGCTATAGGTGCCACAGCTGGTCTCATCGGGCACCCTGTGCCCCACACCCTGTATGTGCCATCCTGTGAAGGGTGTGGGGGTCACTGTGCATGTCTCCACCAGGCAACGAGCTCTATGACATCCAGCTGTTCCCCAAGAAGTCGCTGGAGCTGCTGGTTGGGGAGAAGCTGGTCCTGAACTGCACTGTGTGGGCCGAGTTCAACTCGGGTGTCACCTTTGACTGGGACTATCCAGGGAAGCAGGTGAAGCCAGCAGCCCGGCCAGGGCCATACTGGAACCATCCCCCGGAGTCCCCATTCACTGCCCACACTGTCCCCAGGAGTGTCCATCACTGCCCACCCCCACCCTGGCCTGGTGCACACTGGCCTCTGAATAGAGGGTCCTGCCCCAAGAGCCCCTGTCTGATAGCAAAGTTTTCCTACCCTGTCTGATAGCAAAGTTTTAAGGAAAACTCTGGGTCTGGGTCCAAGGCTTCCAGAGTCCCTGCTAGGCTGGGGTATGTGCCTTTGGTGCTCAGTTCTGCCAGAACCCACCTGCTCTGACCCTGGGCTTCCCTGGGCGTGGGCAGGCAGAGCGGGGTAAGTGGGTGCCAGAGCGGCGCTCCCAGCAGACTCACACAGAGCTCTCCAGCATCCTGACCATCCACAACGTCAGCCAGCATGACCTGGGCCCGTATGTGTGTGAGGCCAACAACGGCATCCAGCGATTCCGAGAGAGCACTGAGGTCATTGTGCATGGTATGGCGTGGGGCTGAGTTGGGTGTCAGTCATCAAGCCTGAGGAACAAGGGTCCATGTGCAGTGTGGGCGGAGGTCAGAGGTCAGGGTGCACCTGAGCAGTGTAGAGTCCAGCCAGAGGGAAGGGAGGATAATGAGTGGACCCCAGAGGGCCGGGCGAGCCCCAGTCTGCAGGCATCTGTCCTCTGGGGGGTGCCAGACCACGGCTGGGAGTCCCTGGGCAGGGCTGGGTCAGTGACTCCAGGCCCCAGCTTTACACTGATGCCTCCCATCTGGCAGAAAAGCCCTTCATCAGCGTCGAGTGGCTCAAGGGTCCTGTCCTGGAGGCCACCGCAGGAGATGAGTTGGTGAAGCTGCCTGTGAAGCTAGCAGCGTATCCCCCGCCGGAGTTCCAATGGTACCAGCCCTGGCCCCTGCCTCTTGCTACCCACCAGGTCCAACAAGGCGGGAAGGGCAGCATCCTCCCCATCAAGGGTCTGTGCCCTGAGACCCCTATGGGGATTCTCCTCTGAAGACACTCTAAGGAACATGCACCTAAGACAATATTTAAGCCAGAGGGAAAGTTATCTCTGGTTGCTTCTAAGCTACGAAAGCTTGCAAACACCAGCCTCCTGTTATCAGTGGGTGTGGTGGGCACAATGTAGGGCTTTATCCAACTGATTCCTGCAACTGTTCAGTGTCCCTGAGGGCCCTGCCAGCTGAAGGATGTCACAGAGCTTGGGCCTGCCCTACAGCAGTGGCTTTGGGTTTCTTAGGCCTCCCTCTGAACAGGTTACCACCACCAGGACCCTCCTATCCATGAGTTCAGAGATGCCACACAGTTTCCACAGACTGTTGTAGGGCCAGGCTCTGGGCTGGGCCTGAGCTGTGTGGCAGAAAGCAAGAGTTTCCAGGAGGCCCACAGACTCCAGAGCCCCAGCTCTGGTCTGTGACCCGAGAAGGCCTCCCCTTCAGGATGTATTAAGGGTCAGTGAGGGGGAGGGTCCCTCAGTGGTGGCTCCGCCCTTGCTATGTGCTCCCAGAGAGCTCCCTAGGAGCTCAGGTTGTCACAGCTTCCCCCCCACACACACACCCTTGGGTCATCTGAGCAATCAGTGCAGTCCAACCCTGGGATGTCACACTCTAGCCTGACCCCCATTGTACACATGGAAACAGAGGTGGGGGAAGGGGAAGGGCATTCCTACCTGAGCACTAAGCCTCCTGGGAGAACTCTGCTTCATCCTTTCCCAGCTGGCCAGAGAAACCCTGCCCTTCCCAGACCAGGGCACCTCCCTCCAGGCAGGATCACCTTTTCTGAAAGCCTGGAGCTGGGCAAGCAGGGGCCCCAGACATTCTCAGCTGGGATGTCACTGTGCTGGCTGTCCCAGGCTGGAAGCAGGCTTCTCCTGGGAGGGCCTCAGGATGCTGTGGGCCTGGGCCTTATATAACCCTACCTCTAAGGCCATAGGCTTTGTGGTCCATTAGCAGTACCTGGTAGAGGACCAGCATTTTGGGGACAGGGTCTTAAAAGGCACTGATGCAGCCTGGAGCCTCCCTTACATATCAGCCTCCTGGAGATACCTGGGGCTCTGTCCCCTGCTCTCCAAGGCCAGCAAGACTGACCCATCCAGGGTCTGGCCCAGACCTGGGGCTCAGGCAGCTGGCTGCCTCTCATCATTCCCACTACATCTAGTTTTTCTCCTCTCACCTGGCCAACACCTGCCTCTAAGAAGTGCTCAGCTGGGCCCATTGTCCATTGAGGCACCTGCCCCCAGGCACAGTAGCCACCACAGCCCCACAAGGGTCTACTCTTCTAGGCTGTCATGTGATGGCTATGAGTAAGTGAATGGATAGAGATCTAGTGGACAGACAGGCTGGCCCTCAGCTCCTGAAGCACCCTTTGTGTCCAGCACAGTGCTGACAACCACAGGCTGTAACTCAGTTCAACCTCATGACCCCTGCAAAAAAGTGCATTTTGTTTCCCCGGTTTTCAGATGATGACATTGGGGGCTTGGGGCCATGAAGGGGGTTGCTGAAGATCACAGACGCAGCAGGAGGCAGACTCAGAATTTTGCACCAGAGCCTGGCAGGCCACATGGCCTCAGGTCTGCCCTGCCCTGTCCTGCTGTGTGACCCTGGATGACTCATGCTCCTCCCCTACGTCCCCCCTCACTGTTGGTCTCTGACCAAGGGTGTGCCTCTCCCGCACCACTCTGGCTGAATACCAGGGGAAGGCACCTGCGTGAGGGAGGACCATTTCCAGGTAGAGTCTGGGTTGCAGAGGCAGCTGCCAGCAGCACTCCCAGGTCAGGCCTGGGGAGGAACCACATCTATTTGCATATACACTGAACACCGATGTGTATTTCTCTAAGTGTAGGGACATAGCAGTAAAGGGGACAGTGTGAGGAGAAGCAGGCAGGGAGAAGCAGGGCAGAGGGCAGGAGCTGGTTCATAGGACAGTAGGCAAAGTTTTGTCTAATGAGTAAGTATTTGAATGTAGGAGAGAGGGAGCCATACAGGTGTCTAGGGGACCGAGCATCCAAGCAAGGAGAAGGACAGCAAATACAAAGGCCCCAGGTGGGAGTGTGGGGGCAGCAAGAAGACCCAGCATCTGAAAAGCTCCAGGGAGGGCAGAGCTGGGGTCAGAGAGTGAGGTAGAGCCCCCATGCGGTAAGGGTCTGGTCTGTGCTACTGGAGGACTGCACTTCCGGTCCTTCCCAGTACATACCATTGAAGTCTGTGAGAGACAGTGCGGCCTGGAGACCATCCCCATAGCCTCCAGGTCACCTGCTCTCCATGCAGAGTCAGCAGCTGCCCCAGCCTGAAGCCCTGCCGCCCTTCCCAGCAGCCTCCTGGTCTGGTCCAGGAGGGGTCTCTCACTCCAGCCTGGCCCGTCAGGACTCTGGCACCAGCCTCTTCCTGCCTCCCCTGACAGTCTACTGCAGTTATCCTGTAGGGGCCTGGCTGTGGCAGGGAAGGGATGCTAGGACAGGGCAGGCGTTGGTCCACGTGAGCCCCTGAACTCCCTTCTCGGGCCAGGTACAAGGACAGAAAGTCAGTGTCCGGGCGCCATAGTCCGCATGCCCTGGTGCTCAAGGAGGTGACGGAGGCCAGTGCCGGCATCTACACCCTCGCCCTGTGGAACTCTGCGGCCGGCCTGCGGCGCAACATCAGCCTGGAGCTGGTGGTGAACGGTACAGGGGTGGGACGGGAGAAGGGACAGTGCAGGGTGGGCTTCCTAGAACAAGACAGGGGACTCTGCTGTCCCTGGGTGGACTCTACAGGAAGGGGCACATCTTGAGTAGAGAATGGTGGGCACGGCAGGGGCCTGCTGACCAGCTGTCTGCTTGTGTCCCCAGTGCCCCCCCACATCCACGAGAAGGAGGCCTCCTCCCCCAGCACCTACTCCCGCCACAGCCGCCAGGCCCTCACCTGCACTGCCTATGGGGTGCCCCCTCCTCTCAGCGTCCAGTGGCACTGGAGGCCATGGACCCCCTGCAAGACCTTCACCCAGCGCAGCCTGTGAGTGTGGCTCCAGCCTGTCCTTCCCTGCTTCCCAGCCCCATCCTCAACCTGGGCTGGGCCCCCCACTCACGGCCCGCACTCCTCCCCAGAGTCCTGCTCTAAACTCGAACCCTACCGCCATTCCCTGACCTTACCTCACCTGAGCAAGGCTCAGAGCCTCCCTAGTATCCATCAGTCTGGGCTGCACATGGGATGGTGCAGCTGTCACCCACCGCCTTGAAATGAAAGCCCCCAAGACACATAACGGCATCATCCAGGAGGACAAAGGGAACTGGGCACCAAGTGGGCAGACGTGAGCTAGTTTTATGAGACTTGTATTGAGCACTGGGGCACACCAATCATGCCCAGTTAACTTTTTCTGAGCAGTGTTCACGATGACCCCTTATAGAGGAAGAAACTGAGGATCAGAGAAGGGCCCTGACTTTCCCAAGGTCACGGCTGTAAGCAGCAGAGCCTGCCCGCCCGACTGAGGAGCCATGCGCCCCTACACGGGAGCTGGGTACCAGGAGGACAGACAGACCAAGGAGTTTGCTGAGAGCAGGGACAAATTGGACAAGCAGGGGATGGGAGAAGAGGGTGCCAAGGTAGCCAGCGGTCTGGAAGGCACTAGGGAGCAGTGAAGGGCACGGAGTGGGGGGGCTCACAGGTCACATTTGCCATTGAGCAAGAGATCCTTGTGGGCAGGGTGGAAGGGCACAGGCTGGGGAAGGATGGAGGCTGGGAACCCAAGGAAGTGACAGAGAAGCTGCACCAGGAAAGGGGCTATAGCAACAGGACCATCAATGGTGGAGGCTCGGTAGGGGTGGCCTGCTTTATCCAAGGCTCATAAGAGATTCTTCTAGACCACGAGGCCCTTCCAAATTTGCTTCCCTCTGATGCTTCTACCTTTTTGCTCTAGGCCAACTGACAGAACCCTAGGGTCCCACTCTGCTCTGCTGGGGGTAGACAAGAGCCTCCCTTGGGACCCCAGACCCATATCCCAACAAGGGACTAAAGGTGCTGGGGTCACACCCAGCCCAGGAAGGGGCCACAGCTCTGGAAGGAGGAGGGGGCTTCTTAGAACAAAAGTGTTGACTCTGCTGCCCCTGGGAGATGTAGGAATGGGATGCAGGAAGGGACACATCTTGAGTAGGGGGTGGTGGGCACAGCAGGATAGAGGGGGCCATGAGGCCACAGGTATGTGCTGCTCCGCAGGCAGCAGGCCTCGGCCTTTGGGGAAGGCTGTGTCTGGCAGCCTTCACAGGATAGGTTGTTACGGGACCATAAGCATAAAGAGTAGAAGATAGTGTTCCAGAAACAAAGCCCCAATCCCCACACGTGTGAGCAGATGACCCTGAGTATGACAAAGTCTCGACCCCCACCCTCTGTGGGGCCTTCCCTGCCCATATCCTGACCTGACCTGGCCCCCTCTTGCTCCCAGCAGCCGGCGGCAGCAGAGAGACCACATGCCACAGTGCCGTGACTGGAGAGAGGTGACCACACAGGATGCGGTGAACCCCATTGAAAGTCTGGACACCTGGACCGAATTTGTAGAGGGGAAGAATAAGGTATGCGTCAGCCATGCCACTGATAGGGGAGGAGAAGGCAGGCAGAGAGGAGCCCTCTCCTGGCCTCCTCCATTTCCCCTAAGCCTGCCGAGCTCTGACAGTTGGTGGTCTTTCTGCAGTGTCTCTGGGCTTCAGCTCCCCTTCCTGCACGTGGATGGGGAGGGGGGGGGACCTCCAGCTGCTTCCTAGACAGAGAAGCTTAGATTCAAGGCAGCCCTTCCAGGCCCTGGGCCCCAGCCACCCACAGGCTCCAGGGCTAGGAGGGTTAGGCCTGGAGTCAGCTAGGTCTCCACCGAAGGCAACTGAGCCTCTGGCCCAGCCTGGGGGCAATGCCTAGAAGAGGCCAGGCAGGGGAAGGGACTGAACAAAGGCACCCACTTCCTACGGTCACTTCCTGTTTTCCTACACACCTCCAGAGCCTCTTCCTGTTCCAGGCCTGGCCAGGAAGTGCCCAGCTTGGAATGGGGGGTGGTGGTGTTTGGATGGTAGGCAGGGCCTATGGCCCTCTCCTCCCCCAGCCTCCAAGCTTCCTATTCCCCAGGCCAGAGTCCTTCAGGCCAGTCCTATTCCAGACCTGGGACCCATTCCCTCCCCTTGCCACCATCCAGGGCCCAGAGAGAGGTGCTGTGAGCAGCCCTGGGGTGAATGTGACACATCGCAAGGGTCCCACACAGTGACCAGCTGCTGGCCTTGCTCCACACCATGAATCCTAGCCCTGGCTTGGACCGCCCCAGTGCTAGACTGGGTCTGTCCCCTCCTCCTCAACATGGCCACAGCCTCAGCCTATCTACACCCAGAGGTCTCTGTACCCCTGCCTAATGCTGCCCTCTGACCTCGGCCACAGCTGATGCTGTTCATAGCTTCGTCCTTGACTTTTCCAGAGAGCCGCTTCTGCTGTGCAAAGGCTTCACCTTCTGCTCCCCACCTGGTCCTGTCTCTGAGCTTGGTCCCCTCCAGCTCCAGGCCTCAGTGATCCCCACTACTCTGCTGGGCACAGCTGCCTCCTTGCAGAAAGGGAGGAAGGTCAGGGTGGGATGAACTTGGGCAGGAAATGCTTGTGTTCTGCTTAGACGGTGAGCAAGCTGGTGATCCAGGATGCCAACGTGTCTGCCATGTACAAGTGCATGGTCTTCAACAAAGTGGGCCAGGACGAGCGGCTCATCTACTTCTACGTGACCAGTGAGTGACTTGCACAGGCCTGGGTGGAGTCAGGAACCAGCGGGCACAGGAGGAAGGAGAGAAGGCCTGGAAGAGGATAAGGAGCCCAAGTTGGGCCCATTGAGTTTCTGATGATGTCAGGCACCCGGGAGAGACATCAGGGGCCCAGTGGGCCCCTGGGTCTGGGTGGGAGGGATAGATTTGGAGGTCATCAGCATATGAACTGGGGTGCCGGTCCACTGGGATGGAGTGGCACCCTTTGCCCCCAACCCTGGAGGCACCTCCCCACTGGTGCTCCTCCCACCCCCTTCCCACACCGCAGCTGGCTCACATGTACATGTTTCCTGGGGGGAAAAGGTCTGTAGTTTCCTCAGATTTTCAGATGTTTTAGTGCCCCAGTTATGCTCAGAAGCCTATTAAAGGACAGTCACTGTGCCCAGGCATGTAGATAAGGGCACCTCGAAGAGAGATGGGGCCAGAGAGGACACCCTGTGGGAGGGAGGGGGGAGAGGAGCCCACAGGAGCCTGACAAGGAGTGTGACCAAGGGACAAAAGGAAATCAGGAGCGAGGCATCGCCACAAGCTAATGAAACAATGAGATTGTTTCAAGGAGGGGATAGTGGTGGAGTGTGATCAGCAGCGAGGGAGGATGGGACAGGACGGCACCAAGTGTGCAGACAAGGACCCCACTGATGGTCCGGGCTCCCAGGAGCAGTAGGGACAGCAGTGGGGCTGGGGTTTATGCAATAGAGAGCTAGAAGGATGACAGGCAGGAAATGGTGGGGCTGACTTCAGGGAGCCAGTCCCACTGGTCAGTGTTGGGGAGAAGGGGCATGAAGGGGGCTCTCCCTGGTGGTGCACCCGGCCCAAATACACGTGATGCACCATCTTGGTCGAGAGCTGAGTCCAAAGAGAGCTGGGAAAGGGAGAGCGAGCACCGGGACAGGCAGGTAGGTATGCCAACTCTGGGTGCAGTGTCACAGAGGTTCCTCCTCCCTCCCCAGACATCCCTGACGGCTTCAGCATAGTATCCGAGCCATCGGAAGAACCCCTAGAGGGCCAAGACGTGCGCCTGAGCTGCCGGGCGGACAACTACACCTACGAGCATCTGCGTTGGTACCGCCTCAACCTGTCCACGCTGCACGATGCGCACGGGAACCCACTGCTGCTCGACTGCAAGAACGTGCACCTCTTCGCTACGCCGCTGGCAGCCAGCCTGGAGGAGGCGGAGCCAGGGGCGCGCCATGCCACACTCAGCCTGACCATCCCCCGCGTGGCTCCAGAGCACGAAGGCGACTACGTATGCGAGGTGCAGGACCGTCGCAGCCACGACAAGCACTGCCACAAGAAGTACCTGTCAGTGCAGGGTGAGGCGGGCAGGGCTGCAGGAGGGGGCTGGCGGTGTTTCCCCAAGAGCCTTTCTCCCCTCCCAGAACGCGCCTGAGCCGCCACTGAGGTTCCTCCTCCCCACCCCACCCCCCTGCTGTGGAGGTCCACAGCCCTCCCACTCTGCGCTCAAACCCGATCCTTCCTTGAGCTTCGCACAATCCGTCCCCACTCTCTGCTCCCAGCCCTGCGAGACCCTTTCCCGGAATGCCCTGAGGCTTTCTGCAGCGCCACTTAGCTCGCTCTCGACCCCCACCCTCAGCCCTGGAAGCCCCGCGGCTCACACAGAACTTGACCGATCTCCTGGTGAATGTGAGCGACTCTCTGGAGATGCGGTGCCCCGTGGCAGGGGCGCACGTGCCCAGCATCTTGTGGTACAAAGACGAGAGGCTACTGGAGGAAGAGTCCGGTAAGCGGTGGATCCAGGCGAAGGGCGGGGTGCAGAGAGAGGCTATCCAGGTCAAGGGCCCAGACCCAAAATGAACTCGAACCTCCACCCCACCCCATACAGGAATCTACCTGGCAGACTCCAACCAGAAACTGAGCATACAGCGCGTGCGTGAGGAAGACGCGGGACGCTATCTGTGCAGCGTGTGCAACGCCAAGGGCTGCGTCAATTCCTCCGCCAGCGTGGCCGTGGAAGGTCCAACCTCCCCATTGCACCCTCCCGCCCACCTGCCACCCGCACTTGACGCCTTCTCATAGTCACCTCCCTCAAGTTGTGCCCACCAGTCAGGGCGCTTCTCGCAGGGTGCATCCCCCTCCCAAAACACACACACAGAGTAGCCCCTTTCTGCCCACTCAGGCTCCGAAGATAAAGGCAGCATGGAGATCGTGATCCTTGTCGGCACCGGGGTCATCGCTGTCTTCTTCTGGGTCCTCCTCCTCCTCATCTTCTGTAACATGAGGAGGGTGAGCGTTTCTCCCCCAACTGAGCCTCTCCACCGCTCCTTGTGGGGTCTCTCTACACCATGCACCGCGTGTAAGATAAGAAATAAAATCCTCATCCGTCCTGGCTCACCCGGAAGCCTCACCTCCTAGGAAGCCTCTCAGACCCCTCCATGCTGGGCTCTTACACCACCAGAGGTTGTCAGTCTGTCCCCTCCTTGCCTGAGAGTCCCAAAGGAGATCCCATCTGTCCTGGGGAAAGTTTTACCCAAGACCGTGGTGTGGCCAAATCAGTGAGTCGTCCCCACCCCCACCCCAGCCAGCCCATGCAGACATCAAGACAGGCTACCTGTCCATCATCATGGACCCTGGGGAGGTGCCTCTGGAGGAGCAGTGTGAATACCTGTCCTATGATGCCAGCCAATGGGAGTTCCCCCGGGAGCGGCTGCACCTCGGTGAGGCGATCGCCCAGCCTGCCCCACCCACGCTATCCTGCCTGCACAGATGGGCTTCAGCCTCTGAAGTGCTGAAATCCCTCCATTCTCAGGCCAGAAAGTCATGCCTGGCCCCCACCTGGCCCAACCTGCCCATCTGGGCGTGCATCCCAAGAACTTTGGCCAGGGCTCTCAGTTCTCAGGCCCCCCGGGGTCACTTCCTGCAGCTCTGAGCTGGGTGGGCCCATCGCACCTGCTGGGAGAGGATGCAGGGCCTTCCTGTCAGCTTCTCCTCTCCCTCTCTTCCCGCTCCTGGTCTCAGTGCTCTTCCTGTTTGGCAGAGAGGCGCCCTCTCCTCCCCCTCCTGGGCCTTCCTTCCTTCCTGGCCCCTCACAAGGGTTGCCCCTGCTGCCCATCCCTCTTCACCCTCGCCCTCATACAGCTCACCTGGAGCCGGCTCCCTGCCCCCACAGGGAGAGTTCTCGGCCATGGGGCCTTCGGGAAGGTGGTGGAAGCCTCAGCTTTTGGAATCAACAAGGGCAGCAGCTGTGACACTGTGGCAGTGAAAATGCTGAAAGGTGTGGAGTCTGCGGGTCAGGAGGTGGTGGGAACGGTGAGGGGCAGCAGCTCTGGGTGGGCTGGCAGAGCTGTGGTGCAGAAGGGGAAACTGAGGTTCAGAGCCAGAGCCTGACCCAGGGTTCTTCATGGAGGCCTGAGGCTTGGATCCGAGTCATGCTTCCCAATCCCACCCGAAACTCCAGCCTCAAAGAGGCGAGCAGGACGAGCTGGGGACTCTACGCCCTCACGCGCGAGAGCTCTAGCTGCACTTTAGCTAAGCCGGTGGTGGGGAAGAGGGACGCGCACGGACTAGGGGCCGGGGCCGGGGAGGGAGGCGGCAGGCCGGACACCCCACGAAGCCCCCATATCCCCTCCAGAGGGCGCCACAGCTAGCGAGCACCGAGCCTTGATGTCGGAGCTCAAGATCCTAATCCACATTGGCAACCACCTCAACGTGGTCAACCTCCTGGGGGCGTGCACCAAGCCCAATGGTGAGGAGCTCGTGCCCCACCCCTCCCCTTCCCCTGAGAGGAGGGGCCTGCTGGTCTTGGTATGGGCGGGGCCGGTCCGGGGCGGGGCAGGAGGACTGAGGAGTGAGGCATTGCTGTGGTGCCCGCCCTCCACCTTGCCGTTGGTCTCCGAGCGCCGCGCTCTCGTCCTGCTCTAGGCCCCCTCATGGTTATCGTGGAGTTCTGCAAGTACGGCAATCTCTCCAACTTCTTGCGTGCCAAGCGGGAGGCCTTCAATCCCTATGCTGTAAGTGGGCGCCCTACCAGTGGCCCGAGCTCTGCCGGGGACCCGAAGGATGCCAAGGTGGGCTAGAGGGTGGGGGAGCGCCACTGCCGCGGGTGGCGGAGCCCCCCCGAGACCCACTTTGTTCATACCTAGGAGAAGTCCCCTGAGCAGCGAAGGCGCTTCCGCGCCATGGTGGAAGGCGCCAAGGCTGACCAGAGGCCAGGAAGCAGCGACAGGGCCCTCCTCTCCAGGCTCCTGATGGGCAAGGGCGGGGCAGGACGGGCCCCTCCGGTCCAAGAACGTAAGAGCCTGGCTTCCCCTTGCCCAGAGAAGTCTGACTGGCATGATGATACCCATGATCAGGGGACTGTGAGATAAGCTGGCCTCACTTGGGCCCTCCTGAAGGGGCTTACATGGGAGAGTGTGTAATGGGCTTTTCCTTTGGAAGGGAAGACACCACAGGGGCAGTTTCCAGAGACTTGACATTTGATTCGTTCATCATTGGGTGTACAGACATTTGCCTTCCAGACAAGGGTGGGAACAAACAGGAAGAAGTAGCAGGTGCAAAGGCCTGTGATGCAACAACATTCACCGCTCTGGGAGTAGATAGTGGGTGTCACAGAGAGAGTGGATGCTGAGGGGCAGGAGAAGGGGCCCACACGCCAGTGAGCTAGTGCCAGGGGCTTCAGGGGCCCAACCAGGAGGGATACAGCCAGGGTTGGTGAACAAATGCTCCCTTTGGGGAGGGGTGGAAGATAGGAGTTGTGGAAGGGGCCCCTCATGAGCCCACCTCACTCCATTGTGCAGCCCGGGACCTGTGGCTGAGCCCGCTGACCATGGAAGACCTTGTCTGCTACAGCTTCCAGGTGGCCCGAGGGATGGAGTTCCTCGCTTCACGCAAGGTGACTGTCCCAGCAGGCCCCTCAGAAGGGAGAAAGGTGCAGACCTACCAGCACACCAAGACACACACTTGTCAGGGGATGTTTCTCCCACTTTGCAGTGGAGGAAACTGACACCAGAGTGTGAGAGTGATTTCCCAAGATCTCTAGCTATCAGCAGCGGAACTGGATGTGAATCTGTCCCACTCCACAGCCTCTTCTGCTGCCCCCAAAGTTCCATGAGCCCCTGGAGAGTCTCAGGGGAGCAAGAAATATATCCCCAAGGGGTACCTGAATGGTTCAGCTGGTTAAGCATCTGACTTCAGCTCAGGTCATGATCTCATGGTTTGTGGGTTCGAGCCCCACATCAGGCTCTGCACTGGCAAGGAGGCTGCTTGGGATTCTTGCTCTCTCCTCTCTCTCTGCCCCGTCCCTGTCTCTCTCTCCCTTCTCTCTCTCTCAAGATAAATAAATAAAATTTGAAAGATTAAAAAAAAAGAAAGAGCAGGACTCGGGCATGGGTGGGCCCCAGGGACCTGTGCTGACCACCCCCCTCACACCTCCTCGTGCCCCTAGTGTATTCACAGAGACCTGGCTGCTCGGAACATCTTGCTGTCAGAAAGTGATGTGGTGAAGATCTGTGACTTCGGCCTGGCCCGCGACATCTACAAAGACCCTGACTACGTGCGCAAGGGCAGCGTGAGTGCAGGCCACAGAGGGAGGGCAGGCAATGGGGGCATGGAGCTCCTATCCAGGAGCCAGGTGGGGGACTCACAGCCATCTACATGGCAGGCCTGAGAGCCTATAGGGACCTTAGAGGCCCCACCAGGGCACATGGGGCAGGGGAATAGAAACAGGAGCTGAAGAGCAGGGACCGTGGTGTTCCAACTAGAGCTTGTGTTTGGCCCCATGTCCTTGTCCAGTAGGTGGACACTGACTGACTCCACATGCTTGCCCTGCAGAGGTGGACCCTGAATGGTGCAGGGTGGTCACAGAAAAGTTTGTGTGTGCTGGGTGCAGTGTGTGTCTCATTGGTGGCACTCAGAGGCAGCCAGGCAGGCACTAATTTAGGGGTTTGTCCCCCGGAGGAGAAAGGAAGATGCTTGGAGAGGGAGCAGTGAGCGAGATGGGTCTAGGCTGTGATGGGCCACCCTGATAGCATAGCCACCATGCAGAAAGCTTTTGCCCTTCATTCTCACTCACGGGTGAGTAGAGGGGGCTGGAGGGGAGAGTCCAGTGTGCCTTCCAGAAGCCCCCTCTGCAGGCCGTGAGGAAAGGGGAGCAGAGGTGCTGAGGTGAAGGCAGAGGTCAGTCAGAAGGAGCTGTGGCCCTCAGGGCTCCCAGGTAGAGGCCACAAGAGGTTAGAGAGACAGATGATGGGGAAGGCACATCAGGAGCTACAAGAGGAGTGGTCAGGGGTGATGCCAGGCATCCAGTGGCTACCCAGTGAGCAGATGAGGAGATGAGGTGGGGATGGTGAGGGGGTGCAGGGTCCCGGTTCCGCTAGAGGCTGCGTCTGGGGTCCAGAGGAGGAGGGGTTCCAAGTGCCCCCCTAAGAGTGCTCAGGGGCAGGAAGGGGCCCAGACAGACCTGGGAGAACAGCAGCAGGGCAGAAGACTTCAAGGAAGACACTAGGCACCTATAGGGTGTGAGAGTCTTCTGAACACAGAAGGGGTGGGAAGGGCCAAAGGCCTTCCTTGGGGTGTGGCTCCAGAGTTCTGGGGAGACTGGGGGTGAGAGAGGGGCTGCCCAAGTGTTTGGCTTTCTCCCTCTCTTCCCTCCCTCCATGGGGACAAGCTTCCTCCTGCCTCCCCCAGGCCCGGCTGCCTCTGAAGTGGATGGCCCCTGAGAGCATCTTTGACAAAGTGTACACCACGCAGAGTGACGTGTGGTCCTTTGGGGTGCTGCTCTGGGAGATCTTCTCCCTGGGTAAGTGCACGGCAGGGTGTGGGGGAGGGGAGAGGCAGGATGGTAGGCTCCAGGTCACACCACCCTAGCCCTGTGAAGCAGGGGGCTGGGCGGCTCAGACGTGTGCACCTGGAGCAAGCAGTCACTCTATGGCGAGTGGCTTAAGAGCCCTCCACCTCTCCCCTCTGCCTCCAGCGTGGGCCACCCTGGCACCAGCTCTCGCGGGTGGAGGGTGGTGTGCTCTGGTCTGTGCGAGCACAGAGCCTGTGTTTACTAGGCAGTCCCTGGGGTTACCGCAGGTCCCAGAGGAGAGGCCTCACAGGTCCCCCCAGATCGTCCCCTCCCTGGATGAGTCCCTTCCTCACCTGTCACTGGGGATGCCACTCCTGCCTTCAAGGGCTGGGGTGTGTCCTGGAGGAGACTGGGTGCTGACTCAAGGATTGTACCTACTTAGGAGAGTTCCACGTGGGTCCCTGGGTGGGCCCCCTGGGACCAAGATGAACCCCCCCACACACACACACTAGGGTGGAGCTGGGCAGTAAACAAATGGAGAAGTAAAAGAACTAAAGAGCAACTACCATGAATACTATTACTAAAAATCCAAGGCCCTGGAGAGCACAGGAGGACAGACAGGGGCTGTGTGTGAGCTGGAGAGGAGGGCCTGGCTGATGAAGGGGCTGGAGGAGGGCAGGCAGGCCTGGGAAGACAGCAGTCCAGGACTAGGGGACAACCAGGCCCATCATCCCAGAGTGTCGGAGGTGGGCAGGGGATGAGGAAGGGGCGTCAGGAAATGCAGCAAGAGGTAGGAGAGGTGGTCCATGCCCTGCACGAGCTGACCAGGGTGAGGACCTGGAATTTAAGTCTCATGGAAGCTTTGAGCTCATCAAAGCTCATCAAAGCTCATCAAAGCTCATCAGAGCTTTGAGCGAGGGAAAGAGCAGTCTGGGTTTTGTCTTAAAAGAATCACTCCTGGGGTGCCTGCATGTCTCAGTCAGTAAAGCATCTGACTTTGGCTCAGATCATGATCTCACGATCCTTGAGTTCAAGCCTCTGCTACCAGCTCAGAGCCTGCTTCAGATCTTCTGTTGTCCTCTCTCTGCCCCTCCCCCGCTCACATGCAGGCACACATGTGCGTGCATGCTCTCTCTCTCCCTCTCTCTCTCAAATATAAATGAAAAAAAAAGTTTAAAGGATTGCCCTACTGGGGCTCCTGGGTGGCTCAGTGGGTTGAGCGTCCAACTTCAGCTAAGGTCATGATCTCACAGTTCATGAGTTCAAGCCCCATGTAGGGCTCTGTGTTGACAACTTGGAGCCTGGAGCCTGCTTTGGATTCTGTGTCTCCCTCTCCTTTGCCCCTCCCCCACTTGCACTCGGTCTCTCGCGCTCTCTCTCTCTCTCTCAAAAATAAATAAACATTAAAAAAATAAAAAAATAAAAAGGATCGCCCTGCTGTTGTGTGGCTTGCCCTCAGGGGCAGAGGGAGACCAAGAGGCTCTTTAGGGCCATCTTTTCTGTGGTCAGGAGAGGCGAGGTACTGCAGGCAAAGCCACAGGATTTAGGAAGGGATTGCATTGGATGCCTGGGGAGGGTGTCTCTGAAGAGGGGTCACTGTGCCAAACCTGGCTTAATTGGCTCAGTGTGGCTTCCTGACCCTGGGGATCCCCGCAACCGTGTTTTCATCCATCATTCTTTTTTAACCTAATGAAGAACTATAATAGGAGGACAGGAGTGCTGGCCAGCCCCCACCCCCACCCCAGGCCTGGAAGCAGCAGGATGAGCCCTCTGCCATAAAGGGCCAGGACAAAGCCAATCTGAGGGGGCTGGACTGAGCACCGGCTGCCTGCTCCCCACCCACCCCCTGCCTCACCCTGTTCCTGCCATCAGGGGCCTCCCCCTACCCTGGGGTGCAGATCAATGAGGAGTTCTGTCAGCGGCTAAAAGAGGGCACGCGGATGAGAGCCCCAGAGCTGGCCACTCCTGCCATGTGAGTTTCCCCACTGACTCTGCAGGTGTTGGGGGGTTGGTGGGGTTGGGGGTGTTGCATGCAAAAGGAGCAGAACTGGGGAGGTGGCGCAGGCCTGAGGCTGGGGTAGAGGCCTGCAGATGGAGTTCATTGCTCTACCCCTGATCCACCCACTGGCCCCTGGGCAGCTCTCCCCCACCCGCCCCAGGCAGAAAAGACAGGGTAGGCAGTGAGGGTGTGAGGGGCCAAGGTTAGGGGAGCTGGGAAGTCTGCTGGTGGATGGTGCGGGTGCACTCAGACCACAGGCCAGCAGCCAGCTTTACCCACAGACGCGGCATCATGCTGAGCTGCTGGTCAGGAGACCCCAAAGAGAGGCCTGCGTTCTCAGAGCTGGTGGAGATCCTGGGGGACCTGCTCCAGGGCAGGGGCCAACAGGTAAGTCTTCTCTGTCCACCCTGTCCTGCTGTAGCAACCTCTGACCCCCAACCCCAGGACCATCAGGCAGATGGTCAGAGCCCATCTTTGGCCATGCGGAGCCCTCGACTGGCCTTCAGGGGGTATGCAAGCCCTGCCCCCTGCACCCACATTTCATTTCTGTCTCCCTCCCACAATGTGCCTGGGGGTGCAGAAAGCAAAGCCAGCTCAAGCCCACCCTAGTGCTCTGGGGTCCAGAGGCGTGAGCAAGGGCTGTGCCCACAGTACCAACTGTGCCCCAAAGGAGGGGACCCTGGGTTGAGATTGCCCGTGCTGTGTCTTCCTCCTTATAAGTGGGGCACCTGGGAAGACTGTTGGAAGAATTCGCTAGGCAGGCTCACTTAAACCTCAGAGCACCTTGCTGCACAGAACTTCACCGGTCAGGAGCCCCAGCAGTCCTGAGCGCGAGGGTGGGGGCTGAGGAGACACAGTGATGTCTGACCCTGGTGGGCTCTGCCATTCCCACCAGGAGGAGGAGGACTGCACGGCTCCCTACAGCTCTCAGAGCTTGGAGGAAGGCAGTTTCTTGCAGGCGTCCACCACGGCCCTGCACATCGCCGAGGCCGACACCGAGGACAGCCCGCCAAGCCTGCACCGGCACAGCCTGGCAGCCAGGTCAGCCACACTGCCTCAGGTCCAGGGATCCCCTGGTCAGGGAGAAAGCAGTTCCGACATGGTATATTTTATTCTCGTTAGTCATCAAGAAAAAGCAAACTACAAGGACTTGAGAGACCAACTCAGAGAGCACAGTGATTTTATTTTTATAATTTTTTTTAATGTTTGCTTGTTTATTTTGAGAGAGAAAGAGCGAAAAGAGGAGGGGCAGAGGAGAGAGGGAGACAGAATCCCAAGCAGGCTCTGCACCGTCAGCCTGGAACCCAATGCAGGGCTTGATCCCACGACCTGTGAGATCATGACCTGAGCCAAAATCAAGAGTTGGATGCTTAACCAACTGAGCCACCCAGGCGCCCCAAGAGCACAGTGATTTTAAAAGACAGTACTGGGGTCTGTGGCTCCCTGGAGGGCCTGGTTAGCTTTGGGGCCCCTCCAAGGCCATATAGACCGCCACTTTGCTTTTCTCTGCACCCCTTCAGTCCTTCTCTCTACCCTCCAGCCTCCTCTGCTTCTGGCACTCATAGCCCCTAAAGGCACTTCCCCTTAGTCTGAAATTTGGGGTCCTGGGAGCAGAGTAGGCCTATCACTAATCTGTATCCAGGATTCAGATGGTAAGTTCCCAGAGTTCTGGATCAGATGTCTCTTGCCAATGGCTGTTTATACTCCAGGAAGGCTTTTTATGTTTCTCTGAAACCCACCACCCCCTGTGCCCCAGCATAGAGCAGGGTCAGGCCTGGGAGACAGGAACAGCCAGCTGGTGCCCACGAGGCTCCTTCCACCAGTCATCCTCACGCACACACGGACATGCACATGGGCACACATGTGTACACACACCCACACACACAGGCCAGGTGGCAGCTTGCTGCACCAGACTGCTTGCCTTGCACAGAGAGGCCCGTTCTGGGGTGAAGGCCTCTCTACATCTCTCGCCAGCTCCATGCCAACCACCCGCCTCTGCCCCCCGGGGCTGGGTGCTCTGCACTCACATCCTATGCCCTTCCCAGCAGTGGCCTCAGGAGGTTTTCTCCTCCTGCACACACAGGAGAGGAGACACCGCTCAGCATGTGGAGGGGGGCCGCGTGGTAGATGGCTGCAGGGGGCACCCGAGGGAGATCCAGCCCAGCACCGCACCCAGGGCCCATACTCTCATCCCAGGACTGGGTCCTCCTGGGGAGACATGGGGCAGATGGAGAGGTGGAGAGAGCTTTCTGGGGCACATTTCTTCAGCACTCCCTGCTTTCTCCCCACAGATACTACAACTGTGTGTCCTTTCCTGGGTGCCTGGCCAGAGGGACTCAGACCCAGGGCTCCTCCAGGATGAAAACATTCGAAGAATTTCCCATGACCCCAACAACCTACAAGGCCTCTGTGGTAAGTGGGGCCAGTGGGCCCGGGCACCCCAGATCAGGGTGGCTGGTCTCTGTCTGCTGGGAGAAGGTTCTGGGAACTCCTGAGGCTGGCAGGGAAAGTCGCTGAGGAAAGGGTGCCTACTGTCCCTTGAAATGTCAAGTCCTCTATTGCACCTTAGGCATGTTGGGGTCTGTGTGCCTCTGCGATGCCACCATCCCTCAGCCGCTCCCCACTGTGCCCTCATCACTCACACAGGGTCTCCTTCCGCACAGCATAGAAACCCAGTGGAAAGACAGCTTCTCCTCTCAGATGGTTATTATTGGATTAGCCTGAGTCAGGGCTTCCCTTTGGTGGCCCGCCAGCCATGTGGCCAGAGAGAAGGGGATGGTGTCCCCAGAGAAGGAGGCCTGGGAACAGGGCACAGGACATAGCTGTGTCCTTGGATTCAGTCAAGCAGAGTGGACCCACCATGCCACTAAGCCGGAGCCCACGTGTCCACTTTGTAAAAGCACAAACTCACCCTCTTAGCCTATTTCCAAGACACATAGCCAGGAACCTTCCCATTCCAGCCTCGCTCCGGATGGGCCTGGTCAGTGAGTGCTCATGTCGCCTGGGGCCAGGTGAAGATGTTGGAGGGGCCCCAGCTCTGACTAGAGTGCTATTCCCCTCCATGCAATTCAAAACGAAAGTCACGCCCCATCTAAGAGTGACAGAACCCCGCCAAATCTGGGATGTGTCTCCGTGAAGACCATTTTTATCCACTACGAGCTGCCAGATTCTTTCAATGTTCTCCCGGTTTCTCCTTGTGTTCCTGCTCTCCCTACACCCTGAGCGCTTGCATGGCCACTCTGTAGGACCCCCCAGCATGCAGTATCCCAGCTTTGCCAACTCCTGAGTGCCGGCCAAGCACAGCCCCTCTGGGCCTCAGTTTCTCCCTCCATGGCAGGGACATGTGACCCTCCCCCGCATGCTCCAGTGAGGGGCGGACACCTGTTTTCTGCTCACTTTTCACAGGACAGGTGTTAGGTCTGCAGCAGTGCAGGTCTGTGCCATGCTGTTCTGGCCAGGGGGCAGCTGCCTGCAGATGGGCTTCAGGGGGGCCTACAGCCTCGGCTTGTTCTCTGCACACAGGATAACCAAACGGACAGTGGGATGGTGCTAGCCTCCGAGGAGTTTGAGCAGCTGGAGAGCAGGTACAGACAAGAAAGCGGGCTCAGGTAGGGCTTCTGGAACCTCTTCCCCTGCAAAGGGCCAGGAAGGGAAGCTGGGCCTGGGTATGCCCATCACTGTCTTACCTGAAACCTTTCATGGTTGCCTATTGCCTTTTTGTGTGTTCAAAGCAAACTACTCTGGAACTCAAGGCCTTTGGCCACCAGTCCTCCCAAAATAGCCCCCACCCCCATCACCATCCTGGCTCAACCAACTATTAGATATTTTCCCAGCAGCCTGCAAAGGGTGTGTTTGCAGCACTGTGAATGCTAGTGGTTGTGGGATCACACACCCAGCCATGACTACTTGCATCTATACCATGCATCTTGGCCTCTTTTTTTGTTTTTCTTGATTCCATCAGGTGATCTCTATTGGTAACCTAGTTTCGGAAAATTAATGCTAATTGCATTGTTGTAAATAGTTTTTGGCTAATGTCCCTTTACCAAACAGTATTTTCTATCTCAAAAAGTCAGCATACCTGGTGCTGGTCCCCTACACCTTCCTTCCATATGACGAATGCTCTTGCTGAATCGAGTATGAGCCACCATGCCCACTGTACATACGCACCCGTAGCCAGGGGACTCCACCACCATCCCAGGACCCCAGTATTTAACCTCAGTGGCAGCAGGAGACAGACAGATCATGTGACTTGGAGCTGGCTGCTGTCCTATTTTGATAAGAATACCGTTACAGAGAAATCCTTGTGTGCCTGCACAGAAAGTGACCCAGATAGATGACCTCCCTTTGTCCAAGGTGATAGCACCCTACCCACCCCCCAAAAAAAACCTTGAATGTTTAATCTTTTAAGAGTATAGATGAAATAGTTACATGTCTACCTATTCGTTCTCCTAGTTGACTTGTGCATTACTGGGTTTATTTAAGTTCATTTATTTATTTTGAGAGAGACAGAGGCAGCGCAACTAGGGGAGGGACAGAGAGAGAGGGGGAGAGAGAGAGAATCCCAAGCAGGCTCCACGATGCCAGCCCAGAGCCTGACTCAGGGATCCAATTCATGAAATCGAGAGATTATGACCTGAACTGAAACCAAGAGTCAGATGCTTAACCAACTGAGCCACCCAGGTGCCCTGTACATAGCTGTTTAAATGACAGGACTTGGGGGTGCCTACCTGGCTCAGTTGGTGGAGCATGCAACTCTTTTTTTTTTTAATTTGCATCCAAGTTAGTGAGCATACAGTGCAACAGTGATTTCAGGAGTAGATTCCTTAATGCCCCTTACTCATTCAGCCCATCCCCCCTCCCACAACCCCTCCAGTAACCCTCTGGTTGTTCTCCATATTTAAAAGTCTCTTATGTTTTGTCCCCTCCTTGTTTTTATATTATTTTTGCTTCCCTTCCCCTGTGTTCATCAGTTTCGTATCTTAAAGTCCTCATATGAGTGAGGTCATATGATATTTGTCTTTCTCTGACTAATTTCACTTAGCATAATACCCTCCAGTTCCATCCATGTAGTTGCAAATGGCAAGATTTCATTCTTTTTGCTTGCCAACTAATATTCCATTGTATATGTATACCACATCTTCTTTATCCATTCATCCATCGATGAACATTTGGGCTCTTTCCATACTTCGGCTATTGTTGATAGTGCTGCTAGAAACGTTGGGGTGCATGTGCCCCTTCGAAACAGCATACCCTTTGGATAAATACCTAGTAGTGCTATGGCTGGGTCATAGGGTAGTTCTATTTTTAGTTTTTTGAGGAACCTCCATACTGTTTTCCACAGTGGCTGCACCAGTTTGCATTCTCACCAGCAGTGCAAAAGAGATCCTATCTCTCCACATCCTCGTCAACATCTGTTGTTGCCTAAGTTGTTAATGTTAGCCATTCTGACAAGTGTAAGGTGGTATCTCATTGTGGTTTTGATTTGTATTTCCCTGATGATGAGTGATGTGGAGCCTTTTTTCATGTGTCTTCTTTGGAGAAGTGTCTGTTAATGTCTTTTGCCCATCTCTTCACTGGATTATTTGTTTTTTGGGTGTTGAGTTTGATAAGTTCTTTATAGATTTTGGATACTAACCCTTTACCTGATATGTCGTTGCAAATATCTTCTCCCATTCTGTTGGTTGCTTTTTCATTTTGCTGATTGTTTCCTTCGCTGTGCAGAAGCTTTTTATTTTAATGAGGTCCCAATAGTTCATTTTTTGGAGCGTGCAACTCTTGATCTTGGGGTCGCAAGTTCAAACCCCACATTGAAATGAACGAATGAACAAATGAATGAATGGATGAATAGATGACAGGAACTACAATACTGTAAGACATTGCCCTTTTCCACTTTCTTCAGACCACTCACTAATACCTTTGATGTCTGTGTCTGTCTCAGGAGTCCCTTTTTAGGTCATCTGACACAATTTTCCAGAACAAACCATGGATTCTGTCTCTGCTGTTTTTTAATCACTAAATGAGGTTGTCACTGAATATTTTACACTAAACCACAAGTACTTATTTGTGTCACGTTAGGGTAGTTGATGCTATTGTTCACCTTTCTGGTAGGTGTATTTATGACATCTACAACTCAACCAACTATTAGATATTTTCCCAGCAGCCTGCAAAGGGTGTGTTTGCAGCACTGTGAATGCTAGTGGTTGTGGGATCACACACCCAGCCATGACTACTTGCATCTATACCATGCATCTTGGCCTCTTTTTTTGTTTTTCTTGATTCCATCAGGTGATCTCTATTGGTAACCTAGTTTCGGAAAATTAATGCTAATTGCATTGTTGTAAATAGTTTTTGGCTAATGTCCCTTTACCAAACAGTATTTTCTATCTCAAAAAAAGATAATTCAGTAAGAGGGTGAGTCATAGGGTGATTGTTAAATTCTAATCTCCACATATCTTCGTAAAAACAACACCCAAAATAAGGCCACTCAGAGCCCATACCTGTGATGTAACCAAGAGAAACAGACTCAAGTTTACCTGTGAGTAGGGAACTCAGCACTAAGGCCAGCAGAGCCAAACCTGAGTCTTGGTGGAGGGAGAGTAAATAGGGACTGTCCCGTGAGAGAGGAGTGTGATAAGGTCCTCCAGACAAACAAACTGGGGAGATAATGGAGGAGCCAGAGGTCTGGTGGAGGAGAGCAGGGCTCCAGGGCAAGTCTGAAGCACCAGGAGCAGCCGTCTTGGGAAGGAGCTGCTTGTGAAAGGGAGTGTTTCGTAGTGAAGGAGGAAGAAAGTTGCAGAAGATAAGAGTCCTCCAGAAGCAAGAATCCAGAAGACAGATACACACCCAAGGAAACCATTTATTACAGAACTGCACCTCACAATAGAAGTGACAGCACTATTCTTCTCACAGGGTTCTCTGGGAAGCACAGCATGACCAGCCACTGAGAGGTACAGCAGGTCACCTGGTGGGTGCATTCACTTGGTACATGGAACATTCTCCAAACAGGTGCAAAGATAGAATGCACCTTGAAGGGCTCTGTGCAGGGAGAAGGAGGGAGCTTATCTGTCTGGTCCTTTCCTGTCTCCTGTGAACCACCAATCACACTTACCACATAGGGTCCTCACTTCCAGGTCACTCACCTGGCCCTTAGAGGGCCCACTTAGGATGACAGATCCACCCCCTGAAGTGTGGCATTTCATCCAAGTGTGTAGGCAAGAGGAAGATATGGAAGCCCTGGGCTTGTGGTAGGTCAGCATGGCTGTGTGGCAGCAACCACAAGGGGGCCCAGGACTCCCAGCAAAGTGACTGGTTGGTTCCGGGTGACAATACAATGCAGGACAAGAATGGAGCCTTTGCAGAGGATGCAGTTGAAGGAATTCAATGTGACACCACAGACACAGGTCTAGTGCAGCACTCCTAAATTAAGCAACATCAGAAGCCACCCATATCCCAAGCCCCTTCCATAGGATAACCAGATACTTCTAGCTGAGGAAATCCCAGCATGAATAATCATGAACAGAAAAAAATAATCACTATCCGTACAGAATTATTACAAGAATAAAACAATTAGAATGTAGATGTAAATACTCAAAACAAAACAAAAAAAAAAAGAAGCAAGGAAAAGCTGATACATACTCCAGTGTATTCAATACATAATTAAACAAAGGAGCCACACCAGGAAGCAGAAACTCACTCAGATGGAAATGGGTAGTGTGACAGTATTAAATGGTGGTTGACTACATTTCAGGAAAGAAATTGAAATAAAAGAGAAATCCCCTCAAAAATGAAGACTGGAGAGGGGGTGCCCAAGGATCAGTAGATATGATCAATTCTTCCTTGCAGAGAAAGACACCGAAGATGGACATGAAAAGACAAAAGAAAATAAAACCAAAACAAAGAGGTAAAAAAGATGAGAAAGAAAGTTGGTGGTGTAGTAGTTGAGTAGAAAAGATCCAATCTATGTAAAATTGGAGTCTCCGAGGAAGCCTATGCTGACAGTAAAACAGACCTAGTATTTTAAACTTGGAATTCAAAGGGCGTCTGCGTGGCTCAGTCGGTTAAGCGTCCAACTTCGGCTCAGGTCATGATCTCGCGGTCCGTGAGTTCGAGCCCCGCGTCGGGCTTTGTGCTGACAGCTCAGAGCCTGGAACCTGTTTCAGATTCTGTGTCTCCCTCTCTCTCTGACCCTCCCCCGTTCATGCTCTGTGTCTCTCTGTCTCAAAAATAAATAAACATTAAAAAAAATTTAACAAAATAAACTTGGAATTCAAGATAACCCTCTTAGAAAAGAATAACTAAATCTACATCTCCAAAGATGGACTAGGAAAACTGACCCAGAACAGTAGGCTTGGACGCAAAGCTTAGTTGAACTGTTAGACTTTCAAGGTAAACATTCTGGAAATTCAGGCAAAAAGGCTGAGTAATTTATTTATTTATTTTTAATATTTATTTATTTTTCGGAGAATGCAAGCTGGGAGGGGCAGAGAGAGGAGGACAGAGGATCTGTGCTGACAGCAGCGAGCCCGATGTGGGGCTCAAACTCATGAACCTTGAGATCATGAAGTCAGCCACTCAACTGACTGAGCCACCCAGGTGCCCCAGGCAGAATCATTTATGAAGGAAAAAAAAGTCAGGCTGGCATCAGGCTTAGCACCATGCAAAGCAAAATTAAAATCAGAACCAATGAAGCAACATTTGCAAACTCTCAAAGAAAGTGAGAGCTTAGTGGGGAGTGTCATCTGACCATCAGTGAGGACGCAGGGGTTGGGGCTGGCACCTTGAAGGCCTCCCAGGCCAGGGAGAGAGGAGCTTGGCGTTCATCCTGAGAGTGACAAAACGCCATTGGAGGGTCTGTCAGGAGAAGGACATTCTCCAGCTGGAAGGATCCCTGAAGACAAGGCCCTAGGGAGGCAGGGTTGGGAGAGGAGAGGTGTGCCAGGTTAGTGCAGAGCATCTGAGGTGGCCACTGACTCTGGAGCAGGACAGGGCATGCAGAGAGGGGCATGGATGCATTCTGCAGTTAAAACGTACAGGCGTCTGGGTGGATTGGATGTGAGGGGCTCAGGAAAGGATGTCACCCAGGGGCTTGAGCCACTGAGTCAGCATTGGTGCGTTCACAGAGATGGGCAGGTCTGGGAGAGAAATAGGTCTGGAGGCATGAAGCAGGCATTCTCCATCATCCCACACCCAGGCTTGGGACAGAGAAAGCTCCAGTGTTTGCCAACACTCACATCAGCCTGCTTTGTTGTGTGCAAGCCTGTGTTCCTGATGGCTCTGGACTTGCTTGATGCTCTGGTCATGTCTCTGGTGATTCCAACCAGACCCCCTACTAGGGTCCTGTCCCTCTTGTCTTCTTGTCTTACTGACCATCACCTTCCCTGTCTCAGCAGCTGTAAAGGACCTGGCCGGAATGTGGACGCGACCAGGGCGCACCCTGACACCCAAGGGCGGCGGCGGAGGCCGGACCGCGGGGCGCGGGGAGGCCAGGTGTTCTACAACAGCGAGTATGGGGAGCTGGTGGGTCCACACGATGTGGGGGACTGCCCACCGTCTGCCCATGCACCCTTCTTTGCAGACGACTGTTACTGAGGGCGGCCCCCAGGCAAGGCCCCAAGACCCTGGGCTCTGACCCTTGGCACGGGTGGAGGGACATGTCTGGATGGCGAGCAGAGGGTAGGGGGCCCAGGCTGGGAACTCCTCTCCTTCAGCTTGGGGCAGGAGGCATTTCCTCCTCCCTGGTTAGGAAGAATAAAACCCAGGCTCCAAGGCTCCCCAAACTCCATCACCACGCCTGCCCTAGGCCACCCTTTGGATCTCCCGGGGCCTTCTTCCCTTCAGACTCAGATTCCATGTAGCCCAACACCCATGGGGCCAGCCCTGATTGCCCTGCCCACCATGCTGGGTGGTGGCATGCTCCCCAATTTCTGACAAGGACTCCGTAGGTCTGAGAGTCACAGGGACAGAGGTGGAGCCAGACTTGTACTGTGGTCTCCCAGGTCCCGCCCCACTGTCCCCTGCACCTAGTCCCATGAGAATGGCTTTCTTGCCTCTCCAAGGCTGAAGACAGAGCTTTGTACTTCCATCTCAAACAACAAATGAGGAATTGGGGGGTGGGGTGTCCTCTCCTGAGCTGGCTGAACAGCTCGCCCTTCCAGGGACAGGGGTCTCTGCAGCACCAAGTGTCAGGGTCACAGGGTACCTTCCCCTGGGTGTTGAGAACTACCCAACAGAACTTTTTTGTTAGAACTTCAGACTGCGCTGCTGTGAAGAATTTACTTTTCAAATCTTTAGTCCCAGGGGAGCCCAAGGAAGGTCTTTCTGAATCTAGACGACTCTTGTCTCTGACCCCTAGTCAGGTGCCACACCAACATAGCACAGGCCACCATGGCCACCTTTTGCTGGAGGAGGGCTCCAGCCCCACCTGCCTGGCCCAAAAGTGGAAGAACCAGGTGATATTCCAGAGCTGTCCAGCTTGAGAAATGCCTGGTTCTTCCCTCTGGGTCCTCCATCTGCCACCCAAGGCACCTTCCAAGCTGTGAACGGCCTTATGAGAAGCCAACACCGTGGGACCCACTGAGGAAGGTCTTTGGTGCTGGCCCAGAGGACCCAGCAGCATTGTGCTATGCCGGGAGGCTATCAACAGACTTTCTTGTGGCCCCGGGGACAATCCTGTGTTCTTCCCCTGGTGTGTGCCCAATGTCGGTGCTCAGGCAGGTCAAGCCTTCACAGGGAAGTGACCAGGACCCTCTGGAGGCTGGAGCTGCTCTGCCCGGGCCCCCGCTCCCCATTCCAGCACCCACTGCCCAGTCACCCCTACCTCCGGCAGGAGAGAGACCCTTCTCCAATTAGCACCATGGAGATTGACATCCCACCCCCACCCCATGAGACGCTTGCAGGACAGGCGGCCGTGCAGCGAGCAGGGGCTTGCCCGGCAGAACACCTCCCCCACTGCCCATTGTGTATTGTTCTTTTAAAATATATCGAATGCGCGTATGACTGTAATCCTCACTGTCCCCAACGGCCCTCCTCCTAAGCTGTCACCTGACTGGGAGATGTAAGTCCCAGGTTTACCTGGTGGAAGTCCAGAGGCCATTCTCAGAGGGGCAAGGCTCATGATGCAGGTGCAGGGGCAGCCCCCCAGTACCCTCCCTACGTGCATATCACCTGATTATGTCACCTCTCCTCCTGTCACATAACTGTACACGCAAAACTGGGAAGACAACCTACCATGCCCTTATAGACCATGTGTCCTGAAAAGATCTAAAGTATTTAACAAAAGATAATAATAAATTTGATGCCAGTCTTTGAGTTACAATGAATTGGTTCTCAGCTAAGTCCCAGCTGTCTATGAAGATGTGACTCCAGCCTTCTTCTCATGGAGTCATTAGCCCCATGAGACCACAGGACAGGCTACCCAGAGGAACAGGCACCAGAGGCAGCTGTGCCCCGTCCCCTCCCCAGCTGTGCAGTTCCCCAAAGCCACCAGCAGAGGGCGCTTGGGAACCACCAGGAAGCCTGGCTGCTCTCTCCAATCCAGGAAGCACCCAGCCTGGCGTCCTATAAACACGTGGTAATATCTGCTTTATGGGTAAAGTGACACAACTCTCTGTCCCCGACTAATACGGCCAAACGCTGCTTCAGGCCGACCCAGGCTGCCACAAGTCCCCTAGTTTCACTGGGCCTAGCAAGTGCCTTTGACCACCCTCATCACACACAGTGGGGCAGGCCCAGAGGGGTGCAGTGCACACTTAGGTCACCTCCCTGGTGTAAGTGTGTATCTGGACTCCGAGATCAGGAAGGTCTGAGCTGAGACTCCAGCTTCAATCACCCCCAGATAGATGTGCTCCAGCCAGGGATGTGTGGCAGGGCCCTCCACAGACCTCCCCTGCCATGTTTGTGTGATTTCCCTTCCCAGGTGAGCAGCTGGCATAGAGGTATCTGTGGATTGAGGTGTAACCCTGGCCATATGAATGTGGCCCAGCAGTAGCCTCAGGGATTCGGGAGGGAGAGCAAGCGATGACCCCTAAACCTGGTTTTGGGCTAGGGCCAGGTATGTGGGGGACAGGCAGGGGACACCTCACCCAGGGGAGCAGATAGGAAGGAGGCCAGCAAAGGTGAGGAGGCTATCCTGTGGCCAGGTCCTATGCCTGCTTGTCCAGGCCTCTCCCATGCTGGGGAGACTTCTGGTTCCCTAATCCCCTCCTCGGGCTGTGATGCCCACTGTCCTGGCCTCATTTTCAACTCTGGTGGGAAGATCCCCTCCCCACAAAGGCAGTTGGTAATGATGGGCTTGTTGTGGTTTTTGCTTCTATAATAAATCTAATCTGAATGTGACTACAGAAGAGACCCACACTGTCCCCTTCCCCTTTGGGTTTGGACATTTTAACTTTATGATGTCATTGGTTGTGTTATGGAACCAGACTGGAACGCTGGCAGAAAAACCAAGCAATACTCGGAGATCTTGGATCGGAGATTTATTTAACACCAGCCGGCTCAGAGGAGACCGTTTCTCCAAAGATCTGAGCTCCGAATGAAGGGGGGAAGGGTAATTTATATTTGTCAACTTCCATATCTGTGTCAGGTTTTCACCCGCGTGGCAAACAGGGCAAGAAGAACCCGGAAGAGGGGTCTCTAAGCTAGAGACCAGAGCTTGTTTTAGTCCCATTGGCCATCTTATGGTGTAAAACTTTATTCATTTTCCCCAACATTCCCCCCTTTGATGCCTTTTTTAAAATCTTTATTAGACATCACTTTTTAGCTCTAGGAGTTGGTACCCTCAGAGGGCTAAGATACATGCTGCAGTTGACAAGCAACAGTGTTTTCAATAAAATGTACCAGGGTAGTTAGTATAGAGGGACCGATGGTCACAAGTAAAATTATGGAAAGCAGGGGCCCTGCCAGGGCAGGGAGCCAGGATGCCCAGTGTGTGAGATCCCATACTCTCCATTGACCGATACTTTCCCATTGTCTACGTTGAATTCTTTCCTTGAGGTCCTTAACCTTAGTCCTGACTATTCCTGATTGTTTTACAAAATAGCAACATTCCTCCCCCAGAAAGATACAAGTCCCTCCTTTTTCTGAAGTGAGGAGGTAGAGAGCTGGCCTATTTTGGAGGGACACTGCTGCCAGGGAGTTTATTTGGCTTTGTCAGGTTCCCAGGGAGTCTGCCATCCAGTCCATGTCCAGTTTGTTGATGGCAGTCAACATGATGGCATGTCAGTCTCTATTAGCCTGACAGCAATAAGCAAGATCAGGGCGATGACACCAGTAAGGGGCAAGGGCTGGCAGAGTTGCATCTGAACCCCTGGCCTTGGTCCACACGTTGATTCCTCAAGTTTCTGCCATGAGCAGGCCAGCCAGCTTCCAGGGTGTGGCTGGAGCAGGGCTGGAGATCTCAGGGGCAGTGTCTTTTTGAGGGTCAGTTTAAGCGGGTTGACTGGATCTGGATCACTTCACCAGGTTGAGGGTTCATCTGAGTTGGCCTTCTCAGCTCTGGAGTGATGGACCCATGGGGTGATACCTGAAACTAAATCCTCTATTTGGTTGTATATCTGTAAAGTCTACCTGCAAGTCTTCAAAAGGGGCGGGTTTCTGGTAACTATCAGATCAGATTTAGGGAAGATATGGTTTGCATATTTAGAGATCCATCCTGTTTTCCAGTTGTTTAAATAATCTTATGCCCATGGAGTCTTATTATTATCCCCATAGAATAACAAGCACAAAGATTGTCTATACATGAAATACTGTGACAATTTTTCTGGAGTTTACCTCAAGTTATCTAGTTTAGGCAAACAACAAACATTTAAAGACAATCAGAATAGAATTTAACATCCATAACGGTGCACTGTTGAAATATAGTTTTTCTCTCTAAAACCCCCCTTTCCAGAGATAGCCACATTGAGACCAATGCATTTGTAGAACAAATCCAGTCTTAACAAATCTGGCCTAATTATTTACATAAGCTCAGCAAGAATAGCGATTAATCATGAGGATCTTTTAAAGTTTGCTTTGCTGGAACCTTTTATAAGGAATCTCTGGGTTGAACTTTTAGTAGCCTCTCCAGGCCAGAAGCCAAGCTAAATACTTGCCATCAGACAGGCCTGCAATACCTGCAGAATTGGGCGAATTCCTCTTCATGAGGTCCCCAAGATATCCTGAGGTTCCTGCACCTGCCAGGAAGTGACCTTCTTTACTCACCTGGTAAGGCTGCTGGGAACTCTGTAAGCAAGGTATCAGGCCAACATTTCCAAGGGGCTTTATGGCTCCATGTTTTACAAAGCCCACCTTAGTTCCTTAAAGCTGTCTGGTCATATCTGAGTCTATGAATGTCACTCTCAAATATGACATTCCACTCAAAGCCTTGGTAAAATAACCAGTATTTCCAATGGTGACCTGTTACAAGATGAACAGATTCTTATTGAACTTATACAAACAATTGTAATTGCCATGAAAGAAAGAATACTCACTGAGGGTTTTTGAATTTCAGGGAAGTTACGTAGAGAGAAAAGGTAAATGCTTCAGTTTACACATGAATACTTCATGACATTTCTGTATATCATAGATATCTTAAGAGAAAGTTTCCTTAATCTGGAAGAGCAAACATTAGAGAACCAGCAATATTTTCAACCAGAATCACAAACTATAATCTTCCTCAGTTCATTTAATCCCATGTTCCTAATTCTTGTTCAATTTGAATGCAACTTTTTAGTTCTGGAAATTCTTACCCATTTTAGTATTAATCTTAAAGATGTCAAATACCTGTATTTGTCCCCAAAGTCCTTTTTATAAATCTCCTTGAAGAAGAAACATGTTTTGTGAGAGAATAAAAACAATTATAAATGACAAAAATCTCAGAAATAGACATTGTTAAAGATCTGATGAGAGTTCATTATGATGAAATTGACAACGAAAATCGGTTATTTCTGTGACACATAACACTTCAAGTAATCAGAATATTAAGTGATGACCTTATATCAAAACATTACAACTTTAGGAATTGCATATATATTTAGGCAGTTACGGAATGTACCTGTGCAATACAACCTAAGGTTTACCATTGTACGACAGTGCTTTTCCAAGTAACTTAGCATCCCAAATAAAAGGGCCTAATTGGTCAAAAAGACTTCATTTACCATTTAAATCCTGGGAAGTTTGTTAAAACCTTAGGAAGTTGTAAGTACATCCTAAATAGGATTACAGATCATTACAAATCTTAAAACTTTATTTATTCAACCAAGGTGGCAATAAAAGATCCTAAAGGTGAATATATAGCATTATATAGTTGTTACCAAAACCCAGCTCCTTTAACATTGAGAAGTTTTAACCAAGTAATCAAAGAGCTGATAGATGAAACCTAAAACTTTGATTTTCCCAGAAGACAAACCTTGTTTAAATGGTTTTATCAAGAGCAGATCAACAGTCCAAGAAAACTTTGTCTTTGAGCAGAGAGAAAAGCAGAATTCAACCTTATACCAGTGTACTTTTAAAATTCCATTCATCTCAACCTTAGTCCCTCTGAGCACACATAAAATTCTTTTCCAAAGATTTCCCTTCATGAATCTTATACAACTTTCCTTTGCCTCCAAACTTTGTCCCAAAGCCATTTCTCTCCAAATAACCAGTCTCATTTAGGACAAAATTACTTTCTTCTACCCTCAACAGAAATGTTATTTCCATACCTTATATCTTTCTTACACACCTCTTACTTTCCTACATACAGGGTTGCTTTCCTTATTTCCATCAGTCTTAAATACACTTAGCAGAATTTTAACTCTAAAGCTTAACTTTAACTCTTAGGAAACCCTAGTCTTCAGTTGAGGACTTAGTAACCAACTGAGAGGTGTTTACACCAGAATTTTTTTTAGATGTTAAATTCACAAACCAATTAAGTACAAAGGATGTTTTCCAATAGGTCCAAATAGCCTTAATTTTTCTGCAATAAGAAGTTAAAAACACAAAGCTATGTTCAGTAATCAAAGCTTTAGCAATTCATTCTATTTGAAAAAGACCTAGATGTCCAAGGGAGTGCAATTTACTCCTTGACCTTGAGGATGGGAGGAAGAGCCAATGGTGGTGAGGCACTGAGGAGGGTATAGGAATCAGTTATGGACACCACAACCAAGTTGGTGCAGAAACAGCAGGGGGAGGGGAAGGCAGAAGAGGCAAGGTGCCAGTAGAAGGCAGAGAAGGAAAACCTAATTCAAAACCTTATCTCAGAGGAGCAGACGCCATGTTTTTTCCACCAAAGTGGAAATATGGAGTCCATATCAGGCCAGAGGAGACCGGAAATTTCCCCAAAACAAATGGAGTTTAAGCAACTGCTTGGGAACATTCCTTAAAGTCCCCATCCCGAGGTAGACTAACCACAGTTGGCTCCAATTATAGCTGTTAACCTGGGAAATGAGGGAGAATCCCTCACATCTATTAGGCAGAGGAAGAGTGTCCCCTTCAGTCTGATTCTATTTCAGCCAGACCAGTAAGGTCCCCTTCTTGAGGTTCCTCCTGATATTAGTTAAGTTTCTGGGACTTTCCCTGGTTGTGACATTTATTCTTTTAATGTCCTTTCTCCTTGCAGTAGGCTCACTGACCCACTGCTAAGGAGGTTCTGGGCCTCCCCACTTTTGGCAGCTAGACCTTCCCCGTCCTTTTGCCGTGGCTCTCTTGTGCCTCTGGAGCAAATGGTATAAGCTTCACATAGCATTTCATAATAATCCCTGGGGGAATCCCCTTGCTGCTGGGCATATTCATGGGCTTCTCAGCCCCTGCTCTGATCCCCGCGGAGGAGGGCCTCTTGGTACCGGTGGATGTGGACCAGCATCTGGAGAGTGTCTGAACCTGGCCAAGGGCACAATCTGGCCACTGGTCCTTGTGGGAGACGGTTTTCTGGGTAAGGAGGGGAGGAGAGATGGGCCACGGTGGTGGTGGCAGCGGTGGAGGAGGAGGAGAGACAGGGGAGGAGTTTCAAGCGTAGGGGCAGGGGGTAGGGAGCCCGGTGAGTCATAAGGTGGCAGAAAGACAGGATCTTCCCCCTGGGTCTCCTGCAAACACTAGGGGAGCGGTGGGTTGCTTCTTTGAGTTTCCAGATAAGGCCACTAAAACCTTTGTCTGACTCTGCTTGTTATGGATGAATCACACCCAAGGCAGAGGATTTCAGGCAATTTCAAGCCAGGAGGATGTATGGAAATTGATCAGGGTGACCTGGGTCTCCGGAGACAACAGGCCAGATGCAGCGGACCATTGAGATATCCAAGGTTCCCTCAGAGGGCCCTCCTACACCAAAAGTGGGCCATTCTAACTCACATAGGGTCCTTAACGTGCTGGGGGTTATCTTAATTCCATAGTCTCCAAGCAACCCCTTTTTTGCTCTGTCCCAACCCCATAATGTTCCCATGAGGTGGAGTCGCAAAGACAGACAGAGGGATAGGGGGTGCCCCCTCTAATGAGGAGACCAGTCAGATGCCCATCTGGCCATGTCCCAAAGGAACTTAGGTGACAGCCATAGCAGTCTCAGCTTTGGGACTTACGATCGGAAACTGTTCTGATGCCGCCATAGACTGTGTGCCATTCACCATGGAATCTCAGATGGGCCCACTCAGACTCCATGGGCTTTTGGGGACCTTAAGGGTGCCTGCCCATGGAGCCACAGAATCGAACTCGATAGGCAAGCTAGACCAAGTCGCACATCCACATTCACATACACACCAGAGGTTATTACATTCCCTCCCATAGAATTCCCACCTGTGAGACCTCTGAGGTCTCCAGGGAGTGATCAGGTCCCTCTTCCACTCTTGCGAGTGGGCCTGACTAGATTGGGCCCCAGCCTTACGGGTTCTGATGTCGGGTCCAGGTCCTCACCTGCCAATTCTCCTCCAGTCCGGCAGGAACAGCAGAGCGGGGCCGGCCTAAGGCGACTGAGCGGGAGACTGCCAAAATTCAGGCAGGGCACACCTTCTCCCTTGCGATCCCCTGTTCCATCACCACCTAGCCATTCTCCCAAACTGGTGGCAACAGGCCAGCGCAGTTGGGTTTCCCGATCAGGGAACCAAATATGTTATGGAACCAAGCTGGAATGCTGGAGGAAAAACCAAGCGACACTTAGAGATCTTGGTGGATCAGAGATTTATTTAACACCAGCGGGCTCAGAGGAGACGTTTCTCCAAAGATCTGAGCCCCAAATGTGAGCGGGAAGGTAATTTATAGTTTTCAGCTTCCATATCTGTGGGGATTTTCACACGCACAGCAAACAAAGGAAGAAGAACCAGAGGAGGGGTCTCTAAGCTAGAGACCAAAGCTTGTTTTAGTCCCATTGGCCATCTTATGGTATAAAACTTTATTCATTTTCCCAACAGGTGGATTTAGCCACTGTTCCCTGGAGAGATGCCTCAACCCAGCTGTCAGCCATCAGGACGCCTACCTGGTTGCCCAGCCCCAAGCACACCTATATGTGCTAAAAACCACCACACTCCCAGTTCCCCACAGGATTGTGCTCATTCTCCTGGGATCCTCTGCTCCTACCTGGGTTGGATGCTCAGGCTGCACTCAGTGTCCCAAAGTCCCAGCCCATCCCCACTCCCCACAACAGGTCTCCAGGTGTGAATGAGAACTCAGCCACAAGGGAACTGTTGGGGGTGTCCCATCAGTGTGTTCCACCTTTGGGTCCCTCACCCCACCTCCCCCTCCGTCCCTGCCTCACACTGCTATCAGCCTCGACTCCTCTTCTTTAGGGGGCATCAGGCCAAGGGCACACTGGAGTGTCCCTTGATGCTAATGATTCCATTCTGACATGGCCACTGCAGGCCAAGGGACCCACACCCAGGGTGCCACACATCATCATGGGCAACAGGACATAGCAGAGTCCCATTCCCCACAGAATTCACAGGCCATACTCCCTGCTGTAAGGAGTGACATGTGGGCAGAGCTCTTCACGGGAGGAAGATTGGCAGTGAAGGCTTAGGTCAGAAGAAAGAAGGGTCGAGGGGATGGGAGGAGGAGAGGCCAGCAGGGCCCATCCCAGTGGGCCTGGGAGCCCAAAATTAGGATGTGGTTTCTTATTTTAAGGCCAGAGGAAAGTTTTGATAAAGGGGTGATGTGCTCTGACTTACCCTTAGTCTCTTTTTTTTTAAGTGTATTTATTTATTTTGAGGGGGACAGAGTGTGAGCAGAGGCGGGGCAGAGGGAGAGGAAGAGAGAGAGAATCCCAAGCAGGCTCCATGCTGGACACAGGACTCAAACACACGAACCATGAGATCATGACCTGAGCCGAAATCAAGAGTCACATGTTTAACTGGCTGAGCCACCCAGGTGCCCCTATTCTCCTAAAGGAGCAGAGAGGTGCCTTCTGGGAGCAGGGCAAGGGCTTGGTGGGGGAGGCTGGCACCAGGCTTCACCAGAGGCTAGGCTCTGAGAAGGAAGAGAGAATAGCTCTGAGAGACACAGGAGCAGAAGAGGAGCTCAGCTGTGAGCTGGGTCTTTATCCACATTGGATATGCAGGGGGAAAAAAAACCCTTTTCCTACATGATCTTCTACAAAAGTGGGTTCCCAGATCTGCTGTACCCCCATCACCTGAGACCCAAGGCATTCTCAGTCCTGGAGCCAAAGGGCCAGGGCAGGCCTGGAGGACAAGGGCAGGATGGGACACAGACCCTGACCCACACCCCGGGGGTCTTCCTGGCTTCCTCAGGCCTCGAAAGTGCCAAGGCCCAGAGGGAGAAGGAAAAGTTCAACAGGGCGAGGAGAGCCGGCACTAGAAGCAAGCAGACTTGCAGGTGGGGTGGGCCTTCGGTGAAAAGAACAGGCAGGGGAGGTGGGAAGTCTGTTCTGAGAAGAATTGGGGTCAAAGTGATGGTAATAGGGGAAGATGCGTCTCTTGCACGAAACGGAATTGGGGAGATCTGGAAGTCAGCAGACACCCCCTGTGTATCTGCTTTTCCCAAGCTCAGGAGAAACTGACCCAGCAATCAAGTCTGTCCTGTGCTGGGCTAGGCCACAGGGGAGTGCACAGTGGCCCTTATGGAGCCAACATTTGCAGGGAGAGATGGAAACCCCACGATTAGACCCTGGACTGGAGGTAGCAAAGTTTGCCATAAACCAGATGTTGGGGTGGGGGTAATCCTGAAGACGGATGGCTGCAGAGAGAGAATGGAGGGATTTGGAAAGTGAGGCAGGATCTCTGAAGGCCTCAACTGCCCTCTGTGGGACACGGGCTCCAGTTAGCCAAGTGGCTATGGCTCCAGGGGTGACATCTCTGCACTGCTCTGGACCCTGCCACAAGTCCATCAGAGCTAGTGCAGTGGGGCAGCTGGGCATGCCCCCCTGGAAGGAGGCAGCTCCTTTTCCCAGCTGCCCTTCCCATGGGCACAGCCAGGTATCCTGGTCCCTCCACGGCCTCTGAGGAGTGGGAGTAGCAGAGGGGATTGCTATTAAACCCTTGGGTCTCAAGCTTGTTGAATCAGCTTCGAGCCAGCCTTACTTTGGGATGGCAGTGAGTACCTCTCCATGTTGGTGGGGTCCTGGTCCAGAGTTTGGGCTGGGACACCCCTTGGTGTCTGATCCAACTCTCACCCCTCACCTGGTGGGTGGCTGCTCCGAGGGGCACCTGCTGTGGGAAGGGGTCCAGGAGACCGTGCAGACCCACCAACTGGCCCAGGACCTCAGACAGATGGCTGATGTTCTCAGGGCTACATTTCTTCTGACTCATGAGTGTGGTACTATCTGCGCCCTCACCCCATACCGTTCCATTTAGGGAGCCACCACCAGCAGCCCCTCCGGTGGATGCTTCCCTGATTGCTGAGGCTCACTCTGGCCCGGGCTGAAACAGGAAAATGGGGCCTAGGTATCCAGGGCATGGCTCAGCCACAGCTGCTGTGGTCAGCATAGCCGCTCAGAGCAGCAGATCCCAGGGAACCTCACGGGGCTGGTGGCTGCAGGCCTGGGGAAGACAGCTACTTAGAAACTGGAATTTCAGTCTTTGCTTAAGCCATGCAGGCCAGCTTCTCTGTCACTTTTGCTCATGCCTCAAGCCCACACAGCAAAAACCCTGTGGCCGGCTGCCGAACCTGCCCACCCTCCCTGCAGCAGGGCTCTGGGAAGAGGCAGAAGGAAGTACTTGAAGAAGCCAGATCAATATTGACCCAAGCAAAGGCCCCATGGAAGCAGGAACACTGCCCAGAGCCTCAGGGCCCCAGGGCCCCAGATGAGCAAGCTGTGAAGAAGAGGAAGGAGCCCGAAGTGGGGTAATGGCATAGATTTGTGGTGTGATTCCTGGGTGGGACACTGCAGCCCTTCTCCCCTGCAGGTGAGGCCAGCAGCCCTCCTGTTCTGCCCCTGCCCCCAGCCTGCTTCTGGTAAAGCCACTCTGAGGCCCCACTGGGTTGGCTGCCTCTCGGTCCCCCGAAAAGCCCTGGCCGTCCCTGCCTGTCCCCTCATGGTGATGACTCAGGACAGGAGAGTGGGGGATCATCTGTTGTCTGGTGTGGTGGCCCAGGCCCAGGAGGACTCCCTGCAAGGAAACAGGGAGGCCATGCCCTCTGGGGGGTCTCTGAGAGCAGGCTACAGCTGGGACGGGGGGCGGTCCCAGGATCCAGGAACCTCTCAGGAACTTGCCCATTCTTTCGTGGGAAAGGAGCTCATGAGGATTGAGGAAGGACACCAAGGGCACTGCTTCCAGGCAGTGTGTGCACAGGTCACAGAGATGGAAACAGAGGCAGTTCAGGCTTGAGCAGCCTCACAGTCACACCCCGAAGCCCAAACTGTCACACTGCACAGTGCTGGCCTCAGCAGCCCCCAAATGTGAGTGGCCGACAAGGGGACCACGTCACAGTGAGTTGTCATAGAGAAAGCAAAAGGTGGGCTTGGAAACCTGGTGAGCTCTGGTGATGCATGGTAATCAAGACACCAGCCAGAACGGGGGGCTCCAGCCACCCACAAGTGTGGGGGGGCAGGGCTGGGCCCCCTGCTCAGAGTGGCCAACCTCCCAACAGGTGGAATTGGTATCATGATCCACTCCAAGTTGCTTAATTTACTTAGCCAAGCTATCAGGCAGGACTCGGAAACCTGTTTCTGGACTTGGAGGCAGACAAGGCCAGCAAAGCAAACATGACCAGATGCTGATCTGGCAAAAAGGGGATGGAAAGAGAATATGGGGACGCTCAGAGATGGAGGGCACAGCACTCAGTGGCCCCAGCCTGTTGTTTGCTGAAGTTAGAGCCATGGCCCAGGCAGAAGCAGCCAGCTCACTGCCCAATCCCTGGCTCTGAGGTCTGGTGGATTTCTTGGTCCTTCTGTAGCCCTGAACTCAGTAACTGACCCACACCCCCGGGGCTGCTCAAGCTCTTGTCTACCTTCAGCACTTCATTCCAGGAGGAGCAAACCAGCTGATGTTTGTTTTGGCTCAAAGGATGTCCTGCAAACATTGCCCAGGACAGCCTGACCATGTCATCCCCAGGAGGCACACCTCAGTGTCTACTCAGCCTTCTGCCAGCAGGAGGCAGGTGTGTGTGCCAGAGCGGGCTCAGGGAGGCCCAGGTGGATGCTGATGGCCGCCGCCCACCCTGCACACTCTCCTCATGCCAGCTAGGCTGTGACACCCTCTGGACTCCCTCCACTGGCCTGGCAGGGGCAGAAGGCTCCTGGCAGGGGCAGGAGGTGGACATGCACCCCAGCACTATCCAGGTCCTATCTCCTGAGCCTTTGAATGTTATGGGGAAAAAGAGTATTTGGCAGATGTTACAAAGTTAGCTTGAAATGAAGATGAGGAGACTGGATTATCTGGTGAGCCCTGAATGCAAGCAATGGTATGTAATCTTAAAGAGGGAGGCAGAGAGGGGCACCTGGGTGGCTCAGGCGGTTAAGTGTCGGATTCTTGGTTTCAGCTTAGGTCATGATCTCGCAGTTTCGTGAGTTCGAGCCCCACATCGGACTCTGCGCTGACAGTGCTGAGCCTGTTTGGGATTCTCTCTCTTCCTCTGTCTCTACCCCTCCCCTGCTCACACTGTCTCTGTCTCTCTCAAAATAAATAAATAAACTTAAGAAAGAAAGAAAGAAAGAAAGAGGGAGGGAGGCAGAGAAGTTTCACACACACACACACACACACACACACACAAACACACACACACACACACACACACGAGGAAGAGGTTCCATGACCACAGAGACAGAGACTGGAGTGGTGCGACTATAAACCAAGGAATCTGGGCAGCCACCAGAAGCTGGAAGAGGCCCACAGAGCCTCTGGAGGGAGCCTGGCCCTGACAGCGCCCACACTTTGGCTCAGTCCAGCCTCCAGACTGGGAGCAAATAAATGTGTGTTGTTTCAGCCACTAAGTATGTGGTGAATTGTTGCAGCAGGATCAGGAGCCAAATGCAAAGGCACCCCCCCACGATGCAGGCCACCTAGGCTCTGGACACACCCTCAGCTGCCCCCACCACTGCCTTCTGCCAAAGGTTCCCTAGGGATTGGGGGTAGTCAGGGGGCTCTGAAAGCCTATGTGAGGTGAAGGGTCAGTCTGGCTTCAATAAAGTCCTGGCCTTGACCACTATGATTTAGGGGCCTGAGACCAGTCTCTTGGCCTCAGTGGTGAAATGGGGACACAATGACACACACATTGCTGGGTAGCTATGGGGATGTATTTTTGGAGTTGGAAATCTTTGGAGTTGGAAATCTCCTTGGAAGGAGACCTACCATCACTGTTCAGGCTCATGGGAAACCAGGAACAGGTGTACTCTGACCACTATGCAGGAAGGAGGGGTGGGTACTTTAAAGATAAAGAACTCCAGGAAGGGGATGTAGGGAGACCACTGGAATGCCGCCGAAAAGCCAGGCTGCTGGAAGCCCACAGATTGCATGCCCCCACCTCCTCCAGCCTCTGGTTTTTCTCTGTTCTTTCCCTGTAGTCAACTTTTTCTAGTCCTGTTAGCACAGGGGAAGGTGTCCACAGGTCAAGTCCCAAGGTCCCACACTGATCACCCCCAGCACTTCTGGGGTCTCCAGTGCAGAATTCTGGATGGGGTCCTGGCTTGCGGGGGGTCTCAGCCCTGGGCCAGTGCCAATTCCCTCCAGTCACATGGGGCTGTGCTTGGTCAGCCACTTCGGAGAAACAGGTAGCTGCCTCTGTAATGAGGTGTACTTGGAGGCAGATGAGGCCAACAAAGCAAACACAACTAGGTGTCCATTCTAAGCTCTCCTAGCATAAAGAATAGGACCAGGGTGGCCCTCTCCATAATGCCACAAAAAGTGCTCCTCTCAAAAATGACTCAGGAGGGGTGTCCAGGTGGCTCAGTTGGTTAAGCGTCAGACTCTTGCTTTCCACTCAGGTCAGGATCTCATGGTTTGTGGGATCTTGCCCTGTGTCGGGCTCCCTGCTGACAGCATAGAGCCTGTTTGGGATTCTGTCTCTCCCTGTCTCTTTGCCCCTCCCCTGCTCACACTGTCTCTGTCTCTCTCAAAATAAATAAATAAACTTTAAACAAAATGACACAGGAGGGGCGCTTGCGTGGTTCAGTTGGTTAAGTGTCTGGCTTTGGCTCAGGTCATGATCTCGTGGTTCATGAGTTTGAGCCCCACATTGGGCTCTGTGCTGACAGCTCAGAGCCTAGAACCTGCTTCAGATTCTGTGTCTCCCTCTCTGTCTGCCCCTCCTCCACTCATTCTCTGTCTCTCTCCCTCAAAAATAAATAAACATTTTTAAAAATCTTTTTAAAAAATGACACAGGAAAATGTCCCTCATCTGGACTGGGCCTGGTGTGTGGAGAATCATCTACCCCTCTGCACCCCAACCTGGCAGTAACCGTGAATTGGACTTGATAAGAACCCTGAAACCTTGATTGTCAGGAGCAGAGCTGGACCCTGAGCTGGGCCCTGGTGCCTGCCTTTACAGCGCAATGACCATGGACCAGGCCACATGTGCTCAATCAACACCAGGGCACACGAGCAGCATCACTGCTGGGGGTGGTGCAGAGGGGCAGGTGACCCCCTCCCCCCAAGCACTCCACCTCAGTCCAGATAAGAATATTTTCCTTCATTATTTTTGGCAGTGACATTATGAAGACAGCCCACAGTTTCTGTGACAATGCGTTGTCTCCAGTTACTTCCACTAATGGCAGATGGTTTCTCCACCATGTACGTACAGGAGGCCCAAAGCCAAGTGCCAGTGATGTACTTAAGACCACAAGAAGGTTTTCATTTTAGTTTCTCTTTGAATAAAAAAATAATATAATAATAATTATATGTATAATGGATCCAGCCTGGATTCATCAATGTAGTCATGAAATATATACATGTTTTTTTTTAATTTATGGAAGAAGACACCCACACACCAAGGCAAAAGTCCTGGGGAAAACACAAAAGGCACACTGCAGGCCTGCTTCCTTTTACAAGTAATTGTCACGGATGTTGTCACAAGGCATTTTTGTTGGCATATCTGTTTATGTCTGTAGGATTAATTTCTAGAATTAGACTTGCACAGAGGGAGATTAACAAGAAAGGGGCTTGACCCCTGAGGCCTCTCAAACCCCACAAGGGATTTCTGTCATCTATAGAACTTTGTAAACACTGGTAATTTTTCCCCCAAAGGGTGAATTGTCTTTTATCAATAAATCGTTGAAAATTTCAAAACAATTTTAGTCATTATTTGTTTGAGAAAACTTGGGGCTTGCTTTCTCTGTGCTTGACTTGACAGTGGTCAGAAAAAATGAGGTTTTGCTCCCATTAGTGAGACACCAGGAGAATGAAGCAGGTAGGAAGACATCAGAGACATTTGCAAATTTAAATCTTATGATTTCCATTAAGCACACGCATTTACTTTACTCTCTTTCAAATTTCTACTAAAAATAGACTAATAATAATTGTTTCAAGTTGTAAACCCACAAAGACAAAAAAAATGGTCATAAAATGACAAACAAGCCAAGAAATTTCTGAATGATAAAAAATGGATGAACGGGATACCCACATGCAAAAGAATGCAGATGAATCCCTACCTCACACCATATACAAAATGTAACTCAGGGGCACCTGGGTGGCTCAGTCAATTAAGCGTCTGACTTCAACTCAAGTCATGATCTCACAGTTCATGGGTTCAAGCCCCACATCGGGCTCTGTGCTGACAGCTCAGAGCCTGGAGCCTGCTTCAGATTCTGTGTCTCTCTTTCTGCCCCTCCCCTGCTCACATTCTGTTTCTCTCACTCTCAAAAATAAATAAACATTAAAAATTTTTTAATGTAACTCAAAATTGAATTGACCAATAACCTAAATGTAATAGCAAAAAACACAAAACTCTTAGAAGAAAATATAAGGATAAATCTTCATGACCAAATCTTGGCTTTGGCAATGAATTTTTAGATATGACAACAAAAGCACAAGCAAGAAAAGAAAAAAAATAGGTAAATTTGATATCAAATTGAAAACTTCTGTGCACCAAAGAACACTATCAAGAAAGTAAGAAAAAGCACCCACAAACAAAAAAAGAAAGTGAAAAAACAACTTACAGAATTAGAGAAAATGTTTGCAAATTGTTTATCTGATAAGGGTCCAGTATGCAGAATATATAAAGAACTCTTACAGCTCACAACAAAAAGACAAAGAGCCCAGTTTAAAAACGGGCAAAGGACTTGAGTAGAAACTTCTCCAAGGAAGATATGCAAATGTCCATCAGTCATTAGGGAAATGCAAATAAAAACATAATTAAGGTATAATTTCACACACACTAGGATGTGAAACAAAGACCAGAAAACAAAGACCAGAAACAAAGACCAAGACCAGAAAACAAGCGTTGGTGAGAATGGAAACATTGGAAACCTCACATAAAACAGTACAGCTCCTATAGAAAACAGTTTTGGAGGTTTCTCAATAGGTTAAACATAGAATAACCATAGGAATCAGGTTTCCATTCCTGGGTATCTACCAGAAGAAGTGAAAACAGGTACTGAAATAAATACTTGCATACACATGCTCACAGCAGCACTATTCACAATAACCAAAAAGTGGAAACAGCTCTCATCAGTGGATAAGTGGGCAAGCAAATTGTGGTATGTCCATACAATAGAATAACTGGCCATAAAAAGGAACGAAGCACCACACAGGCTACAACATGGATGAACCTAAAAATATTATGCTATGTCATACGTTGTATGATTACATAGATATGAGATACCCAGAATAAGCAAATTCATAGAGACAGGCCATGGACTGAGGGTTTGGCCAGAGCCAGAGAGGGAGCAGGAATGGGAAAGGGCTACTTAGTGGGTATGGGGTTTCCTTTCAAGGGGATAAAAATGTCTTGGAACTAGATAGAGGTTACGGTAGCACAACATTGTTCACTTTGAAATGGTTAATTTTATGTTATATGAGTCTCATCTCAATAATAATTTTTTTTAAATTTTTAAATATATTTATTCATTTTTGAGAGAGAGAGCGTGAGCAGGGGAGGGGCAGAGAGAGAGAGGGAGACACAGAATCCAAAGCAGGCTCTAGGCCCTGAGCCGTCAGCATAAAGCCCAACATGGGCTCGAACCCACAGACCATAAGGTCATAACCTGAGCCAAAGTGTACGCTTAACCGACTAAGCCACCCAGGTGCCCCTCAATAATAATTATTTAAACCTTATTAGACAATAGAACAATCATTTCCAGGGTGAGGGGGTGGTAGGTAGAGGGATTGGCAGTGCCAAGGAAGGGAAACCCCACCGTCTGTGCAGACACCACCCCACAAAGGGCTCAGAATAGGGAGTCTGGGCAATGGATGGAAACAGGGATAATCCTATGAGCAGAGCAGCTGAAGCCCCAAGTCCCCTACCCCCGCACACACCCCTCCACACACACACACAGCTGATAACTACCCAAGCCCCATCCTGGCTGGAGCCTGAAGTTGACCTTGATCCTCTGGGGAAATTGAAGGAAACAAAGGGACACACACAACCCAGGAGGAGGTGATTCCCTGGATGGAATTCCCAGCATGGGGCAGCCACTGGGACCCCCTCACCCGAATGGAGCAGGAAGACACAGTTCTTGACATGGGTGTGTCTCTATAAATGTCCCCATCCTATAGATGACCCCAGTGAAGACATCCATGGGAAGAATCAGCAAGACTAGTAGACAAAACTTAGCAAGTAAAAATACAAGGCACTCAGGGCTCCTGGGTGGCACAGTTAAGCATCTGACTTTGGTTCAGGTCATGATCTCACAGTTCATGAGTTTGAATGCTGTCAGCATAGAGACTACGTTAGATGCTCTGTCCCCATCTCTCTCTGCCCCTCCCCCACTAGTGTGCGTGCTCTCTCTCTCAAAAAAAAATAAACATTACACAAAAATAAAAGGCACTTGTGTTTGATATCAGAAAAAATATATACAAAAATGTTAAATGTGACTTCATGCAATACTTTCATTGCTACGTCTTATCTCAGATGCAATGAATATTTGTGGGGGCACTTGCCCTGGGCACCAGATGCAAAGATGGAAGCCCAGCTGGGAACAGAGTGACTGTGGCTTGGCTCTGGGGATTAAGGTCACAAAAGTTCAGATCCCTGGTTCCGTAATTCTGGGTCAACTCTTACAGTCGGTTTTCTCTTGTTGGGCCCTGGTCATTTAGTGCATTTAAAAAAGTCAGATAAAGCTCAATGAAGAGCCATCTGTCCCTGGTGAGGCCAATGTTGGGATTGCAGTTCCATTAGATGGGTTTTGGCCAAGAACTCAGGGAATTTTGCCTTGCTCTGGCCATCCCTTTGGAACCCCCAAGGGAGCAATGGTGGAGAAGAATAAAACCCCGGAGTCCTTTTGGCCCCAAACCACAGAGGCCTGAAGCTGGGTCAGAGCCCAGAGCCTAGACTGCAGGGCTGAGGGGCTGCTTCCATGGCCCATACCTGAGAGAGAAGAGCCACGGGGCAGAGAGGACCAGCACTGGCTGAAGCACAGCCACCTGGACAAAAGAGGAAGAACAGTGGACCCACCAAATGAGCAGGACCATCAGCTGTGAGGGGCCATGGACCAGCTGGCAGGAGCTGTGGTCACTGGGGCTGTGGTGCTTGGCTCGGGATCTCACCCCTGCAGGAAACCTGGTCCATCCTTTTCTTTCTTCTGTAAACCCACCCTGACAGCTAAAGGTGTAGGTGACCAGGAGTGGAGACCATCGCCACCTCCCGACCCCTGCCATCAATGACAGGGTCACTTTGCATCCTTTGCTTCATGAGGTCAGGACTGCTGTCGGGGTGCGGTCCCAGAACTGTGAATTAAGTCAGCCCTGAGGACCCACTAACTCAGAATCCTGCCCTGTTCTGTTTCTTATTTGGAATTGTGTTTGGTTGTGCTGTCCAAACTCTGTGGACAAGGGGTGCACTGTGACCACAAGCCATGGAGTCTGGGTGAAGCCAGCCATGCACCACATGCAGGGCTTGACCAACAAGAGGGCAGCCCCATCTGCATTCCCCACAACCAGATGCCACTTGGAAGTCATGGCTCAAGTTCACAAGGAACAGAGCCTGACCTTGCCCTTCTCCCTCTCTCCACATTGCCCCCACCCACCCCCAAGACCCCAGTGGGTCTGGGGTCCTTTCGCTGCCTGAATCTGACAAGTTAGGTGGCCCTGTGACTGCTAAGGCTTCCTTCCAGTCCCAAGCAGGGATGAACCACATCTCCTGTTTATTTCTTTCTTCGATTTTTTTAATGTTTATTTATTTTTGAGAGAGAGACAGAGTGTGAGTCGGGGAGGGGCACAGAGAGAGGAAGACACAGAATCCGAAGCAGGCTCCAGGCTCTGAGCTGTCAGCCCAGAACCCAACATGGGGCTTGAACCACAACCTGTGAGATCATGACCTGAGCCGAAGTTGGACGCTTAACCAACTGAGCCACCCAGGAGCCCCTACCCTGCTGGATCCTACCCCTACCCCTACCCTGCTGGATCCCACTCTCTTGTTGGGTCTTGTCCTTGCCTCAAGAGCAGGAACCCTTTGGAAAAATCCCCCGAAGGTGAATTTTACAAGTTGGAAATGTATATTCTATTGCAATTAGTTCCACACTGAGAATGATAATGCAAAGCACCCCCAGACAATCAAGACAAAGTGTAAGAATTGTGTGAAGACCACACGAATGTTCACGCACTGGTCACAGCTACTTAATAAATCCTGTGCTGTCTGCAGGCGGAGGGTGCAAAGTGCCTGCCGTGGGAGCTCAGGAGTGGCTGGAGACCCGCCATGCTGCAAAGGTCAAAACCCTCTTGTAACCAAAGTGGGGGGTGGGGGGGCGGTATTCTATGACACTCCGTGAAAACTCAGATCTCCCCACCAATGAGCCTGTGTCATGGGGCTAAATATGTTCTGCTAATCCTCCATTGTCATATTCTGTAGTGACAGATGTGTAAGGACTTTTAAAGAAACTCTTAGTATGGAGACTGATGGCAGAGTTGGAAAACTGTCCCAGGTCCTTGTGTTCTCACTGGTAGCTGGCTGTGGTCTCACCAGGGAGGTGGCCAGGAATGAGGTCTGACCTGGGTGGGCTTGGAGTTTCCTCTCTGCCTCTCCAGGACCAGAAGAGCTAAGAGGACCCCCACTGCATGCTATTTCCATGGTCTGGCAGCAGGAGGAAGGACTTGCCCCTTCCTCAACAGGGCCCACAGCAGTGCTGGAGGACCAGATGGGGTCAGAACAGAGAGCTCTCTGCAAAGGCAACATCCTGGGTGGGCCTTGTGCGCACAAAGCATAACCTACATTCCTGCTCTCAATGAAGAGCCCAGCCCTCTGGTCCAGGGGCCCTGCCAACAGGAAGTCCTTGGGCCCTGGGTGTGTAGCAGGGCATGGGTCTCCCAGGGCCCACCAGGCTGAGGAGGAAGTTGGCTGGGGCTCTACTAGCTGAGCAAACAACACATTTCTCAGGAGGATGAGGTGGGTGAGGCCCCAGCCTGGGAGAGGGGTGAGGACAGGGTATATGAATCACAGCGAGGCCTGTCTCTGTTCCCAGGAGCAGCCACTGAGCCCAGTCCACCATGGAGCTCACGGCCACCTTCGTGGTGCTCTGTGTGGCTCTGTTCAGTCATCCTGGTGAGTGCCTGCAGGACTTAGTTCCCAGCTCTTCTCTATGGGGCCTTGGCAGAGGCTCTGTTCGGGTCCCCTGTTGCCCCTGCCTTGGGCACCAGGCCACTCCTCTGCTTACCACCTCCTGGGCTCTTCGTCCTTCTGGGCAGGATGTCCTGCTCCTTCCTGGGACTTCAAGGTTCTCTGGGGTCTGCCTGCTCCAGCCCTCAGACTTCCTTTCCTATTCCCACCATTCCTGTTTTCTTCTCTTCACCCAACACCAGGCTGTCCAAGCTTTGGCCAATGCCAGTGCTGGCCCTGGTCGAGGACTACCCATCTGCTCTCTGCTTCTTCCTTCAAGGCACAGCCCAGGTGTCCCCTCATCTGGGAAGCCTGTCTTGGATCCTACTCAGAGCTTTCTTCACCTCCCTCCACCCTCGAGCCACCTTGTATGTCCCTCTGTCCAGCTGCTTGCTTGCTGGGCCACAGCGATCTGCTTACATGACTGCCTCTCCCAACCAGCAGAGGACTCCTCAGGGCTGGGCCTCCCCCAACTCAGACAGGGTAGCTGTCAGTGGGTGGTTAGGGGAGCATGCACAACCTGGAGGAGACAGGCCCTTGGCAGGTCTCCATAGAGGCCCAGTCCAGACAGAGGGCTCTTCTCTACTTGTGTTTGCAGCTGCCACTTTCTTCATGGACACAATGGTCAAGCCTGTGGCCTCAGCTCTGACCGACCTCAACCCTGCTATGGAGGCTGGGGCCGAGGCCCTGGCTGGGGCAGAAGACATAACTGAGACAGCAGCTCTGGCTGGGGCAGGGGCCATGGCCAACCCCCTTCTCAAAGGCTTCAGCCCCCTGAAGTTCATCCTGACCATCCTGGGGATCCCAGTGGAACATCTCATTGAGGGTTCCAGGAAGTGTGTGGCTGAGCTGGGCCCTGAGGCCGTGGGAGCTGTGAAGTCTCTGCTGGTAATGTGGGCACCCTGTGCACCCTCCCTGTGAAGACAGTCCTCCCCAGCCATCCTCCCAGAGTGAAACGATCTGCTCCTCAAAATGCCACAAAGGCATCCCAGCCCCATGTCAGGGAATCCTCGTTGCTGGCCCCCAGAAACAGGATGTCCTTGGGTGGGAACCAAGTTGACCACATACGAATGGCAAGGGGGCTGCTGAGGGCCCTTGGGGGTAAGGTATAACCCTGTTGGGGACTCTGTCCAGAGTCACATCTGTGCCCTCAAGTGCCCAGTGGCAGTGGGATGGAGGAGAGCACACTCAAACTTGGCTTCTCCTTTCCAGGGGTCCCTGATGTACCTTGGCTGAGTGGAGGCTGGAGTATCTCTGCCTGGGGACAATGATGCTGCCATCTGTAGGCTGGGGACCTGCTGCCCAGCCCTGAACATCCAGCCTTCCTTCCCCTACTCTCTCAATAAACATGGATAAGAGCAGCTTTGAGGCTGATTTCTTCTTGCCTTGATACCAAAGCCTGTTCCTCCCCCTGCTGTAAGTGATGGTGCTAAAGGGGCCTGCAGGTGGGATGGTCCCTATGCCTCAGGAGGTACACCATGCCCCAGATTATGTGAGGGTGCGTGCATGTGTGTGAAAGACACTACTGACATTTGGCAGGTGACTCAGAGCCACCAATTAAAGGTGATGGGGATTGGGCAAGTATTAGAGTTAGTTAAAATGGATTTTTCCCCCACCTGTTACACTCCACAATTGTTAATGAAGCATGGGAATTATCTAATCCTTGGAAATCAGTGAGAACCCTCCAAATCTAGCCATTTGTTGCTAATATTTGAAAGTTTTGTTATCTTCCCTCTGACAGCTTTCTTTCCTGGAATGGAGCAGGACTAAGGGAAGACTATGTCATGTTTGGTTTTTCTCTAGGTTTCTGGTAATTTATTACTGAAATAATTTAGTGACTTTGGGTCCTTCCATTCTACCAGAAGACCCACCATTCCTGGACTGATCCCCAGTGTTGTGGGAAGGTGCCCAGAGCCTGAATATTGATGTCTGTCTTGAGGGAAACTTCCCAGAAAACTCCTTTTTGATTGATAAATTATAACTCCAGGAAATATATAATTCTGCTTCATGCTTTCTGGGAAGGGTTCTCCCTGGTTTGACTATCAACCCACTGTGGACAATCGAATCCACTTGTACGTATTTTATATGAAAACATGGATCTGGCTTTTTTTCTGTTCCTATTTTGACAAGGACATTCAGGGCTTTAAATGGGGGGGGGGCGGGGAGCAGCTGTATTTTGACAAGTTTACACATCAACCTAGAAGAGGGGAGGCAGCCACTGGGATCCAGATTAAATTTAAATCTCTAATCAACACCATTGCCCCCAAGATTCTCAAGGGTTCTGAGTCTTTGTGTAAGGCTCTGGTCTGGACAAAAATGAACCGATAATTAGATGAATCATTATGAATCTCTGGTGAAGAAAGCAGTGGGGACATGACCTGACCTGAAATGACCACAAGCCAATTTCTGGGGACATTACATATGTTCCTCAATTAATGCGCTAGATTAAATTATTCAAGGGGATTACTGTAAAACACCATTCTACTACAGGAGCTTTTTGGAACTGACAGGGGGCTTGGGGGTTCAGGAAAGGACCCTGTCCTGAGATGACCCTGCTACCTTCCATCTCTGGAGCCTTCCCAGGCAAACACTGGAGGGGAAATCACAAAACTCCCTGGAAGAGGGAGTTCATGAATTACACTTGAAACCCCAAGCCTAACAGCAATAGCTAGCTTCCTCCACCCTGCAGATTCCTGGGAAGATACCAACCATAATCCCAGGGAAAGAAGGAATATGGCAGAAGGCTAGATTTCCTTAAATATCCTATTTTGTGGGGCACCTGGGTGACTCAGTCGGTTAAGTGTCTGACTTTGGCTCAGGTCATGATCTCAATGTTCATGAGTTTGAGCCCCGCATCAGGCTTGGTGCTGACAGCTCAGAGCCTAGAGCCTGCTTTGGATTCTGTGTCTCCCTCTCTCTCTGCCCTTCCCCCGCTGGCATTCTGTGTGTGTGTGTCTCTCTCTCTCTCAAAAATAAACACTAAAAAATTTTTAAAAAATCTTTTGCCCATTTGACTTGGTAACTATATAAATATTTTACATGATTCTAAAAGACCAAATAAAAAATTTTAAAGCACTCTAAAAATTGAAATTATAAAAAAAGAGGAACAAACCTAACTTTATTTCCCATGGTGGTATAATCCCCAAAGAGTATTCCAGGGCACCTGGGTGTCTCAGTCTGTAGAGCATATGACTCTTGATCTCAGGTTCATGATTTTGAGCCTCACGTTGGGCATATAGATTAGTAAAAAATAAATAAATAAATAAACTATTCCAAGTAACATGAAAATACAGTAATTTAACTCTACATTCAGGGTGGGGGGGGGGAGTAACACCCCAAGAATGAGAACAGTAAAAACAATCAAGTTTTTCTTGGTGGTGTTGCTATATTGAGGCTATTATCTGCATATTCTGTGATATAACGAATGATTAATTACTTGAGTGTTATTGAAGAAACTTGAGATTTCTGGCAAAGTGGAAAGAAGGTGCTGATATAAGATTATTAAGGTTCAGTAAAAACTTTAGGGCTCAACATTTGAACAGAAAGTGTAATTATAATTACCTGGTGTGTTTTATCTTCAGAGGAAAAAAAATCTCTTATCTCTGTCCCCTGAAAATTTCTAGAAACTCACAAATAAAGTAGCAATGAGAATCCTCACACCTGGATTGTGGCCTCTAGACACCATTTCTCACTGAAGGAGCCAGGAGTCTTTGGAGAAATGGCTTCTTCCAGAACCTAGAACATCTTTTCATACCAGAATAGAAGTAAGCTACTGAAGACGACCAGGATGGTGCCAAAAAGACACAGGGAACAGTCTGAATAAATCTCTCACTGGCCAAAAATGGGGTAATCTGAACGTCAGTAATGGTAATAAGTGCAACGGATGGCATTAATCAAATATGTTTAAACTGTGTGTTTTTGAAACAGAGAGAAAAAAAAATAGCCTGTTTGGTAACATTTTGAGGACACAAGAAAATCAGTTCATCATTCTGAAAACCGAAAAATATTTCAAAATACAAAGTTAAGAAAGTTAAGAAAAATTTAAAAGACAACCGAGAAATTATGCAAGACACATTAACTGATGAAGGGTAAGCATCCTGTGTACATAAAGAACTGTGAATTAACCAGAAAAGGACAAAGTCCTCAATAGGCATAAAATCATAAGAGGAACCTGAAATAGCAAAAATATGTCTGTTATTAATAAAGGAAAGATAAACAGAAACACAATGAAATACCATTATACCCACCAGATTGCCAAAAACGAAGTCGGAGAAAAACAAGCATTGGTAAAGTTGTGGAGCAATGGGAAAAATCTCATAAACTTCTGATTGGAGAGTAAGCAGAAACACTTTGGACAGGAATGAGCATATCTAGTAAAAATCACGTGCATGCCCCCAACACCTAGCAATTCCAACCTTCTAGAGAAGCTAGCACACAGTGGCACCTACCAGAATGTTCAGACCAGAATGTTTTTAAGGGTTGGGGGAAGGAGAAAGAAAACTAGAAACAATGCAAAGATACCTGCAGCGAAGGGTAGAATTTGGAATATTCATACAATGGCAATATCACACTGCAGCTATTACAACTACATGCATTAACATGAGTGAATCTCAAATAATTGAAATCCCATAAAACTCACCCTTTTGAAGTATATAATTCAAAGCCTTTTTAGACTATTCACAGTATTGTGAAACCATCACTACTATCTAATTTCAGAATATTTTTATCACTCCAAAAAGAAACTCAGTCTTCTTGGAGAATGTCTATTCAAATCCTTTACTCATTTAAAAAAAAAATTTTTTTTAATGTTTTTATTTTATTTATGAGAGAGACAGAGAGTGTGTGTGATTGGGGGAGGTGCAGAGAGGGAGACACAGAATCCAAAGCAGGCTCCAGGCTCCGAGCTGTCATTACAGAGCCCGACATGGGGCTTGAACCCACAAACTGTGAGATCATGACCTGAGCTGAAGCCAGACGCTTAACCGACTGAGCCACCAAGGCACCCCTCCTTTACCCATTTTTAAATTGGGTTGTTTTTCCATCGTTGAGTTGTAAGTGTTCTTTATATATTCTGGAGACCAGACTCATCAGATACATGGTTTATAAATATTTTCTCCCATTCTGTGGGCTGTTGTTCCACATTCTTTTCCTTTGATGCACAGAAGTTTTTCATTCTGATGAAGTCTAATTATCTGTTTTCCTCCCTTTGGTTGCTTGCACTTTAAGATGTCTTACCTAAGAAACTATTGCTCAACCCAAGGTCATAAGATTTATACCATGTTTTTCCTAGGGGATTTTATAGTTTTAGCTCTTACATTTAGATTTTTTTTTATTCCTTTTACTTTTTGTACGTGGTGTGAGAATGAGGTCCAGCTTCATTCTTCTGCTTATCGACACTAATCCTTTCCCTACTTAGGTGTCTTGGCACTTTTGTCACAGATCAATTGACCATAGATGTAAGAGTTTATTTCTGGCCTCTCAATTCAATTCCATTGATCTATATGCTATCCTTAGGCCAATACCACACTTCTTGATTATTGTAGCTTTGTAATACATTTGAACTCAGGAAGTTTGAGTCTTCCAACTTTGTTCTTTTTCAATATTGTTTGGCTATTTGGAGTTCCTTGGATTTCCATGAATTTTAAGATCAGCTTGACAATTTCTGCAACAAACAAAAAGCCAGCTGTGATTTTGATAGGGACTACACTGAATCTGTAGATCAGTTTGGGGAGCATCACCATTTCAATAGTAGTGTTTCAGTCCATGAACATGAAGTCTTAACACTTAATTAGGTCTTCTTTCAATGTTTTATAATTTCCAATGTACCAGTCTTCCACTTCTTTCACTAAATTTCTTCTCAAGCATTTAATTGTTTATTGTTATTGTAATGCAATTGCTTTCTTAATTTTATTTTTGGTTTGTTCATTGCTAGTGAATTGAAATACAATGATTTTTGTATATTGATCTTGTTTCCATTAACCTTGCTGAATTCATTTATTAGTTCTAATAGGTTTTTGGTATGTGGATTACCTGGAGTTTTCTATATACAAGAACATATCATCTACAGATATAGTTTTACTTCTTCCTCTCAGATTTTATTACTTTCTTTTTTTTGCCTAATTTCCCTGGCTAGAGCATCTGGCATAATGTTGAACAGAAGTGGCAAGAGTAAACATCTTGTCTTTTTTCTGATCTTAGGGGGAGAGCCTTCACTCTCTCACCATTAAGTAGGTTGTCCATTTTGAGTTCTTTGTAAAAGCGCTTTATCCAGCTGAGGAAGTTCTCTTCCATTCCTCTTTGATATTCTGTTGTTGTTTTTAAATTAAAGGTTATAGAATTTTTCTGTGCCTAATGAAATGATCCTGTCGTATTGCCCTTTATACTACTTGATGAAGTATATTACATTAAGTGTGGATATTAAGCCAACCTTGCATTTTTTAGATAAATCCCATTTGGTCATCAATTTTCCTGATCTTTCCAATCAACTTTTGTGTTTGTTGATCTATTTTCTATTCTCTATTTCATTATTTTCTGTTCCAGTCCTTATTATGACCTTTCTTCTGATTTTTTCCTTTGGCCCATTGGTATTTAGGAGTGTACTTTAAACTTCCACATATTTTCAACTTTCCCAACTTTCTTTCTAGTTTCACTTCATTATGATCAGGGGACATACTTTGTACAATTTCAATTAAGCTTATTGACTTGTCTTATGGCATCACCTATGGTCTACTGGAGAATGTTCCATGTGTGGACTTGAGGAGAATGTGCATTCTGATACAGTTAGGTAGAGTGTTCTATACATGTCTGTTAGGTCTACTTGTTTTATAGTGTTGTTCATGTATGCTATTTCCTTGTTGATCTTCTGCCTAGTTGTTCTTGAAAAGCAACCCTAAACTTACCAAGATACCAACAAATTGTTCCAAATTTTTCTTGTAGTTTTAGTGGCCAACTTACAAAATGTGATTACGATTAAAATTTGTTAGAAAATGTACAAAAATCAGCATTCTTGGCTTGTATCATGATACAACATAAATTTTTTGTATCCGTCTGTGAAGGTCACAAATACTCTTTCCTTGGAGTTTCAATTTTTGTTCACTCATATGCAGCTTGATACTGGTGAGAAAAATGTGTATCATACTGATATGGTTTGCTTTTGATTACTGAATATTTGGCAAGCATTCCTTTCATTGCAAGATAACCTTAAATTGGTATTAAAAGAACTGTAAGCCATTGTTAAAATTTCTTCATAATTCAACCAATGAGCTACTATTAGTAAAAGAAGATCATTAAATTGTCTTCTATCTCTCTGAATAGTCTTAACTGGTGATGGTTCTTTGATTTGAAATTATATACACTTATCAGCTTTGACACTTTTCAGTCTGTTTCGGAAATTTCAATAAGCATAAGGTGAAACACAATAAAGGAAATCAAGGCTCATAAAAAAAAATTCCGATAAACCCAGATTTTTAACCTAACATAGCTAGAGTACCATCTGTAGTGACAGAAACAATTTTTCTTCGTATCTAGAAGAAAATTTTTGGCAGATGTAAAAGATGCAAAAATATCTAGGCTGTAAGTTTGATTTTAGGCCGAGAATTCCCATTTCTTGGTAAATTTGGAAGTCCGTTAAGAAATAGCATACAGTAAGTATTAACTGGTTAGTGCCTTTTATATCACAAAACTCCTCTAAAGCTAGTAAGTACTTTCAACTTTTCAAATATTGAACCAATTATCTTTAATAGTATTAGGAAGATCTTGTATTCTATAGGTAACTGTTGGCATAACTGAATGTATTTCATTTTTGTAAAATATTGTCTTCATTTTCTAACAAAATTTCCAAACAAATATATTTTTATACCATATCTCCATTAAAAAATTCTTTTCCTGTGGAAGAATACAAGCCCTTTTATAGCTGGCCAAATCTACAAGCGCATATCCTATTATAGTTAGAAAAAAACGAAAAACACCTTTCTGTGGGACTTTCATTTCAGGTGATTAATTTCATCTATTATTCTTTTTTGACTGTTAACAGAACACTGAATTCAGTAAGTATTTGAAGAAAATGTATCTTAATGTTCACTTTATTACCTCTCTCTTTAACAGAGGTTTTTCCTTTTCCTCTGGTGCAGTAAATTGCAATTGTCATTCATCATGAAACTCAATGACACACTTTAGTCTAGTCTTTATTGGGACTCGCTCACTTCTATCTATATCACTACTGACTTTAAATTTAGTAATTTGACCATAGTTTTTAAACCAGAAAAATAATTTATATTAAAATGAACAAAGGGATCTCAATTACTAATGATTTACACAGGCACAGTAACTCCTGTTGCCAGCATAAAGAACTCAAACACATCTTAGTGTTACTTTGGTTAGTAAAATAGGGCAGAAACAGTTCTTTGACATCAACTGGTGAAGTGTTTATGTCTAACACAATACAGTGGTTTCATATCTTACACAATGTATCAGATACAGGGAAATTTGGTCCTATCACAATAGGGTTTCATTTAACAGAAAAACATTTTAGTTCCAGTCACATGAGCCATGTTTCAAGTACTCAAAAGGCACATGTGGCCAGAGGCTACCAGACTGAACACAGGTCTAATCCTCGGTGTGAGGGGATACTTACTTGGGTTTGGAATTTTTGGATTCCTTCCATTTGTTATGTGTTGCTGTATTAAAGTATCTTAAAAAAAATTTTAATGTTTATTTTAGAGAGAGAGAGAAATAGAGAGAGAGAGAGAGACAGCACGAGCAGGGGAGGGCAGAGAGAGAAGGAGACACAGAATCTGAAGCAGGATCCAGGCTCTGAGCTGTCAGCAGTCAGCCCAACTGACGCAGGACCCGTGAACCCATGAACCCATGAACCGTGAGATCATGTCCCGAGCTGAAGTAGGACACTCAATGGACTGAGCCACCCAGGTGGTCCTTAAAGTATCTTTTAATGCCTACTAATTACTTAATTGTTCAGCAGAGAGACACACTGGATCTATTTTGCAGACTAAAATCTGCATGAAAAATAATGCGAAATGTAGTAAAGCGTAGCTTGAGAAACAAAATTCTTTGCGTAAATGTTTCGGTGAGGTCAGTAGAGGAAAAAAAACAGGTTGCTTTTGAGGCAAACACGTCTCTTACATGGAGTCAGGGTTTGCCTAATGAAAGTAAGGAGTGACTGAACAAAACTTGCTTTTCACCCACAAATGAGGAGGGATAAATCACGGTTCTTCCTAATTCTATTTCCTGAACATTTCAAATTCTCCTTTCTTTCTTCTCTTCTCTTACTGCCCCGCAAGCCATCCTCAGCTTACAGACCACAGAAGCCAGTTAACTAGTTTTACTGTTTTTTTTTTTAATTTTTAATGTTTTTATTTATTTTTGAAGGAGAGACAGAGGATGAACAGGGGAGGAGCAGAGAGGGAGGGAGACATAGAATTTGAAGCAGGCTCCAGGCTGTCAGCACAGAGCCCAAAGAGGTGCTCGAATTCACGAACTGTGAGATCATGACCTGAGCCGAAGTCGGATGCTTAACCGACTGAGCCACCCAGGCGCCCCTAGTTTTACTGTTTTAATCCACCCTCCATAGCACTACTACAGCAGCCTTTCTAAAACATAAGCCTGGTAATGCTGCTATTTAAAACCCTTCTAGAGGCACCTGGATGGCTCAGTCAGTTAAGTGTCCAACTTCGGCTCAGGTCATGATCCCAAGGTTTGTGAGTTTGAGCCCTGCGCCTGCTTCAGGTTCTGTGTCTCTCTCTCGGCCCCTCCTCTGCTCTCTCTCAAAAATAAACATTAACAAAGGTCTTAAAAATCCTTCTGTGGCTCTTTATCACCACCTACAGAGTTAAGTTCACCACCTATGGCTCAAGGTTCCAAAGGCATCTACTGTGTCCCAGCCACTCACTAGTGCACTTCCCACTGAAAGACCCACATGTTCTAAATCCATTCTATTCATAACTATGCACCTTTCACAAAGGGTTTTATTGTAGCTATTATTCACCTGGGAAATAAGTTCTTAATCCTTCAAAACTAGCTCTAAGGTCCCCTCTAGAAAACTTCATAGGCTCATGTACACAGAGATTTGCTCCCTCCATGCCTGGTGTACCTTTAGCACATGTTACGTTGGATTATAATGACCAAAGAGCAACTTGAAGTCAGAGACCAGGGATGATAAATCTGTATTTCCGATCTTAGCATAATGTCTGACAAGAAGAAATTTCAAATGAGTATTGATGAGTATGGTGACCAAGAAAAGTACATTAAGAAAAACTCTGATTCACCAAAATGGACATAGGGCTCCCACTATCAGGCCTGTTCAAAGTTACCACTAACAAGCATCGTATCAACGAGGAGAGAAGGTTCTGCTAACTCACAAAGCTCACAGTGTTGAGCATATACCCCTCACACCTATGTCACTGCCCTGAGAACCAGCCACCTGCATCAGCAGGAGTATTAAAAGGAAAGCTTTGGTCATGCCATCATTCCTTTTCAGTCTTTAACAGACCAGGTTTTCAAGAATTACGTAAAATTGCAAAATAGATACTACAAGTGGGTTTGCCATGCAGGGTAGACACGGAACTCACAGGGCTGAAGGACTGGTGGATACGACATTAACTAAGACACGGCTGTGCTGATGGGCTCCTTGGGGCCTGCAGCTTACTCAAAGTGAGTGCTAGGATGGCCTGAGAACTTTTGAGCCTGCCCGCCTCTGCAGAGTCACACTAGTGTAGTGAGCAAAATTTCTTATGACAGGCCCAAAATAATTGAACAGCTTTTGAATATTAGAGTGATCTGAGGGTTGCAGTTCAAGAAAATTTTTAAAAACTGACATCTCCTTACTTACTTGATTAAAAATGTTAATGTTGCTAAAGAAACCACAGAAAACTGGTTCACAATCCACCTTGTAATCCACTAGTTTTCCCAGTTCCTACAGACTGGTCAGTTAGAGTCATTTGGAGAGCAATCCACTTTGAACATTTTATGTTTTTTATTTGGAAGAAATTAACTTAGAGAAATGTTTCTCAACCTCTCGTAAAATTCTAGTAAAAACTATCTTCTGTATGATTCTTCTAACACATAATGTTTACTAAAGTTGTCTTTACAGTACTTGTGAAAGCTTATTTTTTAATGTTTATTTATATTTTGAGAGATATGGGGGGAGGGGCAGAGAGAGAGGGAGAGAGAATTCCCCAAGTAGTTCTGCACTGTCAGTCTATAGCCCCCACGTGCAGCTGGAACTCACCGAAACCTAGAGAGGGACACATAACCAACTGAGTCACCCAGGTGCCCGTGAAAGCTTATTCTAAAATCAATTAAAATGTGAATACCTAAATAACACCCCAAATTGGGAATTCTCCATATACACATGTTACCTAGAACCCAAAAAGCTTTATTGTAAATATATTTCACTTCATGTTCCCTTAGGTAGTTGGTTCCTCTAAAGAACATTGAAAGGGCGGGCCTACGCCAGCCGACTCCATCTTGTTCTGTGTCCTTCACCTAGACCACGCCTCCTCCCTTTGAGTGACCTCCCGCTCACCCATTCAAGCTTCCTGATCAAAACACGCCACTTCCCCAGCCAATCGGCTGCCCCTAGACCCCTATAAAACCTTTGTGCTTTTGAAACTCGCTCTCTTTCCCTGGTATCTCACCGCTGCCTCGGTGCAGGTAGGGGATTGAGCTCGAGCTAGCTCGAATAAAGGCTCTTTGCTTTTGCATCGGACTCGGCTCCCTAGTGGTCTTTGGGGATCACGAATTCTGGGCATAACAACATAAACTAGAATTTATAAAGTAACACGGGCATAATACTTCATTTACTTTTTTACACTTACTTCTTGACAGTTACGAGGAACAAGACTTTTCTGTTATAGAGACAAAATTACATATTAAGGATTAAGTAGAAAATGCCTACTTTAAAAACCGGACAGTCTTGGCAAATGCTCATTGTCATCTGATTTTAAAGGACTTTTCCTAGCATACATAAAAACTCACAAGTGTTCCAAGTAGTTTCCAAAAAGCAAATGGGCTTTTTCTGAAGAGTTGGGAAATCCCATCTTTAAAGCTTATATATACAATAAAATAACGCACATGAAAAGCAAAACATCTAATGAATTAGTATAACCCCACCAACACAATGTTTGTTACCGTGTTTAAAAGCATTTATTCAAAATACGTCAAACTCCTTCCAAAAAAGACGGAAGACACATGAGCCTAATTCTTATATTGAACGAGGTATATTGGTAACAACAACAACAAAATTCCTAAATGCAAATGGACCATCAGTTGCCCAAATATCAAACTGAACTTTGGCAAAGATAGGAGTGTTATACAGAAAACACAGTCAGTACATGGTCTCCCATATCACGGCCCATTCACTCACCCTTTCAGAGGATGACTTACAGCCCTGTCCCAGACGACTCAGAATTTTAATCATATGGTCTGCTAACACTTATTCTTCTCAAACCTCAGTACTACAGCTATACAAATTACACTTTTAAGATATTTGAAACAGATATTGAATTTATTGGTTGGCTATGAGTAGGAAAATACATCAGTAAAGAAAAGAGACCCTGTATATAAATATAATACTAGCTAGTTACAATTTGACCAAGAAGGTTCCACTGAAAAGAACAGTAAAAGCCCTTGTTACCACCAGTCCATAGGTACATATTCAGTTTCCCATGACCCTTATCAAAGAGCTGCCTAGGCAAATGTGACATTCTTCAAGCTTAGTGCAGATAATGTGCTGGGTTCTGTTACATGAACGGTAAACACAAATTAGCCCAGTGCATATTACACAAGATAATGTACTGTGAATAAAGACTAGATCTTCTATTTTAGACGCTACTTCAACATACCGGTTATTAAACTTTATGTAACCCAAAAGAAGAGCCAAGTGAACATCTTAAAATACTGTTTCTGAGTAGGGGAGAGACACTTGCTAAAGGTGTTGTTTGAATTATCTGCAGCATTTGTATGGAATACTCTGATAAGTTCATTAAAAGAACAAACTGCTGTAATTGCTTTGCCTAGGTTGGCTTTTGTCTTACAGATGACATGACCCCAAGACCTTAGAAGTCACTATGGAAACGAATTCCATGAATTGAAATAGTAAAAAATGGAATACTACAACTGGAATTTGTCACTGAAAGCTTGAATCTTAGAAAAGCTTTGAAATTTTAATTTCAACATTTAGAAGTGCATTCCACCCAATTTAATAATGTCCTTAGGTTTCAAAGTGCTAACTCAAAATAAGTTTTCCTGGCTGTCACCAAATCAAGAATGAAAACACATTTCTTGGAGATGTTCCTTGCCTGTCTTCTAGAACTACTGAAGTTTCAATCAACAATTTCTACAACTTTAGTTTAAATTATGCCATAAGTTAATTTTGATGAACATTATTTAAATTCTCAAAGCATAAATAATTACCAGTAATACGGTAAAATGTACTTCAAGAGATTTACAACAAGGAATTGAGTGCCTCCAAATTTCTGATCAGTAAAAACAGAAAACATATCCCAAAATTCTCTGTAAAACATTCATAAAATGGATTTATCCAGCAAGAACACTGAAATTACATTATGGCAACACCACGTTAAATATATGTGTTACAGAATTTTGAAAAAAGTCTATACTGTGAAAACATACTAATTTTTATTGCATTTTAAGGAGTATGGATTATTGGAAATTACTCAGGACACAGAAAAGATTTAAAACACAAAACTTTGCTTAACAAAAGTTATCAGTCTATTTTGGTGTGACTGTTCAGTCCCTACGGACCCAAAATATTTCTTTCTCTTTTGAAGGTGACACTTGTAAATCTACACCCTTGGTTCAATTTATCACTAGATGGAGAAGCTGTTCAAACTGGCCCACAGAATGCAGTGTGCCCAGAAGAGGCAAGAACAAATAGCTGAGACACAACAGGCCCTCATATCTTACTATGCTGCCCCCAAATTCGAATATATTGTAGACAATAACAAATACAGATGAAAACATTTTGTGTAAAGCTCAAACCTTTAGCATCTAACAAGTGCACTCTAGTTCCAGCATCTACAAAAAGAATACATCCTCTGTTAACAAATACAAACGAGTAAGTGCTTCTCCCCTCCCCTGTCCATAAAGCTCTCTGGACCTGTTCTCACGTAATGCAGATCATAGGAAAAGCAGTTCCCTTGCCTCATCAGTCCAACCAGCTCCAGCTCGCCCTCGCTGGAAATTGTCATGATGCACGTTACCAACACAGTGTTTAGGAAAAATGAGTAAACACACCTTTTATTCACACTTTACAAAAAAATAAAACAAAACAAAACAAAAACCCCATAAAAAGTTATGCATTGGTTCTACATCAGTAATACCAGCTTTCCAATGTACTGATTATAAACTGGATGTGTTTGGTGTCAGCACAACTTAAAACAAAAAGCAAAAAATAAAAAGTCATCACAACAAAATCTTTAAAACCCTCAAAGGAAAAACCAGGTCCCAGACAAAGATTCAAGATCAACACCTTTTGGAAAATTCTTTAAAAAAGAAAAAAAAATCATTTATTTAAACAGCATGTAATTTTATTTTCTCTTAAAAACAGAATAAGCACATTTAAGTGCTGAATATTTTTCATAAAATTTTAAGTCATTATCCAAAATGACTCATTCTCTGTATAAAAATTAAGAACATCTCAACGTTTTTTCTTAATGCTCACATGGTGTCCTTTTGCTCCCCTGCCTGCAGTTGAAACAAAAGCAGTTAGACCACGTTCCCTCTGAATTCATTTGACTTTTGAGAGAATGAATGAATGAGAACAGAATACATACAAGTTACCTTTGCAAAGTTAAAAGCTGGCTTTAATCTCTAATCTACTACTGGCACTATGGGCAAAATACAGGGTACAACAGAACCTTTATCTCGGTTGACCTACTAAAATGACTCAGTCACTTTATAAATGATCTGAAGAATTGTCGTAGGGACCTGTTTTGAAAATACATCTCATTTATACTGTTTCATAAATGGAAAATTATTTTCTTTTTTTTTTTTTAAAAAGGAATGATTAAAAAAAAACACATGGAAAACAAAAAGAATTCACATGATAGTAGTATTCTGGGTGACGAACAGCACTGTGCAATGACAGACACCAAGAAGCAGTGCTTGGGTCTGGTGAGCAAAGACCCAGGGACCCACCCTATGAACATGTTCCAAAATGGGATATTCAATGCTTCACAATGGAAAAAAAGCCACAGCTCATACAAAAGCATTTTCATAAAATTCCCACAAATGTTAAAACAGTATTTAAAAAATATAAAAGAGGATGCACAGATTTTCTCTGCATGCACAGGCAGTGCTTGGTGAGAACAAATTTAGGCAGGCACAGTGGAGATAGGACAGGAAGTGTCTCAAAAAGGAGTTAAGAAGCTGTATCCAAGCAGCTGGAATTTTTTAACTTAAAAAAGTTAAAGATTAAAAAATATCAGAATGTACATATATCAACCATTACATTCAGTCCATAAATGCCTACAGATCATTCACTGCTCAGCTTATCTGTCCTGGTAGATAGTTTTTGTAAAAACCCAGGAATTCATGAATAAGTTGCCTCTGGTCTGAGAAAATGTCCAAAGCTTTAAGCAGATTTAGATTTAAAGAGCAATGTTCTCAGTTTAAAAATAAAGTAGTACAAAAGGGCTAACAAAACCCTAACAGTGCAAATCATCAGCAGAGAAAGTCTGTTGCAACTTCTTTTACAAGCTGGCCTTTATAACACATGAAACAGTAAAAAAACTTAGCCTTAGTTTACAATACAATCATTTCCAAATCTGAATTTTTAGTACAAAATTTCATAAATCAGGTCTTCTGTGGATCATATACAATCATAAAGGCTAAATTCAAAGTCTCTATTTTACAAACAAGTCTGAAAAGGGAGGGAGTAGAGTATGGAAGAATGGTCTCTGGATGTTATTACTGGCCTCAAAAAAGTAGTGCTACAGATTTCTGTGCAAAGAGAATATGCTGTTCAAACATTTTCCTATTTCAAGGCATGAAAATATTACATTGGATAGAAGAAACAGGAAAATTACTTGTAACAAATTAAAGATAGGTGTAAACACACCGATCCCTGTCTAACAGTATATAAAGCATATTGGGCTCAGAATTTGTCTGTTGCTAGCACCTGGCTTTCATACGATATCCTTATCAAATAATCAAGATCGAAAATTCAAATCCTCAAGGAAAAGAAAACAACAAAACAAAACCCTGGTGGCCATACCTCACTCCCCCACATTCAGATTTTATGAGTTTACAAGTGAAATTGAGGTTGTCCTCTGAAGGTACTTGACTACCTCCTGCCAGGGAGGTGAATGCCGTTGACTTGGGGCAGGAAAGGCAGTAAGAGCTCCAGTTGTGCAAAAAGTGAGAAGTGGTCGGAGGGGATGAGTGGATGTGGGCAGCCGCTGATGTTATTCTCAACTAGCCAGTGGTGGTCCAGAGGTCCCAGGATGCCTAAAGTGTTCAGCTGAGGTTTAGAATAGAAGATGTAGTCAATTATACCCTGAAAAATAGAAGGAAAAAAAGATACAGCCTCATATAAGAGAATACTGAAACACTGAGAGCTTTCAAGACATACCCTTACAGTCATGTTTGGTAAACAAAGAAAGTGGCTGGGGTGTGAGAGGTAGGAAGACATAAACCAAATTGTCCCCCAAATGTCCAATCTAGCAGAATGAAGACAGTTTAGGTAGGAATAATAATCATGCATTCTTCCTCCTTTCTGGACTTTTTAGAATCTTTAATGAGACCTACAGGATCCTTCGTGGTATGGCCTCTGCTTCTCTGCCCTAACTTGATTTGTAATATTTTCCTAGGCTCACTACCCTATCACCACACTAGCCTTCTTTTTTCCGGGTGGGGGTGGGGAAGACATTCCTTGAAGATGCCAAACTCTTTCTTGCCCCAGGGCCTCCACATATACTGTTCCTTCTGCCTGGAACACTTTCTTCTTTCTACACGTCAGTTGGTTCATTTCTTCTCAGCCTTCGCGTGTTGAGTTCACCTTCCAAAGACCTTCCTGAATCCTTCCCTCACCCACTTAATACCTGCTACCACCTCCAAGTTTATTCTCTTGCTAAGGCGTACCCCAGGTGTAACTACACACTCATCTGCTTGGTTGAGACCTGCCTCTCCCATCAGACTGTCAACTCCATGAGGGCAGGGCCATCTCTGCCTTTCACATCCTCAGCAGCACCCAGCACAGCACCTGGCGTCTATTTGCCCTCTCCTCCCTGTAACTTGAGCCTCTCCTCAACATGGTTTCAGCCAAAACTATTTAAGCACATTCAGGTGTCTTCCTATCTCTGTATCAGCAACAGGAACAAGAGAGAAAAAATCCCTATCTCTCCCACCTTTTGGTTATCAGCCTCGCCTCCTCTTTACATCTTTTAAAAATGTTTATTCATTTTTGAGAGAGACAGAGCATGAGTGGGTGGGGGGGGGGGGGGGGAGACACAGAATCCAAAGCAGGCTCCAGGCTCTGAGCTGTCAGCATAGAGCCCGACATGGGGCTTGAACTCATGAACCGTGAGATCATGACCTGAGTCTAAATTGATGCTTAACTGACTGAGCCACGAAGGTGCCCTCCTCACCTCCTCTTTAAAACAAAAATCTAAAAAATTGGTTTTCACTATCAATCACCTCATTCTTCAACTCACCACATTCCAGTCTCTGTGCCTAGCTCTCCAGTGAAGCATCTTTCACCAACATCTTTCTGAAGCACAAAGCACACTCCTCTTTCCCTAGAAAGGCCTTCTTTCCTTGTCAGGTAGGCTCCTACACTGCCCTGGTTTTCTTCCTCTCTCTGATTACTCTTCTGTTGTTCACATGTTCATTTTCCCCAGAGTCTCCTCTAGCCTCTCTTCAACCGGACACACTCATTTGTTCCCAGGGTTAAATCATTATCTACAGTACTGTGGCTCCTCCAAAGTCAAATTAAAAAGATTTCAAACTCTAAGTCTAAACAGCGCTCCCCCTCTAAAATTAAGAACCAGCTAACGCTAGTATTTTCACTCTAACACATAATCTAATCTGAATGATTATTTTTCCAGGAGGTTAGAAATGGAAAACTAAGATTTAGGAGAGCAGAAATTCAAAAGATGGTTAAAAAGGACAGATGAATGCAAGTCCGAAACAATCACCGATATTATCATTTAAAAAAATTTTTTTTTAACATTTATTTATTTTTGAGACAGAGAGAGAGCATGAACGGGGGAGGATCAGAGAGAGAGGAAGACACAGAATCTGAAACAGGCTCCAGGCTTTGAGCGGTCAGCACAGAGCCCAATGCGGGGCTCGAACTCACAGACTGCGAGATCATGACCTGAGCCGAAGTCGGACACTTAACCGACTGAGCCATCCAGGCGCCCCAACAATCACTGATATTAAAAATGAGGAGAAGCTCTAAGGCAAGGCTCCATATTGTAAGCCGTTAACTGTGTATGAAATAAATAGAAGATGTATTTTAAAATGGCTAATATAAAACATATTTTGGCACTTGAGGAGTACAGTTTCACTTAAATTATGAGAGATGAAATATGCCACTCCAGCTGACACCAAATTAGATACTACACAGTACTTTCCGAACAGCTGAGCATATAAGAAATGTATCTGCCCCAAAACAGTAACAGTTAACTCAGGATTTACTATCATTATTTCATATGACTTCTCACCCTGGAAATGATTCTATCAAGTACCTCTCAAGTAGGAATGGGACACAGATCACATCAAATTCCACAGAAGAGTGATAAGAGAACACTGCTGTGAAGTGATTCAAGATGGCTTGCTTCCAGTCTGAACACACACCCACACTTGTGTTCAAAGAGAAAGCGCACGCATGTGTGCACATGAGTGGTTGCGGGGAGGGCGGTAGCACAGAGGAAAGGGAGACAGAATCCCAAGCAGGCTCCACACTCAGCAAGGAGACCAACGTGGGGCTAGATCCCACGACCTTGGGATCATGACCTGAGTCAAAATCAAGAGTCAGACACTCAACCGACTGAGCCACCCAGGCACCCCTACACATCCACATTTTAAAGACATAATAAAGTTACAAGACTCTCCAAAAAAACTGGAGGTTTGAAAAGTTTCTCAATCTCAAAAGTCACCTTGAAATCGAACGTGTAATTTGTGTAAGGCATCAGACCGCTCTCGTAGGCACTCTTCAACTTGAAACCATGAGTGATCCTTCCATTGGTTGTCCCGTTTTTCCCATTACAGCTGAAGTTTGTAAGACTCTCATTATATCTCAGTTCCTTAAAATCTTTATGATTTGTTTCTACTCCACCGGTACTCAAGTATTCCACAACACCTATAATGAAGATACAGGTCCTTTGCTCACTGTCAAGTAGAATATGCAGTGTACAAAACTATAATGTAACAGTAAATACTTTAAACAGCACGTTCCTCCTTTCTAAAATGTTTGGTTGGTTGTTTTACGTCTCCTAGAACCTATCTAAATCCATTTTTACATGGTTTTGATCATAGTATACTGCATATTTTATACTTTGCTGTGGCACATGAACTCGTGTCTTTTCGATCACCATTTTTTTAATGGCTGCTTAATACAACTGCCCTGGTGTTTCATATTTGTTAAACCAGTTCCTTATTTCTTAAAAAACTTCAGGTTGTTTCTACTTTTTAAGAAGAATTAATACCATAATCAACATCTTAGTATGTAGGTTTCTGCTTATGCTGAATTATTTACTTGGTATAAAATCCCAAGATTAGGATTAATGTGCCATTATACATACTGCCCACTACATAAGAGAACGCCACCGGTTAGATGGGTTCTACAAATAGTTTTTACTTTGCATTTCATTAGTTAACAAGGTTGGACACTTCCCCACGCGTCTGCCACTATTTTTAACACTGAAATGAGACTTACTATGTATTATTTGACTAGAGTCTCCCTTTGCCCCTCAGATACTTTGTAGCTAAACAGAATGCAGAACACACATACAGCAACTACTAGAGAATAGTTGTCAACTGCTTTAGCAGCTGTAATGCCCAGATAGCTTGATGAGATGGACTAAAGAATTATGGACCTCAGCTACCTTTACTTGCCCTGAAAATGAATTTTAACATAGTTACAGCTCCCATGTATCGTGATGGCAGTGATGTACTAGTGAACTGAACCAACCCAAGTGGACGTATGTGTGTGCATGCATGCTTACACACATACACAAGTGCCAGGGAAAGTATTTTGTGTGAATGAGAGACTATAATCAAGGAGGAGCTGAAATATAAAAAGGAGTAAGTACTTAGTTTGATATTATAAGAACTACGGCTTGTTCACTGTACTATCTAATGGAAAAGTATTCAGAAATAAGCCTTTTTGTATTCTTCTGCTTTGTAATAAAAATCAAGTCCCTGTTTTTTGGTGTTTTGTTTTTTTTTTGTTGTTGTTGTTCAAATCACTTGCACGATCTGTGTAAATAAAGGATCTCAATTTCCACCTAAGGTTTATTATTATTTTTTTTTATATTAAAAAAATTTTTTTTAACATTTATTTATTATTAAGAGACAGAGAGAGACAAAGCACAAGTGGGGGAAGGGCAGAGAGTGAAAGAGACACAGAATCCGAAGCAAGCTCCAAGCTCTGAGCTGTCAGCACAGAGACCAACACGGGGCTTGAACCCACAAACCGCGAGATCATGGACCTGAGTCAAAGTCAGACACTTAACCAGCTGAGCCACCCAGCACCCATAAGGATTATTTTTTCTAATCAAGCCCACCAAAACGGAAATCCTGTAAATATCCAATTTAAACTGGTTGTATTACTACATGCTGGAATCCCAAAGAAGTGGTCTTAATAACCTTCTCAGAGTCTGGATTATATGTCACCTGGGGATATGGAAATCTAATCACACATACTTTCAAGTTATCAACCACGTGTTTATCGAAGATGATTAATGTCCTTCCTTCTTAGGTTTTCATCTCATTTTTAAAATAGTCTCCCTATTTGCACACAAAATATGTTAAACCTGATTCATAGTTGACGTTACAAACTGAATATTCATTTTGACTAAATTTGGGATTATCAGAAATGATACCTTACAAAAACATTTTAAGTCAAAAAAGCATTCTATATAAAAGAACTTTTCTTACCAGAATCTGGCAAAGAATTAAGATCTGCACATAACACCAGTGGAATAGTTCCAAATTCTCCCAATACACTGGACTGGAGGTTTCGTGAGGCTTTATCAATAATGTTCTTCACTTCTGAGAGGAACATCATAGTTTGAACCAACTTCACATCAGAGTATTCAGGGTCCCAATGCATATGAGCATTAGCCACAAGAATAAGTTGTTTTTCTGTTCCAAGATGGGGCTTTCCAGCTATATTAGATAAAAAGAAAAGAAACAGATAGACAAAACCCGCCCATCAGCCCATATATTCTTACAGGATTCTTAAAGGATTCTACAGTTTCCAAACAAAAAAGGACCCTAAAATTTACCTAACAATCTCCCGACAACTAAATCAATCAACAGGACCACAAACCTGAGAAGCAGTCATCTATGCCTCTGGGTGAATAGCCTCTGGGTAAATACTCTTGAGTAGAGGGCATTCACTACTTGAACAAAGCCCATTCTATATCTCCGCCAAAACAGCTATCTCCTTGAAACTTCTAGCTTCATCAAGATGTCCTAAAGTGAGTCTCACAAAATCAAATCTACAGCCTTTTTTCCTAGATATGTGTAATACAGTCACCAAGCTCCATCTTCATTTTTGACTCTTCAGGTTAAGTATCTCTAGTTCCAACTGTTCCTCAAGTGACAGAACTTCCAGTTCTCAGCACGATGGTCACTCTAAATATACTTTTAATTTGAAATAAGTGGTCCATTTATCCAAAACGCAAGACATTTAAAGTAATGATTACAAGTAGGTCAGGAAGAGAAGTTAGCTTACAGAGTATCCTTGCTGTTAAGAAATTACGGGACTGTATGGAGTTCTTCTCTCTGAGCAGTTATTTTAACTAATATTTACTTCAACATTGTTTTTGTGTGAAAAATAGTGGGGAGCAAAAACACCCATTTTCTCCTCTGGCTTTATGCCTTTCAAAATTTGGAATACTTTTCTGGGCACTGCTTTCTCAATCTTAAGCTTTGTGGTAGAGAGAAAGGGATAGGATATTTTAGAAAGGACTTAAATTCTCACTGAGTTTCTTCAGGTGTTAGACAAGACTATTAATATGTAACAAATTTTCTGCTTTCTATCAGATTTTGGAGGTCAATTTTACAGGAAGTGAAAAGGTCACTCACATGACATTTCAATCAATTCCTTTCGAAGTTCTAGCAGTACTGCAACTCCAATGTTATCTTTTGTCATGACTCTGTTCAGCATGGCTTCAGACCCTTCTGAATTTGCCATTGCTAGCTGATTAAATTCAACAGTGTGTTTCTGAACCAAAGTAAATCTAAAACACAAACAAAAACACACACACAAACATAGAATTGGGAATACCAAAGTATTAGCTTTGTGGGAAATGCAGTTTTCCCGAACTTCCTGAACAAATACAATGGCAAGTAAATCACATTATGGAAAATCGTCCACACTTAACACCAAGCTTCCCACATCTGTTTCAAGTTATTCTTCGTCTGTTACTGATACAAATAACATCTTGAAATACTTTTACAATGTAAGATAAGGTAGTCATCTTCTGTGTAAGTTTCATGTTGGAATAGTCCATCTTGTAATTTTTAAATAAATCTTTTCCAAAATCTGGGTTTAAGAATCCCTCTACCATCCTAGAGGGAATGTTAATTACAAGCAGTTTCAATTAACAATTGGAGTTAAACCCTAGTAAACACCTGAAGAAACAGCAGCACTTTCAACAAGTCTCCAAAACAAGATTATTTCTGATGATTTAAAACAAAACTATTGAAGAGTACTGTTTTACTGAGCAATAACAACAATGCTTCATTCTCTTATTTGTCGACTAATTTCCACACCCTTGACTCCCTGCAAATACTGAGAAAATTTTCTTTTTTAAATGTAAGAGAACTTACTTTTCCGTCTTGAAGAATATTGCACAGCCATCGACATGTTTTCTTTCTTGTTCTGACATTGTCCTAGCTCTAGATTTAGGACTAAAGAATCCATTATAGCCACGTTCTTTCAGTTCTACCAGAAAAAAACTGTAATACTGTTCTGTTTCAACCTCCTGAAAAATTGTAAATGGCAAAGTTATTTCATAAGACAAAAAATCAGTCCTACGCATTAACTTTATGTGTACAGTTTGAGGGGCTCAAATAATTTCAAAGGACTGCTATGCACAATGAGGAACATAACACCTTTCCAACATATTTTATCTGAAACCCTACTTGTCATTTTATAGATACCTGCTGGTATCCTATTGCTTAGGAGTAAATAATGGAAAGACATACACCTCCATGTGTGTATATTTTCTTATGTTTTATAATAGATGGGGAACAAGAATCAACAGAGGTAGAAGGAACATCACAGATCATACTTTCAGACCACAGGGAGAAAGTGACTTGCCCAAGGTCATATGAATTATCAGAAGAGGACTGAGACCACAAAGTTACTGTGCATCAGGTTCAACGCTCTTTCCACCATGTCCTAATTCCTCTATTACTGCTGATGGTAAAGCAAAACCATACCTTGACAATGCCACAGTTTCAATAATATTTGCCACCCAATTAAAAAATAGTGTGCAAGGGCATTTGAGAGGGAAAGATGAATATTTTAACTGTCAAAGCAAATGCCTAAAACCCAAAATAACCTATTTGCTTAATGTGGCAGCACAGCGCAGCTAAATGAAGCAGGTAGTGAATGTTCCAGGATTCACTAAAAACAGAAAAAGCCAATACTTTAAGAAGTGCTAAAGCTGGAACTTTAAATGTGTCAGGGTAATGCATTCCCATTTTGCTCCTTGCTTATCAACACTGGGGCATCTGTGCAATTTAAACACTGTTCCGATGACTTACCTGAAGACTTATGATATCAGCATTGCAGTTCAAAATTTCTTGAATAATGGCCTTTTTCCTGTAGTCCCAATTTAGTGCCCAAGATGGACAGTAGCCGTATAACTGCCGGGTCGCATATTTATCACAAAGAACATTATAGCACATGACAGAAAACAAGGCTGTAGGAAAGATAACTTTACTTATTCACACACGTGGCAGAAAAAAAAACCTAATTAATATCAATAGTTTTCACTTAAATGCTAAGGCTGACTTTATTCATTCAATATATATTCATTGAAAAGCTACTATCTGCCAGACATAGCGGATATAAGTTGGATAAGGAAGGAAGGTCAGATAGGTGAACAAATTATAACACAATGTGTTATCTAATGCTACAGAGATACCACAGAAGGCTCAAAGCTAAAAGACTAAGATCTTGAGTCCCTTGGTCTGTAAGACCAGGGCTCCTCATTTCTATACTCCCCCTACCACTTTGCTAACTGCTAATGTACAACGTGGAAAACTGACAATCCTCTTAATAGGCATGGCTTATTTTCTTTTAAAGAACAACTATTATTAATTCACACAAAAGGAAAAGGTATCATAGACTAAATCCTATTATACACATCATGTAATTCCCAAACTATTTTCATACAATTTAAGTTAAAAGGAAATTAGGGGTCATTAGTTCAATTTCTCTCTCAAGTAAGTGCTTTAGCTGTCTTACAATTCTGTAGTATCAAATACATTTGGAACATAATAGGGTTTGAAAACTTCCAATATAAAGATTTTGGTATATTTATTATAACAAATGAGTCTGATCAATTCTTTACAGCCCAATTAAAAAATAGTGTGCAAGCTGGGGCGCCTGGGTGGCTGTCTGACTTCAGCTCAGGTCATGATCTCACGGTTCATGAGTTCGAGCCCCATGTTTGGCTCTGTGCTAACAGCTTAGAGCCTGGAGCCTGCTTTGGATTCTGTGTCTCCCTCTCTCTCTGCCCCTCCCCCCATTCCTCTCTCTCTCAAAAAATGAATAAACATTTAAAAAAATTAAAAAAAAAGTGTGCAAAGGCATCTTTTCAACATAATTTCTTAACAATGGCATCACTAACATTACGGGTGGGTAAATTCTTTGCTGTGGGGGGCTGTGCTGTGCACTGTAGCATGCTCAGCAGCATCTCTGATCTCTAACCATGAGACGTCAGTAGCACTTCCCCTATTTGTGACAATCAAAAAATGTCTCCAGACATTGCTAACTGTCCCCCAGGGGATAAAAATGCCTGAGGTTGAGAAGCATTGCTCTACAGCAGACCTACAGCATATTACAAAGGTCAGGTAAGCAATAATTAAGTCTTTATTATGATCTCCCAAGCCAAATCAATCTCAAGCATACAAATGTAACACAGCCCATAATCTAAAGAATGCCAACAACACTGTTAGATATGTAATATCAAGTAAAAATAAGTTAAAAAAATATAAGGCTACCAACCAGTTGGCCTTGTTCTGTCCGGTTCTTGTAACATAATCCAAGATCTTGGAGGTGGCTGTTCTGTTGAAACTAGTTGAATATAAACACAAAATTAAGTAATATTCTTACACATCTTCTTAAAAAAATCATTTAAGCAAATGACCACTTACTTCTTTTTGCAGTACCTGCCAAATTATCAAGCAAATAGTTCAGCAGCCTTCTTGTTCCATCTGGTTCCAGATAGAGGTTCAATATATCCTGGGTAAGTGGATTTCCTGGAAATATTTTTTAAAAAGGTAAAATGAAACCAAGAAAGGTAATAAAATATTGCAAAAGTGAAAAAACATACCAAAATTATCAGACCTATCATAATATATGTAGTTATTAGTAAGATACCAAACTAGAGGAAATATTTTTTCAGTTTCTGACATGAAGAATAAAAATGATTGAAACCACGTTCTGCAGAAGTATCCAGAAAACAATTATTGTGGACTAATGTCAATCTAGAAGATATCTAATAGTGCTCTGTATCTGGCCCTGTGTCATCAACACTTTTATGACAATCAAAAGCAAGTGAAACTGGACGGGGAAGAATGGGAAAGAGGACAAGGGAAAGAGGACAGCCACTATAATGGATCAGAGAATCAAAAGTTAAGATGCAACAAAGCTAACACGAAGATATCCTCATGACAGATGTAGTCTTCATTTAGATTTTTAAAAACTCTACTAAATAAAGCAATAACAAGATGGGACAGATGTGATTTAAGATCAAGTTACTGGAGCGCCAGGGTAGCTCCATCGGTTGAGCATCTGACTCTTGATTTTGGCTCAGGTCATGATCCCATGATCCCAGGGTTGTGGGATTGAGCCCTCTGTCAGAGTCTATGCTGAGCATGGAGCCTGCCTGAGATTCTCTCATTCTCTTTCTCTCTCCCCCTCTGCCCCTTTCCCCTGCTCATGCTCTCTCTCTAAAATAATAAAAACATTTTTTTTTAATTTTAAAAAAGATGTAGTCACTAAGGAAAAGGGAAAACCTCAGGGGTGTGAGCCATCTGTAAATTCAATGACGGTTTCATAAGTGTTAAAAATGAAAGCAAATGCAATGATTTACATGCATCTACAAGAGTCTCAAATCCTCTCAGAAGGATTTCTTACGTGCTTATGAAAATTAACAGTATAATGAACTGTTTTGAACAGTGAAGGTCCTGGATACCATAGCTCCACTTTAAGAAAGACTAATAATAAATTTTATAAATTGAAAAGGACAAATGATTTATAAATCATTATAAAGTGATTATAAGATGTTAGCCATGCCAAATGAAAGAAGTTCAAAAGATACTGCCCCCCTCACTTTCTCTGCCAGAGCAGTTAGAAAGAGCAAAATAGGTTTAAGTAAGATCCAAAGTTTTATAATATAATAGGAGTACGTCCAGTTTCAGGTGAAAATCACTCATCCTACCAAGAACTAGGAAGAATTCAAACTAAATGAATAAAGATAAACAAGACTCAACACCAAGATGACAAAAACATTAGAATAATCTGACCTAAATAGAGCAGGCATGTTTCAATGAGCACTTCAATGAGAAATTACAAACATGCTTGAAATAAATGAAAAAACAGGAAGACTCAACCAAGAAAAAGTTTTGGCAAATTAACAAAACATTTTTAAAAATGGAAATATTGAAACTGAAAAACTGAATACATGAAATAAAAAGCTCGGTGGATGGGTTCAACAGCAAAATAAAGCATCAAAGGAAATAATCAGTGAACTGGAAGACAGTAAGGAACAACAGAAAGGAAACTGAACAACAGAACAACAGAAAGGAAACTGAAAAAAAAAAAATGAAAAGAGCCTCAGGAACCTGTAGGACCACAAGAAAATTCTAAGGTTCATGTCCTCAGAGTTATGGAAACAGACAACAAGAAGCACAGAGCTGAAACAGTATTCAAATAACAGCTGAAAAACTCCCCAGATTTGGAGAAACACAAACGTGCAGATTCAACAGTCTGATAAAATCCAAATAGGACACATTCAAAAAAGAACCCACAACAAACCACACAGCAACTAAACTTCTAAAAACTAAAGACAAAGACAATGTTGAAGGCAGCCAGAGTAAAACACCTTCCCTCTAGGTAAGAGTAAGAACTAGGGGAAACACAACTTGAATAAGCAGATTTCTCATCACAAGCCATGGTGGTTAAAGGGAAGTGGCACAATAGCTTTAGGTGCTGAAAGAAAAGAACCGACAACCCAGAACCCCATGAAACAGTGAAAACAGCCTTTAGGAATGAAGGAGAAATAAAGACATTCTCAGAGGACTGAAAACTAAGAGAATCTGTTGCCAGCAGGCCTACTATAAAAGAATCAGAACAGAAGTTCTCTAAATAGAAAGGAAATGATAAAAGAAGGAACTCTGGAACATAAGAAAAAAGACCATGGTCTTTAAAAAGGGGCAAACATAGGCTTTCCTTCACTTAAGGTTTCTAACTCATGTTCAGCCATTAAAATGTCTCTGTAACACTGACTTGGTTCTAAATATAGGTAGAGAAAATATTAAGACAATGATACTATAAACAGGAGGCATATGAAAGGTCATAGAGTTAGAGATTCTATTATTTCACTCAAAATGTAAAATGATAACCCTACAAGACTTGATAAGTTATGTATGTTATCACATGAAACTTGTGATATATATAACAAATATATCAAATATAACAATACAAGCAGGCTGAAAAGAAAAGGATGGGAAAATATACGTCATGTAAACCTTAACAAAAGGAAAGCAAGGGTGACTAATACCAGATAAAGTTGATTTCAGAGAAAATAAATTTACTAGAGAAAGTGACATTATGTAATGATAAAGGAGAAGACATAGCAATTCTAAACATGCATCCACAAAATGATAGAACTAAAAAATATTTTAAGCAAAAACTGATAGAACTGAAAGGACAATAGAAAAATCTACAATTATGCTGATACTTCAGAACTCATCTCACAATTGACAGAACTAGACAAAAACAAACAACAAAAAGAACTAGACAAAAAAATCCTCTAAATACCATCAATCTAACAGACCCTAGTGTTAATATAGAGGATCCAGTTGAGATTTATAGAAGATTCTACCCAATTCATATTCTTGTCCAGTGTCCAAGGGACACAAAATTTGTGGCTGGACACAGCTAAAGCAGAGCCAAGAGGGACATTTATAGCACCTAATGTATACATTAGAAAAGGAAAAGTCTCAGGGGAGCCTGGGCGGCTTAGTCAGTTGTGCATCCAACTCTTTATTTCGGCGCAGGTCATGATCTCATGGTTCATGAGATTGAGCCCCACATCAGACTCTGCGCTGACCGCCTTAAGTCTGCTTGGATTCTCTCTCTTCTTCTCTCTGCCCCTACCCCACTTGAGTGCTCCCTCTCTCAAAATAAACATTTAAGTCCCATCTGAAGAACCTAGAAAGAGCAAAATAAACTGAAAGCAAAAAGGATTAAAAACACTAAAAAATAGGAATCAATGAATTGAAAACAGAAAAAGAGGACTTTTTTAAAAAGCGGTTTCTTTGAAAAGATCAATAAAATTGGCAAACTTCTACCAAGACTCACAAAGAAAATGAAGACAAAAATTACCAATATAAAAAATATAAACCCTACAGAAATCAAAAGGATAAGGGAATACCATGAACAATTCTAGATACATAAATTTAACAACATATATGAATGCGGCCATTTCCTTGAAATACACAAACTGTACTCACTCACCCAGTACAAAACTTAAAGAGCCCTATACCTATTAAAGGAAATGAATTCAAAATTTAAAAACTACCAGAAATCTCCAGGCCCGAAATGTTTCACTGGAAAATTCTACTAAACACTTTAAGAATTAACTCTAATTCTATAGACTCTCTTCCAGAAAACAAAAGATGAGGGAACACTTTCAAATTCATTTCATAAAGCTAGCATTACCTAGATACCAAAACCAGACAAATTGAGCATAAATGAAAATTAAAGACAAATACCTTTATGAATATCGAGTCAAAAATCCTTAAGAAAATATTAGCATACAGAAGTAAGCAATATATAAAAAGATTTATAACCATGACCAAGTGGGATTTGTTCCAGGAATGCAAGGCTGGTTCAATATTTAAAAATCAATTACAAGGCTAACAAAGAAATCACATCAACTGATACAAAACAAGCATTTGACAAAATTAAACACCTATTCATGATTAATAACTCTCAGCAAAAGGGCAGAGGGAAACTTCCTCAAATTGATAAAGACAATCTACAAAATACCTACTGCTAATGTTATACATAATAGTGCACACAGAATACTTCCATATATCAGGAAAAAGAGGGATGTCTGTTCTCACAACTCTTATTCAACATGATGCTGGAAGTTCTAGTCAGTACGATAAGTCAAGAAAAGGAAAGAAAAAGCAGACATATTGGGAAGGAAGAAATAAAATTATCCCTATTTCCAGATGACATAATTTTCTACATAGAAAATTCCCCAAAATTTTACCATTAAGTATACCAAAAAAAGCAACTCCTAAGACTCTAATATAAAAATATAAAAATCCATCCAATTCAAAAAGATATATGAACCATGTCTGACTTATTTTACTGAGTATAAAATATCCTGTACATCCATCCACGTTGTCACAAATGGCAAGATCTTGCGCTTTCTCTCTTTTTATGGCTAAGTAATATTCCACGCAGCATTATTCACTATGGCCAAGAAGATATGGAAGCAACCCAATTATCCATCCATAGATGAATGGATAAAGAAGATGTGGTATGTACGTACAATGGAATGTTATTATACTAAGTGAAATAAGTCAGACAGAGGAAGACAAATACATGATCCCACTTATATGTGGAATCTAAAAAGCAAAACAAATGAACAAACAAACAAAACCAGACTCTTAAATACAGAAAACAAACTAGTGGTTGCCAGAGGGAAGGGGGTGGGGGTTGGGAGGATGGGTGAAATAAAAAAAAAAAAAAAAAATCCATTGTATTATGTCCAGGAACATACACATGGAAGGCAAAATTTAATACATTATAATTTACAACCACTTGAAAAAAAAAGAAACCCAAACAAAAAGACTTAGAAATAAATCTAACAAAACATTTATGTGGTTTATATAACAAAAACTACACAATACTGATGAAAAAAAAATCAAAATTCTAAATATAAGGAGACATGGCATATTCACGGATCAGAACACTCAACATATTAAAGATGTTAATTCTCCCTTAATTTGATATACAGGTTTAACACTATTCTGATCAAAATCCCAGCAATATTTCTTTTAACTATAGACAGGACTATTCTAAATATATATAGAAAAGCAAAGGAACTAAAATAGCTAAAAACATTTTGAAAAAGACTACTGTAGGGGAATCAGTCTATCCTATTTCAAGACTTAATTACGTTATTTCAACTTTCAAGTAACTGTTGGCAAAGGGGCAGACACCTACATCAATGGAAAAGACGAGAGAATCCAGAAATAGATCCACACAGATATGTCCAACTGATTCGAGAGAAAGGTGTAAAGGAAATTCAATGGCGGGTAGACTTTTCAACAGATGGTGCTAGGGCAACTGGACATTCACAGACAAAGGAATGAAACTTGAACTACTCCTTTACTTCTTTTAGCTCTATTTTAACTCAGATCACAGACTTAAATGTAAAACATAAAGCCATGAAACGTTCAGCACAAAACACAGGATCCATAAAAGGAAAATATGATAAACAACTTCATCAAAACCAAAACCTTTTGTTACAGAAAAGACCCTGTGTAACATCATGATTTATAATAAGAAATACATATCTGATCTTCATCCACTGTTCCTAAAGCTCCTAAGATCCTGAAAGTGATTCAAGGATTTCTTCCAAAGTGAAGTTGTAGAGGTGCCTCTTGTGTCAATGAAGTAACTTTCAGCCTCCAAAGGAGGATGGGGGCTGGCTGACAGGAACCAACCATGTGACTGGAAGGTTAGAACTTCCAGTTCCAGTCCCCCAGGAGGAGGGGCTGGAAGTCAGCTCAATCATCAAGGCCAATGATTTAATCAGTCATGCCTATGTTATGAAGCCTCCACAGAAACCCAAAAGCATGGGGTTCAAGGAGCCTCTGGGTTGGTGAACAAATAGAGACTCGGGAAGAGTGGTGCTCTCGGAGAGAGGGAGAGGGCATGGAAGCTCTGTGCCCTTTCCCCATACCTTGCCCTACTCATCTTTTCCATCTGGCTGCTCCAGAGTTATATCCTTTTATAATAAATTGGGAATCTGTGAGTAAACGGGTTTCCTTATTACTGTGAGCCACTCTCACAAACTGATCAAACCCAAGGAGGGGACTGCGGGAACCTTGATCAGGAGCACAGGTGACAACCTGGCCTTGTGACTGGAATCTGAAGTTAGGGAGGCATGGGCAAGTAGCAGTCCTGTGGGACTGAACCTTTTATCCATGGAATCTGAGGCTATCTTTGGGTAGGTAGTGTCAGAATTTAGTTGAATTACAGGACATCTAGCTGGTATCCTAGAATTGCTTGTTGGTGTGGGGGAAAGCCCCACAGCGCTGGAACTGGGTGTGTTAAGTGGGTGAAAAGACTACACACTGGGGAAAAAATGTCTGCAAATCACATATTTGACAAAGGCCTAGTATCCAGAAAATATAACGGACTCTGAAAATTCAACAGTGAAAAAACAATTCAATTAGGACATGGGCAAAGGCATGAAGAATATTCCACAGATGATGACATACAGATGACAAGTAGGGACATGCAAAAATGTGCAATATCTTTACCTAACAGGAAAATGCAAATTAAAACCACAATGAGATGTCACTGCACATCTATCAGAAAAACTAAAATAACAATAGTGACAACACCAAAGCTGGGGAAGATTCAGAGTAACTGGATCACTTATTCATTACTGGTGAAAATGTTAAATAGTACAGCCAGTCTGGAAAAGTCTGGCAGATTCCTAAAAAACTAAACAACACTAAAATATGACCAAGCAATTGCATTCCTGGGTATCTATCCTAGAGACATGAGGACTTATGTGCCATAATAATCTGTACACAGAATTGTTCATAGCTGCTTCATCCACAATAGCCAAATACTGGAAACCAGCCAGATGTCCTTCAACAGGTGACTGGTTAAACAGACCATGATTGATCCATACCATGGAACACTGCTCATCAATATAAAGAAGCAAACATGCAACAGCCTGCGAGAATCATCAAAGAATTAACCTGAGTGGAAAAAACTATTCTCAGGTTACATACAGCATGATTCTACTAACACAATATTCCTGAAATAACAAAGTTTTAGAAATGGAGAACAAATCAGCAGTTGTCAGAAGTTAACAAGTGAGTGGGGCAAGCTCAGAAAAGTAATGGATTTGTCCAAAAAATCGGTGAAACTCTATTTCGAAGAAAGAAACCTAAAACCTAGATGTCAAACATTTTAGAGGATCTTTCTGAAATGAAAGAGCAAGGGATCCTCAAAAACTAAGGTGCCACAAAGACTGCCCTATCACTCCCCAACGCTTCCAAGGCTTTCATACACATTAACACAATGTGGACATGTGTGACCAATGACCCTAATGTCAAATAAAGTTTGTGAATCCTTAGAGAAATGAACACATTTTTGTAAAATAAATACTGTTAAGATTACAAAACCTGAAACTAAGAGGACATAAAACAGTAGCTGCTTCTGGGATGAGAAAGGGACCTAAAGAAGAACAAAGAGGGTTTTCACATTCTGTAATGTTCTATTTCTTTGTATTAGAAAACAGACACAAAAGTGACACAATATTAATTGTTCATTCTGATGTTGCTACATTTTATACTTTTGTTTTCAAAGTTAAAACAAAACTTTAAAGGGCTTTTAAGGAGCCTCAGCCAAAGGGTGGCTGGGTGGCTTAGTTGGTTGAGCATCTGACTTCGGCTCAGGTCATGATCTCACAGTTCATGAGTTCGAGCCCCATGTTTGGCTCTGTGCTGACAGCTCAGAGCCTGGAGCCTGCTTCAGATTCTGTGTCTCCCTCTCTCTCTTCCCCTCCCCCACTTGCACTCTCTCTGTCAAACATAAATAAACATAAAAAAAAAATTTTTAAAGAAAGCCATTTATAGTATGATGACATAAAGTATGATCTGAGGAATGTATCATCAGAACACTGAACTGACTGAAACAAAGGATAGAAGAAAGAAAAGCCGGGCTAGGAGTAAAAAGGAATACAAAGATTAGCAGACAGTCTCCAGGTGGACAAGAGAGAAAACCAATGGGATGTACCTAAAAAACTGATGAAGTTTGGGGAAGAGTGAGCCTGCAAATCCCTGGCGACAAGATCCCCCTCTTACAGCTTCTTTAGACTCAAAGACATAACATACAAACCACAAGAAGCACAAATATGAGAAATCATACCTTTCAGGCCTAAAGTCTGCAACTGAAACAGTTTTCCCAGCTCAAAAGGTAGAACTCGTAACAGGTTGTTATTTAAATGGAGTTCCCTGTGGATATAAAAATTCCACATCAGAACATATATTACCTTTTAACCCATGGCTAAAATCAGCACTATAATTTCTAATATTCTTCTCAGAATGAAAAATTTTATATTATATTCCAATGTCTAATACAGTGCTTCTCAAACAATGATGTAGCAAAGAAACAAAACATGACAAAAAAACCCCAGATTGCCACAGACCAAACATTTTAAAAATAACAGAAAACCAGGGCACCTGGGTTAGTATCCAACTTTAGCTCAGGTCATGATCTCACAGTTCATGAGTTTGAGCCCTGTGTCAGGCTCTCTGCTGACAGCTTAGAGCCTGGAGCCTGCTTTGGATTCTGTGTGTGTCTCTCTCTCTGCCCCTCCCCCGCTCACACTGTCTCTCTTAAAAATAAATACTGAAAAAATTTTTAAATATTTTTAATTTTTAAATAATTAAAAAAATTTTTTTTTAATTTCTAATTCAAGAAAAGAGAAAAAAAAAAGACCAACAAAGCACAAGTCATATTTTTAAAGTGCATTACATTCAATAGATACAAAACTGCTCTCACACGTTGTCTATTTCACTGCAGGCTGATGACACAGTTTACAAATGGGCACAGTCCACAGACTGCCCAAGAGCAGCACTGATCCAGCCATATGGAGTCTACTACACAACTTTAAGAAAGTGGAAATGATAAAACAGCCTAACAAGTGAATTGTTAAATGAGATTTAAAATGATCATGTAGCACCAACTGAAAATAGCTTATGACAGCTGCAAAATTAAGTTTACCATTAATATTTCTCCAAATTTTAAAGTTTCACATTAGACATAATGGAAGCTTTATTAACAATTAATATTTTTTTAGGAACTATCAAAAGAATCTTCAGTAGTGAAAAGAAACAAAGACCCAACACTGAGATACTTACAATTTTCTGCGGTAAGTTTTATTTATCAATTTTTAAAGGTGAGAACTACTTCTAAAAAAAAAAAGAACCAGTATAATCCCTGGTTCTTAGAATTTAAATGAACCTCGGTTACTACTTAGTGAACCAGAGGCTGGTGAGGCCATAAACTAAACAAGTCTAAATAATCTGTTCCCATTTATTTCCACATATATCACATGGGAAAGGAGGTCTTTTAAGGAGATTAAAAATGGTCATGGTATATACTCAGTAATTAAGCCCAAAACAATGTCAAAAAGCTGGAGTGGGAATAACAAAGGTAAAGAAACTCTCACGAGGTCCTTATTCCTTTTTACTATGCAGCAAATGGTAGGAAGCAGCAAAACAGCCAGGGGAATAAAAGAAAAGGCAAGTAATACGATATGGAGCAAGATTTTTCCACTGGGATTAACATAATAACTAGAAATTAGCTTTACTTTCAACTTGGGTGGATCCCAGCTACCATACAAAAAAACAGGGATAATAAAAGAAATAGCAATTACCATTTATTAAATACAATATGTGTCCAGCAGGGTGCTAGTAGTTTCTTACTCATTATCTCAGGTATCTCTAATCTCAGCCCTGGCTAGGTAGGCTTTACAGTAACTTTACAGAGGACAAAACACTCAGCAAAGTTAAGGAGATTGCCCCAAATCACACAACTTGTAAATGGCAAAGTCACAGGATTCCAAACTGAACTGTGTGACTCCATATCCTATCTACTCCTCTACTCTGCACTGTGGTCTTCCAAATGCAGTGACTAATTCTAGCTTTTTTTTTTGAGTCCAGGCTTTATTACTATCATGCGTACAAGCCCTGGGATGGCCAAAAAGGTGTCATTCCTTGGCAGTGGTATCCTGGACCCTGTGTTAAGCATAATATGGTACCCCAGAATTTAGAGAGGAAAGCACCACAATCGTTTGTAACAGGAGAGTCCATATGTAGGATTAACATAACTGCCTTTTATTTATTTACCCCCACTTTATTCAAAAATTTGGTTTAGGAATAAAGTATATTACACATAACATAGCAATAAAACAAATTTTAGGCAATGTATCTACCTAATTTATTATTTATTGACATTCAATTTTTCCAGAAAACTTTACAAGGGATACAATTATGTTTGCTCTTGTTCAAATACCATTTAATTGGTAGTGCAGTTTCCTAGCAAAATAAGTGTTCATTTTGTTTGTAGGGGGTTAAAGTCAGAAAAGAAGTCGAATCTGCACACCTGAGTGATACCATGTTTCCGAGTTCTGCCGGTAAACTCCGGATTTTATTAGAGGACAGGTCCAGATACACCAGATTGTGAAGCTTGGCAATGTCTGAAGGAATGCGGGACAGGGAATTGTCACTCAGATGCAAAGCTGTCAAGTGAGTTAGTGACCACAAAGATGAGCTTAAGCTTCTTACTTTTCCTGTAAGAGAAGGAAAAAATGGGGAAAGGATTATATGGTGTTGTCTACAATTTGGTCCCTGGATCAAATAACATTTAGATGTTTCAATGAATAATAATCTATCTTTCAAAACATTGTGAGGAAGGGTGTAACAGGAGAAAGCTTACCTATTCTAGGACAACGTACTGCTATGATTAGGTTATAAGCTCTACTTAGCAAACTAAAAAAATCTCAGTGTTTAAAATGCATCATTGTTTTTTAAGAGCACAACAGCTAAGACTTTATCCTTTAAGGTTGCCTCAGCTATGACACGAAAGAAAGATATGCATGATTTATAGTAATGATAAATCTAGTATGTCACCACAATCAATTTGGATACGCAAAAAAAATCAAATCCTCTCTCGGAGGCTGTTCCTATCTATACTCTAGAAAACAAGAATTCTGCCTGCAAAAAAAAGGTAAACCATATATTCTCAGCTTAACAAAGTTTTAAGACCAGTGTACTCAAGTGATAACTGCATCAAGAATCATATAACTAAACAAAAGCTGTACTGAATAATTTACAAGCAAAAATACTTGCCCAGAAACATCAAAGATGTGAAGTCATAATCAAACAGTAGTAGACCCCGGGTTCAGTAACTAAGAAAGTAATCTCTTTCAATGTAACATTAAATCAGTACTTTGGTACTTCTTGGTAAGATGACAATCATTTCTACAATCCATCTAAGAACTTTCCTCCAATCTCTTTAATGGTCTAAGATCTAGTCTGAGACAGAATGAAACAAACAGATGTAATGGGAATACACTAGTCTTTGAGAACTGATTTTCTATTGGCTGAAAAAGCAATCTTAAGATTTCTAATCAAGGTGGAGTAAGAGAGACCAAATTTACTATCCTACCTGAACAACTACCACACCAGACAATATATATGAATCAACAAATTTCAGCGATTAGACTTCAACCAGTGCAGAAGAGTGATCCCCAAATGATCACAAACAAGGCAGGCCTTACAACTGTCTCAGCTTCCTGGACTGCACAGGTAGGAGATCCCAAGGGCAGCACAGTGATCTCCCCTAAGTTCTGGAGCAGGGAAGCCAAGATGACCAGAATTTACAAAGGCAGAGACAGTACCAGAGAGGAAGAGATAAACAAAGAAGTCTGGAGATGGGAAATAGTTCCCCCTCAAGTTTGCAGCTAAGTATTGATCAGTATAAACATGTGAGAAATTGCCTGAGCCAGAAGGAAAAACACCCAAAAGAAGTAAAAACAATCCCTACATTTACACAGAACTGAAGCTAGCTAGTGCTGCCAACTACCAGAAGGAAATGTATTATAACTCACAAGGTGCTGGACTTATTAGTGGTATAAAATCAGGGGCACCTGGGTGGCTCAGTTGGTTAGACGTCCAACTTTGGCTCAGGTCATGATCTCACGGTCCATGAGTTCGAGCCCCGCATCAGGCTCTGTGCTGACAGCTCAGGGCCCGGAGCCTGCTTCGGATTCTGTGTCTCCCTCTCTCTCTGCCCCTCACCCGCTCATGCTCTGTCTCTCTCTCTCTCTCTCTCAAAAATAAATAAAAACATTAAAAAAAAAAAAAAATCAGCCCTAAAGATTGCTCTGGTCTCACCTAAGAAAGTTTAAGAGCAAGCCTCAAAAGAACTAAACTGTTTCTGAGTAACCTAACTGTATCCCAAAATAAAGTTCAATACTGGTTATAGGAATACAAAAATATGCATTGCCCAACAGGGCAAAATTCACAATACAGCAACAAAACTACTCAAAATGAAAAGAGAGAAAAATACTAGAAAAAAACACATGCATGGGCACCTGTGTGGCGCAGTTGGTTAAGCATCCAACTCCCGATTTTGGCTCAGGTCATGATCTCACAGTTTGTGAGACCAAGCCTCACCTCAGGTTCTGCGCTAGCCTACTTTGGATTCTCTCTCTGTCCCGCCCCCACTCGTGCTCCCCACCCCTCAAAATGAATAAACATTAAAAAAAACACAACGTCCATGAACTCTTGGACAACTTTAAACAACCTAATATATATGTAATTGGAGTCCCCAAAATAGGGGAGTTGGGGACAGAAAAAAATATCTTAGGAAATAAACCCAAAAGATAACCAGATATCCACATGTTTTAACTTTTAAGAGTTAAACCTTGGGGCGCCTGGGTGGCGCAGTCGGTTAAGTGTCCGACTTCAGCCAGGTCACGATCTCGCGGTCCGTGAGTTCGAGCCCCGCGTCAGGCTCTGGGCTGATGGCTCAGAGCCTGGAGCCTGTTTCCGATTCTGTGTCTCCCTCTCTCTCTGCCCCTCGCCCGTTCATGCTCTGTCTCTCTCTGTCCCAAAAAAAAAAAAAAAAAAAAAAAAAAACGTTGAAAAAAAAAAAAAAAGAGTTAAACCTTTACCTTACACCATATACAAAAACTGACTCAAAAACTTTTGGAAGAGGGGCGCCTGGGTGGCGCAGTCAGTTAAGCGTCCGACTTCAGCCAGGTCACGATCTCGCGGTCCGTGAGTTTGAGCCCCGCGTCGGGCTCTGGGCTGATGGCTCGGAGCCTGGAGCCTGTTTCCGATTCTGTGTCTCCCTCTCTCTCTGCCCCTCCCCCGTTCAAGCTCTGTCTCTCTCTGTCCCAAAAATAAATAAACGTTGAAAAAAAAAAAAATTAAAAAAAAAAAAAACTTTTGGAAGAAAACAGAGGCATTTACCTTCAAGACCTGAGATTATGCAATGGTTTGTTAGATAGGACACTAACAGCATAAGCAACAAAAAATATGTTAAACTGTACTTCAAAATTAAAACCTTTTGTGCCTCAAAGATCACCATCAACAAAGTGAAAAGTGTGTTCACACAGGAGAAACTATCTGAAAGTCATAAATTTTAATAAGATATTTATATCTAGAATATATAAAGAACTGATACAACTCAGTAAGAAAAGACAAATAATTCAATTTATAAGTGGGCAAAGAACAGGCACTTCTCCAAAGAAGATACACAAGTGGCCAACAAGCACTTGAAAAGATGCTCATTATCACCAGCCATCAGAGAAAGGCAAATCAAAAACAACAATGATACGCTACTTCATACCCACTAAGATGACTATAATAAAAAAGAGTATTGGCAAGGAGTAGAGAAACTAGAACCTTCACATACTGCTGGTGGAAATGTAAACTAATGAAGCCACTTTGGAAAATAGTATGGCAGTTCCTCAAAAAGGTTATACAAGTTACCACATGAGCCAGCAATTCATTCCGATGAATATGCCCAAAAGAAAGAAAAACACGTGTCCACACAAAAACTTAAATGCTCACTGCAGAATTATTCTTAAGAGTCAAGAAACAGAAACACTCCAAATGTCTGTCAACAGATAAATAAAATGTGGTATATTCAAACATATGAAATATTAATACGTGTTAAAGCACGATTGAACCTTAAAAATAATTCGCTGAATGGAAAAAGCTAGTGACCACACATTACATAATTCCATTTATTTGAAATGTCCAGGAGAGTAACAAATCCATTCAGACAGAAAAAAGATTAACGCTTTCAAGGTCTGGCTAGCTGAGGTGAAATGAAAGCTAATATGTATCGGGTTTCTTTTGGAGGCAATGAAAATGTTGTCAAAACTAATTGTGGTAATGGGTGCAAAACTCTGTGAATATACAAAACCACTGAATGTGCATTTAAGTGGATGAATTATGTGAATTATATCTTGGGCTATCACCAAAAAGAAAAAAAAGAAGACAATGAAGAGATGCAAAAAATTTTCTATTTTTCATGAAAACTATAAACCTAGACACAAAAAGCTCAATGAACCCCCAAGTATATGAAAACTCCACAAAGAATAGAAAAGAAAACTACAGGAAGGCACATTAATCAAATGGCTTAAAACAAATAATAAACAGAAAATCTTAAAAGCTGCAAAAGGAAAAATAATTACACAGAGAAACAAAGATAAAATGTCTGCAGACTTTTACTTGTGAACAGTACGAGAGAGATGACAAGCAGAGCAAAATCTTTAATATACTGAAAGAAAAAAAATACTATGAACCTAGTAACCCAGTAAAAATACCTTTCAAAAAAGAAGACAAGTTAGAAGATGAAAAGAGCTACAGAGATGGATGGTAGAGACGGCTGCACAACATTATGAGTGTTTTTTTTTTAAATTAAGTGTATTTTAAGAGAGAACGAGCACAAGCAGGGTAGGGGCAGAAAGAGAGGGGGGAGACGGGGGGGGGGGGGGGGGGGAGGGAGGGAGGGAGAGGGAGAGGGAGAGGGAGAGGGAGAGGGAGAGAGAGAGAGAGAGAGAGAGAGAGAATGAATATCCCAAAAAGGCTCCACACTGTCAGCGTAGAACCTGATGCAGGGCTTGCACTCATGAGCCTTGAGATCATGACCTGAGCTGAAACCAAGGAGGACGCTTAACTGAGTCACCCAGGTACTCCGAACATATTTGATAAAAACCTTCCCACAAAGAAAATTCTTGAACCAGAAAGGCTCATTGGTGAATACAACCAAATATTTAAGGAATAACTATAACAATTCTACACAAACTGATCCAGAAACGTGAAAGCAAGAAGATCCTTTCGAACTCATTCTATGTGGCCAACATCACTCTGATACCAAAACCAGATAAAACTAGTACCAAAAAAACTACAAATCAAATCCTTCATGAACAAAAATGCAAATTTTAACAAAATTTTAACAAATCAAATTCAACAATAGATTAAAAAGATAATGACCAAGTAAGACTTGCGCTAGGAAATTCAAGGTTTGTTAAACATTCAAAATAATTTTTCAAAAAACTTTTTTAGAAAAGAAAATCATATACACAGATGTAAAAAAGCATATGACAAAATCAACATTTAAAAATCAGCATTTAATCAAATCAAATCCTGATTTTAAAAAAAAAGGTTGCTTGTAAGCTAAGAACAGAACTTCCTAAATCTTGAAGAAGGGTATGTATAAGAACGTTAGTGGTAAGGGAATGAGCACTTTCCTCCCGAGATCAGAAACAAAGCAAGATACGTCCACTATCACCACTCCCTATCAAAATTATGCTGGAAGTTTTAGCCTGTGCAATAAGAAAAAAAGTCGAAAGAAGTAAAGTCATGGTTATCTGCAAATGGCACAATCATCATGTAAAATCCTAAGAATCTACAAAAATACCACCAATAAATGAGTTTAGCAAGGTTGTAGGATAAAGTATCAATATACAAAATATCTACTCTATCTTTATATACAGCAATGCATAATCAGAAGCATATTTACAATAACATTTACATTAGTACCAAATTACAAAGTAGAGGAAAATATGACAAAAATATGTGTAGGACCAATATATTAAAAACTACAAAACACCCTGAAAGCAAGTAAAGAAGTCCTAAAGAAGCAGAGAGATATACAGTGTTCATAGATCAGAAGATTTAATGTTGTTAAGATATTAGATCTCCCCCAAATTGGTTTAGAGTCAACACAATCACAATCAAAATGCCAGCATGTCTGAAAATGGCAAATGGATTCTAAAATTTGCATGGAAATTCAAAGGCCTTATAAAATTCAAAACAACTTTGAAAAAGAAGCTGGAAGACTAAAACTACCTGATTTTAGAAATTATATATAGAACTCTCAAAACTCAGTAATAACAATCCAATTTTCAAAACAGGAAAAACATCTAAATAGACACTTCACCAAAGAAGACATACAGCTGGTAAATAATCATATGAAAAAATGCTCAACATCAGCATCATTAGGGAAATGAAAATTAAAACTGCAATGAGATACCACTACAAACCCAAAAGAGTGGCTAAAATTAAAAAGACTTGACAAGTGTTGGTGAGGATATGGATCAAAGATATCTAGTAAGAATGTAAAATGAGACAACCTCTTTGCAAAATAGTTTGAGGTTTTTAAAAAGTTAAACCTTACCTACCTTATGATCAATTTCATTCTTAGGTATTTGCCCAAGAAAAATGAAAGTTATATCCTCTATAAAGAAGTGTACCTAAAGCTTTATTTGTAGAAATTATCAAATATTTTCATCAACAAAGAAATGGATAAATAAATGCTGGCATATACAAATAATAGGATACTACTCCGTAATAAAAAGTATGAACTATTAAAAACCAACTGCATGGATGAATATCAAAATAAGTAGCAAAACTAAACAACAACAAAAAGTACATACTGTATTACTTCTTTTAAATAAAAATTCTACAAAATGTAAACCAATCCTATGGTTAAAGAAAACAGAACAGTGATTACCTGGGATTGGGGGAAGGGACAGAGAAATGAAGGAGGTAGAGAAAGGAATTACAAATTTAGGGGAATGATAGATATGTCCCTTGAATGTGGTGATGGTTTCAAGGATGTATAGATGTCCAAATATACCACATTATTCACTTTGCATATATGCTGATTATTACATGTCAACTTAAATCAATACAGCTATGCAATAAAATCTATCTTGGTCTAAGAAAGTATTTTCCTTACTGTGTAATAATTACAGTAGAAACCACATCATTTCCTATTTGTAAAACAAATTTATTTACTTTTCAGTTCATAAAACTAAAGCACACAGCTAATAGTTAATATAAATAAATAAAGCACTTAAAATATCACAAACTACTTATTGGGTCCATGTCTTAACATATGTTTCAGCCTCAAGATAACACTCAACAAAAAAAGGTAGAAGGGTTTGAGAAATACATTTTTATACCTCAACTTAATAGGAAGGATACAAAATTAATTCTCAAGAAAATAGGCAGAAAGAAAACCAAGAAGAAAGGATGAGGGGCTGGGTGGCTCAGTTGGTTAAGCATCCAACTCTTCATTTTGGCTCAGGTCATGATCTCATGGTTTGTGGGTTCAGACTCTGCACTGACAGTGCAGGGCCTGCTTGGGATTCTCTCTCTATTCCTGTCTCTCCGCCCCCACTCCTGTCTCTCTCTCAAAAATGAACATTAAAAAAAAATTTTAATCAAGTATAAGGAGTCGTGTATTAAATAAATCAATCATACAAGATTTAAGGGAGAGGGAAAGGAGGAATCAGATCTCTACCATACACAGATAAGTAACACAAATAAATTTCTAAATGCCAAAAAACCAGAAAAGTAATGGAAGAGATTATTTCTAAAAATAACTCAAACCCAAGATTCCAAAAACTGTCAGGTTTGAGTACATTAAAATTTAAAACCTCTCTAATGTGGAGATGCCAACAAGTACAGCAGCCAAAGAGATAATATTCAGGGACACCCAGGTGGCCCAGTCAGGTAAGCATCTAACTCTTGATTTCGGCTCAGGTCATGATCTCGTGGTTGTGAGACTGAGCCCCACATAAGGCTCCATGCACAGATCTGCATAGGGCTCCACGCTGGACATGGAGCCTGCTTCAGATTCTATCCCTCTCCCTCAGCCACTCCCTGCATGAGTGCCCGCTCTCTCTCTTAAAAAAAAAAAAAAAAAAACAAAGAGAGAGAGAGATAACATTCATTTATTCGGTCAACTTTCAGTGACTAGTAAGTTGGTGTGGGGACAGAACAGTAAATATAAAGTCCTCAAGAAAAAAGGGTTAGTTATAAAAAAATGTTTATTTCAATAAAACATATGCAAATTTAAACAAAGTATTCACTTCTACTTATGCAAATAACAAAATAAGATTAGTATCCAATATTCACAAGGCTAAGAGGGTTGAGACACCTTCATTAATTATGGGGAAAAACACAACTATATTTTGAAACCAATCCTGAAATAGCTACTAAAAATTTTAAATGTGAATATCCTTTGCCCCATCACAATTCCTCAATTAGATTAAAACTCTACTGGTAGAACTATGTAACCTAAGAAATTAAGGTTCCTAATTTTTGAAAATAAAAGAGAGTCACCTTTTGAAATTCTGAGGATATCTATTTACTTCTCCATAAAATCGTACATATTCCTCTGCATCCAAAAATGTGCATTCAATTTTAAGCAGCTTTGTGACTTGAGAAATGCTGAGATTATCCTGACCTAAATTAAGAGCTGTGTTTTGAGAAGTAATTTCATTCTAACATATCCAGAATCCTTTATTTGTTAAATACTAAGAGACAGGGGGAATCTAACTAGTGTTCCCTCAAATCAGAGGGGCGATTAGCAAACTCTAGGGACCAGGTATAATTAACATCCCTATGAAGAAATCAAAATTGCTACCTCTACATTTGCAGATTTAGAGAAAGCAAGGAAGAAAACATCTTGACTTGAATCTTTAAAACTGACATTTTAGAAGAAAAGGGAATTATATTTATCTCCATTATTCCCAGATTCTGTATCTGTGAATTCCCCTATCCCCTCCAGTTTACTTGTAACTCCAAATGCAATTCTTGTATTTCTGTTACACTCATTCACAAACATGCACAGAGAAGCAAAAAACTGTAGTCACCCAGAACAGTTCCCAGATGAGGTCCAACAAGGTAACACTCTGGCTTCTTGCTCCACTTTTCACAATGTGAACAAGTGTCTTCTTCATAATTTAGTGCTATATTTGTTTTTGCACATTTGTTTTTTGCGTATTTGTGCTTTTTGTGGGTGAATTTGAGGTTTTAAATGGCCCCAAAGCATGGGGCTGAAATGCCAGCTGCAAGGCTGTGAGGTGTCTAGTGATTGAGCTAAGTTTCCCTCAGGCATTCGTTAGTGTCCAAGAGTTCAAGGTTAATGAGCTGACAATATACATTAAATAAGGTGTCTTTAAACATAAACACACATAAAACAAGCTTATGTATTGACTAGTTGATGAAAAGTGTTGTGACTAGTGGTTCACAGGAACCTAACCATGTATCTCCTTTCGGAGCAATGCTTCAGTACTTGCTAATTCCATGCTCAAGGTGACCATATATAGAACATAACTACTGTGAATAACAAGAATCCACTGTAACTGGAAACGGTGGCCATTTGAAATTTTCCCCACTCACAACTCCTGATGAAGTTAAAGACCAGGATTTCGGGGTCACGGTAAGGTAAACTTCACAAAAGGAAGAGGACTGTGCTGTGAGAATGGCAAATTGGATTAAGAAGAAGAAGAGAGACCCGATTAAATTACATGAAGGGCACTAAGGAGAACATTTGGCAGATTAAATCCATTGATAGTGCTTAATTTAAAAATAGCAAAGTTGATGGGGAAGGAAACGGCCTTAACAGGGCATGTGAGTTAACAAATGGAAGTTTCAATCCGTGAAGGAAAACACATCTGCAAAGGTACCCTCATCAAACTTTGCTGGGAAAGAATTCAGGTCTTAAATGCAAGGAAAGAATGTCGCTTGTTCAAATTAAAGAGATCTAGTTTAAGTAAAAGAAGATTAGGCCTGGAGGTAAAAAGCCTAGAACCTGAGAATGCAAAGACTGAGGCGAGTATTAGAAAAAAGGCAAAAGAAGAAAGGTGAGAATATCAGGCTCAAAACAGAATGACAGTGGAGGTGGTGTGATGCAGATGAAGAAAGGGCTGAACTCAGGTAAGGGGACTCACAATAGTCTGTGCTCTACCACTAAGGAGCTCCACCATCTGGTTAACTGACCTTAATAAAAGGAAATGTTTGTTGCGAAGCTCAGTCAGTAACATCCGAACCGGTTACACCTTTTGCACTTTTCTAACTTCATTTTTTAAAGATTTTATTTTTAAGTAATCTCCACACCCAACATGGGGCTTGAACTCACAACTTCAAGATCAAGAGTCAAATGACTGAGCCAGCTAGGTGCCCTGTTAATAAATTTATTTTTATTATTATTTAAAAAAAATTTTTTAACGTTTATTTATTCCTGAGACAGAGAGAGACAGAGCATGAGTGGGGGAGGGGCAGAGAGAGAGGGAGATACAGAATCAGAAGCAAGCTCCAGGTTCTGAGCTGTCAGCACAGAGCCCGATGCAGGGCTCAAACTCACAAACCGTGAGATCATGACCTGAGCCGAAGTTGGTCGCTCAACCGAGCCACCCAGGCGCCCCTAATAAATTTATTTTTAAATGAACATGCTTATTATATAATTCAACACTGTTTAAAAATACCAAATCCCATCACCTGGTGTAACTACCATTATATCACATTCGTGTTAATATAAAAAAAAAAAAAAAAACCAGGAAACAAAATTAAACTATACATGATTCCTTAATGTGATTAAAAAAAAAAAAAAAAAAAAAATTAAAAAATGATGGAACCATAGAACTTTTGTTTGCTATAAAAGATTTTCTAAAACTGATCTAAGATTAACAGAGATTCTAAAAACATTAAAGGTTACAAATCTTAGTTTTAACTGCATGTTTTGCTTTTAAACTTGATTGCCTACGATGAAAGTGAAATAGACCATCATTGTACATTTCCCCCATCCACTCATTACATACTTTTTCTATCAAAAGCTTGTATCATCTCCAAGGAAGATAAGTAAATGGTCAATAAATACACGCAAAGATGCTCGATTTCATGAACCATCAAGGAAACCCTAATCAAAGCCACAATGCTTCTTTCATGCCCACTACGATGGCTAAATCCAAAAGACATATGTAACAATTGTTGCCAAGGAGTGGAGAAATTGTAACCCTTGTACAAGGTGGTTTAGAATGTAGAATGATGCAGAAACTTTCAGAACAGTCTGGCAGTTACTCAAAAAGTTAAACATTTACCATATGATCTAGTAATTCCACTCCTAAGTACCTACCTGACAGAAATGAAAATGCCCACAAAGAAACTTGTACACAAATGTTCACAGCAGTATTATTCTTAGAGCCAAAAAGTAGAAACAATCTGTGATGCTTTGATTTATAACAAAAAATATACGTTTGATCTTCATCTCTGTTTCCAGAATGGAGCTCCTAAAATCCTTGGAATTTCTGAAGTGATTAAAACAGTAAAGGTGTCTTTTATTACAGGTGCTCCTTTCAAGGACACCAGAGTTTAACCTTAAATGAGGTGACTTTTTTAATGCCCCCATAAATGGGGACTTGTTGCCAGGGACACCAAGCAGGATTAGAGAATTGAAATTTTCAGTCCCCACCAGCCCCCACCCCCAACCACCAGGGAGAAGAGAGGGGGGAGAAGTTGTATCAATCACCAGATTTAATCAACCGTGCCTAATGAAGCCTCTGAGGGAATCTGTTAACTATGGAGTTCTGAGCTTTCAAGAGTAGGGAACACAGGGAGGTATGGGGAAGGTGAGGGGTCTGGAAAGAGCATGGAAGTTTCTTACCTGTTCCCTACACCTTGCTCTATGGGATCTCTTCCACTGGCTGTTCCTGAGGTTTTATAATAAGCCAGTAATCTAGTAAGTAAACTCTTCTCCTGGTTCTGTGAGCTGATAATAGCAAATTAATTAAACCCAAGGAGAGGATGATCCTGGGAACCTCTGGATTTGTAGCTCCTCAACTGAAAGCACAAGATAACCTGGACTTGTGACTAGTGTCTGAAGTTGAGGGGAGCAGTTCCATGGGACTGAACCCTTAACTTGTGGTACCCGACACTAGTGTCAGAATTGAGTTCAATTATAGGACACCCAGCTGAGGTGGTGTCACAGAATTGCTTTAAGTGTAGAAAACCGGCACATCCAGTGTTGAAGTAAAGTAGTATTGTAGTAGAGTACTGAGTAGACAAGACACACAGGAGTGTGTTTTTACACAGATAAATAAATACAATAGAATTCCATGTGTGATATCCACACATGGAACATTATTCAGCCACTAAAAGGAATGAAGTACTAACACATGCTACAACATGGATGAATCTTGAAAACATTATCCTAAGTATTAAGAAGGCAGTCACAAAGACCACAAGAAAATGTTTGGAACAGGCAAATCTATAGATGTAGAAAATAAACTACTGGCTACCTAGGGCTAGGGGACCAGAAGGAAATGGGAAGTGACTGCTAATGAGTATAGGGTTTCTTTTGGGGTGCTAAAAATGTTTTAAAAGTGAATGTGATAATGGTTGCACACCTGTGAATAAACGAAAACCCACTGACTGTGCACTTTAATGAATTATAGGATATGTGAATTATATCTCAATAAAACAGTTACATAAAAAAGTTTATAGCATAACAGAGAACAAAGCACAAAATAACATATGCAAAACAATTTGCATGTATACAATAATTAGATGAAAAAGTAACAGAAGATTCTATTCATAAGAAGAACCAGAAGGTAAAATACCTATGAATAAATCTACCAAGAAGTATATAGGACTTCTACAAAAAAACAAATGGAAAGACATCCTATAGGGAAGCCTGGGTGGCTAAGTTGATTAAGCATCTGACTTCAGGTCATATTACAGTTTGTGAGTTTGAGACCTACATTGGGCACTGCACTGATAGCTCAGAGCCTGGAGCCTGCTTCGGATTCTGTGTCTCCCTCTCTTTCTGCCCCTCCCTGCTTGTGCTCTCTTTCTTTCTCAAAAATAAGCAAACATTAAAAAAAAAAAAAAAAGTATCCTACAAATCACCCTAATTTATAAAACAACATGATCATGATAAAAATGCCAGGACCAGATAAGTTGATTCTGAATTTCATTATTGAAAAAAGTTGCCAACTATCATCTGTCAAAATTATAAACACATACACCCTTTTGACCTACATATACATTAGAAAGGATGCAAAACAATCTACAAGGTTATTCACTGTAGCAGTGGTTTGTCATAGACTGAACATCAATATAGTACTACTTAAATAAGTTACAGGGGTGCCTTGAGCACTTCATCGGGCTACACACATGGAACCTATTTGAGATTCTTTCTTTCTCTCTCTCGAAAATGGGAAGGGAGAGGGAAGGAGGGAGAGGGAAGGAGGGAGAGGGAAGGAGGGAGAGGGAAGGAGGGAAGGAGGGAGAGGGAAGGAGGGAAGGAGGGAGAGGGAAGGAGGGAGGAAAAATTACAGTGATAAGAGAACTATCTATTATTTAGAATCTCTCCACAGTACAATGTTACATGGGAAAAAAAGCAAAGTGCAGAAATTTGTACATAATATACTATCTTTTGAATTAAAAATAAGGTGTAGGGGCACCTGGGTGGCTCGGTTGGTTAAGTGTCCTGACTTCAGTTCAGGTCATGATCTTACAGTTTGTAGGTTCTAGAGGGGTGCCTGGGTGGCTCAGTCAGTTAAACAGTTTGTAGGTTCGAACTCTGCGTTGGGCTCTGTGCTGACAGCTCAGAGCCTGGAGCCTGCTTCAGATTCTGTGTCTCCCTCTCTCTATGCCCCTCCCCTGCTCATGTTCTATCTCTCTCTGAGAGATATTTAATGAATACACATTAAAAAAAATTTTTTTTAAATACAGTGTGGAATAAGAAACTATATTTGTATTTACATATGTATGGAAGGACTCCAGAGGTGTATAAAAGAAACTAATAACCCTGTGTATGAATGCATACGTGTGTGCATGCTGGGAGGTATAACGGGAAAAGGGGGATGAAAGGGAGACTTCCACCGTATACTTTATATTCTCCATGTCCCCTTTTCCTGTGATGTCCTTAACTCCACTTTCTCCTGGCTAATATCATTAACTCAGTAGTCAGCTATTCTAGGATGTTTTCCCTGATCCTGCCAAGCTGGCTAAGACCGTCTTAAAGAAAAGATAATATAATAGGTCAAGCTTTCTGTCCTGTATTTATCATGGTTTTATAATTATCTTCTTGTGGGAGTCTTCTATAGCCTGTAAGATTCCTGAAACCTTATGTCTCATCACCTTCCACATCAGAAGTCTCAGAGTAAATGAATAACATGTAAGTGATTTCCAGTAAGTTAGTGATGGCCTCAAAACTAGTATTGTGCATGTCCTGCCTCCACTTGAGTTTCCCCCCTCTCTTGTTTACCTGTCCCCACTCTAGACTTCCCTAGAGTAGACATCAGGGTCACCGAGAGGGTGGACAGCTGCACAAGCTGTTAACATTCTGAAAGCTACTTCACTCTGGAGTTACACTTACCACAATTACCAAAAAGAGCTAAATGTAGTACTATCTTTAAAAAATTCAGAAGAACTTGGGACGCCTAGGTGGCTTTGTCAATAAAGCGTCCAACTTCAGCTCAGGTCATGATCTAACAGTTCATGAGTTCGAGCCCCATGCCAGGCTCTCTCTGCTGTCAGTGCAGAGCCTGCTTTGGATCCTCTGTTCCCTCTCTCTCTGCCCCCCACCCTCACTCATGCATGCTTTCTCTCTCTCTCTCTCTCTCTCTCTCTCTCTCTCAAAAATAAACATTAAAGAAAAAATCATACTGGCACAAAAACAGGCACTCAGACCAATGGAACAGAATACAGAACCCAAAAATAGACTCACAAACATATGGCCAACTAATCTTTGACAAAGCAGGAAAGAATATCCAATGGATAGACAGTCTCTTCAGTAAGTGGTGGTGGGAAAGCTGGCCAGTGACATGGAGAAAAATGAACCTGGACCACTTTCTTCCCCATACACAAAAATAAACTCAAAATGGATGAAAGACCTCAATGTAAGACAGGAAGCCATCAAAATCCTCGAGGAGAAAGCAGGCAAAAATCTCTTTGATCTTTGCTGCAGCAATTTCTTACTCAACACGTCTCCGGAGGCAAGGGAAACAGAAGCAAAAATGAACTATTGGGACCACATCAAAATAAAAGGCTTCTGCACAGCAAAGGAAACAATCAGCAAAATGGAAAGGCAACCAACAGAATGGGAGAAGATATTTGCAAATGACATATCAGATAAAGGGTTAGTATCCAAAATCTATAAAGAACTTATCACACTCAACACCCAAAAAACAAATAATCCAGTGAAGAAATTGGCAAAAGACATGAACAGACACTTCTCCAAAGAAGACATCCAGATGGCCAACTGACACATGAAAAAATGTTCAACATCACTCATCATTAGGGAAATACAAATCAAAACCACAGTGAGATCCCACCTCACACCTGTCAGAATGGCTCACATTAACAACTCAGGCAACAACAGATGTTAGCGAGGATGTGGAGAAAGAGGATCTCTTTTGTACTGCTGGTGGGAATGCAAACTGGTGCAGCCACTCTGGAAAACAATATGAAGGTTCCTCAAAAAATTAAAAATAGAACTACCCTACAATCCAGCAATTGCACTACTAGGTATTTATCCAAGGGATACAGGTGTGCTGTTTCAAAGGGACATATGCACCCAATGTTTCTAGCAGCATGATCAACAATAGCCAAAGTATGGAAAGAGCCCAAATGTTCATCGATGGATGAATGGATAAAGAAGATGTATGTGTCTGTGTGTGTAGGTATGTATGTACACACACACACACACACACACACACACACACACACACAAATGGAGTATTACTCGGCAATCAAAAAGAATGAAATCTTGCCATTTGCAACTACGTGGATGGAACTATAGGGTACTATGCTAAATGAAATTAGTCAGAGAAAGACAAATATCATAGGACTTCACTCATGAGGAATTTAAGATACAAAACAGATGAACACAAGGGAAGGGAAGCAAAAGTAATATAAAAACAGGGAGGGGGAGAAAACATAAAAGACTCTTAAATATGGAGAACAGACGGTTACTAGAGGGGTTGTGGGGGGGGATGTGGGCTAAATGGGTATGGGGCATTAAGGAATCTACTCTGGAAATCATTGTTGCACTATACGCTAACTTGGATGTTAATTTTAAAAAATTTGTAAAAAAGAAAATCAGAAGAACCTGATCCAGAATTTGAGCAACATGGTCTACCACTCTTCATGGAAAAACATGAAGAAAGCTTACTCAAACTAGACTCAAACTCAACGGAAGCCTTCAAAATGTCAGAAAATGTCACAAACTAGAAAAGGCTAATGTGTGACCCTACAGCTAAAGGCACCTGATTTATAGATCATTTAAAAACTACCAAGGAGGACCCCCCGCCCTCCACGGCCCCTGCACCCACTCTCCTGGGTGCCCAGCAGGCAAAGGTGCTGGAGGACATGCTGTGGGAGCAGTCTGAGCCGCTGCCCTAGCTGGCCACCATCTGCCAGTTCAAGTGGTTACCTCCAACTGGTGCTGGAGCAGGAGCACGTGGCCAACACCAAAGAGTATGAGTGGATAAAAAAATCTGAACTTTGGTTTTGCCAAACTGAAGGCACTTGTGCTATTTCTTCCCCAGAGCAGGAAGCACAGCAAAGCTGATATCCTTAAAGGTGCAACTGAATACATGTAAGTTCCCAGTGATATTTTCAAAAGAGCCAAAGACTCAGAAGAAAATCCAGATCACCAGAACTATAGCAACAATACTTCTGAACCACATATATCCTTGGCTAGAAATCTATCGAGAAACAACACCTAATATGCCAGCTGTATTGTGGGCTTGAAGAATGAGGAGGAAAGGCCCGGGGCAGATGGTAGCAGTGGTGAGTCAGCATACACTTAGTCGCCAGAGCATGATGTCTAGGACTGGAGAGATCACCCCAACCGGGAGTCTGGACAGATTCTTAGAAGTGGATGTCCTGAGTCACAGGCTTCCCCAAGTATGCGAAGTGAAAAGGCCAGACCAGGCCTACCTCCTAGAGACACATGCAGTCTTGAAAGTTTAAAAAAAAAAAAAAAAAAAAAAAAAAGACTCCCAAGGAGTCCAGACCTAAGTTCCTATATCCTGGAAGGTTCCTTAGTGTGACTCTGGTCAGTATATCTCTCCCTACCTGCACTGCCGCCTCAAGGGCCTGGAACAAGTACCTGTTCTGGGCTACAGATGTACCTCAAAAGCAGGCAGTCACAGTGCTGCCACAACACAATGGAAGAACAAGAGGAACATGAAAGTTGTTTGTTATCTGCAGATTCTTTACGTAGAATTTAAAAATTTGTATATATCTGAATTTCAGCTTCCTGTAACAACAAAATAATTTGCTGTTGACCAACCACCCTACTGAAGGAAAGAAAAACTAGATGAAAACTGGGTACAAAACACAAAAATGAATTTGAAAGCACCAGAGAACTACCAAGGCAGCAAAGAGATGAGAGACAAAGAGCTCAGAAGAGAAGTACCAGGTAGGACAGGTCCCACATTACCTTTGGCAAAATATGTAGAATCACAAGCAGCTAAGGCAAGTAGATGAGGCGAAAGCAGAGAGGCTGAGGTGCTAAGCAAAGCTTTAATCCCTCTTCCACCGCTGGGGAAACAACACAGGAATTCGGGAACCATCACAGAAGACCCTGCTAAATCATCAAGATTCTAGTTAGGATCTATAAATGGTGGTGGTGGGGGGCGGGGGAGGGAAGGGGGATGCCTGGATGGCTCAGTTGGTTAAGCTCAGGTCATGATCTCACAATTTGTGAGTTCAAGCCCCGCATAGGGCTCCCATGCTGACAGCGCAGAGCCTGCTTGGGACTCTCTCTCTCCTGCTATCTCTTTCTGCCCCTCCCCTGCTCATGCTCATACTTCCTCTCAAAAATAAATAAATAAACTTAAAAAAAAAAAAAAGAAGATCTATAAATGTAGTAAGTATGACCTGCAATAAGCCAACCCAATGAACACCACACAAAAGGAGATAAATCCTTGATTAGATTATGGTCAGCTGCTCCTACCGTGACTACCTGCCCAAGGACAAAAGTAAATCCACCCGTAAGGAAAAAGAACACCATCCAGACTATCAAATTATTCTACCATTTCATACAATTTCCAGAACTCAATGAAAATCACCAAAGTGGGGTGACTGGGTGGCTCAAGTAAGTGTCTGACTCTTCATTTTGGCTCAGGTCATGATCTCACAGCTATGAGATCAAGCTCTGCAGCAGGATTCACGTGGAGCCTCCTTAAGATTCGCTCTCTGCCCCTTCCCCGCTCATGTGCATAGGCACACTCTCTCCCTCTTTCTGAAAGAGAGAGAGAAGGAAAGGAAAGGAAAGGAAAGGAAAGGAAAGGAAAGGAAAGGAAAGGAAAGGAAGAAAGAAAGAAAAAAGAAAATTACCAAAGTATTGCAAACCAAAAGAAAAATAAAAAAAGCAAAACAGAACTCCCAGGAGATTTGGATATTGGAGTTATCAGACACAATCTTAAAAAAAAAAAACTATGATGGGGGCACCGGGGGGCTTGGCTGGTTGAGCAATCAACTTCAGCTCAGGTCATAACCTTGCAGTTCATGGCCCTGAGCCCTACATCAGACTCCCTGCTGTCAGCACAGAGCCCACTTTGGAGCCTCTGTCCTCCTCTGCCCCTCTCCCACTTGCACTGTCTCAAAAATAAACAAACATTGAAAAAAAAAAAAAAAACCTATGATGGACTTGCATTTTAGGCAAGAAAGAGTGACACATACCTACATTTACCCTCCTAAATAAAACAACTAAAAACCAAACAAATATATGAAAAATTGAGTTTCAGACATTAGACATCAAGTAGCATGGGACAATAATCATTGACAGATGGGACATAGACAAGGTGAGCCTTTGTGACAGTTGTGCCTGGACGGCTTCCTTAGAGTGGTGTGGGGAGATGGAACCCAAGTGGAGTCTGGTGGTCTATGTGAATTGAGATGAAGCTGTCAGTCCAGGGACATCAAGGTGGCTACAGTTCACAGGGCAAAGTGCCAGAGAGAGCTACACAGATAGAAAGCTCTAAAGATCTGAAGATCCTCCTGAGTCTTCAGCTGAGTAATGATCGGCAAATGCATATGAACAGAATCTGAGACCAGAGATGGGGGAGGACAAACAGAAAAGGGCAGAGGAAACAAACCTTAGATAGATCACACAGGACCAGGAATAGTTTGTGTTCCCATCAGATGGAAAATTTCATAATTCAGACAATTTAGAAAGGTAGTACTTAAAGCAGATCTTGAGAAAAATCAAACTGTTTCCAAATAATTCAACTGCATCCCAGAACAAAGCTCAGGAGTATTTATAGGAGTACAAAACCATCAAGCACCCAAAAAAGTAAAATGCACAACGCAATGTGACTAATACAAAATTACCAGACATGCAAAAGGAGAGAAAGAAAAAGAGCAATGGGTAGAGGGAAAGTGAAAAGGAATCATAACCAATCCAATCTATCTAAAAAGACAGAATTAGCAAATAAGGACATTAAAAGTTATTTTAACTGTGTTACATACCCTCAAAAAGGTAGAGGCAAAATGTTAAGTAAAGGCATGGAAGATTAAAAAAAAAAAAACACACTTTTAACTTCTAGTTATGAAAAATACACTATTACTGGATGAGATTAACAGCAAATTAGATATTGTAAAAATTAATGAAATCAAAGACAGCAATAAAAACTGTCTAAAAGAAAAAAAAGGAACAAATTAATAAACAGGATTAGTGAGCTATAAGGCAACTTCAAGATACAAGTACAGTAAAACCTTGGATTCTGAGTAACTTCTTCTCTTAGTGTTCCACAAGTAAACATTTCTTTTAAAAAAAAATTTTTTTTAATGTTTATTCATTTTTTGAGAGAGAAGAGAGACAGAGCATGAGTGGGAGAGGGGAGAGAGAAAGAGGGAGAGACAGAATCCAAAGCGGGCTCCAGGATCTGAGCTATCAGCACAGAGCCTGACATGGGGCCCAAACTCATGAACCACAAGTTCATGACCTAGCCGAAGTCAGGTGCTTAACTGACTGAGCCACCCAGGTGCACCGATGAGCAAACATTTCTAGCACATTTTAACTTGAAAAACGAGCCATGTCTTGCAATAAGAGTAGTATATGACGCTGAACGTCACATGATCACAACTGAGCCAATGGTTCTTTCTCTCTCTCATTGCAGGATTGTGGGTGATCCTCTCCCATGGCTGTGGTGCTTGCAGAAATCAGTGATTTCTTTTAAAATGTTGGAAGGGCACTAGTGTATTTTTTGTCACTTCAAAGCACCTATGGACAGTCCTTTTCCACAAAAGAGTAAGCTTAGGAATTCTTTGCTTCATTCTAGGTCAGGCTGCCTGCAGGGACCCTTTCCTCTGTCTTACTGCCAGTTACATTAACTACAGTATATAACAAGAGTTTATTAATACTGCACTGTAGTAAACATCCATGAGAGCACATACAATGGCTCCCATGCAGAAAAAGGTTGAAAAGAAAGGCTGTAAGAAGGAAATGATTCAGTGGAAGTTAAGAAGAACATCATGGAGGGACGCCTTGGGTGGCTCAGCCGGTTGAGCGACCAACTTCAGCTCAGGTCATGATCTCACGGTTTGTGAGTTCGAGCCCCACATCAGGTTCTGTGCTGACAGCTCAGAGCCTGGAGCCTGCTTCTGATTCTGTGTCTCCCTCTCTCTCTGCCCCTCCCCCACTCATGCTCTGTCTCTGTCTCAGAAATAAACATTTAAAACAAAAAAAAGCAAATCATCCAGAAGCATGAATGAGGTATGAGGGTGGCCGAAATTGAAAGATTTTGTAAGAAGTCTACATGTACATCTCATCTGTAGAGAAGGAGGAGAAAAGGCGGAGGAATCCCTCACTTCAAATGAGATTAGGGAGATGTGTAAAATGTGGGAAACAGTCCAAAATTTTGTAAAAAAGCACCACCTGAATAAGGCTGTGGCAGTGCAAGTGATGAATCTGTTTCACAATAATACAATATTCCATTTCTGAGAAATCCTCAATGACAAAAGCCAAGTGTCATTGGATAGGTTCCTTGTTAAAGCTGCACCAAAAGAAAAAGATTCCATTGAGCCAATGAGTAACAGTGATTCCGTTAGGGATACTGGAAGTCGTCCTACACAATAACCCTCCTCTCTCATCTACCTCACATCAGTCATGAAGGTTTTCAAAGGTAAGTGCAGGTTAATTTGTTTATTTTTCTTTATAATTTTGTATTTTCTTTATTATTTTGTATTATATTACAGTATTGTAATCATTTTTATATGCATATTTTTGGTTGTGGAACAAATCATCTGAGTTTCCATTATTTCTTATGTGGAAATTTGCTTTGATAGACAAGTGCTTTCTTTGGATTACATGAATGTTTCTGGAACGAATTATACTCACAAACCAAGGTTTAACTGTAACTGTATTCCAAAAAAGGTGGGGAGTGGAGGGAAGAATATAAAAAATTACTTAAAGAGTAGCCTAAACTCTTTCAAATTTTCTGAAAACTATTAACCTACAGATCCAAGAGGTTCAACAAAACCTAAGCACAAGAAAAAAAAAAGACACCAAAATACATCATAATCACATTGCTTAAAACCAGTAATAAAGAAAAAATCTTAAAGCAGCCACAGAAAAGGGACATACATAAAAGAGGCAAGGGTAAGAACAACAGCACACTGCTCATCAAAAACAATGCAAGCACAAAGATGGAACAGGATCTTTGAAGTACTTCAAGATGAAAACTGTTAACCCAGAATTCTATACCCAGAAAAATTATCTTACAAAAAAGAAGGCAAAATAAAAAGACTTTTCAAACATGAAACCTGAACAAACCAGCAAGCATACCTTCACCACAGGAAATACTAAGGGGAAGTCCTTCAATCAGACAGAAAATGAGAACAGAAAAAAACTTGCCTATACACAAAGAATCAAGAACACTGGAAATAGTAAGTACATGGGTAAATAAAAACAACTTTTCCTAATACTTCAGTGTTTAAAGAAAAAATAACAATATATTGTGAGATTTATAACACATATAAGGAAAATATATGACAGCAACAGCACAAACACCAGGAGAAAAGAAACAAGTAGACTGTTAAAACTCTCATACTAAATATGAAGTAATAGAATATAACTTGATATACTTTATATTATTAACCCTAAAGAATTAGACATTATTAAACAAAGAATTATAGCTTACTAGTCAACAAGGAGATAAAATGCAATTTTACAAAAAATACTGAGTTAATTCAAAATGAAAAAGGCAACAAAAAAAGATTATGAAAATGGAAAATAAATCACATGACAACAGATTTAAGCCCAACTAAAAGAACTGAAAAGAGAGAAACCAGCTAGTATCCACTGGAAGCATCTAGCTGAGAACATCATCACAGCTGGGAGGAGTTTAGTGCAACTCAATTATGAGAGCAAAGTGTCCACAATAAGTCAAAAAAGCAGTCTGGACCCCAGGAATTCCAAAAACTGGCCAGCCAAGGCCCCCCACTGGGGGGGGGGGCAGGGGGGACACGGACACTCTCTAAAAATGAGAGCAGGGAACAGAATCAGGAAGTTTCACTCTGCAAAAACCAGAAGAGGAAGCTCTAAAGTTAGAAAAACAATCCTGAATTACACCTTCTAAAAGTTCAGAAAAATGAAGTTTAAATAAAAATGAACAGAAAAGTTATATGGTCAAATCTCATAGAAGCTATTAAGTTTTTTTAAAAGTTACCAGAATAACTAAACTTCCTATGGACAAGGAAAGCATACCACAAACATGCTCAAAAAACTACTTATAATTTCAAACGGAGCTAAAAATTTGACATTAAGAAATGATAAAAAAAAAAAAACATAAATAAGAATTAGAAAAACTCAGTAAAGGAAAACTAAACTACCAAGAACTTAATGATGAATAACCACAAAAAGAGTATGCTTTTACAAAAAGAGGAAATTTTTAAAAATCACAAACAAATGAAGAACTAAGGGTTCAGAATCAATTGTTTTGTTATACACCAGCAATGAACAACTGGAATTTGACATTAAAAACAGCAATACCATTAGCACCCCAAAAATGAAATACAGTAAAATCTTGATTTGTGAGCATAATTTGTTCCAGAAACATGCTTATAATCCAAAGCATTCGTATATCAGTGAATTTCAAGAACCCTTGTCTCAGTTGTGATCATGTGAGATTCAGCATCATGAAGGATTCATATTGCAAGCCACCGCTCATTTATCAAGTTAAAATTTATTAGAAATGTTTGTTCATCTTGCAGAACACTCACAGAACAAGTTACTCACAAAGGTTTTACTGTACTTATGTACAGATCTAATAAAATATACACATGACCTGTATGAGGAAAACTAAAACTTTGATGCAAGAAATCAAAGAATTAAATACATGGTAGATATTCCATGTTCAGCAATAGGAAGACCAAATATTATCAAGATGTCAGCTCTTCTCAACTTGACCTATAGATTCAATGCAATCTCAACTGAAAGTACAGCAAGTTATTTTGTAGATGTTGACAAACTAATTTTAAAGCCTTACATGCAGAGGCAAAAGATCACAAAATAATCAACACAAAATTGAAGGAGAAGAAGCCGGAGGATTGATGCTAGCTGCCTTCAAGACTTACTCTAAAGCTACAATCATCAAGACAGTGTGGTACCGGCAAAAGAATAGACAGATCAACAGAACCCCAATACATTCATACAGTCAACTGATCTCTGACAAAAGAACAAAGACAATACAATGGAGAAAAGTTTTTCCAACAGATGCACAGGAGTAACTGGATATCCACAAGCAAAAAAAAAAAAAAAAAGTAGATACGTCACACTCTTTATAAAAATGAATTCAAAATGGATCACAGACTTAAATGTAAAACACAAAACCATAAAAATCCTGGAAGATAGTACAGAAGAAATCTATTGTGATTTGGGTTTGCAATGACTTTTTAGCTATAACACCAAAAGCACAATCCATGAAAGAAATAATAAGCTGGACTTCATTAGAATTAATAACTTCTGTTCTGTGAAAGCCACTGTCAAGAGAATGAAAAAACAGGTCATAGACCGGGAGAAGGCATTTGCAAAGACCTATTTGGTAAAGGACTGTCAATCAAATACACAAAGAACTCTTAAAACTCAACAATAAGAAAACAACCCAATTTAAAACTGGGCAGGGGCGCGTGGGTGGCGCAGTCGGTTAAGCGTCCGACTTCAGCCAGGTCACGATCTCGCAGTCTGTGAGTTCGAGCCCCGCGTCGGGCTCTGGGCTGATGGCTCAGAGCCTGGAGCCTGTTTCCGATTCTGTGTCTCCCTCTCTCTCTACCCCTCCCCCGTTCATGCTCTCTCTCTCTCTGTCCCAAAAATAAATAAACATTGAAAAAAAAAATTAAAAAAAAAAAAAAAACCGGGCAAAAGAGGGCACCTAGGTGGCTCAGTTAAGTTAAACATCCAACTTTGCCTCAGGTCATGATCTCATGGTTCATTAATTCAAGCCCCACATTGGGCTCTGTTCTGAGAGTGGAGACCCCACTTCGGATCCTCTGTCTCCCTCTCTCTCGGCCTCTCTCCGACTAGTGCTCACTCTCTCTCTCAAAAATAAACATTAAAAGATTTTTTTTAGCATATAAGCATAAGAAAAGTTATGCTTTTAATCATATGTCATCAGGGAAATGAAAATTAAAAATAGTAACAATGAGATACCACTACACATACCATTTAGAATGGTCAACATCCAGAACACTGACAACATCAAATGCTGGAAAGGATGTGGAGCAATAGGAAGTCTCATTCATTGCTAGTGGGAATGCGAAATGATATAGACATTTTGGAAGAGTTTAGCAGTTTCTTACAAAACTAAACATATTCTTACCATATGATCCAGCAATTGTACTCCCTGGCATTTACCCAAAGGAGTTGAAAACTTACATCCACACAAAAACCTGCACATGGATGTTTATAGCAGCTTTATTCATAACTGCCAAAACTTGGAACAACAAAGATGTCCTTCTGTAGATGAACGGATAAATAAACTGTAGTAAACCCAGACAATGGAATATTATTTAGCACTAAAAAGAAATGAACTATCAAGCCATGAAAAGACATGGAGGAACTTAAATGCATATTATTAAGTGAAAGAAGCCAATCTTTAAGGCTACATACATACTATATGATTCCAACTATGTGACATTCTGGAAAAGGCAAAACTATGGAGGCAGTAAAAAGATCACAGGTTGCCAGGGTTCAAGGAGAGGGAAAGGAGGATGAATTGGCAGTGCACCAAAGTCTTTTAGAGCAGTAAAAATATTCTCTATGACTCATAATGGTGGATACACTCCATTATATATTTGTCTAGACCCGTAAAATGTACAACACCAAGAGTGAACCCTAATGTAAAGTATGGACTTTTGGGTGATGACATGTCACTGCAAGTTCATCAACTGTAATAAATGCATCATTCTGGTAGAGGATGTTGATAGTCAGGAGGTGGAGGGAGTCATGCACTATACTTTGTCAAATTTGCTGTGAACCTAAAACTGCTCTAAAAATTAAAGTCATTAAAAAAACAAAAATCTAGATCAGTGGCTGCCAGGGGCTGGAAGTCAGGAGGTCTGCTTAAAAAAGGGGAAGTTTTTTGGGGATGATAAAGCTCATATTGTAACTGTGGTCATGGTTATACAATTGTGTATTTATTTTAAGAGCTGTACAACAGTAAAGTGAATTTTACAGTATTTTTATTTTACTGTAAATTATACCTTAATTTTTTTTAAGTTTTTAAAAAAAAAATTTTTTTTTCCAACGTTTATTTATTTTTGGGACAGAGAGAGACAGAGCATGAACGGGGGAGGCGCAGAGAGAGAGGGAGACACAGAATCGGGAACAGGCTCCAGGCTCCGAGCCATCAGCCCAGAGCCCGACGCGGGGCTCGAACTCCCGGACCGCGAGATCGTGACCTGGCTGAAGCCGGACGCCCAACCGACTGCGCCATCCAGGCGCCCCATTTTTTTTTAAGTTTTAAAAATGATTCAAGAGACCAATATGCAAATTCAGAGAATAAATCTCTGAAAAAACACAAAGGAATTGGAATAATAAAAAAATATTATCCAAACTATACTGAAATGGTTTTCTTTAAAAATAATGTATAGTTTGAAATTTTTTTTCTTTATATACTGTACTTGAGAATATTAAGATAGAACAACCAACACCAAGATATATTCCAGTAAAATGACAGGTAAAAAAAGAAAAAAAAATCCTTTGGGTATCTAGGCAAAAAGAGCAACTAACTAATAAAAGAAAGAAAATTATACTGGCATCAAGGCCATAAAATTTTAAAATATTTAAAGAAAAAATGTGAGCCACCAATTTTACATTCAGCCAAACTGACTTTCAAATATAAAGGACACAAACTGTTATCAACATGCAAGAAATACAGAAAATACTACTCCCATGAGCCCTTTCTAAAAGGAAACATCTAGAGAACAAGCTTCCAGAAAACCGAAATGATTAGGAATAAACGAACTGGTGGGAGGCACTGAATATATACTTACCTACAAAACAAAGTCTAAATGGGGAATTATGCAGATTAAATGGGAAGGCTGATAGTATATAATGACTACATACTCTATCTAACAGTATAGACAGAAAACAACTACTTAATGGGAGTGAGGAGGAAAATGAGGATAATATTCCGAGCAGTTTTACCCGCTTTCAGTACTCATATTAGTAGTAGTATTTTTAGTACTGTTATTCTGAGACTGCAATGTAATATGGGATAAACCAAATAAGTAATTACGGGATATTCAAATTCCAACATTCCATGTCCCTGAGAACTAGGACACCCAGTATTAAAGGAGATACACATGTAATTACAGAAAAGGTTAACTAAAATCCCTGTTATTCTGATTCTGAATCAAAAGTCTCAATATATTTTTATATTTTAACTGTAAATATACACATATATTTTTTAAAATTTTTATAAGTATGTATATATCATATAAGTATATATCTTTCAATCATAAACGTGTACGACTATACATATATGATGAAAAGCTATGATGCATATAGTCTTATTTCACAGCTCTGTCCAGTGAAAAGACCTAGAACAGTGACCAACCCAATAGTAACAAGCATCTGTAGCAACAGATATTTTGGTCTTGAAATATCATTTCCAACTTAAAAAAAAAAAAAAAAAGATTTCTTGGAAAAAATTATAAATTCCAGGTTTGAGCCAGTAAATACACAAGATGAGTCAAGAAAATCTTATTATATCAGATAGCAAGGAAACTACCAAAGACAGGGTTGACAAAAACTCATAAATCCTTTAAGAAGCTCTCCCACTGGCCGACAACAGGGCAATTTAAGCATCAAAATAAAAGTAATAATCACAATCCACAACGTATGTTTGAAACTAAAATGTTTAGATATCGTAGTTAATAATGACACTTTAAAAAAACCTAATTAGTCACCATCAAAGAATGATAGTTTATACTGAAAACTGGTAAATAAAAGGAAACAAGCTTTCTTTTCTAATTAATCAGTAAGTGTGGGAAAGCATGTGTTTGTAGATGTAGCTCACTTAATGAAAAAAGATGACAGAATTAGAGTATCACTATTTTGCTTAGATATACATAATTTACTATTAAAACTATAAGGAAACAAAGGAAGTGATTAAAAGAAAGTAATGGTTACTTTTGAGAGCACAGAGGTGGTTATAATTGGCTGTGGCAAAGGAAGGGGCTCTGGGGTAGGTGAAAAAGTTCTAATTCTTGACCTGGATAGCGGTTACAAGGCTATTGACCTTATAATAATTCATTAATAGATTTGTCTGGGTGGTTTTCTTTATCTGTGTTTCATTTTACAATAAAAAAGGTTTTCTTTAAGAAGTAAATGATGAATAGCTGTTTGGCTTATCTGGTTAATACCAAATGGCAAAAGGAACTCACCACCCATCCCGCTGGAACCAGAGGAGCATATGAGATAACTGTGGGTCCAGGATTCAATGACCTCAGGTCCCTAGAACTCTGCATCACAGAATCTTAAGGAACTGGTGCTAAAGCATATACATGAACTGTCTTTGCATGAACTGAATTCAGGCCTTGACAATTTCTACATGTAGGAGCTTATGTACTCAAGACTGCTAAGACAAAAAGTGACCTTTCTGATAGCGGCTTTATTACAAGGTCCTGTTCCATAGACCAATTTCAACCAACAGTTTATCCTCCGTGTTACTTGGTAAAGATACGACTATTTGTTAAGAAAGTTACTTCACAGGAATCCTTTCTTCCTTCCTATCTTGTATACAGATTTCTTACCAAAGCTCAGAGTAAGCAGAAAACAATGATTCAAAATTGTCAAGTAGTTCTCAACGTAAGGTAAAAGGGGGGAAGAGTGAGGTAGTAGGAGGAAAGAGTGGAAGAGAATCCTCTTAACCTCAGAGATATAATCTCACTGACCAAAGTGAGTACTTTTTAGTTTACCCTGGTATTGTAAGAAAATGGAAACTTCCCTACATGCAAAGGACCTATAATTCAAAAGCCACTAACACAGGCTGAAAAAAAGAGAAAAATACAGTTAAATACCAATCATGAGGAAATTAAAAAGGAAAAGCAAGAAAGGGTGACTGCCTGAGCTTTAAAGGTAACTGGTAAATCAGACAGCATGTTTCCCTTTGGGCTTACCTGATCCAGAAAGCCATATCTGACAGAAGAGGGAGAAATTTTACTCTCTACCACACCTACTCTATGAAACTGAACACCCCTTACTTACCACCAGCACTCTAAAGAGAGAGGGAAACCAAGAGAGACTCGCGTGGGTACCCAGGGAGAGTGTTTAGGTTTACTGAATAGGTTCATAGAGATTTTGAGCTGACAAGGAAAGAATACTACTATCATTACTTTCTTTTTGCTTCCTGTAAATATTTTCCTGCCTAGTCTTGGCAATTATATTTTGTCTATTAGTTACTTATATTGGTGCACTCCGTTCTTCTCACTCCCTAATATGCCATAAGCTTCAGAATGCAGGGGCTGTGTTTTTTTCCATCCTATGTATCTTCCATATACCTAGTACAGCACCTGGCAAGATGTTATACACATATCATGTGTTCAGTATGTTTGCTGCATTAAATTAAAAAAAAAAAAAATTAAGGACAGTCAGGAAAAAGAGGAGAAAACTTGCAAAACTCAAGACAGAATAGAAGAAAAGTATGAGGAGGCATATTAGGCCAATATTAACACAAAACCTCTTTAGCACTGGTTGCCTTAAGAATAAGGCACCTGGTATTAACCAGGTGTATCCCTTCACCACCTTTGAAGTATTAAAAAAGAGGCTGCAGGCCCCCCGGCAGGGATGATGGGGATATCTCTGCGGCTCTGGTTCTAGGGGCTCTCCTATTTCTTTGACTAGGTCTAAACTGCATTAAGGTAGAAGGGAACTTTGAGATCTGCTTTGAATTCTTTAAAGATTTTGTGTTTCTGAATAAGGCTATCCTTAGAGACTCAGACTGAAAAGCAAATGAAAAAAATAAGGAGAAACAAATCTATCACATAACCTATTCCAGAACAGGCATTTCCCATCCCACTGGAAATCTGTAATTTGATAATACAAAAGCTCAATCCTACTTTATCAGAGAATTAAGTATCAGAACAAACCTTTATGCACTAGGCAGTTCACATGTGTCATTTTTATTTCATCCTTGTCATTCCCATTTTTATAAAAGGACACTGACACTGAAATAAGCAATGAATGGGTTTTGAACTTTGACCAAAACCATATTCTTTCCACTGAACCTTCCCACTTCTAAGATAATTAGCACTGGTAAAATACAACACTGCCTCTTTAGTGCACTGGCATTAGAAAGCTTAATTTCTACCATCTTGATTTCCACACCATTAAATTTATGCGTGCATGTCTTACCACTTATTTCAAGCTCTGCCCAATGTGATTTCTTTCCATTTGCTGCTTCTTCAGAGGACATAATTGTGTACATCCTCCTAGGGTCAGGAGGCTCGTATTTTTCTTTGGGCATGCCTGTTGAATTGAAAAAAGCAATCAGTATTCTGAAGAACCAAATAACTGGAAATAACCAACATCCTTTTAAAAGTAAGTACCCGTATTATCATCTCTAAATACCACTTCCCACTAAAAAGAAGCTTCTTGGAGAAATGGAGAATTGCAGGTCCAGGATCAGAAAAATATAAAACAAGGCTGGGTGCTAACAAAGATGCTGTGACAGCAGACAGCTTGGAGAAGCTTCCATTGGCCACAAGTAAGACAACATGAACATCAAAAGAATAACTATTAAAAAAAAAAAATTTTTTTTTTAAATTCAGTCACCTAAAAAGTGGCAGAAGGGAAAGAATTAAGCATTTATCCTGCATTTCTGGCCAAAACTAAATAAGGGAATAATCTTAATAGAATTCCATGTAATAAATGCAGAAAGTTAAATAGTTAGAAAAATCACTATTTCACAACCCAAAATGAAAAAAAAAAAAAAAAAAAAAAGGACGGAGGCAATGACCACCAATGATTAATGAAAGCATTAGGTGAAAAAAGAATACAATAGAAAAATTACAAATGGATATTCAGGCTATGAGATGTCAACACAATGGTCCATTTCATCATTAGGATGACTAAACTCATGTGCCAACACGACATATTTTGCCCCCTCATCTAAACATAGTAAAAATAAAAAAATTGAACGTGAATCAAATCAAGCCCTCCTACTCCTGGTAACCAGTTGACACAAAATGAAGAGGATAGAGGAATATGTTAAAAATAATACATTCGGGGTGCCTGGGTGGCTCAGGTCATGATCTGGTGGTTCATGAGTTCGAGCCCCACGTTGGGCTCTGCACTGACAGCTCAGAGCCTGGAGCCTGCTTCAGATTCTGGGTCTCCCTCTCTCTCTTCCCCTTCCCCACTTGTGCGCATGCACTCTCTCAAAAATAACTAAACATTAAAAAAAATAACACAAGACATAACAACGTGAACACACTGAACACTTCTGAACTGTATACTTAAAAATGGTGAAGGCAGCAAATTGTTATATTTAACCACAATTAAAATTTTTTAAAAAATTGTAAACAACTCAACAAAAATACAGCCAACCAGATACAGAATATGGAAAGTTCTACATGAGAAAGATCCAATTTCTTCAAAAATAAAGGACATGAAAAAGAGGAGACCAAAATGACACGGATTATACAACTTACAGGGCACAGCAATGAAATGCAATACCCACACCTTGTTTGGGTCCAATTTGAACAAACCAAGCATAAAAATTTTTGAGAATTTGAAAAACTAAATGTAAGTTGATACTGAAAGATTACTCTTCATTTCATTTGTGGTTATTTCCTTAATCCTTATCTGTTATCCATACATTCTGACATATTTACGTGAAACGAAGTCTCACACCCTTGCATATCCCCCAAACTCCGTGCCTGAGTCTTACTTCACCTTATTTGTTTGGATGAGCCCAAAGCCACTTAAGCCAACTCTCCACCTACTATGGATACATACCCAGCTAAATATAGCCAGAGAAAAACCTACTACACCATGTGAACTTAAAGGAAATCACTCAGCAACCACTTACCTCAAATGGACTATTTATACCGCCAAGAAATTATACTTTAAATTCTCCTAGTCCCTTCTACATGACTTTCTCTTCAAACTTCTAACATTTACCCTCCATCCTCCCTTTCTTACTTCCATTTTCTCATTGAAACAGAAAACAACCAAACGAGGCCTTTCTATGAACTCCCACCCCCACCCATCTACACTCTCATTTAGTAGGACAAATTGCCCCTCTGAACACTCAATCTCATCCCCATCATCTTGCCTGTTCAAGGACATTACTTGGCAATTCTCTCCTACATCACTTTCTCCCTCTATACTAGATCTTTATCTTCAGTATACATATATATGGTATTATCTCCTTTATTTAAAAGTCCTGACCCCATTTCCCCCTCCAGTTACACTTTTTTTCTCATTCTCTTCACACACACACACACACACACAAATTATCCTTCTCATTCTCTTCACACACACACACACACACACACACAAATTATCCTTGGAAGTTACATATGCTGTCTCCTCCTCCCTTTTTCCCAGTTAAAATCATTCAAATCAGTATGTGCTTTTAACATTCCACCAAAAACTGCCAGGAAGAAAACCAGTGGCCCAACATTGTTATAATCAATGCTCGTTTCTTAGACCTACTTTTGCTTGTCCTACGATCAGTATTTGATGTAGATGATCACTCCCTCTTAGACAGACTCACTCAGTTGGCTTCCAGGATATCTTTTCTCTTGGTTTTCCTCTCATCTTACTAAATTTAGTCTTTTGCTAGTTCTTCCTACAGTCAGAATTAACTCCATTTTACCAGCAGAAACCTGAAGCCCAAAAACGTTTAAGAAATTTAACCAGCATTATAAGGCTGGGAAGTAGCAGAGTCAGGCTTTGATTGCATCTGATTAAAAAGTTAAAGCTACTTTCTAAGTGAAATAAGACAATCACAAAAAGACAAACATTATTTCATTTACATGAGGTACTAAAGTAGTCAAACCCACAGAGACAGAAAGTAGAATGGCAGCTGCCAGGGGCTGGGGAAGGGAAGTTACTGAATGGGTGCAGAGTTTCAGTTTACGAGAATTACGGAGATGGATGGGGGGTAACTGTTGTACAACATTATGAATGTATTCAATACTACTGAATGCTACATTTAAAAATGGTTTTAAGGGGCGCCTGGGTGGCGCAGTCGGTTAGGCGTCCGACTTCAGCCAGGTCACGATCTCGCGGTCCGTGAGTTCGAGCCCCGCGTCGGGCTCTGGGCTGATGGCTCAGAGCCTGGAGCCTGTTTCCGATTCTGTGTCTCCCTCTCTCTCTGCCCCTCCCCCGTTCATGCTCTGACTCTCTCTGTCCCAAAAATAAATAAACGTTGAAAAAAAAAAATTTAAAAATGGTTTTAAGATGATAAATTTTATGTACATTTGCCACAATAAAAAAAGACTGGAAAAAAGTCAAAACAACTTTCATTATACTACGCTGCCTTCCTAACTGATGGGAAGTAGAGCTATTTTTGAAACAGAAATGAGCTTTGGGCAGTCAAAACATAGAAGTAAATAATCCTTAAAAAGCTGCTTTAAAAAATATAAATGATGAGACTAATCATCTGCACAAGAAACAGCACATCTATTTTTTGTTTTCTTAAATATTATTGATGAAACTGTTGTCTTACATGTTAACTTCTGGAAAAGAGAAATACAAGGTCTGAAGTTTTTAGACTGTTACAAAATACCTAACAGAGAGCTATACAGTCAGAAAACTGTTCCTATTCTAGAAGACAATCTGGCAAAGCAAGTGCCTTTTCTGAATGATATGAATATCCTAGTAATAACCTAGAAAATATAAAACGTTGTGTAAGGCTACCAAAGCTTGATGGTTAACAGTGCTTAAGATCACCCAAATGCCATGATTTTGATCAGACTCTACTTAGAAAACAACCATCTGGGGGCACCTGGGTGGCTCAGTTGACTGAGCATCCAACTTCAGCTCAGGTCATGATCTCGAGGTTCATGAGTTCAAGCCCCACACTGGGCTCTGTGTGACAGCTCAGAGCCTGGATGGAGCCTGCTTCAGATTCTGTGTCTCCCTCTCTCTGTGTCTGCATGTGTGTCTCTCTCCGCCCCTCCCATGCTCATGCTCTCTCTCTCTCTCTCTCTCTCTCTCTCTCTCAAAAATAAATAAGACATTTAAAAAAATTTGGAAACCAACCATCTGATCTTCATTGGCTTTTCCAAATAGAATTTAACAATGGTAAGAAATTGGCTCTCTCCAGCTGAGTTTAGTATCTTGGTCCTATTATTAATCATTTGACTCCTTAGTGAAAGTTCAGAAGTCTGATTTGCCAACTACATGTGAGCTTAGTTTGAATCAAGGTCCAGAGTTTGATTCCACTTCGGAGAATGGACAGAAGTGCCACTGAACTAATAAGAAATCTGAAAACTAGGCCCTGCACTTGGGGTCATTCCATTAGAGGGTCATAATTTCTGCATAGGTAGCCAACCACTCCCTTTCTTGATTTTTCATAATGTGGGATGGGTTGTCTTAAAATTTAAGAGACAGCTCATTAAATGTGAAAGCAGTGAGGAGATCATCTTTATTTCCAAATCCCTGAGACTGAGGATTCGGAAGTGGGGGTGGGGGGAGGTGTATGACAGCAGAGAAGTTGGCCAACCACTATACTGTACACCTGAAACTAATATCAGGTGTCAACTATAGTCAAATTTAAAAAAAAAAAAAAGCAAATTGGACAAACTCCAGAAGCAGCAAGACAAGCACATCTGCCCACTGAACACCTCCCCATTTTTTTTTTTTTTTTGACTCTGGCAAAGCATAGCATTGGTAGGGAAAAGGATATAAGAATGCACACAATTTAGGATCTTTCCCAAGACTTTGAAATCAACAAGCAGATCTCTCCTCTAAATAATCTGCAGTGGCATACCTTATTTTTATCTAAAAAGACTAAAAGGTTTCCAAAACAGACTTAAAAACTGTCAAGGATTACAAAAGAATTAGAAACAGCTAGGCCAGGGTAAGCAGCTATGCAGCACCTGACTAGTCAATCCCCTATCCCTCCAACCCAATACCAGACATCACTACTGACCCTGGCAACATAAAACCCACGCCCACTCTGGATCTGAGAAACAGTTTTTCATTATCTTAGAATAATTATTTGCCTTAAAGAAACACAGGACATAATTTACCAACATAGAAAGACAGGCTTTCATAATTAAACATTTTAAGAAATGGCCTCAAAATACAGAACTATAATCACAGTGGGAAAGTTAGCGTTGCAAAGCAGAGTTACAAACCATAACACAACTAATAAGGTTATCCTGGAGTGTTTAAACTAAGAGTGGCCTAACTGCATACCATAAACTTAGAAAAACAGCTATCTAAATGAGGAAAAAAAATTAGGAACCTACAGATTCTTTACCTAACATTTCCAGAAATGGTCTGTGTGTGTGTGTGTGTGTGTGTGTGTGTGTGTATGAATATGTTGCAGTGAGGGGCCTAGGGCAGGAATCACAGGGAGGGGTTACGAGGGATTTATCAGAATCTAAAATAAAAGAAGAACACCTAAATAGGAAACAGACTAGAATGCAGATACAAAGATAACTTGCAAAAAGTTATACCCCACCCCCATAGCCCTAAAAAGATTCATAGTTCCCTAATCAAAGGCCTTATATTAAATCTATTTTAACCATCCTCTGGCTAGGAGTGGAAAGAAACAGCTGCTAGAAACAGGAACATAAAGAAAGGGGTAGGAACCTCTGGTCTTTTTCCTGTTAGGAACCAAACTTCTACCAATCAAAACCAGGGACAATCAGGTATCTGAATGTTCCCATGGAAGGAAAATGTAATTATAAAAAACCACCAATGGGGAGCCTGGGCGGTGCAGTCGGTTAAGCGTCCGACTTCAGCCAGGTCACGATCTCGCGGTCCGTGGGTTCGAGCCCCGCGTCGGGCTCTGGGCTGATGGCTCAGAGCCTGGAGCCTGTTTCCAATTCTGTGTCTCCCTCTCTCTCTGCCCCTCCCCTGTTCATGCTCTGTCTCTCTCTGTCCCAAAAATAAATAAACGTTGAAAAAAAAAAATTTTTAAAACAACAACAACAAAAAAAACCCCACCAACTGGGGCCTGAAATCCACTAACCATAACTACCCACAGCCAATAGGTGTGCCACAGCCTGCCTCTCCCTCATCTGTACTTAACCTTCACAATCAGTCCTAGTGGAAGCCAACAGAAGTGCTTAAGTACCCACCCACACCGTATCTGTATAAAATGCAAGTCAACAGAGTGGTCAATGTCAAACACAAATTAAGCATAATACACGTAGCACAATGATTATACAAAATCATACAAAAGAAAAAAGAAATACTACAGAAATCGAAAAATATTCCACAAAAAAATTGTTTCTTGTGCTTAAAAAACTACATAAACAAAAACTACAAATAAAGAAGTCAACTGTGCAACAACAAAAAGTGAGATAAAAAGAGTGTAGATCTAAGAGTGTAGAGGAAAAAATATTTGAATATTAGAATCTCTAGAACAAAATCAAGGCAAAAAAGGAAAGTCACAGACTACATAAACATAATTCCTACTAAAACAAGAGGCAAAGACAGGTGAAAATTAAATACACGTTTTTATGGAAAAACAAAAGAAAAAAGATGATTAACATAATATCTAAGAGAGTAATTGAGTAATGCCATAACTCAATAAACCTACGCTTTGGTATTTACCAAAGAGAAAAAAAACTGCATTTCCAAAAAAATACATTTATATAAACTTGCATAATACTTTTATTCATAAGTGCCAAAACCTGAAAACTGAAATGTCCTCAACAATGAAAGGATAATCAAAGGATAAATACTACTCAGCAATAAAAAAGGAATAAACTATTGATACATAACACACATATACAGATGAATCTCAAACATTACACTGAATGAAAAAGACCCAAAAGAGATTCCATTTACATGAATTTGCAGTGGTAACAATGGCTGCCCTAATGGGAAATGATGAAAATACCCAATATCTTAAATGAGGTGTGGTTTATATTGGTATATATTATGTATCAAAATTCAAACTGTACATTTAAGGCCTATACATTTTACTTTATATAAATTTTACCTTAACTAAAAAACCTTCTGTACTCAAAGACTTGGTCAGGTGTGAAGACAAACAAAAGGACATTTTCAAGCAATTACTAACAAAACATACAACCCATGTACTTTTCTAAATTACTCATTATAGCATTATGACAAAAAGTGCACACAACTTAAGTGGCCATTAACAAGAATGTTCAATTAAATGAGTCACTCTACAGCCACACTAGGGGAAATCATGCAGCTGTGGGAAGAATGATGGTAAGTATTGGCATTACATTGAATTATTTACTTTGTATTTTAGGATTAAGCATAGAATGACTTATGTCAATGATGTTAAGAACCAAGATTTTCAGGGTAAGAAAGCATTTATAAATCAAGTGAAAACACCAACACCAAAACTGACTTGAGAATACCAGTATAAACTAAGGATTTTAAATTTGTTTCTAACAATGCACTGGAGTGCTTCAGAAGCTATGCTATGTCTGGAATAACAGCACCTCTAATCCTCAGTTTTGATCTCTAATACCAAGAAAACAAAGTTCTTTGTAAAATGGATGATTACAAGTCTGGGGCAGGAAATGTATAAAATGTATAAAGCCTGAGACATCCTTTAGTGCCAAAAACCTAAGTCAACAGGACACAGGAGCCAGTTAGAAGGGGTCCTCATTGGCCAAAACTGTGGACAACTTGAGCAAAAAGAATCATAAGTATAAAGGAATGAAATACACTGAATCAACAAAGATGTGTAGATAATATAAGTACCTGTGCTACAGAAAACAGCTGGCAGTGCTGTAAAAGGTGGATTAGCAGCAGAGGAAACTACTGCAGTAATCAAGGCAAGAAGAAAGCAAGGGGGAGGAGGAGGAAAGGGAGTGCCAAAGGTGCAAGTTAGACAGACACCATTGCAGGCAGCTTTCAAACTAAGAAAATTGGTCACCAAAGAGAAAGATTTAGGTGTTTAACTTTTCAGCAAGTACCGCATTTGAGTTAACCAAACAGTTCCAGTTGAAGAACAGCCCCACTTTACAAAAGAATGACAGCTAACAAATGAACGAATAAAAAAAAAAAAAGGCAATATCATTTTATAACTCCTTTTTTAGGCAAGGATTCTAAGTTGTGTTAAAACCATTAGATGAATCACTGGCACTGGTGTAATGCTAAGGTAACACCATCATCCAAATTGTTTTTGGATCACAAGGTAGAAAATGTTCAAGGGAGGAATAAAAGGTTACCTTCTTCAATCTTCATGACACTAACGGGGGGGGGGGGGAGAACCAGACACTGACTGAGTCTCTTGATATGACAGAACCCCAAGTGCACATCAACAATGTTCACCTTAATGAAGAACTAGAGGAACTGGCCAGATAACACCAAAGAAGCAATCAGACAAAGTGAGAATGCAGGAGCTTCTGCAGGATAACTGGTCTGCTTCAACAAGCTGGTGCCAGAACTATTTTAGATTTGAAGAGAATTAAGGGATACATAATCAGAGGTAATAAATGGTCCCTATACAAGACCCACAAATCAGCAATAAAGGACATTTTGTGGGCAGCTGGGGAAACATTTAATACCTAGTTCATATTTAAAATATGAATGAATAAGGGACGCCTGGGTGGCTCAGTTGGTTGAGCTCTTGATTTCAGCTCAGGTCATGATCTTGCAGTTTGTGAGATGGAGCCCCGTGTCTGGCTCTGTGCTGACAGATTCTTGGGATTGATTCTCTCTCCCTCCCTCCCTCTCTCTCTCTCTCTCTCTGCCCCTCCTCTGCTCATGCTCTCTCTCGCTAAATAAATAAACATGAAAAAATTTTAATATTAATGAATAATTATGAAATCATGTTATTTTGGCCACGTACAAAAATGTTAAGAGGCACTTTGAAGTTGAAGAATTTATTTTAATTATATTGGCCAGATCTTTTTCAAGGAAAATGAAGTTGAATTACAGCCATCCTCAACTGACAAAAAATGCTAAATTTAACATCTCTTTTTTCCTTTTTACATTTTCATATCCATTCTTTGTGTATTCTTTCTCAAACATGAAGGAGAAAAGGACTGGGGCAGAGGAAAGGGAGGCAGGGAAGCAGAAAGAAACTCATGCGCAGAAAGACCCTTTTGATTGACTTATCAGACCCCTGTCAGAGCTACAAGTTAGGGTGTACAGTTGACACCTGAACAACACAGCTGAAAACCCATGTGTAACTTCTGACTCCCCAAAACCTTTACTAATAGCCCACTGCCGACCTCAAGCCTTACTGATAACATGAACGTCTGATTAATACATATTTTGTATGTTATATATTATACACTGTATTCTTACAATAAAGCTAGAGAAAAGAAAATCATATGGCAGAGAAAGTAGTTACAGAACTGTACTACAAAAAATTGACACATAAATGGACCTGTGCAGTTCAAACCCGTGTTAAGAGACAACTGTATTTGAAAAACTAGTGACACTAACCTTGGTGCCAATTTATTTCTTCTAATCCAATCTTTCACTAAATCAGACTGATTTTTAACTCTTTATAATTTCTAAACCTGTCTTCTCCATTTTCACTGTTACTGAAGCTAATTTACACCCTCCTCATTTCTCACCTTCAAGTACTAACAATCTCCTCTATCCACATCTACCTTCCAGATAGATGCCTGCTCATGTTGCTCCCCTGCTTAAAAACCAAAGATGGCCTTTTCCACCGATCTACCTACCTAAATTTCAAATTTCAAATTCCTTTATTATCTAGACTTAGCGAACTATTTTCTCATTCCTCTTCATCCACTTACACTCATGCCACCCTATAAAGTCCTAAATTGATTACAGCAAACCTACTTCTAAGGGGTAGTATTTTAGTATGTGCTAACCCCTTCACCAAAGACAACCTTCACGCTAGACTTCTACTCGCCCTCCAAGCAAACCCAAGTCACATGTTGGAGCCTCTGTAAGCCCTTCCAATAAAAGCACATGTTTACTACTCCCTCCTCTGCGCACCAAACACTTTCTCCACCATCTGTCACACCGAACACCCAAACAGTTTGCATCTCCCGGAGTCTGGTGGAAGCACTACTAGAACATTCCACTAATGAACTGGTCTAAACATTCTTTCATTCATGACCCAGAATCAGGTTTTCACAGAAGAAAAATCCCAAAGCAACTCAGTACATCTGAACCATGCTTCCTTAAGGAGCTTTCTTTACAGAATCACTCATTCACCAAATGCTTACTAATCACCTTCTCTGTGTCAAGTACTCTGTCAGGTGCCAGGAATAAACAATAAATAAATACATGGTCATGGCACTTTATCTGCTTGGGGAGCAACAATTTCACAATCATATAATCACACTACAACCCTTTCTTATTTTTACAAGTCATCACTCTAATTTAGGACTTTGCCTTTTTTCAACTATTATAATAAACTCTCATAATTGGTATTTATGCCTTATAGATTACAACTAACCTCCATAACACTCTCAAATTATTAATTATTATTAACCTACATAACACTCTCAACTTCTAAAGCTGAGTCCTAATTACACTGCAGAATTCAGGAAAAAGAACCATTCTTTGTAAAAAACTGGGAAGTCTTCTGGAATGATTTCTGGTCCTATATCAGCTTTAAAACTGGGATTCTATGGCATCCTCTCTCCCATCACTGCCCCCCACCTAAACTTTCTAGTCCTTAGAAAACAAATTCAAACTTCTTAGTTTAGAATTCAAAATATTCCCTTTCCAGATTTTATCCAATACTTTTTTTTTGGATGTAACTGCCATCCTTCAAATATGCTCCACTATCTTCTATTACCATTACAAAAACACCAAGCCACTGTAAGAATGCCACCAAAAAAAAAAAAAAAAAGAAAGAAAGAAAGAAAGAAAAAGGAAAAGAAAAAGAAAAAAAATTACTCCCTCTTTGAATACAATCCAATTTATTCACAGGTACATTAAAAATCTGCATAACAATAAATACTAATTTAACCTGTTTTCTGTTCCTACCAAGACATGTAATAAGACATGTAAAATGTCACATAAACACAATAATTCGATGCTTTTTTAAAATATGAAAACACTCTGGAATTTTAAATCGATAGTAATTATGGCACGCCTAGCACACCCTGTACCTTACCTTCTGTTTCTTCCAGGTGTATTAGTTGAATTCTACACATGAGAAACATGTGACTCTCTGTAACTGAAATCAGCTACTTCCCGCGGACTACATTCTTAAGTCTTTTTTTAGAACTTCAAGTCAGTTAAGGCACAGCTCCATCTCACTTTAAACCCCAATCATCCTGACTCTCAATGTCATCACATTTGTCTTCTTTTTCTATCCAGATTTCCAGCACGATTGATGGGCCAATTAAAAGTTTACACAGATGATAAGCCTCATTCAGGAGCTGTCCTTAGTGGCAAAACTATCACCCTGTCTATCACTAGTGCCCTGTGGCAAGCCAAGCATAAAAAAACCTTTGCAAGAAGACTACTCTTATCTAAAACGCAAAACTTAAATCCAAACTGTGAGATCTGTTGAGTTCAAGGCTACTGTTATAAACAGCCAAAGATACAGCAGGTATCTTACATTTCATGATTATCTCTCAAAACAGGTTTCTGAATTGCATAGGAGAGATAATAGAAAAAAACAAGGCACCAAAAAGGTCTTACTAAAAAGTGAAATTGTCATCTTGGTCTTCCAACCTGCCCTTCCTCTATGATCCCCACACTAGCTTTCCAAGCCAGAAATAGGAGTATTATCCTTAACTCCTTCCTATCCAATCCCAGCCTTCATATCCAGTTCCCTAGTTCTAGTCCACTTGACCTCCTAAATCTTCGTCTCACCCAATCTGTCTCAACCTCCCAGGCTCTTCCCTGAGATACGAGCTAATGCAACAGTCTCAGACCCACGTTCTTCTGCTGCACCCCAACTTGAATGCAGCCTTAGACACTATCCAAAGTGACCTCCTAAAAACACAAGTACTTAACTCATGGTCCTAAAACCACATCTCCTTCATCTTTGCACCCACGGACTGACAGTGCACCTGACACAAAGGAGGCTCAAATATGAGTTGAATTAAACAGAGGAAACCCAGGCTCATCTACAAAACAGGCCCCTGTGTGCCTCTCCAGTCATATCCAATTCCCACTTACCTCTCACAAACCTCTGTGCTTTACCATATGCTATCGCTCCTGCCTGAAATGCCATCTCTCCCTCTCCTCCAGATACCTTAAGGAACTCTGGTCATCTTCAAATGCCAAATCAGATATCCAACTTCAAACAGGTCCTTCCTTCCCTATCCCTCCCAAACACAGAGCTTATCATTCCCTGCTTTGAGCTTTTCCGAACCTTGAAGATTTTTTCTATAAGAGTATCTTTAACCACACCTGACTTTTTCTTTTATGTCTCACTCACCTACTCTAATATAGCTCCTTGCACTTCTATTTTTAATATTTTTTCTCTTCAGAGCCTGGCAAATAGTAAGTGCTTGGTGAATAATTATAAGAATTCAAGGAGAGAAGCTGTGATAGTTTAAAAAAAAAAAAAAAGAGAGCAAACATTTGTAAGAGACAAGTGTGCTAACAGAAGCAGGGCCCATTTTACCAGCAATAAGAAAAACTAACATCTATACTTCTAACCTTCAAAGCAAAATCTAGAAAAACCAGACAGAAAGGACCAAAAACCGAGAGTACTGGTTCTAGGACAAGAATCAAGGGGACAAACTTAAAGATTAAATTGTATAAACATAATCTTAGTGACATGCCCTAGCAGATTAAGAGCAAACCTCAAACAGATGGGGGTAACGGCAAAACTGTGTTGCACTGCCCATCTGCCACACTCTGCACTTGGCAGTAACAGCCAATGTTATCTGAGCACTCACCTCGTGACAGGCCTATCAGGCCCTTCACATACATGGTCTCATTTAACCCTTCAGGACTCCTGGAAGTAAATACTACTATTCTCCTTACAAACAGAAGGGAACGTCCAGAGAATGAGTAACTTGCCCGAGGTCACAGAGATACCAGTGGCACAACTATGATTTTAACCCAAGTCTGATCCACAAGTCTGTGCTCTATCTAACCACTATGCAGTCATTTACTTTTATTACTCTCAATTCAATTCTCAAAGCAGCCCATGAGTTAGATAATACCACATTGTATTTTAGACGAAGACACAAGGGTTTAAATCATTTGCCAAGGTCATACATGCTTGTTAAGTAGTAGAGCTGGGGGGCAGGGGGAGGGGTTGAACCTAGGACAATCTAGCCCTTCACACAACTCTAGAATTCTGTCACTGATAAAGCCAAGATCTCATGTTCATTCCTCAAATATTGTGTGGTTGAGACCATCAGCCCTCCAGTTTCCTTCACAGATGTATCATCTTTCCAAGCTACTCCCCACCTGCCTTCTCTACTCCCAACCTCTGCCTAATACTCTAAGACAGCAGATCTCAAACACTATCACCTCAGAATGCTTACATACTTTTAAAAACTCACAAATACCCCCAAAGAGCTTTCATTTATGTAGGTTATACCTATCAACATTTGTCATCCTAGAAATTAGAACTAAGAAAATTTTAATATGTATTAACTTGTTAAATATACAACCATCCCATGTTAAAACATTTTTATGAAAAGGAACTATTTTTGAAAACAAAGTAAAATTTTGTGAGAAGAATGACACTGTCTTGCATTTTTGCAAGTCTCTTTAATGTCTGACATACTAGAAGACAGCTGGATTCGCATATCTGCTCCGAAGTCAATCTGATCAGATCCCACACATCATTTTTTTTAGCTTCTGGAAAACTCCACTGTACACTCATTAAGAGATTAAGAACGAAAAAGACAAATAACATCTTAGTAATATTTTTAAGAACTTAAGGTTTCTGTAGCCACCTCCCCCTCCTCCTAAAATCTCACAATTTCCTTAAATCCTTTTTCAAGTAGTACAAAAATAAGTTCCAGTCCAAATTGGTTTAAAATTTCCAATCAGTAAAAGACCTTGGTGAAAATGGAGCGATTTTTAAATTATGGTAAAATATTCCTCCAAAACATAGAGCTGAACAGCAGATGTAGCAGTCAAAACCAAGCTCTAACAGGAAAAGATCGGCATACCCATCTGCATCCGCAGTGCCCAGCCCGTAACAGACAGCCTGCAACAGCCTGTTACCAGACTCCTGTCACAACGCAATTCTAACTGTGTGCATGGGCCCAATCACACACGAGTGAGTATAAAATATAGTCAGAGAAGCAGAGAGAGAAGTTTCCTGTGCAACAACCATAGGAAACTACCAATTTGAAAGGTCAAAAATGGTTCAGGGGGCACAGCTCAGTTGGTTGGGCATCCGAATTCAGCTCAGGTCATGATCTTGTGGTTTGTGAGTTGTTTATGAGTTTGAGCCCCAGATCAGGCTTGTTGCTGTTGGCGCAGAGCCCACATCAGATCCTCTGTCCCCCCCTCTCTGCCCCTATCCCACTTGCGCTCTCTTACTTAAAAAAAATAAGTAAATATATTTTTAAAAATGGTTGAAATACTAGCAATTTCAGTCAATCCAATAAATTAACTCAAAACACAACTATGAAAATACAGCAAGTACAGGTTAGGTTAGATTTTTATTTTCTATATTTGAAGTTAAAGTACAACATACTAAGACAAGTAAGATTTGCCATCTAATCAGCAAAAGCTAAGTAAGTGCCCACTAATAAGCAGGGTAAGTAAGTCAAAACCTCACCAACATCAAAACAGCAAGGTAAGGGGGGCCACCAATCCTAAATCTGCTCCTTAGCATGAGATAAGCTGTAAACAACCATCTCATTTACAGCTTCAGCACCAAATGATGGATGCCAACAGAAATCTCTTCATTTCCTTCTTATCTTTTGTCAGATTTTCCATAATCTATTTGCTGCTCTCTTACAATAACTCATGATAGTCTAGCTACCACCAACTAGTGGTGATTTTGGCCTTTGAGGCATTCAACATTTATTCTAATTCATATATCCAATCACTTAGGAGGTTTTAATATCCTGGCCATGTTTTAACCCACTAGTCCTTTTTTCCCCTACAAGAAAATTATTCATGAAATGCTGACCTTACAAATCATCAATAATAACACTACAATATTGCTCTGAAGCTACCTAGTGATGTTTCAGAAGATTTGGAAAGAAATCTTAAGCAACTCTGTTGAAATGGAGTTCCATTATGCATTGCTTTCTGACCACATAAGTGACTGCCTTTTCCTAAAACAATGAAATGCTTTAAAACTGGATTTTTGGCCAGCATGAATAGTATTCTTATGTGGACTCTCATGAAGTTTTTGATCCATAACCTAAGAGGATCACAAATATTAATTAAGAATCTGCCAGGTAGTTTCATTCTATCAACACGATCAGCCACCAATGTAAATGGTTATAAATTTGGGGCAGCGATTGGGTCTCCCTATATCATCAAATGTATATCAAAGGTCCATTCTAAGCCACAGCACCATGAGAGTGTGTTAGGACGGAAGTGGGGGATGTACAGTGAAATTAATACAAACTAGAGGGGCGCCTGGGTGGCTCAGCCAGTTGAGCATCTGACTCTTGATCTCAACTCAGGTTGAGACCAATGTCATGGTCCTGAGACACAGCCCCACATCAGGCCTGCTTAAGATATTCTCTCTCTTGGGGGCGCCTGGGTGGTTCAGTTAGGCATCCAACTTTGACTCAGGTCATGATCTCGCGGTCCATGAGTTCAAGCCCCGCATCAGGCTGTGTGCTGACAGCTCAGAGCCCGGAGCCTGCCTCAGATTCTGTGTTTCCATCTCTCTCTGACCCTCCCCCGTTCATGCTCTGTCTCTCTCTGTCTCAAAAATAAATGTTAAAAAGAAAATTTAAAAAAAAGATATTCTCTCTCTTTCTCTCCCTCTGCCCCTCCCCTGTTCACTTGCACTCTCAAAAACAAAAACAAAAACAAAAACACACAAACTAGAGTCAAACAGACCGATATCAAGAAAGATATGTTTACATTCATCTTTAAGGCTAAAGCTTCCTCATTTATAAAATGATATCTACCTCACAATTTTGGTATGAGGATTAAATAAAATAACACATGTAAAGCACAATGCGTACCACATCATTAGCATTCAACAAAGCTCCTTCTTTCTTTGACTGCAAATCCCTAAGTCTGAATATCTCTAGTCTCCCTAAAATTAGAAACCAAATGATAATTCTTTAGATGTCCCAAATAAAGTACAATTTTCGTTTTCAACAATTTTAGATGAAAATATACAAAAGAAGCTTTCAGTCCACAAAACATGGCAGTTAGCTTCATCAGATACTGCTTTATGATGCTGTGGTGTTTGCATACAACCATACACAATCTTACGGAAGAAAAAAAAATTGCCCCCCAAAAAGCTGAATGCAAGAAATATTCTTCACTTAACTTGAATAAATCTTCGTTTCTGTTTGGTCTTAATTAGCAAGGACTCCTCTAATATCCTTTTTCATCTATCTTGCCACACCACCCCCACTCAAAATCTGCCTGTTAAAAAAAAATCTATATGGGACAGCTAGATGTATCCAGAGAATCACCTGTAATACTCCTTTTAGATACAAAGATCACTGTCTAATTTTTGTTTTGTTAGATCTCCATATGCTTACTTTGTAAGGTATATATGTGTAGCAAATAACTTTGAAAGAAAATGACTATGCCTTCTTTGCTACTATTCTACATTTAAAAGTACATCAAACATTTAACTCAACTGCAGACTGCTGAGCACAGGACAAATACAAATCTAGCAAAAGGGAATATGAAGAGTAAATTTTAGGCTTTCAGTAACTGAAGACTGAAAGTTCTAATATTATGATTTCACATCAGGTCCACCTCCAATGAGGAAATTTTTCCTTTGCTTTTTAAATCACATAAAATTCCACAAAGAAAAAGCTTTATGTGATCCAATTAAAAGTTCATCATTTCAGCTAATATATCAGGGAAAAGTCTGAAATATAAATATATATAGAAATTTCCTAAGTTTTGGGCTTAAGGAAAACATAAGGTAGGCAACAAATATAGGTGTTTACCTTCAGTCAACCCTGTCCTCTTCTTTATATTACCCCCTTTCCTTCTTTCCCACTCTAAACTTTTCCAAACAGCAGTCTATAACATTTTTCCATCTTAACCTCCCATTTGTCCCCAGCCTAACCTACAGTCTGACTTCCACCTCCCTGGTCCCAGAAAAATTTGCTCTGCTTATATTCACCTAACCGCCAAATCCTATTAAACTATTCTCAGAGCTCATTCTACCCTAAACCTGGCCATCACTCGTCACTGAAAACTCCCTCTTGCTCGGCACTCCTACCTTTCTTGGCATCTGTAATTGTACTCTCTTATTCTCCTACCTCTTTAACCATTTTATTGCCGTTGTGTCCAAAATGTAATTTTGGCTGTTCCTAAGGGTTCCCTTGGTCACCTCTTCTTCCTGTCCTATATTATCCTGTGCTTCATTAAGTAAGTTTCACACTTAAGCATATGCATATTTTTATTCTCTTCAGCAGGAGCCATAATTCTCAACCGATTCTCAAATGGGACTCTACCTCCCTAAAAAAAGGTAAAAAGCATTTGTTCATACACTCTTCCTGAGTGATCTCCTAACTTCCAATACTAACTATATACTAACCCAGTCTTTAAAATTCCCAACCATTCTCTGGTCCAGATACCTATTAAGACATAGTGCACCTAAATACCCAATGGGCATATGAAAGTCAGATGCAAAAGCAACCTATTCCACTTCCTTTGCCCAAATCTGCTCTTCTTCCTCTACTTCCCCCAAGTTAAATCATACCAAGTTACCCAAGCTAAAAACCTTCTGAGTGGTACTCAATTCCCTATTTTTATAACTCATTGCTTGTCTGTCTCTAATTCTGGTATCTTTCAAATTTATCCTATTCTTGCCCAGCTCCTATGCTGATATCCTTAGCCTCTCACAAGGACTTAAATGAACTCTGACCCCTTTCATCCACTGTCCATATTTTTACTGTCTCCTGAAAAAAGTGTGTCACACACAATTGCCCCACTACTATCCACTCAACCTCTCAGTGGATCCCCAGGATATATAGACAGAAGTCCCAACACTTTAAGAAAAAGCCTTAGACTATTCACAAACTGTTTCTGGCCACTCCTCCTATCCCTCCCATCCTTGCGTCCTATGTTTCACAGCCAAAGTCGTATGTAACTTGACTTTGCAAATATCATTCCTTCTCCATGAAAAGTCCTACTCAGTCTGGCAAGTGCCTATTCACCCTTCAAAACTCAGCTCAAAGACCTCGGAGATGACTCTATCAAGTTTCCCAAGCAGAATTAGTTGTTCCTTTCTTAGCACTTGCTTTGTATACTCCTTATTACTGTATAACCTGTGAGAGTTTTATTGGTCCATTTGTCTTTACACCCCACTATAAACCCCACTTGGGACAAAAGACCATAAGTCCCATAAGGATAGCAAGTCTATACATGGTGCCTAACATATGGGTGTTTGGGTATTTTTTGAACCGCGTTTCAGTACTATTTTAAAATGCTGTATTCAAGTATAATTAGTTCTGCTTTATTGCTTGTTCTGAAATGTGAGTTTGTTCCAGTGTGATTGATATATTAGGGAATTTAAGCGTAACGCAAAATTCTCATTTGCATGCCATTTCTCATCTGCATCTACCGCACTAAAGGAAGGTAGAAAACTGCACCCAGCCAAACTGAGCTGAGCAGAAATACACAAAACACACACATCTTAAACACCCACTCTCCAGACAGTTCTCCATGTGTGTGATACAAGACACACCCACCCACCCACATCTGGTGTTACTAAACATTCCATTTGATTTCAGATAACCTGTCTGCTACCACTTCAAAGTAACAAACAGCAAACATTTTGATGCCCATTTCCACAAGCAAATGAGGTCTTTCTCAATGTAAAGTGCCACATTTACTGGAATATTTAGATACTCCTTAGCCATTTCACATGTGTAAAACTTTGCTACCATTTTCATCAGGTTCCTTTTTCAAAATAAGTCACTACGTTTTTGAGTGTTGGACTCCAATCTCATTTTCCCCCACAAGGCCTGTAGTTTTTACTGCACAATCTTGCATACCATGGTAGCTTTTGGGAACCTGTATGTTGCTACACAGCAGAATAGGCTACGTAAATTAACAGCTAGCTGTATCATGAGCTCAGAGACTTTAATTTCAATGCTCCAATTGCAGTAAATTACTGGAGAGAAAACTCTGCCCTCCTACAAGTTTCACATACATATGGCCTATGTCCCAATAGACTATTAGGAGAGTTGCAATCTTTAAAAGTTGGTGCCTCCCACTTCTGGTGAGCAGAGAGTTGTTTTTTCCAGCTTAAGCTCTACAGTCTGCCTAAGCAGAACTCAAAAAACAAGTTCTCAGTGCCTGAATTTTCAAGTGTACCATTTTATGGGTTTCATTGTTTTGACTGCTTTTAACTTCTTCCAAAACATCCTGACATTTTGATTTTAAATTACCCAGCATTGTAAAGCAATTGGGCAAACCCTCAAGTCCACTATAAAAGGAACTACAGAACACAACAGACACTATATCCAAGTTAAAAAGATTCAGAGTCATTAACTCCACAGTACCTAAAATGTGACTTTTTTTATATATAGGGCCTCCACTCAATCCTCCACACTGATGCCAAAGTGGTCTATAAATCACCTTGCTCCCATACTAAAAATATTTTGGTTCCTTCCTTTGCTACAGGATAAAGATATAAACCTCATTTTTAGTTGAGCAAGCATGGTCCTTCAAAATCTAGGCTGGACACACCTTTGCAGGCCACTCTTCCTGTTCCATTAACACCTCACCATTGGGTCTTAGCCCAACTTTTGGCACCTGAGTGCACCCACCGTTCCCTTCTGTTTGAAATGACCCCTCTCCCCAGTTTGACAAACACCTATTCTGCTGTTATTTTCTGTAAACTGGCCCCACGCCTTCTGCGAATTTATTCTTTCTTCTATTCTCTCATAGCACTTCATGCGCCTATGATAACTAGAGACTCCATGACAAAAACTAGGTAGTATTCATTTTTGAACTCTCAGGGTCCAATACCGTGTCCAGCATGTTTTATTCCTTGACATCCAACTGAAGTTATTCAGAAAATATAAACTGATGACGGAGAGGTAAGGCCAGAGAAGGGTAAGGTTAAGGCAGCCTACACATGGGTCCTCATTCTGGATACAAACAACCTACTCCTTTTCATTACTTGTTCAAAAACCAAAATATGGTGCATTCCATTGTACTTTAACACGCCAGGCTCTGTGTACAGGAAGTTTACAGTTTAATTTATCAAGTATATCTTAATTTCACATGGTGTTTCCTTAATCACACTTGTTGTAAACTGGCTACCTTTGGAAAGTGAGTAGCAGGCAAGGTGAAAGCAAAAAAAAAAATAAGCCAAAAGTGGAAGCTGAGGATTTGAAAACTGAAATCGGAACCTTTTTCTACATAGCACTGAATTCCATTCACAACAAGAAAAACGCAAATAAGTGCTGCAGGCCCACAAATCTAAGTCTTTTCTGCATTAAAATATATATCCTTACTGAACCTATTTGGACTTTTCCAAAATGATAAGCATTTTAAAAGCATAGCTTCCCAATGAGCAAGCATATAGGAAAGTTAGTGGTCCCTCACCCCTCATGGACCAAAGGCTACGGCTGTAATGTTGACCATTTATTCCAGTATGCCTTACATATATTATCCCTTTCCAGTGCACTACGATATGAAAAAGGTTTATGCTGCAGGGCACCTGCGTGGTTCAGCTGGTTAAGCATCCAACTCTTGGTTTCAGCTCAGGTCATGATCTCACGGTTAGTGAGTTCGAGCCCCATATCAGGTCCTGCACTGGCAGTGCGGAGCGGTGCTTGGGATTCTTTCTCAAAATAAATAAATAAATAAATAAATAAACTTAAAAAAAAAAAAAGGTTTATGCTTCAAAGAATATAAGAAGGTTAACACAAGTACAGTGGCATGCCTGAGCATGGACCAAAATTCATATTTATAAACCAGTACAGTAGGCAAATTCCTACAATACCTTGATTTGCAGTCAGGACCAAGTTCTATAACCAACTTCATTTCTAGTCAAGAGAAAATAGTCTGAAATTTTCCAATAATTGTAGTTTTGATTTACCAAGGTTTAAGAAACCTGAATACACCTACAACCAAAACAGGCATTCATAAGGGCTTCTTCATCTACATCCCACTGATCAAGACACTTCTGAAACTATGCAAAAATCAACTTTCAGAGAGTGAATCTTCCTGAAAATGTCTGTCTTCTAGCCCATCCTTGTTTTCACTACTTCATTAAGTATCTTGTTCACCTGAGAACTGAACAGACACATCTATCCCAAATAACTTCTACTCATTAAAACACCTTCTGCCCTCCCCACCAATTACATCACTCTTTGATGTGCTTTCACACTCACACAAAACCTGGTCCTTTCCCTTTAAAAGTACCTTGGGCAAATCACTTTAACCTCTTTAGGTCTCAGTTTCCACATGTAGCTTTACAAATATTTTGTTTAAAGCAAGGTGACTGGGCCAGATCACTGGTCTAAAAATATTAAGCAATTTTAACTCTAAAAGTCATCCCATTCTGAAGACTGTCATAACCGCTCTGACAGCAATTACAAAAGTCTTCAAAACCTCTTGATCAATGACCATATCAACTCTTAGAGCCAACAACACTGTTTTGAAACGGTAAACCCCAGTGATTGTGAAAAACACAAAGTGCTATTAGATGCCATTTTATTTGCCACTTGTTCATATTCCCTCTTTTCCTCTCCAAAACTAAATTTCCAGACACAAGAATGCAAGAAATTCCGCACTAACAATACAATCCACCTAGAAAATGGTAAGTGCAGGAACTCAAATTCAAGCAGATTATTTAAACAACGTCAGCTTAACACAGTAATTCCAAGAAGATCAAGCAAGATGACTATTCACAATGTTGTCATCTGCAGTAACAGTTAAAGAAAAGGTTACAGGTGTTAGCAGACTCTCCGGAGAAGATGAGAAAGGAAAAAGAGTCAAAAAGTTTACAAAGACAATAACGACTGGTGCTTAAACATAAAAAGGAGAATGAGGTTCGGGGGTTACTGGAGAAAACGGCTTCAAGTAATTAATTAGGGCTATCTCCGAGCTCTGAGCAATACTATAAATCTTCAAATCTGGTGCTAAGTGCCTCTTCAACCAGGTCATTGTCACACCTACCCCCTCCCCCCAAATCTGCGTTAAACTGAATTTTAAATACTTTTGGGGTAGAGGGTCAACAGTTGGTTTCCCGCGTTGCGGTAACTGCGAAGTTCCACACTCCACGGCGCACAATCCCACACAGCCACTCCGCCAAAGTTGCCACCCATCCTGGCCAAGAGTCCCCAACACCCACCCGCCTCCTCGGGATGACCAGAGTCGGGGTCCCAGGGCCCGGGCGCCGCTCCCCCGCGCCCTGAGCCCCCCAGTCCCCGCCGTCAATCAACGCCCCCCGCCCCCGGGCTGGGCGCGGGGGCGCGGCCTGGGACCCAGCCCGATCGGAGAAAGGCTTTCCCCCCTAAACAGCCGCCAGCTCGGCCAAGCTACGGGCTCGCTACCCACAAAACTCAAGTTGCCCGCGCTAAGACCCCGCGCGCTTCGGTCTCGGGGGCACGACCGAGCGGGGGCCGTGCGCGGCCAGTGCGGGCAGCAGAGCCCGGCCGGGCCTCGGGTCCGTCTCCCTCACCTCTCGGGGTGCGCCGCCTTCCTCCGCCGCTGCCGCCGCCTCCTCCTCCCTGTGAGTGCAGCGGGGTCTGACCTGTGGAACCACCATACCAGTCCCGCCCGCTGCTGCAGCGCCGCCGCCGCCGCCGCTCCTCCGCCGCCTCAGCCGCCGCTCTTTGTTCCCCCTCCGAGCGCCACCGCGTCAGCCGCCCGCCTCAGGCGCCCCGACGGGCCGCCACTATGCCCTCCCGCCCTCTCGGCCCCCGGCCTCGCCCTCCTCGCTGCGCCCACTGCCGCCTTCGCCTCCGCGCCGCCGACGCCGCCGCCACCGACGCCGCCGCCTCCTCCTTCGCGCCCCCCTCGTTTTCATTGAAAGCAAACAAGCATCATGGCGGCGGCCGCCGTCCCCCAGCCAGCGAGCACCCCGACCGCCGCCGCCGCTCCAACATCCCGGCCGCCCATTGGCCGCCGCCGCCGGGCGCGACCATTCGGTGTCCGACGGGGTGGGTCGCTCCCCTCTCGTAGCTTCCCAAGCCCCGCCTTCTCACCCCCCGCGCTGGACAGCGGTGCGCCTGTCCGGCGCGCTCCTAGGCCAGCCCTCCCGCTCCTCTTCCCGCTCTGTTCCGCTCCTTTCCTGCTCGGTCCCTACTCTCTCCTCTCCTTAACGGTCCTCCGTTTTTCCATCTCCCCTCCCCACGCCCCCTTTTTTTGTGTGTGTCTCAGGCTGTTCACTTTTGTCTCCTCTCTTCCCTCGTTTTCCTCGATCTCTTTCCCCTTCGTTCTCCTGTCAATCACGTGAAGACATGGACCGGCTCTCAGACTTTTGACTTTAGCCAGTGCCTTGATCTGATTAAAGACGAGACATTAAATCGTGAACAGTCTCACGATTCCTCTTGCCTCACATATGCAGAAAAAAAATTAACGGCCCGTTTCGGCCCATTAATGGTCGTTCAGTCCAGCAAGTTAAGGAACAGTTCTGGTGGTAGGATCCCAGCCGGAGTAACTGTCCGAGGCTGCCTTCAAAAATCAAGATATTCTGTTCAGGTGATGATTGAAGATGAGCAGGAAAAGGACTGGGCTAACTGATGATGCTTGCATCAGTGCACCTCGGTTAACTGGCGGTTGGAGCCCCTGTGTTGGAGCCAGGATGTAGAGATGAAACACCCCACCCTGCCCTGAGTAAGCTCAAAGTCTAGGGAAAAGAGAGACACCCAACAAACAAATCCATTAGAGAGGCATGCTCAGGGGCGTGATGTGAGAGACCTACATGGCAAACTAAGATGGGCCACTGGCTCCTTCTTGAAAAATCAACCCCCAAGAAACGTGTGAAATTGATTCCAGGAATTAACAATAGCAACAAAGTGAGACATCACCACACTGAAGGCTGTCTTGGGCTACAGGGCATGGGAAATGGGTGGCAGCTTGCTGCTGGGGCAGAGGAGAACTGGAAGAGCCAGGAAAAGATGGAAGGGCAAAAGCTGTTTGAGTTCCATACTTGCCTCTCCAGCACCGCCGTGGGATTGTCCTTACCTGTCTTCTTCCAAGAATTCAAGTGACAGCCCCATCTTCAAGTGCCAGAGGACACTGGACAGGCAAGGCAGGGCAACAGCAAAGCCCAGCAGGGGTAAGGGATTGATAAAACAAGTGCAGACCTACACTTGCCCATCCCTCCACGTCTCCCAGCCCCAGACCACAGAGTACTGGAATTGTGCAGCCTGGCTGAGGAGCTGACATCTATCTGGGTCTCTGCCCCCACCTTGAGTGCTGTGCCCTGGAAACCTGTGCTCTAGCCTGGACAGTGAGGTGCCATTTTTGTAACTGATCTTTCCAGAGGGAGCTACTTTTTACAATTGGCACAGTGGGGATGGAGGAGGGGAGTTCATAACAAAAACCTTAGTGCATGAAACAACTGATTTATGAAATCTCATGATTCCGGTGCCTGGCTAGACAGCTCTACTGGTCTCACTGGGGGTCTCTCATGCCTGCACCTGGGATGGTGGCTAGGGATTGGCAGTCTGCCCCCTTAGAGCACTCCCCCCCCCCCACCCCCAGTGAGACCTCTTATCTCTGTGTAATGTCTCATCCTTCTGCTTTTCTGTGGCCTCTCCCTCTAGCAGGTTATCCTGGATGTCCTACTTGGCAACCCAGGGCTCCACGAGGGAGGAAGGGGAAGCTGGCAGGCCTTCTAAGGAATATCACTCTCTCTATTCTATTGGTTAAAGCAGTCACATGCCCAGTCCAGATTCAAATAGGGAAGACGTAAGCAAGGCAGGAGCTGCATGTACATACAGGGAAGATGGGCTTATTTGATGCCATCTCAGGAGACTATCACAGAGAGAGTACCAGTGGTGGTCCCCTGCCTGAGAACCTCCTGGGTTTTTTTTTTAAGTTTATTTATTTATTTTGAGAGGGGAGGGGCAGAGAGAGGGAGAGAAAGAATCCCAAGCAGGCAACACAATGTCAGAGCAGAGCCCGATGTGGGGCTTGAACCCACCAACCATGAGATCATGACCTGAGCCAAAACCAAGAGTTGGATGCTTATCTCACTGAGCCACCTAGGTGCCCACGTCCTGTTCTTTCTGAAGAGAAACCCACCAAATGCCTCACCTTTCCAGTTCCAGATCAAAGAGACCCATGTATTAGGCAGGACCTCCTGCTGCAAGTCGTAAAACCCCAACCCAAGTAGAAAGACGTCTGCATAAAGACTTTCTTTATGCAGAAAGAGGTCATTTATGGATTCAGGTGTCATGTAACTGAAAAGATCGGGCATCATAAGATGTCACCAAGAATTGATCTCACTCCCCCACCTCCACTCTGCACCTCCACACCAGGGTCCTCACATAGGATTTGTGACCAGGTAGGGAAGATGGCCACTAGCATCTGCTTCTACCAGATTCTACCAGTTTCTCCACTTGGACAGAGTACCTCTTTCCTAATCATTCCAGCAAAAATCCCAGGGCAGGCTCTCACTGACCTAGCCTAAGCCCCATCTCTAACCCTGGTCAGCCCCATGTGAACTAGATGTATTGAGAGTGTATTGAGAGGGAGAGTTGGGGACAGCCAGAGAATGGGAGCAGATTCTATCTCATCCCTCTGCGAAGGCCTTCTTGGTAGAGCTAGTCATTCTCCTCAGACCCCCCTCCATCTTTGCCTCTATAAGGGCACTTAACAGATAATGCTGTTATCTCCCCTGCCAGGCTCTGAGCTGCTCAGGTGAGTCTAACTCATGCTGCCTCCATGCCACCAACTGGGGTTGCTTTTGAGTCTTTCCAACCTGCAGGCTTTCCCACTTTCTTCCTCTATTAGGAGAACCTTGCCCCTCAGGTCCAGGCATGTGACCAACGCAGGACCAATCTGGGATTGATTTGTGGACACAGGAACAGAATTCTGGCTCCATTGGGATGCTAAGCTAGGACAGTATGAATTGGTGTCAGTCAGTGCATCTTCCCCACCATATGGAGAGATGACACAGTGATGAACAGAGATTGTCTTGGTGACATAGAATCTTGGTGCTGGGCGCCAAGGTCCCAGTTTCAGTAGTTTCTCCTTTTAGCCTGTGACCTATCTCAGGTACATGTCCAATCAATGCATTTTCTGCTCAAAGAGTTGGGCTTCTGTCACTTGCAAACAAAATACTTATAATGTGATGCTCACTAAATGTATTGGATAATGGGTGGGTGGATGAATAAGGAAGACGAACAACTGAGTGCTGGCCATGATCACCAATGTTGGTGTGGTGTCTATTTCTCACACATGCCTGGAGCATTGGAATTCAAACTCAGGGTCAATTTTGGATGTGGACCATAACTTGATGGGTCCAGCAGCTGGAGTTGTCAGGGTCCCCAGAAATGAGCAGTGTTGATCAGACTGACTCCAATAACTAAAATCCACAGGAGACTTCCAAATGAAGCAGGTTCCCAGGTTTATTTGCAAGATAAGCCCCAATCACTGTGTGACCAGAGTGCTTGCAGTGGAAAATCCATGCACCTTCAGCCTGTAAACACAAAGTCATACGAGAGGTTGCTGCATGAGCCTGAAATATGGACCCTGGCCACTCAGCTTCGATAGTCTGATGCCTTCTCTCAGGGTGGAGACTTGCTAGCTAGGGACCAGAACTGATGACCAAGATCCCTCATCCCCACTCAGTGCCAAAAACATGGATACACCCTGCTCATCTTCTCTGGGCTCGAAGCCTCCAGACCACAGTTTTCTTCACATAGGACATAATACAATAGATGAAGTTTCAGATCCCAGTCATATCTCCCTATAGTGTCCTTTGTCCATTGTTTTAGCCTGAGATTGAAAAATCTAACTTAAACGGTTTAAGATAAGAAAGGAATTAGCTGGCCCAAATAGCTTTAAAGGGTGAGGAAATAATACACCAGCTTCAGGTGTGGCTTGATCTGGGGGCTAATTCCATTCTCAGCTCTGCTCACCTCCATGTTGATTTCATCATCAGAGGCCATGGGTGCCAGCTCCTACCAAGTTCAAAGCCAGTGGGGAGAGCTTTCCTCAACAGATGAACAGACATCCTGGGCCTGACTCTCATTTCCATCCCTGAAATAAATGCCACATTCAGGGCAATGTCCTACCCTGGTCAAGAAGCCACACACCCACTCTTGGACCTGGATTGTCTTCAACCTCACTCAAAACTGAGGATTTTTTTTTGCTGGAGGAAAGAGGACTAGATGTAGAAAGGCAGAAAGAAGCAGAGGTCCAAGGTCTCTCTATCAAGCCTTGAGCTGCGCACACTCATACACCCTGTCAGCTGCTTCTCCAGGAATCCATCTAGTCCTGATTTCACTCCCAGTGCACAGAGTTAGAAGGTTCCTTGATGCCTCAGAACGTAGGAGGCAGAGGGGGTTCTCCCATTTCAGAACTCAGATGCTCTCCCTGAAGGCTCACCTTAGAGATATAATGGGAACAGGGAAAAGCTGCAAATCCATTTCTGGTTTTAAGTGCATGTGATTTTTTTTTTTTTTCTAAGATCAACCCACCCTTTTCCTTGTAAAAGTAATTTGTGGTCATAGTTTAAAAAATGGTTGAAATCAAACAGCAGAAAGGCATGAAGAAGAAAGTGGATATCTCCTCTCTGTCTAATCCCAGCCACACTCCCTAAACATTTGAATTGATTATGATGCTTTGGCCTTAAATAACAAAGTAAACAAACAAGCATACACAAACACCTTCAAATACGCTTACTGGATGAAGTACTTACTCCCAAGAATGAAAATCCAAATGTAGGGCAGCCATTAGAGGTGTTTGATTTAAAGCCTAAGGGGAGATTAATCACCGATACTACCTCGGCTGGAAAATATTTTGTTACTTTGCTACTTATTATGGGATACATGGGGTGATTAGCAGGACTCTAAATGCAGGTCCCTCCAGAGATAGTTGGGGCCATGGGGATTCATCCAGAGGGGCTGAGGTGACAGAGTCTCAAGGGTCTTTATGTATAATTTGATCTGTGGGTCACTTTCTGAATTTATTAGGATTTATTCAGTTTCTAGGATAGAGACCTGACTCATAATTTAGGCAGAAATAGTAATTTACTGCCTCAGGGTAATGCTGGCTGCTTTAACAAACAGATACAAAATATCTTGCTCATGTAACAACCCTTACAGCAGATGACTTTCTTCCATGCAGTGATTCAGGGACGTGGGCCCCTTCCTCTTATGGCTCTGTCATCCCCTAGGACAAGAGTTCTTATGGGGGAGGGGGGGGTAGGGAGGGGAGGTAAAGATGTGGGGCAAGTACTCCCAAGGGATCTGTGCATAGAGCTCAAGGTGGGATGCTATGAACCCAGATTGGAAGATTTTCACATTTGCTGCCATTTTGAATCTAGGTAACAATCCCAGTATTATGAGTAGAACCTGTGACTATCCCCAGTGGAAACCCCAGCCTGACAGTTCATTATTCTGTCATAGTCATTGGGGAGATCTCCCCCACTCCCAATTAATCTTTTTTTTCTTTTTTATTAGGGTGAAATTCACATAACTTAAAATTAACCATTTTAAAGTGTACAATTCAAAGGGTGCCTGGTTGGCTCAGTCGGTTAAGTGTCCGACTTCAGCTCAGGTCATGATCTCATGGTTCATGAGTTCGGGCCCCTCATTGGGCTCTGTGCTGACAGCTCAGAGCCTGGAGCCTGCTTTGGATTCTGTGTCTCCCTCTCTATGCCCCTCCTCTGCTCATGCTCTGTCTCTCTCTGTCTCTCATAAGTAAATAAATGTTAAAAAATTTTTTAAATAAATAAATAAAGTGTACAATTCAATGGTATTTAGTATATTCACAATGTTGAGCAACCCCCTCTCCCTCAATCGAAAACATTTTCATCATTCTAACAGAAAATGTTGGGGATATCTTGAAATATCATTTTCACTCATTCATACTTTGAGAATGTGGTAGCTATGAGACCCACAAGTAGATCTTGCTATTTGATACTCTATTTAAATGCATAAATATGTCATAACACTTAGAATATTTTGATAACTGTATTTCAATATAACTGATTTCCTTTGTAATGCTATGTAGTGTATTTTATGCTTTTTATTTATTTGGGGGGTGGGCAGAGGGAAAGGGAGAGAGAGAATCTTAAGCAGGCTTCACACCCAGCATGGAGTCTAATGTGGGGCTCCATCTGACAACCATGAGATCATGACCTGAGCTGAAATCAAGAGTCAGATGCTTAACTGACTAAGCCACCCAGGCACCTCTATTTTATGCTTTTTAAAAAACATTATTTTGCACAGGGGTCTATAGACTTTTTTTTTTTAATGTTTATTTACTTTTTGGGTGGGGGAGGGGCAGAGAGAGAGGAAAACACAGAATCTAAAGCAGGTTCCAGGCTCCAAGCTGTCAGCACAGAGCTTGATGCAGACCTTGAGCTCATAGACTGAACCCATGAACCATGAGGTCATGGCCTGAGCCAAAGTTGGACACTTAACCAATTGAGCCACCCAGGTGCACCAGGGATCTATAGAGTTTATCAGATTACCAAGAAGGTTCATGATGTAAAAAATGCCAAGAAATGAAATAAGTCAGAGAAAGACAAATAACATATGATTTCACTCATATGTGGAATTTAGGAAACAAAACAGATGAACATATGACGGCAGGTGGGGGGGAGAGGAAAGCAGGAAACAAACCACAAGAGACTCTTAACGATAGAGAACAAACTGAGGGTTGAGTGAAGGATGTGGGTGGGCGATGGACTACATGGGTGATGGGTACGAAGATGGCACTTGTGATGAGCACTGGGTGTTGTATGTAAGTGATGAATCATTGAATTCTATTCCTGAAACCAATATTGCACTGTATGTTTACTAACTAAAATTTAAATTAAAAAAGAAAAAAAAATGCCAAGAACCCCAGCCCTAGGCTTTGGTCTACCTGGTCAACAGGGAAGAGGTGGAGAGAAAGCTTGTGCTTGTGTGTTTCTTCACTAGCTCAGCTTGAAGTTACCCATAGAACTTCCCACACTCCACTGCTGAGAGCTAGTATCATATCACCACCAAATGCAAAAAAGACGGGAAAGATTTCACAAGCTTCGAAAGAACTTACTTCATTCTTGTTGTGCTTCACAGCAACCAGTCTATAAAATGGAAGGAACAGCATGAATTTGGTTAAGCAGACGACCATCTCAGGCACAGTCACCCCTCTATATATGAGATATCCACATGCACACTTCTTCCAACAAAGGGTACCTCCTCTTCCTGTCCCCAAGGAAGGCCCCATCTATCACTGCCTCCTTCCCTTAGCCCTTCTTCTGTCCTGCTTCCTGGAACTTGGAAGCTGCTGTCTTTGACCATGAGAAAGAGGCCCACAGTGTCAGAGTAAGAATAGAAGCTGGAAGAAGCCTAGTTTCTGAGCATTTTGCGGAGGAGCGACACCATCCCAGCTCTAGGCTGAATTCTTCCAGAATCAAGGTATGTATTTGGCAGGAGATAAGATTGATGCCCTGTCATGCAGAAACCAACAGCTTGCTGGCAGAGTGTTGCCCTTCCAAACTAAGTTGATTATTTAAAAAATGGCCTCAATTTCATTAGGTTGTAGAATTTGGTAATGAACAGACCACAGAAGCAAATAAGGAAATGACTCAAGTCTCAAGATTTTAAAACCATGTCCAGGCAAGATCTTTGGTTATGAGTACTTTTATATGGAATGAATAAAATGAGAAGAGACTGGAAACCTAGTAGGTTTTGGAGGGAAATGTATTGCCAAAGGAACCACCAATATGGCCCATAACTCCATAATTATTTAACCCTGAAAGCAGCACCCAATTTCTCAAGCCTGCACCAGCTGGGAGTAGGTGCTCTACTTTCCAAATCTAATGTGATCACAAAAGAAAATATACCTTCCAGTAGGTGGGGACAAAGTTGTAGAGGGCAGCAGACAAAGGACTACCAGTTGGGCTGGCCAATAACTTACTCTACTCTGGAGAAGGGAGACTGCAGTGTTCCTAGAAAACCAGATGGACAAGAACCAGTGACTGCTGTATATCCACCATCATCTTGCTTTCCTTTTTTTAAAGCTTTTTAAAGAGGCCTAAGAGGTATGTTGTACTGGGACCATAGGGTAACTCTTCTTCCAGAATAAAGATTAAATTTTCCAACCTCCTTTCACTTGCCAGCATCCTTACAGCTGAGTAATATGAATAAATATAGAGAAACCCTCTGCTTTACTCTCTTGAGAGAACAAAAACCAAAAAACAAAAAAACAGGGTGGGGGAGGGGCAGACATCTGGCTGAGCAGAGTAGGGGAGGGGACCTGGGTCTAATTTCTTCTGAGTGCTTTCTCCTGTTCTTGGTTTTAGCCTCCTTTACAATTAAAAAACAAAAACAAAAACAAAGCAAAACCAAAAAACCATAATTTTCAGTTGAAGATATAGCTGATGCCAATTTCTGAGACTTGAGGATTTTTGAAGTTTTTCATTGTTTATTTTCCTTCATAGGAGTTCCTTTCCTCCTTAAAATTTTTTTTTCAATTTGAGATAATTATAGATGTACATGAAATTGCAAGGAAATGCACAGAGAGGTCCATGCAACTTTCACCCAACCTCCCCTGATATTAACAGTGCAATATCAAACCCAGAAGGTTGACATCAGGCACAAACCGTTGAGTTTATTCAGATTTCATCAGTTTACATGCACTTACATGTGCATGCATGTGTGTGTAGCTGTGCAATTTTGTCACACGTGTAGCTTCATGGAACCACCACAATCAAGATGCTTAACTGTACCATCACCTCAAGACTCTCTTATGCTGCCCTTTTTCAGCCACATCCTCCCCTCCCCAACCCATCCCTAGCCTGAGGCACCCACTAACCTCATCTCTCTAATTATGTTTTTTCACAAATGTTGTATAGATGGAATTATGCAGTTTGTATCCCTTTGAGATGGCTTAGCATAGCTTCCTTGCCATTCATTTGAGTTGTTGCATGTGTCAATAGTTCCGTCATTTTTATCACTGAGTAATATTCCATGGTATGGACATACCACTCTTTAACCATTCATCAGTTGAAAGACATTAAGATCATATCTAGTTTGGGGCTATTATGCATATGGTTACTAGAACATTCATGTACAAGTTTCTGTGTGAAATTAGTTTTCACTATTCTGTGATAAAGGCTCAAGAGTGTAATTGCTGGTTCATATGATAACTACATTTTTTGTTTTAAAAGGAACTGGTGGGGGGGGGCACCTGGGTGGCTCAGTCAGGTAAACGAATGACTCTTGATTTTGGCTCAGGTCATAATCTCATGATTTGTGAGATGGAACCCTAAGCTCCGAAACTGGAGTCCAACTCAGGGTCCTACTCAGGGCCCGATCTCACCAACCTTGAAATCATGACCCAAGCCAAAATCAAGAGCCAGACACTTAACCAACTGAGCTACCCAGGTGCCCCAAGATAGAATTTTTAAAAATTATATTATACTGTATTATTTTACATTCTCACCAGTAACATATGAGTGATCCAGTTTCTCCCCATCTTCACTAGCATTTGTGTTATCACTATTTTTTATTTTGATCATTCTGATAGGTATGTGTCATTGTGATTTTATTTGGCCTTTTACTAATAGTTAATGATGTTGAACATTTTTCCATTTGCTGTCTGCTTATTTGCCATCTACATGTCTTCTTTGATAAAACGCCTCTGTGTGTCTTTTGCCCACTTTCTAATTGGACTGTTTGTCTTTTTAATGTCAGGTTTTGAGAGTTCATTATATATTCTAAGTACAAGTACCTTGTCATATATGTGATTTGCAAATATTTTCTTCTAGTCTGTAATTTGTGTTTTCATACTCTTTTTAAAAAAATGTTCTATTTATTTTTGAGAGAAAGGGCATGAACGTGAGAGGAGCAGAGAGAGAGGGAGACAGAGGATCCAAAGCGGGCTCTGCACTGACAGCAGCAAGCCTGACGTAGGGCTTAGACTCAGGAACTGTGAGATCATGACCTGACCCGAAGTCAGACACTCAAACTAATGAGCCACCCAGGTGCCCCAGTGTGTTTTCATACTCTCAACAGGGTCTACTGCTGAGCAAAAGCTTTAATATTTGATGAGGTCCAATTAATCAATTATTCCTTTTACGGATCACACTCTTGGTGTCAAATTTAAGAACTCTTTGTCACTATATTTTGCCAAAATACAGAATCCAGAATATCTTCTCTCATTTTTTTTTCTGGAAGATTTATAGCTTTACATCTTACATTTAAGTCCATGATCCATTTTGAGTTAAAATTTGTATAAAATGGATGGCTTCGTTCATTCGTTCAAGGATTTTATTTGTTTGTTTTAGTTATGGATGCCCAACTGCTCCACCACTATTTACTGAAGAGGCTGCCCTCTCTTGTTGAATTGCTTTTGTTCCTTTGTCAAAAATTAATTGAGACTATTTGTGTGGGTCTACTTTTTTTTTATTCTCTATCTGTTGCATACAGTGCTTTGATTACTGTAGCTGATAGGAAAGCCTTAACATCTGGAAGAATGATTACTCTCACTTTATTTTTCTTTTTAAAAATTGTTTTGGCTATGGGGCACCTCGGTGGCTCAGTTGGTTAAGCCTCTTACTTTGGCTCAGGTCATGGTCTTGTGGTTCATGAGTTCGAGCCCCCGCATCAGGCTCTGTGCTGACAGCTCAGAGCCTGGGGCCTGCTTCAGATTCTGTGTCTCCCTCTGTCTCTGCCCCTCTCCTGCTCATACTCTGTCTCTCTCTCTCAAAAATAAATAAACCTTAAAAAAAATTTAAATAAAAAAATAAAAATAAAAATTGTTTTGGCCATTGTAGACCCCTTTTCATATAAATTGTAAATATTTGTTTTAATGTTTATTTGTTATGAGAGAGAGAGAGTGAGTGTGGGGAAGGGGCAGAGAGAAAAGCAGAGAATGACAAGCAGGGGCTCATTGCTGATGTGGGGATCAATATCACCCCCTGAGATTGTGTCCTAAGCTGCTACCAAGAGTCACTTAATCAACTGAACCACCCAAGTGCCCCTAAATAATAAATATTTTTAATAAGCATTTCTATATCTATAAAATAAACCTTGCTGAAATTTTGAGACGAATTTGGGAAAATTGGCATCTTTACTATGTTTCTGAACATGGTATGTCTTTCTAATTATTTAGGTCTTCACTGATTTCTTTCATCATCATTTTGTAAATTTCATCCTACAGATAATATTTTGTGCATGTTTTGTTAAATTTATACCTAAGTATTTCGTTGCCTTGAAGCAATCTTAAATGGTATTTTTAATTTTGATCTATACTTATTTATTGTCAGTATATAGAAGTATGATTGAGTTTTGCATGGCAATTTTGTATTCTACCATCACTGAACTCACAAATTAGTTCCAGGTGATTTTTTTGTATATTCTTTGGAATTTTCTATGTAGACAATCATGTTACTGCAGGTAGAGGCATTTTTATTTCTTCCTTTCCAATCTGTGTGCTTTTTGTTTTGTTTTTTCTTGCTTTGTCACAGTGGTTAGAACTTCTAGTACTATGCTGAATGAGACTGGTAAGAGCAGACATCCTTGCCTTATTCTCCATCCTGGAGGGAAAGTTGGCAATAATAGGCTTTGTAGATGCTCTTAATGGAGTTAAGGAAATCCTTCTTTATTCGGTGTACTAAGACTTTTTATCATGAATGGTTTGGTGGTTGAGTTCAAGAAAATGCTTTTCCAGTGTAAATTGATACAATCTTTCCTTCACGATTTTCAAATATTGAAGCAACCTCACATACCTGAAATAAGTCCCACGTGGGTGTGGCGTATTAGCCTTTTCACGTGTTCTTGGATTTAATTCACTAAAATGTTCTTGAGGCTGATTGCATCTACACTCATGTGGGATATTGGTCTGCAGTTTTCTTTTTTGTGTTATGTTTGTCTGGTTTTTGTATCAGAATAATACCAGCTCAAAAAATGAGTTCATGAGTGTCCCTCCTCTCCTATTTTCTGAAATAGACTGTGTAAAATTGGTGTTAATTGTTTAAATGTTCAGTAAAATACTCCAGTGAAACTATCTTGGCCTGGAGATACTATTTTTCCATTCTTTTATTTTGTACCTATCTATGTCATTATGTTTGAGGTGAATTTCTTATACCCAATATATAGTTGGGTTATCATTTTTTAAGCCACCCTTCCAAATCTTTTAATTGGTGTGTTTCAACTATTTACATTGAAAGCAATTATTGATACATTAGGGCTAAGTCTGCCATTTTATTTTTCTGTCCGTTCTCTGTCTTTCTCCTTCTTCCTCTGTTTTTCCCCCTTGCTTTGTGTTTCAATGCCCTGAACATTTTTTTAGAATTTCACTTTGATTTATTGATAAAGCTTTTAAGTGTATCACTGCATAATTTTTTTAGTCATTTGCTCCAGGTGTTATCATATATGTCCACATATGTAAGCTAATCATAGCCTGATGGTATCAACATTTTACCATTTTGTGTAAAGTATAGAACAATTACCTCCACTTAGGTTCATTTATCTTTCCAATTTATAAAATATAATTTCCTTTTCTTTTTTTTTAATTTTATGTATTTTGGGGGCACCTGGGTGGCTCAGTCGGTTAAGCATCCGACTCGTGGTTTCGGCTCAGGTCACGATCTCATGGTTCATGGGACAGAGAGAGACAGGCAGAGCAAGTGGGGAAGAGAGAGAGAGAGAGAGAGAGAGAGAGAGAGAGAGAGAGACAATCCCAAGCAGGCTCCATGCTGTCAACACAGAGCCCAACGTGGGGCTCAAACTCATGAACCATGAGATTATGACCTGAGCTGAAACCAAGAGTCAGACACTTAACCAACTGTGTCACTCAAGCGTCCCTAAAATATAATTTTCTTAAGTATTTTCTCTACATACATTGAGCACTACAGCAGATTGTACTATAACTGTTGCTTCAGTCATAAACTATGGTTAAGGAAACTGATGAGGTGAAGGATAATCTATTCTGTTTACCAATTCCATTGTTTTTCACTCTTTTCTGAGGGCTCTGGTTTCCTCTGTCATTTTTTTTTTTCATTTCTGGCGAGTGTCCTTTAGCCATTCTTTTTTCTTTTTTCATATTTTATTTATTTATTATTTTTGAGAGAGAGAGCATGTGCACGAACACGTGTGCAGGGAAAGGGTGGGTGGAGGGAGCAGGGAGAGAGGATCTGAAGCATGCTCTGTGCTGACAGCAGAGAGCCCTATGCAGGTCTCAAACTCAGGAACCATGAGATCATGACCTGAGCCAAAGTCAGATGCTTAACCGACTGAGCCACCCAGGCACCCCTAAAGATTTCATTTTTTTTAAGTAATCTCTACACCCAACGTGGGGCTTGAACTCACAACCCTTAGATCAAGAATCACACGCTCTGAATACTGAGCCAGCCAGGCACCATAGCCATTCTTTAAGGGTAGGTCTGCTAGCAAATTCTCTTAGTTGTTACCTCATCAGAGAATGTCTTTATACACCCTAAATTTCTGAGGGACAATTTTTACTAGATTTAGCCTTCAGAGTTGATATTTTCTTTCAGCACTTGAAAAATGAGCCACTTCCTTCTGGCCCCCCATAATTTCAGATGAGAAATCCACTGTCGATTGAATCACTGTTCCTTTGTGGGGTAGTGCATTGTTTCTCTTCAGCTGTTTTTAAGATTTTTCTTCTATGTTTTTGGTTTTCAAAAGTTTAATTATGATGTGTCTTGGTGTGGAGTTCTTTGGGTTTTCATATTTGGGGTTCTCTTCAGTTCTTGAATCTGTAGGTTTATGTCTTTCTTCAAATTTGGGAAAATTTCAGCCATTATTTCTACGAACACCTTTTCAGTTCCACACTCTTCTTATCTTCTGGGAGCTTTACGACATGAATCCTTTATCATACTCACAGGTCCTTGAGGCTATACTCATTATTTCTTCAGTTTATTTTTTTCTTTGTTGCTCAGATTGAGTAAGCTCTGTTAGTGTTCAAGTTCACTGCTTTTATCTTCTTTCATTTCCACTCTTCTACTAAGTATATCCAGTGAGTTTTCATTTGGGGTATAGTATTTTTTAGTTCCATAATTTTCATTTGATTCTTCTTCTTCTTCTTCTTCTTCTTCTTCTTCTTCTTCTTCTTCTTTTTCTTCTTCTTCTTCTTTTTTATTTGATAACCTCTTTTTCTTTGCTGAGACTTTCAAGTTTTTATTTGTTTCAGGAGGACTTGTAGTTGATTGTGGAATCGTTTTTTATGCTGGCTACTTTAAAATCTTTATCAGGTATTCCCAGAAACTGATTTATTTCAGTGTTGGCCTTGGTCTATTGTCTTCTCTCAATTGGATTGTGATTTTCCTTCCTCTGGGAATGACAAATGATTTTCTATAGTGCCTTTCATATTTTGGTTAGTGTGTGAGAGGACTCTTAATCCCCCTTGAATCTTCGATGTCGCAGGAAGTCACAAAGTTTAGTATGTAAGTTGTGTCTACTTACGTCTTTAGTTCTGGTGACAGCTTTAGTTTTCTGAACCCTTCCCATGTTCTCGTTGGCTTTGTTCTTCTGGTGCTTCTGGGCCCCTGCTCAGTGCCAGCTACCCTTTTGGGGTCAGGAGGCACTTCCTGGGTTTGACTGCTGTTCCTGGGTGACTTGTTTGCAGGGGATGGGGGTGAACCGAAGCCACTGGACCTGGGTCTCCTAATGCCACTGGGTAGAGGGCAGGGAGACATAGCTGCTTTGCTGTCCCATTTCAGGGGACTCGCAAATCCCTGGTTGTGGAGTGGGGTCCAAAACACCCCAAGGCTTTACCACTGCCATTGCTGCTGCAGGTATAGAGCACCGTCCCAGTGCCCTGGTTGTAGAGTGAGACTGGGGTGGCTGGGGACTTTGTAGCTCTGCTCCTGCCCATGGATCCACTGGCCGGGGTTGTGGTGCCAGGGCTAGATTCTGAGGTTTTGGTTTTTGTTTTTGATGTTTATTTATCTTTGGGACACAGAGAGACAAAGCATGAGTGGGGGAGGGGTAGAGACAGAGGGAGACACAGAATCCAAAGCAGGCTCTAGGCTCTGAGCTGTCCGCACAGCTGTCTTTCTTACAATGTTTTATCTTCTACATACATATGGTCTTATCTTTTTCGTCATTCCTAAATTTACCTATTTCTGTTTCTAGCTCTTTTTTAAGTTTGTTTATTTATTTTGAGAAACAGAGAGTGCATGCAAGGATAGAGAGAGGGAGGAGCAGAGAGAGAGAGAGAGAGAGGGAGAGAGAGAGAGAGAGAGAATTCCAAGCAGGCTCCACACTGTCAGTACAGAGCCCAATGTGGGGCTCAAACCCACAAACAGCAAGATCATGACCTGAGCCAAAACCAAGGGTCCTATGCTTACTCGACTGAGCCACCCAGGGGTCCCTTGTTTCTAGCTTTTTCCCCCTCTTGAAGGCATACTTGTCAGAGTTTTGTCTATTTTATTGGTATTTAGAAAATATTTATCAGGGCTACTTTTGTTTCTTATTTCATTAATTTCTTTAAATTCACTAATTTCCTCCTCCTACTCTGTTGGTATTTATTATTCATTTTCTTTCTAGAAATGACTGCTTATTTCATGTTTTTCTTTTCTTTTTTTTTATTTGATAAAGTTTCCTAACACTCTGCTTTTTTTTCTGTAAATTTTCCTTTGGCTACATGCAATGGCTTTTAATATATGATATTATCATTGATATCACTTTATAAATTAATATTTTATTCTATGTTTCTTCCTTAAAAATAGTTACTTATGAAATTTAAAAAATTCTAGATGGCTCTGGAATTCTGGTAGGTGTGAGAGGATGGGATGAAGCAGGAAGAAGCTCTCCTTTTGTAGTTAATTTCTCAGTTAGGGGCACCTGGGTGGTTCAGTAGGTTGAGCACCCAACATCAGCTCAGGTCATGATCTCATGGCTCATGGGTTCGAGCCCCGCATCGGGCTCTGTGCTGACAGCTCAGATCCTGGAGCCTGCTTCGGATTCTGTGCTTGCTTCGGATTCTCTCTCTGCCACTTTCTGGCTCACACTCTGTCTCTTTCTCTCAAAAATAAATAAATGTTAAAAAAATTTAATTTCTCAATTATTTCTTCACGGTAAGAAAATGCTCTGTATAATTTCTACATTTTAAAATTTACTGAGGTGTTCTTTATGGCTGAATAAAACAAGTTTGGTAAATGTTCCACAAGTATTTGAAGGCCCTGAACATTTCTGTGAGAGATTCTATGCTTATATATGGAAGATAAAAAGAATTTTCTGCTGTTTTTTAATGTTTTATTTATTTTTGAGAGAGAGAGAGAGAGAGACAGAGACAGAGCACAAGTGGGGGAGGGGCAGAGAGAGATGGAGACACAGAATCCAAAGCAGGCTGCAGCCTGTCAGCACAGAGCCTGACCCAGGGCTCGAACTCACGACCTGTGAGATCATGACCTGAACCGAAGTCGGATGCTTAACCGACTGAGCCACCCAGACACCACTCTGAAATACAATTTTACTTTTAATTTTTACTTTAAAAAAATGTTTATTTTTGAGAGAGAGAAAGTGGACGCTTGAGCAGGGGAGGGAGCAGAAAGAGGGAGGGAGACAGGATCCAAAGTAGGCTCTGAGCTGTCAGCACAGAGCTCAGTTTGGGTCTCGAACTCACGAACTGTGAGATCAGGACCTGAACCGAAGTAGGACACTTAACTGACTGATCCACCCAGTGCCCCCTAGAAAAAGAATTTTCATTGCAACTCTTAAGAAAATAACTAATATTTACTGACTGCTTATTTTGTGCCATGCACTATTTCAGGGTTTTTCAACTTTGGCACTACTAACACTTTGAGCTGGGTGATTTCTTTGTGTGGCAAGCTATCCTGTGCAGTGTAGGATATGTTTAGCAGATCCCTGTGCTCTGCCCACCAGTTGCGAGTAATAGCTGTGGTCTCCTTCCCCAAGGAAGACCAAAAATGTCTCCAGACATTGTCAAATGTTCCCTGGGTACAAAATTGCAAAATTACCCTTGATTGAGACCCACTGCTGGTTTACATTTATGAATGCAATTAATCCTCATTACAAACCTATGTGGTAAGTTCTACAGTTCCTCTCTTTACAGAGCAGTATCAGGGTGCCTTGGGTGGCTCAGTCAGTTAAGCGTCCAACTTCAGCTCAGATCATGATCTCGCGGTTCATGAGTTTGAGCCCTGCGTTGGGCTCTGTGCTGACAGCCTGGGACCTGCTTCAGATTCTGTGTCTCCCTCTTTTTCTGCCCCAACCCTGCTCATGCTCTCTCTCTCTCTCACAAAAATAAATGAATATTAAAATTTTTTTTACAGAGAAGTATCTGTAAACTGAGAAAGTGCCTGTAAACAGAAGCCTAGAGAGGTTCAAAGTAACTCTCCAAAATTTCAGAGCAATTAAGCATCATTTGTAACTGAAAAACCAAAACAAGGCAAAACAGAATCAACCTAAATGTCATTCAATAAATTGTGGAATAGGCGTACAAAGGCACTTTGAAAAAATTAACTACTTGGTTTATTTACATATGATGAATGAATCTCAAAAATAACACTAGGAGGAAAAAGCGAGTCACAGAAATCTTTCAGGGGGGAAAATAGAATATACATTATTGTCTGTAACCTCTCTGAGGATTCTTCTCATTTTTTTTTCTTTAAGTATTCAGAGAGAGACAGAGAGAGAGAGAGCCAGCAGGGGAGGGGCACAGTGGGAGACAGAGGATACAAAGCAGCCTCCCCCCCCCCCCCCCGCCCCAGGTGGGCCTCAAACTTACAAGCTGTGAGATCATGACCTGAGCCAACATCAGACACTTAACCGACTGAGCCACCCAGGTGTCCCCTCTCTGGGGATTCTAATTAGCGTTTTCCTTTCTGACCCCTTGCCCACTTCCAGAATCATCCTTGCGTCTCTGGGAGTCCATGCAGGCCTCTGTTTCTCCATCTCTCCCTTTCGGGAAGCTGGCTTTCCTCATGTGTCCAGTAGCTCTCGTTCTTCCATTCACATACAGGGGAAGAAACAACCAGGATATTGGGGGCAGAGCTTGCTGGCTGACAGCCATCACTACGGCGTTGACTCTGTCCCCGGAGCACAGGGTTGCAGAAAGCATCTGCACCTGGCCTAGGCACCCGAACCCCCTCTCTGCTGGGTGGCCTTGGGGTCCCCAGAGAATGCTGCTGCAGCTCAATTCACCTACTCCCTATTCTGCAGAAATCTTTAGCTGTTGACAACCTCCCCCCTTTTCTTTGTATTGGGGGCTCATAGGGCCTTTATTCCTTTACTCTCATGTTAATAGTGTCTTGGGAAAACAGTAGATACCCAGCCAATGCACTCTGCTGGGTCAGTTACCACTCAAGTGCCTGCCTTCCAGCTTTTGAAATGGTATTACTGCTCTTCTCTGCATGCTTGTACATTTGTGTATGTGTGTGTGTGTATGTGTATGCCTGTGTGTGTGTGCGTGTGTGTGTGTGTGTACCAGTTGTTAAAATGCTGATTTGACCCCCCCAACTCTGGTTGGTGCCTTGAGCCTCCAAGTGTTCCCCACAGGCCTCACCTCTTCCCTGAGACGCCCCAGGCACCCCTAATGATCCAGAAACTGATGGGGTAAGCCCTGGTTTAGCAGGGAGGGGTCTCCAGAGCCCACTCTAGCTCCAAGGCCAGCCTCTACCCTGGGTGGCCATGGTCGTCTTGCCTTTGACATTCTGTGTGTGTCACAGAAGGGAGAGTAACCACGTGCACATGGCTGATTCCTCACCTCTGGTTTGAAAATGCTCCCTGGGGGGCGCCTGGGGGGCTCAGTCGGTTAAGTGTCCGACTTCGGCTCAGGTCACGATCTCTCGGTATGTGCCCACTCTGGGAGTGGGCAAGGGGTCAGAAAGGAAAACGCTAATTAGAAATGGGTATGTGAGTTTGAGCCCCCTGTCGGGCTCTGTGCTGACTGCTCAGAGCCTGGAGCCTGTTTCAGATTCTGTGTCTCCCTCTCTGACCCTCCCCCTTTCATGCTCTGTCTCTCTCTGTCTCAAAAATAAATAAATGTTAAAAAAAAAATTTAAAAAAAAGAAAAGAAAATGCTCGCTGGGTGATTTTGCCTACCAGGCAGATTTATAAGCCATTGGCACGGATGACAGCGCTGGGGTTCAGACAGACCTGGAATCTAACCCTGATTCCTCTACCCTCCAGGTGTGTGATTTGGGAGCCATCACCTCCACTCTCTGAGTCTCTGTTTCACCATCAGTGACATGGGGATTTGGATCCCTCGCACAAAGGGTTGTTGGAGATATCAGAAGAGATATTGTGTGTAGCAAGCCGATGATCCTAGGGCTAAGGAGGGAACACATTGGGAGCCTTCCTTTAGGAACGCCATGTAACTCACCCGAAGGCCACCAGGTGGGGCAATTGGCATCAGTGACCCAGAACAGCAGCATTAAAACTTGGGTGGGCCTCTGCAGCTCCTGAGCTGGTTTTGTTTGTTGTTTTTAATTTTAAAATAATGGCTTCCCCAGGCCGGCAGAATCTGAATCTCTGAGGTGGAAGCTAGGATTTTAGTCCACACTGTGAAACTCTAAGACCACTGATTTAGAGCACTGGGTAAGGGGGACCAGGCCTCCCTCCCTCCCTCCCCCTGGAGTGGGGCCTCACCCTTGGCTCTCCCTTGCTTTGGCCCAGGACCTTTGGACATGCTCTCTGGGACTGATGGGATGACCCTTTTAGGGTCCATTTCTCAGCTTGGATCTTGGCAGTCCATCCAGAATCTGCTCTGTGGGCATCCCCCGGCCCCACGCACAGGATCCATGGTGAGGAGAGCCTTGGACCCTGCAGCCTGCCCTTGGCCAGTGGGTGGAGGCCTGGACCCACCCTCCCCCTGTTGTCGACTTTGGCCAAGACGACTGGATAAGTCATACTGATCATGGAACATTTGGTTTCTCCGGGGAACGCCCATCAACAACAGGAACCAAGGGAACATTGGTTGAGGAGGTGGCTGTAACAATCTAGGTTAGAGATGATGGGACCTGGTAGGAGGAGAACACTGGGGACAGATTCAGGAAGTATGCAGGATACAGAGGGGGAAGTAAGAGAGGAGAGAAAAGCCTAGAAAAGCTGCACTCTTCCAACTGCGTTCTTCCCCAGCACCTGGGGGCTTGTCAGAAATGCAAAATCGCAGGCTTCCCAACGCTGCTGAGTCAAAACCACATTTTAACAAGACCTCCAGATGATTTGTATGTACCTTAAAGTCCGAAGGTACTAGCCCTGGTCCAGAGTTCTGACTAGGTTTCTGGCTGTTTTGACAACACCCCTGATAGAGGACACAGGAGGAACAGGAGCGGAGAGACTGTGTTTCATTTGGGCCCCTGGGATTTGGGGTTTCCTAAGGACATCCAGGTGCACTATCTGCAAGGAGCTGGGCATGTGCCTGAGCCTGGGGGTGGGAGGTGCAGGTGTAGGAGCCAGGAGCACCCCTGTGATGACTCAAGTCCCAAGTACAGATGAAATCCCTCAGGGAGGGTGGGTGGCAGTGAGGGTGTCTGGGTGGCCCAGCCAATATGTGATGGAGTGGACTTGAACTCAGCCCTTCTGACTCTGATGAGAGCCAGGACTTGCCTGTGGTTCAGACCAGCGTCCTTGGTGCCACAGGGACTCTCGGGCTCCTGCCATCTGTCCAGAGCCCCTCCTCTGAGTAGCCAAGCCCTCGTAACAACTTATCTACTTGCCATCTCCACCCATACCTTGACTGGCATCTCACGCCTGTTTTGCCCCATCTATTCCACAGAACTCGGGGCCTTCTTCCCCCTGCTCCTTGAGGCTGCTGTCTCAGCTTCCCCTCAGTGGATGCAGGCTGTACCTGGACATTCCCCATCCTCACCCCCCAAGACCTGTGAATTCTGCTCCCCAAATCCATCCACATTTTATTCCCAGCATTCCTTGCCCTGATCCAAGAACATATGTAAACTAGATGACTTCCATGACCCCAAAGTGGTATCCTGGGCTGCCGTGGTGACCTCTCCAATCCACTCTGCCCATAACAGCCAGAGCAAGTTTCTCAAAAGCAAATCAGTTAGCACACACCTCTGCTAGGAACCTACTGGTGGCATCCTGAGGCTCCAGGAACAAAGCCAAACCTGCCACCAGGCTCTCAGTGTATGAGATGCAGGGCCCAGTAACCTGTCACACTCTGTCTGGGCCCTCCCCACTGTGTCCTCTGACAGACTCACGCCTTCCTTCACATCCCAGGTCTACTGGGGGAGGACTGCAGATCACAACAGGCTCCTTCCCTGAGTCCCCAGTTCAGAGATGCCTTGCCTCTTAGCTCTGTATTTAATGCATAGAGCCTTTCCTTCATCCCAGATCTCAAAGTCACCACGGTGTGTCTGCTCCTTCCCCCTGATTATTGTCTGTCTTTCCCCCCACAACTATCAGTTCCACATAGTGAGGGCAGTGGGTGCCTACCATGAACTTGTGTTACTGCTGGTATTGAGTTCCAGGAAATCCAGAGAAATTCAGGAGACACTTCCTAGATGGCCTTCCTGAGATAAAGCTGGAAGAGGGGCAAAGCTCTGGGTTTGGGTAAGCTGTAGTTTGTAAGTAGAGACTCATAGGCAGAGTCAACTGTGAGATGAAACTGGAATGTACTTATGGAGAGGGGAGAGACTGACAGGTCCAAATGGGAGTCATAGAGAATGCCTGGAGGCGGGTCTGGGACGTGAACACTAAGCAAGGGTGATGGGGCCGGGCCCAGAAATCCCCAGAGGCCTCTGAGCAGGATCCAGGCAGTACTCCTAAACCACCTGCTCTGGCCCTGAGGCCTTGCCCCCTGACCAACCGTCCCCTCTGGTCCAGTCTACAGCCAGACTCTGCCCTTCCTGACCTGCTGCGCCCCTATCTGAGCCCACATCGGCTTCTCTGCCTTGACTGCTGTCAGACTTTGTCAGACCTCCCATTTTCTAGATCAGTAATTACACTTACCCCCAAGGTTTGCCCTTTCCCATCTGGGGCCCATCTGGCCCTTCCTCCACCCACCCTAGGCTACTCCCAGCTAGCTCCCGCCTGCCAGGGATCCTCCAGTTTTCTTGTCTGTAAACTGGGGTGAGGGCGTCTCCTCTCAGGCAATCAGTGCAAAATGCTTCCTCCACCTTCCCCACTTCAAATCTTCTAGGCCAGTAGGGAGGAGACCTGCTGGGGCTGACCTGTGACCAGAAAATGGTTTCCACTGGCCCTGAAATTTCACCAGAGACACACCTTTCTTCTTGCACAACAGCTGGTGGGGTGTGGCCGCCTTCGTCACCCTTTCCCCTTAGCTGTGTCCATTCTTATCTTGAGTGTGGGGCCCCAGGACACCTCTCTTACTCGTCTCAGGCCACATCCAATCTCCAGGAAAGACAGAATGTGCCAGTTGGCTGTGGGCACCGCCCAGAGCTTCCCAGCTGTGGCTGGTGCTGAAGGAGCAAGATAGGAGGGACAACCCACTCCACCCTGGAAAGCCCTGGGGAATTCCAAGATCATCGTTGGCTCTAGCCCACGCGGTGCACCCTGCCTTCCCTACACCACCCTGGCCTTGCCCACAAGCACCCTCAGCTGCTCCCCACTGTCTCACCCCCAGGCCCAGTTCTGTCCTCTGGAAAGCGTCCCTGATGACCCCAACCCCCAGGGCTCTCTCCTCCTGAGGATGGTGCTCCACTGAAAGCAGCACCTGCAATGGATAACATGGGGCCTTACACAGAATTTCTTTCAGTGATTCGGTGCTTTGTGGGGTTTGGAGTCTCGCCTTTACACCTTACCAAGTACTCAGTGCTTGGCAGCTGCCATGAGCCCCTTCCCCACCCACTACACCTCTCCAGGGTCTCCTGCTCTCAGGAAAGGATCAGGGACACTTGTGAGCAGCCACGTTGGCCTACGCGGGGCTGAGAGAATCATTTGGGAACTCTCGACCCTCCAGTCCTGCTCCCCTGGGAGTGGATTAAGCCTAAAATATAGAAGTTTGAAGCCTGAGAGAGAGGTTGATCAGCCACAAAGCCAAGGGGCAAGAGGCAGGACAGAGAGGCTCCAAAGCGCCCTCTGCCGGCGGCCTCTCATGGACCGGCGTATATCGCACTGAAAATGAACCGGTGGGAGTTTGGTTTGCAGGGACCAATCGGGCCTGGAGCTGCAGATCTAGGGATCACACCCTGGCCCAGGCACCTTCTCCAAACTCCATGTCACTTTAGGGGAACCGCCTGGGAGACCCGTTGGCCAACTCACATTTCAACAGTGCATTTAGCCCGCAAAGCATCCTTTCATAGCTGTCCTAACCCTAGTGCAGGCGAGTAAACAGGAATTAGGGCCCCTCGTTTTGAGATCAGAGAGATTGAGACCGAATTCTCCAGTCTCGAGTAACAGGCATGTCTCCCTGTCCTGCTGCCCCCCATTGCCTCTTTCAGCTGGGGAAGGTGAGGAAGGTCCTGTGGCAGGACTTGGTTGGCTCAGTCTGATCCCTACAAAGGAACAAAGACATTGGGCTGGGGCTGAGGCAGGTGCTGGAGAGGCCCTGTAACCCAAATGGCCCACCCGGTGGCCAGGTGCAGCCCCATAAACAGATCTGGGCAATCTGTTGGCAGTGGGAATGCGGTGGAGGGTGGGGAGGGTGGGCAGTGCCAAAGGAGGTTGTAGCCAACGTGGGCATCTTTTGGTGAAGAATTTGCTCTCTCTGCCCACCCAGCATCCACTCCCTCTTATGGTATGTTTCTCTTAGGGATCTCCCCTGTCCTACTCTCGGGACATGTGGTTCTATTGAGATCGCCTTTTCCAGCACCCGCGGGCACAGGGCCCAGGCCCAAAGGCTGACTCAGAGAATTCCATTCCCTGCCAAAGTTATTGCTTCTGAGGTGGGCAGAAATTCAACCCCAGATGAAAAGTCCCACCACTCAGGGACTTTTGTAGGGACTTTTTCCTGTGGATTTGTTAAGGAGGGCACATGAAGCACTGGGGACTGCTTGAGTGTGAAGCCAGGGCAGAGCTGGGAGAGGGTGGGATGGGGAGCAGAGGCACAAGCCTGGGGATAGGGTATCAACCACTAACCAGGCAATGTCTTTTATCTTGGGTCAAGTCTGTGCCGCTGCCCAGAAGAGTCCAGCAAGGCTCAGAGCCCAGTGGGCTGAAGCCAGAGTTTAGATGTCCTATAGTTATGGGAATTCACAAGGGAAGTTCTAGGTGGAGGCCGAGTGGACACAAAGGTGGCCTTGAAGTGCGTGTGTATGCGCACATGCGCAAGGGAGAGGGGGAGGGAGAGTCAGGGACTTGAGCCAAGAAATGAAGGAATTTTCTGATGGAACCAGAAGTCCTAAGCAGGATGCTGGAGAAGTCTAGGGAGTCTTCACAGAGTTAGGTACCAGGGTCTCCCTCTCCTGCCAATGCTCAGATCTGCCACTAGGAGTGGGCAGGAGAGGGGCCTGCAGGAGGGAGGCAGCAAGGTGCAGAATGAGACTGGGAACATGGCCCCGATGCTTTCCTGAATAAATCAGCTTTCTCAGGGTCTACAGGACTGCTCATTCAGCGAAGACTCCGACTCACCCCAACCCTGGAAGGTAGTGGATGCAGGAGTCGGATCAGACCTAACCCTGCATTTCAGGTCTAGAATGGGAAGAGGAGGTGGGTCTGGCCCTCATGTCAGGTGCCCAGCACTCCTGTGTCCCCAGGCAGCAAGGCCTGCTTAGCCCAGGCCCCTGCAGGGGCCAGCAGTCCCACAATGAGCACCAATTTCTACCGTTCTGCTGCAGAAGGGACAGTCTCTAATCTCAAGGAGGCCCAGTCTAAAGGCAGATGTGTGGGCCCTGATATGTTAAATGGTCAGATGGGCCTGGAGCCAGGGGAACAGCAGAGGGACCCTGGGCTCCAGAGCTGGGGGTCGTGGCCCACTCAGGATCTGGGGAGGAGCTGAGCACAAGCTGTGACTCCCACGCCCTCTCCAGCTGGCAATCCTTCAGGCCAGACCAGGTTGCCCGGGGGCCTCACCCACCTGGCCCAGGGACATGAGGAACTGGGCTGCAGATGGCCTTGGTAACCAGCTGTGCCAACATGCTGACGTCTGATCTGGGGCGGGTCTAGGAGGCCCCTGGCTTGTCAGATAACCGAAAACAATAGCCTGAGGGGAAGCAGAGGTCTTCAGGGGCTGCTGGCTTTGGGTTCAACCCCCAGAGGACTCCTCCCTAGGCCCCTCCTGGTCCTCTCCACCAGCCAGCAGAACAGCCAGGACACCAGGTCACAGCTTCCTGGAAGAGATGCCCCATCGCTGCTGTGACAAATTATCACAAACTGGTGACTTAAAACAATGCCAGTTTAGTCTCTCATGGTTTTGGTGGCCAGAAGTCTGAAATCAGTTTCACTGGGCTGAAGTCAAGGGGTCAGCAGGCCTGGGTCCCTCTGGGTGTGCCAAGGGAGAATCTGTTCCTAGCCTGTCCCAGCTTCTGGTGGCTACAGGCATCCCTTAGCTTGTGACTGCATCACTCTGATCTCTGGTCAGTGGTCACATCACCTTTTCCTCTTCTATGTCTAATCTCCATCTGCCCTTCCCCTTTATGAGGTCACTTGTGGTTGCATTTAGGGCCTGCCCAGATGATCCAAGATAATGTCTCCATTTTAAGACCCTTAATTGAATCACAGCTGCCAAGACTCTTTCCACATAAGGAAATGTTAATAGGTTCTAGGGATGAGGATATGGGTATCTTTGGGGGCTATTACTCAGCCTACCACCCTCCCCTCTGTGTGGAGACCCCTGGTCCTGGAGCTGGAGGGTTGCTCAGCACAATGGGCACTAAAGAATGGGTTCCTGAGGGGCACCTGGGTGGCTCAGGTTGTTAAATGTCCAACTTCGGCTCAGGTCATGGTCTTGAGGTTCGTGGGTTTGAGCCCCACATGGGGCTCTGTGTTGACAGCTCAGAGCCTGGAGCCTGCTTTGGATTCTGTGTCTCCCTCTCTCTCTGCCCTTCCCCGCTTGCCCTCTGTCTCTCTCTCTCAAAAATAAATAAACGTTAAAAAATTGTTTTTAATTAAAAAAATAGGGGCGCCTGGGTGGCGCAGTCGGTTAAGCGTCCGACTTCAGCCAGGTCACGATCTCGCGGTCCGTGAGTTCGAGCCCCGCGTCGGGCTCTGGGCTGATGGCTCAGAGCCTGGAGCCTGTTTCCAATTCTGTGTCTCCCTCTCTCTCTGCCCCTCCCCCGTTCATGCTCTGTCTCTCTCTGTCCCAAAAATAAATAAACGTTGAAAAAAAATTTTTAATTAAAAAAAATAGAATGGGCTTCTGGGAGGAGGTAGCTCCCAGGGACACACCCACCCTCCAGTTGGGGGTGACCAAGGCCTCCACCCCACAGGCTGCCTGAGAGACCCTGCAGCGTGGCAAACCAGGCAGCAGCAATTCCAGGCTGAGTAGTTTCCTGGTGTGTGGCTGAAAGTACTTGATGCAGAGCCTTGAAGAACGTGACCCTCACTCTCCCAGTGCCATGGGGTGGTTGTTAGGGATGCAGACTCCCAGGCCCAGGAATCCAGATCTTTCACAAGCTCCCAGGGGCTGAGGTGCTAGTGAAGTCAGAGGACTACCCCTACTGATGAACATAGGGCTCCCCTGAGGACCATTGTCTTGGGGGCTGCTTGTGTTCAGAGATTTCTCCCTCACCTCTGCCAACCAGGAACACAGGGGGTCCTGTGAGCTTTGGGGGACAGGGTGAGTCTAACAGACCCTCCCCTGTGTCAGGTGAGCATCAATGTCCACATTTTTACAGAAGTGTCCCCAAGCACAGAGCCCTCAGACCTCATCAGAGACAAGCCAATTGAGGTGGAAAGATCTCCACTATACCCCCAGAGACAGGGTCTGACCACTGTCAGGGTGGCTTCTCCCATCCTGGGCAGCCCTGTTGCTGGGAAGTGGTCTTCTGAAAAGAGAACACATTGGCCACGTTTTGGCCTGGGTGCCACCCCAAAGGATACTCAACTGTCTCTTCAGTTTGGTTGCTTACAAAGCCCAGATGCTCCCCATGGCCCCATGAATATCAGTGAAGGGTCCACCCCATGCCACATGTGTGGGACACACCTCTGCAAACAAAGGGGGCAGATCTGTGGCCCCCTGGAGCTAGCCTCTTGGGAGTGGGTGTTTAGGACTGAGCTCCTCTGCGTCTTCATTGGAGCAACAGGGATGAAAGCCCACCTCACGACCAGGACCAAGCAGGGCAGAGGACCTGGAGGGCTATCCCTCATTAACTTCCATTTCTACTTGCCCTCCCTTTTCCAGGCTGGAGTCTGCTCCCAAGTGCTCAGGGGTTTGTCAGCAGCACTCTTGAGTCCTAACACAATATCACCCTCCTCACCGTGACCTCATCCACAACTGGTCACAAATCAGCTTCCTGTACATGAGAGAGCAATGTCTCAGACGGGACAGGTGTCCAGGAGTTTATGTGGCTTTACCTCTGACTCCTGCAAGGGGCCAACCAAGTGGGTATCCATTGTTTCCATGGGCACCATCATCACCCTTCCCTTTATTGCTCACTCTCTTCCCCATTCCCCATGCTAGCTTCTGTCCTGGGCAGGGGAGACAGTAAGTGGAAGGAGACTTCCCAATAGTGCACAGGCCATGAAGCCGGAGGAGACTCTACCAGCTCAGGGATGTGGTGTTTCTGGACCTCAGCCACAAGAGACACCACTCAGGGCACCTCCATTCTTTCACAACACCGTGTTTGTGCTATTCCTCTTTCTTTTAAGGAAATTCTGCTATACGCACTGCTTCGTTCTGGCACATGATCGGCAGATCTGCTGACCAGCTGCCACACACCAGGCATTGTTCTTGGCACTAGATATATAGCAGTGAAGGACCCAGACAAAGACACTGCTCCAGGGAGCTTATATTCTAGGGTGGGAAGGGAGAGACAGGACAAAAACAAGCACATGGGGACAGACACAGGAGCCAGGTGGTGGAGAAACAAAAGGCCAGGACCATGAACAGCAGTTGCAAGAGAGAAGACAGGAAAAGTTTCCATCGAGAAGGGGACATTTGAGCAGAGACAGAGGGAAAGCAAGAGAGGGAGCCATTCTATCTGGGGAAGAGCCTTCCAGGCAGAAGGAGGCCAAGAGCAAGGCCTAGAAGTGGGTCCGTTCTTAACTATGCCTTTGGGTCACCTGCAAGCCCCGTACCACCACCATCAGCCACAGAATTAGGCCCTTGACACCTGCTGGTTCAGTCATGGTACCCATCCCTGTGTACATGCTGGGGGTGGGAGAGGGGGACAGGACTTTCCACCTAAGCCAGGTCAATGGGAGCTCCTTTCATGTGGAGCAGAGAGACATGGCTTTCCCTCCAGTCCTAGAACAGAGGCTGCCATGTCTCCACCCAGGGGAGAAGCTGTCTGCATGAACAAAGCCAACACATGCTCAGAAACTGATGGAGGAAAGGGGGAAAGGGGATGGCTGATTCCTGTCATGATTCCAATTTTCCTAAAGACCCCTTTCCTCTGCCCTTCCTAATTTGATCTGGCTTCTGTGTTGTTATATACATATGATATATATGATATATATAATATATGATATATATGAGACATATGATATATATGAGCTGTGACACACAGAGCCCGATGCGGGGCTCGAACCCATGAATCATGAAATCATGACCTGAGTTAAAGTCAGACGCTTAACCAACTGAGCCACCCAGACGCCCCTATATTTTTTATTTTCTGTTTATTACAAGGCTTTGACATCTTTAAAAAACAAAACAACAAAAAACCTTTCTGGCCAGGGAGACTATTCCTCCTGGGGCAGGCCAATTCTCTGAAATGGCAAAGGGCCCAACCCAGAGAGCATGCCTTTGATATGCAAACTCCAAACGAACTGTTCCAGAGCCAGAGCTTCTCTACCTGGTCCCTAAAGCCCAGGAGACAGTGTTCCTCTGCCTTAATCATCCCAGGCCTGGTGACCCACTACTGGGGACCATCCCTGTAGCTTAAAGCCAAACCAGCCCATCCTAAACTGTCCACCTTGCTCTGCCTTGTCTTTCCCAAGGAAACCCCAAGAAAGACTCTGGCCCAGATTTCCCACCTCACTCTTGTCTTCTGCCTCCTGAGCACGCTGGTCTCTTTCCCATGTGGTTCTGCACAGTGTACCCTGCCTCCTGTCTCTAGAACCAGTGAGAATAATCAACTTTATTTTCCTGAGCCTCTTTTGGGACTCCTCTGGGGTCACCCCTGACTGACCATCGTGTAAAAAAAAAAAAAAAGCAAACCATGAAACATCTTTCTCTTCCCATCCTTCCCTGACTTTCTCACATGTGAAACTCTTCTTTATTCTTTTAGATCCAGTTTCAGTGTCACCTTCTCTAAGAAACCCACCTCAACAGCCTCTCCTTCCCCAGCAGTCCTGTCACCCACAGCTCAGTTGTCGAATGGCAGGTATTTGGGGCAGAGATGCTCCAATACTTGGTGTCACCCAGAGCCCAGTGCAACATTCAGGAAGTGCCAAGCAAGTCCAAATCAGCGGAGATGTCTCTTGGAATGGAGCTGGTCCAGGCTTTTGAAAGAGAATAATCTGGCAAAATGTGGCAAGAACTTTAAAACTAGTACACCATTGCCCTAATACTTCTGGGAATCTGCTCTTTGCAAATAATCTTTAAAAATAAAAATAAATCAACATAGGGGAAGGGGGGAGAGAAGAAAAGGAAGCAAATCACAAGAGACTCTTAATGATAGCAAACTCAGGGAGGTGAGTGGGGGATGGGCAAGATGGGCGATGGGTATTAAGGAGGGCACTTGTGATGAGCACTGGGTGTTGTATGTAACTGATGAGTCACAGAATTCTACTCCTGAAACCAATATTGCACTGTATATTAACTAAATAAAATTTAAAAAATTTTTTAACATTTGTTCATTTTTGAGAGTGAGAGAGACAGAGCATGAGCAGGGGAGGGGCAGAGAGAGAGAGGGAGGGACAGAATCCGAAGCAGGTTCCAGGCTCTGAGCTGTCAACACAGAGCCCCACGTGGGGCTCAAACCCATGGTCATGGCTCAAGACCATGACTTCAGCTGAAGTCCGACACTTAACCAACTGAGCCACCCAGGCGCCCCCAACTAAATAAAATTTAAATAAAAATAAAGAGGGGCACCTGGCTGGCTCAGTCAGTAGAGCATGTGACATGCTTGATCTCAGAGTTTTGAGTTCAAGCCCACGTTGGATGTGGAACCTACTTAATTATAAACAAACAAACAAATAAATAAATTTCTGCCTAGAATGGCTTATCACACTGTTATTTGTTTTAAATTTATTATTAGTCATTGAAGTTATGCATGCACGCAAAGTAAAGACATAAGAAATTGTGCAAAAATTATATCAAGAACAGCAGCCCCTTCATGTCCTGGTCAGGTTTTCTAGTTGGTTCTTTAGGCATTAACTTTCATACCTCTAAATAGCATGCTTATATTGCTACTTCTGGATTGTTTCATTTTAAGCTTTATTTATTGCATTTCTACAGTGTAAGATGAAAATTTCGCTCACGTCCCTTCCTTCTCGCGCCCATCCCGACTTTAAATCCCTCATCTCCCAATATGTGCAGTTTTATTGTCATTTTAGCTAGATTGCTATTCAGGCACTGTATTATTATGTTTATGTAAATGCTATTCACAGCTGAACATGTGGTGCCATAATTACTTCTCCTTTCCTAGAACAGCCTTTTGTTTGCACTAGAGGTAATGACTGCCATCTATTTCTCTATGTACTCATCACGAATTTCATCCCTAAACTTTTTTTCTACTTAGGCAAATCTCCTTTTGACTGTGTAAAATCATATTAGATGTCTTTGCACCTTGAACCTCTTGAGGAACTCTTTCCCGGGGCCTCCTGGTCCTCTTCAGTCTGGACAGGGGCTGGAATCTCCTGTCTTAGATCCTGTGTTGTTCTTTTTCCTTGTGTTATAAGCACATTCTCTAACAGCTTCTAGAAACCAAAAGCATGGGAGGTAATGCTTTTGAGGACCTGCATGCCTGAAAATGTCTTTAATTTACTCTTGTACATAACTGACAGCTTTGTTGGATATAGATATCTAACCAGGGGTATATTTTCTCCCATTATTGTGATGGTGTGTGCTGCTTTCCCAGAGTAGTTATCGAGACATCTGAAGCCATTCTAATTGATTGTCTTTTTTTAAAATGAAATCTGGTTTTTTGTTTTTCTTCTTGTCTAGGATCTTATAAAATATGTGCTTTTTATTCAGTATGCTAGAATTCTATTGTGATGTATTTTGGTTTGGTGTATTTTCATAAATTGTGCAGAGAACTTGTTGAGGAAGGTGTGCTCTTTTTTGGGAGACTTGTGTCAATAATTTCTTGAATTATTCCTTTGGTCTCTCTGTTTCCTGTTTCTTCTTTCTGAAATTCCTGTTATCCAAACATTAGACTTCTTGGGCTGGATTATGTATCTAAAATTTTTTCCTTATATTTTCCATCTGTCTTCTGAACTTTATATTTCTGGGATCATATTTTTTAATATTGTTTTTTTTTTTTAAGTTTATTTATTTTTGGGACAGAGAGAGACAGAGCATGAATGGGGGAGGGGCACAGAGAGAGGGAGACACAGAATCGGAAACAGGCTCCAGGCTCAGAGCCATCAGCCCAGAGCCTGACGCGGGGCTCGAACTCACGGACCGCGAGATCGTGACCTGGCTGAAGTCGGACGCTTAACCGACTGCGCCACCCAGGCGCCCCTAATATTGTTTTTTTTAATTTATTTTTTAAAATTTATATCCAAGTTAGTTAGCATATAATGCAACAATGATTTCCAGAGTAGATTCCTTAATGCCCCATACCCATTTAGCCCATCCTGCCTCCCACAACCTTCCAGTAACCCTCTGTTCTCCATATTTAAGAGTCTCTTATGTTTTGTCCCCTTCCCTGTTTTTACATTATTTTTGCTTCCCTTCCCTTATGTTCATCTGTTTTATATCTTAAAGTACTCATATGCATGAAGTCATATGATATTTATCTTTCTCTGTCTGACTAATTTTGCTTGCATAATACCTGCTAGTTCGTTCCATCCACATAGTTGCAAATGGCAAGATTTCATTCTTTTTGATGCCGAGTAATACTCCATTGTGTATATATACCACATCTTCTTTATCCATCCATCCATTGATGGACATTTGGGCTCTTTCCATACATTGGCTATTGTGGATAGTGCTGCTAGAAACATTGGGGTGCATGTGCCCATTTGAAACAGCATACCTGTATCCCTTGGATAAATACCTAGTAGTGCAATTGCTGGGTCATAGGGTAGTTCTATTTTTAGTTTTTTGAGGCACCTCCATACTGTTTTCCAGAGTGGCTGCACCAGCTTGCATTCCCACCAACAGTGCAAAAGAAATCCTGTCTCTCTGCATCCTCACCAACATCTGTGGTTGCCTGAGTTGTCATGTGAGCCATTCTGACAGGTGTGAGGTGGTATCTCATTGTGGTTTTGATTTGTGTTTCCCTGATGATGAGTGATGTTGAGCATTTTTTCATGTGTCAGTTGGCCATCTGGATATCTTCCTTGGAGAAGTGTCTATTCATGTCTTTTGCCCATTTCTTCACTGGATTATTTGTTTTTTGGGTGTTGAGTTTGATAAGTTCTTTACCCTTTATCTGATATGTCGTTTGCAAATATATTCTCCCATTCTGTTGGCTGCCTTTTAGTTTTGCTGATTGTTTCCTTTGCTGAGCAAAAGCTTTTTATTTTGATGAGGTCCCAATAGTTAATTTTTGCTTTGGTTTCCCTTGCCTCTGGAGATGTATTGAGTAAGAAGTTGCTGCAGGCTAGGTCAAAGAGGTTTTGCCTGCTTTCTCCTTGAGGATTTTGATGGCTTCCTGTTTTACATTTAGGTCTTTCATCCATTTTATTTTTGTGTATGGTATAAGAAAGTGGCCCAGGTTCATTCTTCTGCATGTCGCTGTCCGGTTTTCTCAGCACCACTTGCTGAAAACACTGTCTTTATTCCATTGGATATTCTTTCCTACTTTGTCAAAGATTAGTTGGCCATACATTTGTGGGTCCATTTCTGGGTTCTCTATTCTGTTCCATTGATCTGAGTGTCTTTTCTTGTGCCAGTACCATACCGTCTTGATTATTACAGCTTTGTAACACAGCTTGAATTCCGAGTGGGATCATATTTTTAAGTTTTTCTTTCCATGCGTGGTTTCTGCCTCCTTCAAGTTATTTGTTTGTTTGCTTATTAGTGTTGGTATCCTGACTTGATATAGGAAAATTTACTCACATGTATGGTAATCCTTGACTATCCACTCACATCTAAAATGGGGGAAAGTAGAATGGAGGATTTTCAGTTTCAGCCACAACAAACAAGTATTACATTTATCTTCCTCTCCTAGAAAACTATCACACTGTGGAAGAAATATGAAGTGACCTTCAAAAAAAGGGAAGCATGGGAAGTCCCACACCCATCCCAGCTTTCCTCCTGATAGCACCACAGATTGTTGCTGAAATAGGGGCATTGGTTTTATTAGGTGGATGAAATGAGGATTTGAGTTTAGAGCTGCTACAGTAGCTGGAATCTGTGAGGTAGAATAACAGAGAGGAGGGACCTGGGAAGAGAAGACACATAGAAATCTGTATGGTGGTCCCTTTGAGTCCTCAGCCAAACAATGAGCTGGCATCCTGAGGGTAAGTCTTTGTGAGGCCACTCTGAGAACAATGATTAGGAAACTGAGCTGAATTGAGATTCCTAAGATCATACAGTATTGGAAAGAATTGAAATTTCAAACAGCCAAAAGAAAAAGAATTTGCTGAATGTCAGGCAATCAGATGGAAAACCACAAAGGTAAATAAAACACAATGCTCTTTAAAGGAAAACTACACAATCTAGTCCCACAATAATGTAGCATAACAATGTCCAACATACTATCAAAATTTACTAAGCATAAGAAGCCCATAAAAGATGGGAAAAAGTCAATAGAAACCAACTCAAAGGTGACAAAGATTCTGGAATTAGTAGACTGAGTTTCAAATCAGCTATCACAAGAAATTCAAGGAAAAGATGGGGGTCCAGCACAGAAATGAAAACATGAAAAAAGGGAAAAATTAAAACTCTAGAACTAAAAAAATGCAATACTTGAAGTTAAAAATTCACAGAATGGGCTTAATAGTAAAATGAACACTACAGAAAAAAGGATTAGTAAATTTGAAGGTAGGTCAATAAAAACTACCCCAACTAAAGTACACAGAGAAAAACAAAAAGAATAGAGCTCTGGTGACCTGGGGGGAGGGGGTAATATCAAGCACTCTTAAGATATATGTAATTAGAGTTTTCAAAGAGTGATATTTGGGCAGAAAAAGTATTTGAAGGAATAATGGCCAAATTTTTTTCTAATTTTTCCCAGTTTTATTGAGCTGTAATATACATATAACATTATATTAGCTTCAGGTGTGCTATCTGATGGTCACCACAGAAGTTTAGTTAATATCCATCACCCTACATAGTTACAACTTTTTCCTCATTATGAGAACTTTTAAGATTTACTCTCTTAGTAACTTTCAAATACACAATATAGTATTGTTAACGTTAGTCACCAGGCTGTACATCACATCCTCAGGACTTATTTGTCTTATAACTGGAAGTTCATATCTTTTGACCATTTTCACCCATTTTGCCTACCCTCTACCCTCCAGTTCTGGCAACTACCAATCTGTTCTTGGTGTCTGTAAGTTTGGGCTTTTTAATATTCCAAATGTAAATGGTATCATACATTTAATCTTTCATGTTTTTTAAAAACCAGTTTTTTAAAAAAACTCACATTTTTTCCTTCTGTATATTCAACGACCATATATTTAAAACACATAGTTGGATCTTGCATTATTCAGTTTGACCAGCCCTGCCTTTTTTTTTTTTTAATTTTTTTTTCTTTTTCAACGTTTATTTATTTTTGGGACAGAGAGAGTCAGAGCATGAATGGGGGAGGGGCAGAGAGAGAGGGAGACACAGAATCGGAAACAGGCTCCAGGCTCTGAGCCATCAGCCCAGAGCCCGACGCGGGGCTCGAACTCACGGACTGCAAGATGGTGACCTGGCTGAAGTCGGACGCTTAACCGACTGCGCCACCCAGGCGCCCCTGAGCCCTGCCTTTCATTGAAGTGTTTAGTTCATTTACATTCTGTTAATCATTGATATAATGAGTTTATTGTCAAGCATCTTTCTGTTTGCTTTCCATTTGTCCCATGTAGTCTTTGTTTCTTTTTTCTTCCTTTCCTATCTTCCTAGAGGCCAATTTAAATTTCCATTTTATCTCTTCTATTGGATTTTTAGCTGTGTGTCTTTATTTTAAACTTTTTGTTGCTTTCTGAGGATTACAATATTCAACTTCAATTTTTTACAAGCCACCTTGATCTATTATTATACTTTTTATATATAATTTAAGAAACTTAAAATAGTATAGTCCCTTTTACTCTCTTATATACTTTATACTATTGTTATTATGTTAATATATGTTGTAAACCCCACATTTCATGGTTTTCCTTATTTTCTTGAAACTGTCAGTTGTCATAAAAAAATAAAGAAACTAGGAAGAAGCTGGAGTGTCTAGACAAAGTAAATTTCAGGATAAGGGCTATTACCATAGATAGAGACATTTCATGATGATAAAAGGTTCAGTTCATCAGGAAGATATAATACTTATAAGTGTGTACACTCAACAGGAGAACTTTTAACATTCAGGAAGCAAAAACTGACTAATCTAATGGAGAATTAGACAAATCATCAATTATAGGTAGGAATTTTTACACTGTCCCTCAGTAATTGATATAAGCCAAAGTAGACCAAAAAAAAAAAATCAGTAAGAAATGAATAGTTTTAACATTACTATCATCCAATTTAATCTGATATATGTAAAACAGTACACAACAACCTTGAAATATAAACTTTTTTCAAGTGTACATGTAGCATTCATCAAACTAGACCACTTTTTGGTCAAGAAAACAAATCGTACTAAATGCAAAATGATTGAAATCGTACAGCACATGTTCTCTGACCACAGTGGAACTAAATTAGAAATCAAAGACAAAAAACAATCTGGATAATTCCTAAATATGTTAAATTGATCAGAACACTTTAAAATACTGAATGGGTCAAAGAAAGAATGCTGTGGAAAATTAGAACGTATTTAAACTGAAAGCTAGGGAAAAAATAAAAAACAAAATAGCAATATTTGTGAAATGCAGCTAATGTAGAGCTTAGAGAGACACTTATAGCTTTCATAGGGATTCAGGACAGATCCCCTTCCTCCCAAATGTGCCACTTTGGCGTGTGTATTATTTTGAACTAAAGGCACGTGAGATCCTTCAGGCTTAAGAGAAACTTTTATCCTTCCTTAATCACACAGAAGAATCTAAATTGGAGGTCTTTCTCAGAATAAAGGTTATTAACAGAGAGAAGTTTTATCTGAATGACCCATCTGTATGGCAGGGCAAACATCTAGTTATCAAACCCCTGATCTTCTTATCATCCTGTGAAGTGTATTCCTTTCTTCTGAAGTCCCAGACCCCTACTCTCTTCTTAGTTCAGAATGATATATATATACACCTCATTTTGACTGACTGTTTTGGAATTTCCATGTCTATATGGATTCCCCATTCATATGCTTATTAAATTTGTTTTTCTCCTGTTAGTCTATCTCATAACAATTTGTTTCTTAGTCCAGCCAGAAGGACCTTTGAGGGGACAAGAATGCTTGGTCCCCAGTGCTTTATTTTTTTTCAAGATCCAGTTCTTTTTTTTTTTTTAATATAATTTATTGTCAAGTTAGCTAACATACAGTGTATAGTGTGCTCTTGGCTTTGGGAGTAGATTCCCATGATTCATCACTTACACACAACACCCAGTGCTCATCCCAACAAGTGCCCTCCTCAATGCCCATCACCTATTTCCCCCTCTCTCCCGCCCCCCCCCATCAACCCTCAGTTTGTTCTCTGTATTTAAGAGTCTCTTATGGTGTGCTTCCCTCTATGTTTGAAACTATTTTCCCCCTTCCCTTCCCAATGGTCTTCTGTTAAGTTTCTCAAATTCCACATATGCTCCCCAATACTTTAGATGTTTATATTGTACAAGAGTGAAAATTTAAAGTCAACTTTGTTCAGTTTCTGCCTACAAATTTAGGGAAAAAGAGCAATAAATTAGAAGGAAAAGGAACTCATCACTTGCCTAGAAGCAAATAAAACAGCAAATATATAAACAATAGAGGAAATACAAAAATCAGAAGATGGTCTTTTGACAGAGGAGTCAGCTTGAAGGGGTCCCAATGGCCAAATGTGGGAACATTTGAGGAACAAAATAAATAATGGGTTATAACCCACATGATAAAATCAATATCCATCAATCTGATATAAACAAGTATTTAAATATATAATTAAATAAGGGAGAAGGGGAAGCCCTTTCTTATAGCAGCATTCTAATTCATCAATGTAGAAGTAATGATGGAAATAGAAAATCACTACTTGGCAAGCACCGCTGTAAAAATTGTTGCCAGCAAGGAACCATGCCGGCAGCTAAACATTAGTAATCTAGAAGTCTCCCCCAACAGGATGCCTATTAATTACAAAGGTGAAAATAGTAACTTTATTGTGGAGGAAAATGGCATTCACTACCTTAAGCAAGTGACCAAGGCTGATGTTAGCAGTGATGAGACACATCAACAGCATGTACCTCCTGGTAGGATGCACTGGGGGGAAGGACTCGGCAACTATTCGTGCATGCAGCTTCTTCTTCTTCTTTTTAACATTTTTTAATTTGTTTTTGAGAGACAGAGCATGAGCGGGAGAGGGGCAGAGAGAGAGGGATACACAGAATCTGAAGCAGGCTCCAGGCTCTGAGCTGTCAGCACAGAGCCCGACGCAGGGCTTGAACTCATGAACCATGAGAACATGACCTGAGCCGAAGTTGGACGCTTAGTCAACTGAGCCACTCAGGCGCCCATTGTGTATGCAGCTTCTTGTCCACCCCACACTCACATGGAAGTATTTATGATTGCCACAGACTACATCAAGGTGACTGTGTATTTGTCAGGATCTGATCAGAGAAGCAGAACGTGCAGGTGATTATAGGGATTTGTTAGAGGAGTTGGACCTCACGCAGCATGGGAGCTGGTTGAACAATGGGTCAACTCTTGCTTCTGTGTCTGGTGCTAGAACCTGAAGTCAGCAGACCAGGCAATCAGAAGAGATTTGAATGTGAAGAGGGGGAAATAAGGACAAGCTAAGACCTGTAAGCATGGATCAGAGCCTATGAGAATGGACTGGAACCCATGTCGATCTATCTCTGTCTTGAAGCCTCCAGCTTAGATGAGGAAAGTGACCTCCTGGCACCCTTCATCATGGAGCTATACATGTACCTGGCCCAGAGCCTGAGAAGCCAAAGGAGATTCTGGCAGGAGCTAGAAGAGCTGTGTGCTCGGAACAGCTGCCTATACCAACCAAGTGAGCCAGCAGATAAGCATGCTGTGAGGGCCACAACAGGGCATTGCATCAAAGAATATGGTTGCTGGAACGCCTGGATGGCTCAGTTGGTTAAGCATCTGACTTCAGCTTAGGTCATGGTCTCATAGTCTGTGAGTTCAAGCCCTTCATCGGGCTCTGTGCTGACAGCTCAGAACCTGAAATCTGCTTCAGATTCTGTACCTCCTCTCTCTGCTCTCCCCTGCCCCTCCCATGCTCTGTCTCTCCCTGTTTCTGAAAAATGAATAAACCTTAAAAACTTAAAAAATAAAAAAGAATATGGCTGCTGTTTCACTTCCACTTCCATGATCTCTGGTGAAATGTCTTTGTAGCCCACACGGACCTGGAACTTCACGGGGATGGGAATTCTGGGAAACAATTCTAGCTCAGCTAACTTGATGGGATGCAAATCCACCACGCTTCAACACAGAGAAGCCACCACCTTGGTTTTCCTCCAGGCACTTGTGGTCCTGCCCCCACCCCCATGCCAATTCACAGCTCTCTGGGTCCAGGCACAGTCACACAGACTGGGGGGGGGGGGGGGGGGCGGAGTCCACTGTAAACAGGGTTCATCAACAATTGTTCATGAATGGCATTTCACTTGTATCTTGACTCCACATCTTCCAAGGAAACACTGCTCTAAGGAAGGAAACTCCAGGACGTTTTTCCAGTCAGGCTTACTTCTGTGAAGAAAGGGTCCAGGCCTGCTGTTACCTTTTTCTTTCTTTCTTTTCTTTCTTTCTTTCTTTCTTTCTTTCTTTCTCTCTTTTTTAAAAGAAAAAATTTTAATATTTACTTATTTTTGAGAGAGAGGGAGAGAGTCGGAGCATGAGTGGGGGAGGGGCAGAGAGACAGGGAGACAGAATTCGAAGCAGGCTTCAGGCTCTGAGCTGTCAGCACAGAACCTGACACCGGGCTTGAACTCACGAACAGCTAGATCATGACCTGAGCAGAAGTCGGATGCTTAACCAACTGAGCCACCCAGGTGCCCCATCTTTTTTTTTTTAAGTTTATTTATTTCGAGAGAGAGAGCGAGAGAGCATGCGTGCATTTGTGGGAGTGGCAGAGAGAGAGGGAGAGAGAGAATCCCAAGCAGGCTCTGCACTGTTAGCACAGAACCCAATGGCTGGACCCATAATCTCTTGAGATTATGACCTGAGCCAAAATCAAGAGTAGTAGGTTTAACCGATTGAGCCACTCCAGCGCCACCTGCTGTTATTTTTTCTCATGAAAGCGTTCCCTCTTTTTGTATTCTCTGGAAGAGAGAGATGGTTGCAATGTCTTCCTTAAATGGGACAATTCACCAGCAAAACCCTCCGGCCTAGAGTGTTTTGTAGAAAGGTCTTAAATTATGAGTGAAATTTCTTTAATATTTAAAGTCTTCAAATTTTCTAGATCTTCCTTTTTCTATTTTGCTGGGTTGTATGTGTGTTTTTCCAGGAATCTATTTTGTCTTCATTTTTCAAATTTATTGTCATGAACTTTTATATAACATCTTATGACATTTTTAAATTTTTCTTGATGTTTATTTATTTTTGAGAGAGAGAGAGAGAGAGAGAGAGAGACAGAGTGCAAGGGGGTGGGGGATGAGCAGGGAGAGAGAGGGAGACACAGAATACAAAGCAGACTCCAGGCTCCGAGCTGTCAGCACAGAGCCCGGTGTGGGGCTCGAACTCACGAATCACGAAATCATGACCTGAGCCAAAGCCGGACGCTTAATCGACTGAGCCACCCAGGCGCCCCACATCTTATGATATTTTTAATGTCTAAAGAATATGAGGGGTGCCTGGGTGGCACAGACAGTTAAGCATCCGACTTCGGCTCAGGGCATGATCACGCGGTCCGTGAGTTCAAGCCCCGCGCTGGGCTCTGTGCTGACAGCTCGGAGCCTGGATCCTGTTTCAGATTCTGTGTCTCCCTCTCTTTCTCTCTGCCCCTCCCCTGTTCATGCTCTGTCTCTGTCTCAAAAATAAGTCAACGTTAAAAAAAATTTTGTTAAAGAATATGAGATCCTGCTATTTGTGACAATGTGGATGAATTGGAGGACATTATGCTAAGTGAAATAAGCCAGACGCAGAAAGAAAAATACAGCAGGATCTCACTGATATGTGGAATCTAACAAAGTTGAATACATGGAAGCAGCAAGTGGAATGGTGGTTACCAGAGACAAGGAAATGGGGGAAAATGAGAAGACATTAGTTAAAAGGTACAAAGTTATGTATGATGAATGAGTCTAGAGATCGAATGTACAGCATGGTGATTATAGTTAACAATATTGCCAAGAATAGATTTCAGGTACTCTCACCACACACACACACACACACACACACACCCCACACACTGGTAGCCATGTAAGGAGATGCATGTATTAATGAGCTTGACTGTAATAATCATTTCACTATATACATGTATATAAAAATGTCATATTGTTTACCTTAAGCATACACAATTTGTATTTCAAAATAAGAATATGTAGTGACATTCTCTTTTTTGTTGCTGGTTATTTGTGTCTCTTCCCTTTTTTTCCTTAATTTCATTGGAGGTTTATCAATGCCATAGTCTTCAAATAGCTCTATTTCGAGTTTGCAAATTCTCACTATGTGTATGTTTCTTTTACGTTCACTCATTTTTGCTCTTATCAGTATAATTTCCTTCCTTCTATTTTATTCGCATTTAATTTGCTAATCTTCGCATTTTTAAAAGCGTAGTTATTTTACATGTAGTGAGATGTCTGTTTGGAGAAGAGGTCCATTGTGTGTGTTCAATCCACCATCTTTAACTAAAAACTCAGAATTGTTTATATACAAAACTGGGAAATACCTAATTACTCAGCCTTAGGCCTAACTCAAGGTCACAAACATTACTTCTAGAAGGTTTATAGTTTTGCATTTTACACTTATGTCTCTGATGCATTTTTTGTTAATTTATGTGTAAGTTGTAAGGTATATGTTGAGGTTTTTGCCTTCCCATATGTACGTCCAATTTTTCCAGAAACATTTATTTTTTTTCTTTAATGTTTATTTATTTTTGAGAGAGGGAGGGAGGGAGGGAGAGAGAGAGAGAGAGAGAGAGAGAGACAGAGACAGAGGGGAGGGGCAGACAGAGAATCTGAGGCAAGCTCCATGCTATCGGCACACTGATGAACTGTGATATCATGACTTGAGCCAAAATCAAGAATTGGATGCTTAACCAGCTGAGACACCCAGGTGCCCCTCCAACAACATTGTTAAAAGAATTATCCACTTTTCACTGAATTGTTTTCACATACTTGTCAAAAATTAGTTCTTCATATATGTAAGTCTAATTTCTCAACTATTTTGTTCCATTAATCTATTTCTCTATTATGTGAATATAACATAATTTTGATCATACAGCTTCATAAAAAGTATTAAAATCAGGTAGTGTTAGTCTTCTAATTTTGTTTCTTTTTTTTTCAAAGTTATTTTGGCTATTCCTGGTATGTGAATTTTAGAAACAACTTCTCAATTTCTACAAAAAGCCTGTTGGAATTTAATTGGGATTGTATTGAATCTATAGTTTAACTTGAGGAGAATTACTATGTTAATTAGCAATAATTCATTGCTAATACACACAAATAAAATTGACTTTTGTACTTTGATCTTGTATCCCGAAATCTTGTTAAATTCATTTATTAGTTCCAGTAGCTTTTGGTAGACTCCACTAGATTTTTACATAGACCATCATGTGGTCTATGAATAAAGAGTTTTATTTCTTTTCCAATCTGGGTTGATTTCATTTCATTTTTCTTGCCTCATTGAGCTGGCTAGAAGTTCCACAAAAAAACCCTGAAATTTTAAAACTAGAATTTTTAATGGCAACAAAAATATGAAATGTGAATAAATAAAACAAAAGGTGTGTCCCAAAACAGAAGCAACCCTCAAACACCTGAAGAGTATTTTGATCCTTTTTTCCTGTTTTTTTTTTTCTCTGTGTCTCTCTCTCTCATGGCTCCAGGTATGTCAAGAAATCCTTATCAAACTTTCACTGATGACTAAGCTAAAGGAACAGATGCTTAGGGGCCACACATACCAAAGTATAGTCTTTTTTTTTTTTTTTACATTTTTATTTTAAATTTTTTTTTTCAACATTTATTTATTTTTGGGACAGAGAGAGACAGAGCATGAATGGGGGAGGGGCAGAGAGAGAGGGAGACACAGAGTCGGAAACAGGCTCCAGGCTCTGAGCCATCAGCCCAGAGCCCGACGCGGGGCTCGAACTCACGGACCGCGAGATCGTGACCTGGCTGAAGTCGGACGCTTAACCGACTGCGCCACCCAGGCGCCCCCAAAGTATAGTCTTTATAAAAGTCACTAAACTGGGGTGCTTGGGTGGCTCAGTCAGTTAAGCATCTGACTCTTGATTTTGGCTCAGGTCATGATCTCATGGTCATGAGGTAAAGCCGCCACCCCTCACCCAGGCTCTGTGCTGGGTGAGGAGCCTGCTTAAGATTCTCTCTTTCCCCCTCCCACTTAGACATGCTCTCTCTCTGTCTCTCTCTCTCTCTCTCTCCCCAAAATAAAATAAAATAAAATAAAATAATAAAAGTCACTAAGCAAACAATTGCAACTCACAGTAAGCAATAACAAGCTCTGAGATGACAGAATCTGATTTCCAGGTTACAACAGCATAATATTTTATTTTATTTTATTTTATTTTATTTTATTTTATTTTATTTTATAAATATTTTATCTTTTAAAATTTAATTTATTTTTTTGAGTTACATCCAAGTTAGTTAGCATATAGTGCAACAATGATTTCAGAAGTAGATTTCTTAATGCCCCTTACCCATTTAGCCCATCCCTCTTCCCAAAACCCCTCCTGTAAACTTCAGTTTGTTCTCCATATTTATGAGTCTCTTCTGTTTTGTCCCCCTTCCTGTTTTTACATTATTTTTGTTTCTCTTCCCTTATGTTCATCTGTTTTGTCTCTTAAAGTCCTCATATGAGTAAAGTCATATGATTTTTGTCTTTCTCTAACTGACTAATTTCACTTAGCATAATACCCTCCAGTTCCTTCCATGTAGTTGCAAATGGCAAGATTTCATTCTTTTTGATTGCCGAGTAATAGTCCTGTGTGTGTGTGTGTGTGTGTGTGTGTGTGTGTACCACATCTTCTTTATCCATTCATCCATAGATGGACATTTGGGCTCTTTCCATACTTTGGCTATTGTCAACAGTGCTGCTAGAAACATTGGGGTGCATATGTCCCTTTGAAACAGCACACCTGTATCCCTGGGATAAATACCTAATAGTGCAATTTCTGGATTGTTGGGTAGTTCTATTTTTAGTTCTTAGAGGAACCTCCATACTGTTTTCCAGAGTGGCTGCACCAGCCTGCATTCCCACAAAAAATGCAAAAGAGATCCCCTTTCTCCGCATCCTCGCCAACATCTGTTGTTGCCTGAGTTGTTAATGTTAGCCATTCTGACAGGTGTGAGGTGGTATCTCATTGTGGTTTTGATTTGTGTTTCCCTGATGATGAGTGATGTTGAGCATTTTTTCATGTGTCGGTTGGCCATCTGGATGTCTTCTTTGGAGAAGTGTCTATTCATGTCTTTTGCCCATTTCTTCACTGGATTATTTGTTTTTTGGGTGTTGAGTTTGATAAATTCTTTATAGATTTTGGGTACTAACCCTTTATCTGATATGTCATTTACAACAGCATAATATTTTAAATGCCCACAGTTTAACAAGTGAAAAAATATTAGGCATGCAATGAAACAAAAAAATATGACCTATTTACAAGAAAAAAAAATAATAGAAAGTGTCCTAGACATTGGAATTACCAGACAAAAACTTTAACTTAACTTTCTTAACTATACTCAAAGGAAAAAAAAGTGAACCATGAACAAAGGATTAAAGGAAACCAGAAGAAGGATATCTCAACAAATAGAGAATACCAATAAAGAAATAGAAACTGTAAAGAGGAGCCAAATGGAAAATTTGAAGATCACTATTGGCTGAATGTTTGTGCCCTGTCGCCCAATACATACTCTGAAATCAAATCCCCAAAATGATGATATTTGGAAGGTGGGCCTTTAAGGAAACTGGAGGAGGAGGGCCTTCATGAAAGAGATTAGTGTCTTTATGAAAAGAAACCTCAGAGAATTTGCTTGCCCCTTCCGCTATATAGTTTGATAAGGTTATATAACCTTACATATAACCATATGTAAGGTTACAGTGAAAAGATGATGGTCTATGAACCAGAAAGTTGGGCTCTCAATGTACCTGGGTAACTCAGTCAGTTAAGCATCTGACTTTGGGTCAGGTCATGGTTCGTGGGTTTGAGCCCTGAATCAGGCCTCTGTGTTAGGTTCAGAGTCTGCAGCCTGCTTTGGATTCAGTGTCTCCATCTCTCTCTCTGCCCCTCCCCCATTCATGCTCTGTCTCTTTCTTTCTCTCTCTCAAAAATGAATAAACATTAAAAAAATTTTTTTTAAAAAGAAAGTTGGGTTTTCACCAGACACCAAATCTGTCAACACCTTGATCTCAAACTTGTAGGTTCTATAAACTGTGAGAAACAAATTTCTCTTGTTTATAAGCCCCCCAGCCTGTGGTATTCTGTCACTGAGGCCCTAATGCACTAGGAAAGAGATGCAAAGTCCAATACCTAAAATGAAAAATGCACTAGCAGGGACTAAAGCAAACCTGAACCGGCAGAAGAATAATCAGAGAATTTAAAAAATAGGTCAAATTAAATTATCCAGTCTCATGAGTAGGAAGAAAAAAGAATGAAGAAAAATTAACACAGTCTAAGAGATCCATGGGACATCACTGAGCATGCCAACATTGGAAGTCCCAGAAAAAGAGAGAGAAAGGGGGGCACCTGGCGGTTCTGTCCGTTGAGTGTCAGACTTCAGCTCAGGCCATGATCTCATGGTTCATGAGTTCTGGCCCTGCTTCGGATGGCTCAGAGCCTGGAGCCTGCTTCCGTTTCTGTGTCTCCCTCTCTCCTTTCCCTTCCTCACTCACGCTCTGTCTCTCAAAAATAAATAAACTTAAAAAAATTGTTTAAAGAGACAGAAAGGAGCAAAAAGAATATTTGAAGAAATAATTGTGAGAAACTTACCAAATTTGATAAAATACATGAATGTACATATCCAGGAAGCTCAACAATTTCTGAGTGGGATAAACTCAGAAATCTGCACTGACACACATTATAATTAAACTGTGGAAAGACAGAGACAGAATCTTGAATGCCATTGTGACAATATGGATGACTCTGAAGGACATTATGCTGAATGAAACAAGTCAGACGGAAAGACAAATATTGTATGATCTCACTTATATGTAGAATATAACATACTTGAATTCATAGAAACAGAAAGTAGAATGGTAGTTACCAGGGGCTGGGTGGAGGGGGAAATGGAGAGATGTTAAGAAGTACAAAGTTTTAGTCATGCACAATGCATAAGTACTGGAGATCTAAGACACAACAATGTGACTATAGTTAACAATACCTGATAGTATACTTAAAATTTGCTAAGAGGGTAGATCTTTTTTTAAAGATTTTTATTTTTTTTAAGTTTATTTATTTTTGAGAGAGAGAGAGACAGAGCGTGAGTGGGGGAGAAGCAGAGAGAGAGAGAGAGAGAGAGAGAGGGAGACACGGAATCTGAAGCAGGCTCCAGGCTCTGAGCTGTCAGCACAGAGCCCAATGCGGGGCTCAAGTTCACAGACTGTGAGATCATGACCTGCACCAAAGTCAGATGCTTAACTGACTGAGCCACCCAGTTACCCCTAAGATTTTTATTTTTAAGTAATCTCTACACCCAACATGGGGCTCAAACTTACAATCCCGAGATCAAGAGTTGCACGCTCTTCCAACTGAACCAGCCTGGTACCCCCTCTAAGATGGTAGATCATAAGTGTTCTTCCCACCCGCCCCCCAAAGTGATAGCTATCTGAAGAGATGGATATGTTAATTAGCTTGAATGTGGTGATTATTTTGCAATATATATCAAAGAATCAAGTTGTACTTAAATTTATTATCCTAAATATAGAAAATTCTTAATTGTCAAATATACCTCAATTTAAAAATTAACTAAGTTTTTAAAAGAGAGTAAAAAGACAACTGACAGAATGGGAGAAAATGTTTACAAATCATACATTTGATAAGGGCCTAGTATCCAGAATGTATAAAGAACTCTCACAACTCAACAACAAAAAAGACAGTCCAATTACAAAATGGGTAAAGACTTGAATTAAACATTTCTCCAAGGAAGATATACAAATGGCCAACACACACATGAAAATATACTCCTTATCACTGATCATCAGGGAAACGCAAATCAAAATCACAATGAGATACCACGTCATACCCAGCGGGCTGGCAATAACAACAGAAAATAACAAGTGTTGCCAAGTATGTGGAGTTGGATCCCTTGCGGACTGCAGGTGGGAAAGTAAAACATTGCCATCACCGTGGAAAAGTTTGGTTGTTCCTGGATAAGTTCAACATAGAATTACTATATGACCCAGCAATTCCACTCCTAGGAACATACCTGAAAGAATTGAAAGCAGGTACTCGAAAAAACAAGAACACACTGTATACACTGTGTATGTTAGCCAACTTGACAATAAATTATATTTAAAAAAAAAGAAAACAGGTACTTGAATAAATACCTATACACAAATGTTTATAGCAGCATTATTCATAATAGCCGAGTGTGTAAACAATCCAAATTTCCATCAGTGGATGAATGGATAAACAAAAGGTGGTCTATGAATACAGTTGACCCTTAAACAACACAGGTTTGAACTCTGAGGGTCCATTTATGTGTGGGTTTGTTACAGGACAGTACTAACTGCATTTTCTCTTCCTTGTGATTTTCTTAATAACATTTTCTTTTCTCTAGCTTACCTTATTGTAAGAATACAGTATATAATACATATAACATATACAAAATATGTGTTAATCAACTATGTTATTGGTGAGGTGTTTGGTCAACAATAGGCTATCAGTAGTTAAATGTTTGAGGAGTCAAAAGTTATACACAAATTTTTGACTGCATGGAGAATTAGGGCCCCTAACCCCTGCGTTGTTTAAAGGTCAACTGTATAATCAAATATCATTTGGCTAAAAAATAAAGGAATGGCTTGATGATACACGCCAGAACTTGGAGGAATGGGGAAGAAGCCGGACACAAAGCACACGTATCATGAGATTCCATTGATATGAAGCATCCAGAATAGGCAGATCTATAGAAACAGAGAGCAGATTAGTGGTTGCCAGAGGTTGGGGGAAGGGAGGAATGGGGAGTGACTGGTAATGAGTCTGGGGTTTTCATTTGAGTTGGTGAGAGTGTTCTGGAACTAGATAGTGGTAATGGTTGAACAGCAATATAAATGTACTTGCTGTCACTGAATTGTATGCATTAAAATGATTCAAATTCAAATAGTAAATTCCATTATGTGTATTTTACCATAATAAGAAAAAATGGTAAAATGCATATCCCCTATACAGTGCAGCCATTCCAATGGTCTGGGCTCAAGTCCTGGTTCCTCAACTTCCTGGAGAGAGACCCTGGGCATGTCCTACCTCTGAGTTTCCTCTCTGGGTCCCGTGGGATTGGCAGAAATCTGGTCAGCCTTAAGGCCATACTTAGGTGGGACTTGAGGGCTCAGCTCCTTGGGGGTGGGGGTTGAAATCAGATCCTGGGGTCAGAATCAAGGAGACTGACAATGAGCTCCCCTGTGTAAGCCTCTAAATGTCAGCCTTGGTTTCCTCAGAAGTCACAGGGGGCACCGTAGAGAGAGACAACCTTCTTAGCATCCAGACTGGCATCTCCACTTTACACCTAAAGCCTTAGTGAAATTACCAAACCCTCAGAGCCTCAGTTTCCTCGTCTGTGAAATGGGGACAATAATATCTACTGTGGACTATGGGGAAGAAACAGTGATAAGAGATTTTATACTGTGCCTTATTCCAACAAGGTTTTGACGCAGCATGATAATGTGTGCCAAGGACCTAGAACCAATGAGTTTTCTTCACCCTGTTCCCTCTCCCCTTCACAGGCTCACCCTTCTCCCTAGATACTCTGCCTTCATGACCTCACCCCTTCTCCACCCAAGATTTCAGGAAAGAGCTTGACAATCCCACCCTAGTGGGAGAAGCCTGTCTGTGTATGAACACAGAATCTCAAGACTGGAGAGAGGGACTCCTGGGAGAAATTTGGCGAGGACAAGGTCTTTCCAGGACCGAAAGCTGGAGTACTCGATTCTCACTGGGTGAATGAACACAGTCCACTCTGGGCTCACAGTCCATTCCCAAGGAAGTTGTATTTGTGGCCAAGACAGCATGGTACCAGCTTGGAAACACCCCTTCCCCACACTTCCTGGCCAGCCTAGCTGTGCCTTCACCAGATGTGGCTGAACTCAGAGCTCACTTCCCCAGGCCTGCTGTGGGCCTGGGCCCAGGCACACATGACTCCCTGTAATCACAGTGCCTGTAATCACAGTGCTGTCCACAATGCACTGCCTGGGTCACTAAGTTGCGACAGCTCTCACGCTTTGCCTTCCAAGCTAACAAGCCAAAATATGTAAGTCAAAGAGCCAGGCCCTTGCTGTGAGAGTTTCCCCCCTCTTGTGGATTATTTCATCAGAGCAAATTCCCAGCAGTGAGATGATTGGGCAGGAGAAGATGAACAAACATTTTTAGGGTTTTTGCTGCTTATTGCCAAACAAATTGATGTTTGTATACTCTCACTATCAATAAATGAATATACTGGTTTCGCTACAGTGTTATTGGCATTGGTTCTTATCCCTAACTTTTCAAAACTTTTGCAAATAGCTTTAATCTTCCATTTTTAGAAATACAGTTTGCCTGTCATAAGATTCTTAGACTATAGACAAACGGGGAGGTCACTGGTAATCAGACATCTTTCACAAAATAACTCAATTTTTGGTTGGCCATCATCAGAGCTTTACTTAAAAAGCAAATCCTATTTTGTCCCTACATTTCTCATTATGACACTAATGATCAAGAAGTCTTTGGTGTTATCAAATGTATAGTCCACAGTCACATTTCCCCCATTGCCTCAAAAATAAAGTCTCAAAGCTCCTGGGTGGCTCCGTTGGTTGAAGGTCTGACTCGATTTCAGCTCTGGTCTTGATCCCAGGGTCATGGGATTGAGCCCCATGTGGGGCTCTGTGTGAAGTGTGGAGCCTGCTTGAGATTTTCTCTCACTCTGTCTCTCTCTAAAAAATTGAAAAAAAACTTTTTAATTATAAAAATAAAATCTTTAAAAATAAAATAAAGTCTCTTCTCACTTATCTTGTTCAAATAGGCTCCATACCATGAATGGATGATATGTGGATGTTATGTTTCTTAATTCTCTTTAAATCTAGAATGCCACCCACCTTGCCTTTCTTGCCACTGACTCGCTGCACGAACCAGGTCAGTCATGCTGTCGAGTTGCCCTCCTCCCCAGTTTGCCCAGGCTGCCCTACAGGGTCCTTTAACCGGACCCTCTATCTTCTCCTGTAACCTGGAAGTCAGTTTTAAAGTGTTCCCTAAACCCATTTGCACTGTTGGCAGGAATGCAAACTGGTGCAGCTGCTCTGGAAAACAGTATGGGGTTTCCTCAAAAAATTAAAAATAGATCTATCCTATGACCCAGCAATAGCACTGCTAGGAATTTACCCAAGGGATACAGGAGTGCTGATGCATAGGGGCACTTGTACCCCAATGTTTATAGCAGCACTTTCAACAATAGCCAAATTATGGAAAGAGCCTAAATGTCCATCAACTGATGAATGGATAAAGAAATTGTGGTTTATATACAGAATGGCATACTACTTGGCAATGAGAAAGAATGAAATATGGCCTTTTGTAGCAACATGGATGGAACTGGAGAGTGTTATGATAAGTGAAATAAGTCATACAGAGAAAGACAGATATCATATGTTTTCACTCTTTTGTGGATCCTGAAAAATTTAACAGAAGACCATGGGGGAGGGGAAGGAGAAAAAAAAAAGTTAGAGAGAGAGGGAGCCAAACCATAAGAGACTCCTAAAAACTGAGAACAAACAGAGGGTTGATGGGGGGTGGGAGGGAGGAGAGGGTGGGTGATGGGTATTGAGGAGGGCACCTGTTGAGATGAGCACTGGGTGTTGTATGGAAACCAATTTGACAATAAATTTCATATTAAAAAAATAAAGTGTTCCCTAGACTCAGGCTCAGGTGTTTTTTTTTTTTAATTTTTCTCCAATGTTTATTCATTTTTTTTTGAGAGAGAGAGAGAGAGAGAAAAAGAGAGGGGGAGAGAGAGAGAGAAGGGAGGGAAGGGCAGAGAGAGGGACACACAGAATCTGAAGTGGGCTCCAGGCTCTGAGCTGTCAGCACAGAGCCCGACGCAGGACTCAAATGCACGAACCACGAGATCATGACCTGAGCTGAAGTCAGACGTTCAACTGTCTGAGCCACCCAGGTGCCCCTGAGGCTCAGTTTTTTGAAAGAAACCTCAGAGGTCGGGCTGGGGGCTTCCTAGCACATCCCCATTTGGAGGCACAGGACATGTGGATGCTCCTCTCTTAGTGACTCCAGCATTGGTCTCTGCAAAGTAAATGCCCCATCAACATTTTAGGCATTGATTGATGCCATCAAGGTTGAGATGTGGTCTTGACTGGCCTAAGGACTCAGAGTCAGGAAGTGGCAGGGCAGGATGTGAGCCCAGGTTTCTTGCCTTCTGCCAGGCTCCTCCCTGCAGTTCAGGATGGGTCATGGATCACAGCTGGCCTTGGCATTGGCTGCCTTTAAGTGGTGGTAATTGAGGAAATGGTCACTGTGTAAGCATGCCCACCTAAGGCTTCTATGACCAACACTATCTAGCTCAACAAATGTTTATTGGCCACAGTCTCTGCTCTTGTGGAACATAGAGGTCAGTTTGTTGGTGGCTGTGCCTGTAAGCTGTCCATCAGGGTGGCCAGATGAGGTTTGCCCTGGAGATGGAGATGTGGAACATTGGCAAGAGATAAAAGCTGAGACAGGGTGCTTAGGTGGCTCAGCTGGTTAAGTGTCTGACTTTGGCTCAGGTCATGATCTTGAGGTTCACAAGTTTGAGCCCCATGTGGGACTCTGTGCTGACAGCTCGGAGCCTGGAGCCTGCTTTGTGGGTTCTGTGTTTCTATCTCTCTCTGCCCCTCCTTCCCCCACTTGTACTTTGTCTGTGGTCTCAAAAATAAATAAAACATTAAAAAAAATTTTTTTTAAGCTGAGGCAAGGCAGTGGAGGAGACAGCCATAGAGCACGTGAGGAGTAAAGGGGGCAGATGGCCTTGGAGATGTCCCATAATAATGGAGGAAAAATCATCTAACATAAGGAAGGGACGTGCAAAATCTTACCAGTCCCCAAATATCCAACAGTAGGAGTGAGACTATGTGGGCCAGTCTAGTCATCCTGGGGAACACATTAAGAGAATGACATAGGGCCACGCACGGATGTATGTTCCACTTAACAAGACAGTTGATGGTAAGAAAATCAAGCTGTAGAACAATATGGACAGATTATGCTGTTTATAACAGACATACAGATGCTTATAAGCACTAGAGGCGGACACTTGTGTCTGTAAATGCGCAAAGAGTCAGCAATTCCAAATAATGTTTCCCTGGGCCTGAGATTCACCGAAGGGAAAGTGGTCAAGGAATCCTTGGCTTTATTGAAATAATTCCATTGGTATAAGAAAAATGTGTTCACCTGTTACTTGAATATTTAAAATTAATTGAACAGTATAAGTGGAAAGAAAGCTGCTCAGAGACTTTGTGGCAATGGCTGTTATCTCAGCCTGGAGGCTGCCAAGTCTGGGGACACTCCAGGCTTGGGGTGAGGCAAGATGGACAGCTCCCTGAGGCCCAGCCCCTGGCTACCACCCCAGGCACTGGGGGATGCAACATGCCAGCCTCCCATCATCCAGCCAGGCCTGCAGCAAGCCCTCCTTCAAGGTGGCAGGGGCTATTGTCTCCCTGGTTTCCTCCTGAGGATGGGGGAGGGACCAACAGGGGACCTGAGGGTCAAGACTCTGGTTGAGTGTATACTGAGAATGGATCCCTGACCCACCTGCGACGTGGAGAGTTCTGGAGGTGAGACTGACCTTGGACGGGGCATTTTAGTGCATCAGCTGCCATAGGCAGTCTATAGTCATCCAGGCTCCATCTGCGGTCACTCCCCCAGATCCAAAGCCCCTCCAGATGGGCTGCCATCCCTACCTCAGTCAGAACAGACCCAGGTATGACCAAGGGGACACAAGAGGCTCTTCCCTCCCAAGTCATGCTCAGGACCCTGGGACCCAGCTTGGAAAGGGTGCTCCTGGGCCTCTGGAAGGCTGGGGACGAAATGGAGCTGCAAAGTTAGAGGGAAGAGCAAACCCGGGCCCCTCCCTCTCTCTCTGCCCCTCCCCTGCTTACACTCTGTTTCTCTCTCTCTCAAAAAATATAAATAAACATTTAAAAAATTGAAAAAAAAGAATACAGCATGGGTTCATCTTCCCCAAAGAATTCCCCCATGTCACTCCTTTGTAGAAACCCAGTCCCTATATGTATCTCTTGGCCACCACTGATCTGTTCTTCCTTCCTATTGTTTTTGCTATTTTCAGGATGTCATATAAATGAAATTGTGGAAGTATGAAACTCTAGAGTCTGACTTCTTAATTTAGCATAATGTCTTTGAGATCCTTGTCTCAATAAATTTGAAAGGATTGAAGTCATACAAATCATGTTTTGTGACCACACTGGAATTAAATTAGAAACCCACAAAAGAAAGATATCTGGGAAATATCCAAGTATTTGGACACTCAATAATACAATTCCAAATAACCCACGGTGAAAGAATAAAGCAAAAAGAAAATTAGAAAGTATTTTTAATGGAATGAAAATGAAAGCAAGCCTATCAGAGCTTATGGAATTCAGGCAAAGCTGTACAAAAGGAAACCTTTAAAAAAAGGAGAGCAAATTAAAGCTAAAATAAGCAGAAGAAAGGACATAATAAAGATCAAAGAGGAAATCAATAAAGTAGAAAACCAAAAACAAAAAGGACAATAGAGAGACCAATAAAACTGATAGATGTTTAGCCACACTGAAATTTGAGAGCATACGAATTACCAATAACAGAAATGGGAGAGGTTCCATTACTACAGATTTCTAAAGATATTTAAAAATGATAGAAGAATATTCAGAAAAACTCTGTATAAATGTGAAAACCTGGATGAAATGCATAAATTTCCTTGAAAGCCACAAACTACTGAGGCCAACTCAAGACAAAATAGATACATATCATTGTATTCATTAAAGAAATTAATTTTGGAGTTACAAAGAAAACTCCAGGCCCAAATGGTTTCACCAGGGAATTCACCAAACATTTAAGGAGGAAATAGTAACAATTCTATACAAGTTCTTCCATAACATTGAGGTGGAGGCAATATTTCCCAACTACTTTCATGAGGCCAGCATTACCCTGGTATCAAAACCAAGCAAAGACATTCTAAGACTAAAATTTCTATTTTACATGGAATTTAGATGAAAAAACTTAAACAAAAGCTTAGCAAACCAAATTCAACAATATGTAAAAAGATTCATACGTCATGACCAATAAGGGTTTATTCCAAGAAGGTAAGGTTGATTGAACATTGAAAAATCACAGTGGAACTCAGTATAGGTAGTAGGTTGAATAGTGTCTCTCCCACCTGCATTCATGTCTACCCAGAACTTCAGAATATGACCTTATCTGGAAATAGTCTTTGCAGATGTCTAAAGATTTTGAGATAAAATCATCATAGGTTTAGGATGGGCCCTAAACCCAATGACTGGTGTCCTTATAAGAAGAGGAGAAGTCACAAATACAAACATGAGGAAGACCGTGAGAAGGTAGGCAGAGACTGGAGTTATCTGGCCACTACTCAAGGAATGCCTGGGGCCACTAGAAGACACAAGGAAGGATTCTCCCTTAGAGCCTTTAGAGGGAGCATGGCTCTTCTGACACCTTGTTTTCAGACTTCTAGCCTCTGTAACTGTGAGAGAATAAATTTCTGTTTTTAAGCCACAAAGTTAGTGGTAATTTGTTACAGAAACCCTAGAAAACTAGTAGACTATGCTAAGTAACTAACACCAAAAAACCGTATGATCATCTCAATAAATGAGGAAAAACCACTTGACAAAATCTGACATCCATTCCTCATAAAAACCATCTCGGGGCACCTGGGTGGTTCAGTTGGTTAAGTGTCTGACATCAGCTCAGGATGCAATCTCACGATTAGCAAATTCAACCCCATGTTGGGCTCTGTGCTGACGCTCAAAGCCTGGAGCCTGCTTCTGATTCTGTGTCTCCCTCTCTTTGCCCCTTCCCTGCTCTGTCTCTCTCTCTCTCTCTCTCTCTCTCTCTCAAAAATAAATAAACATTTTTTTAAAAATCTCAGGAAATTAGGAATGGAGAGGGAACCTCCTCAATCCAATAAAGAGCATAGATTAAAACAAACAAACAAACAAACAAACAATTTCCAGCTAACAGCATGAATAGTGAAAGATTGAGGGCTTTCCCCTGTGATCAGGAACATGACAAGGATGTTCACCCTCATCACTTCACTCAGGATTGTACTGAAGTTTTAGCCAGTGCAATCAGGCATGAAAAAGAAAAAAAAAGTCATTCAGATTGGGATAGAAGGAGAAAAACTGACTTTATTTACAGATTACACAATCTTTTATGGAGAAAATCTGATGAAATCTATAAAAACAGCTACTAGAACCCATGAGTTTAACAAGATTCTAAATTCAAAATAAATATACAAAAATCAGTTCTATTTCTACATGCTAGAATTGAAAAAATCAGATATTAAAAATAAATATCATTGATAACAGCATTATAAAGAGCTGAAAAAAGTTGTATATTGACACTACAAGACATTCCTAAGAAATTAAAGAATATCTAAACAAAATAAATAGAGAGATAAACTTTGTTCATCGGTTGGAAAACTTTATATTGTTAAGATGTCAGTTCTCCCACAATTGGTCTAGAGATTCAGTACAATCTCAGTCATAATTGCAGGAGGGCTTTTTGTGGAAATTGACAAGATGATTCTAAAATTCACATGGAAATGCAAAGGATCTAGAATAGCCAAAACAACTTTGGAACAAAGTTGATGAGTTAACCTTACCTGATTTCAGGATTTATTCTAAAGCTACGACAATAAAGACAGTGTGGTACTAGCCTAAAGATTCCATCTTTTGGATTATTTGAAAATTTTTTAGTATTCCATTTTAATTAATTTATATGATTTATGTATGTATGTCTGCATAAACTTTTTAGTGGTCATTCTAGGCATTATGATATGATATGGTATGTTATGATAATTTCTCAGTCTACTAAAAATCAATCCAGTAGAATGTAGACACCTTCACCATAACTTTTTCCTTTATACTGTAGTTGTCTTATGTATTATATCTACATACCATAATCTTTGCTTATAACATCAAACATGTTTTAAAGAATTTAAGATGAGAATATCTTATTATATTTACTGAGATATTTGCCATGTCTTTTTTTAAATCAAAAAAATATATATTTTCAGAATAGAATTTAATGATTCATCACTTACATGTAACACCCAGTGCTTATCCCAACCAGTGTCCTCCTTAATGCTCCTCACCCTTTGAGCCCTTCTCCCACCCAACACCCTGCCAATGACCCTGTGTGTTCTCTGTATTTAGGAGTCTCTTATGGTTTTCTCCCTCTCTGTTTTCATATCACCTTTGCTTTCCTTCCTTTATGTTCATCCATTTTGTATCTCAAATTCCACATGTGAGTGAAATCATATGATACTTGTCTTTCTCTGACTGAGTTATTTCACTTAGTATAATGCATTCTAGTTCTAACCACATTGTTGCAAATGGCAAGATTTCATTCTTTTTCATCGCCAAGTAATATTCCATTGAATATACAACAAATCTTCTTTATCCATTCATTGGTAGATGCACATTTGGGATCTTCCATACTTTGGCTATTGTCTGTAGTGCTGATATAAACAGTGGGGTTCATGTGCCCCTTTGAATCATCATTTCTGTATCTTTTGGATAAATACCTAGTAGTGTAATTGCTGGGTCATAGGGTAGTTCTATTTTTAACGTTTTGAGGAACCTCTATACTGTTTTCCAGAGTGGTTGCACCAGTTTGCACTCCATCATCAGAGAAAAAATGTTTTCTTTTCTCTGCATCCTCACCAACATCTGTTTTGACCTGAGTTGTTAATTTTAGCCATTCTGATAGGTGTGAGGTGGTATCTCATAGAGGTTTTTATTTGTATTTCCCTGATGATAAGTGATGTTGAACACTTCCATGTGTCTGTTAGCCATCTGGATGTCTTCTCCTTCTCCTTCTTCTTCTTCTCCTCCTCCTCCTCCTCCTCCTCCTCCTCCTCCTCCTTCTCCTCCACCTCCTCCTCCTTCTTTTTTTAAAGAGAGAGAGAGAGAACAAGCAGGGGAAGGGCAGAGAGAGACAGGGAAACACTCCCAGAATCCAAGACAGGCTCCAAGCTCTGAGCTGTCAGCATAGAGCCTGATGCAGGGCTCAAACCCATGAACCATGAGATTATGACCTGAGCCGAAGTCTGACATTCAACCAACTGAGCCACCCAGGAGCCCCTGGATATCTTCTTTGGAAAAGTGTTTGTTCATGTCTTTTGCCCATTTATTCACTGGATTATTTGTTTTTTTGGTTGTTGAGTTTGATAATCTCTTCATAGATTTTGGATACTAACCCTTTATCTGATGTGTCATTTGCAAATATCTCCTCCCATTCTGTCGGTTGCCTTTTAGTTTTGCTGATTGTTTCCTTCGCTGGGCAGAAGCTTTTTATCTTGAGGAGAATATATTATTATATTTACTGAGATATTTATCATTTCTTTTATTAATTAAAAATTATTTTAATTTTAGAGAGAGAGTGCACAAGCGAGGGAGAGGGGTAGAGGGAGAAAGAGAGAGAGAGAGAGAGAGAGAGAAAGAAAGAGAGAGAGAATCCTAAGCAGGCTCCATGTTCAGTGTGGAGCCCAATGCAAGTCTTGATTCCATGACCCTGGGATCATGACCTGAGCCAAAATCAAAATCATATGTTCAACTAACAGAGCCATCCAGGCGCCCCAATATTGACCATTTCTGTTGTTCTTCTTTTATTCCAGTTTTTCCAAGTTTACTCTTCTGTCTGAAAAAATTCTAGCAATTCTTTTGGTGCTAGCAACAAATTATGTTAGTTTCCCTTCCTCTGAGAAGGTCTTTATTTCAAATCATTTCTGAAAGATATTTTTATTGGATCTGAAATTCTGTGTTATTCCAACAGTTTTAACAGAAACCCATGGGGGAGAGGAAGAAAAAGGGAAAAAAAAAAGAAAAAAAAAAGAGGTTAGAGTGGGAGAGAGCCAAAGCATAAGAGACTCTTAAAAACTGAGAACAAACTGAGGGTTGATGGGGGGTGGGAGGGAGGGGAGGGTGGGTGATGGGTATTGAGGAGGGCACCTTTTGGGATGAACACTGGGTGTTGTATGGAAACCAATTTGACAGTAAATTTCATATATTGAAAAATAAAATAAAATAAAATAAATAAATAAATAAATAAATAAATAAATAAATAAATAAATAAAATAAATAAATAAAAATATTATTCCATTGCCTTTTGGGTTCTACGGTTTCCAATGTAATATCTGTAGTCATTTGAATTGATATTTCCCTATATACGGTGTGTCATTTTTCTCTGGTTGCTTTTAAGATATACAAATAGTCCCCAACTTACAGTGATTCAACTTACAATTTTTCAAGTTTACAATGGTGCAGAAATGATACACAGTCAGTAGAAACCATACTTTGAAGTCTGAATTTTGGTCTTTTCCCAGGCTAGTGATGTACAGTCCAATACCCTCTCTTGATGCTGGACAGCAACAGCAAGCTCCAGCTCCCAGTCATCAATATGATTGTAAAAGCAAATTACCAGGGAGCCTGGGTGGCTCAGTTGGTTGAGCATCTGACTCCTGGTTTTGGCTCAAGTCATGATCTCATGGTTTCATGGGTTCGAGCCCCACACCGGGCTCTGTGCTGAAAGCATGGAACGTGCTTGGGATTCTCTCTCTCTCACCCTCTCTCTGCCCCTCCCTCATTCACACTGTCTCTCAAAAGAAAGAAAGAAAACAACCAATGCACTTATAGCTACACTGTACCCATACAACAATTCTGTTTTATACTTTCAATACAATTTTCAATAAGTTAGACAAGATATTCAACACTTTATTATTAAAACAGGCTTTGGGGGCACCTGGGTGGCTTCAGTTGAGAGTCCAACTCTTGGTTTCAGCTCAGATCATGATCTCACGGTTTGTGAATTGGGATTCTCTCTCTCCTTCTCTCTCTGTCCCTCACCCATTATCTCTCTCTCAAAATAAATAAATAAAAGTTTAAAAATAAGTAAGTAAATAAATAAATAATAAAATAGGCTTTGTGTTACATGATTTTGCCCAACTCAAGGCTAGTCTAAGTGTTCTGAGAATGCTTAAGGTAGAGCTAGGCTAAGCTATGACTCTCAGTAGGTTAGGAGTATTAAAAGCATTTTCCACTTAATGCTATCTTCAGCTTACAATGGGTTTATTGGAACATAACCCCATCATAAGTTGAGGAAGATCTATGTTTCTTTATCTTCAGATTTCATCAGTTTGATTATGATGTGTCTGGGCATGGATTTCTTTGAGTTTATCCTGTTTGAGACTTGTATGTTTCTTGAATCTGTAAATTTAAGGGTTTTTTTTGTTTTGTTTTTGTTTTGTTTTGTTTTGTTTCGTTTTGTTTTGTTTTGTTTTTTTGGAGGGGAGAAAACTTGGGGAGTTTTAAGCAATTATTTCTCAAATATTTTTTCCATACCTTTTTTTTTTCATTCTTTCTCCTCTACTTTCAAGACTCCGATGGGTTGAATGTTGACCTTTCTGTTATCCCACAAATTCCTGAGGCTCTGTTCATTTTTTTCTACACTTTTATTCTCTCTGTTGTTCATTTTTTATATTAAATGTAATTTATTGTCAACTTGGTTTCCATATAACACCCAGTGCTCATCCCAACAGGTTCCCTCCTCAATGCCCATCACCCACTTTCCCTCTCCCTCACCCCCCCCCCCATCTGTTGTTCATTTTGGATAAATTTTATTGAACTATCTTGAGGTTCAGTGACTCCTTTTTTAGTCAGGAAATTTATTTATTTTGGTTATTGTATTTTCCAAATCTAAAACTTCCATTTGGTTCTGTTTAGTATCTTCTATTTACTTCCTGAGACTTTCTATCTTTCCTTCCATCTCAAGAGCTGTTTGCCTTTATTTCCTGGGAGATGAATGTAACAGTTGCATCAAAGTCTTCTCAGAATAACACCCATGTCATCTCTGGGTTGGCATCTGTTGATTGTCTTTTCACTTGGATGGTGATGCTAGTGTTTTCTTCTTCATATGTCAAGCAATTTTGTTTTTTTCTCCTGGAAATTCTGAATATTACATTTTGGGACTCTAGATCTTGTTTAAGTCCTGCACAGAATGTTAGGTTTTAAAATTTTTTGTGTGTTTTAGTAAGCAACCCAATTTCTGAAGGTTTTGGTTCTTTTTTTTTTTAAGATTTGTTTTATTTTATTTATTTATTATTATTATTATTCTTAAAGTCAGGACTCTAGGCTCCTGGCCTTTGAATGTTTACTTTTGAGAGAGGGAGAGAGAGCGCGCACAAACAGGGAAGGGACAGAAAGAGAGAGGGACAGAGGATCCAAAGCAGGCTCTATGCTTATAGCAGAGAGCCTGACACAGGGCTCGAACCCACAAATGGTAAGATCATGACCTGAGCTGAAGTCCGATCCTTAACCAACTGAGCCACCCAGGTGCCCCTAAGATTTTATTTTTGAGTAATCTCTACACCCACCGTGGGGCTCACACTCACAACCCTGAGGTCAAAAGTCACATGCTCCATTGCCTGAGCCATCCAGGTGTCCCTGAGGGTTTGCGTTCTAATCTCAGTTCTGTTTCCAAAGCCTTTGCAATGGTATTTATATATGCCCTGTGTATGCACCACACCGGTGGCTAATTTGGGACCTGGATGGTGATCCATCCTATAGTTCAGATCTCATAGGCACTGATTTGCTGCTTACGGTCAGATCCATGCATGCACAGACACAGCTCAGAGGTTAATAGTCCAGGAATTTACAACCAATTTTACTTTGAGCCTTTTCGTCTAAGAAATCTCCCCAATGCTTTCCTGCTTCCACTCCCACCCTGCACACTACCTGGGTTTCTAATTAGAACACTAGGACTTTAGTTTTCCTGCTCTGGCACATACTTTCTGGAACTGTGTCTGCCTCTAGGACCAAGCAGTGAGAGGATCGAGAAAACAAAAGCCATGGGTATTATCCTTACACTCTTGAGCCCACAGTTACTTTAGGCAGAAAGGGTTTTCCTACTTCAGAGTTTTAGGTGCCTTCCCAGCAGCCACTTCCGCTGTACTTCAGGGGGGTTGTCTGGGGTAGGGGTGTGAGCGAGACAGGAAGAAAATAGATTTCTTCCACTCTCTATTACACTTCTCTCCCATTCTTTGAATCAGGGGTTTCTCTTAGAGCTCTTTTTATTCACAACAGTGCATACATCTGGGTTTTGGTCTGACTTGAGTCTAGGCTGGGTAATACCAAAGGAGAAAAATGGGAAACTCACGGTGGTTCAGTCGTATATAGAGATCTGTTCTCATTCCCAATTCATCTGCTCTAATTTAAAAAAAACAGAATTTATTTTTTTCGAGCAGTTTTAGATTCACAGCAAAACTGAAGGGAAAGTACAGAGAGTGCCCATTTATTCCCTACCTCCCCAACACCACAGCCTCTCCATTATCAACAGTCGATACCAGAGTGAACATTTGTTATGTCAGTTAACCTGCACTGGCATGTCATTATCACCCAAAGTCCGTAGTTTACATTAAGATTCACTCTTGAATCGTTGTACACTTAAGGGCTTTTTTTTTTGACAAGTGTGTAATATGTACCCATCATTATAGTATCATACATAATAATTTTGCTGCCCTAAAATTTTTCTGTGATCCTCCTATTCATCCTTCCTCACCCCCACTCTATCTCCCCTCTCCCAGATTCCTAGCTACCACTAATCTCTGTACCATCTCCATAGTCTTGCCTTTTCCAGAATGTCACGTAGTTGGAATCATACAGTACACAGTCTTCTCAGATTGGCTTTGCTTTTTCTGAGTAATATGAATTAAAGTTGCTCTATGGCTTTCATGGCTTGATAACTCATTTCTTTTGAGCACTGAATAATATTCCATTGTATTCCATACATGTACTCATCCACTTACTAAAGGACATGTTGGTCACTTTCAAATTTTCAAATTATGAATAAAGCTGCTATAAATGCCCACGTACAGGTTTTTGTATAAGTTTTCAACTCCTTTGGGTAAAACCAAGAAGCATGATTGCTGGATTGTGTAAGACCATGTTTAGTTTTGTTAGAAATTGCCAAATTGCTTTCCAGAGTGACTGTACCATTTTACACTCCTACCACCAATGAATGAGGTCCCTGCTGTTCCACATCCTGACCAGTATTTGGTGTTAGCGGTGTTTTGGATTTGGGCCATTCAAACATGTGCCCAGTGGTATCTCATTGTTGTTTTAATTTACATTTCCCTGATGACATGTGATGTGGAACATCTTTTCAAATGCTTCTTTGTCATCTGTATATCTTCTTTGGTGAAGTGTCTATTCAGGCATTTTTTTTAAGGTTTATTTATTTTATTTTTTGAGAGATAGAGAGAGAGTGGGGGAGGTACAGAGGGAGAGGGAGAGAGAATCTTAAGCAAACTCCATGACCAGAGCAGAGCCTGATGTGGGACTTGATCTTATAACAGTGAGATCATGAACTGAACTGAAAACAAGAGTTGGAAACTTAACTGACTGAGCCATCCAAGTGCCCCAAAGGTTTTTTTTTTTTTAAGTAACATCTATCTCCAACTCAAACTCACAACCCCAAGATAATGAGTCACATGTTCCAGTGACTGAGCCAGCCAGGTACCCTGTGTTCAGGTATTTTGACTATTTTTAAAATTGTGTTGTTAATTTTCTTTTTTTTTTAATTTTTAAAAATGTTTATTCATTTTTTGAGAGACAGAGAAAGTGGGGGAGGGGCAGATAGAGAGGGAGACACAGAATCCAAAGGAGGCTCCAGGCTCTGAGCTGTCAGCACAGAGCCTGACACGGGGCTTGAACTCATGGTCCTCGAGATCATGACCTGAGCCGAATTTGGACGCTAACAGACAGAGCCACGTGTTTTCCTCTTCTGATATAATGTTGGGTGTCCTGGGTCTTCTTGCTTCTTATATAAATTTTAGAATCATCTTGTTGACATGCACAAAGTAACTTGCTGGGATTTTGATTGGGATGCATTGAATCTACAGATCAAGATGGGAAGGACTGAAATTTTGAAAATATTGTCTTCCTATCCACTAACATGGGATATCTTTCCACTTATTTAGTTCTTTGATTTATTTCATCAGAGTTTTGTAGTTTTCTTCATAGAGATCTTGTACATATTTTGTTAGATTATACCTAAGCATTTCATTTGGGGGAGGTGTTAATGTAAGTGGCATTGTGGGGGGTTTTTTCCTCTTTTCTTTTTCTTTTTTTTTTTTTTTGATTTTATTTTTTATTAAAAAAAATTTACATCCAAATTAGCATATAGTGCAACAATGATTTCAGGATTAGATTCCTTAATGCCCCTTACCCATTTAGCTCATCCCTCCCCCACAACCCCTCCAGTAACCCTCAGTTTGTTCTCCATATTTAAGAGTCTCTTCTGTTTTGTCCCCCTCCCTGTTTTATATTATTTCTGTTTCCCTTCCCTTATGTTCATCTGTTTTGTCTCTTAAAGTCCTCATATGAGTGAACTCATATGATATTTGTCTTTCTCTGACTGACTAATTTCACTTAGCATAATACCCTCCAGTTCCCTCCATGTAGTTGCAAATGGCAAGATTTCATTCTTTTTGACTGCTGAGTAATACTCCATTGTATATATATATACCATATCTTCTTTATCCATTCATCCATCGTTGGACATTTGGGCTCTTTCCATACTTTGGCTATTGTGGATAATGCTGCTATAAGCATGGGGGTGTATGTGTCTCTTTGAAACATCACATCTGTATCCTGTGGATAAATGCCTAGTAGTGCAATTGCTGGGTTGTAGGGTAGTTCTATTTTTAGTTTTTTGAGGCACCTCCATACTGTTTTCCAGAGTGGCTGCACCAGCCTGCATTCCCACCAAAAATGCAAAAGAGATCCTCTTTCTCCACATCCTTGCCAACATCTGTTGTTGCCTGAGTTGTTAATGTTAGCCATTCTGACAAGTGTGAGGTGGTATCTCATTGTGGTTTTGATTTGTATTTCCCTGATGATGATTGATGTTGAGCATTTTTTCATGTGTCGGTTGGCCATCTGGATGTCTTCTTTGGAGAAGTGTCTATTCATGTCTTTTGCCCATTTCTTCACTGGATTATTTGTTTTTTGGGTGTTAAGTTTGAGAAGTTCTTTATAGATTTTGGATACTAACCCTTTATCTGATATGTCGTTTGCAAATATCTTCTCCCATTCCGCTGGTTGCCTTTTAGTTTTGCTGATTGTTTCTTTTGCTGTGCAGAATATTTTTATTTTGATGAGGTCCCAATAGTTCATTTTTGCTTTGGTTTCCCTTGCCTCCCGGAGATGTGTTGACTAAGAAGTTGCTGCGGGCAAGATCAAAGAGGTTTTTGCCTGCTTTCTCCTTGAGGATTTTGATGGCTTCCTGTCTTACATTGAGGTCTTTCATCCATTTTGAGTTTATTTTGTGTATGGTGTAACAAAGTGGTCCAGGTTCATTCTTCTGCATGTCGCTGTCCAGTTTTCCCAGCACCACTTGCTGAAGAGATTACCTTTATTCCATTGGATATTATTTCCTGCTTTGTCAAAGATTAGTTGGCCATCCGTTTGTGGGGCCATTTCTGGGTTCTCTATTCTGTTCCATTGATCTGAGTATCTGTTCTTGTGCCAGTACCATACTGTCTTGATGATTACAGCTTTGTAGTATAGCTTGAAGTCTGGGATTGTGATGCCTCCTGCTTTGGTTTTCTTTTTCAAGATTGCTTTGGCTATTCGGGGTCTTTTCTGGTTCCATACAAATTTTAGGATTGTTTGTTCTAGCTCTGTGAAGAATGCTGGTGTTACTTTGATAGGGATCGCATTGAATATGTAGATTGCTTTGGGTAGTATTGATAATTTAACAATATTTGTTCTTCCTATCCAGGAGCATGGAATCTTTTTCCATTTTTTTGTGTCTTCTTCAATTTCTTTCATAAGCTTTCTATAGTTTTCAGTGTATAGATTTGGTTAGAGTTATTTCTAGGTATTTTATGGGTTTTTGCGCAACTGTAAATGGGATTGATTCCTTGATTTCTCTGTCTGTCTCTTCATTGTTGGTGAGTGGTATTGTGTGTTTAATTTCAGATTCCACTTGTTCATTACTGGCATTTCAGAAAATGATTGACTTTTATATGTTAACCTGGTATATTATACAATCTTCCTTTAATTACTTATCAGTTCCAGGAGTGTTTTTGTCAATTTTTTTGGATTTTCTGCATAACATGATCATGTCATCTGTGAAAAAAAAGACAATTTTAATTTTTCCTTCTCAATCTGTGTACATTTTATTTCCTTTTCTTGTCTTATTGCATTAGCTAGGACTTGCATTATGATGTTGAAAGGCAGTGTTGAGAGGGGACATCCTTGCCTTATTCCTGATCTTAATGGAAAAGCTTTGGATTCCTCACCATAAAGTATGATGTTAGCTGTAGGTTTTTTGTATATGTTCTTTATCAAGTTGAGGAAGTTCCCCTCTAGTCCTAGTTTGCTGAGAGTTTTTATCATGAATGGGTGGTCTGTCATATCATTTTCCTGCATCTATTGATATGATACTTCTTTTTTTCACTTTTCAGTAAAGTTGGCATTATACATTTACAACTACTTCATTTCACCTTTGAATAGCACTATGCCTGTTCATGGATAGCGTAAGTACCTAACAAAAATAAAATATTCCTAATTCCTCCCTCTGATCCCTTGAATTATTGCTGACATTTATTTCACTTATATATGATCCTTGAATATACTACTGCTATTCTTATTTTGAGCAAATTATTATCTCTTAGATCAACTAAAAATAAGACAAGTAAGAGTTTTTATTTTACCTTTACTTATTTTTCTTCTGATGATCTTCTTTTCTTTATGTAGATCTCAGTTTCTGACCTCTATGATTCTCCTTTTCTCTGAAGCATTTATTTTAACATTTTGTTTTGGGGATTTTTTGGTGGTTTTATACCTCAATTTGACACAGAATGTTTAGTTCCCCTCTGTAGTAACTGTCTATGGATTTTTAAAAATGCTTATTTATTTATTTTGTGAGAGAGAGAGTGAATGGAGGAGGGGCAGAGAGAGAGAGAGAGAGGGAGAATCCCAAGCAAGCTCCACACTGTCAGTGCAGAGCTGGATGCAGGACTCTATCTCATGAACCAGGAGATCTTTACCAGAGCCAAAACCAAGAGTTGGAAGCTTAACCAACCGAACCGCCCAGGGGCCCTTGTCTGTGGATTTTTGAAAGCGATGACAAGTACTCAAGTAACCAACGTATAGAGCTTGTCTGGTGAGTTTTCATCCTCATTACTTTTTCTAAACAACAGCCCATGGATATTGAATGGGACGTTTCTTATTCCTTTGTCCCTGACAGCTTTGCTGAGCCTGGTGTCAGTGTGAACATCTGGTGTTCCCTTATCCTTCACGGCAAATTTCCAGATCTCTTTGAGTGCCCAAGGGACACGCTTCTTGAAACCCACTCCATGGATGTGCTTGTGAATGTTGATGGTATATTCTCTGGTCACTACCTCATTGATGGCAGAATGGTCCTCTTTCTTCTTACCATCCATCATTGTAGATGCCATCTAACATCAGGTGACAAGGAGGCTCAGAGTGGAGTGGGACAAGTGCCAGTCAAGTCCTCTCTCCAAGCTCAGCCTCATGCTGCTGCACTTTGGGTGCTTGCAGGTGCCAGGACCCTGAGGCCTCAGCCGTGGAATTTCTTGCAAGGCATTTCCTTGGCAACAATTTCTCCCAATTTTTCTTCATCCGAGGAAGTACTTCACTTTCACTTTTGGAAGATTATCTTGCAGAATATAAAATTCTATATTTGTGGGAGGGGCAGTTTTACCTCAACACTCTAAATATTTCACTCCACTCTTCTTGCTTTGTGTGGTTTCTGAGAAGTCAGGTGTTAGTCTTATCTTTGCTCCTCTATAAGTAAAGTATTCCTCGCCCCCCTCTTGTTTCTTTCAATATTTTTTCTTCATGGTTTTTTTTTTTTTTGGAGGGGCAGAGCACGTGTGAGTGGGGGAGGAGCAGAGGGAGAGAGAATCCCAAGCAGGCTCTGTGCTCAGTGGAGAGCCCAACACGGGGCTTGATCTCATGACTGTGAGATCATGACCTGAGCCAAAATCAGGGTGGATGCTGAAGCAACTGAGCCACCCAGGCACCTTGTGTTAGCTTTGATCTTCTGCAGTCTGAACATCATATTTGTAGTTTTTTGTTTGGCATTATTCCTGCTTAGTGTTCCCTGAACTTCCTGCATCTGTGGTTGGTTCTGACATTAATTCGGGTGAATTCACAGTCATTATTGCATCAAATATTTCTTCTGTTTTCTCTTTCCTTTCCTTCTGGTATTCCTGATATACATATGTCACACCTTTTATAGTTGTATCACAGTTCTGGGATTTCATGTGACTTTTTTTTTTACTCTTTTTTTTTTCTCTTTGTTTTTCAGTTTTGGAAGTTTCTTTTGACATATCCTCAAGTTCAGAGAGATATGTCATGTCTTTCTTCAGTCATGTCAAATCAACTAATGAGCTCATCAAGGCATTTTTCATTTTTGTTAGAGACTTTCATCTCTGGATTTCTTTTTTTAAATGTTTATTTTGATAGTGAGAGAGAGGGCAGGGGAGGGGCAGAAAGAGAGAGACAGAGAGAATCCCAAGCAGGCTCCATGCTGTCAGCACAGAGCCCAGTGTGGGGTTCGATCTCACAAACTATGAGATCACGACCTGAGCTGAAATCGAGTCAAATGCTCAACTGACTCAGCCACCCAGGCGTCCCTCTGGCATTTCTTTTTAATTCTTTTTTGGGATTTCCATCTCTCTGCTTATGTTGCCTATCTATTGCATGTTGTGTATTTTTACTGTTTAGAGTCCTCAGCATACTAATCATAACTCTTCTAAATTCTCAGCCTGATATTTCCAATATTCCTGCCATATCTGAATCTGGGTCTGATGATTGCTCTGTCTCTTCAAAATGTAGGGTTTTTTGTTTTTTTGCTTGCTTGCTTTTTGCCTTTAAGTATAGCTTGTAATTTTTTGTTGAAAGCCAGGTATGATGTGCTGTGTAAAGGGAGCTCCAGCAAATGGGCCTTTAGTGATCTGTTAGTAAGGTGTGAGGGAAGAAGTGCTCAACAGACTTATGACTGGGTCCCAGTCTGTTAGTGAGCTTGTACCCTGGACTGTAAACTACATAAGTGCTCCTCAGTTTCTCACCCTGTTAGGTGGGACAGGATGGATAGAGGGGCTAGAGTTGGGTATTTCCCTTCCTCCAGGTACATAGCTAGTGGGGGCTGGCGACAGATATTTTCCTTCCCCGGGGTTAGTCAACTCTGTTAAAATTCCAATGGGTTAGGTTTTGGTAAAACAGTTTCTCTTGAGAGGGGTGCCTGGGTGGCTCAGTCAGTTAAGTGTCCCAACTTCAGCTCAGGTCATGATCTCACAGTTTGCGGGTTTGAGCCCCATATTGGGCTCTGCACTGATAGCCTGGAGCCTGCTTCGGATTCTGTGTCTCCCTCTCTCTCTGTCCCTCCCCTGCATGTGCTCTGTCTCTCCCTCAAAATAAATAAACATAATAAAACATTTTTTGAAAAACATTTTCTCTTGAGGACAGCACATTTATTTATTTGTTTGTTTGTTTGTTTGTTCGTTTGTTTATTGGGGTTGGGGGGGTAGACGTGAGAGAGAGAGAGACAGACAGAGAGAGACAGAGAGCATGTGCACTCAGGGAAGGGGCAGAGGGAGAGGGAGAGAGAGAATCTTAAGCAGGCTCCACACCCAGCATGGAGTGCAATGCAGAGCTTGATCTCAAGACCATGAGATCATGACCTGAGCAGAAATCAAGAATTGGACGCCTAGCCGACTGAGTCACCCAGGTGCTCCCAAGACAGGACTTTCAGAGCACAGTGTTCTCTGGTGTATATCAGAAAGGTTACTTCCTTGTCTCTACAGGCAGCACAAGGAGATTTTCTCTGATGCTCACTGTGAGGATCCGGTGGAGGTCTTGGAGGTAGAACTCACTCATGAGAGTGTGGGGGGCCCCATGCCTGGGTCCCTCTGGGGTTTTTAACTCTCAGAACTGTCCACACCAAGCTTCCAATTGGTGGATTGCAATTCAGGTTTTCCTACTCTGGCACTGGTACCTGGGCAGGTTTCTGTTCCCATTAAATCCCATTAAATTGTGATTCTCTGTATTCATCTGTGTGTCCAATTTGGGGAATAGCAATTTGCCCTGTTAAGTCACTTCTCTGACAGATCTAAGAAGAGGTGTTGATTTTTAAACGTTTTTTAAAGTTTATTTATTTGAGAGAGAGAGAAGCGAGCAGGGGAGGGGCAGAGAAAGAGAGAGAGAGAGAGAGAGAGAGAGAATCCCAAGCAGGCTCCGCACCATCAGCATGGAGCCTGATGTGGGGCTCAAACCCACGAATCGTGAGGTCACGACCTGAGCTGAAACCAAGAGTTGGGTGTTTTACTGACTGAGTCACTCAGGCATCCCAGGTGTTGTTTTTTAGTTTGTTTAGCCTTTTTCTTATCGTTACAGTGGAGCGATGACTTCCAAGCTCCTTATCTGCCAGACTGGAAACTGGACATCTCATTTATTTTTCAGAGGCCTCAGATAGCTGTTCCACACATTCTGTCCAGGGGTTTTCACTGCATTTAGAGGGAGAGATAGGAACTCTAACCTTCGGACAAAATACAATACATATATGATTGAAGATAACACCGAGAGGATATTTAACAAAATCTTACCAGTTATTTCTGGGTAGAACAATTTGGGAAGGGCTCTTATTCCAACTTTTGTCTAATGCACATTATTACTTACATCATTAGAAAAAGAAATCGTTAAACAATCTCCAAAAAACCGCAGGTATGGTAAACTCACATTTAGTGGTCAGAATAATTTTAAGGGCATATGTCGTGGACTATTTGGACAGATGGAGAGGACACACAAAGTGCTGCTTGGGGGAAAGATAGCCTCTAAACAATGTGAACATTCTCATTTCAGCCCCGGATACCACATCTGCTCAGGTGGGAAGAAGAGGGAACCAGCAGATGCTGGCCCCCACTCTTTCAAGCAACAGGGCACTGGGACTTTGTTTATTTTATTTTTCACTGTCTATTTTATATTGCCTAAACATTCTGTTATAAAAAAAAATGTAAAAGCCAAACAAAAGAGATATTATGGGGCGCTTGGGTGGCTCAGTCAGTTAAGCATCCGACTTCAGCGCATGTCATGATCTCACAGTTCGTGAGTTCAGGCCCCATATCTCTGTCAGTGCAGAGCCCACTTTCTATCTTCCATGCTCCTCCACCCCCCTACTCTGCTGCATGCTCTCTCTCTCACACACACACACACAAATAAATAAACATTTTAAAAAGAGAGAGAGAGAGATGGTGTTATTGTTCTGAGGAGTCTTGAACCCTCATCCCACTCCTTGACCCTGGGGTCACACATAGTACCTGATTGGTGTGACCCACAAAAAGGAGGCCTAGGGGCACCTGGATGGTTCAGTCAGTTGAACATCAACTCTTGATTTCAGCTCAGGTCATGATCTGGCGGTTCATGAACTTGAGCCCCACATTGGCGTCCATGCTGACAGCACAGAGCCTGCTTGGGATTCTCTCTCTCCCTCTCTCTCTGCACTTCCCTCACTCTCACTCTCTCAAAATAAATTAATTAATTAAAAAAAAAAGGTGTGCCCAGGGTTGCTGGAACCTGTGAATGTTACCTCATTTGGAAAAAAGAGTCTTTGCAGATGTAATTACATTAAGAATCCAGAATACATTCTGGATTATCTGCATGGTCCCTAAATCCAATGACAAGTGGCCTTATAAGAGATACACAGAAGAGGAGACAGATTCAAAGGAGAAGGTGACATAAACATGAAGGGAGATATGGGAGTGGTGTGGCCTGAATCCAAGAAGACAGTAGTCACCAAAAGTTAGAAGAGGCGAAGGGTAGATTCTCCTCTGGAAACTCAGGAGGGCCTGTGGCCCACCCCCCCCTCCCCACCCCATGCCTTTGTTTTGGACTTTTGGCCTCCAGAACCGGAGAGACTAAGTTTCTCTCATGTGAAGCCACCCAGATTGTGGCAATTTGTTACATCAGCCCCCAGAAACTCATATGGCTTCAGAGAATCTAGACTGCTGGCAGTCACCCTGCCCAGAGCAGCTCAGGCCAGAAGCAAGACCTCAGGCAGACCGATGAAAAGTCAGCTACAGTCTGATGTGTGCAGGCAGAAGCCCTAGGCAAAGACTTATAACCAGAGAGGAATCCATGGTCCTCTGAGTAGGGATTCTTGTGATACCTGTGGAGCTACCATAGCGAAGCAACTCTGTTGGGAATGCTACTCAGTGTTACAGCCTTTGGCAAATGGGTGCATCAGTTAGCACAGCAGAGGCCATGCTGCAATAACAAAGAGCCCCAAACTCTCTGAACTATAACCATAAAGGTTTACTTCTTCCTCGTGTTACATGTTTATAATGGATTATGCATGGGTTCTGCTCCATATTTTCTATCTCCATGACCCAGGCTGAAGCAGCAGCCACCATTTGAAACACTATAGTCACCATGGCAGAGGGAAAGAGACCTGCATGGGCGATTAAAAGACACCAACTCTGGGGCGCCTGGGTGGCACAGTCAGTTAAGTGTCCGACTTCAGCCAGGTCACGATCTCGCGGTCCGTGAGTTCGAGCCCCGCGTCGGGCTCTGGGCTGATGGCTCAGAGCCTGGAGCCTGTTTCCGATTCTGTGTCTCCCTCTCTCTCTGCCCCTCCCCCGTTCATGCTCTGTCTCTCTCTGTCCCAAAAATAAATAAACGTTGAAAAAAAATTAAAAAAAAAAAGACACCAACTCATTTGTGTGATTCATTAGTCATTCAAACCCACCCAAACAAGGAGGTCATGAGGAGAGAGCTAAAACTATTTAGCAAACAACATTAATGACTAGCACACTTTCTGTGAGTCCAAAGAGCCCCTCATTCCATTGATTTTTCAGGGATCACTGCCCAATACAGGGCCTGGCTGGGATTAGGTTCAGTTACTACTGACTAAAAGGAAGGAAGGGTGGAAGGAAGGAAGAGAAGGAGGGAGTAAGAAAGGAAAGAAGGAAAGGAAGGAGGGAGGAAGGATAAAGTTCTTGGTGTGCAGAAAGTGTTCAAGACAGTTTCTCTAAACAGCACTGAAAATGGAACACAGTAGGAGCATTATAAATGTGCCTTGAATACAATTAAATTGACATTCATTTTTGTTACTCTTAGTTTTTTTTTATGTTTATTTTTGAGAGAGGGAGCTCAAGTGGGGGAGATGCAGAGGAGACAGAAGATCTGGGCTGACAGCAGAGAGCCCAAGGTGACCTTGAGATCATGACCTGAGCCAAAGTCAGACACTCAACCAACTGAGCCACCCAGGCAACCCTCCAAGTTTTGACTTGTAGCTTTTTGTCAAATCCAAGCCCATAGCCAGACATAGCCCAGGACAGGGGAGCTTGAATGCCTGAGGTCAGGAGTGAGGTTGCTGCTGGTGGAGTTGATCTGAGCGGTCACAGCACAGTCTGGGTAGGTGTCAGAGCAAACTTATGTGCTAGGTTTGGTGTCATAGCTGCTCTTCATTCCCCTGTCCTTAGGGCTGTGTCCTAATGACCAGAACATGCCCAATCCTGCACACTATAATTTGTGTCCACTTACTCTGCTTTGGCAAGCTCTGTCTGAGCTAATATCTGCACCCTATCTATAATCAGCCCATCTGAATGACAACACAAACCTAGGACTTCGTTCTCATTTCAGTCTTACTTCTGAATCACTTATGACTTGTACACAAGTGTCAGAAACTCCATTCAAATGGTTTACAAAATAGAGTACTAATGGTTTCAGGTATGGTTGGATCCAGCAGTCTAACCCAATGTTCTGTTTCTCAGTTTAGCATTCCTTTGTTAGTCTTATTCTTGGACTGCCTGCTCCCCACTACACAGCCCTGGCCCACGAGCCTAGGCCAGTGCTAGGAATATTGTTAGGGTTCAACAAATACTTGTGGAATGAATGAATGAGTAAACAAACAACGGGTTTAGCACTCCAGGTTTACATCCTGTTAGCTTAGCAATTCCAGGAAAAAGAGAGTAGCTCTTTCCAAACCTAAGTCCTTGGGGATAACTGTAACTAGTCTGGCCTAGGTTTGGGTCATATATTTGTCAGAGTAGGCTAGACTTTGCTATGGTAACATATAAATCCTGAAATCTCTTACTGCTTACTCACATCACAGTCCAATGTGTTTGGGACATGGAGGCCTTGTGCCAATTAGTCACTAAGGTGTCCAGGCTCCCCCCCATTTTGTGACTATCTTCAATGCAAAGCCTCATGGTTATCAGGGAAAGGAAAGAGAATATTCCACATGGAACATACATTGGGGCACCTAGGTGGCTCAGTTGGTTAAGTGTCTGTCTCTTGATTTCAGCTCAGGTCATGATCTCAGGGTTCATGAGTTCAAACCCCACATCGGGCTCTGCACTGACAGTGTGTAGCCTACTTGGGATTCTTTCTCTGTCTCTCTCTGCCCCTCCCTCATCTCTCTCTCTCTCTCTCTCTCTCTCTCTCTCTCTCTCAATAAACAAACAAACAAACTTAAAAAAAACAAAAGAAAGTAAGTTGCAAACCTGAAAGTGACATTCACCACTGCTGCCCATATTCCACTGGCCAGAGCTGGTGCAGGAGGAGAATGAGGTGCCTTGTAAAATTGTAGTATTGTAGCTTACTGTGGGTTTTATGACTCTCTGGGCTAATCTCTGAGGCCAGAAGTTCTCACTGCTCTAATTGGACAGGCCTGGGCCACACGCTCATCCCTAACGTTGGTGGAGTGGGTCAGCCCTTCAAACTTCCCTTGTTGGCTGTGGAAGAGGTCTGCTTCCCTGGAGGGATATCAGTGTGCTAATACCAGCAGGGGAGATGGGTGCCAGGCAAGCGGAGTTAATGCTGACCGGTAATCCCCGGAATCCCCGGGTGATGCATCTTGACCCTCCGCCCAGGACCAGCAGACTACTTCTGAGCATTGTCTTCAGGGTCAGGCTGGCAAAGGGGCCCAGAACAACTCTGATTTTATTTAAATTACTCTCAAGTAACTTTTAGACCCCTGTGGTCCATCAAAATCTAATTTAGTGAGATTATTTAAGTCTTGTTTTTATAACAGACTCTGGACAGGAAAAAAGATTCAGAGTAACACATTAAATACCTAGAGAGTAATATGTATGTTAAAAACTTTTAGAAACTGATTGTCAAACTCATGTATAGTGTAGCAAACTTGGAAAATAAAAAAGAGTATTAGTCAGCTTTCATTGAGATATGCTACAAATGATCCCCCAAATCTTAGTGGCTTATGGCAACAAAGGTTTATTTCTCCCTGTGCTCTATCCTGGCCGTGGGTCTGCTAGGCTCTGTTCTGTGTCTCCATTCCAAGAAACAGGCTGCAGAATCAGTCCCATTAGGATATGCTGCTCTCATAGCAAGGAAAACAGAACTGGCTGAACCATACAATGGTTTATAAAGCTTCTGCTCCGACATTGTACATTTCGCTTCTGCCCATATAGCATTGGCTGAGCAAGTCAATGGCCAAGTGCAATGGCAGTGGAGGAAGGTGGCATATTCTTCTCAGGGGGAGGCCTTACAGTATCACAGGCAATGGGTAAAGATGTCTCACAGGAAGGTGAGAGCAAAAATTAGAAACAAAGTAGTATCTAGACAAATATTAAAAAGTAAAATATAATTACCACAATCCCATCATCCAGAGATCACCACTGTTACCCCCCCAGGGGGATTTCCTTCAGGATATGTTCCAAAGCAAGTGTAAATTAATTCCTGTATAATCACAGTTTATATGGATTACTCAAAACACTGAAACAGGGGTGCCTGGCTGGTTCAGTCAGTTAAGTGTCTAACTTCAGCTCAGGTCATGATGTCACAGTTTGTGAGTTCAAGCCCATGTCAGGCTCTGTGCTGACAGCTCAAAGTCTGGAGCCTGCTTCGAATTCTGTGTCTCCCTCTCTCTCTGCCCCTCCCTGCCCCACACTCTGTCTCTCTCTCTCTCAAAAATAAATAGACATTTTAAAAAATACTGAAATCACACACTAGTTGGCATATCAAACCCCAACCAAATGATTCAGTCAGTCTCCCCCAGGCAAACCCAACCTCCCAACCCAAATTGCCTAGACCAATTAACTGATTTGGCTGGAGAAACAGATTAATTGACACAACACTGGTAGAGTGCCTACACTATGCCACACATTGGTATTTGTTGTTGCCTTAATTGCATTGATTGGATGATGTCAGTTGAATCCAACTGACTTCATTTGTGCAATACTGTAATCTATAAGAAATATAAACTATAGAGAACAAACTGAGGGTTACCAGAGAGGACGTGGGGGGGGGGGGGGTAAAAGAGATGATAAGGGATTAGAGAGTACACTTACCATGATGAGCCCTGTGTAATGCATAGAACTGTTGAATCACTGTATCGTACAACTGCAACTATAATATAACAGTTTATGTTAACTATACTGGAATCAAAATAAAAAGCTTAAAAGAAAGAAATATATATTTGGCCATTCCGATGACCAAAATATATTTGTCCATGGTCCCCAGCTCACAGCAACCAAAACCCTTAAAATCTTTTGAGTGATAAGATAATTGGAACATGTTTTGTTATATTGGGTCACCTGTCCTCAGTTCCTGAAAGCGCTTCACTGCCATAAAGGTGAAATGGGTGTCTTGCTTTTCATGACAAGCTCCTTTCCACACAACTGGGTTTTATGTCAATGAGGTGACTTTTGGAAAGTCCCTAAGGGTGGGGGCTGGCTGCCAAGGGAACCAACCATGAGTAGAAGGTTGGAACTTTCGGTCCCACCCCCTGATGTCCACAGAGGAGAGAGGGGCTGGAGGTTGAATGGGTCACCAGTGGTCAATGATTTCATCGATCATGCACATGAAATGAAGCCTCCATAAAAAAAACAGAAGGTGAGGGGTTCAGAGAACATCTAGGTTGGTGAACCAGACCCTCCATGTGTCACCATGCTGGGCCCAGGCTCCATGGGAATAGAAGCACCTTTGTTGGGGATCGCCCCCTACATATCTCTTCGTCTGGCTGTTGACCCACCTCCTTTTATCCTTTGTAATAAAACAGTGATCTAGTGGGTAAATGGGTTTCCTGGGTTCTGTGACTGCTCTAGCAAACGGATTGAACCCAAGGACTGGGTGGTGGGAATCTCTGATTTATGCCAGTCAGTCAGAAGTACAGAATCCCTGGACTCGGGATTGGTATCTGAAGCAGAAAGCAGTCTTATAGGACCAAGCCCTCAACCTGTGGGATCTTATGCTGTCTCCAAGTACATAGTGTCAGAATTGAGTTGAATTGTAGGACATTCAGCTGGTTTTGGACAATAGCTCCATGGTGGGGAAAACACCCACTCTCCATATATTGGAAATGGAGCTGAATCCTGGTATGTAAGTGTGTATTTTTTTCTAAATGATATCTGTTTTTTATTTTAAACTTGTTGAATGAGGGTTTTATGTGTGTCTCTAAAACTTTTAATTTTTGTAATGTTTTATTTATTTTCGAGAGAGAGAGAGACAGAGTGAGAGCGGAGGAACGACAGAGAGAGAGAGAGAGAGAATCCGAAGCAGGTTCTAGGCTCTGAGCTGTCAACACAGAGCCTGAATTGGGGCTGAAACCCATGAACCTCGAGATCATGACCTGAGCTGAAGTCAAACACTGAGCCACTCATATGCCCCTCTGTCCCCATTTCTGAGACCAAGTGTCAGCAGCAACTTATCACTGCATTTCTCCATTTCTCATGGTAGGGTAAGAGAAAGTTAAGAGAATGTTAAGATACAGAAAAATTTTGTTTCCATGTCTTCATTAAAGGTAGGTAAAGGTGAAGAGGGCCAGCAGTTCAGGCAGAGCACAGTGAATGACTCATATCTGTGCCATGTGACATCTGCTGGGGCCAGATGTCTGGGACGGCTTCTTCATTCGTCTGCTGGTGCTGCAGTTAGAATGGCTCTAACTGCCAGGGATTTTTTTTCATTGTTTTCATTTTTAAGTTTATTTATGTTAAGAGAGAGTGAGTGAGTGGGGAAGAGGCAGAGCGAGAGAGGGAGAGAGAGAATCCCAAGCAGGCTCCTTGCTATCAGTGCAGAGCCTGACATGGGGCTGGATCTCATGAATCCCGAGATCGTGACCTGAGCCAGAACCGAGAGTTGGGCGCCCAATCAATTGAGCCACCCAGGCGCCCCTGCCGGGAAGTTGAGAAGTATGACTGCAGCTGAGCCAGATTGCAGGTTTGTGCTCCTGTCCACGGAATACACCTTATCACCTCTCAGGCATGGGCTGGACTGTACAATTGACTCAACTCGCCCATCAGGTCATGAGTCAGCCCCTTTACTCTGTGTCCCCAGCCAGAGACAGGGCCCAGCCTGATCAGGGATGCTCTAGGAGGAGGGCAGTTCTGAAGAAGCCATGGGTTAATGAATGCTAAATCCAGTTAGGGAGGTAAAGAGCAGAAATGAAGGCCAATGTCAAACCCCACCACAGGTCAGAGCAGAGGATGAGGTCGATGGAGAAAGCCAGAAACAGGCTGAATTCTGACCACCACCGCTGACGCCCACTTCATGTGCCAGCCATGGGCAGAAGCTTTATATAACTTCCCTCTAAGCTGCTGTTTGGTTGCGGGTGGGGGGATGGTGTCTTAAGACCAACCTCAAGTTTAATGATTCACTAGAATTCAGAACACTCAATGCCAGGTTATATCCATGGCTAAGGTTTATTACAGGAAAGGGCACAGAGCAAAAGCAGGACAAAGATATGTGTTGAGTGAGGTCCAGAAAGGTCAGGCACAGACTTCAAAGTCCTTCCCTCATAGGGCCACCCAGGATACACTTTTCTCTGCAACAGAGAACTATAGGGACACATGTGAAATGTTCATCTAGGGAAGTCTACTGAAGTCTCAGGATCTCAGGGTCCTTTTTTTTTTTTAATGTTTATTTATTTTTGAGAGAGAGCACAAGTGGGGGAGGGGGTGCAGAGAGAGAGGGGGACAGAGGATCTGAAACTGGATATGGGACTTAAACTCACGAAAAATGAGATCATGACCTGAGCCGAAGTCAGACACTCACCCAACTGAGCCATTCAAATGCCCCAGGATCTCAGGGTCTTACAGAGAGCTGGTCACATAGGCACATCCTGCTATGGCAACCAAATCTCAGGATCCCAAGGGTGAAACCGGGTGTATCAGCTGTCTTGATGTGTGCAGGAAACAATTCTGACAGGCCCTGAGAAGCCACCACTTCTCAGCAATACCCCATTGATCTGGGCATATGCAACATCAACAATCAGGAGCAAAAAGTTTCCGGGGGTCACATTCCCAGGGATTGCCAGACTTCAGTCTTGGTTCCAGGTTCCCCAGGAAACATACAAGGATTGGGGAACCGGACCTACTGTGTTAACTCTTTCCTCATAGCCTCATAAGGAGCTTGTGCGAGGGCATTCTAACAGGTGAAGAAACCGAGGCTCAGGGATACAAAGTAACAGGTTGGGGCAGAGACTTGAACCCAGGACTGTAGAGGTCGGAAGGCACACACTGACTAAAAGCAAGGACTCCAAGACGTGATGGGCCAGCGTTCCAGTGTGTTGTGTTTTTTTAATGTTTATTTATTTTTGAGAGAGAGACAGAGTGTGAGCAGGAGAGGCACAGAGAGAGAGAGAGAGAGGGAGACACAGAATCTGAAGCAGGTTCCAGGCTCCAAGCTGTCAGCAAGATCCCAACTCTGGGCTTGAACTCATGAATCCAGAGATTATGACCTGAGTTGAAGTCCAACGTTCAACTTACTAAGCCACCCAGGGGCACGTCCCAACATCCCCCACTCTCTGCCAGTGTTGGTTGGCTCTGCCACTAAATTCCAGTATTGCCACAAGCAATTTCACCCATATAAGAAAAATAAAATAATAGTCTCGGAGGACTGTTCCTAGGAATGCGTGAAATAGCACAGCAGAAGGGTGCTTAGCATGGCTCACAGAGTGCTGTGAATGATGCATAGATATGCACTCTTGGGATCTCTGTGGTGGTGACAAGGTAGAATGGCTCACTTAATTCCAGCCAGAAGTGCAAAAATAGCTCTGGGGAAACTGGCAAGAGACACACTTTTTAATTTTTTATTTTTTATTAAAATTTTTTTTAATGTTTACTTATTTTTGAGAGAGAGAGAGACACACACACACACACACACACACACACAGAGTGAGAGCGGGGGAGGGGCAGAGAGAGGGAGACACAGAATCTAAAGCAGGCTCCAGGCTCTGAGCTGTGGGCACAGAGCCTGATGCGGGGCTGGAACTCATGAACCATGAGATCATGACCTGAGCTGATGTCGGACAATTAACCAACTGAGCCACCCTGGCGACCCAAGATACACTTATAAAAAAAATTTTTTTTAAGTTTTTTTTTTTTTTGAGAGACAGAGATAGTATGAGTTGAGGAGGGGCAGAGAGAGAGAGAGAAAGGGAGAGAGAGAATCCCAAGCAGTCTCTGAGCTGCCAGCACAGAGCCCAATGCAGGGCCCAAACCCACTAAACCAGGACATCATGACCTGAGCTGAAACCGAGAGTTAGACACTTAACCAACTGAGCCACCCAGGTGCCCCAGGAGACAACTGAACCCCTTTTATTCCAAAGGGGGCTATCAAAGCTCAGCCTGGGGGACCCAGGCCTTTGCCCGCCACCTCCCTCCAAGGGAGCCACAGATGGGAAAGTCCTGGAAAGGTGATGGTGGCAGCCTCCTGGAGACAGCCCAGGCTGTGGGTCACATCTCTGGCATGTCAGCCTCTGATGGGATCTGTGTGGCAGAGGTTGGAGGTTAAGCTCAGCCTGCATATGTAGCATCTGGGCCTGGAGAAGTCTGGACCCCAGGCAGCATGTTCTCGTCTGCACAAAAGAGAAGTCAATGCCCAGGGTCTACAGATTGTTCCCAGGCCCAGGCCTGAGCTTCAAAAGCCTCTACTGGCGGCAAGACTCGGACAAGGTCCTCTGCATCAGGCATGGAACAGGGGCAGCAGCGGGGCTGACCATACTGGTTTGGGCCACCATCACGCCTTCAGTGAGGTAGCCAGCCCGGGGAGAGGTGCAGGGGGTGGTGGCGATTGCATTGACCTGGCTCTCCGTGCCAGATTCCCACCTGGCTTCGCCCCCTGTGAGAGGCCACTGCTATGGAGCCAGTCTCCGGATCTCAGTAGCCTCTGTTGGGCACAACAGTGTAGTGAAAGGTCACGTGATTCAGAGAGAGGCTGTGGCAGCCCACACCCAGACCAGATGTATGTGATCTGATCCTCACGGATCATCTTAACATTTCCAGCTCGTTGCCGACATTTTAACATCCGAAGATGGGTGGCCGAAAATCGGAATTTGCAGCTCCTCTTTGAAGATGGGAACGGGCTGTGGTCTGACCACACGTGGTGACCCGCAGCCCCCCCCACAGCAGCCGGGAAGTAGCCCCGCCTTCCTACAAGGGCCTCCTCCACCTCTCCCATTGGCCATGGGCCCAGCTACTTGTTCCTCCAGGCAGACAGCCGGGTCTGGGCCTGCCAGCTTCATGGCACAGGCCTCCGGGTGACACTGCCTGAAAGTGTGGGGCACACCCCGCCAGACGAGGCGTCCCCGGCATGGGTTCTCAGCTCCGGAACCAGCTCTGCTGTGTCCCAGGTGTTGTCCTCAGTCCTGCACGGGGAAGGCCCTCTTCCCAGGGAACTGAAGCTTCCCTTCAGTTCAGGCCAGCTGCTGACTGAACAGGATGACTTGTTGGGGGGGGGGGGGAGGGCGCAGGTGACCGCAGACACCCAGAGTGGGGGCTGCCCTAACTGGTGCTCGACCTCCTCCTTCAGGTACAGGCCAGGACCCCTAGGGTGGTCTGGCCATGCAGGCCGGCCTTTGTAACTGAGAAGCATCTGCCTGGGGTGGGTAGGTGGGGTGTCCCTGGGAGGGAGGGGGGCCCCATCACAGAAAGCCATTCCTGCCATCCCCACGTGTTCTCCTTGCTCTAGGGGGCTGGAGGCAAGGAACCAGGACTGCCAGGCTGCTTGGAATCCGTGTGGCTCCTGCAGGGGCTCTGGGAGGCAGAATGCAGGAAACCAGGGGCAGGTGGGTCAAGAGTCCTGTGGTCCCTGCACGTGGCCTTCCTCCCCTGGGCAGCCCTTTCTGGCCTCCCTGCCTGGAGTCCTTTTCCTTAGCTTTCTTTGGAGAGTTACATCAAGACACAGTTGCAAAGCTTCCTCCTCCCAGAAGCTTTTTCTGACCCACAGCGGAAGAAATCCCTCTTTCTGCTGGGTGTCCTCAGGGCCTTGGACGCTGCTCCATTATCCCACTGGCCAGGCACTCTGTATTGTGATGGGAGAGTCACACGACCATGTTCCCCAGCAGTCCCTGAAAGCTGGGACCGAGGGCCATCTTCTGTGTCCCTGGTACCCAGACCAAGGCCTGGCATAGAGAGGTGCCTGGTGCTTCCATGGTTCATGGGGCAGGGCCAGCGTGTCCTCTCCAAGCAGCCCATGTGCCTATGGCCCTTGCGCAAGCCATAGGCCCACCCCAGAAGTGCGTGCCCCATGGCGTCAGGGCCTGTGCGCAGCAGACCCTGGGGACGGGAGGAGTCTGCATGACTTCAGAGGGGTGTGTTCGGGACGAGTGTGAAGTCATGCTTGTTTATGAGGCTCTGACACGGCGCCCGTCATTTCCTCTCTGCTGGGCCACACAGCACTTTCCCTACTCAGCCAGCCTCTGACTTATTCTCTGGCATCACACACTGTCACTCTTGCAGCAGCCCATTTCAGCAGGGATGACAGGGTCACAGCTATTTGTCTGCAGTTTGGATAATGAGCATCAGGGAAGCACTTTGACCTGGAGGTGACAGACCTTTCCGGCAGCTGTCTACCCGGGGTTGGCACAGGGCATGGGCTGTGAGGTGCCCCAGGGGCAGCTTGGCATCTCTGTGAGCAGCACGGAGCAGGCAGAGCTGGGGCCCCAGCTGGAAGCTCCTGGAAGGGAATGACAACAGGGACACAGAAGGGGATGGCCAGCTCTGTGCCTTATCCTGCCTTTCTGCCTCTGGATCTCCCAGAAAAGAACATGCAAGGCCCAGATATAGGGTCCCAAGTAAGGGGGGCTAGGGAGCAGTCCTAAGGGCCTCAGAAAGGAGGGAAAGAGGGCCCCACATGGGCCAGCACCAGGGAGGAGGGGGAGCAAACCAACCCTGGAGTTTCTGTTGCGAATAGGAGGGACCCTCAATTTCACTCCATCCCCCAAATACTGGTCCCTGAGGCAAAATGCCCTCAGGGACCAGATACTGAAGACACACACAGACTTAACCGACTGGAGAGTGCCTGCCCTACCCAAAGGCATTCACATTCATAAAGGTTAAAACACAAGTTTGACCTGATGTATGCCAAACGTGCCTTTGGCTACTGGTATATGGGTGAGTGCATGAGGGGAGGAGAGTTTTTTGAGGCCTGTGAGGACGTGGCTGCCCTTGAGAAGGACTATGAGGAGACTGGAGTGGATGGTGCTGAGGGAGAGGATGAGGGTGAAGAGTAATAGCCTGTCTGCTACAATCTGATACTCTGCTCTCTTATAACCGTCTCATTTCTGCTCTGGAAGGTGACCATTATGGTCCTAAATTGCCAATAAAGCGACTTTCTTTCTTTCTTTCTTCTTTCTTTCTTCCTTTTTCTCTTACAAATATTTATTTAATTTTGAGAGAGCGCAAGGGGGGAAGGACAGAGGATCTGAAATGGGCTCTGCATTGACAGCAGACAGCTGAATATGGGGCTCGAACTCACGAACCATGAGATCATGACCTGAGCTGAAGTGGGAGGCCCAACTGACTGAGTCACCCAGGTGCCTCTAAAAGTGATCTTTCTTGGGGCACCTGGGTGGCTCAGTCGGTTGGGCCTCCCACTTTGGCTCAGGTCATGATCTCACAGTTCAGCTGTTCAAGCCCCTTATCAGGGTCTGTGCTGACAGCTCAGAGCCTGGAGCCTGCTCCGGATTCTGTGTCTCCCTCCCTCTCTCTGCCACTTCCCCAGCTCTCGCTCTGTCTCTCTCTCTCAAAAATAAATAAACATTAAAAAAAGTGATGTTTCTATTTAAAACAAAACAAAACAAAATACTTTGCTGGCCAAAATGGAAGCTTAAACACACACACACACACACACACACACACAGACATATGCACACACGTACACACACTCTGTCCCATTTGCCACAGTTGCTTTGTGGTAACTGACAAGAAGTCTGACAGGTCCTCACAACTTGCGAGCAAATTCTTTTGTTTGCAAGGGCCAGACACTATGTCAAGCCATGCTGAAAAACAAGGAATTTATTATAAAGATAGCATGGGTGGGCAGTGGGGGGGGCAGGGTCTAGCTATTCTCTGTCTCCTGTTTTCTCATTTTTTCCTTATAGAGGTAGAGTTTACATACAGTAAAATGCATAAATCTTAAGTACACAGATGGTGAGTTTTTATCTGTGCCTACACCCGCATAACCTCCACCCAGATCAATATAAAGAATATTTCCATCATCCTAAAAAGTCCCCTTGTACCCCATCCCAGTCAGTTAAATGCACAGCTCCCCAGAGACAACCACTGTTCTGACTTCTATCACTATGCATTAATTTCAGCTGTCCTGGAACTTCATATAAATTGAATCACACTATGCAAACATTCTTATACAAGTCTGTGTGAACTTATGGGTTTGGTTTCTCTTGGGTAAGTGCCTGGCAGTAAGACTGCTGGATCACAGGGTAGTAGGATGTTCAACTTTATCAGAAACTTTCAAGCGGCTCAAAAGCAGTGGGGCCATTTTGCACTCCTACCAGAGATGCTCATGAATTCCACTCGCCCCTTTCTCTCTGTCAACACTTAGTATTGTCAGTTTTCCAAATTTTGCCAACACAGGGGGTCGGTGCTAGTATTTCATTGTGATTTTAGTTTGTGTTTTTCTGATGACTAGTCAAGCTAAGCACCTTTTCCTATGCTTATTGGTCACTTGGATATCCTCTTTTATGATGTGCCTTTTGATTTTTTACAGTTTTTTTTTTTGGTGTGTTTTATCATTTTCCTTTTTGATGAGTAGTATTTCTTTATATGTTCTAGATATTCTGTATCTTTCTTTGCCAGATATTTGTAGTATGAATATTTTCTCCCAGTCTGTAGCTTGCCTTTTTGTTTTCTTGATGGGTTTTGGGGGTAAGCAAAAGTTTTCAATTTTATTGAAATCAAATTGATCTTTTTTTCCTCATATTATTAGTGCTTTTACATCCAGTTTTTTAAAAGCTTTGTGTACATGAGATCATGAAGATATTTTCCTGTTTTCTTCTGGAAACCTTACCGTTTTATGACATTTAGCTCTAGGATTCATTTCAAGATAATTTTTCTGTATGGTGTAAGGCAAGGGATCAAGGTTCCCTATTCTATATGGATCTTCAGTTGCTTCAGCTCCATTTATTGAAAAGATCTTCCTTTCTCCACTGAATTGCACTGGAGACTTTCTGGAAAATTATGTGAACATATGTGTGTGAATCTATTTTTTTTTTATTTATTTTGAGAGACAGAAACAGTGTGAGTGGGGGAGGGTCAAAGAGGGAGAGAGAGAGAGAGCTGACAGAGCAGATTCAGGGCTTAAACTCACAAAACCTCAAGATCATGACCTGAGTCAAAACCAAGAGTCAACCACTTACCCAGCTGAACCACCCAGGCGCCCCTGTGTGAATCTATTTCTGGACTCCGTATTTCCACTGATCTGTGTGTCTGTCCCTATTGTGGCTTTATATGTATAATATAATTTCACCCGGTGAAATCCTCCATCCAGGTTTCTCTTGGCTTTTTGTGTTTCCATACACATTTGAGAATCAGCTTGTGGATCTCAACAAAAAGAGCTTGCTGGAATTTTTATGTGAATAGCTTGAGCTTATAGATCAATTTAATGAGAATTGACATTTTAACCACACTGAGAGTTATCAATCCATCAATATGGTATATCTCCCCATTATTTAGTTTTTTATTAATTTCCTTCAGTGATGGTTTGTAGTTTGTAGTATAGAAATCATGTACATCTCTCATTAAAATTAAAATGTTTTATTCTATTGTATGTAAGATTTTTATACCACTTCAGTCTCTTTGTAATGGCAGGTGTCACGGGTTCCTCTCTCTCCCAACTATGGTGTACATGTTTTCAATGCAACTTTTGAAAGGAGCCAGTCTGATTGGCCCATTCAAAACCACAAGCTTCCTAAGTGTAATCTCCTTTGAATCTGAGGACCAACCTGATCCCATTACCAAGCACAGCATGCTCCTCCCCTGAACAGAAGACTTCAGATGCAATGTTTTTTCATGGAAGGAAGGATGGTGTGTGGCAGCTTCTATTATTGACATGCCACAATTCTGTAGGGGGTTGGTGCTGCCCACCTGCCACCTCCAAAAGATAAGCCCTCCTGGAACTTCAGAATGTGGCCTTAATTGAAATAAGAGCCTTTGCATATGTAATTAAGATAAAACTCTTGAGATGACATCATCTTGGATTAGGGTGGACCCTAAATCCAATGGCAAGCATCCTTACAAAAGACAGAAAAAGAGAAGAGACCCAGAGAGACACAAAGGGGAGAAAGCCATGGGAAGATGGAGGCAGAGAGTGGAGTGATGCACCTATAGGCCAAACAACACCAAGGATTGCCCACAGCTACCAGAAACTGGAAGAGGCATGAGATGGATTCTCCCTCCCAGTCACCGAAAGGACCCATGCTGACACCTCAATTTCAGACTCCTGGCTTCCAGAACCATGAGAGAATAAATCTGTTCTTGTAAGTCATCCAGGTTGCAGTAGTTTGTTACCACAGCCCTAGGAAACCAGCACAGACAGAGAAATGTAATAGGCAACCCTAAACTGATGGATGGTTATAGCTAGAATACCTGGTCGATTGAAACACCAGAGGATGCAGGCAGAAGCACCTTGCCGTCACTCCACACCTTTCCCTCCATCTTGCGGAATGGTCCTCAAACTTCAATGGGGCCAGCCTCATGCTGAAAGATTCCTGTAGTGGAAATGGGGGGGGATGGGGCTTGGCCAGTTCCTTTGCTGTCCTGTGCCATGTTCTTCCAGCCCCTACAGGGCTGGGGAGAGAGGAGAGGTACTGTTTTAACTTGGTGTTGATTTCTTCTAGATGTGGCGTATATCCAGATGCTAATTCTTTCCCTGGTTGAGTGCTTCTGGGATTCCCTCAGCCACCACTGACAGGGAACCTCTGACTGGCAGTTTCCTTACACTGGCAGTGCTTCCTTCGTCCTCTGTGAAGGACCCTTCCTCTGCTCCTGATCTGGAAGTTCACTCTGCAGACACCATCTTGGGTCTTGGCCACTCAAAGCCAGCCGCCTTCCAGAGATACAGTGGCCATGGGAAGCTTACTCATCTTGCTGTGCCAGACTCTAAATACAAGCCATTCCCAACATGTTGTTTTAGTTAAAGGGATTTTAAAATGAGATTTAACATCTGGTAGGTCAATTCCCCCTAACCATTTTTATTTTAATAATTTCCTTGTATACTTAGTCTTCACTATAATCTTTTAAATCCTTTGTCCGGCTCCCTATCTATTGTCCTATCTCTGTCCCCCCATTCCTCCAAAGCCAAAATATATTAAACTTATATTCTAACTAGGCAGAGGTTACATTTTTATGGTATTACATTTTCCCATTCAAGAATTTAAATTCTCTTTGTTAAACGTTTGACACTTTCTATTCAATTTCATAGGATTTCTCATACAGGTTCTGTACATTTCTTTTTTTATTTTTTTAATGTTTATTCATTTTTGAGACAGAGAGAGACAGAGCACGAATGGGGGAGGGTCAGAGAGAGGGAGACACAGAATCTGAAGCAGGCTCCAGGCTCCGAGCTGTCAGCACAGAGCCCAACGCGGGGCTCGAACTCACAGAGTGTGAGATCATGACCTGAGCTGAAGTCGGATGCCTAACTGACTGAGCCATCCAGGTGCCCCTGTATGTTTCTTTTAAAAATCATTTCTGGGGCACCTGGATGGCTCAGTCGGTTGAGCATCCGACTTCAGATCAGGTCATGATCTCGCAGTCTGTGGGTTCCACATTGGGCTCTATGCTGACAGCTCGGAGCCTGGAGCCTGCTTCAGATTCTGTGTCTCCCTCTCTCTCTGGCCCTCCCCTGCTCATCTCTGTCTCTCTGTCTCTCAAAAAATAAATATTGAAAAATAATTTTAATCATTTTTAATATTTTATAGTTATTGTGAATGCATTCTTCTTGTTTTCCTTTCTAGCTATTTTAGAGAAAAGCAGATATTTCTTATATATCATATTTTCAGCTGCCTAAATTCTCTTATCGATCCTGGTAGCCTATTTCCAAAACTGTGTTGGCTTTTCTGTATAACAGTAATTTTATTTGCAAACAAAGATAATTCTGTCTTTTTTTCCCCAACGTAACCAATTAACCAATTATTTTCTTGCACTATTTCTTCAGCAAGAGCCTCTAAAATAGTCTTCGGTTTAATGGTGATGGCAGACATGTACTTTTGCTGGTAATTTTAATGAAAAATGGTTTCAGCCTATCAGTAATTAGTATGATATTTACCTTTGATTTTGATAAATATTTGTCTTAGTTAACACTTTTTTCTTCTATTCTTATTTTATTTGGCATATTTATTAGGAATGATTGCTAATGGGCAGCTGAGTGGCTCAATCAGTTAAGCACCTGACTTTTGATTTCGGCTTAGGTCGTGATCTCATGGTCCAGAAATCGAGCCCTGGGTTGGGCTCCAGGCTCAACATGGAACCTGCTTAAGATTCTCTCTCTCTCTCTCTCTCTCTCTCTTTCTCACTCTCTCTCTCTCTGCTCCTCTCCCAGATGTGTGTGCACTTGCACACACACTCTCTCTCAAAAATAAAAAATAAAAAATAGTAATTAAAAAAAAGAATGACTGCTAAATTGTATTAAATGCCTTGTTAATAGAGCCACATGATTTTTCACCTTTATGTAAATGTTCTCTGACTCTGACCCTGAATAACTTTTCATCTAGAATAAGCCTTATTTGATCACACAATATAGATAGATAGTTTATAGATACAGATATAGATATAGATATAGATGATATAGATAGATATAGATAGATAGATAGATACTGGTTTCAATTTTCTATCAACTTGCCATAAACCAATTATAATCATAAAAATAAAGTAGAAAGAAAATAGAAGTATAAATTAAATTCTCTTTATATACCATTGCCTTTGGGAGGCTATACAGCATAGTGGTTAGAGCACAGACCCAGGAGCCAGCCTTGCTGAATTTAAATACCAGCTCCACTACCTACTGTGCCCAGATGAGAAGCTACATTTCCCCGCCTCCCTTGCCGATGGAGAATGGCCAGTGAGTTGTAGATAGAAGTCTATGTGGGTCTTTGGAGAAAGCCTGCCCTTTCATACTTCTGTTGCTTACCTTTCCTCCCCCTTCTTTCTATCTAGAAACTGGACGTAATGGCTGGAGGCCCAACAGCCATCTTGTGACCTTGGGGATGAATGCTACATGTTGAGAATGGTGGAGCAGGAAGATGGAAGGAACCTGGTCCTGGTGACACCATGGAGCCACCACTCCAACCATAGCCTGCATAGGCCCAGACTACTTTTACATGAGACTGAAGTGTATTTCTGCCTTGTTTAAGCCACTGTCCTTTCCTTTCCCAGCTGAGGGAAGTAACAAAAGAGTCAGCTCACCTTACTGCAAGAATAAAAGTGTGGCAATAAGCCCCATACCCAGTCCCTCCCATGTGCCACGGGTTAACCCTGAGGAAAGCAGGAGAGGGCTACAGAGGAATCCCACGCCTGTGTTATCCAGCCATGTAGCCCACATGAGGATACAGGAGGCATTAGCCTGTTGTTCTGGGAGCCCCCAGGCTGTCCACTATACGCAGTAATCTTTGGGGGTTTCCCCAGACAGTCCCCAAACCTAGCCTTCTTGGGACCAAAAAGCCACGGATGTCTTCAAATCCATCAAGACCCCACTACCCTATGTTCATATCCATGCTCGCTAGCCCCTTGGCCAAGACCAGTGAGCACCTCCCTCCTGCAAACCTGGGCCTTATTGCAAAGAGGCTGCTATCTCCACCAGGGAACAGTTACCCAGGGTCAGAGGCCCTGCCTGAGCTCAGCACATGTTAGAACAGGGACTGCCTCGTGTAAGCTCTTCAGATTTCCTAATGTCTAGCATTTGTTCAGAACCACCAGGCACTTTTCCCCCAAAGTCTGAAGGTCTGGCGCTTCGACATTCTTTTCCAACCCCAGATGCTCAGAGACACTGTTGGCTGGGAATGTGTCCCAGTCTCCACTCTCACAGAGACACTATCCCTTTCCTGTGGGGACACTGATTCTCACCAAAAAGGTGTCTTCTCCCCTATCTGGTGTTTCCCAGCAGCACAGGCCCTGCCTTCTACTTCTAGTAAGAGCTTCTCCTCTATCCAGCTTCCTGCACAACCGACCTCCCACTGTGGCTCACATTTGTCTCCCAGTTTGGGAGGGCAGGATTCTCTCAGGGACGTTTGGGATGCACATGACATAAAATCATGTCAAACTGCCTACAGTAGCAAAGAGAATGTAGTGGATCATGTACCTGAAAAGTCCAGGAGTGGACTTCAGGTGAGGCTTGCTCTAGCCTCGCAGAGAATATCACCAAGAACCCAACTCTTCTATGTCTGCTCTTCCTTCCATGGTGATTGCATCCTTTAGACGACCCTGGATCCTCCAGACTCTGCTCTCATGTTAACAAAACAGCTTTGCCAGCTCTATACTCATATACTTTCCCTGCAGAGGTCTCTTCTAGAGGTTCCACAATCAAGAGGAAGGGTTGCACTCCAAGAAATCTCAGCAAACAGCTCACATTGCATTTGCCCTGGTGACTCGATGAGATAGTCTCAATGGCACCTTCCTTGGGGTGAAAGTCATCCTGGCTTTCCTTTGCTGACCTTGCAAACAGAGAAGAGCAAGACATCTGGCCACTAAGCGTACTCAGCCACTGTCCCCACTCCAGAACCCAGGTGCTCACTCTTGCTCCCTGGCTGACCTGGGGCCAGAAGTCTGAAGGTAACAAAGGCGGGAAGGTCTTGGGGACATGGCGCCCCATGGCATGCGTGGGTAGGACCCACACTGAAGGGGTGAGGATCCCACTCACAAGCTTCCCCTGAAGGCTCCAGCCTGTGGCCAAATTGGCCCAAAGGAGCCCCAGGCCAGGAGAGGAGGCCGTAGAAGTTTCTGTGAGGGGAGTACTTATGGGCCTGATGGTCATGGACACTGAGGGCATCCCAGACTAGGCCTTGAAGGAGGGGTGAGGGATAGTGTTTCCCACAGAAGACATGACCTGAAAACGAGGGATGCAGGGACAGGGACAGCTGCAGAGACAAAGCTGCTGGGTCCATCCAAGGGCCACATATGAAACAATCAATAGTGTCGCAGGGCTAGAGTGCACAGGGCAGGCCTCAGGGCATGGCCCCAGCTCCAGTGGACACATCTGGATCTTTCTCAGTGTCAAGAAGCTGTGTCTTGACCACGTGGCCCTTTCGGCAGCATTTTCCACCCTCTCAAGTGTCCAGTCTCTCCTCCGCCCCACCCCCACCCCGGCCAGCCAGCCGGGGGTCCCACCGCCCTGCCTGGTCAGGCTACTCAACAGTACACCAGTCTGGAAGTCATTAGTGGAGAGTGGGGCCTTCCTGCTGTCTGCACCCAGCTGGGAAAGCAAACAGAGCTGGGGTGGGAATCATGAAAGGGTCCCCAGTCCTGGGCCAAGATGGGGAGGGAGGGGGATATGGAATGACATGCGGATCTGGGGGGTGTGGGCATCCTTGTGGGGAATAAAGAGGCCTGGGCCAGTCTCTGCAGGGGTGGGCGTATGGAAGGCCTCAATGAGGACACCCACAGGTCACATGGCCACAGCTCTGCACAGTAGGCACAGCCATCCTCCCATCACCAAGGAGGGTAAAAACTCAAAGAGGTCAGGGGGCATCCCCAGGGGGACCTGAGCATGACTGGAGCAGGCCTTCCTGAAACCCTCCTCTGGTCATTTTGATACAGAGGCCCTGGGGGCAAGGGCCCACTGAGAGGATGGAGCAGAGAGGTCAGCAGGGGTGGGACGCAGAGGGCCAGGCCAAGAAGGGACCAATGGAGGAATAGGCCTGGCCCACGGAGGCTGGGGTCAGGGGTACATCCCAGACCCTCTTACTGCCCTGAGAAACAGCATCCCTTGAACTTTCCTGTTGTACAAGAAACCCAAATGTTCTGGTTGCCAGAGTGAGCTTGTGTGCAAAAGGATATGTAGGGATGGGGCGGGAGGGAGACTCTGGCCTCACCGCTGGAGGACCAGCCTGAGGCAGGTGCCCTTGTACCCAGGGCTTCCTTCTGAAGTGTCACCACCACCTGGGGTGCTGTTAGCCCATTCTACAGAAGGGAGGTGACTAGGAAGCGAGGTCACTTGGGCAAGATCGCAAGTTGGGGCCTCCAGAGGCAGGACGCCCCAGCCAAGGCCTCAGGCTCCTCTGCCCCCACCCCTCCCCTGGTCCTGGGAGTGAAGGGGGGATCAGGGGAGCAGTGCAGGTGTGTTCCTGCAGAGCCTCCTCTGAGAACCTGGGAGTGAGGACACCAGCCTGCAGGACTGCAATGTGGACACCTTTATCCCAGGATCTGAAAGCCCCACTCTCTCCCACCCCCCTGTACGCCATCCCCCCCCCCCCCAGGGTGCTGGATGCTTTCTCCAGCACATTCTTGGCAGCATCTTGTTCCAGTCCCCCAGAGGCAGACCTTTCCCAGTGCCTTCCTGTTCAAGTTCACGGGCACGGGATGTGGACTCACAGTTGAAAGGAGCAGGTGGGCGAACTTGGCTGAACAGAGTTTCTTTTCTTCCTCCACAAGAAGAGCAAAGGCCAGACCTTGGGCTCCTCACCCATGCTGGGAGGGGTTTGGCCCAGCCAAATTCTCAACCGGAAAAGAAGATCACAGCATCCTCAGATGTGGGGCTTCTCCTTTTCAAGGACTCGGAGTTCCAAGTTTCAAACTAGTCTCTAGGTTCATCTTAGAATTTTTGGCCAGGACTGGCGTCAGGTTTCCAGGACAGGAGGCCTCACACATGTTACCAAGATGGTTTCAGGGTCCTCAGAGCTACTTCCCTTGCTCACAGATATCGCCCTGAGGACGAAACACAGGAAGCAGGAACGCTCACTAGCATTCCTCCCAAAAAGAACTTCTTAAAGTACTTGGTGAATTTCTTCTTTATTGTTTTTTTTTGTATTGCTTTAATTGAATTAATTGCTTTAATTGAAGCAGTGAATCATGCTTTCATAAAACATAAATGCAAAATAGTCATTTTCTTAAAGAAAAGATTTTTTAGTGTTTATTTGTTTTTGAGAGAGAGACGGACAGAGCATGAGCAGGGAGGGGCAGAGAGAGAGGGAGACACAGAATGGGAAGCAGGCTCCAGACTCGGAGCTGTCAGCACAGAGCCTGACGCGAGGCTCAAACTCACAAACCGCGAGATCATGACCTGAGCCGAAGTAGGACACTTAGCTGACTAAGCCACCCAAGCGCCCCTCAGTTCTTTTTTTTTAACTTTATTTTGAAAGAGAGAGTGTGTGTGAGTGGAGGAGAGGCAGAGAGGGAGAGAGAATCCAAGCAGGTTCTGAGCTGTTAGTGAGGAGCCTGATGAGGGCCTCGAACCCATGAAATGTGAGATCATGACCTGAGCAGAAATCAAGACTTGGACACTTAAGGTGCCTCCCAGGTGCCCCAAGACGCAGTTCTTGAGAAAAAGATGCACAGAGAGCCTGTTACAGACAGACCCAGAGACGGGAGCAGTTAGACTTGGCAGTCGAGCAGATTCTGAAGGTCCTGGGCTTGAGTCTCCACCCACTTATGTAGAGCTTGGGTGGGCCCTGGGGGCCCCCTGTCTTCACCTCATCTTCCATCCTATCAGCACACACTGTTCAGTCAACATATTTATTGAGCAGGTACTACATGTCAGGGACCGTTCTAGAATCTGGGGCTGCAGTAAGGGACAAAACAGAAAAAAATCCGATCCCTCATGGAGTGGATATCTTTATGAGGGGGATGGACCAGGGATACACACCCAGGGTGTTGCCTGCTGACAAGCCCTCTCCTCTGAAGACAGTCCGAGCCGGGAAGAAGGGAAGGAGACCTTGCCAGGACATGGGCAGGGGCACTGCATTAGTAAGCATGATGTTCAGGAAAAAGTTCATTGAGAAAGTGACAGGAAAGCAAAGGTCTGAAGAAGTGAGAGAGGAGAATAAAGGATTTTGAGGGAGGAGAGTGCCAGGCAGAAAGAACAGAATGTTCCAGAAACATTCAGAGAGCTGACCATTCTGTGTGGCTGCACTGAAGGGATGAGGGTGGGGGGTGGCAGAAAGTGGAGGAAGGGGGCTAAGGTGGTGACTCTGAGCAGAGGAATGATAGGACTCACTCGGAACAGGTTCCATCAAAACGAATGTCCACGTCCCAGAATCTGCGGACGCCATCTTATTTGGAAGCGGGTCTTTGCCCATGTGATGAATTGAGGATCTCCAGATGAGAGCATCCTGGATATCCAGGTGGGGCCTCAATCCAATCACAAGTGTCCTTATAAAAGACACACAGAGGGGAGGCATCGACACAGAGAAGAAGCCCATGTCAACTGGGAGGAAGAGATGGGAGCCATGCAGACACCAGCCAGGTAATCAGAGCCACCGGATGCTGGAAGAGGCAAAGAAGGATCCTGCCCAAAGGGCCCTGCAGAGAGCATGGCCCAGCCGACTCCTTGATTTTGGCCCAGTGAAGCTGATTTCAGGCGTCTGGCTCTAGAACCATGTGAGGCTAACTGTGTTAAGTCACCCACTCAGTAGTGATTTGTTATGGCAGCCACAGGAAATGCATCCACCATTGCAAGGAGCCGGCATGGATGTGGGGAGACCAGTGTGGAGGTCACTCTATGACATAGACACCCAGTGACACCCAAGCCCATCGGACTAGACTATATGCAGGGTTTGCCATGTTCACTCAGCACCTGGGTGTTCCCTTAATGTCTCACTTTGTTTTAACATCAATAAACTCATTTAAAATGCAACATTAGGGGCGCCTGGGTGGCTCAGTCATTTAAGCATCTGACTGCAACTCAGGTCACGATCTTGCCACATTCAAGCCCCACCTCGGGCTCTGTGATGACAGCTCAGAGCCTGGAGACTGCTTCAGATTCTGTGTCTCCCTCTCTCTCTATACCTCCCACACTCACACTCTGTCTCTCTCAAAAAAAATTTTTTTAATTAAAAATAATAAAAATAAAAATGCAACATTAGATCACTAAGTTAAATATAAAAAGAAATTCATTTTCCATATGTAGAAAGTAACCATGAAAATAAATTCAAGGAAAAGCAGACTGTTGCCACACTCTAACGTCCTGCCCTGCCGCCCACCCAGCTGTCTGAGCCCATGGCCTCTTCTTTGTATGTAAAACCATAAAATAGTGCTAATGTCAGAGGGGGCATCAAGGTCATCAGCATCAGAGGGAGTCTCTCTCACACTGCCACTCCTTGTTCCTGTACCCCTGCGGTCAGCATGGCCCCTTCCACACAGCCTACATCTAGGCAAGCAGTGCCCTTGCCGGGGTAGGCAGGGTTTGGGGGGAACCACAAAGAAGGGGCACAGTAGCTAAGCTGGGACCCGGGCTTGACTGCAGAGGGGCCCCCTGGGAATGAATGATTTAAATTGGTATGAGCTTCTTCCTTGGACGATGGACAGGCCAGGATAAGTCCAGTTTTACTGGGGTTTTTCAGATGTTTGGGTATAGAGTGAAGTACACCAATGTTTAGTTACAGGTTGGTTTTGCTTGGCATGGTTTTTGAATCATGTGCATGCATGAGACTGACTTGAATTTTTTAAGACACAGGGAGCATGCAAAGGAATGACCCCATGGGCATACTCGTGTCCCCAAGCCCCAGTGGCCCCACAAGCTTGGGTGGGGGTGGAGACAGGGTCTCTGTGATGGAATGGGGTAGGGCAGCGAGTCCCTAGGGAGGTTTCGGGCTCAGAAGCTTGCCAGGTGCAAGTCATAGGAAACCCGACTCTCCAGCCGTGAACTCAGAAGGGCAAGCAATGAATGCCAGTGACTTCAGTTTGCCCTTAAGAGCCATTCTGTGCCCTGTTTTGTGCCTCAGGTGCCTAGCCTGTAAGGTAAATCATAAACCAACAGGCGAGGAGGTCAAGGTATTTCTTCCCAATGTCCCCTCCCCGCAAGATCCTCTAGGGCTGGCTATGTTCCTTTGCCAGAGATCACAGTTCCTGTTGGTGGCCCCTCCATACAGCCCCTTTCTTCCCAGGTTTCTGATAATGGCACTGCCCCTGCTCCTAAGGGCAGAGGGTGGTAGCAGCACCTGGCTATTACCAGATGGACTGTACTCTCCCTCATGATTTTCCTGTATCTCCTACCCACCTCCACTGAGCTCCTTTATTACACTTATCCTATTTGAATGTGCTTCATTCAGAAAGCCTTTCCTCGGAATGGTCCCTGTTATTCACCTCTTTGAGGAACATCCCACCCCCAGCCAGGAGAAAAGGGGACATGGGACATCTGGCATGCGGTGGCATCGTGATTCCCCAAAGGAGAGCCAGTAGTGGCATGAGAGAAGCAGAGGTGGAGGGCAAGGCATTGGAGCATCAAGTGGCTGTGACACTCAGTTGCTATAGCAACCATGGCCCAGGGAATAGTAATGACCCTGGAGCATCATTTGTGAAAATGTGGCCCAGTCCACAAACTGGTGCCACCAACTGACTGCTTGTTGCTGATCAAAGATGAAAGAAGTACAGAAATTCGGAAACCTTTGTAGCATTTTGGTCCAGCTATGACATCCAAGTACATCCATGAGTATGGCCAGTGTTACTGCACAAGGCAGAAGGATCTATGTGGGTACTGTCAGAGTTACATGGTCAGCCGCACGTGCTGCAAGAATGTCCTGGGTGTGTGTAGCAGGACTGTGTCACCTGGTCACCTGGTGTGGGATTTTAGGATTCCAGTCTTTTTTTGGGGGGGTGGGAAGGGAGAGAGAGAGAGAGAGAGGGAGTGTGAGCAGGGGAGGGGCAGAGAGAGGGAGACACAGAATCCGAAGCCGACTCCAGGCTCTGAGCTGGCAGCACAGAGCCCGACACGGGACTCGAACTCGTGAACTGCGAGATCATGACCTGAGCCAAAGTCAGACGCTTAACCGACTGAGCCACCCACACGCCCCTGAAGATGCATTTTTTAAAAGCATTTTCTAAGAGCATTTGCTCCGTTGTACACAGAAATTTAAAATGAAAACCTTGAGGCTCACACTTTGAAATTTCTACATTCGTTTCTGTCAACATACCTCTGTGTGAGACCAATTTCACAACCATGAAAATTACTAAATTTAGTAGCACTGGTCAATTCAATTTATCTAATAAATTAACAAGCAAGAAGCCAGTCCATTAAAACTTCAAACATGGGAATCATCAGTGGACTTCTTTTGGTTTATTTACAGTTGCAAAATGACAAAAAAGTTATTAATGTAATTATGATTCTTTATAATTGTTCATCTATATACACTTTCAGTGAAATATACAGCTTTAGTTGTTTTAATAGTTTTTCCTATGCTGTTTGTTGTAATTATTTTTTTTTAATTTTTTAATGTTTATTCGTTTTTGAGAGACAGAGAGACAGTGGTGGAGGGGCAGAGAGAGAGGGAGACACAGAATTCGAAGTGGGCTCCAAGCTCTGAGCTGTCAGCACAAAGCCCAACATGGAGCCCGAACCGACAAACCGTGAGATCATGACCTGAGACGAAGTCGGACTCTTAACCGACTGAGCCACCCAGGCACCCCTTTTTAAAAATTGTTTTTAATGTTTATTTATTTTTTGAGAGGGAGACATAAAACAGGGACATCAGACAGACAAATGAGACTGAACTCTGAATCCTCAAATGACCCCAAATTTCCCTTGATACCAGAGACAGCTCAGCGTGGGAGGTAGACTCCCCTGCACAAAAGCCTCTTTGACTAGGCTTGGGCACACCTGTGTCCCTCAGGACCATGGGGCCCATGGTGAGTCATGGCTCCCTAAAACCATTCAGAGAGGTGCAGGGTCTGAGGTCAGAGGGGAGAGCCCTAGTGAGACACATTCCTGCCAGAGAAGAGGAGGGAAATCATGGGAAATTCTGGGACCCCCACATCAGCAAGCTTTCTAAGGATCCAGTGATGTTGGCTGATCCCTCTAAGGTAAGAGATAAGTTGCTACACCTTAGGCCACCTGCCAGGAAAAAAGAAGCAAAACCATTGGATTTTGAAGCCAATGTATGCCTGCTCCAACCACTTCCTGGGTAGCCAATGGTTGCGAGAGGGGCCTGGAACAGAAAAGAGCCTTCCCAGGCACAGATGCCAGGGTCCCGGAGGAAAGTCATGCCCTCTTCTACCAGCACAATTCTCCACCTGAAAATAGGCTCCTAACTTACAGCTGGGCTTTGGGAGGCAGCATGCATATTGACCTCGGGGGGGCAGGTTGTAGGGCATGACCCAAAACACTCATCAGGAACTGGGCAGAATTGTATGTGCAGAATGGCCTTCCATTGTTTTCCCTAAGTTTATTTATTTATTTTTGAGAGAGAGAGTGAGTGAGCACAAGCAGAGGGAGAGAGAATCCCAAGCAGGTTCCACGCTGCCAGCACAGAGCCCAATGTGGGGCTCGATCCCATGAACCATGAGATCATGACCTGAGCTGGAATCAAGAGTCAGATGCTCAACTGACTGAGCCACCCAGGTGCCCCCAGAATAGCTTTCCATCTTAAAATAGAAATAGTAAGCAAGCAGGTCTAGAAGGTCTGGAAGGTACAGAGTACCAGATGAGCTGGTCCATGACCAGTTAACAGAGTTAAAGTCCCTGTTTCATGCATGGGTACCATAGTAAGCCAGCACCACAAGTAGCTGGCAGCCCCCTATGGACCCTCCCCCAGCTGACAGAAAAAAAACATGGTGAAGAGAAATCTTCCCCATGGACAGAACTTCAGGCAACTCAACCGGTTACCTGCTCTCTGTGGAAGGAAGTATGGCGGAGACAGAAACACTGGGATTCATGAGTGGTGGCTAACAGATTGGCTGGCTGGTCAGGGCCTGGAAAGAACAAGATTGGAAATTTGGGAGCCAGGTGGTCTGCGTCATTTGAGATGCGCACAGACTGTGATGACATCCGCGTCCTGTGTGAACACCTCCCCAAGGGCATCCACAGTGAAGGGCATGCTCAGTAATCAAACAGGCAAGTTAACCCACCTGTGGCTGTCGGCCAGCTTCTCTCCCACCACCACGTGCTTCCTTAAAGGGCTGCGTGTAAGGTGGCCATAGTGGCAGGGATGGTGGTTGGGTATGAAGGGGCCATGGTGACAGGGATGGAGGCCATGTACAATGTGGCTGTGGTGATGGGGATAAAAGCCATGTGAACGTGACTGTGGTAAGTAAAGGCTCAAGAGCACAACTTTGCTGCATCAAGACTGACCTGGCTACCACCACTCCTGAGTGACCAACCTGCCAACAGCAGGGGCCAGTGCCAAGCCCCCCACATGGCACCTTCCCTGGAGGGATCAGCTGGGCATTTCTTGGCAAGTTCATTACATTGAACCCCCGCCGTCACGGAAGAATTGCATTGTCCTCACCGGAATGTTGCATGTTCCAAATGCATCCTTGCCTTCCTGTCTATGGAACTTCTGCAGCACCACCATCGATAGACTCAGAGACCACCTTATCTACTGCATGGTCTCCCCACAACATTGCCTCCAACCAATGCGTGCATTTTGCAACAAAGGATGTGCCAGTGGGCTCTCACATGTCCCCTCACCAAGAAGCAGCTGGCCTGTGGGAGTCATGGAGGAGCCTGCCGGAAGGCTCCTTTAGGACACCATCTGGAGGACAATACCTTTTGAGGCTGGAGTGCTGGCCTTCAAAGTGTGCTACAGGCATCAAACTGATGACCGAATATGGTGCCATCTCCCCGCTGTGCAGAATTCACAGGTTTGAGAACCAGCAGCAGACACCTGACGTGTCTGCCACTCCACTGACACCTTCCTACAGAGGTCTTGCATTCCCTCCCAGTCACCTTAGACCCTGTGGGAGCCTACAGGTCCTAGCATCCAGGAAAGAGTGCAAGTATGGTTTCCATTACTGGACGCTAAGAGTGTGCTCCCTGCCACGTGGGCTCTCCACTCACTGAACTAACAGGCAGATAGAAGGGGTCACTGTACCGGGCAGGGAATTGATCCCAATTACGAGAAAGAAATTGGATTGTTGTACGCAGTAGGAGGAAGAAGGACTCCATATGAATCTAGGGGATTCCCTGGGGGTGCCTCCTAGTACCCCTGACCTAAGAGTACTAGTCAATGTTATAACCCAACAAAGATAGGCCCACTAAGAAAGGACTTAGATGCAGCAGGAGTAAAGATTTGGAAAAGAATCATCTGAGAAAGAACCTTACCTGGTCAAGGTACTGGCAGAGGGCAAGGGGGATGCAGAATGGGCAATGGAAGAAGGAGCCCTGATCGTCAACTCAGGTCTCCTGAGCATCACAAAGCAAGGACTTGGGCAGGTATGTCATCAGATTTTTCTCCACTGTCCCATCACACACTTTTTTCCTGTTATCACACGTGAAAAACATATTTGGTGGTAAACATTTTAGACTCCCAATGGGACCAACTAAGGAAGCACATCCATCCCTTAATAAGGCTATAGCTGAGGCCCATGGACCAAACCCCTAATGCCACCTGTTTTTGTAAATAAGGTTTCAGTGGGGCATGGTCACATTCATTGTTTGTGTATCATCCATGGCTATTGCAGCGAAGTCAAATTACATCAAGGATAGTATGGCTCACAAAGCTCACATATTTATTATCTGATCTTTTACAGAAAACGTTGAGCTGGGAATGATGCAGAGAAAAAAGGAACTCTCGTGTACTGTTGGTGGGAATATAAATTGGTGCAGCCACAATTGAAAACAGCACAGAGATTCCTCAAAACGTTAAAAAACAGAACTACCATGTGCAGCAAACCCACTTCCGGGTAATTATGCAAAGGAAATGAAAACACTAACTCCAAAAGGTATATGCACCCAGTGTTCACTGCAGCATTATTTACAATTGACAAGATATGGAAACAAAGTGTCCATCGATGGATGAATGAATATAAACTTGGTGTAGAAATATACAATGGAATATTAGCCATTAAAAAGAAGGAAATCTTGCCATTTGCAACAACATGGATGCACCTTGAGGGCATTATGCTAAGTGAAATAAGACAGGGAAAGAAAATATAGTATGAACTCACTTATATGTGGACTCTAAAAACAAAAACAAAAAAAACCAAACTCCCATATGCACAGCACAGGTAGCTCGTTGCCAGAGGTAGGGGATGGGGTGGGAGAAATGGGTGAAGGGGGTCAAAAGGTAGAAACTTCCAGTTATAAAATAAATAAGTTCTGGGAATACATTGCACAGCATGGCAACTATAGTTAATGATACTGTATTGTATATTTGAAATTTGCTAAGAGAGGAGATCTTAAAACTTTTAATCATGAGAAAAAAATTTCTAACTATACATGGTGACAGATAGTAACTAGATTTGTTGTGATGATTATTTCATAATGGTGACATAGCGAATATCATCATATTGTACACCTGAAACTTGTATAATGTTATATGTCAATTATATCTCAATTAAGAAAAGAAAGAGAGGGTTGGCCAAGCCCTGCTATTACTATTGGGAATCATCGGGCCCCTTGTGGGGACACAAAGTTTTCCCTGAATGAAAGGATGTGGAGGGCAGAAAGGGGCGGGATGTTTAGGATATCTTCCATTTGCCCCTCTAGACCCACTCTGCACCCACCCTGTTCTCTATCTGTTTAGCCACCTCAAGGGCTCTCTTTTCCTCTGACTTCCAGCAACGGGAGGCCTTTAGCAGGAGATTGGAGGCAGAAAGGAGAGTGAGATCTTTCCTGCAGGGTCAGCCTCCCATAGCCAAAAGTCACAGCTTCTGCTGGACAGCCCTCTCCACATGGCCCTTCCAGCAATGTCAGAGTTCCAGAAGCTTCTCCCTCCTCTTGCCCCTTCGGGCCTTGGCACACTAATGGTTCACTGCTGCTATATTCCCTCCATCCTCTCCACACCTTCACGAAATGTCCTTTTATGAAAATCTTCCCAAACTACCACGATTTGAAGGTGTCATCGTATCCCGCAGGAAGCCTGACTGGTACAAAGCATAACTTGGCTTATTTTTTTTCTATAACTGAATCCACCAGGATTGGGTTTAACTTTAGTAGATTTCTGGTAAACTCTGTTAATTCAAGGTTTCACACTCGCCTGCATCACAGACACCTGCCCCTGCCTTCTCTGAGGTTCTAAGTAGAGTGACCCTATGACTGACTTGTGGGGGAGACTCCCAGTTGACACCTGCTGTCTCAGGATCATTATTAATAGTGTCCCCTTCACTCTCAGAGTCCCGGGTTAGACAGTAAGTGATGTGGTGACCCTGTATAGAATATGCTGGGTCTGCCTAGAGGATGATCTTATTCTTTGTCTAGACTCTCCAGCTGGCATCAGCCACACTCTGCCTTATCTAGTATGGTCCTGAGATGTTAATCCTTGAAGACTCCAGTGGCATCCTCCTCCTCTGTCCTGAGCACAGAGCCTTCCCTGTTCTCTTTCTCTTAGTTTCTTCTGCCTCCTGTTCTAGGCCCTTGGGACTTATCAGTGAACAAGACAGGAAGGGGGGGGAAAGGTCCTGCTTGCAAGTACTTTTTCTTCTTTCTATTATTCTAAATGATGTTTTCATGGCTATGAGGTTTCCTCTGAATACCGCTTTGTATGCACTCCTCAGGTTTTCATGTGGATGTTCTTACCCAGCTTTAGTTCTTTGCTCTTTTTTTTTCTTTTTTAATATTTAAATTTTAATTAGTTAACATACCATGCAATATTGGTTTGAGGAGTAGAATTCAGTGATTCATCACTTACATGGAACACCCAGTGCTCATCCCAACAAGTGCCCTCCTTAATACCCATCATCCATATAGCCCATCCCCCATTCACCGCCCTCCATCAACCTTCAGTTTGTTCTCTATCCTCAAGTGTCTCTTATGGTTCACTTCCCTCTCTTCTCCCCCACCCCTGCCACCCCCGCTTCCCATATGTTCATGTTTTGTTTCTTAAATTACACATATGAGTAAAATCATATGGTATCTGCCTTTCTCTGATTGACTTATTTCACTTAGCATAATACCTTCTAGCTCCATCCATGTTGTTACAAATGCTAAGATTTCACTCTTTTTGATGGCTGGGTAATATTCCATTGTATATATATACCACATCTTCTTTATCCATTCATCAATCAATGAACATTTGGACTCTCTCATTAGTTTAGCTATTGTTGATAATGCTGCTATAAATATTGGGGTGCATGTACCCCTTGGAATCTGTATTTTTGTATGTTTTGGGTAAATACCTAAGAGTACAATTGCTGGTATGTAGGGTAGTTCTATTTTTAGTTTCTTGAGGAACCTCCACACTGTTATCCAGAGTTCTCTCAACTCTGTTGAGCAACCCAGTTTCAGTTCGAATCCCTCTTCTTCTCTAGGATTATTTAGAAGGATTTTGCTTCTTGTGTTCAAGACTTTTTTTTTTACTATGCTTTTACTGTATGTATGTATGTTCCTGACACCTTCTCTTATTTAGTCCTTATAGCAACTCATGCAACAGAATACCAGTCCCACTCCACATATGAGAAAACAGAAGTCCAGAAAGGGCCAGCAGTTAAGGGTCCTAAGGACAGACTGGGGATCCCAGCCTAACCCAGAAGGCTGGGAGAGCACACACTTCCCTGCCCTGAGAGAACAGGCTCTCCACAAAACATCTTTCTGGGCAGCTGTTGTCAGCCCTGTCCTGAGCCTTGCTTCTTCTCAGTGGATGACAGCAGAGGGATGAGACTGTCTGGTTAGGGATGCACAGTCTCTCTCTCTCAGGCTGAGAAGCCACCCCTCAGATCCCAGCAGCATCCCGGGCCATGCTTGACCCTCCTTCCAGTGCAGCAGAGGGAAAAGTATGCTGGCAGGGAGGCAATCTATTGCCTATTGTCCCAAAGGCATTGGAGTGACCGAAAGCCAAGGAGTACAGGGCAAGTGGTGGGTGTCAGGTAAGAAGCTAGGACCATTAGGTGGCCACTTTCAATAGAGCCAGTGTTGGGGGGAGCTTTTCTTTCTTTTTTTATTTATCTATTGTGGGGAGAGTGCAAGCAGGGGAGGGGCAGAGAGAGGGGGACAGAGGATCCTAAGTGGGCTTTGCACTGACAGGCTGACAGCAGCAAGCCTGATGCATGGCTCAAACTCATGAACCACAAGATCGTGACCTGAGCCAAAGTCAGATGCCCAACTGACTGGGCCACCCAGGTGCCTGGGGGTGAGCTTTTCTTTTTTTTTTAAATCTTTTTTTTTTTGAAGTTTTTATTTATTTTTGAGAGACAGAGAGAGACAGAGCACAAGCGGTAGAGGGACAGAAAGAGAGGGAGACACAGAATCTGAAACAAGCTCCAGACTCCCAGCTGATAGCACAGAGCCTGACACAGTGCTCGAACTCACGAACTGCGAGATCATGACCTGAGCTGGAGTCAGATGCCTAACCAACTGAGCCACCCAGGCACCCTCGGGGGTGACCTTTCCTGATAGGTGACATGAGTCAGACTGTGTGGCATTTTGGGACTGGAAGGAGGCTTCCCAGCTGAGGGAACAGCGAGGGCCTGGAACAGGGGATGAATGACCTGTGCGCACGAGAGAATGGAGCTCATACCTCTGAGAATGGCCCTGAGGTCTTTCACACTGTCTCCTGGCCTATGCTCTTTGTTCACACGCATGCGTACAGATGTATACACACACCTGCCCAGAACATGCTGGGTCATTCTGATAACATCCTGAACCAACGTGGCCATCGGTAGGTTTTGGGGATAATGGAGCATGTACCAACCCTGGGAGTTCACCCCACCTGCAGGTCCAGTATCAGCACCAGCTGGTGGCAGATCGAGGGTCCTGGCCCTGCCAGATGAATGCATGATGCACCCAGCCTCTCCGGCCCCTCTCCTGATCTGTTCAATGGGCGGATCGGCCCAGAAGGCCCCAGAGTCTCCGCAGTCCGGCACAGTCTGACTCACTCTGCAAACAAGTAACACACAGTTCATTTTCTTCATCTGCTGATGACAAGACAATCTTGAAAAATCCTGTTACGTTGGGAGGGGTGACAGAAAGGCCATCTGGGCAACACCCGTCCCTAAGGCCAGTGATCATTCACTTTCCAGCTGTGTTTTTAGGAGTAAATAATTAAGGCTCCAAATGCTCTCAAGAGGGTGGCTCTGTGGCTGTCCTTGGTGGTGACCCTGCGGCAGAGCCCCCTCTGATTAAGCTCTCTTACCCTGGCTGGAGTCCCACTTGCTGGTCCCGGCCATGGTCACTTTACCTCAGATAACAGGTCAATGCCTGGGCTGCGGTTCTCAGATCCTCTGTGGCATCCCCTTGCCTCACCCACTTCTCTGCTGTCCTGTAAGCACCTGTCCTGTGCTTGGTGGTTTGTAGAGGCCATCCTCATCCGTTCTCATACTTGCCGGGGAGCTGGGCTTTCTCAGCCCCATTTCACAGAAGAGAAAACTGAGGCTTAGGGAGGCAAAGGGGCTTTCAGGGTCACAGGCCAGACAGAGGGGATTCCTCAGTATTCCTGTTCCCCCAATGAAATGCACCCTCCACCTCAGCTCCTCAGCTCTAAACCCTACATCCAGTACAGTCCCTCTCTGGGCTCCAGACTCCCATCTGTGGAAGGGACAGGTATCCAACAGGGCCCTAACCCCTTCAGCCTGCTACCCTCTTGTGCTCCAAGGATCAGCAAATGGCTCTCTTGCTGCCCCCAGAGCTGGATACTGAGGGCCATGCCATGGCTCTCTTCCTCCCCACTGCCTCTAACTGATAGCTCTAGAGCTCTGCCTGTGCAGCCTCCTGGAGCTCCCTCCTGTTGTCAGGCATGCACCCAAGCCCAGCCACCCAGACTCCTCCTGCCCCAGACATTTTCTAAAGTGAAAAGCCTACCAAGTCACTTCCGCTTAGGGGCAATCACTGCGCCTCCAACCACAGAGCTCTGGTTCTGGCTGGGTGGGCTCCCCACATGCTTCTCTTCTGCCTGATCCCTGTCCTACCCACTTGTGATAGAAGGTTTTGCAACCCGTTCGCCATGCCCTTAGTCTGGTAACAGCACCTCAGACTTTCCTTGGCGAATGTTCACCTGCACCCCCATGGTGGGTATGTAACCCAGACCTATGATGGTGTATACAACAATTAGTTTGGGAATGCAAGAATTCCTGGACAATCTGAGGGATGTCCCCGGGACTTCTGCTGGGATCTCTGGGGAGGGGTGCTGCTGCCCACTGGGGTTGCTGTCAGTAACATATAAGCTTGGGACTGCCAGGGGCCAGCAAGTAAGGGAAACTGACCTGAAGCCAAAGCAGAGCTGAGGGACTGCACACAGGATCCAAGCACCTGGACCTGAACCTACCCCTGCAATTTTGAGTTACGTGAACCAGCGAAGTCCCTTTATGACTTGCACTGGTTTGCATTTTTTTTCCTCCCAGTTACACGGCATCCAGATCAGTTCTAGGAAGAGTGGGTGGCTTCCTCCACTTGTTCCCATTTATCTGTTGTTCTTTGCGGCTCAGTGAGGATTCACATCTGCCACCCAGCTTCACCGTGAGCTGTCAAGGGCAAGGATGGAGCCTGACTCATCATCATCCTTCACTGCCAGCATGAGGCTGGTGCATGGTCTGCCTAGGAGGGATCCAAGGGGGAGAGGAAGCCATGAGGGATATTTTCTGAGCGGATCCCCATCCTTGCTTTTGGTGTTACTGCGTTCCCTCTTGATCACCTCAGGAAAGAGACAAGATTCCTCCTTTTGGGAAAGAGAAGTAATGAGAAAGGAAGGGTTCTCACTGCTTCTGCAGGCTCTCTCAGACTGAGCCCACCTGTGACCTTCAAACACTCAGTGAGTGTGATGGATGGATGTAGTGTTGGACCACCCAGAATCTTCCCTTTTTCCCATCTGAGGATGCTCCCTTCACCTCTCATTCTAGGTGGTTCCAGGGTGAACCCCTGTCCTCAGCTCCCAGGACTGGTCCTTGAGTGGGGAAGTGAGCTCATGTGTCTAACCTCACCAGGGTGGTGCATTGTATAGACCCGGCCACTAGGCCTGGGCACCTGCCTGACAGACCACAGGAGGTGGGGTGAGAGGGAGACAGCACCATGAAGATGCTATTTGAGCCCCTGGATCTACTTTTTGAGAATAGACCATTTCCTTCTTTTTTGCTCAAGTTGATGTCTTAGTCAGTCAGGCTGCCGTAATAAAATAGCCAGGTGATTCAAACAGCAGACATTTATTTTTCACAGCTCTGGAGGCCAGGAAGTCAAGATTAGAGTGCCAGCAGATTCGGTTCTTTTAGTTCTTGGTGAGGGTCCTATTCCTGGAACATAGACCGAGCCTTCTTGCCGTGTCTTCCCGTGGCCTTTCCTTGGTGGCCCGTGTGTGGAGAGAGAGCAATCTCTTGTAAGAACTCAAATCCCACCGAGCGGGTCCCCCACCCTCATGACCTCATCTAAATCTAATCACCTCATCTAAATCTAAGTCCCCACCTCCAAACACCATTACACTGGGAGTTAGGGTTTCAACACATGAATTTTGAGGGGATGAAGACATTCAGTCAAATGGCCAGTTTGAGGTGCGTTCTTGGTCCAAGAACTGAACAGAGGCCTGAGGTCAGAACTGTGTGGGACTCCAGGCCAGCCTCGTGGCTGATTTAGGGTTTTAGGGGACAAAAGGCAGAAGACGGCCCACCAAAGTCCTGTGCTCAGTGGAGATCTTGGAAGTCCCATCAAAATGGAGCCATTGAGTGGCCCCAGTCACAGGATTACAGGGATTTCTTTGATGGCAAATGAGAGAACACAGAGTCACATCCCCCAGTATCTTCATTGTGCCAGGTGTGAAAGACTGGTAGGGGCACCTGGGTGGCTCAGTCGGTTAAGTGCCCAACTTCAGCTCAGGTCATGATCTCACAGTTTGTAATTTTGAGCCCCAAGTCGAGTTCTGTGCTGACAGCTTGGAGCCTGGAGTCTGCGTCAGATTCCGTGTCTCCCTCTTTCTCTGCCCCTCCCCCGCTCACACTCACACGCGCTCTCAAAAATAAATAAACATTAAAAAATAATAATAAAAGAAAAGCACCTGGTATGAAGTCCCATGGTCAGCCAGCATCCCTGAAATGGGCAATCACGGTGACATGCCTGTGTGTGTGTAGGGTTGGTGGGAGCCAAGGTAGGGCTTTCCTTCCGGGAAAGGCTTTTCTGTGCTTGCTTGTTAGCAGTATCTCTGCCATGATTCCATCTGTGCACATGGGCATGCCAGGCTGGAGGGCTAAGAGTCTGGATGTTGGCCTATTTTCAGTTATTTTTGCTCACCAACATCTGCAGACCCACGAGAAGATCCAAAGTATTTCGCTCCATAGACTGAAATTGGTCAGCCTCGTGACATGGGACAATTTGCATCCCTGGAAGACACAGACAGCCTTGTTCTCCCTGCCCTGGCTTCTCCGCCACAGAGCAGGTCAGCCAGGCGGGCTGTGCCAAGAGGCCAGCCCCGCGTGTGCCTCCATAGCTTTTGGCCTCACAGGGCCGGCCGGGGCCTAAGTCACAGGCCTGCAACTGGTCACTTTGCAGGCATGACAGGAGGTCCGCACTGTTCTTCCTGGGCTGGGGTGGGGCTGTCAGCTTCCCAGGAGCAGGAGGCCCTTTGGACAAGAAGGCTTTCCTGCCAGGCTTGAAAGCTTTTGATTTCTTCTTTACGGGAGGATGATGAAAATATTCTCCAACGGATTGCAGTGATGGTTGCACAGTTCTGAGAATATACAAAACCATTTTACGCTGCATGTCGTTGGATTATATGCCAACAAAGCCGTTATCATTATCAATACAACCAAATGCAGTGAGGAGTAGACACTACATAGTATCTTTGTAGCCCTTGTTGCCTACTGAATCACACAGCCTGTGCTCACCCGATTCTCAGAGTTGCACAGCATTTCATGGTGGAATGAAATGTTCCACACTCTTCATGAAACCAGGCCTCTGTTGATACATATTGCCAAATTGCTCTCTGGAAGGCTGTACTAACTGACACTTTCTTAGTGTGTCCGATAACTGCTATCCTCCATTTTATGGAAGGGATGCTGTTTTGCTCAAGGCCATACCTAACAAGGCAGCACAGAGCTGGAGTGCAAACCTGCTTAGTCCAGCTCTGGGCCAGAGGTCTGCTCCCTGGTGTCCACATCTGCCCCCTCTGGGCCCTGGGGTTGTTGTTTTACCAGAAGTCTGTGGTCTGTACATCTGTCTGTGCCTGGAGGGGCGCCTGGGTGGCTCAGTCAGTGAAGCGCACACCTTTGGCTCAAGTCATGATCTCACGGCTTATGGGTTCGAGCCCCCATGTTGGACTCTCTGCTGTCAGTGCAGAGCCCTCTTCAGTTCCTCTTTTTCCCTCTCTCTCTGCCCCTCTTTCACTTGCTCTCTCTCAAAAATAAGTAAACATTTTTAAAAAACAAAACAAACCAGGGGCGCCTGGGTGGCGCAGTCGGTTAAGCGTCCGACTTCAGCCAGGTCACGATCTCACGGTCCGTGAGTTCGAGCCCCGCGTCGGGCTCTGGGCTGATGGCTCAGAGCCTGGAGCCTGTTTCCGATTCTGTGTCTCCCTCTCTCTCTGCCCCTCCCCCGTTCATGCTCTGTCTCTCTCTGTCCCAAAAATAAATAAACGTTGAAAAAAAAAATTAAAAAAAAAAAAAAAAAAAAAACCAAAAAACACTTGCTAATATCAGACCATCACATGTGGGGGAGGGAGGTTGTATACGCTGTTACAGATTATAAATTTAAAAGTCGGGGCGCCTGGGTGACTCAGTCTGTTAAGTATCCGACTTCAGCTCAGGTCATGATCTCACCATTCAGAGTTCGAGCCCCATGTCGGGCTCTGTGCTGACAGCTCAGAGCCTGGAGCCAGTTTTGGATTCTGTGTCTCCCTGTCTCTCTCTCTGCCCTTCCCCTGCTCGCGCTCAGTCTCTCTCTCTCTCTCTCTCTCTCTCTCTCTCAAAACTAAACATTAAAAAACTTTTGTTCAAAAAAAAAGAAAAAAGTCTTCAAGACATACCAACCAAAGGCAATGGGTAAATGGTGTTGGTATCCTGATTTAAACCAACAAGCTATAAAAAGACGCTTTTGACACAATCGAGGAATATTGAATATACTCCAATACGTATCAATATTAAAGATGAGGTGAGTGTTAGATAATATTAATACATTGCTATTAATTTTGTGTGGTGTGATACTGCTATTACAGTCTTAAGAGCTTTACACATAATGAATTATTAATGAATCAAATCATAGCAGGACGTGTTCCAATAAAACAAAAACTGGAAAGAGAGTTAAGACAAAATCAGTTACACATCAATAATTGTTGACTCTGGGGAATGAGTATGAAGGGGTTCAGTCGACTATTTTTGAAATTTTTCAGAACAAAAAAAGCACATGTGGACGTGTATGTCATTGCGTGGGGATACATATTTGCCGAGACCCAAAATATTTTCTAAAGATAATATTGCTAAGGTTAAAAACTGCACCCTCTGGTTTCCATTTACAAGAAAAGAAAGACGGTTTTTGGAGACAGGTCGAGTCATTCCAGAAAGTGTGCAACACCTGGACGAGCTGGTAGAGTGGAGAAGCCCTGTGAGCTGGTAGATCCCCCCTTACCTCCCACACTCCACCGAAAGTCAAAGTGAGGGTGACAGTTGGCTGTCAGGTTCCAGAAACAGGTGGTGGTACCACCCACATCCCAGGAGGAAGCTCAGGCAGTTCACAAAGATCAGTGCTTGGAGGACCACATCCCAGGAAGGACACGCCTCCACGGTGCACGGCTTGTGAAAGTAATGAATGCAGTCTCAGTGACTGGGCGGGCCACCTGGGAGTCCCCAGACACAGCCGAGAGACGAGTGACAGGGACCAGGGAGAGGGCAAACATGCGCAAGGGTCAACCTCCCCAGGTGAGCCAGTGCCCCCACCCACTCAAGGACAAAATGTGTGAGTGGTTCAGGCACACCTGCCTTCAGGCAGGGCTGGAGCCAACACAGATCTCCTTTCCTGTTTTATCTACACTCTTGGATTCTCCCCACTGGGGTGAAGCTGGCACAGGCAACACCCCCGTCCTATATCCTAATACCTGAGGGACTGGAAGAAAACTTTTTTCTGATGGTTCCGGCCAAACTCCTCCGGGATGACACTCACTGGTTGTTATCAGCCCAGGTACAGTCCAGACTCCATCCCTATGTTCCCAGTGGAGCCCTCATTGTCCAGACCTGGGCCATGTGCCCACCACAGCAGCCAGGAGGGAAGGCAGCCCCATGGGATCCAAGAGGCTAAGAGGAGAGAAGGGATAGTTCCACAGAGGAATCCAGGGTGTTGATCCCAGAGGGAAGGAAAACAGGCCTGAACTCCCCCACTGCCCATCAGTCGCTCCAGAAATCACGGCTGCCTACGTGCCAAGTAAATGCCCAGGCAGACCCTCCCTGAAGCTAGAAGGGGCCAGGAGGTTCTTGCGTCCCCACTGCCTTAACAAACATGGAAACCAGGACACACATGACATAAGAATGGCTCTGGGTCTGCTCTGGGGCCCAGACGCGGCCTCATGGAGCTGGACGGACCCTTGTATAGGATGCTTTTCACTGCCCTATCTGCATGGCCCACCCAGAAACGCTCCTCTCTATCAGAGAGTGGAGAGGGATGCCAGAAGAGTCCTGGACCCCAAACCTTCACCCTCTGTCCCTGCCCCAGGCTCTAAAAATCATAGCCAAATGCCGCTGCTAGACTGGACAACATGGAGGTGACATTAGCCACCACACTCAAAGAGCCCCTCCTCTACCCACTCCCAGAATCTACAGGACATCAGCAGTGTATGGAATAGTCAGTTCAGCTGCCCATGGGGCCAGGCAGGAAACCAAGGCTAAAAGGACAGCCAGCACCCAGCCTGGAGGGAAGCACAGGGAGGACATGGAAGGCAAGCCCCTCTCAGGACACAGCCACACTCAAGCACTGGGAAACCATCACCAGAATTGCTAGCTCATCTGATTGGTGACGAGAAACTGGAAGCCCAGGACACCCCCTGGGCCCTTCTTAGTCTCGTCTTAGTAGACAAAAAGGTAAGAAAACAGGAATGCGGCATCAGAGTCGACATTAGTGGTACTAGAGTGACCAATTGCCACCCCCGCCTGGCTCGCCCAGGACTGAGGGGTTCCCTGGAGTGTGGGAACTTCAGTACTAACCCCAGAACGGTCCCAGTGAAACTCAGACAACTAGTCACCTTGGGTCACACCCTCAGACAGGATGACAGAGCATTTCCTAAAGGGAGTGGGGAGGGCTGGGTCAGCCTCAGAGGTGCCCAGCCAGAGCATTACCATTCTGAGACCTCAAGGGGCAGGATCCAGAGAGGGCAGTGTGGGAGAGGCCGCCAGACCCAAGCTAAGGCCTTAGGGAGAAGATTTCTATCCTGACCTCACCCCTCCTTCTCCAGACCTCCTGCTGGCCAGAACCAACCAGAAGCCAGAGGGCCTGGGACCCCTGGGAAGGTCAGCCTCCCAGGGCACAGAGTGGGGGAGGGGTAAAGAAATGGATCTGGTGCCCTTTTGTCCCACAGGAGATGCTTGCCTTATGTGATGGAGCCAGAAAGAATTCACTGCTCGGAGTAGGCTGAGCTTCTGCTGTGCAGGTGTTACTATCACCAGCTCCTGCGTCTGGGCCAGAGAGCCTCCAGGGCCCTCACCTCCTGGGGTCAGCTGCTGCTCTCCATTCACCAATGCCAACAGCCAATGCGTGCAATCCCAGATTTCTGCTCGCCCGCAAGGACAGACCCCCACTGTCTCCTGGCTGGGCAGAGCAGAGGCCCAGCTCTGCCTGGGTGCAATGGCACCGGAAGTGCGTTGACAGTGCTGGCATTTCTGGGCCACATCCGGGCTTCTTCACAGCACAATTCTTTCTTTCTCTTTTTCTTTCTTTCTGTCCCTCTTTATTTCTTTCTCTCTCTCTTTCTTTCTCTTTCTTTCTTTCTTTCTTTCTTTCTTTCTTTCTTTCTTTCTTTCAATTTTTATATATCTAGGGGAGCCTGGGTGGCTCAGTCGGTTGGGTGTCAAACTTCAGCTCAGGTCATGGCCTCGCTGCTCTGTGCTGCAAGCTCGGAGCCTGGAGCCTGCTTCGGATTCTGTGTCTCCCTCTCTCTCTTCCCTCTTCTCTGCTCATGCCTCTGTCTGTCTGTCTCTCTCTCTCTAAAATAAATACACATTAAAAAATTTATTTTTAAGTTTTTATATATTTGTTTTGAGAGAGAGAGAATCCCAAGCAGGCTCCATGCTGTCTGCAGAGGTGGATGTGGGGCTCAAACTCACAAACTGCTTGTGAGATCATAACCTGAGCCGAAATCAAGAGTCAGACGCCTAACTGACCAAGCCACCCAGGAGCCCCCACAATTCTTTCTAATCCAAAGATCAAACTCTGGCTACAAAACGGTATTTGTGGTATAACCATATTATTGTTTAAATAATGACTACCAATGCAAAGAATATTGTTTTGGGGAGGTCGCAAAAAAACTTGATAGGATTAACCCTTACAAGATTCTTTTTTATTTCCTTCCTAAAATGAATGTGTATCTTTCCTGGAAGAACAAAGTTATACAGATTTATAATTAACTTTGTTATTTTGTTAAATTAATTTCCAGTCATAAAAGAATATGGGAGCTCAGGCTTGTAACAGAACTCCTCCTCAGTCCCTGCAGAAGAGAGAAAGAAGTTGGAAAAAGTCCGTGGCTCCAAGGAACTCTTTAGGAAGGTCACCTCCATGCTGAGCTGAAAGGGAAGGGAGGGCCTCAATGCTGGCCTTAGGGATGGGAGAGTGGGGGCAGCCATCTGGTAACCCAAAATGAGCCAGACAACGCTTCCCCTCTCCCATGCCCCGGCCAACCTCCTGAAGCCTTACTCCCTCCAGGCCTACAATCAGGGCAGAATTCCTGCCTCAGTTTCCGATCCAGATCTCCATTGCTGGCTGTCCTTGAACCCTGGTCCTGGGGCCAGTCGTTAAGACCCTCCCTAGCCCTGCGCCTCTGCACCCCACCCCACCCCTATCCACTCCACCAGAACCCAACCCCATAGAAGAGAAAAGGGAGGAGTCTGGGGGGTGTGGCTTCCTGCCCCAAGCCCAGGTCTGGCCTCATACCTCGCTCTGCTTGTGCTCCCCACCACAGATCTCAGCTGAGGACAAGCCACCCTGAGGCAAGGAACTCTACCCAGGTAGTCTCTGGCCTGGGTTCCCTGAACCTTGTCTGCCATGGGCACTATTCCAGGTCCCCTAAGAATCTTGTGCCCCAACCCCTGGAGGGAGTGATCCGATGCAGAGCTCCAGCTACACACCTCAGCACCCTGCCCCCCCCCCCCCCCCCCCAGCTCCCTGGACCCTCTGCTGAAGCTTGGGAAGGCCTGCGCTGCACAGCTCTTGGCAGGGCTGGGTCCCTGGGACCTTCAGGAGCTGACATCGAGGTCTGCCTGGCATTTCTGCTCTCAGAGGGGAACAAGAAGATCAGGAGGAACAGGTGACTACCCTGGGCCACCCAGTGGCCACAGCCCAGCTGGGATAAGTGGAGACTGGTGGTGAGGGCCCCGATGACAGCATGGGAGCTGTTGAAAGCCCAGCTAGGAATCCCACAGGAGTTAGAGGGCAGCCCTCATCATACCTGGAACCCTATAACCCACTCCAGGACCCAGTGGAAATGTTAAAGGAAAAAAAAGCATCTGAACAGACACTGTGGCCCAAGGCTAGCAAGCACATTCCGTGTCTACCAGGACAGCCGTGGGACTTAATGGACTATGTGGAAAGAGGAGAAGGAAGTAGATTTCTGGGTTTTTTGGGAGAAACCAGTCAGTGAACAAATTCCCCCAGTTATATAAAAGTTGACTTGAGATCTGAAAAAAATGGGCAGGTGAAGAAACCACATCTGTGGCTGCTCTTACCAAATCCAGCATGTGGTCTTATTCTGTTGGCCAGAAGGGTCAAGGTCACTCCTGGAAAGTGAGGCCAGAGCCATCCATGGTGATCAGCCAGGCCCTGTGAGTTTCTGGCTCCAGCTCGATTCTCAGGCACAGGATTCTCCTGGGAGCACAGGTATGGAGCCAGGCTAGGCAAGGCATCTACCCATGGTCTTGTATCCTCCTTCTTCTGAGAGGGGCCATGCCTGGGCCTCCTGATCCAGACCAGCCCCCTACTTCCTGGCTGTGTGACTTGGGGCAGATTGTTTAATCTTACTAAATCCCAGGGGCCTCCTGGGTTGTACCAGGACAGGTCCCTGACTAGGTTGAGGGCAGGAAGGGGCAGCACCTTATAGGTTGGGGCCACCAGCTGCCTAACTGCTTCCCTGAACCTCAGATCACAATTCCAGGAGGTTGAAGCAATCAGGACTCAATTTGGTTGCGAATGACAGAAGTCACTTTGAAGTGCCTCCAGTGAAGATGGGAACTTATTGAGCCTTGATACCAAGAATTCCAGGAGTAAATCTGGCTTTGGCCCCAGCTAAACCCGGGGGCTCCAAAAAAATGTGCATTTTCAGGGCTCCTGATGGCCCAGTTAGTTGAGTGTCCTGATTCTAGATTTCAGCTCAGGTCATGATCTCAGGGTCATGGGATCAAGCTCCGTGTCAGGCTTTATGTTCAGTGTGGAGCCTGCTTAAGATTCTCTGTGTCTCTCCCTTTCTCTCTTTCCCTCTTTCCCTCTGTTCCTTTCCCCTGCTCATGCTGTCCTTCTCTGTCTCTCTCTCTCTCTCTCTCTCTCTCTCTCTCAAAAAACAAATGTGCACCTGTCTCCATCCTAGAGATCTGTTTTGTTCTGGATTGCCTCACTCTTGGACAGCTCCTCCCCACCCCACCCCAAAGTTGACAAGAGGGACCCCAGCATCACCAGTCTACCCTCCAGACAGCTGTGCCACCAGACAGGGAAGAAGCTCATCTTTTCTGATCTCTCCCATGTCCCTGAGCAGGTTGTCAAGAGCTCAGCATGAGCCACATGCTGATTCCTGAACCAATACCAGGGCCAGGGGGACCTAGTGGTTATGTGGTCCAGGTCACATAACTAGTCCCAAAGCAGGAGGGATAATGGGCTAGCAGATGCAGATACCTCCACAGGGGTCCTAGCATCCATGCCACTCCTCACTGGGGAGCTGGATAGGAGCTAGGATCCCAGGGCTCCTGGTGTCTTGGTGCTTGCAGAGGGCCTGATGACACCATGCTGTTCCCACCTCAGTTACATAGGGTGGGACTCGAGTTCCCATCTCTGGGCTGGGGCAGAACAGCTTCATCTCCAGACTCCAAACTCCAGCTATCATTGTCAGCAGTGGGACCTTTGCACATGCCTGAACTTCCCTTCTCCAGCCTGTTAACTTCCTCTGGCAAGCTGCCCTGGGTCTACACTGACCTGTACCAACTCCAGCCCCAGCCCAGTCCCAAGCAGAGTCTGGCCCCCTCCCCACCAACCTGCCCTGCCCCCTCCCTGTCTCCCAATCCCAACCTGGAATTTTCTTGTTCTCCTGGTGTCACTGGATTAATGTCTGCCTCCCACCACTCTGTAAGTGCCACAGGAGTCCCTGGAATGGACTATTTCCACTCATCATTAAGTCCCATTAAGCATCAGGACAGGTATGAAGCAGCTGCTTAGGAATGAGGGAATGAATGGATGAACGAAATGAAAGTGACCCTGCAGAGTGAAGGGTGAAAGGCAAACACAGCTGCTCCAGAACCGGTTCCACTGTTTCCCAGCAGGATGACTCAACCAAACCCCTTCCTTACTGTGGCTGAGCCTCAGTTTCCTCAACGGGCAAGTGGGTAAACCAAACACCTTCTCCCCCGTAGGACCTGCAGAGCCCTGGTGAAGCTACAGAGATTAATTACATCAGGAAAAATGCCAGAGACAAGTCGCAAAAAGTTTCGTTTTGTGCTCTAACACGACTGGGGAGGATCTGTTTAGAATATCAAGATTTCTTTTTTTTTTTAAGTAAAATAAAAAACACCAGATGGCTTCAAAGTACGCCAGTGTTGGGCCAGTTCTCGTGACCTTCCTCGGGAGACCGAGGCCCGGAGCGCAGTGGGGAGGGGAGGAGACGGCCGGGAACCAGGGCGGAGGAACTCAAGTCTCAGTGACTCACAGCTGGGCCCCATTCGGGCTCTAGGCGGGTGGGCGGAGAAGCCCCTGGCTAGTGCAGGCCAGTGCGCTGAGGACAGGAGGACAGGTCCGCCAGCGCTACTCACAGGTCCGCCAGGGCTGCTCCGGGAGGGGGTGGTTCCCTGGGTCGCTCCTGCTTGGCTCACGACCTGGGGGGAAATCCTCATCTTGAAGCTCCGGCTCTCCAGGAAATCCCGGGTTCGAATTCTGCCACTGCCAGAATTTGTCAATTCCGGCTGCCCTGTTTTGGCAAAGTCCCTTTCCACCTCGGAGGGGGCCTCAGTTTTCTCATTTATCAATCAGGCTCTAGAGTTCTCTCCTTACAGAGAGGGGACCAGGCTTGAACACCTACAGTGTGCAGCGATTCTGGTGCCCTCGGAGAAGCCCGGCAAACAGAAGGGCGCACAGGGGAACACGTGCGTCACGCCCGCCATTGTGCTCTGCGTCTTAATCCTCACCAGGACTAGGCAGGTAGGTTCCATTGTCATCCCATTTTACAGACTGGGAAACTGAAGCACAAAGCGATTCAGTCCCCTGTCCAAGGTCCCACGCCTAGACCGAGCCTGAGTCTGGGTCTGAACTCAGACGGTCTCCACCCCCCGGTCCATCTTCAGGACCCGACACCCAGGCGTTACAGACCGAACTTGAGCCTGGGAGCCGCCCCTCGCCCAGTTCCCTGACTCCTGGGGGCCCAGTCCCCACCGTTGTCACGACAACCGGGGGCCAATGGGGAGCAGGCAGGCGGGAGGAGGCCCCGCCCTGGCCCCGCCTCTGGCGGAGGGCTCCGAGCTATAAGGTCCTGAGGCCGAGCGGCGGGAGTCCAGGCCCGCGGAGCGCCAGGCGCGCACGGAATTCCGAGTGTCCAGAGCGCGCAGAGTCCCAGAGCCGCGAAGGGCGCAAGCAGCAGCCACGATGTGCGGTGAGTGTGGTGGCCGTGGGTTCCGGCTCCCCAGTCTCTCGGCGCCTGGGCCCGAGAGCCGGGCGCCGGGGACCCGGAGGTGGTGCGGGATGGGGGCATCGATCTGTCCAGGTCCGAGAAGGGGCTTTCACCGGCCGGGCCTGCGTCCTTCTGCCCCTTGTCTCCGAGTGGGTGTCCCAGGGAGGGGTGGGGGAGAAGGGTGCCCAACCCTGGTGTCGGACTTGGTGAGGGCGACCCGGCCCGGCCGCCCACGGAGGGGACGAAATTGGTCCTGTCCGGGGCCTGGACCCTCACAACACAGAGGTATCCTCCCTCCCTCCCCCCATGTCCAGTGAGAAAAGCACCCCAAGTCGCCCACAAAGGCGGCCACGCGCAAGCTCACGCATCCGGGGCGCGGGGTGCCCAGCACTGCTCTCAGCCCACCGCGCCCACCCAGGAGAGGCGACCCCACCTGCAACCTCCCGGCAGCCGGCCGGGCTCGCCCCCGTGGCGTCGGGAGCTGCCCTCGTGCGCTCGGGAAGGGCCTGTGCGTTCTCCTCGCGTGCCAAAATGAACCTCTTGTCCCTAGAAGGGTCGATTCCATGTTGCCACCTCTTTGCTGAAAGAGCTCTCGGCGAGGCTTGGGGGGAAAGGCAGCATGGACCGCCGAGCCTCGAGGCAAAGCTGGGAGAAGGAGTCCGGGACGAGGAGTGGGGCTGGGCTCCGGCGTCCTGAACACCGCGGCGCCTCGGCGCTGTCCCGGGAGACTGCTGGGCCATGGCGAGGGCTGCTGCGGCCCTGCGCGCACATCTGCAATTCCTTACTCTCCTGGCTGGGCCGCCTCCGCTGGCTGGGGAGAGGGCCGGGAACTTGTGCTGGGACAAAAGGTCACTGTGCCTTTTTTATTTTTTTTCCTTGAGTAGGATTCAGTTACCCATTCCAGCCTCCTGTGGCTGGAGGACCTGGTGGAACTTTTGAAGCCATGAAAGGCCTCTGTCTGACTTCGCCGAGGGCTGTGGGGCGGGATGTGCCAGCGGTGAGCTCTGGGCCAAGATCTGTACAGGCCTTGTTTCTGAGGCCAACGGCTCCTGAAAGTGTAAAAGAACCACTGACCAAGGAGCCCACAGCTCGCTTTGAGATGCAGACTCCCCCAGGCCAAGCGGGCATCAATTTAAATTCCTGAATTTTCAGCAAAAATCTCCGGGCTCCAGGGCATCGTTAACAATGTATAGGGCTGCCTTGGATGTTTCCCGAGAGAGAGAGAGAGAGAGAGAGAGAGAGAGAGAGAGAGAAGAAGCAAAGGTGGCAGTTTTGCCAGAAGCCCTTTGGGTTCTAAACCCTTCAGTGTGGCATTCAAGGCCCTTGGCCAACTGGTGGCCTTAAGTGAGCATCAATTTAAATTCCTGAACTTTCAGCAAAAATCTCCGGGCTCCAGGGCATCGTTAACAATGCATAGGCCTGCCTGTGGATGTTTCCCGTGAGAGAGAAAGAGAGAGAGAGAGAGAGAGAGGGGGGGGGGGGGGAAAGAAGCAAAGGTGGCAGTTTTGCCAGAAGACCTTTGGGTTCTAAACCCTTCAGTGTGGCATTCAAGGCCCTTGGCCAACTGGTGGCCTTAGAGCCAGACTAGTGCACTGACCAAGACCCTTGCTCTGCCTCTCCAGCACTGGCAATTTCCCTCCTTTCTCCTCTCAGGTGCCCTTCTGGGCCCGCCTCTCCTCCAGCCTGCCTTCCTGCTTCCAACTTGCATCTAGCTTTCTCTGTTGTCTCTCTGAGCCCATCTCTGCAAAGAGAGATGGGCTCAGACTCTCCAAATCTGGGGTCCTGTTCTGCTCTCTTAAAGGGCTGCATATGTCTTGTCCCCTAAGGAAAGGATGAGCTTTGGCTCTGTGACTACCTATATCCTTACATCAAGCCCCCCCACCCCAGCCTATCCCACCCACCTTGCAGCCCTTGGTTAAGTCAGGGAGTGATATCCAACGTGGGAAAGTTATTTCTTTTCACCTGGGTGCTAATGTGTCATTTACAGAGCCCCTCCCCCCCCCCAACACTGGCTGAGCACCCCTTGCATGGAGAAGGCCATCCCAAGTCAAACCTGACAACAGCTGCTGTCGAGAATTAAACACGTTGTTCTCGTTTTTTGTTTGTTTGTTTGTTTGTTTGTTTCTGGATAATGGCCTGTGTGTGCATGACAAGTGATACTGGTTTTCCTTTTTATGGTTGTGTTCTTTTGTGGAACATTTATGTCAGTTTTCAAACACTTGGTCAATTTTATAGAAAAATGCTAAGGCAATGATTGCGTACTTGGTACAAGGACAGGGCAGAAACTGTGAAGAAGCTCCTGGAATAAGTCGCTTACCCTCGTCAACTTTCCATTTGGGGAACTGGAAGCCAAAGGGGTCTGCGCATGCCTATGTCTGAGCAGGAGCAGTCTTAGGTCTTCTCTCTGGGCTGACTGTGGCCCTGCTGTGATCTGCCACCTCGAATGCCACCTGTGATGTGGTCACATCTTCAGGGCTGTTCCGTCCATGGTCAGCAGGGGTTGAGCTGAGAGCCTTCCCTTCAGCTGCTAATGACCAGGCTTAGGTTGGCTCTTACTCCCCGTTGTGTACGCCACTTCTCCTGCAGAAACCTGGACCCAGTGCTAGCTGACCCTGCACACACTGAGAAGATGCCCCTCAGAGCTTCAGTGCACTGAGAGTTTAGCTGAGGGACAGGTAGGTTTTGTTGACATCTGAGAGACGCTGGCATGTTGCTGTCTGCCAATAGAAAGGTTATTATCTTCCCATTCCTCCTCTCCTTCCTTCTTTGCTCAGCCATTAGTGAAGTGCTGCTCCTGGAGAGGTCCTGTGTTTTCCAGGCCCTGGGGCCACATGGGCACGAGCCTCCCCTCAGAGAAGGGACAAGGAGTTGGAGAGGCAGGTGGTCACCAAGCAGGGATGGGGTAGCTCACTAGGTAAAAGCTGCCACAGAGAGAAGACATCTGACACAAGCCACAGCCTGGTAACTCTGTGCCAAACCAGTCGGCAGACATCTTTCTGTGTGGTACACAGGGCTTAAACTTTATGTTTTAAAGTCCTCCATTACAAAATTGGGAGATTTCACATAAGTAGGGAGGATTTTCAAGTTCTCTTGAAAAAATCTGAAGATGAGCAGCCCTGAGTTATATATATCTGAATAATGCACGGTGGCCCCTAGGATGATGGGTGCTAGCTCACCAGTCCTCCTGCCCAGCTGCCTCACTCACTGATGTTACCTGATGGCCCACACGCAGTCTGAGTTGAGACCCCAGCACAGCAGAGGCAGGGAGCACTAACTTTCCCAGGAACAGTACTGCAAGAGCCTGGCCTCAAGTATGAGCTCCACAGAGAGAAGAGGGTGACAGGTGTGCCAGGCTGAGAGCACAGCATGTTCAAGGGCATGGCGGTGTAGACCACGCATGCATGAGAGTTTGGCAAAAAGGATTGCACTTACCATCCGTGAATTATTTTTTTTTAATGTTTTATTTATTTTTGAGAGAGAGAGAGAGAGAGAGCATGCAGGGAGGGGAGGGGCAGAAAGAGGGGGGCAGAGAATCCGAAGCAGGCTCTGCACTGACAATAGGGACCCCAGTGTGGGACTTGAACTCACAAACCATGAGATCATGAGCTGAGCTTATGTCAAGTCAGACGCTCAACCAAGTGAGCCACCCAGTTGCACCCCCATCCATGAATTCTTAAATCTGCCCTATCCTTTACTCCTGCATTTAGTAATTTATGAGAGGGGAGGAAAAAAACTTGGCCATGAAAATTAGCAAATTCTTAGATTTTGCTAGAAGGTAAAAAGACTTTGAAGTCATTATCTTTTGTCTTAGTTGGTATATTAGTTTCTGCTGGCTGCTGTAACAAATTACCACAAGCTTGTTGCTTTAAAACAACCTAAATTTATTTTCTCACAGTTTCGGAGGCTAGAAGTCCAAAACTCAGTTTTATGGGACCAAAATCAAGGTGTCAGCAGGGCCCCACTTTCTCTGGACACTCTAGGGAAGAATCTGTCCCTTGCCTCTTCCAGCTTTGGTGGCTGCCAGCATCCCTCGGCTTGCATCTCTTGATTCCAGTCTGTGCCTCTGTGGTCACCTCACCTTCTCTTCCATGTCAAATGTCCCTCTGCCTCCCTTTCATAACAATACTTGTGACTGCATTTAGGGCCCAACTGGATAATACAGGAAAGTCTCCCATCTCAAGATCTTTAATTTAATCATATCTCCAAAGACCTTTTTGCATCAAGATATTTTTATAGCTTCCAGGGATTAGGATCCGATATCTTTGAGGGCCATTGTTTATTTATCCATTATCCAATAATTTTTAAAAACATTTTTAATGTTTATTTATTTCAAGAGAGAGAGAGAGTATGTGATCAGGGGAAGGGCAGAGAGAGAGGTAGACACAGAATCCAAAGCAGGCTCCAGGCTCTGAGCTGTCAGCACAGAGCCTGACCCAGGGCTTCAAGGCTTGAACTCATGAACTGTGAGATCATGACCTGAGCTGAAGGCAGACGCTTTACCGACTGAGACACCCAGCTTCCCCTATCCATTATCCAATAATTTATCCATTATTATTTGGGCTCTGGCTTTTAGGTGCCTTCCCCAAGAATAGTCCAATGTTGCTAATCTCAGATGGTCAAGTCATGGCCACAGGGATGTTGGCCAGAGGCTACCAGTCTCCCCTCTATGTCTGACACACACATGGAAGTGCCCTGGTCCCAGAACTTGCAGACTGGACCCACCATAGTCAGAAGGTGAATGGAGGCATCAAAGACCCCATCCTTCACTGGCATGGTGCTACATACCCCGTTTGACCAAATAGTTTCCAGTTTTTCTAGAAGTCAGGGCTTGTGTCCTGTAAATATGGCACTCACTCCATTTGGCCTCCATGCATGTAGATATTCTTCCTACTCATCTCTTCCCTGTGAGAAGCAGGTGTGGTTTCATTCCCCAGAATCAAAAGGGGCCAGGACACACACACACACACACACACACACACACACACACACACACACGTCTATCTGCTTGCACAGCAGTCTTTAGGAGAGCTTGTCATGTGCTTAGGGGGGTTGTCTCTCATTTCAGCTGAGGAAACAGAGTTCCAGGGAGTTTACAAGACACAGGGGAGAGCTCAGACTTCTGGCTCTGGGAACCCCGTCATATCTAACACTCCTTTCCTCCCTGTAATGGTTCAGTTCATGGAAGGGTACCTCAGAAGGGGCTGGACTGGAGTTCTTGGGGAACGGACTCTGGGGTCAGATTGCTTGCCTTGCTATGTCCCCAAGCCACAAGAGCCTCGCCAAACAGAGCCCCTGCTCAGGGATGTGCTGCTAAATGTTTGACCACCAGCTCACCATGGCTAATTTCAGGTCATCAATGTGAAGTCCCTGATGGTGGAGTTGAGAAGAGGTGCATATGGTTGGCTCACGGAAGCCAGTCCTAGAAGTTCCCAAACCCTGCTGGCATCCTGCCCACAAGACCACTGTGTGCACTCTCAGACAGACGGCTTCCCAGAAGCCATCTGGGGAGGGGCTCAGGGCTGGAAGTGATCTTCCCACCTCCTCCTCCCCTTCATCACGCCATTCCTCCATCAGTTGGTCTTATTCACTGGGGGTTTCCCAAGTTCACAGGAACCTTCTGGAAATTCGGTGATGTAACATTAGCAGACAGTGCTTTTACATTGAAGGATTATTTTCATATTTAGTGAAATTTTCTCGTAAAGGGAGATGGACTGGAGGTTACAAACACCCTTGGGAAAAGGTTCTGGAGATTGATGCAAAAAGAAGCAAGTTGATCTGATCGGCTGTCTCTTTCGTTTTCCAAGGGAATATTTCACCAAAAAAAAAGTTTGACTTTATTTTTACGGCCAAATTTTGGCAGTTTAAACAAGACTTCACACTTTCTTGTAAGCGTGTTTTAGTAAAATTTAGAGTATATGTTGTTTCTCCCTTTGCTCTTTGTGAAATCCTGAAATGACAAGGACAACAAGAACTTTTTTCTTAAAAATAGAAATGCCTTGCCCACATTTACTGCAGGAAGTGGAGTCTCCTGTTATCACAGGGATTCCAGTGGTGCGGTAAACTTTAACCCATGGGGTCCCAGAGAAGCCAGAGGCAGGGTGAGGCCGTCCTCAGAGGAGCCAGTTCCCTCCTGACCTTGAGCCAGGCTTTGGGGTACCTGTGTCTTTGTGTGAGAACACTGCCATGGGACCTCTCATCCCCTTGGCACCTCTGCCTTTGGTCTTGCTTCTGCGAGGAGGCAGCAGGAATTGTAGTCCCCATGCATCAATATGGTGCTGCCCAGAGAGGTCACAGCCTCCACTGTGGTCCTCTTGGTTGGCCCAGTGGCCTCCCTGACCTGGGGGCCTCACCCAGGAGAGTAGACCTGCTCCATAACTAATACCCAACAGTCAAACCCACACTCACACCCACACGCACTCACACACACCCAACACTCAAACCCACACTCACACCGATACACACTCACACCCACCCAACACTCAAACCCACACACACACACCCTATGCTCAAACTCACACTCACACCTATACACACTCACACTCCACACTCAAACCCACACTCACACCGATACACACTCACACCCACCCAACACTCAAACCCACACTCATATCCACACCCACCCAACACTCAAACACACACTCACACCTATACACACCCAACATTCAAACCCACACTCACACCCACACACACTCACACTCACTCCACACTCAAACCCACACTCACACCCATACACACACACACCCAACACTCAAACTCACACTCACACCCATACACATTCACACCCACCCAACACTCAAACCCACACTCACACCCATACACTCACACACACAACAGTCAAACCCACACACACATACCTAACACTCAAACCTATACTCACACCTATACATGCTCATACTCATACACACCCACAGACACCCAACACTCAAACCCACATTCACACCCACACGTGCTCATACTCATGCACACTCACACCCAACACTCAAATACAAATTCACACATACACATGCACACTCATACTCTCACACACACCCAACACTCAAACACACATTCACATCCACTCATATATATTCACATACCCCAACATGCTCACTCACACACATACACACCCTGATACTCAGACACTCACATGTATACACACATTCTCACAAACACACATGCTCAGGAATTTTGTGAGAAAAAAATCCAACCGGCATGTCTTCTGCCTGGGTGGAGAGTAAGCCAACTTGAGAACTGGACTAGTATCTAATCTGTACTAGGCTCGTGGACTAAGAAGGTCAGCCCCTTCAGTGCGGAGAAGCATGGGATGGTGGTGGAGAAAGCACCCTCAGTCCTGGGAGGGGGGTGGGGGGTGCCCAGCCCGGCTGGGTGGTAATGTGCACCCGTGGAGTGAGCCCCTAACCCTTGGGGGATGCAGGCTGGATCTCTGCCTTGAACCGTCCACCCTCACTTACAGTGAGGGCAGGCCTTTCACTGGGAAGCTAATGCCTAGAGGGAAGGAGAGATTTTCCAAAACTGTAGTCACAGATTCATAATACAGACCCCAGCCTGCCCACTGTGAATTTGACCTCTTCCCTCATCCTCCAGGCCTCAAATAGCCCCTGCTCCTCTCCGCCATCCCAGGCATTCCAAGGGTTATAAAGAAGATTCTAGGAGTTTGGTGCTCTCAGTTTTGGCTATGTGTCTGGGGGACTTGGCCTCCCTATTTGATCATTGTCGTCATCTGTCACTCCGAGGCTGAGAGTCCCCTGCCTGCATGGAAGGACCTCATTGTGGTGCCTTTCATCCTGAGTTCCAGTATGATCTTTCATGCTGTTTGCAGAGGGTGTGTTGGATCCCCCAAGACCCCAAGGTGAGCCAGGCAGAGGGGCCACTAGTCTCCATCCTGCCTCCATCTGGAGCTTTTCCTGGGGTTTAATTTGGCTTTTCTCCTTTTCACTCACTTTCCCCATGTGATTTAAGAGTAGGGCCCTGGGAAGCTGTTTGGAAGCTCTGGATGCCAGAGTGGGGTGTGGGCACGGGCAGGTGCTGAGCTGGGGTGGTTGGGCCAGAGTGGCCTCTGTCCCAAGGCTAGGCATTTCTTTAAGCCACCTCAGGAGGGATCTTACCGTCTTGCCTGTGCAAGGGAGGGAGGGACACAGGAGGAGCCAGACTTGCTGTAGTTGCCGTGACCCGGAGGGCAGAGAAAGTGGAGTCAGAAGCAGGAATGTCTGGTGGGGGCCAAGAAGGAGTCTCCCAGGGATCGAGAGAGGGCATGGCAGCATGGCCTGGACCCCACCAGTGGAGCTCAGAGGTTTTTTCATCAGGGTGGGCATCTCCCCCCAAAAACCAAGTCACCTCTATGGGAGCTATTTCTCACTCCTTGGGGTAGGACCGTAAGACAGGGCTTATGCTGATTTGGGGGGAGCACCAGGGAGACAACCTGCAGTCACTCAGATAAACCCGGCTGTGACTCACTACAAGAGCCAGAGGTATTCTGTCTGTCCATGGGAACCACAGTCTTGGCACAGGACGTCATGAGGATCAGACAAGATAAGGTTCTGAAAGTATTGGCTTCCTGTGCATCCCCCGCATTTTCTACGTGGGCACCTCACACTACCCAGAAGTGGGAACACCCCTGGGTGACCCTGAGCCCGCCCTTTTATACATGGGAAGGTGTGCTCAGGCAGAGTTTCCCCTCCTTGTGGCCATCGTTCTTCTGGGTGAGCGGGACTGGGGAGTCATGGAGAAGTCTGCAAAGTCAGACTGGGCTGGATGACAATCCCCCCCAATATCTCATTCATAGAGCCGCACATGGTAAAATAGAATATATGGGCACGTGGCGAAATATTGTAACCTTACAAAGAGCACATGTGGAGTGGAAAGGAAGTTTCTGCCCTACATCCAGTCCCCTCCTCAGGGGCAACCACTGCCCCCACCCCCGCCCAGGTCTCGGGTGCCCTTCCAGAAATACGTGTCTCCCCACCCCTCCTTGCATAATTTACTCCTGTTCTGTGAGCTGCTTTCTCCCCTGACACATCTTGGAGATGTAGCTTGTTTTCCAGGAAAACACCGAGCTTCACTTCATTCTCTATGGAAGGCCACTTGCCTATGGTCCCACAGGGGCCCCACCACATGGCTGCACTGCCACTTCCCTGGCCCCTGCCACGCAGCAGGCTGTCCCCAGTCTCCAGCACTGAGCGACCATCCTCCTGCACTCACACATACCCCACTGCGGAGTTATCTGTTGGATACATTCCTAGCAACAGCTCTGGCCAACAGATGTGTACATTTTTAATTTTGAAAGATTGCCAAATTGCCTCCCAAAAAGGGTGCACAAATTTAAACTCTTGCTTCTTGTCAAACTCTTGGATCTTTGCTGATCTCATAGTTGAAAAATGGATCCTCACTGCTGTTCTTTTTACAGATGCAAGGGATTCCAGACAGGAATTCTGACGTGCATGGCAAAAGAAATGCCTGAGAAAAGCAGTTTTATTCCATTTCTTAAATTAAAAAAAAAAAATCTTTTGGGCGCCTGGGTGGCTTGGTCGTTTGAGCGTCCGACTTCGGCTCTGGTCATGATCTCACGGTTTGTGAGTTCGAGCCCCACATCAGGCTCTGTGCTGACAGCTCAGGGCCTGGCGCCTATTTCGGATTCTGTGTCTCCCTCACTCTCTGCCCCTCCCCCATTCACACCCTGTCTCTCTCTCCTTCAAAAATCAATAAACATTTAAAAAAATCTTTTTTTGATGTTTATTTATTTTTGAGAGAAAGACAGAGCACAAGCTGGGGGGTGGGGGGGCGGGGCGGGGGCAGAGAGAGAGAGGGAGACACAGAATCCAAAGCAGGCTCCGGGCTCCGAGCTGTCAGCACAGAGCCTGACGCGGGGCTTGAACTCACGAACTGTGAGATCATGACCTGAGCCAAAGTCAGACGCTTGACCGACTGAGCCACCACCCAGGCGCCCCAAATTTTTTTAAAATAGTAAGAGCATGATGTCAAGGCCGTTTTATTTACTTCATCTCAGTAGAGTGCAGGGAGAAGCCTGCCAAGAGGGAGAGCTGCAAGGGGAGAGAGATGGTGCTTAGTTTAATGAAAGAGCTTATTGAATAGATGTCAGCATGCAAGAGATTTTAGTTCGAAATTAGATTTATGCCTTCTTGTGCAAAGACCTCGGAAACCACTCCTGGCAGCTGCCCCCCCCCGCCCCCCGCCCCCCCAGAATATTCTCCCAAACTGTGCCCGAGTGGCTGGGTGTGGACACAGCTGGTGGTCCTCAGGACAAGGGCGCTTTAACCAGCCCAGCCGCCGCTGGGACTCTGGCAGCAGCACCCCCACATTCCCACCAAGAAGGCTACTCTGGATCTGAGAGCCAGAGACACACTCGAAGAACATACATGCCTGACAGGAGTTCAGACTGTTGGCCGGCCCGGAGAAGGGGAGTTGCAGGAGACAGGTGGACAACAGAGGCCCTAGAGCACTCTCATGAAAGTATCTCAGATTTAAAACCTTTCCAGAGTTTATACAGGGGCCTTCAAGTCATCTGCAATGCCTGTCAGCTCCCCTTCGTGAGGCGCAGCTGTAATTCTAGAAGGATTCCCGGGATGCCAGGGAAGACTCCAAAAATGATCAGACAGAATTGTCTCACGTAGCTCTGTGGTCTTTACAGTGACTGGAATTTGACCACGTTCCCCTCCCCTCCACCCCCCCCGAGAACTTTGATATTTTGCAGAATAATTAATATTATGAAAAGTTTCACCCACACAGAGACTATAAAAATTAATGTTATGAAAAGTTTCACCTGGGGACACCTAGGTGGCTTAGTTGGTTGAGCGTGTGACTTCAGCTCAGGTCATGATATCACAGTTCATGAGTTCAAGCCCTGCGTCGGGCTCACTGCTGTCAGCACAGAGCCCCGCTTTGGATCCTCTGTCTCTGTCTTTGTCTCTCTCTCTCTCTCTCTGCCCCTCCCCCCTCTCAAAAAATAAATAAACAGCAAAACAACAACAACAACAACAACAACAACAAAGAAAGAAAGAAAAGTTTCACCTGAACATAGATTGTAGTGATGGTTGGACAACTCTGTGAACACAGAGTTGACCCTCGAACAATTGGGGAGTTAGGGGCACGAACACTCCACACAGTCGAAAATCTCCAGATAACTTTGACTCTCCCCAAACCCAGCTACTAATAACCTACTGTTGATCGGAAGCCTCACCAATAAGCAGTAACACATATTTTGTATGTTCTATGGAGTCTATACTGTGTCCTTACAATAAAGTGAGCTAGGGAAAAGAAAACGTTATGAAGAAAAGCATAAGGAAGAGAAAAAGATATTTACAGTACAGTACTGAAGTTATCAAAAAAAGTCCACCCGAGCACTTCAAACCCGTGTTGTTCAATGATCAACTGTACTGAAAACCACTGAACTGTACAATTGAAATGGGAGAATATTAAGGTATGTGACTTATATCTGAATGGAACTGTTCAAAATTTTATAGTATTTCCATTAGAAGGTAACTATTCGGTTGTTTTTTTTTAATGAGCAAGGTGACAAAAATACATCATCTGCCCAGATGTGTTGAGGTCTGAAGTGTAGGGTAAAGTGTGAACTCCTGTGACCCAAACGCTCAGCAGCCCTGTGGGGACAGGCGCCTTTGCTGGGGAGGTGCCCTGACTATACACAAGGCCTTACACTCAATGCCTCTCACCTGATCTAGTGTCAGCCAGGAAGACAAAAATAGCTGACCACCAAAATTACCCTTAGCCATTTTAAAAAGAAAGCATCTGTAACTGCTCAGAAAGCACAGTGTTCATGTTTTTTTATAGAGAAATTCTGGGAGCACGTGGGTGGCTTAGTCAGTTAAGCGTCCGACTTTGGTTCAGGTCATGATCTTGCAATTCATGGGTTGGAGACCCGCATGGGGCTCTGTGCTGACAGCTCGGAGCCTGGAGCCTGCTTTGGATTCTGTGTCTCTGTCTCTCTCTGCCCCTACCCCGCTGTGCTCTGTCTCTCTCTCTCTCTCAAAAATAAATAATAAAAGAAATTATATAGAAATTCTGCACTTTAATACTTGTGTGCAAATATATACTGTGTATGGTAATGCACAGGACGTAAGAATGAAAAATAGCATTAAAAATTTTTTTTAATGTTCATTTATTTTTGAAGGAAAGAGAGACAGAGCGTGAACAGGGGAGGGGCAGAGAGAGAGGGAGACACGGAATCTGAAGCAGGCTCCAGGCTCTGAGCTGTCAGCACAGAGCCCGACGCGGGGCTCGAACTCCCGAACCATGAGATCACGACCTGAGCTGAAGTCAGATGCTTAACCAACTGAGCCAGCCAGGTGCCCCTCAAATTACCATTTTTAGCACCTCTGAATTTCATCGCCTCTCTTTTGTCTACGTCTAGAAGAATGAATTTTAGCAAATTAAATGTTCATATAATGTGACCCTACTCACTGCTTAGGGATACAACATTCCTTTAATGGACATTTTGTCATTCATTCAGATACACTATACTGATTTGAACCTAATCTTCTTAATGACTGGAGATATTACGGGAGGTTTTGTGTATAATTGTGGTCAACCCTCAGGCAGGTTGTCCTCTCTGTGGTTCATCTTTGGCATTTTCCCCCTTCCCCCCCCCCCAGTTTTATTGAGATATAATTGACATGTAACACTGTAAAAGTTTTAGGTGTACTCAATGCTTTGCTATATGTATATATTGTGAAATGATCACCACAATAAGGTTAAACAACCATCACTTCACATGGTTAACATTTTCTCCTCCTGATGAGAACTTTTTTTTTTAAGTTTATTTATTTATATTTGAGAGAGAGAGAGAGAGAGCACGGAAGGGGCAGAGAGGGAGAGAGGAAATCCCAAGCAGGCTCCACACTGTCAGCACAGAGCCCCATGCGGGGCTCAAACTTATGAACCATGAGATCATGACCTGAGCCCAAGTCGGACACTTAACCAACACTGAGCTACCTAGATGCCCCCCTCCTGATGAGAACTTTAAGGAGCTACTCTCTTTGCATCTTTCAAATGTACAATACAGTATTGTTAACTATAGTCAGCATGTTGTACATTACATCCTCAGGACTTACTTATCTTATAACTGGAAGTTTATACCTTTTGACCATCTTTGCCTAATTCTCCCATCTCCTACTCCTCCACCTCTGGCAGCCACCAAGCTGATCTCTGTATCAATGAGTTTGGTTTTTTTCAGATTCCACATATGAGATCATACAGTATTTGTCTTTCTTCTGTCTGATTTATTTCATGCAGCATAATGCCCTCAAGTGCCATCCATGTTGTTGCAAATGGCAGGATTTTCTTCTTTTTTATGGCCAAATGATATTCCATTGTAAATATTTATCCATCCATCTGTGGATGGACACTTGGGTTGTTTCTATGTGTTGGTTATTGTAATAATGCTGCAATGAACGTGGGGGTGCAGATATCTGGCAAATTTTTAATCCTGGTAAGACCTTTCCAGCATCCCAGAAAAACAGTAGGAAAATTAAAAAATCAAATCATTGGGTGCCTGAGTGACTCAGTCAGTTAAGTGTCCAACTTTAGCTCAGGTCATGATGTCACGGTTCGTGAGTTTGAGCCCCGCGTCCGGGCTCTGTGATGAAAGCTCATAGCCTGGAGCCTGGACACAGTTTCTGTGTCTCCCTCGCCCTCTGTCCCTCCCCTGCTTGTGCTCTGTCTCTCTCAAAAATAAACATTAAAAAAATTTTTTTAATCAAATCATTAAAATTTGGAAAATAAACATTTTAACTCCATTCATCCCTGAGGAAGCCCTGCCTGGTGGTTAGGAGCATTTAAGTCCTAAGGTCAGGTCTCCTTTGTTCCCAGTCACAGCCTCCCAAGCTTCTGTTCTAGAAAGTAAAGGGAGGTAATGGTAGATACAGCCTCTGAACTTTGATTGACACCTCTGAGCTTTGACTGACACCTGTATGGGAACGGTTGGCCCAGTGCCTGGCACATAGTGAGTTCTCAATAAGATGAGTTACTATGCGGTACCCTGGGTGGCTCAGTTGGTTAAGCGTCTGACTCTTGGTTTTGGCTCAGGTCATGATATCACAGTTCATGGGTTTGAGCCCCATGTCGGGCTCTGTGGTGATAGTGCAAAGCCTGCTTAGGATCTCTCTCTCCCTCTCTCTCTCTCTCTCTCTCTCTCTCCTACCCCCCATCTCACTCTCTCTGTCTCTCTCAAAATAAATAAACTTAAAAAAAAAAAAGGTGAGTTATAAATATTCCTGAAGGCCAGTATTGTTCATGATCCATACTCTTGCTTCCCTGATTAATGCAGATTTACAGTCGTTCTATTCCACATGCATTTATTGAATAAGGACGGTATGCCAAGACACAGTGAGAAATGAAAAAATAGAAGTGCCAGCCTGTGTCCTTGTCGGCGGATGTAGATGTCTCAGGATGCAAGAGCACAGGGGTGGCCCAAAACCGGGGAGTCTGGGGCCTGAACAAGCCTGCTGGGGGGGGGGGGGGGGGGGGGGGGCGGGGTCAGAGCTGAGCTTTGAGGACAGCAGGTTTTCCCAAGTGGAGCAGGGAGGACAGAAGGACAGAGGGACGTCAGGGTAGGGAACTCGCAGGGCAGGACAGAGACAGATCAAGGGTCCATAGTCTTAATGAGGGAGGGAGTGGAGCAGCTTAGAGAGAGCCAGCGTGACGGCTGTTACTTCCTATTTGGGAAAATGTTATTTCGAAATACAAATATGGAGAATAAAGCCAAATAAAATCTTGGAGTGCAGGCCTCCCTTGAAGGTAGGGATTCTCCAGGGGCCAAGAGATGATTTTGGTTTTGCTGTTGCGAAAGTAGCATTTATTGATGCTAAAGCTCCAGGCAACAGGGCTGAGCAGGAAGGAGTAAAGGCCTCAGCCCTTGTCTTCACCTGCTGCAGCCTCCTTCACCTGCTGTGACCTCCTTAGGACCCTTCCCGGGCATATTCTGTGCAAATCAAGGAATCCACATGGGTTGGGACCTCGAGATGTCCCTAGGTGGTTGGGTGGTTTGGCTGATCTTTGCTGTTATAAATGTTGCCATGGTGAAAGCCGGGTCACGTGACTGCGTCCATAGGAGAAATTCTCTGCGGTGAAATCCCAAGGCCAAGGAGTACGCATTCGTTCTTCACATGCTACGCGAGACTTCTTGTCCCTGGCTGGGCTGCTTGCTGGGGCTGTCCTTTCGGAAGCAGAGGGGAGCACACCGTTCTTCGGCTATGTCAGGGGAAGGCCACGCACGCAGCCAGGAAGGCCTCCCGGGATGTCAGCTGGGTCCCCAGAAGCATTTCTTTTTCCCTCAACACCAACCGAGTGATTTACCAACATGTTGGTTCCCCCTCTGTTAACAGGAATCTTCGCCTACATGAACTACAGAGTCCCCCGGACGAGGAAGGAGATTTTCGAAACCCTCATCAAGGGCCTGCAGAGGCTTGAGTACAGAGGCTATGACTCGGCAGGTAGGCCCCGCAGACTGCCCTCATAGATACAACGCTTGTTGCTGTCACTTGAGAACTAGAGAAAAGGAGGGGCGCCTGGGTGGCTCAGTGGGTTAAGTGCCCAACTTTGGCTCAGGTCATGATCTCATGGTTGGTGAGTTCAAACCCCACGTTGGGCTCTGTGCTGACAGCTCGGAGCCTGGAACCTGCTTTGAATTCTGTCTCCCTCTCTTTCTGCCCTTCCCCCACTCATGCTCCATTTCTGTCTGTCAAAATACATTAAAAAACATTAAAAGTTTTATTTTAAAAATAAACTAGAGAACAGGAGAAAGAAGAAATAACGGTAAAAAAAAAAATCTCTACCAAAGCTCTCCCATCAATATCTTCGTGTCCCTCCGCTGGTCACTGCTGTGCGTATGTTGAGGTGGTATGGGGATGTGGGGGTGTCACACATAGCTACTTTTTGTTTTTAACCTGATCGTAACTATAGAATTGTAATTTTATGTCCTGTTTTCATTTATCTCCCGCATCTCCCGTTATCCTAAACTCTTCCTAAGGATCTTGCTCAGTGGCTGCACAATCCTCCCCTGGGTGACTATCTCAGAGTTTACATCTTCATCCATCTGACTGGTGGATATTTAGTCCACTTCCCATTTTTAATTAAGCAGCCTTAGGAGAAAGGGGGAGCCAGATACTTTCATATCCCCGTGAATTCTTTTTTTTTTTTTTTTTGTATAGTTTATCTGGAGAGAGACAGAAACAGCACGAGTGGGGGAGGGGCAGAGAGGGAGGGAGACAGAATCCAGAGCAGGTTCCACCCTGTCAGCACAGAGCCCTGCTCAGGGTTGGAACTCACTAACTGAGAGATCACGACCTGAGTCAAAACCAAGAGTCAGATGCCTAACCGACTGAACCACCCAGGCTCCGCTCCCTGTTCATTCTTAACGGAAAGCATGTCAGATGAAGGATCTTAGGAACACTAATGCAGTAGGGATGTCAGCACAGGGCATGGCACCATCAGTGCCCTCAAGCGAGCCCACCACCTTCAGTGGTGGGCATGGAGGAACCTCCCCCACAGGCAGGCTCCCGGGGATGCACCCTGGTTCAAAGCCAGGTGAGGCGGCTACAGCCCAGGTCCCAGGTGCGCCTCCCCTGTTTGCTGCTACATCATAATCTTGCTGAATCGACATCCTGAACGCTGTGTAGTTCTCTTCCAGGCTGCAAGCCTGGCCAACGGGAACGGACAAATCCACAGCACTGTGCAGCCCTCACCCTGGGTTGTACTCTGTAACAAAGTGCAGGAGACCAAACAAATCCCAATGCAAAAAAAAGGAAAAAAAATAATGTGTGTCCCACAGGTGTGGCAATCGATGGAAATAATAACGAAGTCAAAGAAAGACATATCCAGCTGGTCAAGAAAAGAGGAAATGTCAAGGCTCTTGATGAAGAACTTTACAGTAAGTGGGACACATGCCCAGTCAAAGCAGCATGGGTCAGTTTAAAGTCTTTTATTCCAATAGCATTTGAGACTAAAAATATTCACTTATCCAAGCATGGATAAATAGAAGGAGAGTTAAGTCTACATCGTAAAACTGTGTTTCTCAGAGTGTGGGATTTGTTTTTGTTTTTGTTTTTTTGGGGGGGGGTTGGTTTTCTGGGGTTTTTTGTTTTTCTAGGAGGTGGTGCATGAGAATTTTTTTTAATATTTAGTACGTATGTATTTATTTTAATTTTTCTGGCAAATGATACTGTTTTTCCATTTATAGTCATGATCTATAATATTCTTTTTAAAGTAAGCTCATTTTGGCTGGTGACTTAGGTTACTGATAAGCACTAAGTAAACTACAGCAGGGATCTGGCAGAAATCCCCAGGGTGGGGCCTTTGCAGTCCAAGGTGGGATGTGCTTTTGACGTGGCTGAGGTGTGTCCATGTAATGATGCCACCTCACCATAACAGTACTGTGTCAATGATTATTTTTCTTGCTTGTAGAACAAGACAGCATGGACTTGAAGGTGGAGTTTGAGACCCACTTTGGCATTGCCCACACGCGCTGGGCTACCCATGGGGTCCCCAATGCTGTCAACAGCCATCCACAGCGCTCAGACAAAGGCAACGGTATGTAGCGTGGCCCTGCGTCCCCTTCCTGAAGTTTCTGCCTGGCTTTGACCTGTGCCACTGTGGATCCACACCCACTGCCAACTGGCATGCTTCTCTCCCTGCCTCATCTTCCCCGAGGATCCAAACAGATAGCGCTGGGCCTTAGACAGGAGGCAAACTCAGCCTGGCTCCTGGGCAGGGCTGACCCCCACCCAGGCCTCTACAGGAAAACAGTGGCGACTTCCCATGACTGCTCCCAGCTTCTGAGACCCAGCCTGAGTGCGACTTGGCAGCATGAGAGGTCTAAGAGTCGGGCACTGTTCCGCAAGGGACTGTGTTGTTCTGGAGGGCTGGGTGCCCGAGGGAGGGATGGGTTTCATTTCCCCAGAGGAGAGTGGTCTTGAGCCAGGGCAGTGCTGATCTCGGTTAATGTCTGAAGTACCTGCACCAATCCTGGGCCCTGCCATGAGGCTTCAGCTGCCAAAGGCTTGAGGTTTAGAGAAGCAGAGACTGTAGCAGGCAGCCCAGGGCCTCCCTCCAAGCAGCAGAGCCCTCTGCTTGGCTTGCGTCATGTTTTTTAAATATGAGAATTACCAAACCTGAAAGTCCAAACTTTTGTTATTCCTTGAAAAACTAGAAGATATGGTAACTGGGCTCACAGTACCTTGGAGTTCCACTGAAAAAGCGGTGGTCTAGGGTCACAGAGAGTGACCCCACAGACAGTGGGGACATGGTGACTGCTCAGGGCAGTCACGGGGATACCAGGCCCTCTTTGGTGAGCTGCAGGATCCCTGGTTCTCCCAAATGCCCCAGCTCGTGGGTCCATGTCCCATGCCTGGGCCCACAGGATAGTTCTCTTCAGTGACACCCCCAGGCCCTCTCATCAGAGAAGGGCTGGTAGGTCTGGAGATTCCAGTGGGTCTCCATTCTAGGTTAGGCCTGATTAGGTCAGAAGCCCCCAGTGACCCACCCCTGGGCATGATGGGGGAGGGTGACCGGCAGAGAGAATGACCTCTGGAGTCCCTTGGGACCCCCACCCCAAGACATTCCCTGGCATAGTGTCAGTTCTTACCAAGCCCCATAGTAGAGTAGAAATCAGATCCACCAGAGTCGTTGAGGAGTGCTTATTGGCAGGAAACTTTAGCTAAACACTTGGCAAGAGTCACTGCAGTTCATCGTCGTGGAAGTTGGGCCATAGGAGAGACTGGCACCTCTCTGCTCAATGTTCCTTACTCCTGGGAACACTGGCTCATCCTGCCCAATTTGGAAGGGAAGGACTCCTCTCGAGAACGGAAGGAGAGCCCCATACCTCCTGCTCGGCAGAACACCTGGAGAGAACCCTGGGGGCTGGGCTACACGTGCATCCATGTGGTCGGGGTCTTGGGTAGTGAGGACAGATCCTTGGATCTGGTCCATGCCTTGAACCATAGGGCATCCCACTTCCGGGGTCAGTGCCCCACATCCAGGAGGGGGACAGCAGACCCCATGGTGCTGAGGACCTAGAATGTTATTCCAGCCAAATCTCAAGCCAGATACAGAGGTTGACCCCTGGAGCAGTGGGGCTGGTGGGAAAAACTGTACCAAGACCATGTACCCTGAGAGGTTGCCACCCTAGGTGATAAAGTGAAGCCTCACTTCAGTGTAGTCGGGGATTCTGTGTCCCCAAAGCAGGGAGGCTCCAAGCAGATCCCCCTGCCCCACACCCAAACTTGAAAATCCCTGCCCTGACTCAGGGTGAGTAATTGAAAAGAAAACAACACGAGAAGTAAGCAGAGATTCGTAGAATTTCTTTAGCAACTCATCAGGGATAACCGAAGAGCACATTTTTGAGGAACACTTACACCCAGCAACAGCGTTGCACAAGAAAATTACACAAAGAAGCATTCGTAAAGAAAACACAGATTCTAGGAAGCCAACTACCGATGAGAAGACAATTAAATGAAAAAATGGGACAAGGTTAAGAAAATAAAGCAACTGTGTCACAGTCAATATGAAAACTATTGGAGAGGTGGATGAATATGGAGACAGTGAATAGAGATCCAATAGGTGAGTTACTGGTGTCCCCTAAGAAGAGAACAACACAAGTGAAATAGTAAAAATAAAATAAGATAAAATAAAATAAAATACTAATAACAGGTAAAGCCGTAAATGAGTTCAGCTGTGCCCAGCACACTTGTCGAAAATGGCTTTTCTATTCAAGCCCTTCCAGTCTGTGTGTGACTTCACAAGTATAACAATAGGCTGTAAAAAAGAGGGAGAGAGAGAGAGAGAGGAAATTATGATAAAAACAAAGAAAAACAGTAAAGGACTAGCCTGTACTGACCAAAAACTGAATTAGAGATCCAGAGTTTCACTGAACAGTAATCTTTATGAAGAACACCCACCTTCTAGATGCATCCTGGTGGAATTACTGAATGCCAAGGATGATAAAGGGTCTATCATCTAGGCTCAGGAGGAAAGGGAATTCCTTACCCAGAAAAACTCTCAGGCTGCTTTTAGACCTTCAGGTTATCCATCAGCTATTTATTGAGGAAATGCAGTGGTGACTGAGGCATATCCCTCTTCCAGGTTTGGCCGGGGGTCCCCTCCCCCTGCCAGCTGGGGGCAAGGAACCCTACTGGTGCTCAGGGAGCAGGGAGGAGCTACAGCAGGCAGACCCTGTAGAGAGAAATGCTCATGGCCATACAGGAATGGGGGTGAGCCCAAAGATGCCAGAATTTCTGGGGTCACCCAGAAATTTTTAGGTTTACTTATTTAGAGAGAGAGAATGGGGGAGGGGCAGAGAGAGAGGATCCCAAGCAGGCTCTGCACTCACAACAGAGTGCCCGACCTGGGGCTCAAACTCACGAACCGTGAGATCATGACCTGAGCTGAAGTCAGACCCTTAACTGATGGAGCCACGCAGGCACCTGGAAATCAGGATTCAAAATTTCAAACTTCACTCTTTTCACAATGTGGTGTGGATCAAATGGAACACGTGTGGATTGCTAGCTTGTGGCCTCATTGAGCCTAAAGCCATTTCAGAATGCCTGAACTAGTTTCTGGATAATGAAGTGTTCATCATCCCCTATTTGACATAAATGCCAAAACACATTTGACGATACTGTAGGCCACAGGTCAGAGGTCTGTGCGTAGTCAGGTTGGTAGGTGCTTTTAACCCAAAGAGAGCAGTGTATTTCCTCAGGTTTAAATTGTAGTCGTAGGGGCACCTGGGTGGCTCAGTCAGTTAAGTGTCCGACTTCGGCTCAGGTCATGTTCTTACGGTTCATGAGTTTGAGCCCCAAATCGGGCTCTGTGCTGACAGCTCAGAGCCTGGAGCCTGCTTTGCATTCTGTGTCTCCCTCTCTGTCTGCCCCTCCCCCACTTGCGTGCACGTGCTCTCTCTCTTTCTCTCAAAAATAAATAAATGTTTAAAAAAATAGTTTAAAAAATTAAATAAATAAAAAATAACTTGTAGTAGATGGTAACACGTCCTCTCTCATCACCGCTAAGTGATGTTTGCTCACAGGAGTCTCTGTGGGAGGAAAGCTTGTAGAGAGTTTCAGACTGCCAAACGTTGTCCTTCACTTCCGAATTGAACTTCACCTTTTCATAGCATTTCTCTCTTCACCAAACTTTTCTTCCAGAATTTGTTGTCATCCATAATGGGATCATCACAAATTACAAAGACCTAAGGAAATTTCTGGTAAGCTACTTCCCCTGGGTTAACATGTAAATCAGGTGGTGTTGATCTTCCCCAGAACTTTCCAACCAGCTCATTTCCCTCTGGAAGCAAAAGCAGTAGCTGAGTAAGACCCATGTCACCACATTGGACATAAACCTTATCCTGGCTCTGCCACCTTTCCAGATCTTGCAGGAGAAGATAGCAGGGCATTTGCATGTCCCTCAGGGACCACCGCAGATTCACATAATCAAAAGAACATGAACTTCCTTTTATTAAAGTATCTGCACTGCCTAACGTATCGACTCATACACCACATGGAATGTGGGGTGAGAAGGCAGACAGTGTTTGTCTCACATATGAAAAGGTTGTGGCGTTGGTTGGGATGTGGGTGGGTTTGACTCAACATATTTGATCATTTTGACTGCTGTTATTTTGCAATGTCCAGATTAATGGCGAGGACAGGCTTCTGAGGCAGGATGATCTCAGGGAATACTGGAATGACTCAGCTTGCTATGTGATTCTGGCAGACATTTCTTACCCCCCGTTTTCCTTGTTCTTATCTTAAGTCACTGTGAGGGTGGATCATAAGGGAGGAGAAGGAGCTGGCCAGGCAACATTATGCAATGACCGTTATCTAACACTCTGTCCAACGAAATATTCCAGGAAAGCAAAGGCTATGAGTTTGAGTCAGAAACAGACACAGAGACCATCGCCAAGCTGATTAAATATGTGTTTGACAACAGAGAAACTGAGGACATTACGTTTTCAACACTGGTCGAAAGAGTCATTCAGCAGCTGGTGAGTTACCAGGCCCACGTGTGTACATAAATCGCCCTTTCATTCCTTCACTTTTCAGTAGCATTTATGAGTCGAATTTGTGCAAAGTACCTGAGGATTAAAGATGGCTTGACTACAGTGGTGCCTGGATGGCTTAGTTGGCTAAGTATCTGACTCTTGATTTTAGCTCAGGTCTTAATCTCAGGGTCATGAGTTCAGCCTCGCATTGGGCTCTGTGCTGGGCGTGAAGTTACTAAAAACAAAAAAAGTCTACGATGTCTGGCCTTAAGATGTTGCATCATGGAGAACTGAGAGAAATCCTGAGGTTTTGGTAGTAAATATCGAGTAAGAAGTGGCTTGTTCCATCTTAAACCCTCTGAATCCGTGATCGGAACTTCCCATCAGTGGTTCCTCATGATGGCACACTGCACGCGGGACCTTTGTCATCTTGTCCGCTGTGTGTGCCATTAGTTACATACCCAGGGTGCATTGAACTGATGTTGGAGACCCAGAATTGTAGTTTTTCCACCAGTTTCAGTGAAGTGATTGTTTATCAAGGGGCGGAAATACCTACATATCCTTACTGAGCAGAGTTGGAAGGAAAAGGAAGTAAAAGCAGGTGTGAACTTTTGAGAAGTTTTTTTTTTAATTTTTTTTTTCTTCAACGTTTATTTATTTTTGGGACAGAGAGAGACAGAGCATGAATGGGGGAGGGGCAGAGAGAGAGGGAGACACAGAATCAGAAACAGGCTCCAGGCTCTGAGCCATCAGCCCAGAGCCTGACGCTGGGCTCGAACTCACGGACCGCGAGATCGTGACCTGGCTGAAGTCGGACGCTTAACCGACTGCGCCACCCAGGCACCCCTTGAGAAGTTTGATTCTAGAAAAAGAGTGTCAGGAAATGGCCCAGTGGTGGTGGGAGAGGCTTGCAGTTCTGAGGGAAGACTGGTTTTTGTGATAGGAGATACCAGATCAGGTTTGTGTGCTTATCCAGGAAGAGAGAGAGAGATTGGTGATGTCCCAGAGGGCTGGACCCACAAAACTAAGCCCCAAGAAGGGGCACATGCTGGAGCAAGGGCAGGGTAGAGGGGGAGTTGTCCACAAGGACGAGGCACAACAGACTCAGGCCATGTATGAGATGGTAGGGGGAGGAGGAGTGGTCTCCAGATTTCCCAGAGTCCATCCTCCTGGGCATCCCTGCCATCCAGGAGCTCCTCTGACACAGGGGCAGCCTGGAGACAGCATTTGGGGCCAAGAATCTGGAATATCCAGGGTCAGAGGGTACAACACTATGGCTTAAAATATATCACCCTCTGGTATTTTCAGAGCCTTTTTCATAAATAAGTCTACTGTCAAACACTTTGCTCCCATTTTTGGAAGTCGTAATTTAGAAGACATTTATAGACAAGAGCCTGTCCTATACGTAATACATAGTATAATTACTATGTAATTTACAGTAAACCAGTTTGGTTTTGCTGCACGGTATCTTCTCATTTCCATTTGTAATTTTAAATTTTGGAAATGCCTCCCCAGTGATGACAGGTGTAAATTTCAGTGATTTCTCTTAGCTGAAGCAATGAGGGGCTCTTTGGGGCTCTTTGGGACTGGGAACTGTTTTTCTGTTCAGTACCACGTTATTGTTGACAGAACTGGCAGGGTAATCAGGCTCCTGGGCAGTTTGAAAGGCCCCTAGAGGCCTGGGGATGCTGACTCTGGGTCCCTCTGGCTATGTGACACTGAGTTGAAAGGCCCCTAGAGGCCTGGGGATGCTGACTCTGGGTCCCTCTGGCTATGTGACAAACTGGCCAAGGCTGCGTGGGGCCTTGGGTCTGCCATTCCAAAACATGGGGCATTTCACATGAAAATCCAGACTTCTAGCTGGTTATACATAACCCCAGTCTACTAGGGGCATGGTAAAATTAGTACAGGGTGGTCAGAATGTAGGAGAGAATTTTGCACCAGGGATTTAAATAGAGCATTTGGAGTCTTGAGTTAGGAGAACTAGGTTTGTTCTGGTTTGCACAACACAACAGAGGGTGAATGATAGTCATTGCTAAAGAAATAATAGCAACACTAATAACAACCCATGCCACTGTTGGGTTTTTCATATGGCAGGCCACTGTTCAGAGCACTTAAAGTGCATGAGCTCACATGGGAGCTCACATGGGGCACCTGGGTGGCTCAGTTGGTTGAGCGTCTGACTTGGGCTCAGGTCATGATCTCACGTTGGTGAGTTCAAGCCCCAACTCAGGCTCACTGCTGTCAGCACAAAGCCCACTTTAGATCCTCTGCCCCCTTCTCTCTCTGTCCCTCCCTGCTCACACACTCTCTCTCAAAAATGAGCAACAAAAGTACATGAGCTCACAGAAGCCATGCAAGGTAGAACTATTCTCATTTCCATTCACCACGAGGCACAAACTAGGCAATTGCTCAATTAAGGGGTGGAGACAGGGTTTGAACCCAGGCTCTACTGTGTGTCATGGAGTAGTCCCTTTCGTTCTCACAGTTCCAGGGCAGGACCCCTGGCCACAGTTCTCATTTCCTGAGGCTCTAACTGCCCCCATCCACCCAGATCATCACAGAGCTGGGAATCGCTCCTTGTGGCCCTGAGCAGGGGTGGGTTCTGCTGAGCACCATGAAATCCACAAGTTCTGGTCTTTGGATTTTCCTCGTGGTACGGACTGTGTCACTTTCTTCTCCTGACATCACCCTGAAAGAGCTGTCCTGCATTCAGCACCCTGATGGAGGAACCCCAGGACCACCCACTGTGAAGAGTGACCCCCTGTGGGGTGGTGGGCCAGGCTGCAACAGCCCTGGCAGCTCAGGTGGGGCCGGAGCACATGCGACTCACTCTTGTTTGCTGTGTTTACAGGAAGGTGCATTCGCGTTGGTTTTCAAGAGCATCCACTACCCGGGAGAAGCTGTTGCGACCAGGTGAGGCAAAAACACATTGACATTTCAAGAACAAATAAATAAAATAAGATTGTTTAGCTTGAGACAACAGGGGAGAAGTGAGACCGTGGCTTATGCACCCTACCATCTCTGTGGCTGGGCTTCTGATTTTTAAAAGAGAAAGCAGAAAGTTGATTTTTTGTTTGAAATCTCCAGATTTTCAGAAGTTGACAACAAATTCAAAGTAAAAATAAAACTGTATAGCAAGGGGCGGATCCAGGTTGCAGGTCAGTTTTGGAGATGCCTTCTGGAAAAAGCTTGCAAAATTATGAATGTGAAACTAGGAACAAGTGAACATTAATTTGAATCCAGTAAGAAGAGGCCTTGAAGGCCCCACGCTCAAGCTTCATCACCTGCACACCAGAGGTGTTCTAGAGGGCCAGCCGACATGTCCCTCTGTTGGATAGAGCTACATGGCCCCCAGTGATGTGTGGATTCACACAAGTGGGAGCATGAGTGCCATCCTGTTATTTTATATTCAGATGAACTGATTATCCATCTGTCCATCCGCCATCAGTCTGACCATCCATCTACACATCTACCTGTCCATCTGTCCTTCCCTCCCTCCATCCATCCAACTGATATTTGTTGAGCACTTAGTCTATACTGGGTCCTAGGGATCTATTAACACCTGACCTAGTCCTGTCTTTAAGGACTGGACATTTGTGCAGGAGGACAGAGCAGGGCAGAGGGTGTTGATACTCCGTGTTGGGGGCTGGGAGGCAATGCATTGGGGAGCATGAGGGGGTACAAATGTCAGCCTTGGGGAGGTGGCCAGAAGCACCAGTGTGAGCAAAAGGAAGGGGCCTAGAGTGAGCTCAGCATTCGGGGATCTGACCCAGAGCAGCCTGAGTCCCCTTCAGAAAAAAAATAGAAAAGACCCTGGTTGAGGGCACAGATGGGGTCACCAGGGACACGCCAACCCTTGCTCTTCAAAGGAGCCCCTGGAATGTGGCCCAGATTCTATAATAAAAGCAGTGGCTATTTCCAAGACACTTTGTAAGCTCATTCCTCATAGTAGCAGTCATGGGGGGACTTTCTGCTCTTTCAGAAAGACAGACTGACACCTGCTGTATACCAGGCATTGGAGACAACAGTGAGCAAGGTCGTGTACACTCTGCCCCTCTAGCTCCAAGGGCTGGTGGGGAGTGAGGATGTTGGCAGAAGCCCTGCTCTGCAGGGTCTCAGGTGCACTGTGGACTGAAAGTTTCATTCTGAAGCCTCTGAGGAGCCATGGAGAATGCACCTGTGGCCTGGAAGACGCAGAGAGAATGAGGCAGTCCCTCACAGACAGGCATATTCTCTAGGCAGGAAATGATGGGAATGTATCATGATTTAATTTTTGTTCAGGATAGGAAGGAATTTACCGCTTGGCATTCAATTTCTTCAATCATAGAATTATAACAGACCGCTTGTCCCTATTAAATTTAGAAACCCCGGGGCACTTGGGTGGCTCAGTCAGTTAAGCAGCCGACTTCAGCTCAGGTCATGACCTCACGGTTCATGAGTTCGAGCCCCGCATCAGATTCTGTGCTGACAGGTCAGAGGCTGGAGCCTGCTTCAGATTCTGTGTCTCCCTCTCTCTCTCAAATATAAATAAACATTAAAAAAAATTAGAAACCCCTTTTAAAACTTGATACTATCATGGTATTACTATTTTAAATGAATGCAAAAGAAGGCCATGTGAAGAAGCAATAAAGCTTTATATTTCTAAATTGTCCATAACCTGCCGGCTCTGTAACCTCCTGGGCAATCTTTGGGATGCCTCAGGAGCATTATCTGAGGCGAAGTTCAGAGAAATCATAGAGCTCTATCTACAACAATAAAATCTGGGGGAGACATTTGCCAAGAAAATTAGATAACCACAGTACTTTCTCATTGTCAATGTTATAAAGGCCATTCGAGCTGGCTCTCCATTGTACCAGAGCCATGTCTCTTCTGCTTCAGATATGATAAAAGATGGTCCAGATTATTCAAGGTGCTCACAGCACTTTCTTCAAAGCCACAGACTTTGTCCCCCCACTTGGGGAAGTCGGATGCGGGGCTGGGAGAGGAAACCTGAGTTTGAGGCTGCAGGAACTCCCACAGAGGAAACATCACTTTCCCCTCTGTGATGGAGTCCAGCTCGTGCAGGTCAAGAAATTGAAACTTCGCCCAGGAGGTGACACTCAGAGACAAAACCACCCTTGAAAGTGTGTTAAGTGGCCCACAAAGTTGAGCAGATCCAAAGCCAGTCATCAGAATGCCCCTCAAAGCTGGAGAACAGCCGAGCTAGGCAAAAGGGGCGGGACAGGGGGAGGGAAGAGAGTCTTTGGGCCGGTCATGGGCGTCCAGGGCTCCTGCTTTAAAGATGGCAGTAAATAGCAGCAAGCTGGAGCCATGAAGTGAGGGCCTACTGATGCCTCAGCCGCAGTGATCTAACCATGTGGGGATTCACTGGGCAGGTGGGTGGCACCGTGAAAGCGAGCGAGAATTCTGCCAATTGGTTGGTCCCTGCCCCAAGCCCTGGGAGCATCTTCCTGTGGCTCAGGAGTCTGTCCTGTAGGATCTCAACAGGACACTTTCCCCTGTTGGAAGGGCTAGATGCGGGGACCCCTCCTCAGTGCTAAGAGGCCATCCAGCCCTTCCTGGGGTGTTGAGACAATGAGCAACTCGATTCCCTGTTGTCTCTACAGGAGAGGCAGCCCCCTCCTCATTGGAGTGCGCAGCAAATACAAGCTTTCCACGGAACAGATCCCCATCTTGTACAGGACACGTAAGTTTTTCGAGAAGGACTTGAACAGGGCAGGGGGCTCTGGTGCAGGCAGATTTCTTCTGTCTGCCGGGGCCGGTCCGCATAAGGCTCCAGGTCAAAAAGGCTTTCGTGCAACTGAGACTTGGGTCCCTCTTTGCAAAAGCTTTTTATTATAGATATTTTCAAACACATACACAAGTCCAGGGGAAGGCATGCAGCTCCATTACATAAAGGCATCCACGCTCTGGTATGAGTGTTGATTTGCTTTGTTTTGTTCACAGCCATTCAAAAGCTCTTGCAGTGGCACCGTGCTATTTGGGGATCATTTTCACGATTTGGCTGACGCAGCCAAAGCTAAAAATTGCAGATTTCTCCCACACATATTCAAAGGGAAAGCTGGCGCCTTGCTTCATGTTATTCAAACAAAATAGTTTAATGTCACTTTGCAATCCTTCCTTCACCAGGCAATTTCGAGAACGTAAAGAAGATCTGCAAAACAAGAATGAAGAGGCTGGACAGCTCAACCTGCCTTCATGCCGTGGGCGATAAAGCAGTGGAATTCTTCTTTGCTTCTGACGCAAGGTAGCTAAAGCTTGTTTCCTTTCTTTGCTAGGATTATGTAACCAAAAATGACTGGCCAGACACCACCATTTTTCATTTATCCCCGCTTTTCAGCTGTTTTCTTACAGCAAGGGGCAGGGATGATGGCAGATTTCAGTTCTCTGTGACCCTTCTCCAAGAACCTTAGAGAACCACTGAGAGCACCTCATGACCACGGGCAGGATTCACTGACCTCCACAATGTTTTGGGGCCTGCACAGAATAATTGAATTATTTGCCAACATTTTAAAAGGGGGGAGATTTCACATAAAATTCTGGATTTCTAGCTTCTCTGGAAAATCAGCAGATCTGAGCACCCTGGGTTGTGCTCCCTCTGGCCCAGGATGTCTGGGGCCACTCAAAGGCTATGCTCCCTTTAGCTAGCTGAGGCAGGTGTCTTCAGACCTTTGGTCCTTCTCTCACCCCACCTGACTCTGCCTGAGTCTGAGCACTCATGATGAGAGGGCCAAGACCTAGGAGTGTGGTCCAAGTCATTTCTAAGTCCATGTTCTCATTAACAGACAATACTTCTGAAATTTGAGGAAGTCTGCTTCATATCCATTTTAGTACAAAAAATTTATACACATCCATATACACATACTCAGAAAAGACCAAAACACTTTCCTGGTAGTTGAAATAGAAAACACTACCATAAGGGTGCCTGGGTGGCTCAGTCAGTTAAGCGTCTGACTCTTGATTTGGGCTCAGGTCACAATCTCACGGTTTGTGAGTTCGAGCCCTGCATTGGGTTCTGCACTGGCTGCTTGGGGCCTGCTTGGATTCGCTCTCTCACTCCCTCTCTGCCCCTCTCCGCTTGGGCTCTCTCTCTCTCAAAAACAAATAAACATTAAAAAAAAACTTTTTTAAATCCAAGTGAAAGCCTGTTAGAACTAATCCTAGAGGCTAGTCAGAGAATGAAGATGTGGAAATCAGACATCCCAGCAGTTCAGCTATCAGCTGAACAAGGCTGCAGAACCATATCCACCCCGTTTCCTCTTGTGCCTCCTCACATGACTGGCACAGTAAACCCTCAGCAAGACTTTCTTGAACAAAAACCAAAAAAAAAAAAAAAAAAGTAATCTATTTACCCAAGCTAGAAAAACTATTTTAATCCCTTAAGATAAATCTTAATAAAAATAGTCCAGAGTCTCTCCAGAGAAGACTACAAAAGTCAGCAATGAGAAACAAGACCAGATTTGAATAAAGGGAGAGAGTCCACACCTTGGTACAAAGGCTTAACGTTATTTTTTTAAAAACTAATTGGTTTAAAGTTATTTTAATAATTAAAAATTGTTTTTTAAAGATAACTGACTCTCCTTAATCTGCAAATTTGATGCTATAATTAAAAATCCTCACGATTTCTTTGCTTGTTTAGGATTTGGAACTTGGAAAGATGATTTTACAGTGTATGGTGTGTAGACCAGATATGGGTGACCCTCCCAGATACAAAGGCACACTGTAGAACCCGCAGGGCAACAGTAGCCAGTGCTGAGGGCTTCACCAGGATGGTCTCATTTAATAAACACAACCAGGGCACCTGTGTGGCTCAACTGGTTAAGCGTCTGTTGATTTCGGTTCAGGTCATAATCTCGCAGTTCGTGTGTTTGAGCCCCGAGTCAGACACTGTCAGCACAGAGCCTGCTTGGGATTTTCTCTGTCTCCCTCTGCCTCTCCTGTACACTCTTTCTTTCTCTCTCTCTCAAAATAAATAAACATGAAAAAAAGTAAACACAACAAACTTCTAGTGAAGGCACAGTGATCATATCCCATTTTACAAATGAGGAATTTGACATAGGGGCTCAGAGGGGTCATATCTGGGCTGCTTGAGGGCACAATGTTGGTAACAGACAGAAATAAGGATACCATATTGGCTCTGTCTAACTCCTGGGCCAGTAGTCTTTTTTTTTCCTTTTTTTTTTTTTACATTTATTTATTTTTGAGAGAGAGAGAGACAGAGTGTGGGCAGGGGAGAGGCAGAGGGGGTGGAAGACACAGAATCAGAAGCAGGCTCCAGACTCCGAGCTGTCAGCACAGAGCCCAACGCAGGGCTCAAACCCAGGAATCGTGAGATCATGACCTGAGCCGACGTTGGATGTTTAACCGAATGAGCCACCCAGGCACCTCTGGGCCAGTAGTCTTAATGATGGACTATATCACCATCCATTTTGTAAATAATAATAATTACATTTAAACGTGCAGGGGCGCCTGAGTAGCTCAGTCAGCTAAGCATCCAACTTCAGCTGAGGTCATGATCTCATGGTTTGTGGGTTCGAGCCCCACACGGGGATCTGTGCTGATAGTTTGGAGCCTGGAGCCTGCTTCAGATTCTGTGTCTCCCTCTCTCGCTGCCCCTCCCCCACTCATTCTCAGTCTCTCTCTCAAAAATAAATAAAATATTTTAAAAAATAAATAAATTAACATGCAGACATACACGCACACATAAATGCAAACACACGTGTATTTAGCACTGCCTGGAGAGCAATACAATATAAGTGGTGTTTCTCTCTTGGAGATGGGATCAGGCCATTTTCTTCCTCTTATTATTCTGTGTTTTCTACTGTTTAAACAATGCATGTATACTGTTCAAAGTATTTTTTTCCAGTGCGGTGGTTTCCCATCCTTCTTTAGAAGTCTGTCTTCCTGAGCATCTGTCTAGAGACACCTTTCTTAGGGCCATGGAATGTGGCCACTTCTTTCTTTAACTTTACATCAGGAATTATAAATGTTCATTTTTTGGCACAGGGCAGGTGTGGGTGTGGCACTCGGTAGAATGAAGATTTTTTTCTCCCATGGTCTTATAAGTGCCACCTTCATGGTTTTGTTTTTTATTTGTTTTTTATTTTTGACCATAACTATGTACCACTTGTGCTATTGATTAGTTTGCTTTTTTACCTACCAACTTTTCTAATGCCATTTATTTTTAAAAGAAACTTTGTATTGCCATTTTGCAAGACAAAAATTATCATTACTTTCCATACAAAGTTATTATAAAAATAAGCACAATGGGGCACCTGGGTGGCTTAGTCAGTTAAGCATCCAACTCTTTATTTCAGCTCAGGTCATGATCTCACAGTTCATGAGTTCCAGTCCTGCCTTGGGCTCTATGCTGACAGCACGGAGCCTGCTTGGGATTCTCTCTTTCTCCCTCTTTCTTTGCCCCTGCCTTCCTCCTGCACTCACTCTCTCTCTCTCTCAAAAAAAAAAAAAAAAATAAATAAGCATAATGACCCCACATTTCATTGGTGGATGTATTTTTTACTTTGCTTTTAAACTATCCCTTTTTCCTTGCAGGGAGTGTGTGTGTGTGTGTGTGTGTGTGTGTGTGTGTTATGAAACTGAGTCATTTGTCCTGATGACTTTCCCACTGTCTGGATTTTGCTGAGAGAATCCCCCATGGTGTCATTTAACACGTTCCCCTGCCCACTGCATTTCCCGCGCACTGGCGTTCACAGGTGTCTACAAACTTGATCTCCTTCTGGTTTGATTTTTTGGCAAGACGGCTTCATAGATGGTGGTGTGTCCTTCTATCAGGAAGCATATATGTCTCATTGTCTGTCTTTTTATGCTGTTAAGATTGATCAGGGGGTTCATGCGCCAGACAGCCTCACCCATCCATTGTAAAGCTGCTCTCAGCTTTTCACCTCTTGGTTTCAGCAGAGCACTTCATGGTCCTTACTTAGAACTATTAGTAATTAGGAGTCCATAAATTGACTATTCTGATGCTGTCATTCCTTATTTATTAGCTGTAGTCCATCCATAAATTTGCCTTCATGAACAATGTGGTTATTCTGAAAGATCAGATCAGTTTAAAAAGCAAGATAAATGTTTCATTCTTTCCTGTTCCGATTTAGAGTAATGTGTTGGTTCCCAAGCATTCTCCAAAGGTGACACTGTCTGGATTATGATTTGAAGAAAGCGGTCATAAAAGGCCATCTGTGAGATTACTGGGGAAATCTGAACATACTGGATATTTGATGATATGAAAGAATAACTACTAATTTTAGATGTGATGATGGTATTGTGGGTTTAAAATTTTTCCCTCTCTTTTGGAGATAGAAGCTAAAATGTTTACAGATGAAATGATGTGATGTCTGAGACTGGATTCAAAACAATTCTGGGGGGAAGGAGGAAGGTGTGAATTGATGTGTATAGTGTAGTGTCCCTGTCCCTCCTAAAATGCCATCTGATGCTACTGATGGGGACCCATACTGGGGAGGCAAGTGAGTGACTGCCTTGTAGCTGTCAAGCACGTGCAGGCCCCGTCTGTGATGCCCGTGTTTCCCTTGCTCCAGTGCTATCATAGAACACACCAACCGAGTCATCTTCCTCGAGGATGACGACATCGCCGCAGTGGCTGATGGGAAGCTCTCTATTCACCGGGTCAAGCGTTCAGCTAGTGATGACCCATCTCGAGCCATCCAGACCTTGCAGATGGAACTGCAGCAAATCATGAAAGGCAGGTGTCCTCTGAGGGTCCGTGTGCAGCGGCCTTGGGGGGGGGGCAGGTGCTCGATGGGGGAGCTCCTGAGACTCTCTGTCCTACCCTGAATAGGTACCACAGCCCTCCTACCTGCCGTGGCCATTAGGGTGGCGTTGCAGGTGCTCTGTGGCTTGCCCAGCGCAGGGGATGCGGGAAACCTGGTCCCGCTCCCCCAGCAGGAGTTCCTGACTATATAAAGGCACTAGGTCTCCCTGCTTGATCTGACCAGTCCATCAAATGCCTCCCTTTACTAACTCTCTGGGACACATTCTTCTACCCAGACATTTCTTCTCTGGGTCAGAGGCCTGCAATAACAGGGGTCTGTGGACTATTTCCTCCTTGCGAGGAGAGCCTGTCTCCCTACACCCCCTTCTCCACATGGCAGCCTGGGTAAACATTTAGGAATGTGAATCAGACCTTTTTATCCAGCTGCTTAAAGCCCTCCAATGGCCACCCACTGTTCTGAGAATAAAATCCACACTTCCTGCCACAGCCCACAATACCCCATGCCCAACCTGGCCCCACCTCACTCTACCCTTTTCCCACTATGCCCTGCCCCCTCTCCAACCACCTCACTGTTACTTAGGCAGGCCAAGTGCTTACTCACCTGAGGGTCATTGTACTTGACTGACTACTTTTGGTCATTCTACCTTGATCATCGCCCAGTCAGAGAGCTCTTCCCTGACCCTCCTCACTTGTCTTGTTTGCTTTATGGCACTCTCTGTCAAGTCCCCAGCTAAAGGTGGCAGACAGGAAACACTGCAGTGTTTGGAACATTCCCACCCTGTCTGTGAATGCTTCCAAAGCTTGAGGCACAACACCTGTCAGGGGCCTTAACCTGTTGCGGCCAGATCATCCCTTTGATGTCATCCAGTTCCATTCAAATCAGAGCCCTGGAAATGCATGTGTTGGCTGAAAAGGTTTTTATTTAATACAGAAGCTCGGAGGGCATCTGTTGAAAAGAAGATTGCCAGGGCACCTGGGTTGTTCAGTCGGTGAAGTGTCCGACTTCGGCTCAGGTCATGATCTCGCAGTTTGTGGGTTCGAACCCCGCGTCAGGTTCTGTGCTGACAGCTTGGAGCCTAGAACCTGCATCAGATTCTGTGGCTCCCTCTCTCTCTGCCCCTCCCCCTCTCACACTCTGTCTCTCTCTCAAAAATAAATGTTTAAAAAAATTTAAAAAATAAAATAAAATTGCCTATTTGTCAGGGCTTACTTCTTTTGTACTTCCTTAAGTAGGTTGGTTTTTGGAAGTAAAGCATTTTCCTTTCCTCTGCCCCTGCTGACAGGAGTATTGCCCCAGAAAGACCAGCCACATATTTGTTGCTTACTTCCTTTGCTCCTTCAAGCTGCAGGGTCTGATATGCACACTGGAGATAGTAATCTTACCTGACCTGTTTGCCTCTCACTTGTTACCAGGAGAATCAGGTGGGACGGCCCCTGGGACGCCGTTGGTAATGTGCAGTGGCCTTCCCATGTGTCACTGACACTAAACTGCATATCAGCTTTCCATCCTGATTGGAAGTTAAGCAGTGGTAAAACAACTGAATTAAAATTGACCTGCTTTGTTGGTGTTTATTTGACCAGGTAACTTCAGTGCATTTATGCAGAAGGAGATCTTCGAACAGCCAGAATCAGTTTTCAATACTATGAGAGGTCGGGTGAATTTTGAGACCAACACAGGTAATCCCCCATCCATGCCCTAGGTCGAGGCGCGTCCCCGTGTGGGGTTAGCACTAATGCCCTGCATGTGCCCCACAGTGCTCCTGGGCGGCTTGAAGGATCACCTGAAGGAGATTCGACGATGCCGACGGCTCATCGTGATTGGCTGTGGAACCAGTTACCACGCAGCAGTGGCTGTAAGTCCAAGGCACTGGGCCCTCGATAGCGCTGGGGAGGGAGCAGCAGCCCAGGACAAGATGTGTCTTAAATGCCATCATGTGTTTGACCTCCCAAATTTGGTGCCCACAAGCCTTTCTCCTGCAGTGTGGCCTGTGCATGTCTGAAATTCCCTTCACCACGAGGACCCAGAGGTGCCACTTCATAAAACTGTCCCCAGAAGCCCAGCTGCCTGTGTCTCTGTAGTGTCTGTGACTGACTTTGGTCCCCATTCTTGTTGGCTTCAGACACGGCAAGTTTTGGAGGAACTGACTGAGCTCCCTGTGATGGTTGAACTTGCCAGTGATTTTCTGGACAGGAACACACCTGTGTTCAGGGATGACGTTTGCTTTTTCATAAGCCAGTCAGGTAAGGAATACGGGTTTGCGTGAGTTCATCTCAGGGCTCTGTCCTCTTGGTAACACACCATGTATCTCCTTCCCTCCTTCATCCAGTAGAGTTCTCTGCACACTGAGCATGTGCCAAACTCTCTTCTCAGTTGACCCTCAGAGCCATCAGTCACTGTCTCATTTTAGGGGGGAGCCATACAACCAAGAATTCTCCCTCCTCCTGCCATTCCAAGTCCAGAACTTAAGGGACCACTCACCAAAGTGCTTATACATAGGTGCTGGGTTTATTTCAAAGAGAGAAAGTTCTTCAAAATTCTGCTGGTTGAGTGTCACTTCAAGAACTATGTGGATGCTTTGCAGTTCCCATGCTGTCCAGCAGGGGATGCATTGAGAGACCTTGCTCAGGTGTAGGCCCAGCACACCCTCAGTAAACCCTGCCTGGGTGCCATCCTAACTCTAAACATGGGCACCTGCTCCAGTCAGGCTGGGCAGAGAGTCAGGGAGGTGATTCATGGCCACATGCTTGGACTTTCTATGACCTCCAGAAGGATTTTTAAAACATTTTAATTATGGAAAATTCCAAATCTCTGTAAAAGTAGAGAGATTTACATAAGGAACTGCCTATTCTCAGCAACAATCAGCTGAGCAGAGTTTGTGTCATCCAGATCCACATTAACCTGTCCCCTCCCCTGGGTTATTTTGAAGTCAATCCCAGACATCATGTTGCTCCACAAATACTTCAGAATGGATCTCTAAATGGTAAAAGAAAAAAAAACATAACCGTTATGTCATTATCACAATTAAAACATTAACAGCAATGCTCTAATATCCACTGGGACTTCGAATACTGCTTCCGGTTTGAATTTTGAAGACCCATTTCCATTTCCATGACAAACTAAGAAAAACGAATACAGACACACTCACCCTCTGGCTGACAACTTGTAGCCATGTGCTGCTGTGTGACTTCATTTTGTTTGTTTGTTTATTTATTTTGAGAGAGAGGGAGCCCATGCATGCACAAGTGGGGGAGGGGCAGAGAGAGAGGGAGAGAGGGAGAATCCCAACAGGCGCAGACCCCGAAATGGGGCTCGAGCCCATGAACCAATGAGATCATGACCTGAGCTGAAATGAAGAGTCAGACGCTTAACCAACTGAGCCACCCAGGAGCCCCTTGATGGGTTTAATTTTATGATCGGACCGTATTTAATTTAGTTCGAGGTTTCAAGGCTTACAAATACAGGGTGCTTGTGCTGGCTTATTTGTGAATCTATTTAAGTAGCTTAGTTATAAAAATAATTTTGAGTTCACACTGGCAGGCTGCAGAAGTGTCTTGCTTTAAAGCAACGTTAGATCTATTGGAGAAATGCCATTTAGTAGCATTCTTGCTTTTTTTAAATTTTATTTATTTACTTAATCTCTATACCCAGTGTGGGGCTGGAACTCATCACCCCGAGACCAAGAGTCACATGCTCTTCTGACTGAGCCAGCCAGGCGCCTTGCATTCTTGCTTTTTATTTGTATTTATTTATTTATTTTAAATATTTATTCATTTTTGAGAGAGAGCAAGCACAAGCAGGGGAGGGACAGAGAGAGAGAGGCAGAGAGTCTGAAGTGGGCTCTGTGCTGATAGCAGCAAGCCTCATGCAAGGCTTGAACTCACAAACCATGAGATCATGAACCATGAGATCATGACCTGAGCTGAAGTTGGATGCTCAACAGTTCAACCGACTCAGCCAGCCAAGCGCCTCACATTCTTGCTTTTTAAATGTTAAATCTCAGCACATTCTGAAGAAGGCAGCTTAAAGTCCTAGAAAGGATGCTGGGCACCTGGCTCACCTGGGTTGGCACCAGTCTGTCGCCCACAGCTGCGTGGCCCTGAAGGAGCAAGGCTTTGGTTTCTTCCATCTCTGGGGATCTCATCCTCACGGGGAGAATGGGGACAATGGCCCCATGGGGTTGCCAGGAGAGTTCCATGACATAGCGGATGAGAAAGTGCTTCCCACATAAATAGCAGCTGAATCTTGAATCCAAGAATCCACCGGAAACATGGTTGAGTGTGCATTTTCCTTTCTGAGCACACGCCGGCTGCCTGTGGGCCCTGATTTCTGCATAAAAGAGTAAATGAGTTGGGGGACAGGGGGTTCGAGCTGGCAGAGCCACGCTCCTGAGAACACATGGCTGAAAGGTGGGGCCCGTGTGGCAGGTGAGACCGCAGATACCCTCCTGGCATTGCGCTACTGTAAGGACCGTGGGGCCCTGACCGTGGGCGTCACCAACACCGTGGGCAGTTCCATCTCCCGAGAGACCGACTGCGGTGTCCACATCAACGCAGGACCAGAGATCGGCGTGGCCAGCACCAAGGTAGTCACCTCCTGCATGTGTCCTGAGGGAGGGCTTCGGCCAGATGGGTGGACAGGAGGCTGCGGGTTGGGGAGGGGGCGCTCCCAACAATCTGTCTCCTCCTGCGTGGTTCACATGCGCACATTTGCCCCTGCTCTGCCAGAGTCACCGTTTTATCCACAGGCTTATACCAGTCAGTTCATCTCCCTGGTGATGTTTGGTTTGATGATGTCTGAAGACCGCATTTCACTGCAAAACAGAAGGCGAGAGATCATCCATGGTTTACAGTCTTTACCTGGTATGTTTCAGAATGAAACTTTCCTTATTTTGAAATCCAGTAGACTGTCCTTAGTTGCTTTCTCTTTTGACTCTTTCCCATAAACAATGCTGTTAATCACTTCCTCCTCTTCAAAACTTCCTACTCACCACGAAATGCCTCCAGAAGCTCCCACTGGGCCAAGATTAAAGTCCTCACTCCTCACCGGGTCCTTGAACACTGCACACTGGACCCCTGCCACCTCTGACCTCATCCCACTCTCCTTCCCCTCCCTGGGCTCCTTCATTGACCTTCTGATCCTCAGCAATACCAAGCTGTCTACCACAGGACGTTTGCACTGACCCTTTCCTTTACAGGAGCCCTCTTCCTCCAGCTCTCCATACAACTGATGGCTTCTCATTATTCAAGTCTCAGTTCAGATGTCACCTCCTGGAACCCTTCCTTGCTATCCTAACTAACCCCCTGCCCCAGCTGTGAAATGTTAGCCCATTTCTTTTCTTTATAGCGTGTGCCATGGTATGAAATTAACTGTCCTCCAGTGTGCTGGCTTGTCTCCCAATGAGTATGTCAGCCCAGTGAGCATATAACTCTAACTGTCAGGGTCACTGCTGATATCCAGCCAGGCAGGCATGGAGTAGGTGCTCAGGAAATATCTGAGAAGGAGCAGATGGCCCTGAGCCTTTTCCTAAACCAGAGTGCTCCTTCAGTCTCCCCAAACTTCCCTCTTTGGCTGGGTCCCTCCCATCTATTGTAGTCGGTGAGATGCAGTGTTTATCACACTGAATCGCAAGCTTTTGGGTGGGGGGGGATAATGGTTTCCATCATTCGCCCACTGATGTGCCCTGTCCCGTTTGCCATCCTGAGGGCCAAGGAGATAACAGCTTCTTTCCTTCAGACACTTGCTCTCCAGGGAAGGAGAGAGACCTATTGGGTTTTCTTTGTGCAGCCCTGAGATTGCAAAATGAAACAGACCTCACCCCTTGGCTGACATGAAATGCCGGGGGCAGGATGGTCACAAGGCTGTGGGACAGCCCCTTCCAGAGATGGGGTAGGCACTGGGTCCATCCTGGGAGCCAGGGGCAAACCCCAGAGAAGGCAGTGAGGGGAAGCCACCATCTAATCATAGAAAGCCTAGAGATCTGAATCTGGCCCACACAACATGCTGAAAATTTACTGACAAAAAACTGGTCTTCACCTTCAGCCAGGTACCAACAGTGCGAAAACAGGACTCTATCCTGATGTCTAAGTCAGCCGTTCTCAAGATGTGGTCTGCAGGTCCTATTACTATTTTCACAGTAAACACGCTATTTATAACAAATAGGATGTGTTTGCCTTTTTTGCCGTGTGGACATTTGCAAAGGCAGCGGTGGCTACCGCTGGCACCTTAGCACATGCCTCTACACACCCCACTTCACTCAAGGACTTCTTCACGAGGCAGTAAAATGCATTAGTCTTAGAAAATCGCAACACTCTTTAGTATTCTGTTTCCAAGAAAAGCATCCTGGGATTGTTTGAGTAACAAGCTGATTAGAGTACTTGGCAGATGTTTTCTCAAAAATGAACAAAGTTAGCCCGCCACTCTAAAGAAGAAAAACTGACAGTATTTGTTGCCAGTGATAAACTTCAAGCTCTCCAGTGAAATTTAGGATTTGGGAAAACTTGTAGCTGCCAGCATGAGCTCGACCACTTCCCACACTTAAACACAACTCTGATGAAGCCATGGTGACTTTAGCATATGTGATTTCTAAAAAATATTTTATGATGAAGGGTGTCCATTTTTAGAAGATTTGCATAACTCAGTCAACCTATGTTTTCCAGATGGTCAATGCATGATGTGACAAAATTATACACCATGTAAAACATCCATTTAAATAGATGCAAGATTGGGGCACCGGGTGGCTCAGCCAGTTAAGCATCTGACTTCGGCTCAGGTCGTGATCTTGTGGTTTGTGAATTCAAGCCCTATGTTGGGCTCTGTGCTGATGGCTCAGAGCCTGGAGCCTGCTTCCGATTCTGTGTCTCCCTCTCTGCTTGTCCCTCCCCAGTCATGCTCTGTCTCTCTCTCTCTCTCAAAAATAAAACATTAAAAAAAATTAAATAGATGCAATAGGGGTGCCTGGGTGGCTCGGTCAGTTAAGTGTCAGACTCTTGATCTTGGCTCAGGTCATGATCTCACAGTTGGTGAGTTCAAGCCCCATTTCAGGCTCTGCCCTGACAGTGTGGAGCCTGCTTGGGATTCTGTCTGTCTGTCTCTCCTCTCTCTCACAGTAAATAAACTTAAAAAAAATAAAAGTTTTAATGTAACAAGGTAGGAAAAGCTTATTGAGATGATTTCAAATTCTACATTTGCAACTACTCTTTTAAGAAATTACTGTTTCTCCAGACTGGCTGATTCAGTCACTAGAGTATGTGACTCTTTTTTTTTTTTTTTTTTAATTTTTTTTTCAACATTTATTTATTTTTGGGACAGAGAGAGACAGAGCATGAACGGGGGAGGGGCAGAGAGAGAAGGAGACACAGAATCGGAAACAGGCTCCAGGCTCTGAGCCATCAGCCCAGAGCCTGACGCGGGGCTCGAACTCACAGACCACGAGATGGTGACCTGGCTGAAGTCGGACGCTTAACCGACTGCGCCACCCAGGCGCCCCTAGAGTATGTGACTCTTGATCTCGGGGTCATGTGTTTAAGCCTGCAGAGATTACTTAATTAACTAATTAGAAAAAAAAGAAATGACCATTTCTTGAGTTTCATGTAATATCAGAGAAGAACATTCACAATTTTTTGAAAAAGTTTTTTTTTATTTATTTATTATTTTTACGTTTATTTATTTTTGAGACAGAGAGAGAGCATGAACGGGGGAGGGTCAGAGAGAGAGGGAGACACAGAATCTGAAACAGGCTCCAGGCTCTGAGCTGTCAGCACAGAGCCCGATGCAGGGCTCGAACTCACAGACCGCGAGATCATGACCTGAGCCGAAGTCGGCCGCTTAACCGACTGAGCCACCCAGGCGCCCCGAAAAAGTTATTTATTTTAAAAAAAAATTTTTTTTTTCAACGTTTTTATTTATTTTTGGGACAGAGAGAGACAGAGCATGAACGGGGGAGGGGCAGAGAGAGAGGGAGACACAGAATCGGAAACAGGCTCCAGGCTCTGAGCCATCAGCCCAGAGCCCGACGCGGGGCTTGAACTCACGGATCGCAAGATCGTGACCTGGCTGAAGTCGGATGCTTAACCGACTGCGCCACCCAGGCGCCCCAGCAAAAAAGTTATTTAAATACTCCTCCTTTCTCCAACTACAAATCTCTGTGAGGCTGGATTTTCTTCTTATACTTCAACCAAAAAAAATGTATCATGAGAGTTTGAATGAGGAAACAGATATGAGAATCTGTTAAAAAGTCAGACATTTAAAAAATCTCCAAAAATTTAAAACTACTATTCTCACTAATTTTTAAAAATGTGTAATAGGTTTATTGTTACTTTTAAATGAACGAATACAAATATCTTTACTTTTCTCAGTTTCTAATCTGGTAAACATTGAGAGACAGAACCAACAAAAATAATGGCTCTTAGGGATTCACAGTAATTTTTAACAGTAAAGACATCCCGAGAACAAAAAGTTTGGGAAACACTGGTCCATCTTACATTGGGCATTGTCTCTAGATTTAGCATGTGGCCTGGATTGGGGGGGGGGGGGCGGCATTAATTTGGAGTGTCAGCTCTGTGTCTTTCCACCTGGTGACTTAGCCTCTCTGAGCCTCAGTTTCCTTACCTGTAAAATGGAGCTAGAAATAACACCTCACTGCTTATCTTACATGCTCAAGAAAGTATGAACATAAATATGAATTGCCACCCAACAAAACCCAGGCAAATCCCGCAAGTTATTGCCCAAAATCTACATTTAACTTTTTTTAATGTTTATTCTTGGGGGGGGGGGGAGACAGAGTGGGGGAGAAGCAGAGAGAGAGGGAGACACAGAATCCTAAGCAGGCTCCAGGCTCATCAACACAGAGCCCAACATGGGGCTTGAACCCACGAACTGTGAGATCATGAGCTGAGCTGAAGTCAGATGCTTAACCGACTGAGCCACCCAGGTGCTCTTACATTTAAAATCCTTTTTAAACCGAGGCAAGGAAGCCAAGTGTATTAAGTGGTGTGAATTCCAAAACTATGTCTTATACACCATGATTTTTCTTTGTGAATCTTGCTGTAAAATCTGTGTGACTCACAACCCCTCACTGTGTTTGCGGCTTAGGGCTGATTAAGGAAGTGCTGTCGCTGGATGAGAAGATTCATGACCTGGCCCTGGAGCTCTACACCCAGAGGTCACTCCTGGTCATGGGACGGGGCTATAACTATGCCACATGCCTGGAAGGAGCCCTGGTGAGCCTCCTTTGCCCACCCCCCCCACCTCCACCAGCCTGGGCATGAGGGCAGACATGGGAGACACCCCGAGACACCAGCGGGAAGGGGGGAAGGGCGCTGGGCTAGGGGAGGGGAGCGCTTGGGGACTTGCTGCCACCTGTGTGAGGCTGCATCAAGCACCAGCTCATGACCTGTTCGGGCCCTGGGGATCTTGAGGTGGACGCTCCCAATCTCCTGAGGAGAAAGGGGCAGGGCACCCTTGGGTGAGCCCCTGAGGTGTCAACCTGCACCAGGCTCCATCTGGGATGGTCCATTCGTTCCTCATGAACGTCTCCTGAGAGGCTGGCAGTTATTGTCCACATTTCACCTAGGAGGGAACTGGACCCCCAAAGGTTCATCTTGCTCAGGAGGGAGTGATTGGTCTGAGATTCAAACTCAGGTCCATGTGGCCTTGGGTTATTTCCACGACCACAAGCAGACTGTGCGGGAGGATTCAGGCCGATAAGAATTGCGGGGCAGGCTCTCTGTGGAGTTTCCCTGTTACCCCTCAAACTTCCAAGGGGATGCAGAGATCCTGAAGGAATGAGCTCTGAAGGCCCTGCTTTTGTCAAACTTTTAACTGGCTCTTTTGTCCCACTGCGGCAGTAAAGAGCCAAACCTGAGTAAGAGAGCTGGGTAAGGGGCAGGTTCCAGGACCACAGAGCCACAGAGAGGGTGAGACAGTGCTGTCCAGGGGGCTGAGCCTACACTCACTGTCTGCTTGCTGCTTGTGGATGGGACTGCCCAACCAAAGAAAACGGGAGACAGGGTCACAGGTGAGGCAGCCATTGGTACCCGGGCAAGGGCATCCTTCCTGACCCAGCTTGGCTCCCCTCCTCTTAGTAGGGAGCAGGTCGCTGCAGGGGGCTGGGTGGAGTACACTTTCAACTCCCCCCATGCCTCTGCCGCCTGGTGCAGGGGGTCGGGGGGGCTCAGCTGCAATGCCCCCAGTGCGCTGCTGAAAGATGCGTATTCAACTGCAGCTCCCAGTAAGTCTTGGGGGGAAAGAAAGAAGCTTTGACGCTGCTCCTGGCACACATCAATGGTCCCTCTGTGGTCTCCTGGGGGCCAGCACTCCAGCTGTCTGTGGCATTCAGGGCGGAGTCACCCACACTCCTGACAGTGTCCTGCCCCCCCCCCAAATAAATAGTTCTAGGGGAGCTGAGAAATATTTTACTAGACACTCAGCAGTTCAGTGACGTAGGTTTAATGGGAACTGAATAGAAACGGATCTCCTGAACATAGGGGGAAATTCTAGTAACAGCCTGATGTGTGTGATTTTGCCTCATAAGTAAATTGGAGCATCCCCTTGGAAGTTATTAATGGTCTAGATTCGGGGGGATGATCTATCGGATAATTGAAGAAAGGTATTTCTAGATAGAATACAGTGCCATCATTACAATTTATAAATGTGGGGAGGCCACGGGTTAGTCACACAGCAGAAGGGAGAGCCAGATCGACATTGACTTGTCTATCCAAGGGTGGTGGCTGTGCTGGGGGCTGGTCTGGGGGACACAGGCTGCGTGCTGGGCCTTGTGCATGCTCCGGACAGCAGCCAACCCTCTCCCTTGGGCCTGGCATTGCCAGCAGCCCTCAGTGCTGTTGACCACCTAATGCATTCATCTGCCTTGCAGCCCTCAGCTCCCTGCCTTCTGGATTCATCCCTCCCACAGCCCCCCTTCCTCCCCTCTCTGACTGATCTGCTCCAGCCCCCTGTCTGTCCAGTGTCACACTGACCCTGCCTGTGTTTCCCTAGAAAATTAAAGAGATAACCTACATGCACTCAGAAGGCATCCTGGCGGGGGAGCTGAAGCACGGACCCTTGGCACTGATTGACAAGCAGATGCCCGTCATCATGGTCATCATGAAGGACCCTTGCTTTGCCAAATGCCAGAATGCCCTGCAGCAGGTCACAGCCCGCCAGGTGAGAGCTCTCAGCTGGGCCAGGGTCCCCTTCTCTCCTGTCCTCTCCCACACAAGCCCACCTCACCCACTGTCGGCCAGCACTGGTTATGAGCAGCCCTACCACGGAGCAGGTGTGATCACGTGCTCTCTCCTAGGCCCCCTCCTGAGGGGCACACACATTCAGAAATGACTGGCCAGCCTGTGGCCACGTGCACAATGGCTCTTCAGTGAGACCTTGTGACCCAGACTGTCCCAAGCTGCCCCAGATTCCAGGCGTGGAGCTGCCCTGAGATGGGAGTGCAAAGCCCCCACAGATCCATCCTGGGAGGGCTCATGAAGTTATAGGGAGGTGAAGTCCAACAATGCCCTTGAGCCAGTGGCCGCCATGCCTGGCTCGGCACAGTGGCCAGAGAGAAGGTATAAAACACAAATCACTTCACTGCCTTGCTTGAAACCTCCCTGTGGCTTCCCATAAAACAAGAGTGACCACAAGCCGGCATTATGTGGCCCCTTCCTTCTGTGTCCCAAGCTGAAGGAGCCCAGCTGATTTCTGCCTCTGAACCTCTGCTCTGGCTATTCCCTCTGACCTGAATGTGCTTCCCACCTCTTTCACAGAATTGGCCTATGGTTATTCACGTCTTAGTCCAAATATCCCCTTTTAAGAGAGGGCTTCCCAGACCTCACCAGTGTCTCCCAATCACATTACCATGTTTTATTGCCTTTCTGGCATTCATCTGGAATTCATCGTTACTCATTGGTTGGCTTGTTTACATTTTTATTTTCTACCACTCAGCTATGAGTCCCCTCAGAGTGAGGAGTGGGCATGCCCTGCCCTTGGCAAGGCACATTGAAGCCACTCAACAAATGGGTGCTGGATGAATGGCTCAGAATGGCCATTCTCATCCTACCACGGAAGGGAGAGGAACTCACCAAACAGCATCAAACACCTTGCCCCTCACACTGGTCGTGCACATCACCTCACACATAATTCCACAAAAGCAAAAGAGGACTGTTATCCCCTCAATAAGATTGACCTCAGAAACTGCTGGTATGTGAGGGGTTGCTGCTTTCAGAGACCACCTGCCCATTGTGATCCTATTTTCCCGCTCTAGGGTCGGCCGATCATACTGTGCTCCAGGGACGACACTGAGAGTTCCAAGTTTGCATATAAAACGATCGAGCTGCCCCACACAGTGGACTGCCTCCAGGGTATCCTGAGTGTGATTCCGCTGCAGCTCCTGTCCTTCCACCTGGCTGTTCTCCGAGGATATGACGTATGTCTAAAATCGCACCGAATCCCCCAGAGGGGAAAAGCATAACCCCAGAGTCTGACTCTGTTCTTTTTTTTTTTTTTTTAAGTTTATTTACTTATTTTGAGAGAGGGACAGGGGATCCCAAGCCAGCTCCGCAAAGCCCGACATGGGGCTGTGAGATCCTGACCTGAGCCAAAATCAACAGTCAGACCCTTAACCACCTGAGCCACCCAAGCGCTCCTGATTTTGTTCTTAAATGCTTATTTGGTGTAAATATTCATAGGAAAGGTAATTTCATTTAAAACAACTCTGTTTTTAAAGTAACTTCTATCCCTTGAAAACAATTTGGGACTGCAAGATTACGAAGACCATATCATTAAACTCATCACTCAGAGAGGCAATGTTAATTAGCAAATTTAATCATTTATTCCAGTCTTTTCCTTGTGCATGTGGATTTTTTAACATTTTTGACAGTATATCAAGGATGACATTTTACACTTTCCTTTTGAGTGTATTTACAAGTATTTTCTTACATCTTGAGTTTCATGTAAGCAACATTTAATCATTGCACAATATCCCAACATAGTCTTATAACATGGATTATAACAATGACTTAGCCAGTCGTCTATTATTTAAACTGTTGCTGATTTGGGAGAATATCTGCATAAATCACAATTGCAGTGAACATCTTTGCATGTACATCTTCCTCCCACATTTAAGATATCTCCTCAGTCTAGCAAATGATTCAACATTTTGAGACTCCTTTTTTAAATTTTTTTTTAATGTTTCTTTTTGAAAGAGAGAAAGAGAGAGTGCAATCCAGGGAGGGGCAGGGAGAGAGAGGGAGACATAGAATCTGAAGCAGGCTCCAGGCTCTGAGCTGTCAGCACAAAGCCCAACGCAGGGCTCGAACTCACAGACCATGAGATCATGACCTGAGCCGAAGTCAGATGCTTAACCGACTGAGCCATCCAGGTGCCCCTTGAGACTCCAAACATATATCATCAATTTATGTTCCAGAAAAGAACCACCAACAAGTATGGAAGAACCTACAATTCACTGCATATAGAAATAGTTTTATTACAATTGTATTTTGAAAAGCTTTTGAAGATACATAACCTTACAGAAAACAATGTAACAAGTACCTGGTGGTATACAAATCCAGAACTGCCACGGCTAACATTTTGTCCTATTTGTTTCTCTCTTTTTTTTTTTTTAAAGTTTATTTTTTTTTTAACGTTTATTTATTTTTGAGACAGAGAGAGGCAGAACATGAACGGGGGAGGGTCAGAGAGAGAGGGAGACACAGAATTGGAAGCAGGCTCTAGGCTCTGAGCCATCAGCCCAGAGCCCGACTCGGGGCTCGAACTCACGGACCGCGAGATCGTGACCTGAGCTGAAGTCGGACGCTTAACCGACTGCGCCACCCAGGCGCCCCTGTTTCTCTTTTAAAAACAAGAGCCAAATAAGGGTGCCTGGGTGGCTCAGTCGGTTAAGCATCCCACTTCGGCTCAGGTCATGATCTCACGGTTCATGGGTTTGAGCCCCGCGTCAGGCTCTGTGCTGACAGCTCAGAGCCTGGAGCCTGCTTCGGATTCTGTGTCTTCCTTTCTTTCTGCCCCTCCCTCACTCGTGTTCTTTCTCTCTCTCTGTCTCTCTGTCTCTCTCTGTCTCTCAAAATGAAATAAACATTAAAAAAATTAAAATTAAAATAACTAAGCAATGTAAGACACTGCAGATAAAGTTGAAGCCTACCATATCAACCATCTCCCATCACATTTTCCTCTCAGCCCCCACCCTGAACTAATGAGCCTCATGGATTTAGTGTCTCCTTCCAAGAAACATGAACAGGACAAGCTGAGTTAGCATTTTAATAGCATGCGTCATATCCTTTTAATAGGGTTAACACAGCATGACACATGTCAGGTGCACAATAAATGTATATTGAATGAACTAAACCTTCTATAGTTGAGTGAAGTTCCTGGAGTAAGGAATGCTTCCAAGATGCAGGTCTCCAGGGGCTCATGGTCAAAGGTGACCAGGAACACCCATCACCTCGTCTTCAAGTACCCTGATAATAGGCTTTATAATACAGCAGGTTGCTGGGATCTGTGGGCTCCTGAGCAGCTCCTTTCTATGTATCGTTGCAGGTCGACTTCCCCAGAAATCTGGCCAAGTCTGTAACAGTGGAATAGAGAACAAGAGCCCGAGAAGGCCATCACCACCTGCAGTGTGGTTCAAGGCCTGTCCCGGTGACATCAAGTGAGAAGAACAGCAGGTGTTCTGTGTGTTCCAAGTAGATCCCAGTAGAACTTGACAAGCTTTCACGTGCCTTGTACCCAAGTGCTTTGCTCACAGCAGATACTGTTTCTCTGTGTCCTGAAGTCGCCAGAGGAGAAGGGAATCATTGTTTACACATGGGGATCAGAGCGGACTTTTCCACTACTGTGCAATAGAGACACAGCTCTCTTCAGAGTAACTGTGAACCTTTTTGTAACCAACGCTAGTTAGTTTTGAAAGACAAAATATTTATAATGATGATTGTATAGCTTTTAAGTTATTTTTCTAGTATGTGGCTTTCTGTAGCCAACGTAATGCCCAGACCATGCACCCCAGCCTCCTGGAAGAGGGCATTCATCTCAGATTTGAGCACAAGGCATTGCCTCCCTGCACTCCTCTCTCCTCTCCTGCCCTCTCTTGGCTGCCCCTGAATCCCAGTCCCCTGACGTCAGGGAAGCCCTTCCACCATTTCCCTGTGCCTCCTGTAAATCCTTTCAAAATCTCAATGTCCTTTGACAGATTCTTCTCCTATAAATCCCTCTGACTCTCCAACTTCTGTTAAATTTGATCATGGTTCTTTTTAAGCCCAGGCAGCATTTTTGGTCCCTGCTTCTACCTATAGTAAAACAGCTTGAAATATCCCATGCAAGAAAGTAGTTTTCAAGTGGGCTATCTTGCCCTCTGTTTAAAAGCGTGCACAATCAAGATACTATGCAATTTTAAGACAATAAAGACAGTACAATTCTTTTTTGGCTTGTGCATTTGGATTTTTGTTATTCTCATTCTTTTTGTGTACTTGGATTGTGAGGGCTTCTCAAAACAGGAACTCAGCAGTGTCTGGTGGGAGTGAGCCCCGTTTCTTTCTTTCTTTCTTTCTTTCTTTCTTTCTTTTGAAGTTTATTTATTTTGAGAAAAAGAGAAAGCATGAGTAGGGGAGGGGCAGAGAGAGAGGAGAGAGAGAGAATCTCAAGCAGGCTCTGCACTGTCAGTGCAGAGCCCGATTTAGGGCTCGAACCCACGAACCATGAGACCACAACCTGGGCCAAAGTCAGACACTTAAACCACTCAGCCACCCAGGCGCCCCAAGCCCTGTTTCTTGGTAGCCCATGGTGCTGTGCCCACACTTGTGACCTGTGTCCTTCTTGTATGAAAATGAAGACTGTTTATTTTACACGATGAAACAAAATGCAGGATGTTTGAGACTCTTCATTGAGTCCACTGAAGAGCTGTTGGAGGGGGCTGGACCACGTGATGCTCTTTCAGATGGCTGCCCAGAACCTGAAAGCATCATGCAGGCATGTGAAACTCTCTAATGTATACTTTTTTATTTCCATGAGTCTATCTTGGTCACCGATTTTATTGATATAATCAGGCAGGAAGATCAGAAGCTAGAGATAGGGTTCTGAAGGCTTGTGGGGTCTGACTTTAGGCTCCCAATGAAAGTGGCTCTCCCAGAGGCTTGTCCTCATGACCACTATGTCCTCATGACCACTGGTCGGTTTGAGTAGCTCTAGTATAGCATCAGACCTTAGTTCAGAATTATCTGTGGGCTACTCATTAACTTTTCCATCCTCTTCTATGCTGTCCCCTGTATCACAAGACTTGGAAACCTGGGAATTACATTTCCAGGTTAAATTCCACCAGTGAGAAGCATCATGGAAGATTTGGAAGATACTTTAGAAGTCATATTTTTTTTGAGAAATCATGTTGTTTATTTCTCCCCTGGCAGAAGCAGACAGAAGTGTGGCTTCAGCAGATAGGAGGTCCTGCCATGGCCCTTAGCCCCAAAGCACTCGCCATGGCAATATTGCCTAAAATTCACCTACCCCACAGTGGGAGCCACCAGCAGAGGCTTCCTGCAACTACAGCAGCATCCTGCTTTTTAAAAAAATTTTTTTTTCAATGTTTATTTATTCTTGAGAGACAGAGACAGAGCAGAGCAGGGGAGGGGCAGAGAGAGAAGGAGAATCTGTAGAACAGAATCTGAAGAACAGAATCTGAAGCAGGCTCCAGGCTCTGAGCTGTCAGTACAGAGCCTGACGTGGGGCTCGAACCCATGAATCATGAGATCATGACCTCAGGGGAAGTTGAATGCTTAACCGACTAAGCCACCCAGGCGCCCCCAGAATCCTGCTTCTGAAGAGCTGGCAGGAGCCCAGGAGCCACAGAGGCATTCTCCAACCCACATCCACCAGCCCTTCCCACAGATTAACCAGGGCATAAGTCCTGCTGGAAATACTACTGGTGCTGGTTTCTGCCTTTTTAACCAGACCGTGGTCATTACAATTTCAGAGGTTAGGAGACTTTACGAACTAGCCAGAACATTTTTATCTGGACAAGACCTAGAGAGACGCATTTCATTTTTACACCCAAGAGGCAATGACCATTCCGACTTTCGTACAAATCAGTCTCTTGCTTTTCATTATAGTTCTACCTGTGTATCTCTCCCCAAGTCATATACCACCTAGTCTCAAAAACAGAAGGCAAGCACACACGAGCTGTGCAAGGAGAGGGCAGCACTGCCCCTGCTGGACAGAAGCTCCAGGAGTGGGGTGAGGAGAGCACTCTCCCGGGTCCGGGGGCTGACTTCCCCTTCGCTGGGAGCTAACAAGACCCCTTCTGGGGAAGTGGCAAGCAAGCTCACAAGTGATTCTGGGGAAACACAGGGCTCTCCACAGCTGGGCGCCTGGCAAGGCTGAGGTGTGCACTGGGTACCCAACAGAAGTACGGTCAGAAGGAATGGGCTGCCCTGTACTTTCCACTTCCGAGCCCGCCATGGCCCTCTGGCTCTCAGGGAAAAGCTGAGAATTTCTGGGAGTGATATGTGTGTCTTAAGCAGAGCATGAGGGGAGATACCCTCAGCAGCACACGGTCACAACAAGCCAAGTCCTGGTGAGAATCTGGGCCAAGCTCTCCTGGGTGATCTGTCCTTGGGTTAGGAGAATGGTCCAATGGAAGTGGTGGGGGGAGTCTTGGTGATGACCAGCTGTCTGCCTCTCAGGTCACACTGAGGCAGGACAGCTCAGCTGCCCTCCACATCTGGAGCAGAGCTGCTGTCCCGGGATCATTCCATCATCCTCCGAGGGATTCCCTTGTCCTCTTCCCATATCTCATGTCTTCCTTCTTAGTTTCCTTTTTTCATTTTGGTGGAATACATCCTTCTTGAGTAAAGGAGCTGGGAGGTAAACTTTTGAGACCCTGAGAAATAAATGACATTATTCCTCACATGTGACTGGGGGTTTAGTTACACATAGAATTCTAGGTCACCAAAAAAATGTTTTCTTCAGAATTGTAAACGTGATGCTCTGTTATCTTGTTCACAGTTTAAGAACTTCAAAGTCACTCTGATACAGGGGACCTTTTTATTTCCTTCTTTGTCTCCCCCTGTGTTCTGGAATATCACAGCAAGGGGTCTTGGGTATCTTCTTACTTAGTGTTGACTTCAGGCTTGTACCTCCTGCCCCTCCATTCTGGGAACTTTCCTTGAATTACTTTTTGGTGGATTTCTTTCTGTGTGTCTGGCCTCTCTTATTTCAGAGGTTGGAGCTACTAGACTAGCCTCTCCTTTCTTATGTTTTTTATTGGGCATCTTATCTTTTTTGCTCTTACTAAATAGGAGATTTAATTTATTCTCCCAACCTGTTTACTACTAAGAGTTTTCATTTCTGCCAATACAATTTAATTTCAAAAAGTTCTTTTATTTATTTATTTTTTGCTTTGGACATATATGCTTTTAATACATATTTTTAAAATTAACTACAGCCCATACTTTATTCATATTTCTTAGTTTTTATCTAATGTTCTTTTCCTGCTGCCCTTTTCCTGACATCACATGACACGTCTCCTTAGGCTTCTCTTGGCTGTGACTGTTTCTCAGATTTTCCTTTTTTTGTATGATCTTGACATTTTTGTCAAATACCAGTCGTTGGGTATTTTCGAGAATATTCCTCAATTGGGCTTGTCTGATGCTTTTTGCATGGTTAGACTGGGGTAATGTGTTTCAGGAAGGAAGCCCCAGGAGTAAAGTGCCATTCTCATTACTTCATAATGCAGAGGGGGCACGTGCTATCAACAGGTCTTGTCACTGTTATGTCAGTTTGGTCACCTACCTCAGGTAGTGCTTGTCACGTACTCTAATTTTTCTCTCTTTCCATACTGAACTCTTTGGAAGGAAGTCATTATACCCGCCCCACACTTAAAACAGTGGGGCGATGTGGCGCCCGGGTGGCTCAGTCAGTTAACCATCTGACACTTGATTTCAGCTGGGGTCACGATCTCACAGTCCATAAGTTCAAGCCCTGCGTCAGGCTCTGCACTGACAGTGTGGAGCTTGCTTGGGATTCTCTCTCTCCCTCTGCCCCTTCCTCACTTGTGCTGTCTTGATAAAGATAGATAGATGATAGATAGATAGATAGATAGATGATAGATAGAAGTTATGCATCACTTCCTTGAGAGGGGATTATTTACATAAATTATTTGGGGTTCAGTATAGGTTTGTTCTCCCCCATTTATTTTTTCATTTATTAAATCATTTATATCCATTAGTATAGACTCATGGGTATGTATTTTATGCTGGGTTATAATACAATACTGTTATTTCGTTTATTGCTCAGATTGTCCCAGCTGTGGCCATTGGGAGCTCTTTCTGTTGGCTCTTGTGTCCCTTCGACATACCCCTCCATGTGTCTGTGTGTGTGTGTGTGTGTGTGCTTCGTAAGCACTTCCTTACTTTCTGTTTTTTTTAATTTTTAACATTTACTTATTTTTGAGAGACAGAAGGAGACAGAGCATGAGCGGGGAGGGGCAGAGAGAGAGAAGGAGACACAGAATCTGAAGCCAGCTGCAGGCTCTGAGCAAGCTGTCAGCACAGAGCCTGATGCGGGGCTCGAACCCACAAACTGTGAGATCATGACCTGAGCCGATGTCGGATGCTCAACCGACTGAGCCACCCAGGTGCCCCTTCCTTACTTTCTTGTACCACAAGATGCTCCAGACTCATCTTGTACATCTCCCGCCCCAGCCTGAAAATCAGCTACTGTTGATTTAGGACCCCTGGTTTCTTCTGTTGGAGAATGGCATTAGAAAACAGTTCCTGGGTTCTGGGTGTGCTTTGGCTGCTGTGGTGTCATTGCTTCTAGGCCATCTCAGCTGAGAGAGTAAGGACATATAGGCGTGCTAAATATGTTTTTGATGACTTCAAGGATGTGATACTTTTTCATTCTGTCTGAAGCTGGCAATATATTATTCCTTTCAGAATTTCCTTTTTCACATAGTCTCTGTTTCTTTCAAGATAGTTTTGTTTGGTTATCTTCATTGGTTTCTATTTTGACTTTGCCACATGACCTTGGGCTGTCCAGGCAGATTCAAGGTGGTGGGAAATTTCTTGAGTACATGGTGGGGCTTGTTGATGCCGAGATCGACTGCTGGGCAATCTGGAGGGTTTGTTTTATGTTTTAGGGCTGGTCAGACTTCTGAGAAGAGTTTTCCAGTCCCTTGCTGTCAAGGGACTGCTGGTGCTCTGGGAGATGCCTGGAAAAAGGGGACGAGATCTAGTCTATTCAGCATTCAGTTATATGGCACCCACGCCCCCTTTCTTATCCCCTGGCTTCTGCCTTTCCCAGATGTTTCTGCCCTTTCTCCTGCCATGTCTTCACATGAGTCTGACCGCCCAGCCCATAGATGCAAGCCCTGCCCCAGGAGCCCATCAGACTCCTCTTCTGGGGATTTTCAAACTTAATGTGGCACAGAGGGCCTGCCCCTCCTTGGGTGGTGGAAGAGTAGCAGCTGACATGGGGAGGAGGAAGCTGACCCAGAGGAGAAAGGAATGTGATGAAGCGTTTGCCCATAGCTCCCAAGGCTCTGGCCAGGTTCCTAGGCTGTGGTCCCAGGGCCGGCTCCACCCATTGATCTCCCAGGTGCAACAATGCAGGAACCCCCCAATAGTTGTCTCCTTTGGGTTCAGTGCGGCTTGGCTTTCTCGAACACACAACCTGAACAGTCTTGGCTTGCGTCCCCTGGCACATCGGGTCCTGGTCAGGGGTGGGGAGGAGGTGGGGAGGGAATGGGGAAGTGGGAGGAGAGCAGTCAAGGTCGGGGGAGGGGGGAGCAGAGGAGGCCAGCATGAAGACACTCATTGTCCCTGTGTGCAGTCTATTCCCCGAGCTTGGTACTTCTCTCCCTGAGACCTCACAGCAGCCCCATCAGGTGGGGGTCACCACCCATGCCTACTCCCCATGGAACTGAGCCTCAGAGAAGCAACCTCCTGCCCACAAGAGCACAACAAAGTGGAAAGCCCAGTCGGAACCCAGTCAAGGCAAGTCAAGAGTGGATGATGAGATTGGAGCCAAGGAAACCTGTCAGCACTGTGACCCCTGGGCCAGCCTCAGGCCAGGGAGTGGAGCTTGAGCTCTTCTTCCTTCCCTCCTGTGTTCTCTTCTCCCCTGTGGGGCAGGGAAGTGGATAGTGTCTGCCAGATGGGTGGTATCAGCTGTGCCATCAAGGAACCAAGTGCAAAGCAGGGAAGGGAGGAGCAGGGAGCAGTGAGGTCTCAGGAAAAAGGAATGGCCAGTGGCCTTCATCTCAGAGGGCACATAGCCAGAGCTGCAAGGCTAAAGGTGACAGGAAAGGGGGAGGTGATAGAAAGCAGGTGGGCAGCTGGGATGCACATTCAATAAGTCCTTCCTCTCCACAGGTGGGTGAGCAGGCCAAGGTCAGAGGTCCCCACCCCAAAAATCAAGTCAGGAACCTCCCTGACTCCTCCTCCTGACTCACCCCTACATCCTACCTCTAGGATGGACAATTCTGCCTCTTTTTTTTTTTAATGTTTATTTAGTTTTGAGAGAGAGAGAGAGAGAGAGAGAGAGAGAGAGAGAGAGAGAGCATGAGCAGGGGAGGCACAGAGGGAAAGGGAGACACAGAATCCAAAGCAGGCTCCAGGCTCTGAGCTGTCAGCATGAAGCCCAATGTGGGGCTCGAACTCATGAACTGTGAGATCATGACCTGAGCTGAAGTCAGATGCTTAACCAACTGAGCCACCCAGGCGCCCCAGGACAATTCTGTCTTTTAAATGGACATCTTTTCCTTACATCAAGTTTTTAGTATAAATTACATACATGAAAAGTCACCTTCCTTTAGGTGCTCAGTTCTGAAATTTGATAAACATATAGTGATATGACCACTGCCATAATTAAAATAGAGTATACCCATCATCTCAAAGTATTCCTTCCTGGCCCCTGGTTATCATCCCCCACTTCCTCCACTTGACTTTGGCAACCACTGATCTGATTTTGCTTTTTCCAGAATGTCCTGTAAACAGAATCATAGGGGATGTAGCCTTGTTTGGCTTGTTTCACTTAGCATGATTTTTTTTTTAATGTCTACTTATTTTTGAGAGAGAGCAAAAGCAGAGGAGGAACAGAGAGAGAGGGGGTCAGAGGATCCGAAGTGGGCTCTGTGGTGAAAGCGGAGAGCCTGATGCAGGGCTCGAACTCATGAACCGTGAGGTCGTGACCTGAGTGGAAGTCAGACACTTAACTGACTGAGCCACCCAAAGGCCAAGCATGATGTTTTTGTATTTATCTATGTTGTGCATTTGTCAGTCAGTCCTTTTTGGTGCCAGGTAATATCCCACTGTATGGATGTACCTCAGTTTATTTACCCATCTGCTGGATTATCTACAGACATAGGCTGTTTCTAGTTTTTGACGGTTTTGAGTAAAGTTGCCATAAACATTTACGTACAGCTCTTTGTGTGGACGTGTCTTTATTTTTCTCAGTTCCATATCCAGGAATAGGATTGCTGGGTGATACGACAGGTGTATGTTTAATGTTATCAGAAATTGCCAAACTGTCTTCCAAAGTGGACAAGCCATTTTGTTTTTCCGCCAGCGGTGGATGAGGGTTCTGACTGCTCCACATCAGTCATCACCACTTGATATTGTCCGTCTTTTTTATCACAACGGGTGTGTAGTGCTAGCTCACTGTGACTTTAATTTTCATTTCCCTCAAGTCTTGAAGCAGTTTTAAAATCAGTTCTTTCCTTACACCTGGCCCCAGGCCAGGCCTCACCTTCTCCTACACAGGCCTTTGCAACAGCTCCCTAACTGGTCTTGTGAATATAAGCCCCTCATCCTAGAAACTTCATGTGCTCTAGTGATCCTTCCAAAATAAATACCTAATCGCATCATTCACTTCCTTTCTTAACACCCCTCAGCAGCTGCCCTTGACCTCCAGAGATGGAGCCCCTACCCTGCAATGCCTCAAGGGCCAGCAGGTAAGGGATGGTGAAGTCATGGCCAGAGTGGGGTGATAGGGAGTGGTAGGGGATGTGGTGATGTAAGGGCCTCCCCTAAAGGGGCAGCTGCCACTCAGCTCCAGCTGACCACTACCTTCTGGGAATGCAGACCCCATGTTGTCAGAGCTTCTAACTATTCAAGAGAAACTGCCAGTTGAGATTTTTCAAGTGAAAGCTCCCAATTTTCAAATGTTGTCAACTAATAAAAAAAAAAAAAAGCCACACTGGGCTAAACAAGCATATCAGTGACTTGAAGCGAGTCCATGGGACTGTGGTCAGCAGTACCCATCCACCTCAAGGCCATATTTCCCCATCGCCAACAAGACCAGGTGACCCTTGGTTTCCTGAACACAGCATGCAGGTCCTGACTTCTGAATCTTTGGGTCCCAGTGCCCTTTCTGCCTAAACCATTGGCCTAATACATTCTTGCTAGCCTTATAGCCTCGGCTCAGGCTTCCTCTTATCCAGAGGTCTTCCTCAACTATTCCTCTCCAGCTAGCAGGCTAGATCAGCTGTCAGTCATGCTCATGTGTATACCCCCCCACCCCCCACATGCCCCCGCTTCTCATCTCCCTTGGTCTCCACCAAAATTCTGTGCACTCTTCAAAGCATGGACTAGACCCTTCCCTACCTTGTCACCTCAGCTTTGTGTCTGTAAGTGTTCGCTGTTATTTCATAAACCAGAAAAGGCAGAATCCTTTTAGAAAACTCAGCACAAAATATGTATAGGTGTGTATGTGTGCGCAGTGATTTTTGGTACTCACTTTTCATGGGATGACTGTTGTAAACTTGACTGGAGAGTGCAGGAATGGGTGCCCCTTCCTAATCCAAGGGGAAGCACCCACTAGTGCTCCTTAGTGAAGCCACAGCTCTGACAGCCAGGCTTTACTAGCCTCCTATAATCCTTGATGATGGCAATTTTTGGCTCCCTGTTTTCTCCTGTGCACCTGGAGCAGGTGGCAGATGAGGCTGATGTGAGGACCAGTGTGGGCAGGAACCCACCAGGGGGCCCTCCTCAACGCAGATCACATTCAGGAGCTACAATTTCAAGCAAGGATGGGCCATACTCAATTTTAGAAAACTCCCTCTGGTGGCCAAGGCTGGGGGTGGCCTAAAGAAGGACATCATGCCTGGATCCCTTCCTCTACCCTCCTCCTCTGAGGCCCTGGTGCCCTCAGCCGGCCCTGCATCACTGGCTTTCCATCCTCCCCAAATTCTGCCACCACCCTCCATGCCTCCCAGCCCCTTGACCTCCCCCTCGTTAGGATCCTGCTCCTTCCTCCCAATTTGGCCCCTGCCCTGATCACCCGCTGGGCTCTGGCATGCTGGGCTCCTGCATCCTGCGAAAGCTGCTCCTCCTCTACAGTCGCCCCTCTCCCTGTCCTCAAAGTGTGCACCTCCCCCCACCCTATCCACGAACCTCTGATCTTTTTTCAGTGTGTCCAGACTCCCTCCCTCCCTTCCAGCTTTGCTTATTCAAACGCAAATCTGGCAACACGAAATATCCTGGCCTCTCCCATCGTTTCATATGACCCCAGGCCTGCTGGAACCCGACCGAGGGGCCAGAGGGCTGCAGGAGTTGGCTCAAAAGAAGGTCGGTGTCAAGGGACCCCAGGACCTAGGGGACCCTCAGCACTGCACTCCCTTCTCCCCATTTACGACCTTGCCTTTCTCTGAGCCAGAGGTTTGACCCCTGGCCCGAATACGCCAGCCTTTCCCCTCCTCCCTTCTGTCACGGACCCGCTGGGGGCACTTGTCTGCACGTGGCCATCTCCTCGCACTCCGTCCTCCCCACCACCCTATTTCTAGCCGTTAGGAAGCCGCAGAGTCCAAGACCCCTGCCTCTCCTTCCCGCTCCCCCGCCGCGTCGGTCTCCTCGTCCTTCCAGGGGCCACACCGTGCCGGGTTCCTGGACGCCGGATGCCAACACCCCGGTCTCCCCTCGTCCACGCCCGGGACTCTCCCCCAGACGGGCCGGCCCGTTCCCCTACAGGCCGCCTCGCCGCTGCCACCTTGCACCTGCAGCCCAGAGGGCCCGGCTCTCCTGCCGCCGGTCGGCCCTCTCCACCGCTTCCTGGCTCCGCGTCGGGCCTCTGCTTCGAGGTCCCCGTGGGGGGATGGAGGATCAGCGCGCGTAATGAGCCGGACCTGCGTCCCCAGCCCCGGGCGTGCTCCGCACAAGCCGGAGGAGCTGGGCGGCTGAGGGACACCGAGCCCCATCGAACCCCGCACGGTTATCCCGGCTCCGCCCGCCCCGCCCGTCACGACCCGCCCCCCGGCGCGATTGGCCGCGCCTGCCCGGCTCTCCGGACGCTGATTGGTCGGCGCGAAGGTCGTTCAGGCCGGGCGCCGCGGCGGCGGTGGCGGCGGCGGAGGAGGAGAAGGGAGCCGGACCGGAAGGGTCGTAGCGCCCCGGCGCCCCTCACACCCACTGCAGCGGCGGCGGCGGGGCGGAGCGGAGCGGGGCGGGGCGGCCGGCCGAGCCCGGGGCAACGGAGCCGCGAGCCGCCAGTGCGCAGCGCCGCCAGTCCGCCCGCCCGCCCGCCCTCTCCCCCTGGCGCGGCGGCTGGGAGGCGAGGTGAGCAGGGCGGGCGGGCGGGCGAGGCCTGGCGGGGGCTGCTCGAGCGGGGCCCCGCCGGGGAGGGGCGGCAGGAGGGCCGCGCGGCCGCGGTCTGCAGGGCCAGGGGGCGCGGGGTCGCCGGGCCGGGGGCTACGGAGTGGGCCGGACTCTGTGGGGCGCAGACGGCCCCGGCCGCCGCCCCTGCCCTCCGGGCTGCCGCAGTCGCCTCCTCCCGCCCGGCTGTCAGCCGCCAGGGGCTTGCGGGCCCCGCTCCCTGGCCTGGCCCTGGCAGACGTGTCGTGGGGGATCTGTGGACGCCACCCCTCCAGATTGGGGGGCACGCAGTTGCATACCCGCGTCGGGATGTTAAGGATCCCGGAGTCTGGTTTCCGCGACCTTGGCCAAGGCACTGACCCTCTGTTTTCCCCCAGGGAAAGTGGGGAAATGTCTACCCTTTTGGACAGGATTGTTGTCAGGCTATGTGAATGTGTGTGAAAGTGCCTGGGCACGAGCCCAGGTTGATAGGTGGAAAATTGGGCGGGATACTGCCCATGCTGATGTGAGTAGGGCACGAACCCCCTCCCCATCCACGCAGAGACCCCCATCCCCATACTTCTCCAGTGCCTAGTCATTGCACATTCAGTGCCTAGCAGTGCCAGAGCGGCCCTGCCCACCTCCCCTACCACTCCCACCACCCAGAGCTCTGCTCTCCTGTCCCACCCATCTTCTCACCGCGCAGCCCCGTTTGCCTCAGGACCTTTGCACTTTCGTTTCCAATGCTTGGAGCTGTCTCCAGCGGCTTTGCACAGCTGGCTCCTTCTGGTCTTTCCTCTGGTCAGATGTGTCTTTTTCTACAAGGCCTTCCTTGACTACTCTCTTTCTCCCCTTAGTCATTCTATCTCATTAATTTAATTTTCTTCTTAGTGTTCACTCTGGTTTGAGACGATTCTATTTATTTATGTTTACTTTGTTTCCTCTACAAGGAAGTAGCTTTATGAAAACAGGTAGTTGTCGGATTTGTCCACTGCTTCGTCCCCAGTACTTAGAAAGCACACAGTAAGTACTCAGTGATATCAGTTCAATGAATGAATGAATGACCCTACCTGCTGTTGCTTCTGCTTTGTCAGTTTATTGAATGACTTCTAACTAACTTGTGAAACCTGTAAGCAGATGGAAGCTTGTTCTCATTTAAAAGTCCTTGACCCCTTTATTTGGTAACTGTCAGAACAAGATGTAATATAAATTTTGACATTTTTGTAATATTTTAGCTCTCATTTCCTTCCACACATTCAGGAGGCATTTGCTGAATTCTACATTATCTAGGTCAGGCTTTCTGCTCGGCCTTGGGGACACAAAGGCAATAGCAACAGGGTCCCTTCCTCCTGAGAGTCCCAGTAGAGGAGGCAGACAGGCAGACAGGTTAGTGCCAAGACAGTGTGATGATGCTTGTTGTAGTGGAGGTGCTGTGCCATGGCATGGAAAGGGGGAGGTGACAGGTGGCGCTGGAGTTGGGCCATGAAGGGTTGTGAGAAATTTGCCAGGCAGGGAGAGGCACGGAAAGGGAAAGGGCAGGGTGAAGGAAGGACATCAGCCCAGTGTGGGGTCAGGAATCAGCCTGCAGGGCCAGGTGTAAAAGAGCATGGAGTGGTGGGGACCCTGGAAAACCAAACCTCACCCAGCAATTTTAAAAAAGAGGTCAGAACTCTACATTGCATTTCTGCTCTCCTGATTTTTAAATGCTGGCAATTAATTATTAGCTGTAATAATTAATGCTCTGAACCATGTAAAATTCATTTAGTTCGGTTGCAGGATTGTCGATCTCCAGGGCAGGTTACGTAGGAGGCAACAGCTGCAGTGAGCTGGAAACGTAGCCCCAGGCCAGCGAAGCTAGGCCCTGTTTGTCCATGTACTTCCACTTAATTTTCACTGGAGTCCTGTAAGTGGCAGCTGTGACACCGTTTCTTCAGAGGAGTACATGGAGGCTCACAGAGTTCCAGCAGTCAGCTTCAAGACAGGTAGCTGGAAAGTGAAATTTGAACCCAGGTCTCCCCCAGCTAAGCGTCCTTTCCTGCGTGCCTCAACTCTGATGGTTCTCTTTTGGCTTTTAATTTGTTCTGAAAGCAAAACATCCAATCTAGAAGTTTTCCTTCACTTAATCCTTTTTTTTTTTCTTTCAAAAGGATCTGTGGGGTTAAAAAGAATCCTATTGTGGCATAGTCTTCTCTGGAGAGCTTTGATTTTCCTAAGGATTTAATTTTGGGGATGCCAGGACAGATGAAAATGTGTTTCAAATAAGTGTTAGAGGGCATATTCAATTGTCGATTTAAAATAAAGAGTTCTTGGGGTGCCTGGGTGGCTCAGTCAGTTAGTTGAGCGTCCAACTTCGGCTCAGGTCATGACCTCACGGTCTGTGGGTTCAAGCTCTGAGCCTGGAGCCTGCTTCAGGTTCTGTGTTTCCCGCTCTCGCTCTGCCCCTCCCCACTCATGCGGTCTCCCTCTCTCTCTCTCTCTCTCTCTCTCTCTGTTCCTCCCCACTCATGCTCTGTCCCTCTCTCTCTCTCTCTTTCTCAAAAATAAAAACATTAAAAAAATTTTTTTAAATAAAGTGTTCTTAATTTTCTGGATAAAGACAAAGGCCAGATGAAGCAATTAACAGTAAAGCAGTCGTTTTTGTGATGCATAAGGTAAAACAGAAACCACATTTGGCAGCAGGACAGATATTTGTTATATACATATGTAGCTATACTTCACTACTAGTTAAGAAGGTGACATTTTTGGGGTGCCTGGGTGACTCAGTCAGTTAAGCATCCGTCTTCGGCTCAGGTCATGATCTCATGGTTCATGAGTTCAAGCCCTGCATCGGGCTCTGTGCTGACAGCTCAGAGCCTGGAACCTGCTTCGGATTCTCTGTCTCCTCTCTGCACCTCCCCCACTCGCGCCCTGACTCTCTCTCAAAAATAAGTAAACATTAAAAAAAATTTTTTTTAATGTATAAAAAAAGAAGGTGACTTTTTAACATAATTTTCTTTAAGAATAATTAAATTCATACTTGACCTTTTGTGATTGTGTGAGCTAGTTTCAAGGTCAGTCTTTATTTTTACTGTTTATTATGAAAACTTTCAAACATATGCAAAATTAAACAATAGTATCCAGCTTCCACAGTTATCAGCTCCTGGCCCATCTTGTTTCACCCCAACCTCATCTACTTACACCCTCACACCCCCCACCCATGTTATTTTCAAGCAAATCCTAAATGTCATGTCATTCAATCCATGAATATTTCAATATATGTATCTAAAAGATAAGGACTCTTTTAAACTTGGAAATGCAATATTCCTCAGTATAATCAAATAACCAGTCAATATTCAAATTTCCAGATGTCCCATAAGTTTTATAGTTCTTTAACAGTTTGTTTATAGGAATCAGGATCTAGATAAGTTCCATACGTTATGATTGGTTGATACATCTTTTAAGTTTCTTTTAATCTGTAGATTCCCCCTTTATTTCTCTTCTTTTGTCTTCCTTGTAGTTTATTTGTTGAAGCAGTTGGTTGTTCTATACCATTTCCATAGTTGGGATTTTACTGGCTGCATCTCTGCAGTGTAATTTAATGTGTTTCTCTGTATCTCCTGAAAATTCACAGTGGGAGTAAGATGAGGCTTAATGCCCTAGAATCAGAATGCCCTAGGTGGGGTGCTGTCTTCCATCTCATTAAAAAAAATTTTATTTTTACTGTTTACTATTCATTTTTGAGAAAGAGAGAGTGAGAGAAGAAGGGGCAGAGAGAGAGGGAGACACAGAATCCAAAGCAGGCTCCAGGCTCCTAGCTGTCAGCACAGAGCCCAACTCAGGGCTCGAATTCACGAACCACGTGATCATGACCTGAGCCGAAGTCAGATGCTCAACTGACTCAGCCACCCAGACACCCCCATCTTCCATCTAGAAGCAGTTAAAGCTGGCTGGCTCATGCTGCGATGTTAGCAGCTATTGAGGCTCAGTGTCTAGACCCATTGATTCATTAGGGGTTCTATTATTTGGGAGGCAAGTTTATATATCTTTTGCACAACAAGAGCTCATTTTTTTTAGGCATTTGTGGTTTATTATTTTTTTAATGTTTATTTATTTTGGAGAGCGAGCGAGAGCAGGCGAGCGGGGGAGGGACAGAGAGAGGGAGACAGAAGATCTGAAGAAGGCTTCGCCCTATCAGTGCTAAGCTGGATTTGGGGCTCAAAACCATGAACCGTGAAATCAACCTGAGCTGAAGTCCACGCTTAACAGCCTGAGCGACCCAGGTGCCCCTTATATTGGCCTTTCAATTGCCGTTGAAAATATTTTTAATTGACACCTCAAATCCTCTTTGGAAAACGTTGGTGTATAAATTAATAGGTATGAAAATAATGAGCAAGAGTAGTCACTGTTTTAACATAGGACTTTCCCATAACTAAGGAAGTTTGCTCAACATTTGAAGGTGAAATTCAACAAATTTGATTTTATTTAATTCATTTGGGCTTTTTTGTTTGTTGTTTTTTTGTTTGTTTGTTTTTTGGTCTCATAAAATAGTGTGCTCTCCCTCCCTGCCCCCAGCTAACTTTACATTAAAGTAAAAGACAGCAAAGACTATATACTCTGAAACTTTTCAGAAATAGTAAAACTAGATTCTAAGGATATGTAGTTACAAACAGGATAGTTGTTATTTCTTTCTTAAAAATGAGGCATTAATATTAATTCCCTTTATGTTAAATAGGTTCTTGCCTATTCTGAAATTAGAATTTGAAGTATTTTTATAAGTGAATTTTTTGGCTATTAGGAGAATGGACAGTGTGAACACATTTTAGTGGTATGCCAAAAGTTTGTCTTTCCATAGGCCAGGATAGGAGAAACTTGGGGATTTGTTTAAAAAACATTTTTATCTCCCCTCCCCCACAGCGATGCTAAGAGAAAGAATAATTGAGAAAGAATGACTGGCTTTTAAAATAACTTCCTTTAAAAATTATGTCAGTGTGTGTGTATATGTATAGTTGTACAGAACTGTGATTTAATTTGTTAGACTATTTAAGTATTTGTATATCTTAACCAATGCTGTCACTAGTTTGATTTTAGCATATCTAGGCCTGAACGTGCAGCCCACGTAATAAATCCACAAGCTCTGATTCTGTTTCATCAATTCTTAACTATGCTCTCAGAAACATAGCACACACATCCTATGAAGCAGATGTCTTCAAAAAATGTCCTGAAACATCATCTGCCGGTCACAGCCTAGAATGAAAAGTAAATTCTGTGCAGTTTGACCGAGATGCTCACCCACCATTGGCCATGTCATCAACTTTTGCATTTCCCAGATTTTAGTTCACATTTTCAGAATGCAAACGTTTATTTGGGGGAGCAGGAAACAGAATGGGTGTGGTAATACCTGTCCTAATGTCACCTGACATTGAGACCTTGCCCTGTGCTGGGCACTGTACTCACTGTCCCCTGAGGGTGATTCTATGCTTATCCCTGTTTTATAGATGTGTGTAATCGCTGGTCTGAGATCATCCAGATAAGTGGTAGGCTCTTTGCCCTCTGACCCCAGAGTCCTAATCTGTGTTTTTTTAAAACAGATATCTTTTACTATGCTATTATGTGTCACAATTAAATATCTAAAAAGAAAATACAGAAATCCTAATCTAGACAGCTATTTTGACAATTCTTGTAAAAATATACACTCTGAATCTTAAGTCTGTATACTGTAATTTAGAAGAGAGTAATACACATTTTTTTCTTTTTCCTTTTCGCTTCCTTCATCCATTTCTTTCCTACACCTAACCCCACCTTTGGCAACCACTAATCTGTTCTCTGGATTTATAAGGTTGGCAGTTTCATTTTGTTTTGTTTTTTATATCCCACATATAAGAGAGATCACACGATGTTTGTCTTTGTCTATCCGACTTACTTCACTTAGCATAACACCCTTGAGGTCTGTCCATATTGTCACAGATGGTAAGATTTCCTCCTCTTTTAGGCTGATTAATATTCCATTGTGTATGTAGACCACTTCTTCTTTATCCACTCACCCACTGATGGACACTTAGGTTGTTTCCACGTCTTAGCTACTGTAACTAATCCTGCAGTGAGCATGCAGACGCAACTATCTTTTCAAGTTGCACAACTGTCTTTTCAAGTTAGTTTTTGTTTGCTTTGGATAAACATCCAGAAGTGGAATTACTGGACCATATGGTAGTTCTATTTTTAACTTTCTGAGGAACCTCCATACTGTTTTCTTTAGTAGCTGCATCAGTTTGCATTCCCACTGACAGTGCCCAAGTGCCCCTTTCTCCACATCCTCACCAACACTTGCTATCTCTTGCCTTTTTTATTTTAGCCATTGTAACAGGCATGAGGTGATAATCTCGTGGCTTTGATTTGTGTTTCCCTAATGATTAATGATACTGAACATCTTCTTATGTACCTGCTGGCCATCTGTATGTCTTCTTTGGAAAACTGTCTATTCAGATCTTCTGCCCATTTTTTAATATCAGATTGTTTGTTTGTTTTGCCATTGAGCTGTATGAGTTTCTTACATATTTTGGATATTAGTCCCTTATCAGATACCTGATTTGCAAATATTTTTTTCCAGTTCCATAGTTTGCCTTTTATTTTGTTAATGGTTTCCTTTGCTGTGCAGAAGCTTTCTAGTTTGATGTAGCCCCTCTTGGTTTTTTGTTTTTGTTGCTTTTTGTATTTTTGTTTTTGTTGCTTTTACTTTTGGTGCCAGATTACAAAAATCCTCGTCAAGACCTATGTCAAGAAACTTACCGCCAATGTTTCCTTCTAGGAGTTTTGTGGTTTCAAGTCTTATGTTCAAGTCTTTAATCCGTTTTAACTTAGTTTTTGTGTATAGTGTAAGAGTGGTTGAGTTTTATTCTTTTGCATTTGGCTGTCCAGCTTTCACACACCATTTATGGAAGAAACTGTCCTTTCCCCATTGTATATTATTGGCTCCTTTGTCACAAATTAATCAACCATATATATGTGGGTTTATTCTGGGCCCTCTGTTCTGTTCCATTGATCTATATGTCTGTTTTTTTTAATATTCTTTTAAAAAAAATTTTTTAATGTTTATTTATTTTTGAGAGAGACAGAGACAGAACGCAAGCAGGGGAGGGGCAGAGAGAGAGGGAGACACAGAATCTGAAGCAGGCTCCAGACTCCAAGCTGTCAGCACAGAGCCCGACGCGGGGCTCAAACTTACAAACTGTGAGATCGTGACCTGAGCCGAAGTTGGTCACCCAGCTGACTGAGCCACCCACGTGCCTCTGTATGTCTGTTTTTATGCCAATACCATAGTGTCTTAATTACTATAGCTGTGTAATATTTAATTACTATACCTTTGAGATCAGGAAGCATGATGCCTCCAGCTGTGTTCTTCTTTCTTAAAATTGCTTTGGCCATTCAGAGTCTTCTGTAGTTGCACACAAGTTTTAGAATTATTTGTTCTGTTTCAGTGAAAAATGCCACTGGAATTTTGATAGGGATTGCATTGAATCTTTAAATTGCCTTAGGTAGTGTGGACATTTTAACGATATTGATTTTTCCAATCTATGAACACAGAATATCTTTCCATTTATTTGTGTCTTTAACTTTTTTCATTAACGTCTTTTGGTTTTCAATGTAAAGGTCTTTTACCTCCATGTTTAAATTTATTCCTGAGTAGTTTATTCTTTTTGATACAATTGTGAGAACATCATTTAATTTCTCTGACAGTTCATCAGCATATAGAAACACAAAATATTTTTGTGCATTAAGTTTGTATCCTGAACCATTATGAATTTGTTTATTCTAACAGTTTTTGATGGAGTCTGCCCAGGAGCCTGCCCTCCCACTTGAGAATCCTCATGCTAACCACTGTACCACACTGCCCTACATTTATTCTTCTGCTTAGTTTTTCCTATAACAAATATTTACTGGGCACCCACTATGTAATTAGTAGAGGATTAGGAAATGAATCAGACGCATTTTCTGCCCTCAGGGACCTCACAGAGTAGAAGTAGAGGTAGACTTGCAATAAAATGAATATAGGTTGTGGTGCCAAAAACGGGGGCATGCCCAGCACAGCTTGAAGTTTTCTGTAGAGGAAAACTTTCAAGAGAAGCAGGTGCATGCACTAGATTTTGAAGGAAGATGAAGGTTGGCCAGGAGAACAAAATGGGGAGGAAAGTCATTTCAGGCAGATGGGACAGCTTGGGAAGAGGCGTGGAAGAGGCAGTATCTGGTGTGTCAGCTGGTCTCAGGTGATTCAGTATTGCCCAAGAGTGGGCCAGAGGTCCTGTGAACCCCTCTGCCTGCTAAAGATCAGAGTTTTACTCTCAAGGCAGTTGGTCACTATCCAAGGAGTTTAAACAGAAGAGCAGTATGATCACTGCATACGTTCAACAAATCTCTTTTTTAATTCCTTATTTGGAAATAATTCTCCATTCATAAGAAATTGTAAAAATAGTACAGAGAGGTCCCATGCACCCTTCACCCAGTTTCCCCCATTGGTTGTCATTTACATACCCACAGTACAGTATCAAAGCCAGGGAAGTGGCATTGGTGCAGTGTATGGGTACAAATCTGTGTCCTTTTATCACATGGAGAGATTTGTACAAACACCACTACCACAGTGAAGATACAGAACTATTTCATCGTCCCAAAGTTCTCCCTTGTGCTACCCTTTATAACCACACCCCGCCCCCACTGCCCACCATTCATAACCCCTGGCAACCACTAATCTGCTCCACAGCTCTATAATTTTGTCATTTCAAAAATGTTGTGTATGGGCACCTGGGTGGCTTAGTTGCATAAGTGTCTGACTCCTGGTTTCGGCTCAGGTCATGATCTCACGGTCTGTGGGCCCAAGTCCTGCGTCAGGCTCTGTGCCGACAGTGCGGAGCCTGCTAGGGATTCTCTCTCTCCATCTCTCTGCCCCTCCCCCTCACAAGCATGCATGCACACAACCACTCACGCACGCTCTCTCTCTCTCTCAAAATAAATAAACTGAAAAAAAAAAAAAAAGAATGTTGTGTGAATGGAATTATACTGTATGGACCCTTTGAGATTGGCTTTTTTACTTAAGGATAATGCCCTGAAGATCCACCCAAGCTGTTGCATGTATCAGTAGTTGGTTCATTTCTACTACTGCCCCGTATTCCATGGTATGGATGTACAGCACTTTGCCTGTTAACCCACTGAAGGACACCTGGATTGTTTCCAGTTTTGAACTGTAGAAAATGTCACTGCTGTGAGCATTCATGTAAAGGTTTTCCTGGGGAAATGCCGTGTGAATAGTGGTTTGGAGGTAGCAGGAATGGAGGCTGGGAGAACACTTGGGCGGTTGCCCCATCAAGGGAACACTTAGAACACCCCAACCAGAGCACTGGGAGTCGGGGCTGGGGAGGAGGAACAGACAGGCGCAGTGCCTCCAAGGGGCCCATGGGTTGGAATCCTCGACAGATCCTTCCTTAGGATCCACCCATGGATGATGTGATTACCAAACAACTAGTGGCTGTTCTTTATCATAGTAAGCAGTGTAGTTGAAGGACTGATGTCCAGAAGGATGGCTCTGAGATGTTGTAAGGTTCTTCATTATCAAAGAAAGATTGAGTTGTGCTCTGCCATTTTTATTAAGAATTAAAGAAGTGGGGAGGCGCCTGGATTGCTCTGTTGAGCGTCCGACTCTTGATTTCAGCTCAGGTCGTGATCTCAGGGTCATAAGATGAAGCCCTGTGTCAGGCTCTGAGCTGAGTGTGGAGCCTGCATAGGATCCTCTCTCTTCCTCTTCTCCTCTGTCCCTCCCGTGCTTACAAGCTCATTCACCCTATCTCTATCTCAAAAAAAAAAAAAAAAAGCAAGGAAAAAGAACAATTTGATTAAAAATTTCAACAAGTATTGAAGCTAAGAGAAGGATTGTGAAACTCTGCTTTTAACCAGAGCAGTCAGTTAATTTAACTATTGCATGTCCTGGGTATTCTGTACCATTAGCGTAGTTAAAGATTTTCTTGAGGCTGTGGATGACTGATTCATTATCAGAAGAAAAATTGTCTTGGTGGAGTAAAGCCAGCAGGATGAAGCATCCAGTCCTGTGTTTTCTCCTGGCCTGGTCCTGACCAGCCCTTGGACACATCACTTCAGTTTCTAAATGCAGTTAGGGATGTTAATTAGAATGGAGTATTGGGAAGAACAAGAAGATTGTAGTCAGACACACCTAAATTCAGATCCAGGCTGTGCCACTTCCCAGCTGGGAATTTGGGCAACTTCCTCACTGTCTTCTAGCTCTCTTCCTTGTCTGCAGAGGGGGGACAGCACTGCTCACCTGACGAGCTGTTAGGGTGGTGTTTATAACTGCGGAGCTCAGAGTCCGGCCTACTCTTCTGCCTCCAGTCTCGTCTGCCCCAAACCTTCCCGACTTTTAGGTCTTGGCTTTCCATTTCAAAGGTTTCATTTATTTTTTTTTTTTAATGTGAAATGTGTGTGTGACTAAAAAAAATAAAAATAAAAAACAACAGAAAGTTGTAATGGGAAGAGTCAAAGTCTCATTTCCCACTGTGTGTCTGTACTTGCTAGTATACTCGTGTGTGTGTGTGCATGTGTGTGGGGCTGTGAATATTCACATTTACTACAGGCACTTTTTTAATTAAAAAAAATTTTTTTAATGTTTATTTTTTAAGAGAGCAAGAGAGAGGCAGAGCTCAAGCATGGGAGGGGCAGAGAGAGGGAGACAAAGAATTGGAAGCAGGCTCCATCCAGGCTCTGAGCTGTCAGCACAGAGCCTGATGCAGGGCTCAAACTCATGAACCATGAGATCATGACCTGAGCCAAAGTCAGACCCTTAACTGACTGAGCCACCCAGGTGCCCCTACCATACACACTCTTTAACTTGCTTCATTTCCTTTGTTTCATCTTAAACATCATTCCTCATCAGTACACAAAGTCCCTGCATTATTTTTAATGGCTTTTTTTGTGCTTTTATGCCATAGTTTACTCATTCCAAGTGTATGTTTTAGGTTATTTCTTGGTTTTTTGTTTTTTTGTTTTGTTTTTTTTTTTGGTTTTTTTGTTTGTTTGTTTTGCCCTGTTATAAAAAGTGCTACAAACATTCTTGCACGAATGTCTTTGAACATTTGTACATATATATTTATCAGGTACATTTATAGAATTGTAGTGGCCAGGTTAGGAGTCATGTGCATTTAAAATTTTCATTAGATGTTACATATTTTCCTCCCTAGAAATGTTTTGCCAACTTACAGGGCTCACCAGCATGTATGAGAATGCCTGTTCCCTCACACCTGGGTTGATACTGTGCACAAACTTGCACTCAGGTCTTGACTCGTCCTGGAAACCTTCCTTTATATCCATGTCCCACTCACACACTCCCTCTGCTCACTCACTGGCTGCTATCCCCACACCGCCCTTGGGCCCACTTCTACGTCTGCCCCTACGACACACTTCCCAGTAGTGTGACAATTATGCTCTTGGCGGTTTGAGGGAATGGACTGTCTGGTTAGTGCTCTCTCAACAATCCCTACCTTGTGCTTGGTGCGTAGGAGGCCCTCATGAGATATTGGGAGATCTCAGTGAATGGTAGCTGATGTACCCACAAGACTTGGACGTAAATAGTATATTTACAGTAGTTGAACTGCTTATATTTAAAGGATTCTAGAGTTAGAGAATTTTTTTTAATATAAAGCTGTTTTGAAATTTTTATTTATTTATTTATTTATTTTAAGTTGGCTCCATGCCCAATGTGGGGCTTAAACCACCCTGAGATCAAGAGTCACGTGCTCTACTGACTGAGCCAGCCAGGCACCCCTAGAGAATTTTTTTTTAAAAGCATTTCTTATTCTAAACTCCAAACAAAGTAGGAACATCCCTCCTACCCAACGTTTATCTGTAGAGTGGGTAGATTTTACTCTAGAATCCTGGAGGGGATTCTATAAGGGTCTTCAGTCTTAGACAAATAGGGATTTTAGTAAGTTTTTAAAAATTTTTTATTTATTTTGAGAGAGAGAGAGGGAGATGCAAGGGGAGAGGGAGAGAGAAAATCCCAAGCAGGCTCCATGCTGTCAGCACAAAGCCCAATGCGGGACTCAAACTCAGGAACCATGAGACCATGACCTAAACAGGAACCAAAAGCTGAATATTCAACCAACTGAGCTACCCAGGTGCCCCAAGACAAATAGGGATTTTAGATTAGAGCCTTTCATTCAACCAGGATTCATTGAAGCAGCACGGTAAAGTGGGAAGGGTATGGACCTGAGCCAGATGGCTTCATCAAAGGCTGTGCTGACTCCTTCCCCCTGGGCTCTGCCCACCACCCTCAGATCTGAAGAACCCAAGGAGCAGAGTGTGTCCCCCTAGAAGCTTTCTGAGTGGATCATTGATGGGCATTGGACATTTCCTTAAGTTTATCGACATGTGAGAGGGAAGAAAGCCCCTCCATGCCTTAGGTGCTACCAGCCTTGGGGGAGGGAGACATGGGCAGACCTGCAGAAACTGAGTAACAGCACAGCCTGGCCGGGGCTGCACAGCACAGAGCAGCGTGGGCGGAGACGGGGTCCCACTGCTTGGAGCCGAGGTAAGGAACCAGCACCCACTGGTGAGGGAAGTGAAGGCAGTGCCTGCACCTCAGTGTGTTGATAATGTGGTTGTACGAAGAATTCTTATATAGTACTTCCCAATTTGTAAACTGTTTTCTAAAACCCAGCTGACATCCATTCTGTTGAAATATAATCTCAACAGTTGATTTCATTAATAGCTAAATTACTTGGCTTTCTTGCATGCTTTCTCATGTTCACAAAGCCCAAGTTTGACGGAGAAGATAGCTTTGACAGCTTCTCACTTAGGTAGCTTTTTCTGCCTACTAAGGGCAACTTATTTTAATTTAAAAATTACTTTAGGGGCGCCTGGGTGGCTCAGTTGGTTAAAAGTCTGACTTTGGCTCAGGTCATGATCTCACGGTTGGCGAGTTTGAGCCCCACATCAGGCTCCTCACTGACAGTGCAGAGCCTACTTGGGATTCCCTCTCTCTCACTCTGCCTCTCTCTTCTCTTCTCTCTCTCTCTCTCTCTCTCTCTCTCTCAAAATAAATAAATAAACTTTAAAAAAATTAAAAATTACTTTAAATCTTGAGATGAAAATATGTTAATTCTCTAACCTAATGATGTGACATTCTCCCCAAATTCACAAAAGCTAACCTAATCGTGTGCCAGTCAAAGTATAGGTTACAACAGCTGTAGCAGAGAGAGAGTTCCAGAGTTGCTCAACAAGGTTGAGATTAGTTTGTACCAGCCTGAGTGTGGGCAGGTGGACCAGAATGGGGAGCAGCTCTGGGCCACAAGGTCATTCAGGACTCTGGCCAGTGGGCAGCTCTACCAGCTTCAACATGTGACTGCCATCTCTGGGTCTGTGACAGCTGTTCCCCCAGCCAGCAGCAAGGGAGAAAGATAAGTTGGACAGCAAGCAGCTTTTGAAAGAGAGAGAGAGAGAGAGAGAGAGAGAGAGAGAGAAAGGAAGGAAGATAACAAGATGGATGGATGGATGGATGGATGGATGTTGAAATGGCACACATCACGCTGCTTACATCTCATCAGCCAAAAGTTGGTCATCTGGCCACACCTGGCTGCCAAAAAGCAGCCAGATGTCCTCTCTAGTTGGGCAGCCATTTGTCCAGCTCACATAGGGAGGCTTCTGTTCCTGGAAACAAAGGAGGGAGGATCTGGAGGATGTCAGCAGCCTGTGGCTGTCATGCTGCCTGTCTCTCAGGCACTGCAGACTTACCTGTCTGAAGCCAGATTTGCAGACTGCATGCGTCTCCTGCCCACCTCCAGCTGCTTCACCCGCGTTCCTCCTCATCTTCTCCTGGGCAGCACAGGTCATGCACATTCTTCCTCCATGCCGTGCATTTACTTCTTTTCCCCATCCGCCACAACCCTGCTATGTTTTGCTGGGCCTCCCTGCCTTCAATCCTGCCCACCCCAGTCCATCCCTTTCACAGCTTCCTGAATGACCCCTCAGCAAAGCAAGCCAGAGCACATGCCTCTCTGCTTTGATGGCTCCACAGACCTCGGGCCCAGGTCCAGATGGCTCCCAGCAGCTTCCAGGGCCCATGGTGATCTGGCCTGGTTTCCTCTCTCCAGCTTCTTTCCCCTACTGCCCAGAAAAACTAACTCTTAAATGACTTCTCACACTCAGAATGCACCTCCACCTCTCTGCACATGCTCTCTCTCTTCCCTACAGCTCAGAGCCTTCTCTGTCCTTCTCAGTTTAGGGGTCTCCTTGCATCGGGGCTCTTCCTGAACATGCCCGCAGTGTGCACTCTCTGTGAGCTCATCAAGGGCAGGCACACTGGCTGTTCCTGCACAGGACTTTGTCCACAGTGGTGTCAGGAAGTGCTTTTTGAATGACTGGCAGTGCAGGTGTATTCCAGTAAGGCAAAGAAACAGCAGGTTGTAGTGGCTACCTGCCTTTTCACCTAGTCCATCTCTGAACCTTTGCACTTGTACCCCAAGAGCCAGTTTGAGCAATTCACCATGTCTGAGCACAGTCAGCTCGAGCTCTGTACCTCTGCTGTCTGTCTCTGGCAGATCCAGATGCAACCTCCTCCATGAAGCTCTCCTTGTCTTCTGCACCCCTGCCAAAGGGTAGGACCTCTTTTGCCTTGGTTTACTTTTTGCTTATGCCCTTATGTTATTATAACTTGTGTTGCAACTTGTGTTACAGTATTCCCCCAACTAGCTGCTTTAAGACGAACTGATCTTGCTTTATCACCTATGTTACTTACCACTTCTTATACAAAAGCACCCCATAAACGTTGAGTTGAATTGTCTCAGCCCCATAAAAACTGTAAAAAAAAAAATAGATATTCCTTCAGATGTCAGTAAAATGAAGCAGCCTCGTCAGGGAATCATTAGGTACTGAATTATGGGTCAGAGCAGCAAAAGTTTATTGAATGCTTCTATTGTGGTCCTGTCCCCAGCAGTGTGAGATGCCACAGTAAGCAACACAGACCTGCCCTTACCGCCCTGGAGCTTAGGGCCCCCTCCTCACCGCAGCGTGGCTCAGCCAGGCTGTTTAGCTCACAGTGTAGCAGGGGCTGATCATCCCACTGTAGGTTGTCATGAGCAGTGTGTTGGTTCATCTAATGCAGTGCTGGCCTCCCGGAGGCACTCCCCAGCCTGTGTACAGCACATTCAATCACAGTTGCTGGTGGTACTAAGAGCTGTGCCTCAACCACTGCCCTGAGAATGGTTAAAAGAGGGGGAGGGGCGCCTGGATGGCTCAGTCAGTTGGGCATCCGACTCTTGATTTTGGCTCAGGTCATGATCTCGTGGGTTCATGGGTTTGAGCCCCTAGTCGAGCTCCATGCTGAGCATGGAGCCTGCTTGGGATTCTCTCTCTCTGCCCCTCCCTTACTTGCTCTCTGTATCTTTCCCAAAATTAATAAAAATAAACTTTAAAAAGATGAGGGGAGGAGCGGGGGTGAAGCAGTGGTCAGTTGGAGAAGCTATTCATTTGATTTAAATTCTTTGTTTAGGCTTGTTATTCATGAATTTATTTCCATGTTTAATGGAAATTCTAGGCATCACTGTATTGAAATACAAATCATCACTCCAGAGAACTTAGCAGGTAGGCATTAAATATTAGATGGTAGAACAAACAGGAATTTGCTGAAGTTGTAGAATAAAATTTAAATTCCATGTTTTTAAATAGTATATAATGTTTACCCCTATGATTTTATTGTTGGCTTTTTAATTTTTTAAAAAAGAGCAAAAGAAATAGTTTTATGACTTCTAAATAAACATCTTCAGACAAGAGCCAGCGATCCAAATCAGTGTAACTGCTGATTTGTGTTTGGTTGTTTTCTATATAAAATCACATAGGCTCTTGCATGGTGGGGATCTCAGCCTACTGCCTAAGCCACCAAAAGGTGGCTGCCTAAACCACCAGTTTATACTAATTTATCATGAATAATTGTCAGAGCACCCATGTTAATGACTATAGGTTACAATGGTTCTCTGTCTACAACTGTCTGTATTGAGCCCACCAGTGATGTGGGGTTTGGGGAACGTGGGGCCTCAACGTGCGCAGTGGGCATGCATGGCCACACACCCATGTCTCCAGGCCCAGCACCCCAATGTTCCATCACTTCCTCCTTTTACAATCTAGATATATAGTAGGACTTGCTTTCTGCTCCATCATTTCACCTGAATTTGTGGACTTAGAAGAAGACTGGCCCACTTGTGTTTTCTGCAGGAACTGTAGACAGAATCCCTTGGAAACCTCTCCCCAGTGCCTTCATCCCTGGTTGAGGCAGCCCGGCATAAGCTAGTTCTAAAGGAGGCGAGCTGATGAGAATCACTCAGTGACATAATCCTGTCATGGCTAGCAAAAATGGACAAATAAAAGAAGGGCTGTTAGTTTCTAGTCCGCTCCCTTAAAACATGGTCATGTGGGGCCTCAATGTTCCTTCCTTTCATGATGGTCTTGTGCCTCTGAAATGTCGTTGCATTTTTTTGTTTGTTTGTTTTGCACTTTGCTTAAGTTCAGAACTTGGTCCAACCAACTTTATCAACTTACAGCCACGTTGTCTTACATGCCAATAAACTTGCAACCCTATGAAGTGAGCTGTGCCTGTATCATCTCAGAAAGAGTGCATGTTCATTCTGTTTCTCTTTTAAGGAACCTGACCACTGTACCAGCTCTTTGGAATATTCTATGATACTACATCATGAGTGACAGTAAATGTGATAGTCAGTTTTACAGTGTGCAAGTGGCAGACTCAACTTTCACTGTCCTGAAACGTTACCAGCAGTTGAAACCAATTGGCTCTGGAGCCCAAGGGATTGTTTGGTAAGTATGCTCTGTTTCAATTGCATGGACTGAGTTTTTGTCATAATAAAAACCCAATAAAATGAAGTTGTCAGAACTTAGAAACGCTGATGATTAAAAAAAATACTCTTTTCTTTGCAATAGGTTTTTGAACTATATCAGATCAAGCTCTTGCTCTAGTTATATGTAGTCATATTGTAGGATACAGACCTCAATTCTTAGAATGCTGCATAAATTTATAGTTTGCGATTTTTCTTTTTTTCCCTTTGTTTTTTTTTCTTTTCTTTTCTTTTCTTTTTTTTTTTTTTTCCATTTCCCTGTCATTAGATACTAGAGTAATAGGTATGACAGTGAGTTGTAACAGAAATTTGGAGTTTTATTCATTTCTTCATCCTGGCCACCTTTCCCCTCTCCCCCTTTTATCCCCAATCACTCCTATTCATTTCTAGGCGCCGTCACTGCAGTGCCTTGCCCTTCATTGGCAGGATGAGGCCAGTCAGTGTCATTATCACCCCATGGATTAACCAGGAAGGGCTGCTGTGTGAGGGGTTGGGCTGGCCGTCTCTTCCTTGGTGTCTCACTTCAACCATGTGTCCAGCCCGTCAGAACCGTTGGTCTGACCCTGAACCTTAGTCTCTTGCATGGTAAGACAGTCAGCTGCCGCGACATCACCGGCCAGCTAAAGGTAAAGTCTTTCACGTGTTTTCTAGACTACAGTTATCAGCGCTTCCCAAACTTTTCAACCCATAGTTTTCTGGGCAAGGCTTTTCTTTTCTTTTCTTTTCTTTTCTTTTTTTTTTCTTTTTTCTTTTTTGGGTCAATAAAAACAAGGTTGTCTTTGCATCTAAAATAAACTGTGTTGGAGCTAAATATCCACTGTTTACAACTTGTAGGCAGAGGGGATTCAAGATAAAAGAGAACAAACTCTTCTAGATGTTCTGGTAGGGGGGCTTAATGTTCTCATTAGAGATTTTGAGTCTAGAGACCCAGCGCTTTGTAATTGATCCTCGGTTATGGAGACCTGAGATCCGGGAAGTCCTTCCCATTGTTCCCTTTAGCCTAGGTGGTTGGAGCCCTGGGAGCTAAGAGGAAATGACATTCAGAACTTCACAGAAAAACTAATGTAGGAGAAGGGGCTGTTTGGGAGGAATGCCCAGTCTGGGTCTAAAATAAGGGTGATCTTAATTTCCAAAAGATAACACACTGTATTGCTATTTAAATCCATTGTGCCAAGAGAAGTTTTAAAGTCATTGGATGGTTCAAGTGAGGACACTTTGAAATGTATAAAAAGTTCTAGACAATAAAACATTCTTTTGATTTATAATCCATCTCTTACTTGGAATTGCATAGTAATTTGATACAGGTAATTTGGCAAGGCTGATATTAACAACATTTAATGTAATAACCACATTGAGAGTCAACCTCTCAATATGGTTCATAAGTAATTCTAAATAAAGTTCATGAGTAAAAAAAGTTCATAAGTAATTGCAAAATGGAAGGTTTTGTAAATGGGAGGCAGTTAAAATTAATGACTTCATTACAGCATGTAAATAACAGTAAAATCACATGTTACTTTATAAAATACCATTTTGCAGAGATTGGTTTTGACTTCCAGGTTGTATACGCTACTTTTCATCTTTAATTTTTACAGACATGTTTAATAATGAAATTATTCATCACAGATGTGTATTTTTTATTAAAAAATTTTCAGTTTTTAAACAAAAGTTCCTAATATGCCATTATAAGCTAAACCTCATCTGAGAAAGCAGTGGCAGAATTATAGTATGGAAAGTTCTGAATTAAAAAAAAATTTTTTTTGACTCAGAGCCCAGAAATAAACCCATACATTTATGGCCAGTTGATTTTGGAAAAGTTCTCCATGGTCATCCATTGGGGAAAGAGCAGTCTCTTCAACAGATCGTGCTGGGGCAAGTGTATGTCCACATGTAGAAGGCACGTCATGTGTTGGACCTTTGCTTCACATTGTGTAGAAGGTTAACTCAAAATAAATCATTGACCTAAACGTAAGTGCTGGAATCATAAACTCCTAAAAGAAAACCAGGGAAGCTTCATGACTTTGGATTCTTAGAAATGACACCAAAAACATGAGCAACAAAAGAACAAATTGGACTCCATCAAAATTTAAAACTTTGGTGCATCAAAGGACACTGTCAACAGAGTGAAGAAACCACCCACAAAATGGGGAAATGTTTGCAAATCATATATCTGGTAAGCGTCTAGTATCCGGAATGTATAAAGAACTCTTACAACTTTAAAAAGACAACCCAATTAAAAAAAAAAAAACACACACAGCCGAAGGACTTGAATAGAATTTCCCCAGAGGGGATATATAAATAGATAATAAGCACATGCAGAGGTGCTCAGCATTCGTCATTTGGGAAATGAAATCAAAACCACAGTGAGTTACAACTTCATACCCACTAGAATGGCCATGATCAACACAACAGAAAATAAAAAATGTTGGCAAGGATGTGAAGAAGTTAGAAGCCTCATGCATCGCTGGTGAGAATGTAAGATGCTGCGGCCTCTTGTGGAGAACAGTTTGACAGATCCTCAACGCAGAATTACCACGTGACCCAGTAACTACTCCTAGGTATATACCCCAAAGAATTAAAATCCATTGTACCAACAAAAACTTACACAAATGCTTTGTACACTGTAACAAAGGTGTACATAGATGCTTGTAGCAGCAGTATTCGCAATAGCCAGAAGGTAGCCCAAATGTCCATCAGGAGATGATGAATAGATGCACAAATTGTGTTCTGTGCACACATAGGGTTTGATTCATAAAAGGACCAAAGCCCTGACACGTGCTACAACATGGATGATCCTCAAGAGCACGCTAAGTGAAAGAAGCCAGACGTTTATATGAGATGTCTAGAGTAGGTGGGTGCCTGGAGGCAGATGCAGACTGGTGGTTAGCAGAGGCAGGGGGGACGGGGGGATGGGACACAGCTGCTTACAGGGTATGGGCTTTCCCTTTGTGTTGACGGAAATCTTTTTTTTTTTTTTTTAATTTTTTTTTCAACGTTTTATTTTATTTTTGAGACAGAGCACGAACGGGGGAGGGGCAGAGAGAGAGGGAGACACAGAATCGGAAACAGGCTCCAGGCTCTGAGCCATCGGCCCAGAGCCCGACGCGGGGCTCAAACTCACAGACCGCGAGATCGTGACCTGGCTGAAGTCGGACGCTTAACCGACTGCGCCACCCAGGCGCCCCTTTTTTTTTTTTTTTTTTAATTTTTTTTCAACGTTTTATTTTATTTTTGGGACAGAGACAGAGCATGAACGGGGGTGGGGCAGAGAGAGAGGGAGACACAGAATTGGAAACTGTGTTGACGGAAATCTTTTGGAATGATACAGAGCTGGTGTCCACACAACATCATGAATAGACTGAACGTCACTGAATCATTCACTTTCAACTGGTTAATTTTGTGTGTCTGTGAATCTCACCTCAAATATTTTCTTTAAAAAAGAAAGCAAACTGGAGGGATGCCTGGGTCACTCAGCCTTGATCTCAGTGTTGTGAGTTCAAGCCCCACATTGGGCGTGAAGTCTACTTTAAAAAAAAAAAAGCAAACCGGAAGGTGCCTTACAGCAAGGCTATTTTATCATTTTGTCATTTGGATATTTAACTCCTGATACTAAAGCATTGTATGTAATGGTATTTTTACACTGTACAGTGTGTAAAATATGTTGTCATTTCCCCATAGTAGCTTGACTTCTATATTGACAGAATCTTAATAGTAAAATCACTTAAATCTTAATGTTTTCCTTTACATGATTTCATGACAATTTTGTTAATACTTGTGGGAGCAGCTTTTATCCCACATGCAGAAAGGTAGGCAGAAAGAAGTACATGAGGGCTAAAACCCTGACGCTGTTCTAAATCTCATCTCTTGCAAATCCCCATTTCCATTAGCGTGAGTTTTGATTCTAAGGCAAGATCAAAGGCTGGGTTTTTGTTGTTTTCTGCTCAAGTGAGAAGTCATTACTTGGAACTAATTAAGCTTAATTAATTAATTAAAACTTGATGAGCCCATGCGCAGCTAACAGTTTATTTCACAATCTTCGATGTCACTATTCACTTACCTTTGTAACCCAGACGGTTACTTGTTACCAAACCAAAGCCTGTTGGGCTAACTTCACAGGATGCATGGAAAAGGGGTTAGTTAACTTGATTCAGATGACTGATGTCTTCTGGTAGAGATGTGTGTACAGCTGTGAAAATCTTTCTTGGGCTTCTGGGATGTTTCATCTGTTGGCCTTCAGATGAAGTGCTATCCTGGGAGCTGGGCCCATAGTTGGAGACCTGCCTTCTGTTATCATGTCATTGCTCCTTTCTCCCAGAGTCTGTGTGGCCTTGCTGTTGGCCAGGCGGGTGGGTGACTGACTGCTCCTCGCCTTGCCGGTGGGTTGAGGCTTTGGGGTCCCCTTGAGCCACAACAATGGTGATCCTCAGAATGAGAGAGTACTTCCCCTGTGATACCCCCTCCACCCCATCTTCTGAGTATTTTTTCCCATATCTGTTTTGCACAGCATCGTGGGTATTGGCATTCTGCTTTGAGGGCCTCAAAAGAAAAGTGTTCAGTATGCGGTGCAAGGAGAGGGTCTTTCACCCTCTCCTAGAAGCTACTAACTACCGTTAGTTAGAAACTACTAACGGTGCCAGTCAGGCCCCTTTCTTTCCTCCAGTGACAGAAGGGCCCGAGTGTCCCCCACCATCAAGCCCTAACTTCTAGGTAACTGGTTCTCTGCAGCCGTTCTTTCCCTGCAAACATGACTATTACTTTTGTCCCCACTGCATGTGGGGATTGGATTGTCCTCAGAAGCCCACCAGTCTTTAAGACACTGTCACTGGTCTTTCAAGACTAATCTCATCTATGAAACATCCCCAGCTAATCTCAGCTCACATTTAGAATAAAGCCTCCTCTCTGGTTGAACCAAATGCTTCATTGATGTGCACACTACGTGAGCGCACGCGCGCGGGCGCGCGCGCACACACACACACACACACACACACACACACTTCAGAACTAGAAGATAATAGATTTGTGTTTTAAACCAAATTTGTGGTAATTTGGTACAACAGCAATAGGAAACTAACAGAGGCATGTGTGTTCTTACATTTTTGAAAATAAAATGTAGTAGCAATAGTGCATGGTTTGCAAAACTTGTTAATCATCTGTGTAAACTAGAGCTTTATGAAGACCTAGGGACTAGGGTGCAGCGACACCAAAGTGCAGGTACTGGTCTGGGATTAAGTGGAAGAGCTGGGACCAGAGGAAAATATTCTGCCTCTTAATTTTGAATAGCTTTTGCAATTGCCTCTTGTTTCCATATTTTTGTTCATTAAAAATGTTAGTGAAATAGGGGTGCCTGGGTGGCTCAGTTGGTTAAGCATCCGACTCTTAACTTCAGCTAGGGTCATGATCTCACAGTTTATGAGATCGAGCCCCACGTTGGACTCCACACTGTCAAGCGTAGAGCCTGCTTGGTATTCTCTCTTTCCCTCTCTGTCTCTCTGCCCCTGCCCTGCTTTCTCTCTCTCTGTCAAAATAAACATTTTAAAAATGTTAATTAAATAAATTAGGAAGTAAGTTTTGAAATGTTTATCACTTTGAATCATTCATAAATATCAACTATATTATTTAATAAAATTAAGTAACTGCAAGATTTTGTTGAAGCTGTAGCGGGGGAAAAGTGTGTATGTTTCTTTCTTATCTGTTCAGTTTTTCTTTCTCCTAAAATCTCAAGTTGTTCAGCCAAAATAGTGAGAATTATCTGTTTTATGGAACATTTGCATGAAGTTTTTAACTTAAAAAAAAAAAGTTTAATGTTAGATCTGGCAGACCCTAGAAGTCACAGTTACAACCTGAGCATTAAATGGTTAGTCTAGCCTTTACTCCTTTATCTTTCTAGTTCTGTTCACCCATGAATGTCAGCCTCTTCTTACACTGTTTTATTTTCTCTCCACTAGTATGAGTAAATAAACATATAATGTCTGTAACAAAATTTCTGCGATAAAGAAGATTTATAGTGTAAAGCACAGGAAGCCTGTGATGTGGGAAAACTGAGCTCCAAGACCAGCTCTGATCCACACACTCGTAGTTCTTTGTGACCTTGAACAAATCCTTGGGTCTTTGTATGTCTTAACAGTCTCACCTCTAAAGTGAGCAGTTTTAGAGCTTCTGTATTAGAATGATGGATCAGATACCCAACAAAGCAGGAGGGCACTGACAGTAGTCAGTGGGATGAGAGCTTTTAACACATTTCTGAAATGTAAGAAGTAATTGGAAACTTGATGCAGATAAACAGAGCAGGGGAAGTGAGAATAAGTAGCTGAGACATTTGCAGTGAGGAAGAGAACCTATCTAGAGTAAAACCCCAAAGAGGCTGTAGGTGTAGGGATGACAGAGACAGAAAACGAAGGTGAAACAAGTGCCCAGAAATAGGGATGTTAATTAAAAGTGTGTCTATGAAACAGTTGTGCTAGTTGGCTACCAACATCCGCCTGCCATCCCCGTGCTCAGCATTTGCGCCTAGAGAGCAAGTAGGTGAGTGAAGAATTACTAGGCTAGGATCTGGGGATGGACAGAATCCTAGTAGGGGAAGCCCAAAATTTGGGGCTCTTTCCCCTGAGGACCTTTGAGAATTCTAGAGTGCATAGGTGAGAGATTGAGTAATACTTTTGATTGCCTTGGGTGACCAGCAGATTGGAGCCCAGGGTCCTATAAGGGGCCAGGTGAACTTTTTGCCTTGAACTGGGACCAAAAAAGGACTGCACCCAAGAAGTTAAAAATGAACCCGAAAGAAAATGTTAAAAAAAATTTTTTTTAAAGGGGGGAGGGGGTGCCTGGGTGGCTCAGTCAGTTGAGCGTCCAGCTTTGGCTCAGGTCATGATCTCACAGTTCGTGGGTTTGAGCCCTGCGTCGGGCTCTGTGCCGGCAGCTCAGACCCTGGAGCCTGCTTCAGATTCTGTGTCTCCCTCTCTCTGTGCCCCTCCCCCACTCCCGCTCTCTCTGTCCCTCAAAAATGAATAAATGTTAAAAAAAATTAAAAAAAAAAAAGAATGAACCTGAAAGAAATGGACCCTCGCGGGCACTGCCACTCAGCCTCAAATCACCTCATTTGTTGAACTTGAAGTGAACCCAAATTGCTAGTGCCCCCCACCAGGTGCCCAGCAGAAGTGAATTTAAATTCTAGATATCAAGCTATTTCTAGATAGCAAGCAGTTTTGCAAGTGCGAGGCCCCACACACCATCACAAATGACTTGTCACACAGGAGAATAGACAACATGCATGTGACCCAGCACAAACAGAAAAGAAACAGATCCACAGGGGATATTAGTGTTATTGGATCCAAACTTTAAATAGCTATGGCATTGTGTTCAGGATGGTAAAAGGCAAGATGAAAAATTTTTGGTAGAAAAGTGGAGACTTAAAAAAAAACTAAATTGAAATTCTAGAACTGTAAGATATAGAAATTAAATTATGAAGTTAATGGATGGGTTTAATGCCATATTAGATATAACCAAAGAGAGATTTAGTGCTCTGAAAGGTGGGTCAGGAAAAAAAAAAATTCAGTGGGGCACCTGGGTAGCTCAGTCAGTTGAGCGTCCAACTTCAGTTCAAGTCGTGATCTCATGGCTCATGAGTTCGAGCCCTGCGTCAGGCTCTGAGCTGAGCCTGTTTTGGTTCTGTCTCCTTCTCTCTCTGCCCCTCCTCCAGCTCACACTCTGTCTCTCCAAAAAACTAAATAAACATTAAAAAAATTTTCAGAATGAAGCCTGGAGAGACAAAAGGGTAGAAAAATACAGAAGAGAGGATGTTTTCATTTTCTATGGCTGCATACTAAGTTACCACAAACTTGGTGTTTTAAAGCAACACCCATTTATGATTTCATACTTCTCATAGGTCAGAAATCTGCATGGGCTTGCCCGGGTTCTTGCCCAACATCGCATGAGGCTGAAATCAAGATGTTGGCTGGACTGTGCTCTTATCTGGAGGCTCCAGGAAAGAATGTGCTTCCGAGCACATTCGCAGGACCCAGTTGCTTGCAGCTGTAGGTCTGAGGTCCCTATCCCTCGCTGTCAGCCAAAGGCCATTGTGCTCGTAGGGGCTCCTGCATTTCTTCTCACATGGCCCCCTCCACCTTAAAGACAGCAGTGGCACGTCTAATCCTTCTCAGGATAAAAATCTCTCAGACTTTCCCCTCTTCCCACCAGCCAGAGCAAACTCTGCTTCTAAAGAGCTGTCGTGGGACACCTGGATGGCTTGGTTAGTATCTGACTTCAGCGAAGGTCATGATCTCGTGGTTTGTGAGTTCGAGCCCCACATCAGGCTATGCACTGACAGCTTGGAGCTTGGAGCCTGCTTCAGATTCTGTGTCTCCCTCTCTCTCTGCCCCTCCTCCACTCATGCTCTATCTCGGTCTCTCTCAAAGATAAATAAACATTAAAAAAAGGGGGGGGGGGTCTGTTGTGATTAGATTAGACCCCATCTCCCATTTGTTAATGAGTATGCTTAGCCCCGCTTATAGAACACAGGGTCAGCATACATAAAAACCAAATGCCTAGAAATTGGTACAGCAAAACACTTTGACAATGCTTCGGCGTTCCTACTCTTAGCTATCTACTCATCAGAAATGCATGTATAAGGGACCCAGAGCCATGTGTGAGAATGTTTATGACCATGTTTCTTATAATTGCTAGCAAACTGAAAATAACTGAAGTATACATCAACGTTATGTCATGTAGTCATGCAAAGGAATATTATAGCAATGACACAGAATGAATTCTAGCTACACACAACAACAGGTGAGTCTCCCAGATGTAATGTTGAGTGAAAGAAGTCAGACACAAACAGTTTAAAAACACAGACAAAAATAAGCCATGGGGGTGGGAGGGGGAGGGAGCTTGAAGATGCATGTTTAGCTGGTAAAAGCAAGGAAGTGATGATCATAAAAATCAGAATGAGTTATCATCTTTGGGGACAGGAGGGATAGTGATTAGTAAGGGGAGGCTTTGGGGATGCTGACGAAACATGATTCTTTGTGACACATCATTGAACTGAGGAACAGGAAGAGAAGCAAAGGGATGAAAATGAGACAAGCAACATTGGAAATCCGTGGAGTTCCAAAAGAAAGCTGATTTTGAAGTCAGAAGACAAACTATCAGTCAACGCTGAGGGAAGAACAAGATCATTTATCTTCCACGGACTCTTTCTGAAGCAATTCCTTGAGGATGTACTCCACCAAGAAAGAGAATACAGGAACATATATGACCAGCATGGAGACCAGTGAAAACAAGTCCCAAGGTGGTGGCTTTACAGCAGGCCATGAAAGAAACTCCAAGAAAACATATCTTCAAAAAAATGGAATAGACCTTAAACAATAGCTCATGTGAGCAAGGTGGGAAGCACGGGGGATAGACTTTAGAAAGGGATATTTTTCTTCTCTTAAAAAGAAAAAATGCTGGGGTGCCTGGGTGGCTTAGTCGGGTAAGCATCCGACTTGGGCTTAGGTCATGATCTCATAGTTCATGGGTTCGAACCCCACGTCGGGCTCTGTACTGATGGCTCAGAGCCTAGAACCTGCTTCGGATTCTGTGTCTTCCTCTCTCTCTGCCCCTCCCCCTCTCATGCTCCATCTCTCTCTCTCTTTCTCTCTCTCTCTCTCTCTCTCTCTCTCTCTCAAAAATAAATAAATATTTTTTAAAAAGAAAAAATGCTTATTGGAAACTTATGGTGGAACAGCTAGAAGAAGTCATGGCCTAAAGTGTCAAACAGCTTTAAAAAGACATGATGTTTGAGCAACTGATGGGATGTAAGAAAAGAAAAACCATCTGACTTTGATGCCAGAAACAATCTCATTCCCTTGTGAGTGACAAGAAGGGTCATGTGATCCTTGGAAAATGAACTGTCATCCTGGCTCTGCTGTTAGAGACATTTGCGTGTGCATGCATACATACTCTGTGTGTCTTGGCTTTCAACTTGTAGACACATCCGAAAGAAGACACACGGAAGACGTAGTTGTAGAGACCGAACAGATATGTTCTCTAGCTTGACCATTCAAGACAGAAGTTTGGAGGAGGGGAAAGAGAGTAGAGCCCTGAAGGCAAAAGAGATGGAAGGTGATGGTCTTATCTTACATACTGGGAGTCCAGAGGCTCCCTTGAAGGTTGATGGAACAAGAAATTTAGGCACGTTGTTTCAAGTTACAGAGGTAACCAAGGGAAAAGTTCAAAATGACGTGAGAGCAAAAAGCTGGGAAGAGTTGGGGGTTTCAAGTAAGTGGTTAAATCTTCAGTTTGGCGGAATAGACAGACAATTTCTGAAGTTGATACATGAGGAAACGGTAATAAAAGTATATTCATCTAGAGTTGAGAAGTGACCACAAGAATTAAAACCAGGAAAAATTGAAGGGGGTTGCTCCCGCAGTTCAAACTACTAGTGAGGAAGTAGGTGTCTGCTCAGAAGCTCATAATTAGTCCATTTGGCTCATTTGGGACAAAAACTTTTGAGATCAAGAAAGGTGTGTCTGTTTTCAAGTTCTTAACACTGGGAAATATATGTAGGTACAAATGCACATGTGTATATGTACATTAATTATATGTTGCACAATAGATTTATCTTTAACATTTTATAATTCATATGAATGATGCATTTCCATATGGGCATGTAGATTTACGTATGTGTATACGTGTACACATAATGTGAACTGAATTAAAGAGAAACAATTACAAAGCCACGTGAAGTTTCTAATCATTAACCAAATGCTACCATGGACAGCCTTCAATTTAAAATCCATTCAATTAAGTTAGGGCTGTTGGAAAAACAAAACAAAACAAAACAAAACAAAACAAAACAAAACAAAACATTAATAGAAGTGTATAAGTGGAAACAATGTTACAAACTGAATAGAATAAATAGAAACAGTGTTTTAAATGGTGCTTCAGTTCTGAGGTGGTCTTTGGCAGCTTTTAACCTCTGATGTACTATTAGTACTAATTTGTATAAAATGTACCATCAGGCTACTCAATTCTCCCTATTTTCTGGAGGAAAAGGAACTATAAATTTCAACTTGGAACTTGAGATGCCAGAAACACAGCCTCTGCAGGATTTTATTCTTACTATAACAGTACAAGGAGTTATTTCTAGTAGAATTTTATATATAGTAATTGCTTACATTAGCGGTTTTGTATCTTGAAGATTTACCATGAGCTGAGATCTTGGCTTCTGTTTTCTCTTTAGATTTTTTTGTCTGGGAAAAACACAATCAAAACTTATATTTATTATATTCTTCTCATGATCTCAACCATTTCCTCCACCATGATACTCCAGAATATACTTCTATTTTATTCTGTGATAACCAGTGACCCTCCCGCCCCAACTTATTGGCATATTTAAACTGAAGACTTCGTTTCTTGACTGGTCTTACATCCTGTGTATTGAATTACTTGGTTCCGAATATAATGATATCAACTAATATGATGAGAAGTCAGTGTGCAAAGAATTGTTGAATCCCATCCTAACTGTAGCTGCCCTGTCTGTACCTCTGCAGAGCAGTGAGTCCGTCCCACATTCTCAGACAACTTACCTTGGTCTTGACGTGTAGAAGTACCTTGAGTAGAAACAAGCAGAAAGAGATTTCCTTATTTGTTACTTATTTAAAAAGATAATGCCTTGAATGTACATTCTACATTGCAGTATTTTCCAGAATCATCCTAATGGGTTCCTTATTATATTTCCTAATTATAGTGCTGCTTTTGATACAGTTCTTGGGATAAATGTTGCAGTCAAGAAACTAAGCCGTCCTTTTCAGAATCAAACCCATGCAAAGAGAGCTTATCGTGAACTCGTCCTCTTAAAATGTGTCAATCATAAAAATGTAAGTTATGTCTATGTTTTCTCCATATAATGTTGTCCATAATGGGATAACCTTCTGGGTCTTTGGATATATGTTGGGTTTAGACTTAGGGTAAACTGCTAATAACAGTAACCATTTAAATGGTTATATTTTATTTATAAAATTCTTTTTTTAAATAACTTTTTAAAATTTATTTGTTTTGAGAGAGACAGCATGAGTGGGGCAGGGCCAGAAGGAGAGGAAGAGAGAGAATCCCAAGCAGGCTCTGCATTGGCAACACAGAGCCCCATGTGGGGCTTGAACCCATGAGACCGTGAGATCATGACCTGAGCTGAAACCAAGAGTCAGACGCTTAACCGACTGAGCCACCCAGTCACCCCTGTTGATAAAATTCTTAATTAACCTTGGGGAAATTGAAGTCAGCCAGAAGCAGCATGGTCCAGTTTGGGTCACTGAAGAGGGTTAGCAATATCAATTAACTGTGTAACCATTTGAGTTTCAGTATTTCTATTTCTATAAAATGGCAATAGTATGAACCTAACAAACTGAGACACTACATATTCTTTTTAGAAAAACGTTGTTCTAGAAGTAGCTTTTTACCTTGTACTGTGGACATTTCAGGTTTAAATATGTCAGTAGATGGTGTGATATTCAAGATAGCTATACTTGGCATCTCCACAGAAATCAAAGCACTGTAAATTTTAAGGAGAAATTGTAAGTTTCCAGAAAATGAGGTACTCAGGCACATTGGATGTCCGCCACTAGTCTCTAAGCATTATTGTAAGCATGATTTTGATAACCTTGCCTTGTTATTAAAAAAATCATCACATGTTATGTCTGGAAGGGTCTTTGGAGATCACCCCTTGTGACCCCTTTTTTTGTTGATGAGTATTTAAGACTACACTCAATTTCATGCTGCTCCCTTTGTTTTAGCATAAATGCTGGATCTTTCTGGTATAGGGACATCACATACAAAACTAAGATAAGTTTATTCTTTTGAGTTTGTTTTTAATTTCTCCAGTGTATGCTTTATTTTACTTTTACATTTAAAAATTTTTTTCAGATTATACAAAAGTATGGTTATTATTTTTTTAATTCAAACAATATAAACAAAGAGGCAAAAATCCTTGACTCCCACAGTGCATTATCATTAACATTTTGGTGAGCATTCTTACATACGTATGTACATACACACATGAACTCGACCTTCTGTGTTATTGTAAATACTGCTTTTTCCCTCATGGAATGTTTCTGGACCTCAGATATATTAATGAACATAGATGGAAACCATTTTTTAAATGGTACAGATGCACAGTATTTATTTAACTAGTCACCTGTTCCTGGATATTTAGATTGTTTCCAGTTTTTGCTATTATAATCAATACTGCCACAAACATCCTTAACATGTACTTCGCACACATGTCCAGGTCAACTTCTTGGCCAAAGCATACTCTGCACACCTGGTTTTAATATATGCTGACACATTGACCTCAAGAAAGACCATCAATTTTACACTTCCATTAAGAGTATCTGAGAATGGGGTGCCTGGATGGCTCAGTCGGTTGTGTGTCCAACTTCAGCTCAGGTCATGATCTCATGGTTCCTGAGTTTGAGCCCCGCATCAGGCTTACTGCTGTCAGCACAGAGCCTGCTTTGAACCTTCTGTCTCCGAAGCAGTAAGCCTATACATATGTATATTTATAAAAGACTATCTGAGATTTTTGTTGTACTTTACCAATCTAAGAGATGACAAATGATATCTTATTCTTACTTGTGAAGTTGAGTTCTTTTGCATATTTCTATTAGCCATTTATTTTTAAAGAATTTGTTTTCTGTGGCCTTTGTCCATTTTTCTCTTGGGCTGTTGGTGTCTTTCTTATGCATTTAGGGAGGATCTTTGGATGCTAAAGCTACCAACTCTCACTTCTTTTCCATTTGACCCCAATTAAGTTGTTTTTGCCATGCTTTTTTTTTTTTTTAATTTCAGTTTGGGTTTAATGTAATAAAATTTTGTAGGTTTCCTGTCATGCTTAGAAAAATGCTTTTCTACATTAGAATTACATAAATGTTTATCCATGTTTTAATGTTTTATGATTTCATCATTTACGTTTAAATCTTTGTTCCATTTGGGGTTGATGTGAAGATTGAAGTATGGATCCGATTTTATTTTTCCCTCGGTTAACCAGCCACCCCGGTTCTATATACTGAATCATTCCTCTTTCCCTTGATCATTTGAAATGACTGAGGATGTGTGTTTGATGCTCAAGCAGTGGGACTCATCACTTAACTGTTGGGGTGCCAGGACCAAGGCCTGTGGTAGAGGCCTTTCTAGAACCCTCTTTAAGTAAATACATAACACTGTGAGGGGTTCATCTTCATCATACTAAAGATACAAGTTTCACCTTCATATTTCAAAGCTTTAGAAATTTGTAGATAGTATTTAAGTTTTCGCAGTTAACATATTGCTTTGTCTAGTCTTTTTCTACCCACAATTTCTATTCTTTTATGTTCAGAACCTGAAAGACATTATATGTTAAAATTCTGTCATAATAAGTTACTAGAAACATATAAAATGTGATTAGATTAAAAGTACATCTTATTTCCAAGGTGAGAACCCTAATCATTTTACTTTTCTCAAATGCCACGTAATAGGATATTTTGGTAAAGCTAATAACAATAATAAATACTGAGTTCTGCTGTGATTTGTTTTTCAGTTTTAGTAAATTTTAACATTAAACTTAATTTTTATAGTTAAAGTTACGACATGCTGAGGTAAAATAAATTTTCTTTTCAGATAATTAGTTTGTTAAATGTGTTTACACCACAGAAGACTCTAGAAGAATTTCAAGATGTGTAAGTATCATTTTTACTCAGTGATGCACTGTGTATCAAAGACTGAAAACTTAGAAAAGTAACTGCTTGTTTTACTTAGGAAATGTAGGTAGTAACTATACATTTATTTGTTTGTTTGTTTGTTTGTTTATTTAAGAGAGAGAGAAAGAGAGAGAGAGCACATGTGAGCAGCGGAGGGTCAGAGAGAGGGAGAGAGAGAATCCCAAGCAGGCTCTGCGCTGCCAGCATGGAGCCAAACACTGGTCTCAATCCCTCAAACTGAGATCGTGACCTGAGCCGAAATCCAGAGTTGGACGTTTAATCGACTGAGCCAACCAGGCGCCCCAAGTAGCAGTATAGTTTTAATGATAGACACTTTTTTCTCTGGAGAAATGTTAAGAAAGATCGATAATAATATTCAGTATTTGTGCCTAGATATTATCATCTCCATAACAGGTAAAGGATGACCGAAAATAATTCTTCAGAGGAGACAGTGACCATTAATGCTGCCAATTCACTTTGCTGAAATACAAAATGTTTTTCTCCACTCCCCCAAAACCCAGGATTGTAGGGTTTGAGTGTTTATAGTTATTATTTGAAATGATTATGTTGTTAAATATTGTATGTTTCCACAATCTGAAATAGAATTATCTTAGAATAAAATGTTAATTTATCATATTGAAATGCCCAATTCATCCTAAATTTACTGGTGTATTCATTGAAAAAATATTTGATTGCCATTTGTGTGCTAAGCACTCTCTTGGACCTGGCATACTTTAGTGACCCAACGCAGGCAAAAATCCCTTTTATTATTTAAAATTGCAGGTGAGGGGCATCTGGGTGGCTCAGTTTCTTAAGCATCTGACTCTTTTCTTTTTTAATTCTTTTTTTAATGTTTATTTATTCTTGAGAGATAGAGACAGCGCAAGCAGGGGAGGGGCAGAGAGAGAGGGAGACACAGAATCCAAAGCAGCCTCCAGGTTCTGAGCTGTCAGCACAGAGCCCGACCCAGAGCTTGAACCCACAAACCACGAGGTCATGACCTGAGCCAAAGTCAGACACTTACCGACTGAGCCACCCAGATGCCCCTTAAGCATCTGACTCTTGATTGATCTCCCCTCAGGTCTTGATCAGAGTTGTGAGTTCAAGCCCCATATTAGGTTCTGTGCTGGGCTTGGAGCCTACTTAAAAAAAAAAAAAAAATTGCGGGTGATCATAGTCCTTCTGAGAGCTTTTGAGAAGGCCAGAGAAGATAAGCAATCAGCACAAGCAGGGCAATGATGCCATCATAAGAATGTGGCAAGTGCTCTGGAAGAAGTGGGGCATGGTGTAGGGGTCAGTAGTGCTGTCAGTTAGGAGTCAGGCTGTAATCGTAAGCAGGGTGGTAGGAGAAAGACATCACTGGATTGGTGACATTTGAAGAAAGCCTTGAAGGAGGTGAGGGGTTAGTCCTACAGGTATTTGAGGGAAGATGGTATCAAGATAGAAGGAACGGCAGAAGTGGGGCAGTGTGGAAGTGGGGCCATTCCTGGTGGGCTCTGAGTTGCAAGTGGCCAGTGTGGCTGGAGTTGGGCAGCAGAGGAGAGAAGTGGGGGACGCTCAGAGAAGTGATGGGGCCAGACACTGCCAGGCCTCTGGGCTATTGTAAGGACTTCCTTCTACTCTAAGACAAGGCAGTGAGACTTGAGCAGAGGCGTGAGCTTCTCTGACTTACATTTATATTTTCAAAGAATAACTTTGGTTTCTGGGTTGCGGTGTGGAGGACTGCAGTGTGGGGACTGTGGTGCAAGGACTGCAGTGTGCAGGACTGTGGCATGGAGGACTGTGGTGTGAGTACTACAATGTGAGGACTGCAATGTGACGACTGCAATGTGAGGACTGCAGTGTGGAGGACTCCACCATGGAGGATTGTAGCGTGAGTATTGTGGTGTGAGGACTGTAGTGTGAGGACTGCGGCGTGGAGGACTGTAGTGTGAGGACTGTGGCGTGGAGGACTGTGGTGTGAGGACTGTGGTGTGAGGACTGCGGTGTGAGGACTGAGGCGTGGAGGACTGCGGTGTGAGTACTACAATGTGAGGACTGCAATGTGACGACTGCAATGTGAGGACTGCAGTGTGGAGGACTCCACCATGGAGGACCACAGCATGACAACTGCAGCATGAGGAAGGCGGTGTGGAGGACTGCAGTGTGGAGGACTCCACCATGGAGGATTGTAGCGTGAGGATTGTGGTGTGAGGACTGTAGTGTGAGGACTGCGGCGTGGAGAACTGTAGTGTGAGGACTGCGGCGTGGAGGACTGCGGTATGAGGACTGCAGTGTGGAGGACTGTGGTGTGAGGACTGCGGTGTGAGGACTGAGGCGTGGAGGACTGCGGTGTGAGGACTGCGGCGTGGAGGACTGCAGTGTGAGGGCTGCAGTGTGGAGGACTGCAGCATAGAGAACTGTAGTGTGAGGACTGCAGTGTGGAGGACTGCAGTGTGAGGGCTGCAGTGTGGAGGACTATAGTGTGAGGACTGTAGTGTGAGGACTGCGGTGTGGAGGACTGCGGTGTGGAGGACTGCAGCATGGAGGACTACAGTGTGGAGGACTGTAGCATGGAGGACTGCGGTGTGGAGGACTGTAGTGTGAAGACTGTAGTGTGAGGACTGTGGTGTGGAGGACTGTAGTGTGGAGGACTGTAGTGTGAGGACTGCGGCGTGAGGACTGCAGTGTGGAGGACTGTAGTATGAGGACTGAGGCGTGGAGGACTGCAGTGTGAGGGCTGCAGTGTGGAGGACTGCAGTGTGGAGAACTATAGTGTGAGGACTGTAGTGTGAGGACTGCGGCATGGAGGACTGTGGTGTGGAGGACTGCGGTGTGAGGACTGCGGCGTGGAGGACTGCAGCGTGGAGGACTGTGGTGTGAGGACTGCGGCATGGAGGACTGTAGTGTGAGGACTGAGGCATGGAGGACTGCGGTGTGAGGACTGCGGCATGGAGGACTGCAGTGTGAGGGCTGCAGTGTGGAGGACTGCAGCATAGAGGACTGTAGTGTGAGGACTGCGGCGTGGAGGACTGCAGCGTGGAGGACTGTGGTGTGAGGACTGCGGCATGGAGGACTGTAGTGTGAGGACTGCGGTGTGGAGGACTGCAGTGTGGAGGACTATAGTGTGAGGACTGCGGCATGGAGGACTGCAGTGTGGAGGACTGCAGCGTGGAGGACTACAGTGTGGAGGACTGCAGCGTGGAGGACTGTGGTGTGAGGACTGCGGCATGGAGGACTGTAGTGTGAGGACTGAGGCATGGAGGACTGCGGTGTGAGGACTGCGGCATGGAGGACTGCAGTGTGAGGGCTGCAGTGTGGAGGACTGCAGCATAGAGGACTGTAGTGTGAGGACTGCGGCGTGGAGGACTGCAGCGTGGAGGACTGTGGTGTGAGGACTGCGGCATGGAGGACTGTAGTGTGAGGACTGCGGTGTGGAGGACTGCAGTGTGGAGGACTATAGTGTGAGGACTGCGGCATGGAGGACTGCAGTGTGGAGGACTGCAGCGTAGAGGACTACAGTGTGGAGGACTGTAGTGTGAGGACTGCGGTGTGGAGGACTGTAGTGTGAGGACTGCAGTGTGGAGGACTGCACTGTGGAGGACTGCAGCATGAGGACTGCAGTGTGGAGTACTGTAGTGTGAGTACTGCGGCGTGGAGGACTGCAGTGTGGAGGACTGTAGTGTGAGGACTGCAGTGTGGAGGACTGCACTGTGGAGGACTGCAGCATGAGGACTGCAGTGTGGAGTACTGTAGTGTGAGTACTGCGGCGTGGAGGACTGCAGTGTGGAGGACTGTAGTGTGAGGACTGCAGTGTGGAGGACTACATTGTAGAGGACTGTAGTGTGAGGACTGCGGCGTGAGGACTGCAGTGTGGAGGACTGTAGTATGAGGACTGCGGTGTGGAGGACTGTAGTGTGGAGGACTGCAGTGTGGAGGACTGCAGTGTGGAGGACTGCGGTGTGAGGACTGCAGTGTGAGGAATGCGGTGTGGAGGACTGCAGTGTGGAGGACTCCACCGTGGAGGATTGTGGTGTGAGGACGGTAGTGTGAGGATTGTAATGTGGAGGACTCCTCTGTGGAGGACTGCAGTGTGAGGGTAGGGGAGTCGAGAGTGGAGCCTGGCGCTGGCCCAAGCCCCTTCTAGGTTGAAGGTGCTCCCAGCTGAAATGAGGTGGGCTGCAGGCTGAGCAGACTGGAGGGCGAGGTAGAAGCCGGGATCAGTGTTGGACATGGGCCTCGAGACATCTCTTGGATGCCCAAGTCGGCCTGGGAACTGGGCGTTTGGGAGAGGGGCCTGGGTGGAGGGTAGGAACTTGAGAGTTGACGGTCTGTGAATGGTATTTAAAGCATTGAGATCAGAGATCAGAGTAGATGACCAAGACTTGTGATACAGAAGAGGAGGAGGCTGAGGACCAAGGGTTGGCAGCCCCAATGGTAAGAAGTTGGGGAAAGGAGCAGGACACAATCAGCCAGGGACATTTTGACACGGCAGTAAGTCATCAGAAGCCTTGAGGAGGACAGTGTCAGCAGAGGGGTGGGGCTTATGCCCCACTTACTCAAAATGGGAGTAAAAGAAAATGGGAGAAGAATTGGAGATGCCAAGTATACAGACCTCTTTGGGGAGTTTTGCTTGCAGAGAGAATAAGAATCTGGAGCACAGCTGGTGGGAGAAGAAGGTCAGAAATTTTCTTTTTTTTTTTTTTTAATTTAAAAAAAAAATTTTTTAACCTTTATTTTTTGAGAGAAAGAGTGTGAGTGGGGTCGGGGCAGAGAGAGAGGGAGACACAGAATCTGAAGCAGACTCCAGGCTCCAAGCTGTCAGCACAGAGCCTGACACGGGGCTCGAACTCATGAACCATGAGATCATGACCTGAGCCGAACTCAGACCCTTAACCGAAGTGCCCCAAGGTCAGAAATTTTCTTAAGGTGAAGCAAGTAACAGCATGGTTTCTATCCTGGTAAGTATGATCCAGTAGCAAAAAAAAAAAAAAAAAAAAAAAAGTAAAGATTTAGGAGAATTTGAATTTTGAGATTCTATTTACTATGATATAAAATTGTTTTGTCTTTAACTTGAAATACATCACAGTGGCAGTTTTTTCCTAAGCTTCTACTAAGTTCCATTATATGTTTACTTCTTGACAGGATACCTTATAAATGTTCGGAGGAAAGTTATCTTTCTTTTCTTTTCTTTTCCTTTTCTTTTCTTTTTTTGCTTTAGCCAGTGCAATAACTAGGTAGTAAGTTATTAGTTTCCTATAAATACAGTTTAGTAACCATGAAGGAATTTGGGGTAATTTTTATGTGTACATGGCTGATCTTTTTTTCCCTCAGGTATTTGGTCATGGAATTAATGGATGCTAACTTATGTCAGGTTATTCATATGGAGTTGGACCATGAAAGAATGTCCTACCTTCTCTACCAGATGCTCTGTGGTATTAAACATCTGCATTCAGCTGGTATAATTCATAGAGTAAGTAGTGATGCCGTGTCAGTTTTGTTTTTAAAATCACAATCATTTTGTTACCGTGATTCTCAAGGTACAAAAGAATTTAATATTTTCAAAAAAAAAATTCTTTGATGTTTGTTTATTTTAGAGAGAGACAGAGAGAGGGCAAGTAGGGGAGGGGCAGAGAGAGGGAGACACAGAATCCGAGGCAAGCTCCAGGCTCTAAGCTGTCAGCACAGAGCCTGATGCGGGAGTCAAACCCACTAATCATGAGATCATGACCTGAGCCAAAGTTGGACACTTAACCGACCACCCAGGCACCCCAATTTTTTTCTAAAGTTGTCAGCATTGAGAATCCAAAGAAACCGTGGGATCATGTCGAGTTTCCAAATCCTGTTGAGAGTAGAAGATGTTTTTGTGAAGTGCCTGGTTCTCCCCAGCCCGCTTGAGCCACCCTGGATGTAGGCTTGAGCTGCTCCATTTGATGCTGCAAAAGAAAAAAATAAAATTTTAACCTTTAATTTTGAAGTGACTTAAAAATTACAAGAGCAGGACAGAGAACTACCAAATTATCCCAAACTATTTACCCAGACTCATCTATTAATATATTCACCATTATTTGAAATGGCATTTTTTTTTTTTTATTTTTTTTTTCAACGTTTATTTATTTTTGGGACAGTGAGACACAGAGCATGAACGGGGGAGGGGCAGAGAGAGAGGGAGACACAGAATCGGAAACAGGCTCCAGGCTCCGAGCCATCAGCCCAGAGTCCGACGCGGGGCTCGAACTCACAGACCGCGAGATCGTGACCTGGCTGAAGTCGGACGCTTAACCGACTGCGCCACCCAGGCGCCCCTGAAATGGCATTTTTAAAGAGCCAGGAATTTAGGTTTGGGGTTGGGAATGGTTAGAGGCTAAGTAGTAAATTATACCATTGCTTGAGAAATCTTACCTAAATTATGGGCCAAATATCCATTTCTTATGTTGTAAAATTTTGCCACTCCAGCATCCCAGCCCCACTGTTGGGAACTCTGGGAATGGCCTTGGGTGGGCCTCTTGACTGGGCTCTCCTGGGATTTGAACGACAGCTGCCTGGACTATCAGGAAGTAACATTTAAAAACCAGTGAGATACAGTGTAATTCTGTAAGCTGGTTTTAGGAGTTCTTGTTTATTTTTTGACTTGTAGCACTGTGTAAGCAGACCATCATGATAGATTTTTTCTTTAACAACTAAAATGTTGTGTGAGGCTATAGGCAGAGATAATATAATTTTGTTGGAAACATTCTTAGCATTCCCTGCGTTATTACCATACTAATTTTGTTGACAGACTGTTGTTAGATATTCTCTTCCAACATCAAGAAGTTGTAATTTCTCTGAACGAAAATCTGTGCAGGGAGAAAGATAGTGAGACAGGAACAATGAAGCCTATTCACATAGAAAAGAATAGAGAGATTTTCAGTGGTGCAGAGTAGATCATTTAGGTGCCAGGAAATGTTGGCCACAGCGGCACAGCCCACCCATTCTGAGAGGACTAAGCTGCCCTCGCCCCTCATCCTCGTCCTGGGCCTCAGGTCTGTGACCCCAAAGCCAGTATGCGTGGGCAGCGTACCTGGTCCTCCCAGGGCCTGTCTGGGGCATCACACACTGAGACGTCCTCCTGACCGGGTGCTGTTTCTTAAAATGTGGCCTTTGCTGCCACCAAGTGTTCAGTTCGAATAATACAAATTTGGTTTAAAAATAGCATTATTTCTCTTTTTTAAGTTTTTATTTAAATTCCAGTTAGTTGACATATAGTGTAATATTAGTCTCAGGTGTACAGTATAGTGATTCAACAGTTCTATACATCACCCAGTGCTCTTCACAACATGTGCCCTCCTTAATCCCCATCACCTATTTAACCCATTCCTTACTCACTTCCCCTCTGGCAACCATCAGTTTGTTCTCTAGAGTTAAGAGTCTGTTTCTTGGTTTGCCTGTCTCTCTCTCTCTCTCTTTCTCTCTTTTTTATCCCTTTGCTTGTTTTTTTGTTTGTTTTGTTTCTTAAATTCCACATATGAGTGAAATATGGCGTTTGTCTCTGCCTTCTTTCACTTAGCATTATAAGTAATATTAATTTTTTTAATTAAAAATAGACTTCCCAACATACCATTCTATTTCTCTTCCTAAAATTTTCATAGGCCTTTGTATAAACGAAGACACTCTTGAACACATTTTGTGTTAAATTCACGTTTTAGAATAAATTTCCAGCCTTATTATTACTAGGCCTCGTAATGTTCAGCCTTATCAGTTTTGTAAAGGGAAACGCTTTGCCTCACTTGTTTCTCCCTTCTTGGAGCAGGAGATTCATGGGGAAGCAATACCTTCACATTCCTGGGGACCTTTTCAGGGCTGAGGCACACACATGCCCATGTTACAGAATGTTCCATCCCTGAAGGTTGGTCCCACTCCTGCTGACCACAAAGTCAAAAAGAGTCCAAAGTCCAAAGAGGTGTCTGCATTGCCCAGCACAATGTTTTGAAACCTGAGGACACCTGAGCAAATGATTCCATGGACCACTTCTCCATCCTGTCCACCACTCCACAGGCCTTGCCATTCTTGTATCTGTTCACACATTTGTGTGCTTGCCAGGCTTTGTTTTATTCATGAAAAGTCATGCATGTTCGTTGTGGGAAAGAGAGAGAAAGCAAAGAGTGAGAGGCCCTGTTGGGACCCCTCCAGGACCCAAGACGTGAACTGCAAGAGTCCTTTATTGGGTTAACGGTTGTCCGTGAGCCTCTCCAGTCCTTTCTCCTATACACAGATCCATACACAAGATACACCCTTTCAGTTTGGCTTATTAAAGTGCTTTCATACTACACGTAAAATTTAATTATTTGAAAAATAAAACACCCACGGTCCTACCACTTTTTAGAATCACTTCTGTGATTCAAAATTTAAAAGAGGTAAAAGGCCCCCAGCTCTCCGTTGCTGCCTGGAGGTGGCCAGTGATAGCAGTTAGGTGTGTTTCCTTACTAACTTTACAGTGACACTCTCTCCTTATTTATGCTGATACCAACATATCCGCATGTACTTATGTCCTTTTGAATTTATATTTTTCAGAAAGGGATCAACTTTTATGTAATTGTTCTGCAACTTGCTGAGCAAGTCGGTTGATTTGTTCCTTATTTTAATTAAGGATCAAATAGTTCTAATATTTATTTTAAAAGAGGGTCCCCACTCTCTCCTTCTCATTTCTCACTCCCCAGAAGCAAACCCTGTTCTTTTAGCTGTCACATTGGTGTTTCTGTCTGTATATTGAAATAATAGTGGATCTCTATCCATTGGCCTTTTTTCAGTTGGGGACGTAAGGTACCAATTTAGCTCCATTTTACCCACCCAGACCCACTCCCTGCCACCTTTCCTGTCCCCTGCTTTCCCAGGTATTTACACTGTTGTGAATTGTAAACCTGGAAATCTCAAGTTTGGGCCAGTATCGATAGTGTGTTTTACATCATCGTGACCCCCTACATGCTCTCCGCTGCACAGCCTCCTATTTATACGATGATTGTATTTCTTTTCCTTTCAACATTTTGTCCCTGAAGTTAACAGTACTTGTTTTTTTATTTGTTTGCATTTCTGTTTTCATTGTTTTGTTTTTCAAGGATGGGGTGGTTTTCTATGCTCTACTTGCTAAGCCTTCTGCGGGGCATCTAGGTTTTCTCTCAGTTCACCCAGATGATGTGCTGTTGCATCACCTGTGAGATCTCGCTCTTGGAGCCTCAGTGCTGCTCCCAGATGGATGGGCTGCCCCCATACCTGATGCAGAGGGATTGTCCTGGACCTGGCCCAGCATTTTCCTGGTGGTTCTCTTCGCTTTTTCCTGGTGGTTCTCTTTGCCTTTTCCTGGTGTTGGACCCCCTGTCTCCGGACCCCTGTCCGATCTTTCTCAGATTACTCCCTTGTTTTGGTGGAACACATCCTCCAGTAGCTTCCCCAGAAGTGGTGCATGGGAGGTAAATTTTCTGAGGCCTCGTATGCCTGAAACTCTTTACTCTGCCCTGCCACATGAGTCATAGTATGGTTGGACATAGAATTCTCCGCTACACATCAGTCGCCCTCCAGGTTGTAAATGCAGCACCCCGTTGTAGTGTGGTATGATTTGGCTTTTGAGCTTTCTAACACCATTCTTCTTCCTGATCCTTTGCAAGTGCCCTGTTGGGTTTTATCTCTGGAATCTTCTAAAAATATTCCTTTATTTCTTGCATTCTAAAATGTTATGATGATATGCCTTGATGTGGAAATTTTTAATTGTGGTGGGCACTTCATGGTCCCTTCAGTCTGGAAGGCCATGCCATAGAGCTGTGAGAATTGGGGTGGGGCCAGGTTCTCACCAGGTGGGATGCAGGCCTCCACCACAGAGCCCTGTCTTCAGGCTTGCGCCCCTCACCCATGCCCTCCCTGGGCCACATACCAGCACATCTGTTGGTATTATGCCTGAGGCCCTAGTCTGGAAACTTGATTTCAGTTTTTCTCAATTATGGGCCGTACGAGTGAAGAAGGAGCCCAGGCCTCTCTTCTGGGGTGAAGCTGGGGGGATCTGGAAGGTCTACCATTACCTTTACACAGATCTTTCCAAAACCTCCCTCAGTGTCCCATCCCTGCTGCACGCTGCCTTCTGGAGCACCTGTCGTTCACTTCCTGAGTGTCTCCTGGATTTGTGGTCCCCCTTGTCTTGCTTGGGCCACTCACTGAGGTTGGAATGTACTGTACTCAGTCAAGTCATTTCCTGCCCCTCTGCTGCTCTTTGTCCCCATAGAGCGTGTGGGGTTTTTCACTGACAGAATTGGCGTGCCAGGATAGGCTTGGATCTGCAGGATGCATTTTGGGAGAAGGCCTGTGAGGAAGAACTGGGGAGTGGGCTGGAGCAGCTGGAGCAGGTGGAGAGGCCAGAAGGAGGCAGCACAGGTCTGACCCTTTGGAGGGGTTGAGGGCAGAGCTGCAGGACAGCTCTCAGAAAGCTTTGCCCGCCCTGGAGTCCATGAGCCACCTGCCAGGGAAGTCTGGTGTCTCACAAGAAGGAGCTTCACGCACAGTCACTGGTCAAGAGCCACACAGGTCAAGAGAAGCTCCCCGATGCTCCCCATGGGCCTCTCTTCCTGAGGGGAACTGGGAGGAGGTAGGCCACTGGGACAAACTATAGGTCCTGTCATTGCAGCTGCTCTCTGAGCCCCAACAGATGCTCATTCTCTCCCTTCTCCATTCTCCCTACCTTCAGCCACCACCTTGGCAGGTCACTATGGCTTGCCTACATGTGACCCAAACCTTCAGATCTGAGGGGTCTGACTCTGGTGGCTCACGGTGGGCCACTGGATCCATGGATCCACCTGGCAGTCACCTCCCCAGCCCTGCAAGGGTATGATTGGAAAGGATACACTTGGCAGTTGGAGTGACCTCTGCATTGGTTCCTTGGCCTGTGAGGTAAGAAGTATCACAATGGGGAAGGCCAAGTGGAAACATGAGACTGTCCCCTCAACTCAAAAATATTATTGATCTCGGGGGGTTGGGAGGGATAGAGGAGATTAGCGCCACCATTGCAACTTAAGGAATGCAGGGATAGCGGTTCTGTCACATCTCAGTTTGACTCACTAGTCCAGCCCAGAAGAAACTAGGTGGTCCTAGAGAGTGTAGACCTCTGCGACATAACCAGTTTATAGTTCTGGTTGCAGCTGCTGTGCACGACGTGGTAGAGTTGCTGGAATGATTAATAAGGCCCCAGGGACGGCGTGAAGCCATTGATTGCACAAATGCATTCATCTACACGGATTGGAAAAGAGGATCATAACATAGCTGGAAGAGGTCTGGACCAGTCTCCATGTTTTACCCGGCCTCCCAACCCCCTTCTAAGTGGGTCTTCAAGTTGCAAGATCCATGCAGAGCTTTTGTCCAGTAGTCCTCCAGATAACTGCTTAGCCTCCCATGCCAAGGTTCGGTCACCCAGGCGAGTGGCTATAGGTACCTGTGGGGAAGAATTGGGAAAATCAAAGCAGTGGATGTTTGTCCCCATGTGCAGAGTCCTCCTTCCTAGGATACCTCTTCAGTCAGTGGGTTCTGATCTGAGAAGTGACCAGGCCTTGTGGTGCTTTGTGGGGTGATGCCCTCGGCCTCCTCCTCTTCTGCTGCTCTCGCCCTTCTTCGGTTACACATGCTTTGTGCACTCTTGTTGGCTGTCCCAGGGATGCCGCACTCTGTTCACTATCCCCACACCCTGTGGGTCAAGCCCCAAGTTCAGGTGTCCTTCCTATTTTAATGTGTGTTTCTTATTTTCCTTGTTTGGGGTGGTTTTCAAGATTTAAAGGGACAGAACTGTCTTGACTCTGCTGCCTTGAAGCTCTAAGTCCAGTTGGTTTGGGAAAGCTGCACCTGGTTTTGTGTGAAGGCTGATGAGAGAGCGGCACGGAAGTGGGGAGCCTCCCATTAGCAGGCATCCAGAGGTTGGCCACCTCCCCCAAAGCCTGCCAAGACCACTGTCTACACCGGACAGCCTGATTTGCATTTTATTATCACAGTTTTCCAGCAGATGGCAGTAAAGTATGTTCCAACCAATTCAGTAGAAGACCAGAATTTTCTGACAGGTGAAAGGGGCATGTTTTCTTTTCTTTCTTTTTTCCAAATTTAAATTCAGGTTAGTTAACATACAATGTAGTCTTGGCTTCAGGAGTAGGACCCAGTGATTTCATCTCTTACATATGACACCCAGTACTCATCCCAACAAGTGCCCTCCTTAATGTCCATCACCCATTTAACCCATCCCCTTACCCACCTCCCCTCCAGCAACCCTCAGTTTGTTCTCTGTATTTAAGAGTTTCTTATGGTCTGTCTCCCTCTTTATTTTTATCTTATTTTTCCTTCCTTTCCCCTATATTCATCTGTTGAGTTTCGTAAATTCCACGTATGAGTAAAATCATATGGTATCTGCCTTTCTCTGACTGACTGATTTCACTTAGCATAATACCCTCTAGTTCCAGCTACGTAGTTGCAAATGGCAAGATTTCATTCTTTTTCATCACCAAGTAGTATTCCATTGTGTATATACACTATATCTTCTTTATCCATTCATCAGTCAATGGACATTTGGACTCTTTCCATAATTTGGCTATTGTAGATAGCACTGCTATAAACATTGGGGTGCATGTGCCCCTGAAAATCAGAATTTTTGTATCCTATGGATAAATACCTAGTAGTGCAATTGCTGGGTTGTAGGGTAGTTCTATTTTTTAATTTTTGAGGAAACTCCACCCTGTTTTCCAGAGTGGCTGCACCAGTTTGCATTCCCACCAACAGTGCAAAAGTGTTCCCCTTTCTCCACATCCTCACCAACATCTATTGTACCCTGAGTTGTTAATTTTAGCCATTCTGACTGGTGTGAGGTGATATCTCATTGTGGTTTTGATTTGTATTTCCCTAACGAGTGATGTTGAGCATCTTTTCATGCGCCTGTTGGCCATCTGGATGTCTCCTTTGGAGAAGTGTCTATTCACATCTTCTGCCCATTTATTCACTGGACTGTTTTTGGGTGCTGAGTGTGGGCATGTTTTCTAACTCACTCTGCAGTTCATTGAACTGGCCAGTGGTGCAGCTGTAGTAACCCTTATCCCTGTGGCTCTGCTTTAGATCCAAGGCCAGAGTGTATTTCAGGGGCTGCTGGGTGGCAAAGTATAGACATTACAAATTTTTCAAAAATCAGCCTCCTAAAAAGAAAGCACCTATTGACATCCCCACCAACAGTGTAAGGAAGGTTCTGTGTTGGCTTCTCCTGCCAGCCCTGGATATTATCATGATTTTCCTCATTGCCACGGGAGAGACCAAAAATAGCTCCTTGTCATTTGGAAATTTAAAAAAATTATAATAATTTTTTTTCACAAAGTTGAGCATTATTTTGTTTGTTAGCAATTTGTATTCTCAGTTGCCTCTTCTTGCCACAGTCTTTGGTTTAAAAAAAAAAAAGAAACTAGGAACAGGTTGGTTTATTTTGCCTTAGCTGTTATTATTGCCTCCTCACAGGGAAGAGTCACTGGTTTACGTGAGGGGCTGATTCAGCGCCTGCAGAATTGTGGGTGTGGGGTGGTGGTGCTCCCCCGAGTCTTTCCCACATCAAGACACACGGAGAAGGTGGTCACATGGTGCTCTGGGGCCGATGAGGGGCCAGAGCATCTGCATGGGAATTGGTCGGAATTTTCATTGCAATTTTCACACATTAGATATTTAAACCAAATCCAGGAAGCTTGGAAGGAGAACACTTAACAGTAATGGAACATAATTTCAGCTGATGTTATTTTTAAGTGGTTTCTTGCTTATCCTGCTAACGCATTGTAGCCATCACACACACCTGTGTGTGCTCATCTGTGACACATCACTTGGAAAGCGTTAGTCGGGTAGGTACTGGGCCTGAAACCTCACACCTAAAACCCTCCCAGGTCCTCCTGTGTGATGTGACTTGGGAAAAGAATAGATGGGGATAGTTTGGAAGGCAGTGTCTAGGGTGAGTTTTCAGGCTGCTGTCTCAGGCAGAAGTTGGATTCCTGTGGCCTGAGGAAGGTTCTGGGATCGGGGGTGGAAGGTGGGGTCACCATGAAAAAAGGCCTGGGGTTGTGGGGAAGACACTGCAGAAATTGTGTTCATGTGTTCAGGGTATGGGGTATAGGCGAGTGTGACCTGTGTGTTCACACAGCAAGCATTTTCTGAGCCTCTGCTACGTCAACCTGGGTCCTGCATCTCCTGTCACAGAACTGGTGCTGGCAGGGGAAGATGAAGGTGCCTCAAGGGTGGGGTGGGCTTTCTTTTCGGAGAGAAGGAAGTGATTGTGGAATTATTTTTCTGAAAGAAGAAAGAGCCATCTGAAGGTTGCAGAGTCAGAGAATTCTAGCTCCGTGCTATGCAGCATGGCGGCCACTAGCCGCATAAGGTTGTTGAGCGCTCAGAATGTGGCTGTTATTGTAAATACACAGATGTCAAAGACAGTACCAAAAACAGAATGTAAAGTATGTCATTAATAATTTGTATATGTTGCTTACATTTTAAAATGATAACACTATGGGGGCGCCTGGGTGGCTCCATTGGATGAGCATCTGACTCTTGATTTCGGCTCAGGTCATGATCTCACTTGTGCACTCCACATTGGGCTCCATGCTGAGTGTGGAGCCTGCTTGAGATTCTCTGTGCTTCTGTGCTTCTGTCCCTCAACCCCGCTCATGCGCTCTCTCTTTCTTTCTAAAATAAAACAAAACAAAACAAAAATAAGATGATAATATTGTGGATATATTGGGTTAAATAAGGTAGAGTATTAAAATTCATTCCACCCATTTGTGTTCATTCTTCCTGGTGTGGCTACTAGCAAATGTAAGTTCAGTACGTGGCTTACATTATATTTCTGTGGGCAGCGGGATGAACAGGAGGAGGGATGGATGGGCTCTGGGGAAGCACTGAGAAGGTTTTAAGCAAAAGGATGTCACGAAGATTCCCACGTGGGCCTGAGGGTGACCATCTGACTCCTTTAGGCTGATCTGTACTCGTTTCAACTTAAGAGAGAAACATTTTCCAAAATCCCAGTGTTCAGTTCTAACTCTGCCTGCCCCCCTCCCCCGCCCCCGTTTCCCCCAGGACTCAGGTACATCAGCAACCCCCAGCTTCACAAATCCCTACTCACACAGTGTTGTCCACTCCTGTTCATTGTGTTCATTTAAACCATTTCTGCCCTAGGATTTGAAACCTAGCAACATCGTAGTAAAATCAGACTGCACACTTAAGATCCTTGACTTTGGCCTGGCCCGGACAGCATGCACCAACTTCATGATGACCCCGTACGTGGTGACACGGTATTACCGGGCACCCGAAGTCATCCTGGGCATGGGCTACAAAGAGAATGGTGAGTGTGGGTGACACATGGCTGCTGGTCACCACCAGCCTTGTCCCATGAGCCAAAGGAAGCACGATGTGGGGGCTGCGTTATACACAAGTCATTGTGGCCCATCTCTACTGGCAGAAATCACCCACTGTTACAAATTCACTTCCAAAATGAGTATTTGTGAACATCTATCAAAGTATAACATATTTATTATAGAGAAGTATGCAAATCTATAACAGCAGTGGTACCCAAGACCTCCCCATCCCACCTCCGGGTCTCAACCCCCAAAGGAAGCCACTATCCTAATTTCCAGCACCAAAGCTTACTTTTACTTATTGGTGAACTTGGTATAAATGGAATAATACATGTTCTCTTTTGTGTAAAATGGGTTTTTTAACACCAAAACTTAACTTACTCTAGCAATATCAGAGCTCTTTGTAACTTAGACCTTGACAAATTTGTCAAAAAGAACTCAATCACATTTCCTTGCTAAGAGTCTGAAAGTTTGCACAAGTCATCAGGGAATGAGCTGTGCTTCAAGTTTTAGATGCTCTGTAAGCAGTGTTCTGACTCTGACAGATAAGGGACACAGCCCTGTGGCTCCCTGCTGGCCCTGCTGACTCCTCCCGCCCCACCCCCACTTGCAGTAAATAGCCCTCTGCCTGGCTGAGGCCTGGGGTTCAGCTGGGCCCCATGGAAGAGGGGGAAAGGCCGGAAGTCAGGGCACCTCTGGCGGGTCCTCACCTGGAGCCCACACGAGCAATCTGCCTCTGTGAGTTCCCACCGACACGGTAGTTTAGCGAGGACCGTTCGGCGGGTGTCATGTCCATATATTACAAAAGTTCCCATTGACAAGCTGGGTCTGTCTCTGTTGGGAGGGGGTTTGAGAAAGATGCATGGGGGTCTCTGGCTGGTTTTAATCACCTGGTGTTTGGTAGTGGACATCTGGTCTGTCGGGTGCATCATGGCAGAAATGGTCCTCCATAAAGTCCTGTTCCCAGGAAGAGACTGTATCCTTCACAGGGAGAGACCCAGCACTGGCCACGGGGGTGGGGGTAGCGATGGGGGTGGGCACATGGCCACACAGCTTTGCGGGGACAGCCACCTCTCCTTTCTGGGGTTTTGTTTGCTTCTCAAGCTGGGAAGTCCGGGAATCTTTGGCGCTAAAGCCCAGATTGCCGCTTACTAAAAGCCAGAGGAGAGGCCAGCACTCATTCGCATTGTGTAAAAAGTTCACCCTTAGCCAGCAATTTATTTTTCCATATTTGTGTGTTTAGTACACTGTTAGAATTCCTTTTCCTCACCTTTGTTTTGTTCATGGCACTTCATAATTTTGTCATTTCATTTTGTTTTCAGTTGATATCTGGTCAGTGGGGTGCATCATGGGAGAGCTGGTGAAAGGTTGTGTGATATTCCAAGGCACTGATCGTATCCTTCCCGGGACCTTCCCGGCCATGCTTTCCATAAATGCCAAAGGCAGCAGGAGCTCAAAAGGAAAATGTTATAATTCTAGACTGTGTTCTAAGGGGGTCTATATTATGTTTGTTAAAGTAGTGTCACAAACCAAATGGTTCAACTTTACGTTTTCTTTTTTACTTGACTACCTGTAATGGTTTTATTAAACCAATTATATTAGTTTTTAATTTTATCAAAAATAGCTTAGAAATTTACTTACTCTTTGACAGATGTATTCTGATATTTAAGTGAAAATACCATTTATTAGACCATTCAGTTAATTTAACAAGGAAAGTTGCTATCTAAATTTAATAAGCCAATACCCTTGTGTCATTTAATTAGCATACCATTTTGTTAGTTACCAGTATGGATTAAAATATTTTCCCCCCAAAGTAAGAACTGAAGCACACTACATAAGACCAAAGTAAAAGAGAATAAAAGGAAAAGTTTGTGAGGAACAGGATATGTTAATTTTCTTGCCTATTACTCTGCTGACATTTTGTAGAAATTTTTAAAAGATCCATCTAGAAGGTTCTTTTGTGACACACCTGGAGAAGTCTTAATAAATATAAAACGCAAAAGATTAATTTATACTGTGGTTAGCAAATCACATTAATGACATCAACCATAAAAGAGAAGAGATAATGTAATACTTATAATAGCTTTCTTTCCTCATATTCCTCCATCATTAATATTTTTTACTCTAACATGGTTCTTCACATATTCCCTTTTTCATTTGTGTTCCACTTACTATTTTCATTAGTCTTTGATTTTGTTTTTTCGTTATGAAAGCTTAAAGTGGTCTCTGTCCATTGGCAGATTGATGGTTAATTTTAAAGGAAACCAAGCTGTGTAGTCAGTGTTTTGTATGTATTTTATTAAAGTTGCTTTCATTTTTTATAATTTTATAAGGGTGATTTTCTTGTAATATAAATTCTTTACAACACAAACAGGGAATGAAAAGATTTTGTTCCTGTCATTTTATTTGCCTTCCTTGACATTTTTCACATCACAGATTTTATGTGGAGTTAAATACAGCATTTTATTTTGTTCTAATAAATTTTCCAGCAGTTTTCCATAGCCTTTCCTTTGATTTGCTTGTTCCAAACTATTAATAAGTCTAAAAACAGACTCAGTTTAAAAAGGAAAACTTGATAAATTCTAAAGATAAATAATTTAGAAGTATCTATTTAACATCGCGTTTGTCTCAATTCTTATTCATTTTATGCCTTTCCTTTTTTAAATTGAATGTTTTCTTCAGAAAGTACAAAAACGAAAACTGTGAATACTTTTTGGAGCATTATTAAGTAATTTAAAATTCCTACTTTACATATTACCATCTTGCAGTGTCAATAATTAATAGTTTTATATATAAGGCCACCTAATGTCATTCTCAAAATACACACCGAGATTAACGTCATTCTCCAAAGACAAGTTTTGCCCATACCTTCAAACATTAGATTAAAAATTGTAAGCATGGAAAAAGATTCTGGAAAGCAGACTACAGTTCTCTGAGATTTGCTTTCAGATGTACGATCTGGGATAGAACAGGAATGCCTGTCCCCACAGTAGCCCACAAGGAAAAGACAGCCTCAGCCAGACCACCTTGGGTGCACAGGGCCGGATGAGTCAGGGCCTCGCTGAGCCTTGGTTCCTCTTGGGTATAATGAGAAGCCCGTGGTAGCTAAGGGACGGTAATGCACGCACACACCTGGAAGATCAGCCAGGCTTCTTGGGATGGTCTTTTCCTTTCTCACCACCCTTTAGTCTACAAAAACGACCCTTTATCATGAACACACTAGACATTTATTGAGCGCCCACCCATTTCTAGGCTCCTGTCTGACTCACATTGGGAACAGTTGTTGCAGCTGCTGAGCCGAAGCCAGACTGTCAAGGGCATGAGCAGAAGCAGGGAGATGAGGGGCTGTTTCAGTTGTTCGGTGAGAAGGGCTTGAATGCCGCACAATTCTGCTTCAGCATCACGTAGGAACAAAAGAGTGAGGGAAGAGAATATACTAGTGACTCGAATGGCCAGGACTCCTCTCCCAAGCAGGACTGCAGATGGCCAACATTCTGGAAGAACGCAGTTGTCTTCTTTGTTCTTCTAAGAGCATTTCTGCCGCCTGGGTTCTTTCATAATGATGTAATTGCATTTTTCTGAGACAAACCTCTATTAGATTTTTTTAAAAACTTTTAAAAACTGCTTTTTAAACATTGCTGCCTACATGATTTTTTTCTGTCCTACGTTCTCTCGTATGATTGTTAACAGTTTCAGAATCCCTCTCCACCTCATTATTCCAAGCCCCCTGTGAAACAGGCAAAGCTGGTATTTTCTGAGTTTTACAAACAAGGGAGTTGAGACCCAAGGGAGACTGACTGCCCGGCACCTGATGCATGTCTAGTGCACAGTGGAGTCTGGAACCCAGGTCATGTACTTTGAAAGGAGATAAAATGTGCTCCAAGGTACTGCAGTGATGGGCATGGTCAGTGCCAAGTAAAACACAATGACCTCCCAAAGCTGTCTAAGCCCAGTTACAGGAAGGCATGTGGTCCTGTGAGAGAGGACGAGGCTCAGAAAGCCCCAGCTCACGTGCCGCACCCCACCTTAGACCGAGGACTCAGATCTGTCCACTTTACGGAGCTTTCCAATCTAAGTAACTTTGATGTGAAAATTGATTTCAGTCTGCCTAAGTAATATCTAATTTCATCTTTAATCACTTCTGTCATAAGTATTCTTCAGTTACAAGATTAACTGTATTTTGATCTAGAAGGGGAAGGCATACATTCCTTAGTGTGTTGGTTTAATAAACCATGATCAGAGTTTATAAAGGAGCAGAGTTTTTAAAAGTAGTGTCAACTTTGGAGACCCCAACCACCATGTGAATATTATTTTAGAATACCTCGGCTGCCCCAGTGGGACAGCCTAGTTAATTACCTGTCAGTAGGCGAAAATAGGATCTAAGTGTTTCTTTGAATAATGCTACTCCGTGTAACGTGACTGTAAGCCCCTTCAGTTGTATTTTCCTCAAGAGACTCCTTAGATATTGATCAGTGGAATAAAGTCATTGAGCAGCTAGGAACGCCGTCTGCGGATTTTATGAAGAAACTTCAGCCGACCGTGAGGAATTATGTAGAAAACAGACCAAAGTACCCCGGAATCAAATTTGAAGAACTCTTCCCAGATTGGATATTCCCATCAGAATCTGAACGAGACAAAATAAAAAGTAAGATGCCCTTCCCCTTCCCCCCCCCCATATCGGTTTTCTCAATCCAGGGGCCGCTTTCACCTTTTCAGGTTCGCATTCTGACAGCTACGAACATTAGGAGATAACATAGTTGAAACTCTCAAAGTTATTTACTAGAATGAAGGCTTGGTGGAGAGAAAGCCTAAAAGACCTTAAAGTTCTGTCCTCGATAAAATGGCCTCACTGAGCCTTTGGTCCAAATGAAAAGGTTCACATCAGTCTGAAAGACTCTGATGTTAATTACAGTAATTGGAATTCACACAGTTTTCAGGCATAAGGAATAAGGAATACTTGAATTATGATTCTAGCCCAATTGAAGAGTCAGAAACTGTATAACAGTTCAATTTAAAAAGTTTCTCCTCCCTTCCACCTGTGCCCACCTCTAAAAATGTGATTTAAGGCAAAGAACAGATTTCTCTCCACATCAGGGCAAAACTGTGCCTCAGTCAGAAAAACCCCATCTGTCTTTTGCCTACCCATGTGAGCTTTAATTGCTGAAACCTAGGTGAGCCTTATATTTGACTGAGTTATTGAACTTGTTGGGTTTTTTCCTAACAACTGATCTCTAGATTCTTTTTCAAGTGTCTGTTGCCAACATTCTATACAGGTCAGCATAGCAGAGATATCTGCGAAGTGTTGTCTAGTGTGCAAACGTGAGATTATTTGTATGGCTTAAAAGGTCTGCTCTAATTTCATTTTGATGGGACATCAGGCGGGAAAAAAAGCCTGCCCGCGTTTCATGCCTGCACTTTGGGCAGTGCCGCCCTTAGCTGCATCCTGTGCCTTCCCTGGTGGGTCCTACCCCCACCCCCGACCCCCCCTTCAGCCTCCGGTTGGCCTGTGTCCACCTGGTACCCTTTCTCCAGGCCCTGCCACCCCTCCTCTCCTCCCAGATCCAGAGGCAAGAAACCACATTTGAAAATCTGTGTAGTGAAAGTGTAGTGTAGTGATGTGTAGTGAAAGTGGCTGCTTGGCTCATTCTTAAAGAAAAAGGCTCGATTGATCAGGAACCTGTCACAAATTTCTCAAAGATCACACATCTTTGTTCTCTCTGTACTGTCATGTTGTCTTTATACAATTTCCTGTGTGTATTAGTTTATTAATCTAATGTTTGTTTTCACCCCAGCAAATCAAGCCAGAGATCTGTTATCGAACATGTTAGTGATAGACCCTGACAAGCGCATCTCTGTAGACGAGGCTCTGCGTCACCCTTACATTACTGTTTGGTATGACCCTGCTGAAGCAGAAGCGGTAAGCACCTGTTTTCCAAGGCTTGTGTGTAAAGGCAGGGCTGAACATTCCCTTGGGTCTTCCGTCTGTTAGTCCAGAGTGGCCACATAAGGATAGTAAGTTCCAGATTTCAAAGGACCCCTGAATACAAAGGGGCCTACAGTCATCTGGGACCTGGTTCCCTTCGGGGACACTTGCTGTGGGGGCTGCAGCTCAGTGTAGCTCGGGAGGGAACATGCTTCTGCGGTGGAGATACTATTCCTTTACGCAGATGCTCATGTGTGATTGTACTAACATTGCCATTTGCTAAGCTTCCATTGTTTGCCTGGCACTGTGCCATGTGCGCCTTGCTTGGAACACCTTCTTCAGGCCACCCCATCAGAGAGGGTAAGAAACTCGCTGAAAATCATAGGTTTATTTATTCTTCCCTCGAGGCACCTGCCAGGGGAGTCCCGCTTCCGAGTTGGTGCCAGGTGCATTTTTCCTTAGTGGCACTGGTGTGGATGACCTCTGACTACAAGCAAAGTAACCACATAGTGGCAAGCTCGCTTTATGCCACTGTAGAGCACATTTTTATGACTTGGCCTATGGATTTAACCACCACATGAAGCACTGTTTTGTGTGCAAGGAATCCTAGTTATAAGCATGTGATTTTTAAGCAGGTTTTGGGAACAGCCCACTGTGAGTTGAGGATTGGGTTTGGGGGCTCTACCATGAAGCACTGCAAACCTGAGCTCTATTCCGTACCTTCCGGATTTCCTAGCCCTTCCCTTGTCTGGGGCGGGTCTCCAGAAAACAGCCTTTGATTACCACTTTTTTAGTTCCATTTGGGCAGATGTCGTTAGAGTGGAGGTCATGTGATTGTTAAGAGGGCCATATTTTTTTGATTAATTTTTTTCCCTAATTATTTTGATTCCAAAACTGATGTAATATCACACTTAGGAGGAAATCTCTAAGAAGCCATATATTGCATGAAAGCCACATGACAGATTAGAATCTTCACAGTGATGTTATGGTCTTATTCATGCCTTATTCCTGTTTTAACCATTGACTTTAACTGTGATTTAATTTTCAGCCACCGCCTCAGATTTATGATGCCCAGTTGGAAGAAAGAGAGCATGCAATCGAGGAGTGGAAAGGTAAGGGCTGATTTTGCCCCTTACTCATGGCACTTCTTCAAGTCCTGTAAAGGGGCAGCTTTTCACTTGTTGCGGTAGCCTTCCTAGGGAAGGGGCAGAGTCTCTCTTGGCCCATCTCTTGCCCCTCCCTGGTAGAGAAGGAACTTGAAGATAACAGAATTAGAGAGGAGCACATTGGAACTGCATACCATTTGCTTCCAAAGATTGTAAGATTAACCAAACAACCCACCACAAATTCAGCCAGTAATCAGGAGGTTGAACTAATAATTTTTCATTGAAAAGCAGAATCAGGGGTCATTGAGAAAGAACCCTGGTCAGTGCAGGTCAGAAGTTGCAACGGGTCTTGCCCAAGCAGATTATGTCTGCTTTCTCCAGGGTATCGGGGATGCCGTGACCTTCATGAACACTCAACAGGGTGACACACATGGCCACACTCTGGCCAGGAGCAGCCTTGTGAGCCTCAGGAAGCTGCTCATCCTGGTTCACAAATACCAAAATTGTAGAAACCCCTAATGCATCTTTAGTAGGTTGTTAGCTTTTCTCACCAGGGAGGATGGGAGAAACTGAAGTTGAAGCCAAGAAATGACTGAGGAATTTGGATTAATTTCTGGCCACTCTGGAGGGGCTTCTGGCCGACATATGGATACTGGTTCCATTTGGAGAATCCCAAGTAACAATGGAGAGAAACATGTGCAAACAGTACAAAAGCATCCAATCCTTTAAAATGTTCTGTGAGAGCCACTTTATTAGTCCCCTGCCCCTCGTAAAACCCACATGTGAATTTACAACTGCCTGCATTTTTGGCTGTCTTAACAGTTGGGCTGAAAGATGTAATGGATCAACAAAGTGTGGATGTTGTGATCTAGGCAAAAGATATTATTGAATTAACTGTATATCACAATTAAAAATAAGACACCACAGTGCCCTTGGAGGGGTTTCAATTGATTTGGAAGCACTGTTCAGAGATGCAGAGAAACTGATGGAGCCTTTTAACTTGCATTTCTGTTTGAAGAGCTGATTTACAAAGAAGTACTGGACTGGGAAGAAAGAAGCAAGAATGGTGTTGTGAAAGATCAGCCTTCAGGTTAGTGATTGCTTTAATAGTTGATGTTCTCCTTTTCCCTGTACAACTTTTCCAAATGGCAGTGATGCATTAAATGCCAGCTCGACCGGCCCTGGATCTGGAAGCTCCTTGTGTGAGGTAGTCTTCCTGTTTGGGTTTGTCTTGGCTGTGACAACTAACATATTACTGACAGGCCAGGCACTAAGCTAACTGCATTATAGACAATCTCGTCTCATGCTTGCAACTGCTGCCATCAGCTCCATTTACAGACGAGGGAGTTGAATTTAAAACGCTTCCAATGTTTTAATTTAATGAGCGCCTGGGTGGCTCAGTCAGTTAAGCATCCAACTTCTGCTCAGGTCATGATCTCACGGTTGACGAGTTCGAGCCCCGCGTCAGGCTCTGTGCTGATGGCTCAGAACCTGGAGCCTGCTTCAGATTATGTGTCTCCCTCTCTCTCTGCCACTCCCCTGCTCGCTCTCTCTCTCTCTCTCTGTCTCTTAAAAATTACTAAACATTAAAAAAAATTTTTTTAAACATTTCTTATGTGCATGACCCTCTTCATATTGGCTCCACCCAGTTTAAAAAGAAAATCAGTGCAAATCTAAGAAAAATGGAATTTGGTTTTCTTTGAGAAAAACTGTTCATATAATTCTCCCATATTTCTATTTGATCTACCTAGTGGTAGATTCATTGTATGACTGCTAGAGACATATGTGGTGTTAATTTAGGTCCGTAGGATCCCACCTGCTTCCTAAATGAAATCCTTCAAGTTATACTTACTTCCTCACCTCACACCCCCCTCCCCAAAAGCACACGTGCACACACACAGAGAAGTGCAGATTGTACTACTTACTTTTCTTGAATTTTGTATTCAGCATGATCTATGTGTCAAGCATCTAGAGTTTATATAACTTCCACACTTTAGGTGCTTGTGGTTAACTAAGCACAAATTTCAGACTGCAAGCACTGACCTCTGAGAGCTTGGATGTTTTATTTTTGCTCAAACCAGACTAAAATATGGATGGTAGGAAATAGGATAGTTTCACATACCTTAAAAATTCAAAATGTCAGTTTTGGGGATGTATAAAATAAAATGAACAAGAGGCTGCTAAATTTTTTCCTTTTTTTTTTTTTGTTGTTGTTGTTTTGTTTGTATACAGTCTTTGTTTCTGCTAGCAGGTGTTTTTATTAGAAAAGAATTCTTCAAAGATTACTGCTTTTCTCCTTGGACAAAGTGTTGATGGACACCTGAACCCTATTTGGGCTTCAGCCTTTTTGTGACACTGATCGTTGTAGGACAGGTTCAGTAGTTTTTTACTTTTTTGTTAATGTTTATTTTTGAGAGACAGAGACAGAGCGTGAGCAGGGAGGGGCAGAGAGAGAGGGAGACACAGAATCCAAAGCAGAGGCTCCAGGCTCTGAGCTGTCAGCACAGAGCCCAACATGGGGCTTAAACTCACGAACCGTGAGATCATGACCTGAGCCAAAGTCGGACGCCTAACCAAATGAGCCACCCAGGCACCCCTAAAGCAGCAGGTATTTTTTAAGATGATTATACACATGCACATATGTGACGTTTTGCCACTGGGAAGAAAAGAAGAATGTTGCAGGTGGGCCAGGGAACCGCACGAGCACGGAGCTGAGGGATGGCCTAAAGTCTCACTGCCCGAACCTGCAGCAATGTCGTGCCTCAGATTTTATTATATTTGGTTTTCTTAGCACAGATGCACCAGTAAGTAGCAACGCCACTCCTTCCGAGTCGTCCTCCATCAACGACATCTCATCCATGTCAACCGAGCAGACGTTGGCCTCAGACACAGACAGCAGCCTCGATGCCTCGACGGGACCCCTGGAAGGTTGTCGATGATAAGTTATGAGCAGCAGAGCTTGTCATCAGTGAAGGAATTCTCGCTTCCATGGGCCTGAAATGCTTGGGGGGGTTGATGGAACCAAATAGAAAAAACTCCATGTTCTGCATGTAAGAAACACAATGCCTTGCCCCTACTCAGTTCTAATAGGATTGCCTGCCTAGATTATAAAATGAAGCAGATCATGTCTGAAGGAAACAAGTGCAAGCCACACTCTTAGAGATTATGTTCAAGGTCATTTCAGGTGAGCAATTAGAATAGGTGATTTTTTTTTTTTTAAGTTGTACGGTAATAGTGGTGACAATTTCTCATCCTCAGTAACTGTTGGGACTTCTATGCATGTGACCACATGTGCTTGCTCTTGCTATCTAGCACTTTGGAAATCAGTATCTAAATGCCAAATAATCTTCCAGGTAGTGCTGCTTCTAGAATGATCTCTTAATCCTCTGAAGTGATTTGGTGTCTGTCCAGAAAAAATAGATTTATGTGTATTAATTGGCCACCATCATATTATCATATCTTACCTTCTTTTATGGTATGATTTATTCTATCTTTTGTATTTCAGAAGGAATATAATTAAATCTATTTAATAAATAAAAAATACAACTTTTCTTAAATTTGTCATGTTTTGGGCTGAGAATTATCACTGCTAAAACCAAGACACTTGTAAGGACACTTTATTTCCTCTAAATTGTCTTAGTCTGGGATGACTGTGCATTCAGCTTTATTGCATGATAAAATTTTAAGTTTTGTGCTGCTTAGGCCATATATACCTTTAAAATCCTATCTACCCTTGCTCTGTTTTCCTGGTCTTCTGGACGTATTAATTCAAGATGCTACCTAAAACTTCACCTTCTTTATCAGGCACCTAACACTCCACATCAATGACATGATGGCCGACAGATTCTTGAATCCATCAGCGGCAAGGGTAGAATTTTGCGAAATGGTCACTGAAGGCGACCGCAGTCACTTTCCAAGTGCTTGCTTTGCCCGAGACTGCTCAGGGTCCTCTCTTACCTTCCCTCATTCAAGGTGAGACGCACCATCTCCCAAGGCAGCGTTTCTGGTTTCTAATCTAACGTTCATTCATACTTGATTTTCTTTCTTTGCTGAAAGAAACCACATTAATTGCCCCCCCGCCCTCCCTTGGGTCTGTTTTAGGAAGCAAGGTGATTTGGAAGGCCTGTGTGGTGGTGGTGTTTTCCACTTATGGAGCATTTCCTTTTCCTGAGGGAAACCCATGAATTTTCTGGGAAAAACTCCTCACGGGGATATGGAGGAAGCACCCTCAAGAGTAGTGATTATTGAGTCTTTTCTGATTTAAAACTGCTCACCTGAAATTGATGCTTTCAGACTTTCTGATATGGAAATCATTCAGAGTTCACTAACATACTGAGTATTGAAGCATCACTGCAGAAATGGAGTTACAATGGTCACATTTTGGCCACCTGTGCTCATGATGCTTGTCCCTTGAGCTTATTGTGTTACAGATTCATATCTTGTGTTTCACTGTTGCAGAAGCTATCGACTGGGTTAACATTCTATAGAATGTGTTCTGAAGAGGAACTTTGATAAGAAAGTCTATCATAAATATTACCTAAAATATACAATTCTGTCTGTACCAGTTGCGTATCTTATTGGTTGGTCTTATCACTGGAAACTGGAACCCTTGATGAAAAAAAATCATACTGAAGTAAGAAATAGTTTTATATTGTGAGGTTTAGACACATTCAAGTACAAGATGGAAATACTAACTTGGACTGAAGTAGAAACACCTATTAGATGGCTTAGGGTGGTTCTGGTTTCGGAGGCCTGATGGTATAGTGAAGAAAGTTATCATCATACACATACAAACATTTACAACAGCCTTCTCACTAATACGCATTCTTCAAAAAGACTTTACTAAATCTATCTTTAAAAAGAAAAGCAAAGAAAGAGGAGAATCTTTCAAATGCTTTATCTGCCCTAGGCTTACGTGAACCCAGCACGGGGATGCCGTGGGCACATTCAGCTCCTCGCTGGGCGCCATTTGTAAGCGGAGCTGGGTGCCCCCGCAGACTGGCTTCCTGCTTACTCATTCCTCCGTGCGTTCATGGGGGGAGCCTGTATTGGTGCAGATGGGTTTCCTGCCGAGCCCACCTTCTACCAGGTAGCAGCGAGGGCACCGAGGACAGGCCACAGGGCTGCAGACAGCAGAGCTCCGCAGAAATACCTCACCCCACTTCAGGGTCCTCCCTCCTGAGCCGAGATGCACCAGGGTCCTGGTGCAATGCAGATGGTTTCAAACCGCTTTCTGTGGGTGAATGCTGACGTTAGATAAAGAACTAAAACGTGCTCAACTTTTTCATCTTTTCTATTTTATTTTTGTAATTTATATTGTACACAACCCTGGAAGTAACTATTTTGGACACATATTTTTATAAACCAGGTAATTTATTATTAGCCTGGAATTTGGACTAGGTTTGTTTTATTTGTTGGCTTATTTTTTGGTCAAAAAGGAAATGACTGCCTCCCCCTACGTTGGGTCTTGACCTCAAGAGCAGGTAGAGTCTATCAGAGTAGGAGAACATTGTGGAAACACAGACTGCTCAATATTGATCAGTTGTGGTGGTGGAAACGGAAGTGGGGCTCTATTTTTCTCTTCGGGACACAGAACTCAGAGCCTCAGTGCTGCAAGGAAAAAACTCTTAGCGGGGCCCCTTGCTGACATCCCTGGATGGGATCCCAGTTTAATCCAGATTCGATACCGTGTGAGTCATGGTAATGATGTACGAGTTTGTCTGGTTGATTTCTAATGTACTCCACTGGTGTTTCATACTGGTAGTAAATACAGGTGTGACCTTTCAGACTGCATATCTCAAAAGTAACATTGCCTAATGTTTTATAATAAAATATATTCTGTGTGTTTTGATTGGTGAAAATAATATAGATACATTTTAAAAGACAAGTGTATAGCATGTCCAATTTTTGTGTGTTTTTAAGTGACAATTGACTATATTTCTACGTCACCATCTCCGATTACAGATTTAACGTGAACACGGTCAATGTTGGAGTGTCATCATTTCCAGCAATATTAACAGATATTTTTAATTGAAAGTCAAAACATGTCTTGGACTTCTCTCCCTGAAAATATTCTGCAAATTTCTGAATCTCGGTTTTCAAAACTAGGCAAGTACAAAATCCAGTATTCCCAGTATTGGTGTAATTGTTTTTCTCACAAGGCGTGGCTCATCAGTCTTTCTTCATATTACTTAAAATCCTAAATCATTAATGGTGCCTGTGTGCTTGTGGGTTTGTGCACGGGATGAGCCACCTTGACTTTGCTTCTGTTTCGGAGACACTTTAAGATGTTCAGGACTTAAAAACCACAGGACTAGGGGCGACTGGGTGGCTCAGTCGGTTAAGCGTCTGACTTCGGCTCAGGTCATGATCCCGCGGTCCGTGAGTTCGAGCCCCGCGTCGGGCTCTGTGCTGACAGCTCAGAGCCTGGAGCCTGTTTCAGATTCTGTGTCTCCCTCTCTCTCTGACCCTCCCCTGTTCATGCTCTGTCTCAAAAAAAATAAACGTTAAAAAAAAATAACAAAAAAACCTACAGGACTAGAAGTGTCCTTCACAGCTCACTTTCTTTTCTCTGCTTTTTAAGAGGGCTAGCTAGAATCAGGAGTGCCTGGGTGGCTCCATCAGTTAAGTGTCCAACTCTTGGTTTCTGCTCAGGTCATGATCTCAGTATTTGTAAATTCAAGCCCCACATCTGGCTCTGCACAGACAGCTCGGAGCCTGGTTGGGATTCTTTCTGTCTCTCTGTCTGTCCCTCCCCTGCTTGCTCTCTCTTTCTCTCTTTCTCTCAAAAAAATAAACCGAAAAAGATTTTTAAAATAAAAAACAATACAGATAATAAAAGGGCTAGAATCATTCCAGAGAGATGAGTTCATCAGTCTTATTTTTAAAGTTCTGTAAAGAAGGAACACATGTCCCTCATATAGGTCTGGGTTCCATTTCTGTAGCATACCCCCTTCAGTATAGATGGTACTAAAATACTTTTCAGTTATTGAATGGAATGGTGACTGTATTGGGGTGGGGCTTTTTGGTAGGGGGGAGGGTAATTGTTCAAAACAACCTAACGTCCTAAAGATGCTATGGTGCCTTATATGAATTTAAGCATAAGGTTACCTTTGGCAATAAGGCAATTACTCAATATTTTGTTTTTAAACAGGACAACTGGTAACAAACAGACACAGTGGCCAGTCATGTATTGCTGAGACCATGTGACCAGGATTTAGAAGGGACGTGCCCATCATGGCCATTGGGAACTATTCATTAACCGAGTCCTCAAGGCCTTTGGCCACACGGTCCTTCACAGTTGGAAAGACCAAGGTTTTGGGGGCCTAGGGTTCTTGTGAGCAAGAGTGTTTGCCACTACCCTTTCTCTGCTGGCGCTTTTTTTTTAAAGTTTATTTATTTATTTTGAGAGAAAGAGACAAAAAAGAGAGAGAGTACATGAGCAGGGAAGGGGCAGAAAGAGAGGGAGAGAGAGAATCCCAAGCAGGCTCGGTACTGTCAGTGCAGAGCCTGATGTGGGGCTTCAGCCCATAAATCATCAGATCGTGACCTAAGCCGAAATCAAGAGTCAGACGCTTAACCAGCTGAGCCACTCAGGCGCCCCCTCTGCTGGCACTTTAAAGTGGGAAGGGAAGTTCTCTAACACAGCCCCAGCCCCGCACAACCCCGAGGCTGCAGCCCTGGCGGAGTCAAGAGAGAGTGCAAAGCCTCTACACGCTGCCTTATGTTCCTGCAGGTGCAGAGCTCAGGCTTCTTTTATTCATAAGCCCCTTTGGTGGTCTGAAGCAGACAGGGCCCCTCTCCCAAGAAAAATGCCATGAGCACAAAATTCTGCCACACTTTCCGAGGGGTACTGCCCCTGGTAGGTAACTGTGTTAAAAGTTCCCATCCCTGGAGCAGCTTCTAGATGCTTTGTGTCCATCGAGGGAAGCAGAGACTATAGAAGCCTGTTTTGCTCTTACTGGCCCTGACACTTGCACGTGGGGTGACATGGGACATAACCAGGGACATCTTCACTCTGAGCCCCAGCACTACTCAGTAGGGCTTATTTGATGTCAAAAAGAGAATATAAGGGTCCAGGTCCAGTGAAATGGGTCATTTCAATTCCTTCCATGTGGAATTTAGGTGCAAGATTGAAAGGAGCTACAAGCTTATACAGACTTTGTGGAGATGCGGATAAAATGAAATCCAACTCTTCATTTTAAAGAAGTTCGTGCTGAGCTTTGAGATAAACTGAACTCGCACTTCAATCCCTACTTTATTTTTTTAATGTTTATTTTTGAGAGACAGTGTGTGAGCGGGGGAGGGGCAGAGAGAGAGGGAGACAGAGAATCCAAAGCAGGCTTCTTGCTGACAGCAGCGAGCCCGATGCAGGACTCAAACTCACAAACCGTGAGATCCTGACCTGAGCTAAAGTCAGACACTCAACCGACTGAGCCACCCAGACACCCCTGAAATCCCTACTTTAAATTGTTGATTCTCCAGTAATATTTTCTCCCGTTCTTCTAAAGCATCCCTGTGACCTTCTTACAGTCTTTATAAGCATGCTTTAAACTTCATTTCATTCATTCACTTGGCTTTCATAAAACATGACGATGGATGGAGAGGCCCTCCAGTCAACACCTCGTTCACGGCCGGAATCCACCAGAGATGGCCGCCAAGCCTGTGCTCACATGGCTTTAGTGAAGGGAAGGGCCCCCTTCCCATGGAGTTTTTTGTAGTTTTGACCATTAGAAAGTTCTTCTTTAATCAGAACCGCACCCTGACTCCCAAGCTTCCACCGCTGGACCCCAGGCCTTCCCTTTGGGTGAAACAGAGGGGGTGTGATCCATCCCATGAGACAGGATTGACTACGTTAGTCGAAAGAGTAAGCTCCACGTCTTCCTTTCTCCAGCTTGAACCCAAAGGTCATCCACGTCTCTCTCACATGAAAAAGCCCCCAGAGCCTCACCACCTTGGCTCACCCTGCAAATATGGGCCCCGAGGGGAACGTGTAATATTCCAGATGCAGCCCGAGGGGCATGCTCTGCATCCAGGGCCTCCCCAGCTAATTAGCACATCAACTGGCCTTAGCTTTAACAGCCAGTCACACCCAACACCTGTAGTCCATCAGAACCGCCGGGTTTTGTGACATTGCACTTAATCCAGGGTCTGTCATTCTTCATAAGGGTTCTCTCTGCTAGCTTGTGACCTCTGTCAGTTTTATGAGCACGAGCGGGTCTTCTGAAAATTCATCCAAGTGGTGATTAACAGTCTTGAGCAGCAGGACAGAGCCCAAGGGCAGACCCCAGCAGTCACAGAGAGGGACCCACATGGCCAGTGTTTTGTCACCTTGTGGGGGAGGAGGGCCTCAACAGCAACGTCGTGCAGCCCATGTGGAGTGTTATCTTGCCACGAGGTCAGGAAGAAGGGTGTTGGACCCACACCAAAATCACGAAGGCACTTTGGCAGCACACTCTGATCTACTTCCTAGTCACGTTTCAAGAAGAGAAATCAGTTTGTCACCACGTGCTGGTGCTCCGAATTCATCCTTTTGTTTTCTCTTGGGCGGTGAGTGCCAGCTTCCCCTTCTATATCTACATTCTTGATGTCCTGTGGCCACTTAGAAAACACAGCCAGTTGTCCCCATGTCCCCAGTTAAGTGAATTGGGGACGGGAGCAGGGTGGTAGCACGTGGTGGCCTTATTTTGTTTCTGGGTGAATGAAGGCGGGATGTGTTCGGAAGTCTGTAACCGTGATTCCGCAGGGGCCTGCTGATGACAGCATTCTCGTGGGGCAGAGCCAGGCTCAAGCCGTGTGTATGTGTGACCTCAGAGGTTTAGCGCCTTGAGTAACCTCTTCTGAGGCTTCGCCTGTTTGCTTTCCTTTTCAACTAAAAATATTCATGCTACTTCGTTTTCATCTGATTTTAATCCAGCCTAGAGCTCCATACAGACCCTCAGAGGTACATTTGGATAGCTCTCTGTTTCAAAGTAGATCTCTTCAGTACTTTCAAGCAGTCAGTTGACAGACCAAAGAAGCTATAAGATGGGGTGCCTGGAAGTGTCTGACTTCTGCTCAGGTCATGATCTCACGGATCGTGGGTTCAAGCCCCGCATCAGGCTCTCTGCCATCCACATAGAGCCCGCTTCATTCAGATCCTCTGTCTTGATCGTCTGCCTCCTTCCCTCTCTGCCTCTCCCCTGTTCATGCTCTCTCTCTCTCAAAAATACATAAACATAAATTTAAAAAAAAGAAGCTATAAGAAATAAATATTTGAGCAGCAACACTCACCTGTACATGTTTATTCTCACATCTTCTCAGTGGTGGTGGCTAGGGGAAGTGCTAGGGACCAGCACGGCCTGCCCCCCTGCCCTCACCCGCTCCTGCACCCAGCCCTCTGCAGAACCCTCACTCCTACCGGAGTCTCTGTGCTGTGTCATATCTCTCAGTCCCTCTCCTCCGTATCCCACCTTCAGTTCAGCCAACTTAGAGTGAGCTCAGCACCTAATATCACCCTCGATTGCTCCTCTTTGCACCAGAAGTCTATATTCCCTTTCTTCACCTCCTCTCCTCCCATCTGCTCCCTATTTCAAAAAATGCAAAGGGGCTCCTGGGTGGCTCAGTCAGTTAAGCATCCGACTTCGGCTCAGGTCACGATCTCGTGGTTCATGAGTTCGAGCCCCGCGTCGGGCTCTGTGCTGACAGCTCAAAGCCTGGAGCCTGCTTCTGATTCTGTGTCTCCCCCTCTCTCTGCCCCTCCCCCGTTCATGCTCTGCTTCTCTCTGTCTCAAAAATAAATAAACATTAAAACAATTTTTTAATTCAAAATATGTATATTCCATGTATACATATGTTAGAAAATACAATCAAGAATGAGAAACTTAGGGGCACCTGTGTGGCTCAGTCAGTTAAGTGTCTGCCTCTTGGTTTCAGCTCAAGTCATGATATCACAATTCATGCGTTTGAGCCCTGAGGCAGGCTCTGCACTGACAGCGTGGAGCCTGCTTGGGATCCTCTCTCTCTGCCCCTCCCCCAAGCATGTACTTTCTCTCTCTCTCTCTCAAAATAAATAAATAAACTTAACAAGAAAAAAGAATGAGAAACTACCGTATTCCCCCCTTCAGAGATCACCACTGTTAATAACCTTATTTGTGTATTTTTCACATGATTTTCTATGGACATGTAAACATCTAGATGGTTTTCTTTTTTGTTTGGGGGACTTTTTTTTTTTTTTTGGTTTTGGTTTTTTTGCCCAAATGAAGTCATGCCGTATGTGCTTTTTATCACCTGCATTCCTCATTTACCGATCTCCAACCATCCACATCCATAAGTTCTCATCTGGCCTAATACCTAGGCCTTGGGGTTTCCCCAGTATCCCCAAAGTCTTTTCCTGGTATATCCAGCCAGGATCCAGTAGAAGTAATATTTACAACGTTCTAATGCATGTGGTGAAGAGAAGCAGAACATTTTCCATAGAAATAGAAGGGATTGAAATTGTCTCAAGAATGATAACACTATGGGGACACCTGGGTGGCTCAGTCGGTTAAGCGTCTGACTTTGGCTCAGGTCATGATCTCTCAGTTCATGAGTTAGAGCCCACGTCGGACTCTGTACTGACAGCTCAGAACCTGGATTCTGTATCTCCCTCTCTCTCTGCCCCTCCCCCACTTGCTCTCTCTCTCTCTCTCTCTCTCTCTCTCTTTCTCAAGAATAAAAATTTTTAAAAAATTTTAAGGGCCAGTGTGTGCCCAGACAGGGTCTGAGGCTGGACAAGTATGCTCTGGATGGCCTCCAGAAAACTCCAATGGACCAGTGATCATCAGAGAAAGGGAAATGGCAACCAAAGCCGACCCCAACACCCCTAAATCCCTCCAGGACCAATCAGTCTTACAGGTCGATTTTTACTAAACTTCCACAAAAACAGAAAAACCCTATCTTATCCAAAATTTTCAAACCACCCAACTCAGTTTAGGAGGTTGGTATAATCTTGATTCGAAAACTGGAAAAAGATCAAGATTATGTGCCCTTTTCAGAGATGCTAACTGAATCCAACATTGTACGGTTTATTCCAGAATTCAAGGGTGACTCAACACAACTGTGGCAATAAATAACCTATTTTTGTTTTTTTGGTTTTTTTTTTTTTGTAAATTGCCCACAAAACTCTGAATAGAAAAGAGCTTCCTTTGGGGAGTGTCCAGGCTTATTCAGGGAAGAGCAGGAGGAAGCATAAAATGTCAAACATCCCGAAGCCACAGCCTGAAGACACATCCTGATGGAGACTGGAGTGAATGTGTGTGTGTGTGTGTGTGTGTGTGTGTGTGTGTGTGCATGCACACGCATGCAAACTTGCCACCAGAAATGCACGCACACCACCAGTATGGGACCACCTGGCACCACTGACCAGGACAAATAGGCCATGGCTGTGCCCAGCAAGAGGACATAGACCAGACCTAGCCTTGCTGAGCTCAGATCAGCGGCCCTGCTGAAGCTCGGTGCTGGCGTCCCTTTAGCCTGAACCCCCACCCCTGCCCCTGTCTAGAAACAGCCAGGGAAATCCTGCCACCTCTGTGCAAATCTAAATGCATCCTTCCCCCAGGACCACGTTCAGACTCCTCAGCTGGGCTGTAGTGCTCTTCAGGCTCCCCTTCCAGGACCCCTCCTGTCCCCTCTTCACCTCACCCCACCACAGGCCATTCCTTCATTCATTTAGACAAATGCTTGCCAGACAGCTCATAAATAAGTGGGCCATAAATCTGACACTCTGCCCCTGCCTCTGGAGACCTCACTCTGTGGCCGCCATCAAATACTTAACACAAGTCAGTTGACAGCTAAAGACAAAGAGAAGTTGCCTGGGTGAAGGAAGATCTAACCCCCAAATTTATCACCCATCTTCACCACCACCCGGACTGTAAACCAGCCCTTGTGCATGGGGACATGGCTGTAGTGGCCAAAGGGTCTCCTGGCTGCCACTCTTGCCCAGCTACTGTCTGTCCTTCACCTGACCCTGGAAGGAGCCTCCTAGGATGCGGCTGTGACCACTGTGTCCCTGTCTCCATGGGCCCCCAGTTGCCTCCCCAGGTGTTTTTCAAACTTGAGCTCCCACTGCCATCCTGCTCATTGCCAGCATCACATTTAGGACAGATGGATGTCCTCAAACCACCTTCTGTGATTTCCTGTTGGTCAGTTCTATTTTTTTTTTTAAGTTTATTTTTGAGAGAGAGAGAGAGTGAGAGAGGGGCAGAGAGAGAGGGAGATAGAAGATCCGAAGTGGACTCTGCACTGACAGCAGTGAGCCGGATACGGGGCTTGAACCCACATAGGGCAGCCAGAGGAAAGCATGGAGGGCTTGGGCCCTGGCTCTGCTGTGCCACCCGCACAAGCCACCTGCCCTCTCTGAGCCTCTTTTGTGGAATGGGGTCTTAGTTTCCTATTGTTGCTGTCTCCGATTACCACAGACTTAATGGCTCAAAACAACACAAGTGTACTAGCTTACATTCTGTAGGTCAGAAGTCCCACGTGGGTTTCTGTGGACTTAAAGCAAGGTGTTCGCAGGGCGAGTTCCACCTGGAGGCTCTAGGAGAAAGATCTGCTCCTTACCTTTTCCTGCTTCCAGAGGCTGGCCACAGTCCTTGGCTCATGGCCCCTTTCCTCCATTTTCAAGCCAGCAGCCTGGCATCTCTCTGACTCTGCTTCCGTCTACACATCTCTTTCTCTGAATCTTCTGCCTATCTTCTGCTTTCAAGCACCCATGCGAATCCATGGGCTCCCCCAGATAATCCAGGATAAGGTCCCCATCTCAGAGTCCTAACTGAATCACACCTGCCACGTCCCCTTTGCTGTATAAGATCAAATATTTGCAGATTCCAAGGATTAGGATGTGGACATCTCTGGGTGGCTTCTCCTCTCCCTGCCACAAATGGGGTGATCACTCTATACCCCTGGCCATCAGCACTTCTCAGAGTGTGCCCCATCTTCTGCCTGTATCTGTGTCACCTGGGGCTCTTGTGACACATACAGACTGGGGGACATCTCAACCCCCCAAACCCAAGTCTCAATGGGGGTCTTGGGGTACCGCCTCTCCTCAAGTTCCAGGTGATGCCTCTGCACAGGGACATTTGACAGCCTGGACAAGTGAGGTCTCCGGTGTGGCAAGTGCCAGGAGCACTTGGAGGAGACAGGACGTTTATGCCATTAGTCCCCCCAAGAACCCTGTGGGCCCGTTACATTGCAACTGTGCCCCGAGCTTGGAGGCTGAAGACCCTCAGGAGGTGTTTCACAGGCCTGCAGATCTAGGCTGCCTCCGGGACCCTGTAAGGGCTTCTCTGAACCAAAGTGCACGCCTGTGGGACACTGGGTGCCCCTAGTGGCCACCCAGGCTGGCGGAAGTGCTGCCTGCAGGCGACTCTGGCAGAAGAGGAGGGGCGAGCATGTGACCCTTACGTGGCACCTGAGGGAACCTGAGGGTTCCCAGACAGGGGACATGTTGCAGGCAAGCGTTGCACCCTGCGCTGAGTCTCTCCTACCTCCGAGCTGGGTGGACAGCTCTGTGCATGTGCCGGAGGGGCCCACCTCACGCTCTGCTGTTCAGCCTCAGAAATTTTGCTTCAGATGCGAAGTCTGCTCAGCCTTCATGCAAGAGCCACCAGGAAGTCAGGAGACACAGATAAGCCTCTGCCCAGCAGGAGAAGTGAAGACGTTTCCTACGCAGCTCCCTGAAGCTTGGGCCTGTGACACCCATGATGGGAACCATCCTAATAATGCACCCTGTGTGGGCTGTCCCGCCTCCCCCTTTAGCCCTCTCTGTCCTCCCTGGCTCCCCACCCACATAAACCACCTGCACTAACGTCTCAGGCTCTGCTTCCCAGGGGACCCCACCTGTAATGCCTGCCCTTGTCCTCAGACCAGCCCTGTTTGGAGCCTTGTGCTGGAGGACCCAGCAGGGGATCAAACCCACACGTGTCCCCCCAACACATGCATGCCAGACACGAGCCACACACACACACACACACACCACACACGTGCACCATGTACATACATGGAACACACAGCACAAGTGCACACACATATGTGCACACTCTCTCTCTCGGGTCCCCACCCAGTGGGAATTGGTGGGTAGTCAGGGCCCTGGTCTATAAACAATAATCGAATGTGACTGTTTCAGTTCAGTCAGGCCTCTGTGGCAAAGTACCACGGGCTGGGCCGCTTATAAACAACAGAAACTTCTCTTTCACAGTCCTGGAGGCTGGAGGTCCAAGATCAGGGTGTGAGTATCACTGAGTTCTGGTGGGAGCCTGCTTCTTGGTTCATAGATGGTCATCTTTTTCCTGTGCCCTCACAAGGCAGAGGGGCAAGGGAAATCTTTGGGGTCTTTCTCTCTCTCTCTTTTTTTTTAATATTTATTTATTTATTTTTGAGAGAGCACAAGCAGGGGAGGGGCAGAGAGAGGGGGACAGAGGATCTGAAGCAGGCTCCGTGCTGATAGCAGTGAGCCCGATGTGGGGCTTGAACTCAAAACTGTGAGATCATGACCTGAGCTGAAGTCATGACCTGAGTCAAAGTTGGATGCTCAACCGACTGAACCACCCAGGTGCCCCAGGGTCTCTTTTATAAAGGCAGGAATCCCATTCATGAGGGTTCACCTTCTTTTTTTTTTTTTAATGTGTATTTGTTTTTTAGAGATACAGAGACAGAGTATGAGCAAAGGAGGGAGACGGGTAGAGAGAGAGGGAGACACAGAATCTGAAGCAGGCTCCAGGCTCTGAGCTGTTAGCACAGATCCCGACATGGGGCTTGAACTCACAAACTATGAGATCATGACCTGAGCTGAAGTTAGACGCTTAACCAGCTGAGCCACTCAAGCACCCCATGAGGGTTCATCTTCTTGACTTAGTAACCTCCCTAAGGCCCACCTCTTTGTAACACCATGACTTTGGTGTTTAGGATTTCAACATGTAAATTTGCTGGGGGTGGGAGGACACATTCAGTCCCTAACAGTGCCCCCTACTAGTGGCTGCCAATATGATGACTTTTTCCTGGAGCTTTGCTCTTATAGTAAATTTGAAGAATTTTTCCCAGACCCAAGAACAGATGAGTTACGAGTTAGTTACACTAATAAACACACGGGCCAGGGCCCAGAGTTCTGTCCTCACCATTCTCTGAGGTTATTGGTGACACTGCTCAGCAGTCCCTCTTGGTGTCAGGCTCCTCCCTGAGTCACCTGCTCTGGCTGAGCCAAGAGTTGGGGCAGACAGGTCTCCCAGGGTCCAGGGGCTGAGTGTCTGCAGCAACTGGAACCCTGGTGTCTCCTTCTGTCACCCATGACGGCCACACCAGGCCCTGCAACCCTAAATCTGGCCGCCTCCAGGCGTCCTCCAAATGTCGCCCTGGCCCCACAGTCTCAGAAGGCCCCCTGTCCACTCTGGCTAGGCTCCAGGTGCCTCTGTCACCCCTCACACATCCTTGTCATCTTTCCATCACCCAGTGGCTTCTCCCCCAGCAATAACTCTCAGGACTCCCCCAGCCTCCTTCCCCTGCCCACCACCCCCTCCCTCTCATCCACCCTCAGTACAGCAGCTCCAGGGGCAGCCTCCTCAGGGGACAAGGACCCCAGCCCTGCCATCCCAGTGCTGGGCTAGTGGAGCAAACTCAGGTGGCTTCAGAGTCGCTTGTGTGTGACAGGTACCATCTGGGCCATGGGGTACCAGAAAGGGCTCATGGGTGCCAGGACCAGTACACCTGGGGACAGCACATCGCCTCCCCTGGGCCAGAATCCCAGCTTCTCATGCCCCAGAAGGCCCCAACCTGCCTTGCCTCCTTCCACCTGGGCTCCTGCTGTGTCCACCACCCTCTTCTCCCATCCAGGCACCCGGCCTCTTTCCTTCCTCACAAAGGTGAGAAGCATGTACTGTCCACAGGCCCTTTGCTTCTGCTATCCCCTCTACCCGGGACGCTCCTCCCACAGACTTTGTGGGGCTGGCTCCTTATTCAGGTCTCAACCCAAACGCTACATGCCTTGGGCAGAGGGGTCCTTCCCTGAGCCTCCCCTCCAAAATAGTCCCAGCCCCGCTCCATCACCTGACCCTGTACTAATTAATGTATGGCACTTAAGCGCTCTCTGAAAAGATTGCTTTTGTTATTCTTTTGTTTGTATGGTTAGTTTTCAGTGTCTCCTCTCTAAACTGTGGGCTCTGAGGGGGCAGGGCTCTCTGTGGCACACACAGGGCTTCAGGTAGTATTCACTGGATATCTCAGGGGGGGTGGGGGGCAGGTAAGCTGAGCTGACAGCTCACAGGAGGCTACCCCTGCATCCCGGACCCCACACTCTGGGGAGCAGGAAGGTAGGTGGGGCGGGGCAGGGTAAGGGGCCTTGCTGGACAGTGTGTTCTCAGAGGAGTTAGGAGGGGGCTGGGGAAACCTGGTACCAACACTGGGCCAGACCTCTCCCAGGGCCCGGATACACACCAGCGGCCAGTACTACCCTGGGCCAGAACTCCATGCTGGCCTCAAGACTCGGCTCAAGGGACTGCTGGGCACCGCCGACCTGACCTCTTGTGCAGTGGGAGGGGACACGGCCACCTCCTCTCATCACAGGGCAGAGCCCCGCCCACTCACCCACTTGGGACATGAACTGCGGCCACAAAAAAGTTTGCTTTCGGGTTTCAGCTGCTCTCCCAGGCCCTGTCCCCTGACTCCCAGCACCCCACCCCTCACTCAGTGGGACAATCATGCATCAGTGACCCCCAGGCTTTTGCTCAAAGAGACGGGACAGGGTAGGGAGAGACTGCCCTGCTTCTCTGCAACTACAGTCAGTTAGAGGGTCCCTCATGGCTGCTCTGGCCCCTGCATGTCACAGGTGAGTGGGCCAGCTCTTACAAGTTCCCTCCTGCAACCTTCTCTTCCTAGACCCCCAGCATGCCTCTGGGTAACACACCTGAGGGCCAGGGCTGTGGGGTGGGAATTGGAGCAAACACACCAGCCTAAGGATTGGCCCCAGCACCTGCCGTCGTCCCCAGCCTGCCTCTGTCTCCCCTTGCCTCTTCACCCCAGCCTGACCCTTGACATTGGTCTTGGGCATCAGCCTCACTGGGGTCAGCCTCTGGCCTGGTCTTGTCCCAAGGCCCTGTTGCCTCCCTGCCAGTCCAACCAAGCCACAACCCTAATACATGTGTGCACCCCAGGCAGGCACCTGCTCACTCACTCCAGGCCTCAGTTTCCCCAACTATGCAAGCCACAGGCTGGACTCTGTTGTTTTCACTTGTCCAGCATTCTGGAAACAGCCCTCAAGACATGCTTGGAGCAGACAGAGCCCTACTCCATCCATTCTCAGGGTTGACACAGACCTAAATTCACCCCAGCTCCAGGGAGGCAACACCCAGGCCTGTGATCCTCACTGTCCAGGTCTCTGGAAATGGCCTGAGCCAGGCTCCTCTGAGCCTGTGTGTGGCAGCCCGGGCTCTCACCAGAACTATCAGGCAGGTATGCTCTTTCTGAGGGTGTCAACCCAAGGCTGCTGAGGGCCATTCTGCTACAGCGGGTCTAGGAGATGGAAGAGGTAGATTCCTATTCATATTGTTTCAGCACCTGGATCTAGCTATTCCTGAAAGCAGCATGCCCTGGCTTTAAAAAAAAAAAATGCTTCATGAGCCAATAAATTATTTTTGCTTGAGCTGTTTGGGTTGGGTTTGCTGCCACATCTCATTGGTCAGGTTACAACTGATACAGAGGACTGCTGTCCTGACGTCTATGTTGGAATAAACCAGGAAGCTTTCAATGTCCAGGTGGAGCCAGTTGAGGAAGTTCACCAGATCCTCTTCAGGTTCTCTCCACCATTCTAAAAGTGAAATAGCACACCATTTTCTTTCTAGCACCCAGCGTCCTCAGAGTGGTGACCTACCCTCCCTGTCGGCCAGTTCTTGGGCCTGCCGTCCCTCTCCCACGGAGGGCAGTCGGGGGATTACATGCAGTCTTCCCCACCCCCTTGATGCCCACTCTGTGCCCACATGACTCAGGGACACAAACCACAGTTGAGTGGCCATGGAAGAAGGAGGAGAGACCAGAGGAGTGGCCAGAGCCCAACAATGAGGAAAGGGGGTAAACCAAGGTCTTAGGGTACCAGAGCTTTGCCAGGTGAGGAAGTCAGTGAGGGGCAGTTCAGGTGCAGAGTCCAGCAGGAGCCACGCTTGGGGGAGCAGCGAATGATGCTCATAGTGGGTCTTGGCCACAGGGGTGGGAGGTGAGTAGCAAAGGAGGGCCCTGAACGCAGGGCTAGACGCTCAGCCTTGACCCTGAGGCTTGGAGCAGAGGAGAGGCGCGTGGGCAGGGCGGCCCGCGGAACCGGAGGCCCCAGGAGAGGAGCTGCAAGGGCACTGCTTGGCCAGGGCGCCCGCAGCCCCACCCCGCGGCCCGCGCGGCCCGCACTTCCCCGTGTGGCCGCGAGGGGGCGCCGCGCCGCGCTGCTCCGGGGCCGGCCGTGAGCGCACGGCGGGCTGCGCTTGGGAGCCGCGCTGACAGCGGGCGACGGGCAGCGCCCCGGGTCCGAGGCGCCGCGGCTCGCAGCGAGAGCGACGGGCGCTGCCCATGGGCCGGGCCCGGGGTCCTAGCGCGCCGGGAGCCGGTGAGTGGGGGCGCGGCCGGGCGGAACACGAGCGCTGCGGGCAAGGGCGCGGGGCTGCGGGCGCTGGGGAGGGGCTGCGGGCGGCGGCGGGGCGCGGGTGCCGAGACGGGAGGTGCGGGGCGGCGAACGGGCGGGGACCGCGGGCGTCCGGGCCGCGGCGCGGGGACGCGCGGGCCTGACCCGGAGCACAGGTGCGCGCGCGGGTGACAGTGCGCGTGGCCGGCCGGTTGGCGGGCCCCGGAGACGCGGCGCGCGGGAGTGTGCGGCCGGAGCGGCGGAGGGGGGTGGGGGGGAACGGCGGGAGGGGGCTGCAGGGTGCGTGCGCCAGGGCGGCGGCGGGGAGGCCACCGGCGGAGGGCACACCCCCGGCCGCCCGCCGGGGCGAGAGACTGGCTCTGCTGCACGCCCCCCGCCACTCACTCGGGGTGAGCAGCCACCTCCTGCCGCCACCGGAGTGGCAGAAAAAGCCAGCCTGGACCCAAGGCCTCCACCCCGCGCCGGACCTCAGTTTCCCGGTCTATGAAATGGGAACAGCTGACCTGCCGGTTGCTTGTGAATGAGAGAAAGAGGGTGTTGTCTCTGAAGCTGGGATCGGATTGAGGAAAGGATCAATGCTACGAGCAGAGAGCCTGCAGGGACAGTGGAGTCAGCTTGGGATTCTGAGTGGTGCCTCACACGGTGGCAGCAGACAGGGTCAGGGGACCCCTAGTCCACTCCTCTCTGTGTTCAGGTAGGGAAAGGCAGGCCTGGAGGGGAGGTGGTGAGGTGTGCTCCCAACCCTGTCCCATGCTCTGCTCTGTATAGGGGGCAGTGTGGAGAGAGCAGACTTGGCAGCTTGGGGTCCTGGTGGAGGGGCTCACCCCAGCCTCTTCCCTCCTGCCTCCTGGGCCCCTGAGGCAAATGACCTGCTGGGCTTCAGTAGCCCAAGAAGCACCCTGGAGAGGCTTACCTGCGGGCAACAGCTATGTCCTCATCTTACCATGGAAATAACTAAGGTTTAGGGAGGTGACAGGACTTATTCAAGGTCACAGGACTAAGAATTGACAAAGCTGGCTTTCCAACCACGGAAGCCAAACTCCAGCCGTTATGCCCAGCAACCGGGGTGAGGTTGTCCACTCCCTCACCCAGGGCATTCACTGAGCCCCTATTGTGTGCTGTCTGCTCCCGGCCCCAGTAAATGCTTAGGGAAGCTGAACGAGTAATTGAAGACTGAGGTCATGGCCGAGGATACCTGCTAGGAAGAAAACAAAACAGAGTTATTGCAGAGAGAGAGACTGGGGTGGGGGCTGAGACTTAGCCTGGTAAGGGGAGGATCAGGAAGGGTCCCTGAGAAGTGACCACTAGCTGTGATGCAGTTACAAGGTGGGAGCCCACTGAAAAGTTCTGAGGGAACAGCAGATGGGAGGCCCCTGAGGCAGACACAGGTGGTGGGTGGAAGGAGCTGGAACAGAGCTGTGAAGTTTGGGTTTTTCTCTGGGTGCGATGCACAGTCCTGGTGGGAGGGGGGAAGGGGAGAGGGGAGAGATTACAGTTTGTGTACTGCAAGGATGCCCCCCCACCCCAAGTGGGTAGAGAGGACTTGGGGCAGGATAGGGAGCAAGCAAGGAGGAGGCTGCTGGAGTCCACCAAGGATTTTCGAGGAGGAGCGAACCAACCCAATGTGGAGTCACCCTCACTCCAATGGGACTGCAGCCACGTGGAGGCTTCCTCCCTCCTCACAGGGCAAGGAGGGCATGAGTATGGAGGGGCTTTCTGCAGGTGGTGGGGTTGCCAGCGGTAGTGGCCAGAGGAGCCTGGTTTGGGCTCAAGCAACTGCCCCACTCCTGGCATGTCCCCAGCAGGCCCCCGCTGCTCTCAGACCTCCCCGTGGAAGCAGGGCACCTGCCGGGAGTTCGCAAAGATAAGACAGGGTGCTGCTGGATACTTGGGCTGGGTGTTCAGGCTGGTCTCTCTGCGTCCTTTTGACATGTCCCCAGAGGTCTTGGCACATTGTTCCAGCTCTCACTTGTTTTGACCCAGACCTAGAGTCAGCCACTTCTCCAAGAAGCCTCCGAGCCTCTGAGTGGGGGGTGGGCTTCAGAAACTAGTATCTGGACTTTCAATGTGCTCAGAGTGCTTGGCGTCATTGTCTCTAGGCCTTCTCAGTGCACCGAGGCAAGAAATCAGGTTTTTGTTTTTTAACTAAAAATTTGTATTTTCATCTTCCTCCCACAGTAAGAACCTGGTTCTCCCCAAACATCAACATAGGTAATCATTTGCTTAGTCTTAGAATATATCCCAAAGAGTTTTAGAGTCACTACATCCAAACCACTGCTTACCAAAACCTACCAGGTCAAGTTCAGGATGTCTTTGGGTGTGTAGTCGGCCCTATGTGAGCTTGTTATCAGTTTGTTTATACCAATAGCTTCAGCTATTTCTGTTTGCATGAGATTTGGGGTTTTTTTTTCCTTTTTAGTGTTTATGATATAATTTTATTTTTTGAGTACATAAAACATTCAATGCTTTGGTTCAATGCATTGGTTCAATGCCAAAATTTCAAAAAAAAAAAAAAAAAAGCTATACCAAGAAGTCTGAATCCGGTCCCTGATTCTTCCTCCTTGTTCCTACACTGGGTGTAACCACTTAAAACCACTTCTGGTTTATTCGTCCATTTATGCGTTATCACAAAATTAACATATCCATCTCTTTTGCACCTTGCTTTTTGCAATTAAAAATGTCTCCTTACCAGTTAATAGAGACTTTCCTCTTGGTTTTGTACAAGGACCTACTCTACGGACTGGCTGTATCATACTTACTCAGCTTGTGCCCTGCAGAGGGACATTTGGTTTGTTCCAGGCCTTTGTTATTACAATCAGTAGGTTAAGGATAGCCTCACATACATGTTGTTTCCATTTGTGAAGGTGTATCTTTAATTCCTAGGAATAAATATGTATTTGTTTTGTTAGCTACTCCCAAATTCCCCTTTCCCCAGCAGTGAATGGCTGTGTCTGTTTCCCCTGCAACCTCTCTTGGAGCCAGGAAATAGTATTTCAGTGTGTTTTAATTTACCTTTCTATTATGAATGCAACTGGACATCTTTGTATACAATTTCAAGTCACTTAACTTCTTTTTCTGTCAATTGCCTATTTTGCCCGCTTCCTATTGGATTTTTGGTCCTTTTTCCCCCTTGGATTGAAGTTTGTTTAAATACATAGATTAGTGCTTTATCTATTATTATTATTTTTTTTGCAAGTGTTGCTCCCAGTTTTTTAAAAATTTTGTTTATGGCAGGTTTTGCCAGTAAAAGCTTTCTATTTTCACATAGTTGATTTAATTATTCTTTCATTGCATCTAGATTTTGAATCCTAGTTAGAGAGACTGTTCTTATATCTGATTGTATGGAATCTACCCATGTTGGTTTTTTTTTTTTAAGTTTTTTTATTTTGAGAGAGAGAGAGAGTGAGCAGGGGAGGGGCAGAGAGAGAGAGGGAGAGAGAGAATCCCACGTAGGCTCTGAGCTGTCAACACAAAGCCCCATGCGGGGCTTGAACTCGTGAACCCTGAGATCATGACCTGAGCTTAAATCAAGAGTTGGATGCTTAACTGACTGAGCCATCCAGGCGCCCCTACGTGTGTTTTCTAATGCTTGTTTGGTTCATGGATCCAATTGAATCTTCTTCCAAATGTCTGTATCTCTATCCCAGCACTATGTATTGAAGAGGCTGTCTTTTCCCCAGTGATCTGAAATGCACCCGTGTCATATAATAAACACCCAAATGCATTGGACCTAATTCTGGGCTTTCCAGTCTGTCTCACTAGCTCTGTCTCTTCAGGTGCTGGTACCCCATGGTGGGCATTGTAAAGGCGTCATTATGTTGCGCATGTGTGTGCAAAAGGCAAGGAAGGGCTTCATCCACAATTGTTGCAATAGGAGGGAGAGATTGAACTCAACTCCCATTACTGTGTTTGAATATCTGGTAGAGTTAGACCTCCTCTGTCTGCTTCTGTGTCAGGGCATCCTAGCTATTCCTGCGTGTGGCCACTATCTTTTGTTGGGATATCACATTTACAGACAAACTTCAGGGTAATTGACACCGTTATCAAGTTGAGCCATCTTATCCAAAACCAAGGAACATCTTTCTGTGTGTTCAAGACTACTTAGTCTTGGGGCGCCTGGGTGGCTCAGTCGGTTGAGCGTCTGACTTGGGTTCAGGTCATCATCTCACAGTTCGTGAGTTCATGCCCCGCGTCAGGCTCTGTGCTGACAGCTCAGAACCTGGAGCCTGCTTCTGATTCTGTGTCTCCCTCTCTCTCTACCCCTCCCCAACTTGTGCTCTGTCTCTCAAAAATGAATAAACATTAAAAAAAAATTATTTAATAAAAAAATACTATTTAGTCTTATTTGTTCAAGACCACTTTCAGGAGCATTTTGAAGTTTTCCTCACATGTTTTTGTTAAGTTTATTCATGAGGATGTGGCTTTGTTTGTTGTTATTATAATTTTTTTCTTCCATCCCGTCTAGAATGGGTCAGTGTGTGTATGTGTGTGTATGTGTGCTGTTTTGTGTGCACCTACCTCACTGAATGTATTTTGTTATTAATTTCAGCATTAATCCTTTTAGAGAGTTTAGGGATTCTATCATCTGAAACTTGAAATAGTTTGACTTCTTCTTTACTGATTTTTATGCTTCTACTTGCTTTCTCTTACCTAATTAAATTGGCTAAATACCTCCCATTCAATATTTTTTTATTTTTTTTTAAGTTTTTATTTATTGGGGCACCTGGGTGGCTCAGTTGGTTAAGCCTCTGACTTCAGCTTGGGTCATGATCTTGTGGCTCATGAGTTCGACCCCGAGTCAGGCTCTGTGCTGACAGCTTGGAGCCTGGATCCTGCTTCGGATCCCGTGTCTCCCTCTCTCTCTGCCCCTCCCCCACTCATGCTCTGTCTCTCTCTCAAAAATAAATAAACATTTAAAAAAACTTTTTAAAAACATGTTAAGTTTTTATTTATTAATTGAGAGAGAGGGAGGGAGAGAGCACAAGTGGGGGAGGGGCAGAGACAGAAGGAGAGAGAAACTTCCAAGCAGGCTCCACACTGTCAGCACAGAGCCCCATGTGGGGCTCGAGCTCCAGAACTGAGAGATCATGACCTGAGTCCAAATCAGAAGTTGGACATTCAACCAACTGAGCCACCTGACACCCTTCCCATTTAATATTAAATATTAGGTATAATGGGCCTCTTTCCCTTGTTCCTGAGGTTAGTAAAAAAAGTCTCTAGTACTTCTCCTGTTACAGGAGATGCTGACTTTAGCCCTCCCCCCCCACAAAATAAAACAAACACCAGCCAGGATGTTACATGGAAGGTAACACAGGATACACATCCATCCTTTGGCCACATGTGTTAACATGTTGTATTGTGTTGGTTGATCCCTAGCCTATTCTAGTGTTAGTTTTCTTCATTTATTGTATAAATTGTCAAATAGGTAATTTAAAAATTTCTGTAATAGGGGCTTTCTATCTTTTAAATTATTGTTACCTAAAGTCAATCCAGATTTTGTGGTTTTTACACTGTTCAACACAAAAGTGAGTAACATTCTGCCTTGCATGTCAAAAAAAAAAAAGAGAAAGAGAGAGAGAGGTACTGACTTTAGAACAGAGATAGGGGGATGTATGTATGTATATGTGGGGGTACACATTAATTCCTATTTTATTGGGTGGTTTCTTAAAATCAAGAATGAATATTGATTTTCATTGAAGACCTATATGGAGATAATTATATGATATTTCTCCTAGTACTGTTAATAAGATGAATCTTTTATTTTTATTTTTTTATTTTTTTAATGTTCTATTTATTTTTGAGAGAGAAAGAGAATGCATGCAAGCAGGGGAGGGGCAGAGAGAGAGGGAGACACAGAATCTGAAGCTGGCTCCAGACTCTGAGCTGTCAGCACAGAGCCCGACGCAGAGCTCAAACAAACCCATGAATCGCAAGATCATGACCTGAGCCGAAGTCGGATGCTTAACCAACTGAGCCACCCAGGTGCCCCCCACCTTTTTTTAAATACAGAAGGCTTCATAAACTTACCTGTCTTCTTGTGCAGGGGCCATGCTAATCTTCTCTATATTGTTCCAACTTTAGTATATGTGCTGCCAAGGCAAGCACGATAAGATTAATCATACTAATGGATTTCCTGATACCAGGTCCAGGATGAGAGGATAAGGCAAACAATAAGACACAAAATTTATTAAATATGAATATTAAGCCATCCTTGCCTTCCTGAAATGGAAGCCACTTGGGCATGATATATTATGTTTCAATATGATTGTGTTAGCCATCTGGATGTGAGGTCCAGGCGTGGCTTTGCTGGGTTCTTACTGGTGTCGGCCAGGACTAATCCTCATCTAGAGGCTGAGGTAGGAATGGATCTGCTCTTCTACCTATGTGGTTGCCAGCAACACTCACCTTTTTTTAGTTGCAGGACGAGAGCTTATTGCCATATTCTGTTGGTTAGAGGAAAGTCAATGGTTCCATCCACACTCCAGGGCGTGAACTCCAGGAGATAGGGATGGCAGGTGCTTTAGTCCATCCAGCACAATGGTGTTAGATTTGGTTTGCTGATAGTTATTTTTACTAGTTTTCCTAGTCATTCCTTCGTTTGATAAAGTGTAGCTTCTGACAGGTTTTTCAAGAAGGACTCATGAGTATGACGTTCTCTGATTCATTTCATGTTGACATTGTTTTCTGTCCTCTTGATACCTGAAGGATAGTTTGGCTGGTTATAAAATCCCAGCTCACACTTGCTTTCTTTGAATTCATTATAACGTTGCTCTGGGTTGTATTGCTTACATGCAGTTGTCAAGAAGTCTGATGTAAACACACTTTTCTTCCTTTTATGAGTCACTTGATCATTTTTCCTGGAGCTCCAGAAGATTGTTTTTTTCTTTACCTTTAAAGTCTGACCATTTTACTAAGAAATATCTTGGAGTTGCCCATTCAGTATCGATTTTCTCAAGTGCACTGGGCAAGGGGTGGGGGGAAGTTGACTATGCAGATTCAAGTCTGCTTTTATTTCCAGAAAGATTTCTTGGAAAATCATTATGCTGCTAATTATGTTGTTTTTCTTCCAATGCTATGTCTATACACTAGATCTTTTTTGCCCATCTTCTGTATCTATCACTTTCTATATAATCCTCTTTGCTACTGTTTTTATTTCATTTTGGTTTTATGGTTGTTTTCATTCATTTCCTCAATGAACTTTATTAAAATTTCAGTCAAATCTATTCTCCCTAAAAGAGCGTCTAGTTTAGTGTTCATTTCTGAGATGATGTTGTGTTTTTCATTTTCTCTCCTGAGTTTGGGAATTCTAGTTTTGTGTGTACCTTTTTTGTGTGTGTCCATTTCCGTTTTGAGTTTTCAAGTTTATATGTAAGGTATTTTGTCACGTCTCAGACACTTTCGTAAGGCTATTCAAGTCAGGATTCTGTGTTACATTATTCCCATGTAAATTAGTTTGTGGGTAGAATGATTGTCAGCCCCTTATATTGCTTTTGTATAGATACTGTTTGTTACCCTCTGTTAACTTAGAAGTGTCTTGGAGAGCCTGGGTGGCTTAGTTGGTTAAGTGTCTGATGAATGATTTTGGCTTAGGTCACAATCCCATGGTTTGAGGAATTGAGCCCTGTGTCAGGCTCCAGGCTGACAGCATGGAGCCTGCTTAAGATTCTCACTCTCCCTCTCTGCCTCTCCCCCCACCCCAAAATAAATAAATAAACTTAAAAAAGAAAAAGAAATGTCTTTATGTTTGCAGGTAGTGGGAATAATAGACCAATCATAGGCTAGCCTTGGGGATTTGGGTAACATCAGATTTCTTAGTTCAGGAGTGCCCTCTTCTGTTGGTTTAAGGACTCCTTTACTTGGAGTCTTACCCGGTATGGGATGGTTTGGTGTCTGCCAAATTTACCATTCACTTTTGCTTCTATAGGCCTTTGATTTCCCCATACTACTTTTTTTTTTACCCTATCCATTTACCCCCAACCCTCTAAAGGCCTCCACCTCTGAGCCACATCCTCTAGAAGCAGGACCTTTCCAAGACAGCCAACCCTGGTCCTGCACACTTTCTGTCCCTTTTGAATCCCCCCAGAATCCAGTGCTGCCTCTCTCCTGGTCTCACATCTGCTCTCAGAACTGCCCCACTCTAGTGGGACTTTCTCCTTCTGGTGTCATTTTGTCTAAATTCTTGGCCCCAGTTCCCTGCTCCTCTTTCCCACCTGGTCTCTGCCCGACCTGCCATGCCAGCGGTTCTCTGGAGCGGGCTCTGCAGGTGGGGTCTCTCACCTCGCTCACACCAACTACAGGCGGGCAGCAGCCTGTCTCCTGGTCACGCTCTAGGCCCCAGTGTGGGTGGTTTTATTTGCGCTCTTGGTCAATCTGTATGGAGAAGTTTGCCTTTAGGTGGCTGCCATTATCTACAGGGACTTGGAGATGTCCCCAAGCTTTTTACTCAGAAAACTTCGTATGGAATGGTGTACACCCCACTTCAATCCATTCCTCATTAACATCTGGCAGTGTGTGTTTTATCTCAGCCCTCATAACTTTAGCTGAACCATTTAAGTGTATCAGTATCTCCTTAGGACAAGGACGTTCTACAAAACCCGAGGTCGGGTGTCACACCCAGGAAACATTAACACAAAAACATTTCTCTTATACAGTCCATATTCAACTTTTCACAGTGGTCCCAGTAATGTCCTTTTGGGCCTTATTTTTACATCTGGGATCCAACCAATGATCAAGCATTGCACTTGTTTGTCATGTTTATTAAAGTCTTTTAATCTACCACAGTCCCTCCATATTGTTTGTCTGTCTTTCCTGGTGTCATGAAGGCTCCACATCAGTTTTCTCCCATAATCTGGATTTGTTGGACTCTTTCCTCAAAACTCAATTCAGGCAAAGTGTTTTGGGTTGAAGTTGTTTTAAAATTACAGACAGGGGGGCACGTGGGTGGCTCAGCCAGTTAAGTGTCAGACTCTTGATCTCAGTTCAGGTCATGATCTCGTAGTTGTGACATCAAGCCCCACATTGGGCTCTGCACTGACAGAATGAAGCCTGCATGGGATTCTCTGTTGCCCTGTCCCCTTACCCTTACCCCACTCATGCTCTCTCTCTTTCTCTCTCAAAATAAGTAAATAAACATGTATAAAAAATAAAATAAAATAAAATAAAATAAGGGCGCCTGGGTGACTCTGTTGGTTAAGCATTAAACTTCAGTTCAGGTCATGATCTCACAGTTGGTGGGTTCGAGCCCCTGTCAGTCTCTGTGCTGACAGGTCAGAGCCTGGAGCCTGCTTTGGATTCTGTCTCCCTCACTGTCTCTGCCCCTCCCCCGCTAGGCTCTGTCTCTCTTTCTCTCAAAAATAAATAAATATTAAAAAAATTTTTTTAAATAAATAAAATAAAGTTACAGACAGGGATGCATACCTAGGAAGAGAAGTCCACCCTGTATTCTGCCGGCCCATCCTGTACCCTCCTGGGAGCTGGACAGGGGCCAGCAGCAGCGTGAGGAGGGGCTGTCGGGAGAAGAGGCCAGGGCCTTGGGGCTGCAGGCTTTACTGGGGTGTCCTGTGGTACTCTTGGGCTCCGGTCTCAATTTCCCTTCCCACCCTCCTGTCTTCCTTCCTGGTCCCCTTCCTGTCACTATGCCCTCCCAGCAGGCTGCCTGGCCTATGCACCAGGCTCTGCCTTAGCGGGTTCCTTCTTTCGGGAAAGGTGCTCACCATTTCATGCAGACCCCACAAAGATTCCTCCAGGAACCAGAGGTAGCAGAAGATGCCCACATCACCAAGGCCAGACTTTGAACTCCTTGCTTCCTCGCTGGGGGACTGCTCTTACACTCCCAGGATCACCCTGCGTTCCAGACACAAAATGGGGCTCATAATGGCAGTGTCTGGTGCAGAGAAGGCCTCCACTCTGTGTTCATTTCCTTCCCTTCCTGGAGACCCAGCATGTGTGCGTCACTTTCAGTAATAATAGCAAGAGTGGGGCCTGGCGCTCCCTTGCCCAGCAGAGCTCTGTGGGCTCCAAAAGGAGCCTTCTCATGCATGTCATGTCTATCTCCATTGCTTCCTTTTTTTTTTTAAGTTTATTTATTTATTTTGAGAGAGAGAAAGAGGTGCAAGCGGGGGAGGAGCGGAGAGAAGCAGAGAGAGAGAGAACCCCACGCAGGTTCTGTCAGCACAGAGCCCAACACAGGGCTCAAACTCACAAACAGAGAGATTATGAGTGGAGATGAAACCAAGAGTCAAACACTTAACTGACTGAGCCACCCAGACACCGCTGTCTCCATGACTTCCGGAAGGCCTTACTACCCAGTCCACTGCCACCCGGCCATCAAGGATGCCCCAAACCCCAAGCCACATAAACTCAGCCAGGGAGAGTCTTATGGACTAATCTGTGAAAGGCCCATGACTGGGGGTGGAAGGAGTGCTCAGTTTTATTATTTTTGGAGAAAGCTAACACAGGCTCCAATATTGCCAGTTAACAGCCTTTCCATCCTGCACCAGGATCATCCTAATTCGTGAATTCCTGCTTTACACGAAACAGATCTCACTAAGAGTGGAAAGGAACACAGCCTCTTGAAACCAGCAAAACACTGCCCCCTGCAGAGTAAAGATTTCCTTGACTTACTTGGTCAGTATATTGTTCATTTTTAAGTTTATTTATTTTGAGAGAACCAGTACAAGTGGAGAAGGAGCAGAGAGAGAGAGGGAGAGAGAATCCGAGCTCCTAGCTGTCAGTACAGAGCCCGACGCAGGGCTCAAAGCCACAACTGCAAGATCATGACCTGAGCCAAAATCAAGAGTCTGATGCTCAACCAAATGAGCCACCCGGGGAACCCCGGTTCTCTCATTTCGTGAAGCAGACGGAGGTTGCTGTGACAAGTGCCTGAGGCCACAGGTACACAGTGGCCCTGTGTGGGTGCTCCAAGCATCAGAGAGAAGTGATCCTTTCATTATTTTTATTTAGCCAAACTCTGTTGCTTTTGGATGCTGTTTGGATTTAAAAACAAACAAATGAACAGGACACCTGGGTGGCTCAGTCAGTTAGGTGACTCTTGATTTCAGCTCAGATCATGATCTTTCAGTTTCCTGAGTTTGAGCCCCACGTCGGGCTCTGCACTGGCAGCACAGAGCTTGCTTGGGCTTCTCTCCCCTTCTCTCGGTGCCCCTCCCCACCGCTCTCTCAAAATAAATAAAGTTAAAAAATAAAAAAATATGAGAAAACAGAGGTTCAGGGACATAAGGGAACCTCACAGGGTCATCCAGACCATGCGAGCCTTAGAGCTTGGTCTGTGTGTTTATTTCTGAGATGTTTGCATTCAGGTCTGTTCACATTCAGATGTTTACATTTAGGTGGTGTGACCTGCCTGCTCCTTCTGTCTTCATGGGGCCTCCACTCTGCTCAGCCACCCATTTGTCCATCCATCTGACCACTGGCCAGACATGTGCTAAGCAGACAGGAGTGCCTGTCTGAGTGCTTACTATCTTATCAGGCAGTGTGCACCACGTTGTTTTTTAAACATTACCTCACAAGAAAGGAAATAAATAAAATAGAAAGCAAAAGAGAAAAAATCCTTTGAAAAGATTAATAAAATTGATCAAGTCTTAGCAAGACTGCCTAGAAGAACACACAAGTTACTCAAATCCCACAGACATTAGAAGGATAACAGATTTTTATGAGGAACTTTATACCAGTACATTTGATAAAAGGGATAACTTCCCAAAACTGACACAAGGAGAAATAGAAAATCTATTTCTGTTAAAGGAATTTAATTTATAATTTTTTTAATGTTTATTTATTTAATGTTTAGAGAGTGGGGGGAGAAGGAGAGAGAGAATCCCAAGCAGGCCCCCATGCAGTATGTTTGCCTTTTAGTTTTGTTGATTGTTTTCTTTGCTGTGCAGAAGCTTTTTATTTTGATGTAGTCCCAAGAGTTTGTTTTTGCTTTCGTTTCCCTTACCTCAGGAGACATATCTAGTTAGAAGGTTCTACAACTGATGTCAGAGAAGTCACTGCCTGTGTTCTCTTCTACAACTTTTATGGTTTTAGGTCTCAAATTTAGATCTTTAATCCATTTTGAGTTTATTTTTGTGTATGGTGTAAGAAAGTGGTCCACTTTCTTTTGCATGTAGCTGCTCAGTTTTCTCAACACCATTTGTTGAAGACACTGTCTTTTTCCCATTGCATATTATTTCCTCCTTTGTCAAAAATTAATTGACCATATAATTGTGGGGTTATCTCTGGGCTTTCTATTCTGTTCCATTAACCTATGTGTCTGTTTTTGCGTCAGTACCATACTGTTTTTGATTGCTACAGCTTTGTAATATAACTTGAAGTCCGGGATTGTGATACCTCCCATTTTGTTTTTCTTTTTCAAGATTACATTGGCTATTCAGAGTCTTTTCTGGTTCCATACAAATTTTAGTATTGTTTGTTCTAGCTCTGTGAAAAACGTTGGTGGTATTTTGATAGGGATGGCTTTAAATGTGTAGATTGCTTCAGGTAGTATAGACATTTTAACAATATTTGTTCTTTAATCGTGAGCATGGAATGTCTTTCCATTTCTTTTTGTCTTCTTCAATTTCTTTTATCAGTGCTGTATAGTTTTCAGAGTACAGATCTTTCTTCTCTTCGGTTAAGTTTATTCCTAGGTATCTTATTATTTTTTGTGCAATTATAAATGGGATTATTTTATTGACTTCTCTTACTGCTGCTTCATTATTAGTGTTATATAAATGCAATGGGTTTCTGTACATTGATTTTATGGTGCAACCTTGCTAAGTTCATTTATCATTTTTAGTAGTTTTTTGGTGGAGTCTTTAGGCTTTTCTATTTAGGGTATCATGTCATCTGCAAATAGGGACAGTTTTACTTCTTCCTTACCAATTTGAATGCTATTTATTTCTTTTTGTTGTCTGATTGCTGTGGAGGGGACTTCCAGTACTATGTAGAATAAAAGTGGTGAGTGGACAGCCTTGTCTTGTTCCTGCCCTCAGGGGGAAAGCTCTCAGGTTTTCACCACTGAGGATATGTTAGCGGTGGGATAGCACGTTGTCTTTATCCATTCATCCATCAGTGGGCACTTAGTTTGTTTCCATATCTTGGCTATTGTAAATAATGATACAATAAACATGGGGGCGCAGATATCTTTTCAAGTTAGTGCTTTTGTTTCTTTTGGGTAAATACCCACTAGTGTAATTACTGGATCATAAGGTGGTTCTATTTTTAATTTTGTGAGGAACCTCCATCCTGTTTTCCAGAGTGCCTCCACCAGTTTGCATTCCCACCAACAGTCACACAAGGGCTCCCTTTTCTCCGCATCCTCACCAACACTTGTCATTTCTTGTCTTTTTGATACTAGCCATTCTGACAGGTGTGAGCTGCTATCTCACTGTACTTTTTTTAAAATTTTTTTAATGTTTATTTATTTTTGACAGAGAGAGAGAGTGCGAGGAAGGGAGGGGCAGAGAGAGAGGGAGACACAGAATCTGAAGCAGGCTCCAGGCTCTGAGCTGTCAGCACAGAGCCTGACGTGGGCCTCAAATCCACAAACATGAGATCATAACCTGAGCCGAAGTCAGATGCTTAACCAACTGAGCCACCCAGGCAGGCACCCCAATCTCATTGTACTTTTGATTGCATTTCCCTGATGATGGGTGACGTTGAGCATCTTTTCGTGTGCCTGTTAGCCATCTGTCTGTCTTCTTTGCAAAAATATCTATTCAAATCCTCAACCCAAATTTTAAAGTTAAAATGTAAGTGATCATTAACCATTAATTAATCATAATTAATCCATTCTAATTGTATTGTTTGGGTGCTTTTTGCTATTGAGTTATGTGAGTTAGATAAAATATTCTTAATGAATTTTTTAAAAATTGCGGATAGTGGGAATGATGGAAGTGGGGTGGGTAGGGAGGATGGCCCAGGTGGACGAAATGGAGGGATTGATCATGTTTCCCTGCCTGATTGGGTGGAGGGCCTCTAGGCATCTAACTTGTTATCATGCTTCATAACATATATGTTACAGGTAATCTTTTTACATAGCAACCATTACATAATAAAATCACTTTTTTTTTTTTAGTTTATTTCGAGAGAGACAGAGAGCATGAGTGGGGGAGGGGCAAAGAGACCCAGAATCCCAAGGAGGCTCCGCACCATCAGCATGGAGCCCGACTAGGGGCTTGAACTCATGAACCATGAGTTGATGACCTGAGCCAAAACTAAGAGTCGGACACCTAACCAACTGAGCCACTTAGGCGCCCACGTAACAAAATCACTTTCAGTGAATGCAAAATATTAAAAGGAGTTCTCATATTTTCTTCCCATACTCCTCATGTTGGTCTGTGCTATGGGGCACCCTTTGCCCTTGGCGGACCACTAAGTTCATCCAACCACGAGGTCACCAGCCCCCACATGCCTCCGCCCCTCTGCAGCAGGCCCAGGGCATCCCTGAGCTCACACCCCAGTGAAGGAGGGCTGCAGGTGGGGACAACTCAAGGGAGGCTCCCTGGGGGAGCCCATGCCCCGGCTGCTCTGGAGGGGGTCAACCAGGAGCCCAGGCAGAATGTTGGTGGTCAGGTAGGAGGGGAGGAAGGAGCAAGGGTCCAGGCCCCCAGTATCAGAGACTCGGGCAGTATGGCTGTGTGCAGCTTGAGGACAGACACTGGACCACTGTCGCTACCTGCATGCACACAGGCTGGGGGTGCGGCATGGGGTGTATGGGAGGGTTCTGGGCCTTCTTACCTTCTTTTTGTTTTAGTGTTTATTTATTTTGGAGAGAGAGAGAACATGAGCTGGGGTAGTACAGGGGTGGGGACTGGACAGGAGATCTGAAGCAGGCTCTGCACAGAACCCAACCTGGGGCTCAAACTCACAAACTGTGAGATCATGACCTGAGCTGAAGTCAGATGCTCAACCAACAGAGCCACCCAGGCACTCCTGGGCCTTCTTACCTTCTTAAGCCATTTCCTGGCTTCCTTGTCAACCCTCAGCATACACAAACACAACAGAAGCAGGCAGAGGAGCCAGGAGAAAGGGGCTGGGGCTCTGGACTGGGTCACACACCCAGACCCACCCTGGGCAGGTGACGGCGGGGGGGCGGGGGTGGGGGTGCGGGGAGTGGCTGGCTCTGATCCTCAGAGGTTAATAGTGCATCGAAGGCCCGCACTATTGTGACATATCCCCAGAGAAATGAACTCCCTAGTCCTTTCGAGTTTAATGGTGGTGCCCTTCAGTCACCCAGGGGCACTGTGTCCTGACCACACCAGGGGCTTTCGCGGCTCAGCAGTTCTGATACCAGGGCTGTTCTGACAAGCCCCTTCAGAATCAAACATTGCACACTTGGTGGTTTGTGTGAATGTGTGCAAGGGGATTGTGGAAAGGGTTAAAGACACTGAGGTGACAGAGTGTGTGACAGCTGCTCCGGGCATGAATTGCAGGCCCCCGGTGGCCTGCGGATTGAAAACAGATGTTTCTGCATGAACGCAGCCAAATTGTATTAGCACTTTGGATGATGAAAAGGGCTTTAAGTGTCTGCATGTTGCAGTTCTGAAATGTTTGCTGGGGAAAATGTCCTTATATTTTGCAAACAGCGAGTGTAAAGGGGGTGGGGGACAAATTAGGTTATTGGCTGTAACCAATTTCAGGAGCAGAGTTGTTGACAGATGCACATTGCGTGTAATAAACTGATCAGCAGTGTTGCCACTCACCTTAATGAGGAAGCCTGTGTCCCTGCTGCCGTCTTCGTCCCTGGCTCAGTCAGGGAGGGCAGCCCAAGGTCACACAGCACCCATGTCTCATGGGACTTTCAGGGAGAAAGTCACAGGCTTGCCTCTCTTTTCTTTTCTTTCTTTTTTAAAAAATTTTTAAAAGTTTTTTATTTATTTTTGAGAGAGAGAGAGACAGAGTACTAGTAAGGGAGGGGCAGAGAGAGAGGGAGACACAGAATCCAAAGCAGGCTCCAGGCTCCAAGCTGTGCAGAGCCTGATGCGGGGCTTGAACCCACAAACCATGAGATCATGACCCAAGCCAAAGTCGGATGCTCAACTGACTGAGTCACCCAGGCGCCCCTCTTTTCTCTTCTAACTTTTTCTTATGGGAAATTTCAAAAACTTAAACATGCAAAGAATAGGGCAAACATGACCCGCCACCACGTACCCGTGTCCCAGCTCCTCTGCTAACCTCACAGCTCATTTTCCTCCGTGTGTGCGCCCAGCCTGCCCCTTCCCTGCCGTGACTCCGGTGTGGAGGGCTTGTATTTGTATAAGCGCCATGCCACTGACACAACTAATGAATGGATAACAATTTCTTAATATTGTTTAAAAGCCAGTCCATAATCAGATGCTTCAATGACTTCAAAAATACCTTTTCACACTTGGGTTGTTCAAACCAGGATCTAAGACATGCCCTGCACATTGCATTTGATTTTTTAACTTCTTTAAAAAAATTTCTTTTTTTTATTTTTTTTTTAAATTTTTTTTTTCAACGTTTATTTATTTTTGGGACAGAGAGAGACAGAGCATGAACGGGGGAGGGGCAGAGAGAGAGAGGGAGACACAGAATCGGAAACAGGCTCCAGGCTCTGAGCCATCAGCCCAGAGCCCGACGCGGGGCTCGAACTCACAGACCGCCAGATCGTGACCTGGCTGAAGTCGGACGCTTAACGGACTGCGCCACCCAGGCGCCCCTAAAAAAATTTTTTTAAGTTTACTTATTTATTTGAGAGAGAGAAAGACAGCACAAGTGAGGGAGGAGCAGAGAGAGAGGGAGAGAAAGAATCCCAAGCAGGCTCCACACTGTCAGCACAGAGCCCTGCATGGGGCTCGAACTCACAAAACTGCAAGATTGTGACCTGAGCCAAAACTAAGAATTGGACGCTTAACCAACTGAGCTGGCAGGCACCCCGATCTTTTGACTCTTAAGCCTCCTTTATTCTGGAATTGTCCTTCTCTCCCTCTCCTCTACTTTGTTTCTTTGTTTTGCTTTGTTTGGGTTTTGTTTTTGGTTTTTTTTTTTTTTTTTTTTTTTTTTTTTTGGTCTTTAATCCACTGATTTCCTTGAGAAACAGGGACATTTGTCCTGCAGAGTGGCCTCTCTTCTGCATTTGTCTGTCTCCTGGTGTTGTTGATCTTCTTTGTGAACCCCCTACTTGCCCTCACCGAGTACTCTGATCTAGACCAGCTCTGTCCGGTAGAAATACCACAGAGTCCTGTGAGTCATGTGAAATTTTCTTGTGGCCGCATTAAAAAAGGTGAAATTAAGATTAATAGTCTATTTTGGGACGCCTGGGTGGCTCAGTCGGTTGAGTGTCAACTTCGGCTCAGGTCATGATCTCGCAGTTTTATGAGTTCAAGCCCCACGTCGTGCTCACTGCTGTCAGCGCGGAGCCCGCTTCAGATCCTCTGTCTCCCTCTCTCTCTGTCCCTCCCCCACTCATACTCTCTATCAAAAAAATAAATAAGCATGTTTTTAAAAAGATTAATAACCTGTTTTATGTAACCCAGTATCTCCAAGATGTTACCATTCCAACCTGTGATCAATATAATACAATGATATAGCCTTTTTCATATTGTCTTCAAAATCAGATGTGCATTTAGTGCTTACCACACATCTCAGTTTTAATGTTAAGTTTCCATCAAAAATAGTTGACTAGGGGGGCGCCTGGGTGGCTCAGTCGGTTGAGCATCCAACTTCAGCTCAGGTCATGATCTCACAGTTCATGAGTTTGAGCCCTGCATCTGGCTCTGTGCTGACAGCTCAGAGCCTGGAGCCTGCTTGAGATTTTGTGTCTCTCTCTCTGCCCCTCCCCTGCTTGTGCTCCGTCTCTCTCTCTCAAAAGTAAATAAACATTAAAAAAATTTTTTTAAAGAAATAATTGACCTGAATTTAAATTTCATAAAAATAACGGTAGAAAAGTTGAAAAGCATACTTAAATGTTTTCTAATAACTATCAAATATCAGATTTTATAGTTATTTTTTAAACATCTGTATAGTTGTTGTACAATAAACACTCACAACATATATAAACATAGGTAAATACTCATGAAACCATCACCACAAAATGTTCCATGTATCTATCCAGCTACTTTCACTCAGCATGGTCATTTTAAAATACACCCATGTTGTTGTGTGTATTGAAAGCTTCATTCCTGGGGCGCCTGGGTGGCTCAGTTAGTTGAGTGTCCAACTTTGACTCAGGTCATGATCTCAAGGTTCCTGAGTTTGAGCCCTGAGTCAGGCTCTGTGCTAACAGCTCAGAGCCTAGAGCCTGCTTCACGTTCTGTGTCTCCCTCTCTCTCTTCCCCTCCTCCACTCATGCTTTGTCTCTCTCTCTCTCTCTCTCTCTCTCTCTCTCTCTCTCTCTCTCAAAAATAATCAAAAATTAACATTAAAAAAATTTTAAAGAAAGCTTCATCTCTGTCATTGCTGAGCAAGATCCCCATTGCATGGATATACCACAATTTGTTTCTGTGGTAGGCAACATTCTAAGATGGCCCCCAGGGTTCTCTCCACCCCAATAGATACACATTAGATAATCCCCTCCCCTTGAGTGTAGGAAGGACCTTTGAATATGAAGAAATTTCTGGCGATTTGTCAGTTGACTTTGAGTTACTGAAAAAGGGAGATTATTCTAGGTGGGTCTGACCAAATCAGGTGAACCCTAAAAGATGAACTGAGTCCTCCAAAAGTCAGCTTTGAAGCCTGAAAGAGATTCTTCTCTTGGCTTTGAAGAAGCAAACTATCATGGCGATCAGAAAGTGGGTGGCATCTTAGAGTTGAGGGTCTGTGTCCTACAAGTGCAAGCAACTAAATTCATTGAGGTTGGAAGAGGATCCCAATGCTCAGATAAGATGGCAGCCCCTGCTGAAACCTGATTTCGGCCTGGTGAGTCCCTGAGCAGAGGACCCAACCAGAATGTTCCAGAATCCTGACCCAGAGAAACTGGGAGATAATAAGTTTGTGTTTATTTAAGTTCATGGTAATTGTAAACAAAATTTGTGGCACTTGTCACATAGCCATAAGAAACTGGTACATGTATCTGTTTCGCCTGCTGATGGACATTTGGGTTGTTCATGTTGTGGGACTATTATAAATAATACTGCTGTGAACATTTATATGAAGTCTTTGTGTGCATATATGCTTTTATTTTTCTTGGATAAATACCTTGAAGTGGAATGGCTAAGCTATGTGGTAAGTTCATGTTTAACTTTATAAGAAACTGCCAAATTCCTTTTCAAAGTGCTTGAATCATTATACATTCCCACTAGTGATGTGTGGAAGTTCCACTTGCTGTACATTCAGTAGCTGTGTAGTAAATTTTGAAATCAGGATTGTGAGCCCTCCAACTTTGTTATTCATTTCAAGATTCTTTTGTCTCTTCACGACCCCTTGCAATTCCATATGAATTTTAGAATGGGTTTGGATTTCTGTAACAACAACAAAAAAAAAGGCCACTGGAATTTTGGTAAGGATTGCATTGTATATATAGATTGCATTGAGTAGTATTGCCATTTTTATGACATTAAATTTTCTAATCCATGAAAATGAGATGTCTTTTTTTTTTTAATTCTGATTTTCTTTCATGTCTTTTCAATAATATTTTGTAGTTTATAGTATACAAGCCTCTCACTTTCTTGGCTACATTTTTTCTCAGATATTTTCTTCTTTTGGATGTTATTGTAAAATGGTATTGTTCTCTTAATTTCCTTTTCAGTGTGTTAATTGCTTGTGTATAGAAACACGACTGATTTTTGTGTCTTGATCTTGTACTCCACAATTTTCCTGAATTTGTTTATCAGCCCTGGTAGCTTTTTTATGGGTTATTTGGGATTTTGTCTATATGGGATCATGCCATCTGTGAATAGAGATGGCTTTACTGTTTCCTTTTAACATAATACCTTTTATTTCTTTTTCTTGCCCAGTTTCCAATAAAATATTGAGTAACAGTGATGAAAGCGGGCATCCTTGTCCTATTCCTGATGAGAAGGTTTTTAACTACAATTTCCATTTCTTTCTTGTTTGGTGAGATTGGGTAGTTTGTATCTTTCAAGAAAATTTTCCACGTCACCTAAATTGTCAATTGATTGGCATGAAGTTGTCCATGACATTTCCTTATTATTCTTTTGATATCTTTAGAACTTGTATTAATATCTTTCTCCCATTTGTGATATTGGTAATTTGTGTATCCCCTCTTTTTTCCTGATTAGCCGGACTAGAAGTTTATTAAATTTGTTAATCAGAAAACCAGCTTTTTGTTTCATTGTTTTTCTCTATTGTTTTTCTGTCATATACGCCATTGATTTCTGCTCTGAATAGTATCATCTCCTTTCTTCTGCTTTGTGTTTCATTTGTTCTTCTTCCAGTTTCTGAAGGTAGAAGCTGAGGTCATCAATGTGAGTATATGATTTAAGATCTATTTTTTTAATCTTTATTTATTTTTGAGAGAGAGAGACAGAGTGCAAGCAGGGGAGGGGCAGAGAAAGAGGGAGGCACAGAATCCCAACCAGGCTCCAGGCTCTGAGCTGTCAGCACAGAGCCCTACTCAGAACTTGAACTCACAAGCTGTGACATCATGACTTGAGCCAAAGTCAGATGCCCAACTGACTGAGCCACCCAGGTGCCCCTATTTTTTTTTCTAATATAGGCATTTATATGTAAAATTTCCACTAAGTATCACATCAGCTGCATCCCACATACTTTGACATGTTGTGTTTCTTTCTTCATTCAGATCAAAATATTTTAAAATTCTGTTATTATTTTTTCTTTTACCCCAATAAGTTATTTAGAAGCGTATCTTTTAGTCTCTAAAGGTTTGTTAATGGTATCTAATTTAATTCCACTACAGCCAAAGAACATACTTTCTATGACTTGAATCCTTTTAAGTGTACTGAGATTTGTTTTATGGCCCAGAATATGGTCTGTCTTGTTAAATATGCATGTGGGTTCTGCTGTTGTTGTGTGAAGGGTTCTATCAATATAAATCAGGTTAAGTTACTTGGTAATGTTGAAATGGTCAATATTCTTCCTGGTTTTCTGTTTACTTGTTCTGTCCATTAATGAGTAAGTGGTATTCAAATCTCACCTGCAATTTCCATTATGAAATGGCCCTCTTTATCTATTATAATGTCCTCTACTCTGAAATCTGTTTTGTCTGATGATAATGTGGACATATCAACTTTCTTTCCTTTTCTCATCTTTTTACTTTTAACCTATTTGTGTCTTTATATTTAAAGAGGGGTTCTTATAGGTGTGCTGGATGGCTCAGTCAGTTAAACGTCTGACTTCAGCTCAGGTCATGATCTCACAGCTCGTGAGTTCAATCCCTGCATCAGGATCTGTGCTGACAGCCCAGAGCCTAGAGCCTGCTTTGGATTCTGTGTCTCCCTCTCTCTGCCCCTCCCCGCTCATGCTCTGTCTCTCTCTCAAAAATGAATAAACATTAAAAAAAATTTTTTTAATAAAGAGGGGTTCTTGTAGACAGCATCTATGTGGTTCTTGCTTTCCTATTCAATCTGAAAATTTCTGGTTATTAATCCAGTTGTGGAGACCATTTACATTTAGTGTATTCATTGATATTATTGGATTTAAATCATCTTGCTATGTTTTTTAGTTGTTTCATGTACTCTTTATTCCTTTTACTTTTTCTGATTCTTTTAAACTAATTGGGGGCAGGGGACACCTGGGTGGCTCAGTCGCTTAAGCGTCTGACTCTTGATTTCAGCTCAGGTCATGATCTCAAGTTCGTGAGTTCAAGCCCCATGCCGGGCTCTGCGCTGACAGTGTGGAACCTGCTTGAGGGGCGGCTTGGGGCCAGAACTTAGCTCCCTGAGCCTGTAAGCAGGGACCTAGGACCCAGGGGTGATGACAGCTGTTAAAGGACTCTGCAAACTGTAAAGTGCTTGCACACACCCATCCGAACCCCCAAATAGCAGGTTACCTTCTGACTACTTCTGGTCAGTGGTGGCAGCTCTGGGTTTAGAGGAGAGGGGCCCTGCAGCTATTGTGTCTGAAGGCAGCAGCCGGGCCACCCCGTAGGCCAGCCTCTGCTTTGACAGATGACTTGGAATCAGTTATCCCTGCCTTTTGTTAAACACGAATGTGCCCTACATGCGCCTGCATGTTATTACCTCCACGGATTCATACAAGCCTGGAGAGAGAGGAGACTGTTGCCTTTTTTTTTTAAGTTTATTTATTCTGAGAAACAGAGAGAGACAGCAGGGGAGGGGCAGAGAGAGAGGGAGAGAATTAGGGAGAGAATCCCAACAAGCTCTGTGATGTCAGTGCAGAGCCCGACACAGGGCTTCAACTCACGAACCGCGAGATCCTGACCTGAACTAAAGTTGGACGCTTAACCAACTGAGCCACCCAGTGACAGTTGCCTTTTAGTGGAATTGGCTGGTTTTCCCAGAGCAGCAGACAGGTGCAGCCCCAGTAGGTGGCCTCCACCTGGCGCCTGCAGAGTGACCAGCGCTCCCGCCCACCTGAGGCCCCACACTTCACCCCCACCACCTGTTGGCTCTCTCCTTTCTTTTTGAAGGAACACAAAGAAGTCAGAAATGCAGAAAGAGGTAAATGAGAAATTGAAACCCCTCACTAGCCCATTAAATGAGATGATCCCTCTCGTCGTTGAACGTACTGGGGCTTTTTCTCTGGGCGCATGGAAGTGTCATTTTCTTCTGCAAAGATCCGTTCCTCCGAAAGCAGAGCCTGAATTATAACTGGCTTTTCTCACTCCGCCGCTGGCAGACATTCTTCTCAGAGGCTCTGGCGCTGCTCTGACGGCCAGGTGGTATGAAGAATGGGCTCACACTTTGTTGGTCAGTGCTCTGTTTCTGGGCTCCCCTCATGTTCAGCCTGGTGAGGTGCTACTGATGGTTACACACACACCCCAACACTGGATTGGGTCCCTGAGTAGTTGCTGTGTACGGTCAAAGGTGTTGATCCAGGCCACCTTCTGCCTTCATGCCATCCACCAGGGGGTCTGGGGAGGGTCCTCAAAGCCTCAGGCATCACCTGTGGGGTCACTGTGCCTTGTGGTCCCCTGCCCCTGGCTGTACCCTGGACCCACTGATCAGCCTTTCCGTCCTGCACCACCCTCCTCCAGGCCTCCAAGACCCCCTCCCCCAACCTCCTCCCGCTGTGGTGCCCATCTCTCCCCACCCACCCCTCCAGTCTCTTCTCCCTACAGTCTCCCTCATCTTCATCAAGTCACCCCGGTGGCCAGGTGTTACCCAAGTAGCTGAGTGACCTTCCCATCAGCAATGCCCCTGCCATCTGAACATCAGCATAAGCTGTGGGCCTCACCTTCCCAATCTGTCCAGATTGCAGCCACTCCTTTCCACCCCAATTCCAGCTCGTTCCATACTCCTGGCTCTCCCTCCACCTGGTCTTCTCCCAACAGTCAGAGACCCATCAGAGACCCTCCAGGCCATCCTGCAGCACTTGACCAAACCTACCTCCTCCCCATCCTGTGCCCCATGGCAAGGGTCCCTATCACCCTGCTGCAGCCATAGTAACCTTGCCCTTCCTGGCTTACTCCCTCCTCTGGGCCTTGGCACTAGCTGGCCCCCTCCACACACCCTCCTCCCAGTCCCCAGATGTCCTTCCCAAGGCTGGTTCTTCCTGCCATTGAGTTTGACCAGATGTCACCTCCACACATCAGCCTGGGAGCTGGGGTCACTAGGCCCATTTTACAGACAAGAATGTGAGAGGGAAAGTGACCTTCTTAGAGTGTCCTGGCCAACAAGGACCAAGCCCACCTCTACCCTCTGGTCCCATAGGCCATTGCCAATTCAGCACAGCTCCTGCCTACTGGTGATGGCATATTCCAGATAGGCATATTCCATCCATCTCAAGAGTCTGGGGTAGTATGATTCTTCGTATTGCATGTGCAGAAGCTCAGCTCAATCAGACTTAAGCTCAAAGGGATAATTTGTTTGTGTCTGTAAATAAAAAGCCCAGGGGATGGACTTCAGGCATGGCTAGATCTAGGACATGGCTTCAGTCTCTCTGCCTTTGGCTCTGCTTTCTCCACATGCGTTCCTCTTACAAGGAAGCCCCAGAAGCCCCAGTCACACTTATTTTCTATGCTTTCCATGACCTGAGCAGAAAGACAGAGTGTCTGCTCTGACAGTTCAAATACATGTTCCAAGAACAGAGTGCAGTGGCCCAACCAGGTAACGTGCCTACAATGAATTGATTTCAAAAGCTGGAGGAATGAAATATGCTGAGTGGCCAGGCCTGGATCACATGCCCATCTCAAACCGTTGCAGGTCAAGGCAGCTCCTGCCTGGAGTGGCTACCAGAGCCGTGGGAGCCTTCTACCTGAGACAAGAGAGGAAGGACAAAATGGGTTTTGTTGACAGAAGGAGGGACAGATGATGGGCATGCAGAAGCCACAGAGGCCGGGGACCCTGGGCAGCCACGGCAGGGTCAGGTCTTGGCGTGAAACCTGGAGGCAAACCTAGCCTCCCTCTGGCACCTGCCGCCCCCTGGCCTTCCTCGATCCATTAACTGCTGCAGCTTGGCGGGAGGGATCATGCAGACACTCACCTGAGTGCCCTCACTGGGGCTGCTGGAGCTGAGAGGAGGCTAAAAATGGAGCCAGTTAACAGCCTACTTCCTTAGGGAAGCTGCTAGGTGAGCGGAGCCTGAGCACTCCGTGAACTCAGCTTGAGTACTAAGGGACTAAGGCAGACCAGCCCCTGTGTCGGGAGGGGGGCAGGCCCCAAGAGGGAAAGGACTGGGGCTGCTGAGTCAGGGGTCTGATGCGCAGCTGGCCCCAAAGGCATGCTTTCCCCCAGGGTGGATGTTTCTGGAAGTAGCCCCCAGTCGTTCTATGGCCCTTAGGCCAGCCTCCCCATCGCTGCCTCTCACCCAGCCCCTCCTTCTCACCCCGAGGGTCTCACTGCCCTCACCCCAGTTCCATCCATCCCTGGAAACCCCTCTTGTCTGCAGCCCCCTCCTCCAGGAAGCCAGGTTTACCAAGGTGTGCCAGGAGGGGATGCACGCAGGCACTGGCTTCTGCCAAGCGATTGCCAGAGCAGCAATGTTTTCATTGAATCTATGTGGCTAAATCTTTTCTGAAGAAAGATACTAGCCTGAGCAAACCAGGGCCCCCCTGTCACCTGAGCGGCGGGGCCTGTCTGGACCAGCAGCAATTCCTCCCTGGTGCAGCCCGACAGGGCCAGGAGGTGTAATGGGTGACACCTGGCCTGGCCTACGGCCCACACAGAGCCCACAGTCATTGCCCTGATGACAGGATGGATGGCCACTCAAGCTGAGTCTTTGCAAGAATGAAGCAGGCAGTCAGCGAGGCTGGCTCATCCAGTGTCCTCCTTGGCCATTCATCTGCAGGAGCCCACAGAAGCCAGGAGGGCTGCGGGGAGGGTGTGGCCTCTGCCTCAAGGGCCATCTGCTGCCCAAGCGTGTCACCTGCTGAGGTCCAGGCTTCCTGCAGGGCTCAGGCATGTCAAGGAGCCAGCTTGGTTTGCCTAAGAGACCCCAGCGTAGGAGGTCCCAAAACCCACCCCACTGGCAGCCAGTGATGCTGCCTCTTCAGGCTGGACTGAGGATTAAATATAGCCATGTGTTTGTTCACCATTCAGTCATTGTTACGTGTTGATGTGGTTATTTTAACACATTTTGAAAAGCATACAGCCAGCACACATTAGACCCATGAGGTCATAGATACTGTTGGTAAGGACGATGCTAATTTTATAAACATTTTTTTTAAGTTTATTCATTCATCTTGAGAGAGAAAGAGAGAGTGTGTGTGTACTCGAGCAGGGGAGGGGTAGAGAGAGAGAATCCCAAGCAGGCTCTGCACCGTCAGCACAGAGCCCGATGAGGGGCTCAAACCCACGAACCATGACATCATGACCTGAGCCGAAGTCAAGAGCTGGACGCTCAACTGACTGACCCACCCAGGTGCCCCAGGACGATGCTGATTTTAAAACGTGGATTGATATGAGGAATGTGATTGACTAAATAGCTGTGCAGGAAGCAGTCAGGCCTGGAAATACCCGCAAACTGACCCTGGAGTGCCTCATTCAACAAACGCTGAAATGGAGGGACCATTTCCCAAAGGCCCTAAGCCTGAGGCCGGGTTCTTGGAGGGACCCTAGGCGCTGCCCAGGACAGGTATGCCCAGGGGGAGCCCTGTCTGTGTCACCCACCTGTACCTGGCATACAGGTGTCCCCGATCCTGGGAAGGCCCCCCTCCTGGTGGGGGTCCTCGCTCCTCCAGCACCCCTCAGGGACTCCACACGCTGCCACCTGTAGCCCAGGGCTCACCACGGAGGAGGTGGGGTGAGCTGGGTTCCGGGTCATACACCACCACAGCCCAGCTCCCTCGCCTGCAGGGGCAAGTCAGGCACCACAATTTCGTCATGTGAAACAGAACAAGAGCAGCCTCATGCAGATGGGCAAGTGCAGGTGACAGTGCTGGCTGCTGGAGAGGAGGCAACGAGCCCAGACTCCTGCTGTTGGTGATCACGATGACGGCTCCTCCCCCTTGCGACTGCTCCAGACCCCTTTCTTCCAAGGCATTGTGGTGCTTTCAGATATCACATGCTCATGTTCAAGCACGTGTGTATCAGCCATGTTTGGACTGTGACTTTGTCTGAAGCAAATCAGCCATGTTTGGACTGTGACTTTGTCTGAAGCAAAGTGGCTGGTTCACAGCTGTACCCTCCCCTCCACCAGCACGAGGCAGTGCACTGGTGGCCACTTCGTTTGGAGGCTCCAGGTGAGGACCCAAGTCTGTGGCCTCAAATCAGGGACCTCGCTGGTTTAAGGTTCTTGCCAGCCTGAGCATCAGAATTATGCAGGCTGACCAAGATCAGAAGCATCTGTGAGCCCCCTGGAGGCAGAGAGCAGGGACAAATGTCCAATGCCCGCAGCCGAGCAGGTGGCTTTTCCCCCAGTGGTGAGACAGCCTGGCCTCTGAGGCAGGGACTTGCCGGCTTCTGCAGTGGTGGACACGACCACGTGGCCTTCAAGCCAGGATTCAGGTTCTAACCCAGCTGCCTCCTTGACCATCTTTCAGGACAGTGCTAGGGAGACTCCATTTTTCCCGGGTTCCTGGGGTTGACCCTGTGCAGGGGGGCAGCCTCTAGGGCCTGTGGTCAGTGTAGCCTGCCATCCTTCATCCTTCCTGAGCCTTTCCCCACACGAGCTGCCTGGGGTCTCCATGCAGAGATCCTCCCAAGTCAGAGTCAGTCCCTGTTTCGGGCTATTCTGGGCCCGCTTGCAGAAGACAGTAAAAGCCTGCTATCAGTTTGAGTCCCTGGAAGCGGTGGGGGCCATTCTGTCCCCATCATGCTCCAGCTGGGTGACCTAGCATGGGTCAGGTCCTCTTCCTAAGCCTCAGTTTCCCCTTCTGTGAAATGCAGAGAAGGACGAAACTGCTTTTAGGCAAGTCTTGGGGACAGCAGATTCACAATGGTGTGTTTGTGCACATGCAGCCTGGGTGTTGGCTGCAGCCCAGGACAGGGACTGAACCCACAATTGCGAGTGTAGCCGCCAAGCTGGGGGGGGGGGTGGTTCAGATGCACACATGCACATGTCGTCCCAGCCTTTCTGACAACGGCCTTTTCTCTGTTTGCTGGATGTTTCTGAGAGAAGCCGGAGAAAAACAGTATGTTTCTTTGTTTTGTTATAACACTGATGACTTCATCCATCCTTGTTCTTCCGAGAAAAGACGATGACGAATTTGTTAAAGTTCAGCTGCAAGAGCCCCCTCTTATAGCAAGAATGAGAAGTATTTAAAGGCAGCTTCTTGCTTCTTGGAGTTATTTTCAGCTAAGTGGCCCTTCCCGGTGTCACTCAGGCCTCACTTGGGTTCACAGCAGGTCTCCAATTCCTCCTGTCCATGGGGAGAAGGGCTAGGAGCCCCTGTCCTGGTCACTTGCCCCCCGACCCCCTGGGACTTCCCCATATGAGTGGCCCCCATACCTGTGGATCCCAGTCACGGGTCACCATTAACAAAAACCTGCACAGTTTCCAACTCATTCCCCCAGATTATCAAATTCAGGGCAGAAATGAAATGATTTCTCTGTCCTTGAAGATTTTCCAGAACCTTGACAGACATCTCCAGTTAGAAGGAAATGAATGGCTCCAGAGGGTGATGTCTGTGTAGCCTTAACTCTGTTCTGGCTGCTGGGCATCCCTGGACCTCTAGGCCCCACTTCCTTAGCCATCCTGTGATCCCTGGGCCCTGACCAGGACAGCCCCACGCTCATGTGGCCAGGCCCTGGGTCTAGACTCAGAGGGAGCAAGACAATGCAAGTGGCAATGGAGGGTCAGGAAGCCTGGGCTGGGGGGACATTCCTGCATGGGTAGAGGTGCAAGAGCAGGCTGGGACGACCACCCAGCTGTCTGGGCATGACGGGGGCCTCAGTGTGTCCTGTCATAGACAAGGTAGCTCCACTGGTCCTCCTTGGCCCCCTTTCATGTGCAACGGGGCAGGGTACACTGATGCCTGCTCCCAACCCCAGTGGACCCACCTATTGGAGGGTATTATGAACCCACTTTACAGATGTGGAAACTGAGGCTCAGACAGGTGAGGGGGCTGTCTCACAACCAGACAGCGAGGAAGACCCCCAGCGAGCCACACGCTGCCTCCCCCCTTGGTCACAGCACCAGTCTCTGGGTCCCATAGGCTTACCTCTCCAGATGATTCTTTCAACTCCCAGAAGCTGCAGGGAGAAAACAAAGCATTTATTTTTGCCAACTGTTCCCCATCCCTGAAGGCGCCTGAGAGGTGTTTGTCAGGAGGTGTGGGTGACTCATGCAGACATGCAGAGATGGAACTGGCTATTTTTGTCCCAGACTCTGGCAAGCTATGGGCAGCATCCCTGCCGGGTGAGCGGGTGGCCCAGGCTGACCCACAGTGGAGGAGACAGGGCCGTGAAGTCAGTGTACCCAGGGTTGTAAGCATGCCTGAAGACAAGCCCCTCAGCCCAAAAGGCAGGCTCTGAGTTCCCTGGGGTGCCAGTCGACCCCAAGGTCTCCCGCCCTCTCAGGGACTATGTTGGCTCCAGGCTGTGGGGAGGGAGGACCGTGACTCTGGTGGCCACCCCCTGCCCTGCCGACTCCAGGCTGTGTGTCCCCAGATGGCTCACGCTTTCTTCCAGATCCTTTGTGGCTGCAGCTGTGGAAGCTGAAAATCCCAAGCTCTTGTGGCCCAGGAGCTACACATCTTCAGCACAGGGTGGTTTATCTCCTCTGTGCTCCCACTAGGTGCTCCCTCCCCAAAGAAGTTAAGGGAGTGGGGATACCCAGACTGGAGGGCCGTGGCCAGCGTCGCAGTGTGGTCCCCACATCCTGGAGCCAGGGCTGTGGCCTTCTGACCCAGGCTGTCCCCCGCTGTCTGGGACTCAAGGGCTTCAATTTGGAGAGGCTCTGCGGTGCTTACGAGAGCCCCTTGCCTCCAGGCCCACACCGGGCAGGGGCCACAGAGGGGTCCTCCTGACTCTATTTGCAGGAGGGAAACACACATACCCAGGTTGGACCTGGGGACAGCTCCCACAGCTGCCAACATGTTGGCGACTCAGCCCTGAGGACGAGGGGAGCAGGAGAGGAACATGAGCAGGTGAGCAGATGCCGCACAGAGAGGGGGTGCAGGCCAGAGGAGGCAGGCGGAGATCTGGGGGGCCCCAGTGCAGGATGGCAAGGAGGGAAGGCTGAGACCACAGGAGCCATTGAAAGGTTTGGTGGGAGAGGAAACTTCGAGCATCTGACCCTGGGTGGTCACAGGAGGGCGGTGAGCCAGCCAGGGCAGTGGTCCTGCAGGGATGAGGCAGGCAGTGCTGGGAGAGTGGCCTAGCAGGGGGCTGGTGGAGCTAAAAGCATCTCAGCGGAGGAACAGTTAGCGCTTTCATGCCTGGCCCTCCCCTTACACGTCTCAGTGGCAAATGTGTTCTTCACACAGTCTGATAGTCATTCTCCGTGATGGTAAATAAGACACTTGTTTCCCTGCACAAAACAGGCCATGTTGCTCCCTGACAGCTGCTGCCTTGCTGGCCAGGCCGCAGAGCAGCCTGGTCACCGCTGTCGACCTCGGCTGGTGGCCAGACGCTGCAGAGCCCTTTTTCCATTCTCCTCCATCGGCCCCTGCATCCAGTCACCTCCTGGTGACTGTCATTCCTTCAGCCATCCATCTGTCCATCCATCCATCCACCCATGCATTCATTCGGCCAGCAAGTGTTGATGCCATGAGCAGGACGGACAAAGCTGTATCCCCGAGGAGCTCACAGCCCTGTGGGGAGGAAGGCAGATAAACAAGTAGATAAAAAGACGCCTATTAACTTCACACTCAGATGAATGCCACAGGCGCACGAAACGGGGCCCAGGGCACAGTGAGTGGGCTCTGATGGACGGTAGTAGGTGAGGGTCTGGAGGAAGAGCATTTCCAGGGAGGGCACAGCAAGCACAGGGCCCCGAGGCAGGAATGAGTGCAGTGTGTGCCAGAGGGCGGTGTGGGGGGCAGGAGGGGGAATTAGACACAAGGTCAGAGAGGTGGGAGCTCATGGGCCACGAGAAGGACTTTAGGGAAAGGCCCAGGCATGTCACGGGATGTCACCAACGCTGGTGCCAATCATCACTCACAGCCTCTCCAAGCTTACACAGGCTTGTTAGCCTCCTTGTGCATGGGGGGAAACTGAGGCACAGCGAGGTGCCTGCACACTCCCTTGCCCCACACATCCACCTGACACAGCTCTTCCTCTCCCAGCAGACCGACCCTCGGACATGTCCTCTTCGGGGACCCCACTGGCTCAGAGGACCCTTTGTCCATCCTCCAAATGCATTCCTTGGCCCCTGCCCCCTGTCCGCTGCAGTTCTGAAGGTCTCTTCTGGGAGGGGACATGGCATCTGGACCTCCCAGGGGAACAGGAGAAGGGTGCTCTAAAACAGAGGAGACCATGAAGCCTGACTTGGAGGTGGCAGTGTGGACAGCATGTTTGGGCACAGCAAGCAGGCAGATAGGTCCAGTGTAGGCTTACTGTTTTTTTTGTAAAATCGACTCATTTATTAAAATTAATATATCTTATAATGAAAGTTTATGTTCCTACCTAAATCACCATAAATAGAAAGTGACTATAAAAACTAACGTAACAGGGCACCCGGGTGGCTCAGTCAGTGAAGCGCCCGACTTCAGCTCAGGTCATGACCTCACGGTTCATGAGTTCGAGCCCTGCTTGGCGCTCTCTGCTATCAGCACAGAGCCTGCTTTGGATTCTCTGTCCCCCTATCTCTCTACCACCCAACCCCTCTCTGCCTCTCTCTTTCTCAAAACTAATACAAAATAAACAAAACAAAAAAAAGTAATGCAACAAAAACAAGCATTATTAATTTGTAAAAAGAATAAAATTAAAGTTCTAGGATGGCTCCATTCTACCTCTCCCACTGAATGCACCTTCGAATCTGACAGAATGCATGGAACAGCTATTTGGGGACTTGGAAAAGTAAATAATAGCAGGCAGGCTGGAGAAAAAGAGCAGAATTTGAAGTGCCACCAAACTGACAGTGAGTTTGCCATTTTCCCTTTCTTTCTTTCTTCCCTTCCTTCCCCTTTCTTTTCTTTTTTTTATTTTTGAGAGATAGAGAGAAAGAGGGAGAAAGAGAGAGACTGAGCATGAGTGGGGAGGAGCAGAGAGAGGGGAGACCCAGAATCCAAAGCTGGCTCCAGGCTCTGAGCTGTCAGCACAGAGCCTGACCTGGGGCTTGAACTCACAAACCACGAGATCATGACCTGAGCCGAAGTTGGACTCTTAACCGACTGAGCCACCCAGGTGCCCCATGGGATGAATGTATTTCTTATTATGAATCACAAGATCACAGAGGTCCCCTCTGGGAGACACATCCCAGCAAGCCCTGAATGATGGGGAATCAGCCAGGTGAAGTGAGGGGACGGTGCTCCCAGCAGATTGGTTTCAGGGGCTGAGCCCAGCGGAGGGCAGATGGTATCTGATTGACCTCTCTTGCCCTCCAGCTGTTCTTTAGAGTCCTGGCAATCCCCACCCACCTGGGAGTGCAGATCAAGGTCTGTTTGGACATCTGCCCTCCAGGCTGCATCCAAGGCACTGAAGTGTGGGAAACTAGGATGAGGCACTGATGTCAGAGGCCCCTCAGCCTGGGAATCCCCGTGGCCCCATCTGGGCCATGCAGGTGAATCATGTTTCAGCCCCATGGCTCTCTGCAACCCCTCCCTCTCTCCCCCAAGCCTGGGAGACACTTCTCTAGCCTGGAGGCTGTGGAGGAGACCTGCCTGTACCCATGGTGTCTGTCCCAGGCATATAAAATGCAGAGACCTGGGAGAGGCCTGTTTCACATCCTTTCCGGGGCTCTGAGCAAAGCCTGGCTGGGGGCAGGCGAGGTAGGGTCTTAAGTGATGCCCCTCCTCCTTTCAGTATCCACGACTTTCCAGGGGAAGGGGCCAAATGGAGGCATGTACCCCTGCTCAGGTTTTCTGTCGTCCATCGCGTTGACACATTTCTCTAATGCCACCACCTTTATGCCATAAATACGGATGCCGTGGATGTGTATGTAAATAGCAGCATGCCAAGGCAAACACGCCTTAAAGCATTTGTGGGAAGTACCTCTGAATCCACCCTAGGGATCCGCCAGGTTTTCACAGGCAGGTTCTCAAGCCGTGTGTGGATTATTGCTGCCAAGAGACTCAGAGAAGGAGATATTTTTCTCAGTTTTTGCCCCCTCTTGTGCTCCTAGCTAGAGGTTAACTTTCGTTTTCTTTTTTTTTAATTTTTTTATTTATTTTGAGAGAGAGAGAACGAGTAGGGGAGGGGCAGAGAGAGAGTCAGAGAGAATCTGCCAGTGCAGAGCCCGATGCCGGGTCCGAACCCACAAACCCTGAGATCACGACCCAAGCTGAAACCAAGAGCCAGACACTCAACTGACTGAGCCACCCCAGGCGCCCCAAGGTTAACTTTCTATTTGTTACCTTTAAAGGCATTTTAAAGGCTTTTCTAACACTGTATCATGGGTGACGGACATATAGTATATGGCTTATCTGTGGTAGGGAGCCAGGTTTTTTCCTCGCAGACGCAAGTCTGGCACGGATGGTGGGAATGATGCTGGAATTGCATTAGGGTAGGGATGTGTGTGAGAGAAGCTTGAGGGTCTCTCCCTGGAGGCTGTGCTACAGAGAGCCAGGTGGAGTGACCCCAGGTGGTGAAGCAGTGGCCAGTGTGTGTCACTGACACAGGGGACATTCTTCCCAGCGTGGAGCCCACCCCTCACACAGCCTGGAGAAAGATGTCTGAGTTTGCAGAACAATATACCCAGGTGTGTGGGAGGCAGGAGGCAGCCAATCTGGGGGTACCCAGAGGCCAAGTGCACATGGAAGGAAATGGTGCCTTGACTGGACCCCGGAGCCCTGACTGACCCCTCTCTGCTCCTCAGGCCCAGCCAGAGCCAAATGGCTTCTTGCAGGAGGGATCTTGGAGGGGTGCTGCGCTGAGCCACCAGGAACTAGGGGGAATCTGCAGGGAGTACCTCCAAGTTACCAAAGAGTTCCACCTTTCATGGGATAAATGAGGCCACAGGTGGGCAGGCACGAGCCCTGCAGGCAAAGTGTCACTGGAGCAATTTGGGGGCATCAAGACTCTTTCCACGTCCAGTGATACCGGCCCAGGTCAAGTTGGCCAACACAAAACAAAACAAAAAAGGGAATCAACTGTGTCATATACAAAAAAGCCTAACACCGGGGCTAACTTTGAGTGCAGCTGGATCCCAGACACGGTGCTCAAGGCTTTTCCCCCTACCCCCTCTCAGGGGCAGAAAGGGGCCTTCCCAGCCTCCCCTTGGTGACCAAATGGCCACCAGCAGCTCAGGCCTGCATCTGCTCAACCTCCATTCCTGCTGGAAAGAGAGCATCGGGAGAACAGGCTGAACACCCTGCCCCCACTGAAACCTCCACTAAAATACACTTTTGTTAAACACACACACACATACACACACACACACACACACACAGGGAGGATAGGGGTAGCAACAACAGCAAGAAACTTTAGGAGGCTGGAAAGCAGGTGGATGAGTAACCAATGACAGAGCAGACCTGAGAAGTCAAAGCCCAGTGGACTAAGGGGGTTGGTTCCGGCGAGGAGTCAGGCCCATGGCTTCTTTTCCAGACTCCTGTTAGAGTTCCTCCCCCCAAGCAGCCCACCATGATTTCCCCACCAGGAGCTACTCCGCAAGCCCTGCCCTCTCCCTCAGAATATCCAGTCAGCTTCTTAGTCTCTATGTGACAGCCGAAGATTCCCGGACACCTGAGGAATACTACCAACAGGGAACATGTTGACCGAGACAAATGAGGGGGGAAGGCAAATTGGGGCAAACAAAAGCAATGAAGGAAGAAGAAAATTTCTAATAAAACGAAGTCACTAAAAAATAAGATTACTAATATCCTCAGGAAAGTAAGAGAGGATTTTACATCTGTGAGAAAAGAACAGAGTGTCATATATTTGAAAAGGAACATTCAAAGGAAAAATACATCATAGAAATTCAAAACATGTCAATAGAAATAAACAATAGAAGGTTCGGAATACAAAACTGAAAAGCTTTCAGAGAGTAGAATGATATGGTTTTTTTTTTTTTAATGGAAAATAGGAAAGAGGGGCACCTGCGTGGCTCAGTCAGTTGAACGTCCGACTTCAGGTCAGGTCATGATCTTGTGGTTCGTGGGTCCGAGCCCCATGTTGGGCTGTGTTCTGACAGCTCGGAGCCTAGATCCTGCTTCAGATTCTGTGTCTCACTATCTCTCTCTGCCCCTCCCCCACTTGCACTCTCTCTCTCTCTCTCTCTCTCTCTCTCTCAAAAATAAATAGACATTAAAAAAATTTTTTTACATAGAAAGGGTAAAAAATTGGAGGACAAGTCCAAGAGGTCCAACATGAATACTAAGAGTCCCAAACAAAAAAAAAGAAAGTCTTCTGTGAAATTACTTAATAAAATATTCCAGCACTGAAAGGCCTGAGTCCATCTGGAAAGTGCTCCACACAAGGGATGGAAATGACCCATACCAAGATGCATCATTGTAAAATTTCAGGACACTTAGGGCTGGGATGAACAACTGTCTTGATTTGCCTAGGACTGAGTGGTTTATTAGGAAATGGGACTTTCAACGCTAAAGCCAGGATGGTCCTGGGAAAGCCAGAATGACTGGTCATCCTACTGAGAACCAAAAAAAAAAAAAAAAAAAAAAATTCTACAAAGCTCAGAGAGGTAAGCCACAAGACAATGTCTTCAAAATTCCGAAGAAATATGATTTCTGATTTAGAATTCTATACCCTGCTGAGCTTTCAAACATACTAGAAGTATGATGGTAAAGTAAGAACATTCCCAGGCATGTAAGGTCTCAAAATTTTGTTCCTAAGTATCTATTCGCAAGAAGCTACTGGAGGACGTGCTCCATCAAAATGAAAATAAGCCAAGAAAAATGAGGAGACAAGATACAGGAAGCAGGAGACCCAGTAAAAGAAGTGAGGAGGGAATTCCTCAAAGGATGACGGAGTGATCCCAGATCAGCAGCTCTGCTCCAGATGTGGGGGCAGCTGAGCCGTTCTGGCTCTGTGTGACACAAGAGACAGACAGACGGTCATCACTAAGATCCCCCTTCCCCTGACACTTCCATCGGGCCATGCCCTTAACCCAAGGACAGATCACCCATGAGAGGTTGGCCCAGATTTTCATCAGGACTTGGCTTGCCTTGACCATGTGCTGCTGAGGATTTCTCCCCTCGTGCTCTGCTGAGGACACATGTATCACTCCCAAAAGTTCTTGGCTTTCCCCGAGAGCCAGAGGGCCATGGCAGGCTCAGAAGTGGAAAATACAAGGCAGCCCATTCCCTCTGGCCATACTTCTGTCGGGTGCCCGGTGCACACCTCAGCCTTGCCAGGCTCCCGGCTGTGGAGAGCCCTGTGTTTCCCCAGACTCCCTTGTGACCTTGCTTGCCACTTCCCCAGAAGGGGCCTTGTCAGCTTCCAGCGAAGGGGAAGTCAGCCCACGACCCAGAGAGTGCTCTCCTCACCCTCTCCTGGAGCCTCTGTCCAGTGTGCTTACCCTCTGTTTTTAAGAATAGGTGGCATATTGTCTGGAATGGATACACAGGTAGAACTATAAAGAAAAGCAAGGAAACAATTAGCATGAAAGGATGGTCATCAGCTAGAGTTGAGGGTTAGGAGGTCAGCTTGTTTGCAGAAGGTGAATAAGGGGTTTTAAGGTACTGATAATCCTTTTTATATCAGCCTGGATATCAGTTCACAAATGTTCATTTAGTTTTAATAATTAAAAAATTGTTATAATTTAAATTGTAGATGTATTTATAAACTCTTTTGTGTTTAATTTTTGTATAAGTATAAGAGAGGAAGGGCACCTGGGTGACTCAGGCTGTTAAGTGTCTGGCTCTTGACTTTGACTCAGGTCATGGTTTCATGGTTTGTGAATTCAAGCCCCACATGGGGCTCTGTGCTGAGAGTGCAGAGCCTGCTTGGGATTCTCTCTGTCCCTCTCTCTCTGCCCCTCCCCCACTCACACGCATGTGCGTGAGCTCACACACACACACACATGCGCGCACACACTTTCTCTCTCTCAAAATAAATAAACTTTAAGAAATAATAATAAGGTGCCCGGGTGGCTCAGTCAGTTAAGTATCTGACTTCAGCTCAGGTCAAAATCTCATGGTTTGTGGTTTCAAACCCCACGTCCAGCTCTGAGCTGTCAGCACAGAGCCTGGAGCCTGCTTCGGATTCTGTGTCGCCATTGTTCTCTGCCCCTCCCCTACTCATGCTCTGTCTCTTTCTCTCTCTTTCAAAAATGAATAAACATTAAATTTTTTTAATAAAATAATAAAAGTATAGAGAGGAAAAAATATCGAGGGAACATCTCTGGGTTGATCTCCAAACAAGGCCCAGGATTTATTCTGATTAGATAACCCAGGTCCCTGATCAGGGATGGGAGAAGGGGATGCTGAACTCTCACTGGCCAGGCTTCAGTTAACCCCTCACCCCACCCTAACCAGGATTCCATCTAGTGGTGAGAAATTGTCCTGGGAAGTAAGGAAGCATGACCATTGGGAATCCAAAACAAAACCCCTTCTCTGTGTTCAGGGGAGCAACCGGGCAGTATATTTTGATCCCCTTGAAAGGACTACCATTCTTCAGCCCAGTGGCTCTCCTTATAGAAGTGTGTCCTCAGGAAATAATTGAGGATGGAGACCAAGAGTGAGGGACCCTATGGATTATGGAGCAACAGAGGGGCCGACTGTTCCCTCTTTGAAGAGCTCTATTTTCAGTTACCAGCCTATGGTGGGTCTTGGTGCTATCAACCTGCATGTGGCAGACTGGCTGCAAGTTGGACCCTGAGCTTGCAGACACAGGAGCTTCCTGAGATGTGGAAGCAGCAGGTTCTGTCAGCAGGAGCTGAGAGCCATATGGCGCATAAAAAATAACTGAAGCCAGTCCTCCCCTCACAGCCAGGTCTATTGGGTGGCCTCCTGAAGGCAAAGCCAGGTGCATTCCCAGCTGAGGCAAGCAGAACCCCTGGGCTCATGCCTGGGGGAGGCCCTCATACCTCCACGGCATCCTTTCAGACACCAGGGAACAGGGAGGAGCCCTTTATGGGGCCCAAATTGGAATGAGATGAGTGCCTCAGCCCCAGGCTTTGTTGGGGAGGGAGAAGTGGAGGACCACAGCATTTTGTGGACACTGGACAAGATACTGCCACTGCTCGGAGCAGCAGGCATGAGTTGACATGGTCCAGGGCCCTACCCAGGGTGGACTCTTTTCTCCCCTAAGGTTCCTATGAGAGTCAGGAAGAACTTGGCTATCGACTGAGGTCTCTTCTTCAGCTGAGTCCATTAGGGGCTGCTCAGTGGGCTCCCTGCTTCCTGGAAGCCAGGCCACATTGGGGTTCTCAATATTCAGGTTGTCCTCCCCAAGCTCCCCGCCCCTGAGCCCCACTCCTTTGCTGAATCTCTAGACCACATCTATCTTCTGCTCAGGTTGTACCAGTTTCCCCTCCCAGGGACAGGGCCAAGAGCTGGGCCGAGAGTCAGGAGCCCAGGGGCCTGAGGTACTAGTCACTGAGCTGGTAACCCTGCCCATCCTGTTTTACCTTTTAGGGTCCAGATTTTCTCATCTATAAAGTAGGTAATCATTCCCATGTGTTGTTTTAAGGATTAGGTGACATATGAGAACAAAAGACACATAAAGCATGACACATGTTTTCTCTTGAACTGAAACCTGGGACATAGAAACTGTCCAGGTCAGGTGGAGCAGGCACTTTGCCCAAGACCTTTGAAAAAGACTCCAAGTTCAGTACCCCCACCACCACCACCCAACCAAGGACACAGGGACTGTCCCTGTTCCTGCAGAAGTAGTCCCAAGCAAAGATGCCCATTTGACTCTTTTAATAATGCCCTGGTCTGGCTGGAGCTCCAGATACGCTATCTGGGGAGCAAGTCTGGTGTGGACCCTATGAGGAAACCTGTAATTCAGGCCTCTTCTTGGAGATTCTGCAGGCCCTGCACAGATAGAAGTAAAACTGAACAATGCTGAAACATGGACTCTGCAGAGGTATAGCTTGACAGGAGTAGGCACTCTTTCTCATGTCAAGGGAAGGAAGAGAGATGGGGCTCTCGGGACACACACAGTGCCAGGAGCTGTGTGCCTCAGCTCCTCCCAAAAACCTGCAGGAGGACTAGGAACATCATCCTAAAAGGGCTCTAAGCTCTATCCCATGGCACACCCGGCCCTGACAGTAAGATAGAAAAGTATAGGATGCTTATTCTCACCAGCACTATTCTCTTTGTTTCTCCTGAAAACTTCTGTCCAATGTGTTATGATAAGAAAAGTGTGTGAGGTTTAACCACCAGAAAGGAAAAGATTAAATTACCATGAATTGTAGACATAACTGCCTTCTGGAAAAACAAGACTGTTAGAACTAATGAGATATAAAACCCACATGTAAAATCCAATACCAATATGCAGTTAAAGATATAATGGGAAGAGGAGGGTATCAGGAAAGACAGTGGAGCAGGAAGCACCAAGACTTTTCAGCCAGACAGCTGAACTGGCAGAATCCATCTGGTGTAACTATCTTAGAACTCTGGAGCCTGTTCAAAGACCTGCAGCTTCCATCAGAATGCTTGGAAATGTTCAGTTAATTTTGGTCAATTTAAGATCATAACACAGTAGCAGCTACCCATCTTCCACCCACCTCACCCCACCCAGCCTCATGACAGGCAGCCATACACAGGTTCCTGGAATAGTTTACCCACAGCTTGTGGGAGCCAAGGTGGACAATAAGGGCCTTGTCTGCAAATTCTGGAGGATCTGATGCTTATTGCTGTTTCTGATCACAAAAGTGCAGATACAGAGGCAGGCCACCATTGCTTCAATCTGTACTGGCTGAAGAGGCTTCCAGGGGACTTCAAGGGCCTATTGTTTTCCCCCTTCATTTCTTCCCTTTTCTCCTTTTAGAAGCTGGGCTTTTAAGGATTTGGCTATTTAGAAGCAACCACATATACAAGGGAATTTAGAAAGTTACTGCACATGCAGAGAAAGGCATAGGCTCAGAAAAGACCCAAAAGGACCTTAAATGTATATCCCAGCCCAGAGGCACCCTACAACAATTTTTAAAAAAGAAATAGATAAAACCCTGAAGAAATCTCACCTCCAGAGTTACCACATTATAAGACTCAAACATCCCATTTCAACAACAACAACAAATCACAAGACCTACAAATAAACAGGAAGGTATAGACAATTAAAGGGAGGAAATTAATCAAAGAAGCCATCCCTGGGGCACCTGGGTGGCTCAGTAGGTTAAGTGCCTGACTCTTGATTTCGGTCCAGGTCATAATCTCACAGTTTGTGGATTTGAGCCCCATGTCAGGCTCCACACTAACAGTGTGGAGCCTGCTTGGGATTTTCTCTCCCTCTCTCTCTACCCCTCCCTTGCTTGTTCTAAATAAATAAATAAACAAAAAACAATTGAAAAAAAGGTGGATAGCCAATAAAACTATGTATGGATAAAATAGAAATGTCAATAAAGAGAGAACATAAAAAGAAACCAAAAAGAAATCTTGAAAAAGAACAATGCAATACCTAAAATTAGAAATTCACTACAAGTGTGTAAAAAGCAGATTTGAGCAGACAGAAAAATCAGTGAACTTGAAGATAGGACAATTGAAATTATTGATTCTGAGGAATAGGGGGGAAAAGATTAAAGAAAAATGAACAGAACCTAACAGGTCTGGGGGACACCATTAAGTAAACCGCAATGCATGTTGCTAGAGTCCCAGAAAGAGAAAAGAGAGAAAGGGAAAGAGATTATTTGAAGAACTAGTGGCCAAAAACTTCCCAAATTTGATGAAAGACATAAATATAAACATACAAGAAACATAATGAACTCCAAGTAGGGTAAATACAAAGAGACCCACACTGAAACATATTATCAAACTGTCTAAAGACAGAATATTGAAAGCAGCAAGAGAAAAGTGATTTGTCCCATACAAGGAATCCTCAATAAGATTATCTGAAGATTTTTCATCAGAAACCTTGGAGCCCAGAAGGCAGTGGGTTGTTCTATTCAGAGTGTTGAAAGTAAAACAATTATCAACTATCAATTATATGTAGCAAAACTCTATGTCAAAAATGAGGGAGACATTAAGACATTCACAGATAAATAAAAGCTGAGGGAGTGCATTACCACTATACCTGCTCTACAGTAAATACCACAGGGAATCTTTAGGTTGAATGAAAGGACACTAATTAGTAACTTGAAGCCACATAAACATCTCTGGTAAAGATACATACATGGGCAATTATAAAATCCTGTATTATGATAACTTTGTTACTCCACTTTTTGTTTTCTATATGATATTGTAGACTAATGCATCCTTTTATTTAAAAAATAATTATTGGGGCACCTGGGTGGCGCAGTCGGTTGAGCATCCAACTTCAGCCAGGTCACGATCTCGTGGTCCGTGAGTTCGAGCCCCGCGTCAGGCTCTGGGCTGATAGCTCAGAGCCTGGAGCCTGTTTCCGATTCTGTGTCTCCCTCTCTCTCTGCCCCTCCCCCGTTCATGCTCTGTCTCTCTCTGTCCCAAAAATAAATAAACGTTGAAAAAAAAAATTTTTTTAATAAAAAATAATTATTGGTCTGTGTCTCCCTCTCTCTCTGCCCCTCCCCCACTCACACTCTGTCTTTGTCTCTCAAAAATGAATAAATGTTAAACAAAATTTTTTGAGTGAAACAAGGAATGTCTGTTGTATTTTTTTAATATAGTTTATTGTCAAATTGGCTAACATACAAAAATTTTTAGTTAAAATAAAGGGGGGCACCTGAGTGGCTCAGTTGGTTAATTGTCCAACTTTGGCTCAGGTCATGATCTCATGATTAGTGGGTTCAAGCCCCATGTCAGCTTCTTTGCTGGAAGCTCAGAGCCTGGAGCCTGCTTTGGATTCTGTGTCTCCCTCTCTCTCTGCCCCTCCCCTACTCACACTCTGTCTCTGTCTCTCAAAAATGAATAAATGTTAAAAACTTTTTTAAAATAATTATAAGGGTGCTTGGGTGGCTCAGTCAGTGAAGTGTCCAACTCTTGCTCAAGTCATGATCTCATGGTTGTAAGATTAAGTCCCACATCAGGCTCTGCACTGGGTGCTTAAGATTCTCTCTCTCCCTCTCTCTTTCTGCCCCACCCCTGCTTGTGCTCTCTGTCTCTCAAAACTGAGTAAAAGTTTTAAAAAAAAAAAATTTTAAGTTGGGAAACGAGGGGCACCTGGGTGGCTCTGTCGGTTGAGTGTCCTGCTCAGGTCATGATCCCAGGGTCATGGGATCATCCCCTTCTCACGCTCACTCCCTCTTAAAAAAAAAAAAAAGAAAAAAGAAAAAAACAAACAGGAAATGAAAGAAAGATTATCCTCTGGGTCTGGGCCTTACTTATAATCCCACCTGGTCCAACACTTGTCCCTGCAGACATTTCCCCCTGTCTCCCATAAAGGAGTTAGGTTTAGGCCACACAGTCCCAAAATGTCCAGCACTAGATCCTGGCCGCCAGTGGGCTCCGGGTCTGAACCGCGTGCAACACAAGAAGGAAGGATGCCCACCTGCAGGGTGGGTCTCCAGGGAGGCCTTCCCCCCCTCTGCAGATGCCATGCAGACTGGCTGCCTCATAACTGTCAGGAGTGCCCCAGGACCTCCAGATACTGGGCTTGGAGACCTGAATATGAAGAGACGGATGCATCTGACAGGTGTGGGCTGGGCAGCCGGAGTAGGGGATGTGAGCAGGGACATGGAGGCAGAAGTGCATGCCTAGTTGGGGGAAGCTGTGACTCAGAAGCCTGCCTTCAGGGGTTAGGCCTCTTTGGGTCAGGTTCCCTTCAGGTGCATTTTTCAGTATGGCAGCGTCTGATTGGCCCAGCCTGTGATGGTGCCCACCCTTTGGCCCGCTGAAGGCATAGCCTTCCTGACAGTCTCACCAGGATGTTCAGTGTTCATTAGAGAGTGTGGTGGTTATTTCCCCAAGCAAAACCCTGGTGTTCTGGCCAGAAGGGAAAGGAAATGGATGCTGAGAAGGCAGACTCAACAGATGGAGGCACCAGGAGGGTGGACTTGGGTCTGGAACTAGGGTCTGGGGTGGAAAAGAGACACAGCACCTGAGGCTGGCACCCACAGGCCAAACACAATGTTTGGAAGGGCTGGCCTGTCCCAGGAGGGGCCGCGGTGATCCCTCTGCCAGCCAAGTCCCCTGGAGGCTGTGGTTTGGGGATGCCAACATCAGTGTCCATGTGGGCTGGTGGACAGAACAGGGCCCAGGACCCAGACACACCTGTGCTCAAGTCTCAGCTCTGCTGGGTACTTAGCTTGTGAGCTGGGCACTGGCCATTCACTCTCTGAGCCTTACTTTCCTCATCTGTAAGATGGGAAGGCTAGGGGATGAGATGAGGGGGCAGGCAGGGAGAAGTGGCCCCATCATCCTTCCTGGGCCAGGACCCCAGACATCTCCCCTGCTCCTCCCTCCCCACTGACTACCACCTGAATCCCTTCCACATGTATGTTAGCCACATCCCCTTTGCACTATTTAATCTCAGGCTTCACTGCTTCTCACCTGCATTACTGAGTCACTTGAACACCACACATCTTGACCAAGCACCCACTATGAATGTGCCAGGTGGGGGGGCTGACCCTAGGAGTTCAGCAGTGAGCAACCCAGTCCCCTCCTAGAGGAATCGCAGCACAGGGAGAGTCACGTGGTGCTGGGAGGCCACCAGGCAGGCAGGTCTGGTGTGTGCCAAGGCCTGGTGAGTCGCTCATCCCGGAGTGCAGGGGTCCTCCCCTGGGCAGGTCAGAGAGTGCAAAGCGTGGCTTGGCCACTCTCGGTTGTAAGTCAGAGCCAGGCATCTGTGCCCCCTCAGTGACATCATCACAGGGTGGACATGCCCCTGACCCCAGCACCCCTTGCAGCCCTGGGATTGGTTCAGGTGTTCCTGGGGCCTGTCATCCTTGAGGCTTTGTTTGATGACTGGGCTGGAATAAAGGACACTAAAACAATAACAGTGGTGGGGGTGGGGGGATGCATATCAGTGACACCTTTTGCAGTGCCCCATTGTAGTCTTATCCACTCCAATATGTTTTGTATCGCGCTATGTGTGCAGTGGTCTCTCCTTTTTTTATATAAATTTTTAATGTAACTTGCTTGTTTGAGAGGTGGAGGGAGAGACAGAGAAAGAGGGAGAGAATCCCAAGCAGGCTCCACGGCGCTCAATCTCAGGAACTTTGTGATCATGACCTCACCAGAAACCAAAAGTCGGACACTCAACCAACTGAGCCACCCAGGCGCCCCTCTCCTTCTATACCATGACCACTTCTGTGTTGCCACCAAGTCTTCATTACCCCATTATCGGTGACAACAGACACTGCACTAACAGGTGCATGCTAATGTTCTTGTCCCATCTCCTTTCGTTCATCATCTATGGTGCTCTGGATTTAATCCCCTGCTTATAGTTCATGCCAAAGCAGACCCCTCTCCCCAGCTTTTCCCCTTCAGATGATTTTCTTGGGATGCATTTCCAAGCATTTGACTGAGGTGAAAGGCGCTATCAAACTTCAGGCTGTTGGCACATGGAGCCAAATCTTGTACGATTCAAAGGGGCCATGACACAGTACACTCACCCACCCCCCAGCTGTATTTAATGGGATGCTCCAACATACCTGATAGCACCGGCTGTTTAATGCAGTCTTGTGCATTAATGGGTATAAAGCAGAAGCCTACTGGAGCCATATCATGCACGTGTCTGTTCACACACACAGAGCCCCAGGCCCCCAGCAGGGCAGAAGGAGAGAATCAAAACCTCTCTTTAAAGGTCACAGGCAGAGCAGCCTGCCAGTCTGCCCAGTGTCCCCAGCCATGTGAGCCCCTCAGGCTCAGACCCTGTCTATGCCCAGACCCCCAGCCCCCTGTACATACACCATGCAGGCTGTGTTCACAGAAACACAGATTGGAAGACTTACTGGTGATCTCAAGGATTTTTCAAGGGAAATTGTGACAATAAACAATTTTCCCATCATCACTGGCTTTTTAAAAAAAATTTTTTGGTAGAGGCGTGTGGGTGGCTCAGTTCAACTTCAGCTCAAGTCATGATCTCATGGTTTGTGGGTTTGAGCCCCACATCGGGCTCTGTGATGACAGCTCAGAGCCTGGACCCTGCTTAGGATTCTGTCTTTCTCTCTCTCTCTGCCCCTCTCCCACTCATTCTCTCTCTCTCTCTCTCTCTCTCTCTCTCTCTCTCAAAAATACATATTAAAAAATTTTTAATTGTGGTAAAATACACATAACATAAAATCTACCATCTTAGCCATTTTTAAGGGCACAGTCCAATGCTATTAAATACATTCATGTTGTTGTGCAGCCATCCCTGCCATCTATCCTCGTAACTCTTTACATCTTGCAAAACTGAAATTCTGTCCCCATTAAACACTAACTCCCCATTTTCCCCTCCCTCCAGCCCCTGGCAACCACATTGCTTCCCCTTTCTGTCTCTATGAATGTGACTACTCTAGTACCTTGAATAAGTGGAATCACACAGTATTTGTCCTTTGGTGGCTGGCCTTTTTCACTTAGCATAATGTCTTCAAGCGTCATTCATGTTGTAGCACATGTCAGAATGTCCTTCCTTTTTAAGGCTGAATAATATTCCATTGTAAGGATAGCCCACATTTTGTTCACTCATTCATCATCAGTGGACACTTGAGTTGCTGTATCATTGGCTTTTTAAAAAAAATTTTTTTTTGAGAGAGAGAAACCAGGGAAGGGGCAGAGAGGAGAGAGAGAGAGAGAGAGAGAGAGAGAGAGAGAATCCCAAGCAGGCTCCACACTGTCAGTGCAGAGCCCAATGCAGGGCTCGAACTCACAAACAGTGAGATCATGACCTAAGCCAAAGTCAGACGCTTAACTGACTGCGCCACCCAGGTGCCCCTGCAACTTTGGCTTTTAAAAATTATCCCTGGGGGAGCCTGGGTGGCAAAGTCAGTTAAACATCCAACTCTTGATTTCAGCTTAGGTCAGGATCTCATGGTTTTGGATTCAAGCTCTATGTCTGGCTCTGCCTGTTTGGGATTCTCCCCTCCCTTGTGCTCACGCATTCTTTCTCTCTCTCTCAAGATAAATAAATAAACTTAAAAAAAATTATCCCTAGACATCTAAAGCATGGAAAACCATGAGGTGGTTAAAAAAAAAAAAAAAAGAACAAACACCCTCTATGCTGCCAAGGAAAGATCTTCAAAATACATTGTTAGTAAAAAAGAGCATAGGAGAATGTGTACAATATTCTAATAAAGACAGAAAAGGTGCCATATATATATATATATATATATATATATATATTTCTTCATCCTTGCATAAAGAAGCTCTCCTACAAGCAGTTGCTTATGGAACTGGGGCGTTGGGTGGGGAGGGCTCTGTCTTCACATGGCTGTGTTTTTGCACATGGGTGTGGGATGCCCCCAGCACCCAGTACTTTCCCTGATCCCCTACTAGGTCACTCAACCCCTATCTCTCCAGGAACCACAGCCTGGCTCCTGCCACCCAAGCACACACTCCCATGACCACAGCGTGTTGCCCCCTAGCTTGCCTAAGCTTTTGCACACGCTGATCCCCTTGGCCTGGCAAGTCTCCAGACAGACTGCCTCCTGCCCTCAGTCCTCAGCACAGACAGCACCACCTGCCCCCAGCCCTTCTCTGGAGCCCCTGCTGGAGGAAGGAGGAGGCTGGTTTGTGCCCCCAGGGCCCCCACAGCCCTGTGCTCCCCAGCACACCTGCAGGAAGGGGCAGAAAGATTGGTGGGGCACCACCATTCCCCTCTCCCCTCACCTGGGCACACCCTGCAGAGCACATGCCTCCGTGGGACACTCTCTCTGCACACATTGGTCTGCTCGTGGTCTACTTCCCACCGCCAGTTCTGAGAGATCCCACTGAGTCCACGGCACCTAGAATGGTGCAGAGGGAGCCAGAGACTGCAGCAGCAGGAACACAAGCCCATCCACTGAGCCCCAGGCCTGGGCTCAGCCGAGGTCACAATGGGTAGCTGGAGGTCGGAGGGGTGATGCCAGCAGCCTGTCCACTGGGCATCCCTGTGGACCACGATGTTTCTGGCCTCCAGCTCCACTCCAGCCTCCAGTGTGAGCCTGTTGCTCCAAAGCAGAGCTGAGTCTGAGCCCACCCACCTCCCCATGTGCCCAGCATCCCGCATCCAGCCCCCAGTGGCAGTCCAGGCCTGGAGGTGATCTGGGGGCTTCCCAGCTCACCTCTTGAAGTGGTGGCATCCTGGCCTCCCCAGAAGGGCTTCTCCCACCCTGCCCTGCAGAGAGGTTTCTAGAATCACCTCCACCCAAGATAGTGGCTCATCTTTGAGAAAATTGGACTGGGATCCCTGGAGAGAGAAGGTGCCAGGTATCCAGCAGGAGAGACCACGCTTTGCCGGCCTGGCATGAGTTCTGTCTTATGGAATTAGGCTCAGACACCAGGCCCTGGGTGTGGGGCAGAGCTGGCCCTCATCCCAGAGCTGACAGCCACCCCCCCCAGTGAGCTCAGCAGCCTCCCGTGTGCCCACATGCACACCTGTGGCCTCCCCCACAGGTTGGCAAGAGGTGGTTTTGTGACATTTCACAGTTGCATCAGCTGAAAATTGAACACTTACAGCTTTGCCAGGGAGGTGAAAATAAAGTTGCCACTGTGCTCAGGGCCAGGACTTTGCCGGCAGACATCCACGCTGGTTCCCACACTGCCAACCCCCACCCCATGCTGTGACCCAGTCCCTGTACACCCTCAGGACAGCCCTCCTCAGGGCTCCCTCCAACCCCCAACCTCAGCTCTGACTCTGCACACCCCTGTCTCTACGTTCAGAGCCAGGTCACCCAAGGGGTCAGAAAAGACAGAAATAGGCCTGGGTTCCAGTCTGCCATGGGAAATGCACAGGCAGAGTGAGCAGGGTGATGGGGAGACTCTGTTCCCTGGAAGGTCCCTATAGGAACCCTGCAGGACTCCCTGGTTAAGAATGTGGGGGTGACGGCGACTGGATGACTCAGTCGGTTAAGTGTCTGACTCTTGATTTCAGTTCAGGTCATGATCTCATAGTTCAGGAGATCGAGCCCCAGGTTGGGCTCTGCACTTACAGCTCAGAGTTTGCTTAGGATTCTCTCTCCCTGTCTTTCTGCCCCTCCCCTGCTCGCTCTCTCTCTCTCTCTCTCATTCTCTCTCTCAAAATAAATGAATAAACATTAAAAAAGAGGGGCAGCTGGGTGGCTCAGTTGGTTGAGTGTCCAACTTCAGCTCAGGTCATGACCTAACAGTTCGTGAGTTCAAGCCCCACATTGGGCTCTGTGCTGACAGCTCAGAGCCTGGAGCCTGCCTCAGATTTGGTTTCCCTCCTGGCTGTCTGCCCCTCCCCCCACTCCTGCTCTGGCTCTCTCTCTGTTTAACAGAGAGATAAACATTAAAAAACATTTTAAAAAACATAACATTAAAATAATAAACATTAAAAAAAAAGAAGAAGAAGAAGACTGTAGGGTGACTTCAATGCCCAGCATGGGGGATGGTTAAACAGTCACAGGCTTGGCCAGGACTCACAGACATAAGTGCCCTGAAGGCTTAGGTCAGGAAGACTGGCCTACAGGGATATGCGGAAGAACCTGGGGGAGGAAACCCGGGTCCACAGCACACACACGGATGGGCACCTGCTACAGGCCAGTCCTTGACTAGTGCCAGCTCAGAGCACGTGTGCTGAGCCCCGCCTGGATGAGGTTCGGGTGAAGTCACTATACAAACAGGCCACAGGTGGCCTTTCTCTGCACCAGACACCACCAACCACATCGAAAGCACCCAGCAGCGCTGACAAGGAGAATCTGGTGCTGCCCACCTGAAGTGAGGCCCAGCCTTGGCGGGGGTCACTGTAGGGAAGAAGGGAAGGCTTCACGGACGAGGAAGCATTTTAGCCAGGTGCACAGGGATAAGCGAGTGCACATGGCGGGAGAGCATTTCTGTGGAGGAAACAGCTGGATGGGTCAGTGGGTCTGAATCACACAGAGTCTGGAGCGCCAGGCTACACAGGGCCACCTGAGAGAACCGCACGTTAAACAGGCTCACACAATGGAGGAGTCCACACAGCAGCTTCAAGCACAGCAGGACGCAAGGCCCCACCCAAGGAACTCAGGAATGTGCCCACCTCCCTGGCTCCTTGTGGGGCCAAGATGGCCCGAATGGTGCCATTCTTGCCTGCTCAGGGACTCCAGGGGGAAGAGAGCTTCTGAGTGCCACAGTTCTGGGATTGTACATGAGCTCTCCAGTTTGGATCAGACCCATCCCTGAACTAATCGTCTTTGTGGCCAGGGGCAGGGGCAATATGCTAATTGTCCAAGTCTTATCAAAAGCAACCTTCATTGCTTTGAGGTAGGAGTGGAAGGGGTTAGTCCCTAAATGGCTTGGACCAAGAGTAGAGGGTGGCTGGTTCCTGAGGAGTGCTGTGCTGTGGGGCTAAGGATCCCTGGAAGGCCTCCCAGGAAGTGATCACTGGACTTGGGTGGACATCAAAGTGCCTGTAGGAGTCAGAGCCATGCAGCCAGGAGCCCGGAGGACCAGCAGGCCCCAGCTCAGGCGTGCCTCAACTTCTCCTTGTTATTACAGGCAGGCATGCCCCGGACACTGAGCGCCTCCGACATGGTCACCCCAGGCAGCCTTGGCCCACCCCCCACGGAGCCCACGGATGGCGAGCAGGCCGGGCAGCCCCTCCTGGATGGAGCTCCTTCCTCAGCTTCCCTGGACACCCTCATCCAGCACCTGGTGCCCACGACTGACTACTACCCCGAGGTGTGTGGCCCACTCAGTGGGGAGGAGGGGCCTCAGAGTGGGCTTTCTTCCACCAGGCATGGGGAGACAGTAGGGCTGGGGCTGGGCTGGGGCCTGAGGGCACATCCCTGCCATGACTTGGGGAGCACATGCTGCCTTTCTCTTTGTCCCCCCAGAAAGCCTACATCTTCACCTTCCTTCTGAGCTCCCGCCTCTTCATCGAGCCCCGGGAGCTCCTGGCCCGGGTCTGCCACCTGTGCATTGAGCAGCAGCAGCTGGACCAGCCGGTGCTGGACAAGGTGAGGGGCAGGGCAGGGGCCCTCTGAGTACGCAGGCGCTCCCCTGATGTGTCCTCACACATCTGCATCTTGGAGTGGCAGTGAGTCCCCATTCTCCGGAGGAGAAGCCCACAGGGGTTTCTGACTTATCAGAGGACCAGAGACAGAGGGGACAAAGTTGCAACCTTTAACCAGGTACGGTTTTCCAATGCCCTATGGGAGCCCTTGGGCTTACACCAAGTCCAGACCCGGGCCCCCAGAGCCCCGTCAGTAGGACTCTTGCCACGTGGGATGGTTCTGCAGCCTCTGCTGGGCTTCCTGCCCTCCGCACACTCTGTTCCAACCTTCTCTCCTCTGTGGGGTCCGCTGATGGCCTAGCCTTCTTGTGGTTCCCCACATCCGTCCCTGGCCAGATCCTGCGGGCTATGATTATTTATAGGTGTGTCGATCAGGCTCTGCTACTACAGTGATAGAAACCCACTTGCAACTGGCCTAAGACAAAGGGATTTACTGGCTCATGTAACTGCAAAGTCTCAAGTGTCTCTGGCTCCAGGGGCTCAAATGACCCGCATTGAAACCTGGTCTTTCTCCCTCCCACCCTCCGCCCTGTTTTCCTCTGTGCCAGCCTCACCCTTTCCCTGCACAGTGGAACGTGGCCTCTGCCGCCCTAGGCCCACCATCTACTCTTACCAATTTGGGTGGAAAGAGCATGCCGCGTTCTAAATAGTTCCCAATAAAAGTCTCTATCTCATTGGCTTACCTTAGACGCCATGTCCATGTGTGAGCCAATCACTGTGCATGATGGGTGTGTACTGTGTTCTGATTGGCCAGCACTGATCCGGGCCCATGCCACGAGGCCTGCAGCTAAGTAAGCTGCCACTGAACCCCAAGGACTGGGAATGAGTGAGAGGGGAAACCCCAAAAGCAAACTGAGATGTTATCACCAGAGGAAGGGAGACCGGATGCCCGGCAGGCAAAAATAAGAGAGGACCCTGCCTCAAAGGTGTGTCTGTCCCTGTCCCACGGTGGTCAGCCCCATCCCCATGTCGCATCCCTGTCACCTGACACAGAGAAGGCACGAGGCACACCTCCCTTGGCCACCAGCGCTGCCTTCTCGGTGGTCCAGACCCCGGCAGAGGATGCGCGGTGAGGGGCTGATGCAGCGGCTGATGTGGCCCCGCCTCCAGGCACCCTTCACCTGGCGCAGACGCTCCTTGGCTTGCCTTGCAGGCCCGGGTCCGGAAGTTTGGCCCAAAACTCCTCCAGTTGTTGGCCGAATGGACGGAGACATTCCCGCGGGACTTCCAGGAGGAGTCGACCATCGGGCACCTGAAGGACGTGATGGGCCGCATCGCCCCCTGTGACGAGGTGGGCAGGCCTAGCGCGAGTCCTACACCCCCGTCTGCACCCCTACACCCGGGACCTGAGCCCGTTCCTGTACACTGTAGCTCCTCTAAAATCAGCCCCTTTCTGCCCCATCAGGAAATCAGGCCCTACAGAGCTGGCAGGGAAACCACACCTCTGGTTCCAGGCATCTCTTGACCTCGCTCCTGGCCTGTACTCATACATGATATCAGATGGCAGGCGAGGAAGGACCCTCTCATGGGCTCTTGGGATCAGGCCCTTGGTCAGTGATCCGTTAGGCTGACCTGGAGGGCCCTGGTAGTGGCAGAGGAGGAGAGAGAGCCCCCGTGTGGCCAAAACCTCATCCCAGGGTAAATGCTCTGGTGGCTTGGAAGGCAGCCAGTGTACTGGGCATCAGGTGCCTCCGCACCCCACACCCTGCCCTGTTCTCCCAGCCGCATTACTCTGGGGAAGACACTTAAAGGTAAAAAGAGGGCAAAAATCCCCACCTCTAAGCAGAGTACAGAGAAGGGCCCGGCGAAGGGGATGGAGATCTCCTGGTACATTTAGAAGGGGCAGGTTTATCAGAATCTCCAGGATGACTCCGTGGCCAGCACTGATGTTGCTTTACCTAGGAGAGAACATTGGGGAGAATGCACATCACTTGCCCTGGGAGGAGACTGCATGTGGCAAGCTGGTAGCTAGTCATGTGCCTCAAAGTGGGTCTGGACATGGCAGAACCAGGTGCTTGTGAAACAAAGGAAAACTAAATCAGACTGGGCAATAAGAAGCCATAAGGTCCACGACCTAACTGAGGCTCAGAGAGGGAGGCCTTGCCTGTGGGCCACTTCACAGAACAGACAAATGACTTAGCCATTCTGAGGGCTCAGTGAGATAAGTCATCTCTTCTTCCTCCCTCTCCTCCTTCTCCTTCTCCTCCTTCTCCTCCTCCTCTGCCTCCCCTAAGCCATCTGGGGATCCTGACACTTGGCTTAGGTTGCAGCAGGAAATAGGGTCAGAGAAAGGTCAATGATTGGATGAATCAGGAGGGTGGGCAGAAGCAGGGAGGGAGATGCTGGCTGACTGGCTGGATAGATAGTTGGCTACTTTGGTGAATGGGTGGAGGGGGAAGATAGATGTTTGGGTATTCTGATAAACAGATGGACTTTTGGTGTGAGCGGATGTGGAAAGGTTGATGGGTAGATGGGGGGATGGATAGATGGATGGATGGGAAGGTTGGTGTGTGGGTAGGTGGATGGGTCTATGTGGGTGTGGGTGAGTGGATGGATGGATGAATATGGATAGATGGATGGATGGATAGCTGAATAATGGATGGGTGGATGAATTGGTGGATGGATGGATGGATGAATGGGTGGGTGAATAATGGATGGGTGGATAGATGGATAGATGGATGGATGAATAAGGGTGTATGGTTGGGTGAATGGATGAGTGAATAAGGATGGATGGGTAGATGGGAGGATGGATGGATGGATGGATGGAGTGCATGGATGGATGGATGGATGAGTGGAAGGATGGTTGGGTGGGTGTGTGGATGGTTAGGTGGGTAGAAGTTTGGGTTAGGTGGGTAGGTGGATGAATGTATGGGTGGGAGGGTGAGTGGGTGAGTGTATGGAGGGATGTAGGAGTGGATGGATAGATGGATGGATGGATGGATGGGTAGTTGGATGAGTGGAAAACATTAGGAAGGACATAGGAAAGATAGGTGAGTGAATTAATGGATCTGTTGGTAGGGGACTATATAAAAAGGGAGATGGGCAATAGCAGATGAGGGGAGAAGAGATGGATGGATGGATGGATGGATGGAGTGGAGGGTATGCAGGGGTATGAGAGCTCCCTCTCCCCAGGAGGCCTTCAGTAGAATGAGATCTAAATCATCGGCGGAACTATCCACCCTTGTCAGGCCTGCCTCTGCCATTGGTGAAGCCACTTCAAAGGCAGACCCTGCCATTCTGGCTACAGTGGTGGGGATGGGTGTAAGTCCTGGACTGGTTCCCTAGGGAAACAGGGCGCAAGTGCCAGCCCCCTGAGAAACTGCCAGGCCTGCTACCAGGGCTGTGCTGGGAAATCTTTTCTAACTACCCGTGGATGAGAATAACTGAGGCCTAGGAATGGCTGTTAAGAGCAGTCATCCACCAGGTGGAGGTGTTTGGAGCAGAAATAATTCATTGCAGATGTTCTCATTCCCTGGCTTGGGATCCAGTTAGGTGTGCTGAGCAGTATGGGCTGGAATGAGGTTATGTGGCCCCCTCCCCATCCGCCAGGCCCAGGCCAGGGTGCTTCCATGTGTCTTTGAGATCCCCAAGTTGCCCTTACACAGGAGCAGCCCCTCCAAAGCAGATGTCCTCTATGTGCAACCTCCCCTCCCCTAGATGGGGCTATGGGTTGCTCCCTGCCCCCCAGCAGGGGCAAAGGCTGGGCTCAGAAAGGAGCTGGTGACCAGACTGATAAGGCAGGACCAGTAGAACTCTCCGAGCATGAGGTCTGGACCATACCATGTGAGCCCACATAGATCCAGGCTCAGAAACCACATCTGTGTGACCTCGGACAAGTTACTTCACCTCTCTGAGCTTCAGTTTGTTCATCAGCAAAAATACTGTTCCCACTACACAACTTTGCAGCAAAGAATCCCTGAAGTCACTTGTGTTCTTATTTTGGCACTTGGTAAATGTGAGCTGTGATGGGGAACAAATTATTTCCAAAATTCAGGCATATGGGGCTTATTTTTAACTTTTATGGAGTTGCTATTGTGGAACATTTCAAGCATACACAAACACAGAGAATAGTAACTGTGAACACCTGTGTATTTATCACCTAGATTCAACAATGATCAACATTTTGCCAAATCATTTCTTCTATCCCTTCACACACTTCCCCCTCCCTCCAAATTATTTTTTTAATGTTTATTTATTTTTGAGAAAGAGAGCACAAGCAGGGGAGGGGCGGGGGGGGGGGACAGAGGATCCGAAGCAGGGCCGACAGCAGAGAGCCCGATGTGGGACTCGAACTCATGAACCGTGACATCATGACCCCAGCTGAAGTCGGATGCTTAACCAACTGAGCCACCCAGGTGCCCTCATCCAAATTATTTTTAAACAAATTATAAACATTATATCTTTGGCTCCAAAAATATTTCAGCATCATCTGATAAAAGATTTCTCACATAGGAATAGGATCAAATGATATAAAATGCCATGCATAAATCCATGAAATGAGCACGAGTGTTTTCACAGCTGTGTGTCTTTGGACAAGTTACTTAACCTCTCTGAGCCTTAAACTTCTTTCTATAATGAGGGAGCATGGTAAGGACTGTGACATAACAATGGAGCTCAGGGAAGAAGAGGAAACAGCACAGGGCCAGGACCAAGGAGGCATTCCCACTAGTGGACTGTGAAAGGTGACACCTCTCTCTTATGAGCTGCCCCCTCTCCTGAACCCTCATGTCCCTCCCTGTACTGCCCACTGCCTGTCAGTATCTGGGAACAAAAGGCCAGAGAGGAGCTGAAAAGGCTTTTCTCCATGACTGAACATGGAAGTCTTCCCAGCACCTGGCCCTCGCATTGAACCTGCTCAGGGCCACCCTGTGCTAGGGAGAGGACCCTGCCTTAGAGGGGCTTCCGGTGGGTTGGACTCAGCAGTTTTGGCTCAAGGAGGCCAGTGCTGAGGCTGAAGGAGAAGCCAGGGAAGGCCCCAAGGTCATAGCTCCAGTAAAGGAGACAGGACGGGAGGATCTTGGTGCCCTGGCCTCACCCATGGGGCCAGCCACACAGGAAGCTGATACCATGGGCTCTCCGGGGGACTGACCTTGCTTTGCCATTCACACAACTGTCTGCTGGGCTGACCCACTGCCCCTGAAACCTCACCCGCACCCAAGGGCACAGGTAGCAGAAAGCTGACATGGAGAACAAACTGCAGCAGGTGCCACGCTCCTGCCCATGCAAGGTGGGCCAAGCCCGTTGCAAGGCACCCTGGGCTGGCTCGGGTGGGATTTGCAAGAACTCCAAAGAACAGAGGCCCAGGGCTGTCCAGCCAGAGATGAGTTCTTACCATGAAAGTCCAAGAGGCACCTTGGAGAAGCACAGCCTTCACTCTTGGACAACCTCTGCACTTGAAACCCAGCTCTGTGCACACAGCAGGTGGCTCTGTGGAAATGGATGGCATGCAGGAAAGCCACGTGTTCCAAAATGTGGATTCCTGATGGGGACAAGGACGACCTCAACATTCTTAGTGCTAGGTCTCTCTCGGCCTGCTCGGATGCACCTAGGGGATCTCTCAGCCTGTATCCACAAGGGTATAGGAATCAGCGAGGAAATGAAGGGTAAATACCATCCCCATATTCCGAGGGGGTGCAGAAGATTCGGGAAAGAACCAACAGTAAGCTTGAGGCTAACACCACCAGATAAATTCTAAAGGAATGAGCTAACAGGAAAATGATAACCATTTGGAGTGAACCATATTGGTTCAGTACAAACAAGTCTTGCTAAATTACCTGCATGTTTTCAAAAATTTTTTTAACACTTATTCATTTTTGAGAGACAGAGAGAGACAGAGTGCAAGCAGGGGAGCAGCAGAGAGAGAGAAGGAAACACAGAATCTGAAGCAGGCTCCAGGCTCTGAGCCGTCAGCACAGAGCCCAGCGCAGGGCTTGACCTGAGCAGAGGTCAGACGCATAACTGACAAAGCCACCCAGGCGCCCCTATGTGTGTATTTTTAAAATAGGGTAAGCACGTGGTTCTAGCAAACTAGAACAGATACACTGCATCCTTGACTTCAGGAGGGCTCCGACATCTACATTGGAGAGGCCAACCAATGAGAAGCAGGTGAAGGCCACATTAATCCAATCAGCACGTGTGTGAGTCCCCGTGTCCTTCACGCTGGGGATGAGAAAAGAGTGACATGGTATTATCTTCATGGAGCTGATAGTCCAGAGAGAGGAGATACTCAATCCCCTGATCGAGGCTTGGCCGAGGGTTTGAAGGAAGCCTGGTGCTCTGAGGTCCCAAGGATAAGAGCATGCCAAGAGAGAGAAGGCTGCACAGGCCCTGCCGGGGGCAGGGAAGGGGTCAAGGGACGAAGGAGCTGCATGTGTCTGGAGCACTGAGAAGGCAGGCAGGGGCTGTGTGGAGGCCACCGAGCGTGGTCAGAGCCTGATTTCAGGACCCCCCAGTCCTGCGGGGCTTCTGTCTTTGCAAAGGCATGGAGGTATTTTAAAGAAGGGAGAGGCAGGGGTCAGATGTGCATTTTCGACAGATGGCTCTGGCTGCAGAGTGGAGTCTAGAGAGGCCAGCATGGATGCGGGCGGCCCTCTGAGGTCTCTTAGGACCACAGAGACAGAGCATGGAAATGTCAGAAAGCAAAATCAAGAGGGTTGGTGATAACCAGGAGGGATGTGAGGGAGAGGGTGGCTTGAGGATGGCTCCAGGCCTGCGTGCCTGACGGCAGTGCTCCAGTCACTGAGACAGGGTTGCAGACAGAGGGGACAGCTCTGGACAAGGTGAGGATGACTTCCACTTACATGCATTGGGTCAAGGTGACCCCTGAGCCGTGATCTGATCTGGAGATCAGAGAAGTTGGATGTTGTCCACACACAAACACCAAGTGACACTCTAGACAGCGTATGAGTAAGGGGAAGGGGAGGACCAGATGGAGATAGGGAGGACCACTCCCCCCACATACCCCGAAGGATGATGCAGACAAACCTGCTGACAGCCTGAGGCAGGAGGACCTGGAGGCTGAGGTGATGAGGCCAAGGCAGATGCCGCCTGAGAAAGGGCCCTGGGCTCTCCTGACAGGAGGTCCAGTGAGGCAGTAAGGGCCAGTCCAAAGGCTGACAGGAGCGGGCGACTAGTGGCGTGGGGTGGTGGAGGGGTGAGTGGGGAAGGAGGGAACATGATGACAGTGTGACCGCTTAAATCTGAGTCTGAGTGAGGACAGAGATAGGGGGCCAGTGCAGGTATCGGGGCTCACAGGATGGACCCAACTCCCCATTTTCCCAGCACACAAATAAAGATCTGATAGGCAGCGTGCTGACCACACTTTTGGACCTGACACAGCTAGTCTGCAGGCAACCTCAGTTTATCCACATACTATCCAGCTAACCAGTGGGTCTGCCCACCATGGCTCTGGAAGCAAGGCTTAGCGTTCAGGTTCAGTTAGGGTTGACAGCCTCCCATCCTGGTTCCCATGTCCTGAGGGCTCTGCCCATGACTGCTTGACAGAGAAGCACTTCCATGAGCACCAAGCGGATGCCATCTTGGTCTCCCAGAGCTCTGGGCACCACAACAATGCTGGGCCTCAACCGCCCCACCTGGAGCCCTGTCAGATTCAGTGTTGAGGCCTCTCCGTGCACACTCGGCCCAGCTTGCCAGACGCCCCACCTGCAAGCTGCTGCTGGATTTGTGTGATTCAAAGCAGCATGAAGAAAGCACACTTCTGTCTGAAATAACCTGGCAGTGCTAGGGGCGCCTGGATGGCTCAGTCAGTTAAGGGTCCAAATTTGGCTCAGGTCATGATCTCACGGTTCATGAGTTAGAGCCCCACATCAGACTCTCTGCCATCAGTGCAGACAGCCTGCTTCAGATTCTATGTCTCCCTCTCTCTCTCTGCTCCTCCCCTGCCCATGCTTACTGTCTCTCGTTCTCTCTCTCTCTCTTTCTCTCTCAAAAATAAACATCAAAAAAATTATGAAATTACCTGAAGTACTGATGACTGACCACCCATTATTCTCCCAGCCCTCTAGGCCCTCTGGGCACCCTGCCTGATGGCTCATCATGGCCAGGAGGCCAGGCGTCAGACACTCCCACCCAGGTTCCTTGGCCTGTGGGGGTTAAATCAACCTCTGGGGGGCCATTTGCTGACAAGTTCAGGGGCTCCTTCTGTGGATCACTGAGAAAACCCTTGGGAACAGTGGATGTCAGGCTTAGTAAACACAGCCAGTCTGATGGTGCCTTCCTTGGAAATAGGGGTCTCTGATGGGGGGGAAATAATCAATCTCCCTGTGGATATGGGAGGGGAGGATGGGTGCCCCTCCAGGGTGGGGCCCTGGCCTTTCTTCCCCAATCCAGGGCAGCCCAAAGCAAGAAGGCATCTGTCTGAGCTGAATGGTGAGACACTTTTGTCAGTACAGTCAGTAGTTATTAAAGGCCCACCGTGTGCCCAGAGCCAGGCCTAGCCCTGACAGCACAGAGGTGGCAACACAGGCTTCCCTGAGCCTGCCGAGCTGTCATTCTGGTGGGGCAGTAAACAATCCCGATCACCTCCCGCAGTGGCCCCATAGAGAAGTCACACGCAGCGACCTGGAGAAGTACTGTCGGGGCAGAGATAGGACAGCATGGCTAGTCAGGAAGGCCACTCTGGGTCAGGAGAGAGGAGGGCCCCCAGTGGAGGGGCCCCCATTAAAGCCCAGCAAAAGGCCAGCACCTGCAGCATCTCCCTCCTCTCTCCCTCCCTCTGTCCCCCTGGCAGTGCACACCCCAGCCCAAAGAGGCGGGGTGGCCCTGGACCACGGTCACCCTCCCTGATGTGTGATCTTCCAGCTTCCACAGAAGGGGACAGGCACGGGCACATCAAGCAACAGCTTGTCTCTGCCAGCCTAGAGCCCCAGACGCTGGACATGGGGAGATGGGTGTTCGGGCACGAGCCCCTCTCTTTCCACCTCCTCTCCAGGCGTACCGGAAGACGATGCATCAACTCCTTCAGGCTCTGCACCAGAAGCTGGCAGCTCAGGGCCAGGGCCCGGAAGGCCTGCTGGGGGCCGACAAGCCCATCTCCTACAGGACCAAGCCACCGGCATCCATCCACAGGGAGCTCCTTGGCGTCTGCAGTGACCCCTACACTCTGGCCCAGCAACTGACCCACGTGGAGCTGGTGAGCAGGCCTGTGCCATCCTCTACCCGGACCCAGAGCCGGGAACAGCTGAGAATCGGCTGTCCCTGATCCCAACCCCCTTCCCCACCCTCCCCCCACCACCGCCCTGCATTGTGTCAGCATAACCCAGTGCTTGGAGCCTGTCACAGCAGGGCCGGCCAGTGTCTCCAGAATTCCCTAGCTCTGGAACAGTCTCGCCACTCCAGCAGGAGGGCTGGATACGCTCGGCCTGCCTGAGAGTCTGGGCCTGGGGCAGAGGACCCGGGTTCAAATACTGGCTCTGCTACCACCTGCTGTGTGATCTTCCACCAACTAGTGTCTTCCCTACCAGGGCCTAAGTTTCCCCAGCCAGGACACACAGACACACTGCACCCACCCTAGCTTCCCAGAGGAGTCCATATAGGCCTTCCTGCTTGTGAAGGGGATACCCCAGCCTAGCCTCCAGCATGGTGGAGTCCCTATAGATGCAGAGGGTAAGGGGCCTGCCCCAGAGAGAGAGGGGGAAGTGGGGGGATAGGTTTCTTCTCTTTTAAACCTCCACCATTTATGGCCCCCTTACTGCTTTCTGGCATTAGACTCAACATGTGAGGTGTGCTATTGTATTTTGTCTTCCCACCACCCTGCCCGGTAGGCACTGTTATTCTCCTCTTTGCACAAATGAGGAAACCAAGGTCCAGAGATGTTAAGTGACTTGCCAGAAGTCACACAGTAGAAGGGACAGAGCCAGGATTTAATTCTGACCCAGACCCCATGCTCTTAGCTACCAGGCCTCCCCTGGAGGGAGCTGGTCATTTCAATTACCCAGTTTTGAGCCTAGTTTCCTGGGTATCACACCCCCCATGGGGACATTGCTTCCTGCCCCCCATGAACCATGGCAGCCCCTGGGCATGGGAAAGGCAGGGCACCTCCTTCAGGTTGGTTTTGAGCTCCGTGACAAATCAGTATAGGGGTTGTGGAGCCCTAGTGAGAAGGACAGGTGTCCAGAGACCTTTTGGGGTGGGCTGAGAGGGAGGGAGCCCACAGGAGCACCATGCAAGGCCCCCAGTGGGCACCCTCTCCATACCTTCCCCCCTTTCCCGACTCCTCCTCTCCCTTCTGGTGCAGGAACGCCTACGACACATCGGGCCTGAGGAGTTTGTCCAGGCTTTTGTGAACAAGGATCCTTTGGCCAGCACAAAGGTAGAAGGCCCTTGGACGGCTGTCCCAGCAGCATCCCCCCCACCCACTGGTCCCTCTGGGGAATGTCACGAGTGTCAGCAGGAGCTTCGGAGAGGCACAGAGTAGAGCAGATGGGCTTGGAGGGGCTGTGTCCACTCCACCTGTGTCCCTCCAGCTTGCCACCCAGCCCAAGGGCCTCGAACCCTGACAGTCCCGCAGTCCCGGAGACCAGCCAGCTGGTCACCTACCCAGGGAGGGTGGAGGGGAGGGGCAGAGCCAAGGCCCTGGGTGAGAAAGAAAGTGGAGGGCGCACCAGATGCTCTCCAAGACCCCCATGCTCTCCCTGCGCGTTTCGGTGGGCACTGGTGCCCTCCAGTGGCCACCCGGGGTAGTGCGTGCTAGCGCCCACTGCCCAAGAAAGGTAAACGTGTGCTCTCCCAAGTGATGCAGTGGCCCCTGGGCCATGTGCTACAGACAGCATCTGCACACCGGATCTCGGGTTTGCCCCTCCTCCCTGAGAGCCCAACCAGCAGGGTGCTTGGTGCTTATCAACCGGGTTCAATTCTAATCAGAACTGGAAACACTGTTGTCTTCTCCTCTCTGACCTAATAAAAGAAGAGCAACTAAATATGAATTCCTTTTCACCTCTCAGATAAGCAAATGGGTGTGTTGGGAAAGGGACACCCTCACATACGTCTGGTAGGGGGTGAAATTGGCATGATCGCTTTGGGGAGCCACTTGGCAATCACACCAACACTTAACATGTACACCCTTGACCTCAACTTCCCATGCCTCATAACTTATCCTACAGATGTACACACCCATGTACACAAAGATGTATGCGTTAAGATATTTGGGATACACTGTGGCTATTATGGCCAAAGGCTGGAAGCGAACTACCTTATGGGGGCTGGATTACATCACGGTACCTCCACACATGGAATGCTGTGCGACCCTTACAAAGAATGAGAACAACTGGAAGAATAGAATAATCCCCCAGATCTGCTGTAGAGACAAAAAGCAAGAGCAAAGAGCAGTGACAAAGAGAATGTGACCATTCATGTGACAACAAAAAGGAGGGTTCCTGATACATGTCTGCTTGCACAGCACATGCATGTAGACGATCTCTAGGAAAACCAGAGGGGTGTCGGGGGTCGGGCGGTCGGAGTAGGAAGGAGACTTTGCCACTCATAGCAGATTGTTTTTTACATTTGGGTTTGGGTTTGGGTTTTTGGCCATATCCAAGTATCACTTTTTTATTGTGAACCACGTCAAGATTGCAGTGACCTCTCTTTACCCACTCTATGGTAGAGGAACATGTGTGGTCTTTCCAGCCTCCTGCTAGTATAGATCCTGCTGCTACGAACACTTACAAGTTTTCATATACATCAGGGCATATTTTTCTAGGGCATCAATTCTCAAATGACTTGGTCTTACGGCCTTTTGTATACTCTTAAAAAGTATGAAGGACCCCAAAGAACTTTTGATTATGGAGATTATATCTACCGATATTCATCATATTAGCCATTAAAACCAGTAAATTTTAGGAGCACCTGGGTGGTTCACTCGGGTAAGCGGATGGTTCTTGATTTCAGCTCAGGTCATGATTTCGTGGTTTCTGAGATAGAGCCCCTAATCGGGCTCTGCGCTGACAACGTGGAGCCTGCTTGAGATTCTTTCTCTCCCTCTCTCTCTGCCCCTCCCCTGCTCATGCTCACTCTCTCTCTCAAAATAAATAAACCTTAAAAAAAAAAGGTAACTTTTAGAGATATTTATTTATTCAAATTAGCAATAACAACCTAGTATAGGTTCACATAAGTAATATATTTTAACTAGATTTTCCAAAGTAAAAAAAAATTGAGAAGAGTGGCGTTTTATAGTATTTTTACAAATCTCAATAATGACCAACATAACTAAAAGACAGTTGTATTCTCTTATCTGCTTCTGCATTCAATCTCTTAACACATTCGCCCCACATTATTTTGGTTGAAAATCCAACCTCCCACAAATATGTAGTTGGAAAAGGGAATGGTATTTTAAGCCTTTTCAGATAATTGTGAATATTTTTCCTTGATACTATGCTAAAAACTCAGCAGGTGGTAGTTTTTTAAGATTAATTGCAATTTGGAATCTGAAAATATATCCGTGGACTTTCTGCACTCTATTATATTGAAATCTATTGATTCGTCTTGCATCCGGAATGTATCTTTTGCTCATGCATGATTTTATAACATCATACATTGGTCATTTGGAAAATAGGAGTCGACTGAATCAGGCAGATCTTCCAAATGTTGGTACCTTTCATCATACAATATTTTTTAAATCCTTTTTTTTCTTTAAAGTTTATTTAGGGAGAGGGAGGTGGGCAGAGAGAGAGGGAGAGAGAGAGAATCCCAACCGGCGCTGTGCTGTCAGCTTGAAGCCCAACCTGGGCCTCAAACCCATGAACCATAGATCATGACCTGAGCCAAAGTCAGACACTTAATGGACAGAGCCACCCACACACCCCTCATCATACAATATTTTAAAATCATATCCATTGATATCACTACTGATCTCATCCCTCCAAAACAGCCCTTGAGTATTGGAAAACTGTCAAGGTCACAGAGACAGATACATGTTTTACAAGTTCCAAACCTTCTCTTAAAAACTTGAATTTTATCATTGGCAACAAATACTATCAATTGCTTCCTTAAAGTGACAGACTCATCTTGTTGATTTTCAAGAAAATATTAGCCAAATACTGAAGTCTGAAAAACCATAGTTGGTCAGTCCTTCTTTTGAGTAAAAATGGTGTCTCCTGAGAAAAGTGGCCAGTTCTTCTCACAAGCCAGTCACACCAGTGCTTTTCCTCAAGACCTGAATTCTGTATGCATCAGAAGTGTTTTGTGTTTAGTCACTTAGAACACCAAAAAGAGGGGCACCTGGGTGGCTCAGTCATTAAGCATCCAACTTCGGCTCAGGTCATGATCTCACAGTGTGTGCGTTCGAACCCCGTGTTGGGCTCTGTGCTGACAGCTTGGAGCCTGGAACCTGCTTTGGATCCTGTGTCTCCCTCTCTTTCCACCCCTCCCCCACTCATGTTTTGTCTCTCTCTCTCTCTCTTTCTCTCAAAAATAATTTAAAAAATAAAAATAAAAATTTTAATTAAAAAAATACCCAAAAGATGTGTACCCAAGGATGGAGATTTAATAAAATTGAAATGTTTGCCTCCTCAAGGACATTCTGAAGTCACACTCACTTCTTTTCTTTGACCTCGAACGTGTGATAGTGAGGAACACAATGACCACTGATTATGGCTTGGTGACTCTGCCTCGCTTCGGGCTAAGAGGGAAGCCATTTTACACGATTTTCTTTTACACGTCAGTGCAAATGTCAACACAATGAAAAGACAATGACATTGTATGAATATGAAAATAGTTGTGCCCTAGGCTCTACAATATATCTAGGACAGAAAGCACTGTGTCACAGGCTGGGCCCATGGCCAGCCTTACCGGGCAATGCCCGTTAGCGCTACCGGCAGGGAGGCATTCTTGCTTCACACCCTCACTGACACGTGAAACTGTCCCACCTTTTTTTTTTTTAATGCTTATTTATTTATTTTTGACAGAGACAGAAAGAGAAATCAGGGGAGGGGCAGAGAGAGAGGGACACAGAGAACCCCAAGCAGGCTCCCTGCTGTCAGTGCAGAGCCCAATGTGGGTTTCGAAACTACAAGTTGTGAGGTCATGACCTGAGCCGAAACCAAGAGTTGGATGCTTAACTGGCTGAGCCACCCAGGCGCCCCTCAAATTGTCAGACTTTTATATGTCAAGCTATTAAGCGGAACATCTTTTCATGTGTTTTGGACATTCTTGTTTTCTATGAAATGCCAGTTTCCTTTTGGTGATTTGGCTTTTTCTTAAGGATTATCAAGAGCTTTTTTTTTTTTTTTTAATGAGTTGTTTTGTTTTTGTTTTTTTTTAATATGTAGTAGGTGATTATTTTTTGTCAGTTAGGTTTTGGGGAGGTAGTAAAGAAATCCCTCCCTACTCCCTACCCAGGTCATGAAGATAATCACCAATGTTTTCCTCTAGAAGTTTTAAAACTTTTGCCCCTCACATTTAAGTCTTGGATTTGAAATTCACTCTGTGGCTATGGATTGAGGTGGGGATCCATGTTCATGGTTTTCCACACAAATAGCAATTGTTCCTACACCATAATTTATGGATTGCCTTGCCCACCAATATGCCCAGACAGTTCTGTCACTATCGTGTGTCAGGTTTCCACACACATGTAGATCCGTTCCTCGACTGTCTCTTCTGTTTCCCTGGTCAAGTTTTCTATCTCTGTGTCAGTATACACAGTCTTCATTTTTTTTTAATTTTTTTTAACATTTATTTATTTTTGAGACAGAGAGAGAGCATGAACAGGGGAGGGTCAGAGAAAGAGGGAGACACAGAATCTGAAACAGGCTGCAGGCTCTGAGCTGTCAGCACAGAGCCCGACACGGGGCTCGAACCCACGGACCGCGAGATCATGACCTGGGCTGAAGTCGGACGCTTAACCGACTGAGCCACCCAGGCGCCCCTACATAGTCTTCATTTTTATAGTTGTATGATCAGTCTCGCTGTCTAGTGAAGTAAATTCTCCTGTTCTTCTTTAGGGGTGGCTTGGCTGTTCTTGGCCCTTTGTTTTTCTTTTTTTAAGTTTTATTTATTTATTTTGAGAGAGTGTGTGTGTGCATACATGCAAGTGGGAGAGGGGCAGAGAGGGAGGGAGAGAATCCCAAGCAGACTCTGCACTGTCAGCAGAGCCCGACATGGGGGCTTGAACTCAAACTGAGAGATCATGACCTGAGCTGAAATCAAGAGTCGGGTGCTTAACCGACGGAGCCACCCAGGTGCCCTTGCCTTCTGTTTTTCTGTTTGACTTTTTACATCCTTTGTCAAATTCAATGAAAAATCCTACTGTGGTTTTGTTAAGATATATGACATGTGGACCAGTTTGGGAAGAATTATCATCTTCATGATAATAAGTCCTCCAATTCATACAAATGGTGGGTCCCTCCATTTACTTAGATCTACTCTGTAATACCTTTCTTTTTTTTAATTTTTATTTATTTTTGAGAGAGAGAGAGAGCATGAGTGGGGAAGGGGCAGAGAAAGGGAGACACAGAATCTGAAGCAGGCTCTAGGCTCTGAGCTGTCAGCACAGAGCCCAATGCGGGACTCAAACCTATGAGCCATGAGATCATGACCTGAGCCAAAGACGGATGCTTAAACTACTGAGCCCCTCAGGCGCCCCTCTGTAATACCTTTCTAATGCTTTATAACTTTCTCCATAAAAATATTAAACAGATTTTGTTAGACTTTTTTCCTCTGAGTACTTTATGCATATTTTTTTATCATTTATTTTTGAGAAACAGAGAGCATGAGCAGGGGAGGGGCAGAGGGAGAGGGAGAAAGAGAATCCCAAGCAGGCTCTGCAGTGTCAGCACAGAGCCCAACAGGGGGCTTGAACTCATGAACCATGAGATCATGACCAGAGCCGAAGTTGGACACTTAACCAACTGAGTCACCCAGGCACCACTCCAATCCTTATTCTTTTTATTTCTATGGTAGCCATACAAAGAATCCTCACTGATATGAAATGGACATGACAGATGGATCCTAGTTTTTAAAACTCTGAAATGTTGGGATTATTAGTTACTGCAGAATAGCCCTGCTAATTCTGACTAATAAGAATTTCTCTTTCTTGCTTATTATGCTAACTAGGACCTATGGTAAAATGCTAAATAGAAGTGTTGCTACCCAGCATCCTTCTTTTGTTCTGATTTTAAACAGAATGCTTTTAACAGGTCACTGTTACTATAGTATGGTGTTTACTATAGGATCATTTTTTTAGATGTCCCTTATCAGCTTAAGGCAGTATCCTGGTCCTACTTGGCAGAGAGTTCTTATCATGAATGGTTGTTGTATTTTATTGACTACTCTTTCTTTTTTTTTTTTAAATGTTTTTTAAGTTTATTTATTTATTTTGAGAGAGACACAGAGAGTATGAGCTGGGGAGGGGCAGAGAGGAAAGAGAGAATCCCAAGTAGGCTCTGCAGAGCCAGTGCAGAGCCTGACATGGGGCTTGAACTCACAAAACCATGAGATCATGACCTGAGCCTAAATTAAAGAGTCAGACGCTTAACCGACTGAGCCACCCAGGTGCCCCTCTCAACTACTTTTTCTGGATCGATTGACCCTAGGTTCTCTTGTCTTTCAAACTGTTAAGTGATTATTTATACAGTAGTCTCCCTCTTTATCCACAGGGTATATACTCCAAAACCCCAGTGGATGCCTGAAACCACGGATGGTACTGAGCTCTATACTATGTTTTTTCCTATACATACATACTTATAATGAAGTTTATAAATCAGGCACAGTAAGAGATAACAACTAATCAAATAGATCAATTATAATAACATACTATAACAAAAGTTGTGTGAATGTGGCCTCCCTCTCTCAAAATATCTTATTACACTGCACTCACCCTTCTTGTGATGATGTGAGATGATAAAATGCCTATGTGAGGAGATGAAGGGAGGTGAATGATGTAGGCCCAATGATGTGGTGTTAGGCTACTGCTGACCTTATGTCAGAAGGAGGATCATCTTGCTTCCAGACCTTGCTCGATGGCGGGTAATTGAAACCACAGAAAACAAACCACAGATAAGGGGGGAACTACTTACTGTATTAGTCGTTTTTTTTCCAATGTGGAGCCCCCCCTCCTTGCATTTCTGGGATATATGAAATCGGGTTGTGATCGTTATCTTTTTTGTACATCCTAAGATTCCGTTTGCTCTTGTTTTGTTTAGGATTTTTGCAACTATAATCATGAGACGGTCTTGTTATTTTCCTGCCTGCCCCTCTTCTTTTCTAGTCTTTATTTTCTCTTTCCCTGTTCTCTCTTCTGTATAAAAGACTGAATTTCCTCCTCCTGGATCATTGGGCTAGAATTTGCCAGCGAAACCATGTGGGCCTGCTATTTCCATTTAGGGAAGACTTCCATGCACTGATTCAAGATTTTCCTTGTTTGTTTTAAACAAACAAGTCATACTCACCTCTAATATTCTCTGTATTTACATCCGTCCTTGTTCCGTCATCCCTCTTGCTAAGTGTTCATCAATTTTGTTAGTCTTTTCAAATAAAGAGCTTCTAGCTTCCTTGATCCTATGTGTTGCATCTTTCTTTACTATTTCATTTTTTTCTCTAATCTTTATTATTTCCCTCCATCTACTTTTTAAACTTTTTTTTTCCAACGTTTATTTATTTTTGGGACGGAGAGAGACAGAGCATGAACGGGGGAGGGGCAGAGAGAGAGGGAGACACAGAATCGGAAACAGGCTCCAGGCTCTGAGCCATCAGCCCAGAGCCCGACGCGGGGCTCGAACTCGCGGTCCGCGAGATCCTGACCTGGCTGAAGTCGGGCGCCCAACCGACTGCGCCACCCAGGCGCCCCTCCCTCCATCTACTTTAAAGAAAGTAGAAATCCAAAAATCCAGAAAGCTTTGGATTCTTTCTTTCTTTTTCCTTTTCTAATTATTTTTTATTGTTGGATATTCAGCCTGTTGTTATCGTTTCTTCTTTTTTTCTTTTTGAGAGACAGAGCACACGTGTGCAAGCGTGAGTGGGGGAGGGGCAGGGAGAGAGAATCCTAAACAGGCTTCCTGCTCAGCATGGAGCCTGACGCAGGGTTCAATCTCACAACACGAGATCATAACGCAAGCCAAAATCAAGAGTCAGACACCAGACCAGCTGAGCCACCCAGGAGCCCCTGTTCTAATAAAAACATGAAAGACTATCCATTTCTTTCTAAATATGTTTTTTGTTTGCATCCTCCACATTTTGTTTTTCAACATTTTCGTTCTTGTTTTAATTTCCGCGACGATTTCATCTTTGACCCATAGATTATTTTAAAATGTGTTTTTCGATTTCCGACTATTTGAAAAGAATGCACATTCTCATAGGGTGGAGGGTAGACAGGCTTCCATATCTGTCCATTACTTCAACTATGTAAATTGTGTTGCTCAAATTTATATTTATACTGTCTTGTCTCCATAATCTATGGATTACTGCCAATGTGTGAAAATCTTCCACTGTGGCAAGAAGATGTGATTTCTCCCTATAAAGAGGTTTACTTTCTGACTGCATTTGCCTTCATATTTTGAAGCTATGTTGTTAGGCGCTAGCAAGTTTGGACTTGTGACATACCCTCAGTTGATCAAACTTTTACCATTATGTGGTTACTCTTTAATCTTCTCTGATGCTTTTTGCCCTAGAGTCTTTTTTTCCTGCTTTAAAATCTATTTTGTCTAATATTAGTACAGCTATGTGATATTTTTCATATATATTTTTCCATTTTTTTAACCTATATCTTTGGATTTGGGGTGTCCCACTTGAAAATAGCAAGTAGCTGGGGTTTTAAATTTACAGCAATTGGGACAACTGACTGGCTCAGTTGGTTGAGCATCCAACTCTTGATTTCTTCTGGTCATGGGATCAAGCCCCGAGTCAGGGTCTGCACTGAGTGCAGAGCCTGCTTAAAATTCTGTCTCTCGGGGCATCTGGGTGGCTCAGTCTGTTAAGGATCCAACTCTTGATTTCAGCTCAGGTCATGATCTCATGGTTCATGGTGGGATTGAGCTCCACATCGGGCTCTGCACTGACAGCATGGAGCCTGCTTGGAGTTCTCTCTCCTTCTCTCTCTGTGCCCCTCCCCCTCTCAAAATAAACAAACATTAAAAAAAAAAATGATTCTGGGCACCTGTATGGCTCCATTGGTTAAAGCATCTGATTTCAGCTCAGGTCATGATCTCATGGCTCATGAGAGCCCGGTGTGGGACTCTGTGCTGATAAGCTCAGAGCCTGGAGCCTGCTTTGGATTCTGTGTCTCTGTCTTTCTCTGCCCCTTCCCTGCTCACCCTCTCTCTCTCTCTCTCTCTCAAAAATAAATAAACCAAAAGAAAAAAATTCTCTCTCTCTCTCCCTCTGTCCCTCTCCTCTGCTCACGCACACACACACACACACACACACTCTGAAAAATAAAATAAAGTAAAATAAAATAATATAAAATAAAATAACAGCAATTATAGTTACTGATATATATGGATCAGGTTTTACCACTTTCTGTGCACCTTTGACTTGTCTTCCCACCTCTTCCCTATCTTTTTTCCTCTTTTCTTTACTTCTTTTGGATTAATAGATCCCCAATTCCATCTCCCCCTCTACTTATTGAAAGTCACCCTGGCAATTTCAACATGAATATTGTTGATTCAACTTATTATTGTTAATAAGTTAAGTTAAATCTTTTAAACTTCAGTACATTTATACAGCTGAATATTCCACATCAATTGAAAAATTATGTTTCCAAGGGATATTTTATGACACATGAAAAGGTTCATCTGGAAAAATACGGAAGCATATACACAGTTATGTGCAGATAGATACATACAGTTGACTCTCATAATTTAACATGATTATATCCATGAAGTTGTCATGAACACAGAATTAGCAAATGCCACTGCTCCCAAGGGAAATACAGGGGTAAGTTCCTTGCAAGCCTCCCACCACATTTGCATCGACCAGCCAATACATAACCTTGGATTGTGCGTGTTTCTGTTCAAAGACACCGTATTTAACGTATATTGTTCTTCCAATAACATTGAACTCATGATTCATGTCTGAGTGCAGCTTACCTAACACATATTTTCTCGTTAGGGCACATCACAACCTTCATGTGCTCAGGAACTGCAGCACTGTGCTTGGAGTCACGTTAAGCAGGGAACTCACCATCACACTGAACAGACCACAAAAAAAAAAAGGACAGTTTCTTCACAGTAGGGGAGCTGAAATGAGAAGGCAGGGTGTCAGCTCAACCTCTGCTGGGAACAAAAAGGCACTTTGAGTGACTCAAATATTTTTTTTTAATGTTTGTTTTTCAGAGAGACAGAGAGCATGAGCAGGGGAGGGGCAGAGAGAGAGGGAGACACAGAATCTGAAGCAGGCTCCAGGCTCTGAGTTGTCAGCACCAAGCCCAATGTGGGGCTCGAACCCATGAACCGTGAGATCGTGACCTGAGCTAAAGTCAAATTTTTTGCCACTCTGCACATATCCATGAATGACAGCAAGTGACAGTGACATGAGTAGCGATTTGGGGCTACAAATACGTTTTTAGGAAGCAGACAGATTCACAAAGACAGAATCCATGAAAAATGACAATCAGATGTGGGGGAGCTATGCATATACATATATATATATATATATCATATTAACTTACATCTTCGAGTATATAAAAAAAGACTGGAAGGATACACTTCAAACCATTGGTATTTGTGGATGATTTTGAGGTTTCAACGGTTTCCAGATTATCTACAATAATGGTCAATGAACTGACTCCATGTTCCAAAAGTTATTGAGAGAAAGACTGAGTATGATCCTTGTGTCTTTCCCAGCCTTGTTTCAGTGACAAGACCAACAATCTGGAGGCTTATGTGAAATGGTTCAACAGATTGTGCTACCTCGTGGCGACTGAGATCTGCATGGTGCGTAGAAAGCCGGGGGGTATGACCTGGCTTAGCCAAAGGTGGTGGGGGTTGGGGGAGCCCACCTGGGAGGGAACCAGAAGGGCCTCTTGAGCTTGTCCGTGTCCAAACCCGGGACCAAGCTGGGCACCTCTCTGGGACACCAGGTGTCACCACCCAGCTTGCCTACCGTGACATTTCTCTCTGGATGGAGCCTGGCACGGATCCACTGGACTCTGACAGAGAGTGTCAGAGATGGCTTGCTGAAGGAGTCAGATCTGCCAAGTGGTCCCGCCCCCATCTCTTCCTATCTGCCTTGGGTGGCGTGGCCTGCCCTGCTGCCACACTGTGTTTGGCTCTCTCAGGATTTAGAGTAGAAATGCCCCAACCTTTTAAGAACTGGGAGATTGTACATGCAAAGCCCAGGTCTCCAGCTTCTCCCAGAAGGCAGGAAGACATCAATACTGAGCCAGGTGCCCTTGTCACCAAGTCACGGTCCCTCAGGGCCAGACCCTGCCCACCCTCTTCTCTTCCTTAGAGTGGAGGAACCTCCTCCAAGCCCCCTGTCACCATCAGGTGAGGCCCTGGGGCCACTTGTGTCAGGGAAGGAAAGACTGAAGGCAACACAGGTGCTAGGTGGGGCTCTCTGGAAGCAAATGCTGAGATGCAAACTGGGGTAAGGGGCAGAGAAAGGGGCAGAGGCAGGCCTGCTCAGAAGGAGAAGCTGGTCTGCAATGCCTTAGCCTTGGGAGTGCTTCCTGTTGGGCACCCACAGCGGGCTGAAATGCCTGGCCTCCATCCCCGCCAGGCTCAGCCATCTCCACCACTGTACAGACACCCCGACAGGGACAGGAAGGACCTCAGGTGGGAGGCTTTCTGAACGGGGTTTGGGCAGCAGGTCTCATGCTTCCTTGTGGCAGTAAAGACCACTGCTGCATGTAAGAGCAAGCCGGCAAAATCTATATGGAAAGAACACAGGGTAGGGTTCCACGGGGCCCATCTGCTTCCTGCATTTGCATCACTGGCCTGGCAGCTCACGATGGCGGTTTTTACATAGGCAAAGCTGGACTGAGCCCTCCCAGGAGTCAGGCAGTGCCTCAGTCTAGGACGGCCCAGGGGATGACATTGTTTGGAGCCATCAGAGAAGTCAGGGTCCCAAGCACTTGGCCACAAGCTGGAGGTGAAGTCATGCAGTCATTCAACAGGAAGCAGTGGAGGGGCCACTCTGGGGACAGGGCCGGGGTCCGTGCAGCCCCAGTGTGGAGAGAGCAAGCTCAATGCACGGGGGACAGGTGAGGGAGCCAGGGAGGATGCTGGAGCTGGGCCTGGAGGGAGGAGCAGTGTCTTGGAGGGAGAGCCCCTCAGCACTCTGGATGCCCCATGGAGTCCCGTCAGACCCCCTCCCCCGCAGCCCTTCATGGTGGTGGGCTCTGCTGGCTCTGCCAAGGACGTGCAGAGACCCTGAGCTCTCTGGCTGCAGACTACCCAGCATCAAGCGTCTCCACCGTGAACTGGGTTGAGAGAATGTTGATGAGGGACTGGCCTAGTGACGGGGTGGGGCCGTGTCACCACTAAGGCTCAGATGCCTTGTCCCCAGCCGGCCAAGAAGAAGCAGAGGGCCCAGGTGGTGGAGTTCTTCATTGACGTGGCCCGTGAGTGCTTCAACATTGGCAACTTCAACTCTCTGATGGCCATTATCTGTGAGTAGGCCAGCCGGCCCGGTCCCCGTGAGAGCGCCCCCAGAGGCACATGCAGACAGGCCAAGGGTGGGGTGCGGGGGGGGGGGGTGGAAACCAGGGCCCTCCTCTGAGCAAGGTTGGTGCTGCTGAGCCCATACTCCCCTGCCCCAGAGGTCCTGGAGACTTGACCCCCGCCCCCTTGAGGCCTTCCTTGCCAGGGTGTTTGGCTGGACAGTGTGTCCCCAGAACCAGGGACAGCAGGGGCCCAAAGCAGACCCTGGTCATGGTGTGGGGCCAGTTTGGCGGGGACTAGGACAGGGGCCTGCACACATGGGCCGGTTCGCCCAGACACAGTGTCCCCAGCACCCATACACCACCATCGGGCCGTCTGCAGAGGCCTCAACCTTGGTTCAGGCGGCCAACTGGGGCCACCCCCCAGGCCTCCCGCCCTAGGGAATTAAGCAGACTGTGCAGCCCAGAGACGCTCCCCTAGCTCGACCCTCCCTCTTCCAGCCGGCATGAACATGAGCCCTGTCTCCAGGCTGAAGAAGACCTGGGCCAAAGTGAAGACAGCCAAGTTTTTCATCCTTGAGGTAAGCAAGGCTGCCGGGCTGCCGGCTGGAACTGGCCGACCCTGGGATGCAGCTCCCCCACATGCTTCCCTGTCTCCTTCCAGCACCAGATGGACCCGACAGGGAATTTCTGCAACTACAGGACAGCCCTGCGGGGGGCAGCCCACCGCTCCCTGACTGCCCACAGCAGCCGGGAGAAGGTAGGTCAGAGGCTTGCCTGGCCTTTAGAGCTCCTCCCTACTCCTTCCTACTCCCTACCTTGGCCTAGATGGGTTGTATCAGAGAGCCTCCATGCCGACTCCAACGTCACTGGGTCCAAACCCCTGCCCTTCTACAGCATCTGTATAGGCAGCCATGTTCCTTCTTTGCCTCCAATTTGGGGAACTCACCACCTTACAGAACAGATCAGCCCATGCTCACTCAGCTCTAGCTGGTAGGAAGTGTTCCCTTATGGGGCTGGGGTTGTCCTCTCTGGAGGACCATGCAGAATGAAGCTGCTCCCTCTTCTATCAACCAGTCCTTCGGCGCCCCCGGGTCCCCTTCCCCTCCCTCCTAAGTCAACAACCCAGGTCTGCCCCGCCATACTCGGTCTCCAGTCCACTCCCCACTTGGATCTCTTTGGTCCCTGAAGAGTGTGACTTGTCAGAGTCCCTTCTGTTTCTGATCAAATTGTTTACAAGTACATAGGGTCTTACACCTCCTTACTCTAAACGCAATACCTTCATTGATATAGCTTCAGATCACATTCACGGTTTTGGCAATGACTGAACCAAGCTTCTCGCTCACTAGAACTGCCTTTTCACAGACTCTGTTCTTATACATTTGCATTTGGGGGCCTCGCTGACCCTGATCAATTGTATTTGTCTCCCAAATTCTCCTGGTGGCCTCCAATATAAGAAACTGGGCCCTGGGATTGCAGGGAACCTCTGGCTTAAAACCTGTCACCAGCCCGATGATTAGAGTTATCATATCCATGGGGAAGAAACACCAAGACCTTTTCTGCCTGATCTCCTGGCAGGAATATTGGCAGAATTAGGTCTCTGCCGTGTTTGTGGAGGTCTGTTTCCAGTTTGAGAACAAGTTGCTGTTCTTGAAATTCAAAGTCCCTGTGGAATTAGATGAGATGGCTACCAGGGTTTTAAGTCTGGGGAGCAGGCCAAGACCTGCACGTTTGTGCCACCCAGCCGGCCCTCCCAGCCCTCCACCCCCCACCCAGGGGTGGGGGTGGGTGTTCACAGACCCTGGCCCCACTGATGGCTATGTCCTATCCAGCTGGCCTTTCCTATTCAGGCTGTGAGCCCTTCAGCAGCTCTGGGTCTGAGGAGGGCTGATGCCAGGGAGCAGCATTCAGTGAGACAGAACCTCAAAATCCCGGGCAAGTGAGCCTGTCCCCCAGGAGCCAGGAAGCTGCAAAACCAGAGTGGCAGGGACAGAGACCTTGCTTCACTGAACACCTACCACGTGAGGACTACTTGACTCTGTCTCTCCCTTCCATTCAATTCTGATGACTAATTACCAGGTGGATTCTAGCAGTGCCATTTCCCAGATTAGAAGACTGAGTCTCAGAAAGGAGACCTCGCTTGTCCAGTCTCACAGCAAGTGGGTGGCAAAACCAGGAGTCAGCCTCTCCAGCGCACCACCAGGCCTCGTCTTATTCCCAGAGCTCAGGTGCTGTGTGGCAGTCACAGAGGTCCTCGCCTGTGGCCCAGGAGTGGGACTGTGGAGTAGGGGGCAGATAGAGTTGGCTGCCACCTTTGGTCCAAGATGTCAATTATGGCACTGGCACTCTGCACTATTTTTCTTCCATCCGTGCTCACCAGGTGGCTGTGGGGTGGACTGTGATGTCCCGTTTCTGCATTCTGAGCCCCCTTCCAGCTCTGGGGTACGGGGGCTCGAGGTGGGTGATTTACAGAGCTGTGCCTTTCATTTTGCTGCATTCTCCTCTAACGTCCAAAGAGATATGGATCATCGGCTGGGCCCACAGAAGGTGCTTCATAAATGGATAGGAGACTGGAAGATGGATGGATGAATAGTTGGATGGATGGAAGGACAGATAGAAGGAAGGAAGGAAGGAAGGAAAGAAGGATATTTGCTGATGCTCTCGCAGTTCCTCACTGCTACAGCTGAAATTTTGAGGCCAGGAGGTCTCAGTGGTCATGACATTCTATGCTTTCTTCTTATCTATAGCTAGTTCCTATCTGCCCCTCTTTCTCCCCATCTCTGTGATGGGGCCCACTCCACACAGGATTCTTTGGCTGACCCCCTATTGCCACCGCTTAGCTCCAGAAAACAACATCAGTGGGTTGCAGTCAACCCATGGGGGCAGGAAGACCGGCCAGGATGCTAAAGCCTGATAGGATGGTAGCCTGAGCCCATGTGGGCAGGCAGAAATGGTGAGAAGTTCTCAGAAAATGCTGCCTCTTTGAGGACCAGTTCCAATGTCCACCCTCTAGGAAGCCTGCACTGAGTCCCCGAGGACCACTGACCTTAATCCCCTCCCTGTCCTGGAACATTTCAGGCACATTACAACCCAACGCAGCCATCATGCCCCAACCCTGGGCCTGGGGCTCAGCACTGTGGTGGGCGTAGGGAGATGCACAGAGACTGCTCTCCCTCCTGGCACCGTGAGAAAGCAGGCAGGACAGGGGCTAGTCCTTCCTCTGCTACTTACTGCTGTGTGAGCTTGTATGAGTTGTTTAACCTCTCTGGGTCTCGACTTCCTTGTCTGTAAGTTAGGGTAATAGAACCCTGCATCTCGGAACTTGCTGAGATGAATCTTGATCCCCATGCATGTATAGCTTGGCACAATGGAGCACTCAGGCCAGCCACCAATGCCCCTGTGACAAGGGCATGAGTGGAGGGCTCTTTAGGGGCCCAAATGGGAATTAAACCCAGCCTATAGGTAGCAAAGACTTCAGGGAAAAGGCTCCACTACACTGGATGTGTCTGACACACCCTCACTCTTCTCCAAGCCCCAGCACCTACCACAGTGAAGACCTGAGCAAATGTCTGAGGAGTTGACATAAATCTAAGGTGACCAGTTTGTCCCAGTTTCCCTGGGATGGCTCCACTTTTAGCACTGAAACTGTATCTCATGTAACCCCTCAGCCCTGGACAAACCAGGCAATTCATCTCCCTGCTAAATCTGGCTCTGGTCCCAGCCTCAGCATTCACTCGCTTGGGTGACCTTGGGCCAGGCCCTGCCACTGTGTGGGCCTCAGTTTCCCATCTTCCTTGACCCACTGAGCCATCCATGCATCTGTACTGTGCAGAGTGGTCATACCCAGGTCCTGATCTCAAAGCCTTTATCAACTTAGATAAGGGGTTAGCCAGAAATGTCAGGTCCTGGCGCCTGGTCCCAAGGGTGATGGGCTGAAGGCCGCTCCTGGCTGGACTGGCAACACATGCCCAGCTCTGGAGCCTGAGGGCACAGCAGGTGTGTTAGTTCCCTGGGAACTGGCTTAGAACAACAGAAATGTTGAGGCGCCTGGGTGGCGCAGTCGGTTAAGCATCTGACTTGATCTCAGCTCAGGTCTTGATTTTGGGGTAATGAGTTCAAGCCCTTGTGTTGGGCTCCGCACTGGGTGTGAAGCCTACTTAAAAATGAAAAAAGAACAGGGGCACCTGAGTGGCTTAGTTGGTTGGGTGTCCAACTTCGGTTCAGGTCAGGATCTCACGGCTCATGAGTTCCAGCCCCGCGTTGGGCTCTGTGCTGACAGCTCAGAGCCTGGAGCCTGCTTCGGATTCTGTCTCCGTCTGTCTCTGTACCTTCCCCACTCACGGTCTGTCTCTCTTTCTCAAAAACATAAACATTTATAAATGTTATATATAAATTTATAAACATTAAAAAATTATAAAAAGAAAAGAACAACAGAAATGTATTGTCTCCCCATTCTAGAGGCCAGATGCCAAAATCAAGGTAGTCTGGGTCGTGCTCCCTCCAAAGGGGGCATCCTTCTTTGCCTTTCCCAGCTTCTGATGGCCCTGGGTGTTCCTTGGCCAGTGGCCAAATCACTCCCATCTCTGCTTCTGTCTTCACATGGCTCTCCTTCCTGTGTGTGTCCAAATTTCCCTCTTTTCACAAGGACATCAGTCACTGGAGGAGAGCTCATTCTATCCGGTATGACCTCCTCTTAACTCGATTCCATCTGCAAAGACTATCTCCAAATTAGGTCCCATTCACAGGCACCAGGGTTTAGGACTCAAATATATCTTTTGGGGGGACACAGTCCAACCCACCGCAGCAGCGTGCACCCAGCCAGCTCCCCTCAGGTCGCCAGAGCTGTCAGCAGTGGGTGTCCCTTCCCTAGGGGCCAGGAGTTGGCATGTGCAGAGCAGGGAGGGAGAAATGAGACATCCAGGCAGAGATACGCAGAGACCCCCGCCCTACTCAGGCCGGGCTCCAAAGTCTGTTCCTTCAGGCATCAAGAAAGGCATAAAATGACAAATCATGAAATATATATTTTAAAAAGTAGGCTGCAGAATTTCACAACAGGTGACTCACTTTCCATACATATCTCATGGTGGGCTCTGCATGCACCTGAAGTCCTCCTGGCACACTTGAACCAGGTGGTCTGCAGATCCCTGGATGGTGGAGGGTCGAGGGGAACCGCCACCAGCCTCTCCCAGCAGAGAGTGGAAGAAATGTTAAAAGGACATAGAGACCATGCATCTTTCATTCAGCCCCAACACGGGGAGGCGGTGGGGGGGGGGGGGTGCCGTATACAGTAGGCGCTCAGTCAGCACTGGAGTCTGATGGGGCCTGGGGAGAAAGAGTCGGGTGCTAGGGTAAAGGGGCCTGTGCTTCCTGCCGACTGAGGGCTGACCTGCACCCTCTCTCTTCCAGATCGTCATTCCCTTCTTCAGCCTGCTCATCAAAGACATCTACTTCCTGAACGAGGGCTGTGCCAACCGCCTCCCCAATGGACATGTCAACTTTGAGGTAGAGTCCAGGGGCCCCCAACAATCAAAGCCCCCAGGACAGGGGCACCAGACGAATGGGGGACGGTTCACAAGACATCACGGCGGGATTATCAGGGTCTCCCCACCCCACCCCTTCCACAGGAGACTGAAGGTCATGCAGGCACTGATCCCCCACTGCCCACCACAGGTGAGGCAGACTCATTTTCAGCCCTCGAAGAGCACAAGGCTGTGAGAAAGCCCCATGGACCCACAGTGACAATGGGTGAGGTGCTGTGACCCGCACAGGGCACAGGGCATGTGTCAGGGAAGGCCTCCCTGAGCACAGGAGGAGGTGGGCAAGCAGTATGGGCAGAGAAGGAAAGATTTCTACTCCCTCTGCAGACACTCACTGCCATCAGCTCAAGTGTCCCCCTCCTCCAGGAAGCTCCCCTTGACCTCCCAGACAGAGGGTGGTCCAGGCCATACTCAGTGGACTGGGCATTCCTTGGTCACAGCTCTCCAGTCCCTGAGCTCCTTAGAAGCAACGGCAGGCTGACCCTCCCCACACACACATGGGACCACCCAGCACACATATCTTGGAGTGGCTGGTGGGCTAGGCATGGTAGGAGCTGAGGCCGAGGAGCCCTGAGAGCCCTGGGCAGTGACAGCAAGTGGTCACTGAGTCAGACAGACAAAGCCAGCCATACAGCAGTGACAACCCCCGAATCTGCAGGAAGGAGGAGACTCTTCTCCCTAGGAACGCTGGCCCACACTCGTGCTGGCCCCACCCAGCCTCCAACACCAAGGGACAGTCAGTCCTGGGCTGGCCCCTGCGCTATCTGAGCCCCAGTCTCTCCCTCTCTAAAACAGGGCTTTGGCACAGAGCCCACCAAGGGCTCTGTAGGGACAGCATCCCCTGCTGGTGGGTCCGCCACCCAACGCCTGGGCCCTCTGGCCTGGAGCTGCCTCTGCTCTGGGGCCTCACACAGACTCCCCGGCAGACTTTCTTGTGCTGCCTGCAGGCCTGGTTAGCCCTGAAAACCTGTGTAACAGGGAGAAGTCCAGTCCAGCAGGGAGCCTGGGCGCCCCATCCCCAGGACAGTCCGGACTGGAAGTGACATGGAGGAGGCTGGCCTTGGGTTAAATTAACAGAGGGGTCCGGGAGCCCAAGATCACACTTTCCAGAAGACCCCACACATACCAGCTGTGGAAAGCCCTGTATTGCACTCTTCTTAAACTGGTCCTCAGACCTGACACCAAGGGAGGAAAGGCAAGACTGTAAAGTGTTTCTGAGGCCCCAGATTTGGGGCAGGGGTAGTGGGGGCTGGAGCCAGCCACCAGGACTGATGAAAGATGCCATAGAGGGTCATTCCCACCCAGTCATGACTTTATGCTGGCAGTTTATTTAAAAGCCTTCTTTAAGTCAGCACAGATGTTTTTTTAATTTAAATAAATGTATTTAAATTTTACTTAAATAAAATTCTGCTTTAAGTGGATCCACTTAAATCTTCCTTAAATACATTTATTTAAATTTATTTGCATTATTCTCTAGATAAACAAACACAGGCATAATCATGAAAAAGAATGAAACTAGAGTAATACTCGCCTCTTGCTGGATGTGCTGCCTGCCGATGACCTGGCCCTAGATGCTCTCTCTCCCCAGATTCCACAGAGGGAATGAAGAGATGTGGCGAACACCCAGGTTTCCTAATGGGGGGTCTGTCATTTACTGCCCAGTGCTCTGCCTTGCCCTGCCCAGGAGTGGGCCCCCAGGGACAGATGAGTGAGACTGGCCCGCTCTCACAGGTGACCTCCAGGCACTGAGGGGTGGAGGCGGGGTAAGGGGCTCCCATTTGTGTTTCAATGACCCTGGCAGAAATTTCTGGAGCTGGCCAAGCAGGTTGGAGAGTTCATCACGTGGAAACAAGTGGAATGTCCCTTTGAGCAAGACCCCAGCATCACCCACTACCTGCACACCGCCCCTATCTTCAGCGAGGATGGTAAGGTGACCCTATGGCCTCTGTCACCCCCAGCTCTGGGACTCTGGGGTGGTCTCCTAGTCACATCTCCATATGGGGCCCCTGCTGCGAGCAGGACGCATCACGCCCATGTTTGCTGGATGTGAAAGGGAGCAGAGAAGGCTGAGCACTAGTCAGGGCCTGAGGAGCTGCAGGCTGGGGACCTCCAGGGTCCCCAGGGCCAGGCTTCCCCTTGGACACAGTATGGCTGCTGCTGGGCATCATAAATTGAAACCATCAGTCCCACCCACTTCCTTCATTGGTAAAATAAGCAAGATGGTGAGAACTACCCTCCCTGTGCTCACATAGGGAAGGCAGAGCCCTGGGCTCCCCATGGGTCTTTCCACAGCTGGGGGTGTGTGCATGTTTGTGTGAGTGCGTGCATGCCTCTGTGTGTGTGTGTGTGTGTGTGTGTGTGTGTGCTGAGGCATCTTTTCTCCAGAGTGCCATTAATGTCTGTGCCCTCCAGTAAATCAGCATTCCCATCTGATCATTTATCAAATGTGACAAATTTGCTGTGAATTTTCTAAGCAAGCATACTCCAGGAAGAGAAAGTGCTGGAAGCAAGTGGCCATTTGGTCCTGAGTTGATCATCTCAGGGGAGGCAATGTGGCCCCATGGTCAGCTGCTTCCTGGATCCAAGACCCTCAACCTACCCCAGGAGGTCCCCACTGAGCACAACAAGCATTTAAAAAAATTTTTTTAATGTTTATTTATTTTTGAGAGATAGAGAGACAGAGTGTGAGCAGGGGAGGGGCAGAGAGAGAGAGAGGTAGAGAATCTGAAGTAGGTTCCAGGCTCTGAGCTGTCAGTACAGAGCCCAATGCGGGGCTTGAACCCACAAACCACAAGATCATGACCTGAGCTGAAGTCAGATGCTTAACCAACTGAGCCACCCAGGCGTCCCCACAGCAAGCATTTTATAAAGGGACCCACACCCGTGCCTGGGAGAACATGTTCTGCCAAAAACAAAAACTTAGGAGAAAGGAGTTTTTAATGATTTTGCTTTTAATTGTTAATACTTTCAAGTTTGCCATTTTATATGTTATGTTTTGGAACCATTAACTTTTGGGGGTGGGTTGGGGGGAGGGGAGTGTTCACCTGAAACAGCAATCCCTACCTGCAACAAGAAGTTCAGCTGCCTGATGGATAAGCCAGCCTGGGCTGTTCCCACCCCAGCAAGCTGTGTGACTCTAGGCAGGTGCCTCACCCTCTCTAAGCCTCACCTGCTGCATCTAGCTTAGTGGCTCAAAGCAACATTGATTTATTCTCTTAGAGTCCAAAGTCAGTTCCACTGGGCTGAAATCATGGTGTCAACAGAGCTGGTTATTTCTGGAGGCTCTGAGGGGAAGACTGTTCCCTGGCCTGTTATGACTTCTAGTGGCCACCCATATTCCTTGGCACATGACCCCCTTCCTCCATCTTCAAAGCACATCATTTGAACCTCTGCTTCCACCATCACATCATCTTCTCTCTTGTGGTCAAGTCTCCTCTGTCTCGCTCTTAGAAGGACACTTGCAGTGTCATTTAGGGCCCTGCTGGATAATCCAGGATAATCCCCTCATCTCCATATCCTTAACTTAATCTCATCTGCTGAGTCCCTTTTGGCCACGGAAGCTAACATATTCACATGTCCCGGGGAGTAGGATCTGGATATCTCTGGGGGCCATTATTTAACCTACTAGTTACTGTGATAACTGTTGTCATTAACCAATAGAACTTGTGCAGTAATGTGTCAAAAGCATATTAAGAAAGGGGTGGGAGAGCCTGGGGGCAGGGAGAGGAGTGAGAGAAGGGCATTTCTCTTCTCTCTCTCTTTCTCTTTTTTTTTTTTTTTTTTTTGAGAGAGAGCATGAACAGGGGAGGGGCAGAGGGAGAGAGAATCTTAAGTAGGCTCCATGCCCAGTGTAAAGCCCATTGTGGGGCTCCATCTCATAACTGTGCGATCACGACCTGAGCTGAAATCAAGAGTTGGACGCTTAACCGACTAAGCCACCCAAGTGTCCCAAGAGAAGGGCATTTCATTCACTCCTTCAGCCAATGGTATCTCTAGACAACCTGCTGTGTGTGAGACAGTGATTCAGCCATGAACATACAGCAAAAAAACTTAGCCCTTCTGAAGTGCCCTTAGAAAGGAGCACCTTCCAAGGCACCTGGGTGATTCAGTCAGTTAAGCATCCAACTCTGGATTTCAGCTCAGGTAATGATCTCACGGTTCATGGGATTGAGCCCCGTGTTGGGCTCTGCACTGACAGCATGGAGCCTGCTTAGGATTCTCCCTCTCTCTCTCTCTCTCTCTTTACCTCTCTCTTGCCTTCCCCCACTTGCACTCTGTCTCTCTCTCTCTCTCTCTCTCTCTCTCTCTTTCCCTCTCTCTTGCCTTCCCCCACTTGCACTCTGTCTCTCTCTCTCTTGCTCACTCTCACTCTGTCTCTCTATTTATCTCTCTCTCTCTGAAAATAAATACATAAACTTTAAAAAACAAATCAAGAAAGAAAGGAGCTCCTTCCAGTGACCCTTGTTTCATCCTCTCCTTCCCCCCACCAAAAAAAATAATAATAATAATAATAACTGGAGAAAGCAAGAGAAGGGACATAAGCTGTATTGAGCCCCAACTGGGTTAGTCACAGCCTCTGACAGAATCCTGCCCAGCACTCAGCTCCAGGCTTCCTCTGGCAAGACCTGCCTAGCAATACAGCCAGCCTTGAGGCTCTCTGAAACAGGTGACAGTATAGAAAGTATCAGCAAAGAAACAGAAGATATAAAAGGGAGCCAAGTAGAAATTATAGAATTGAAAAATACAATAACTAAAATAAAAAACTGAGTAGATGGTCTCAACAGCAGAATGGAGAAGACAAAGCAAAGAATCGATGAGCTGGAAGATGGAACAATAGAAATTAAACAATCTGAACAGCAGAGTGTCAGGGACCTGTGGGACTATAACAAAAGATCTAACACTCTTGTCATCAGAGTCTGGGAAGGAAGGGAACAAAATGGACAGGGTTGAAAAAATAATCCAAGAAGTAATGGCTGGAAAGTTCCCAGATTTGGAAAAGATAGAAACCTACAGATTCAAGAGGCCAAGTGAATCCCAAAAAGGATCAACCCAAAGAAACCCATACCAAGATACATCATAGTCACATTTCTGAGCACCAAATAAAAAGACACAAATTTTGAAAACACTGAGAAAGAAATGACACTTTACCTATGAGGGCAAAACAATTTGGATGACTAGAGTACTCATCAGAAATCATGGTGGCCAGAGGCAGTGGCATATTTTTCACGTGCTGAAAGAAAATAGCTGCCAACCCAGAATTCTATATCCAGTGAAAATATCCTTCAGGAATTTACTGTACATAAATCAAAATGGAATTCTAAAAACTGTTCAAGTAACCCACAGGAAGTTGGTCCTTTGAAAAGAACTGTAACATTGCCATTCTCCAGCAAAGAACCTCTTAAAGAAAAAGAGAAGACAGAAAATGCTAATATCTAGAATGAAATGGAAGATGTCACTATAGCCTCTGTCATCATTGAAAGGCTAATAAGAAAATACTGTGAACAACTCTAGACCCATTAATTTGGCCAGTTAGATGAAATGGACCAATTCCTTAAATAGCATAAACTGCCACAAACTCAACACAAAATAGATCATTTGAATAGCCCTATAACCATTAAGGAAATTGCATTTGTAATTTTAAAACATCCCAAAAATGAAATCTCTAGGCTCAGACAGTTATACCAGAGAATTCTATTAAACTTTTAAGGAAGACTTAATATGGATTCTACACAATCGTTTTCAAAAAATAGAAGAGGACAGGGCACCTGGGTGGCTCAGTCAGTTAAGCATCCAACTTCAGTTCAGGTCATGATCTCATAGTGCATGGGTTCGAGCCCTGTGTTGGGCTCTGTGCTGACAGTTTGGAGCGTGGAGCCTGCTTCGGATTCCGTGTCTCCCTCTCTCTACCCCTTGCCTGCTCACTCTCTCTCTCTCTCTCTCTCTCTCCCAAAAATAAATAAACATAAAAAAAAAAATAGAAGAGGACGGAACTTCCCAGCTCATTTTACGAAGCCAGTATTACCCTGACACCAAAACCAGATAAAGGTAGTAAAATAAAGAAAGTAAAGACTAAGATCCCTTGTGAATATAGATGCAAAAATTCCTTAACAAAATATTAGCAAATAGAATTTGGCAATATTGAAAAATAGTTAGATATCATGACCAAGTGAGTTTATTCCAGAGATACAATACTATTCAATATTTGAAAATCAATCAGTGTCATCTACCATATTAACAGACTAAGAGAAAAATGACTTGATTATATCAACTGATAGAGAAAATTCATTTGACAGATTTCTACACCCATGCATGGGAAAAACTCTCAGAAAAATAAGAATCGAGGGGAATTTATCAATCTGATAAATTGCACCTACAAAAACCTTTCCACTAACATCATTTTTAATGGTGAAACACTGCTTTCTCACTAAGATCAGTAATAAGGCAAGGATATATACTCTCACCACTTTTGTTCAAGATAGTAATGGAGATCTAGTTCATGCAATAACGCAAGAAAAGAAAATAAAGACAGATCAGAAAGGATGAATTAACACTGTCCTTATTTATTAAAAAATGTAAAAAATCCCAAAGAATCTCCAAAACTCCTAGAACTAAGTGGGTTCAGCACAAGTTGCAGAATACAAGATAAAGACACAAAAATCTATCATATTTCTGCGTGCTAACAATGAATATGTGGACACTGAAATTAAAAATACAATACCATCACTCAGTATAATCCCTCAAAAACATTAAATACTTAGGTATAAATCTAACAAAACATATCCAAGATTTGCATGCCAAAATCTACACGATGCTAATGAAAGAAATCAGAGAAGGTCTAAATAAATGGAGGGACATGACATGCATGAATTGGAAGACTCAGCATAGCAATGATACCAATTCTCCCCAAATTTAAGTACAGATTTAATGCATTTCCTATCAAAATCCAGGATTTTCCCATCAAAAGACAGTGGTTTTTTTTTTTTTTTTTGCAGACAAAGATACAATTATTCTAAGATAATTGTATATGGGGGTGAGCCTGGGTGGCTCAGTCAGTTGAGCATCCAACTTCAGCTCAGGTCATGATCTCATGGTTCATGAGTTCGAGCCCCATGTTGGGCTCTGTGCTGACAGCTCAGAGCCTGGAGCCTGCTTTGGATTCTGTTTCCCTCTCTCTCTGCTCCTCCCCCACTCACACTTTGTCTCTGTCTCAAAAATAAATATTTTTTAAAAATTTTTTAAATGAAATGTATATGGGAAGCCATAGAAACTAGAATAGCTGAAACAATTTTGAAAAAAAAGAATAAAATGGGAGGGATTACTCTACCCAATATTAAAGCTGATATTATACAGCTACAGTAATCAAGACAGTGTGGTATTGGTAAGACAGATACGTGGATCAATGGGACAGAATAGAGAACCTAAGAATAGACCCACACAAATGCCCAGTGACTTTTTTCAAATGTTTATTCAATTTTAAGAGAGAGAGCATGTGCATGGGGAGGGGTAGAGAGCAAGAGGGACAGAAGATCCAAAGCGGTCTCTGAGCTGACAGCAGCAAGCCAGATGCAGGGCTGCAACTCACGAACCACAAGATCGTGACCCAAGCCGAAGTCAGACGCTCCACTGACTGAGCCATCCAGACACCCCACTGTCCCCAGGGATTTTTGAGAATGGAGTAAAAGCAATTGAGCGGAGGAAAGTGAGCCCTTGCAACAAATGGAACAGGGGCATCTGAGCATCCATAAGCCAAAAAATGAACTTTGACCTTATCCTTACACCTTTTATGAAAAATTAACTCAGAATGAATCACAGACTCAAATGTAAAATGTAAAACTGTATAGCTTTTAGGAAGAATAAAAGTAACAGGAAATCTTCAGGATGTAGAACTAGACAAAGAGTTTCTTATAAAACTAAATTTGCACCGACTGTCTGACTCAGTAAATGTGCTCTTGGGCATTTATTTATCCCAGAGAAACGAATACTCATGTTCACACAAAAAACCCGCACTCCAATAATTACAGCAGCATAAATAGTTCTAGAGAAACACTGGAAGCAATGCAGATGTCCTTCAGTGTGTGAGTGGCTAAACACACTGTGGTATATCCATGCCACGGAATAGTCTTCAGCAAGAAAAAGGAATTAAGTATTGATTCATACTACAGCTTGGATGAAACGCGGAGAATCACTCAGAGTGAAAAGAGACCATCCCATATGTTACATACTGATTCGATTTATATCACATTCTTCTTTTAAAATTATGTGTTTATTTTGAGAGACAGCAAGAGTGAGAGAAGGGCAGAGAGAGGGAGAGAGGGAGAGAGAATCCCAAGCAGGCTCTGTGCTGTCAGCATAGCACCCCACATGGGGCTTGATCTCACAAACCACAAGATCGTGACCTGAGTGGAAATCCAGAGTTGGATGCTTAACTGACTGAGCCACCCAGGTGTCCCTATATCACATTCTTGAAATGACAAAAATCTGGGCATGGAGAACCTATTAGTAGTGGCCAGGGATTAAGAAAGGGAAGCAGGTGGGCCTTAAAAGGGCAGCATGAGGGATTCTGGTGGTGATGAGGGTGTTTTGCAAACTGTCAACATGCTGGTGGTGGTCCTGTGCTATAGTTTTGCAAATGGTTACCACTGGGAGAAACTAGGGAAAGGGTACACCGACCTCTCTGTACTAATTAGCACATACAACTGCATGTGTACCTCCCAACACGTTTAATTTAAGAATAAAAAGCAGGTCAGACTCTGGGTATAGGGCAGGCTATTATCATAGGCCATAACTGTGTGATTTTACCTCGTTTTCTGACCAGGTCTTTATTTGGCTTCTTATGAAAGTGAGAGCCCAGAGAACCAAACAGAAAAAGAGAGGTGGAAATCTCTAAGGTGAGTCTGTGAAGACGGGAGTAAAGACTGGCATGGGGGAGAAGGTGGGTGCTTGGGGCCAGGCCAGGGCCGAGGGGCTTCGTGGATACCCAGGTCCGTGGGGAGGGGGCAGGACAAGCCAGGCTCTTAGGGGTGGGGGTGGGACTCATGCACTGGGTGGGAGGGAGGTTAGGATTGCAACCCACCCCCACCCCCACCGCCATGGCCAGAGGCTGGCCCTGCAGGGCTTCAGGATGTGTGTCCAGGTCCAGGAAACCCCAGTCCATATTCTTATGCCAGAAAGTGAGACACCACCTCCTGCTCGTTCAGCCTATTAACACGGCCCAGCGGAGGTCAGACCAAGCCTGCAGCAGTGGGCTCTGAGGACTAAGCCAAGAGGGTTGTACAGAGCCCCTCTGGGGTGGGAGTCACCTGCCTTGCAGGGGACTGGCTGGAGGGAAGTATAATCACTACCCTGGGCATGTTTAAATCTGCAGATCTTCTATTTTGGGGAAGACGTGAGAAGCGCTGAGCAGGAGGAGGAGGAGGTGGAGGAGGAGGAGGGGAGGAAGTCAGCAGAAGCCTTCCGCAGCCCTGCCTCAGCCGGCCCAGCAGAAACTGGAGGTGTTGGTGCTTCCCTGCTTTGCAAACCGTGACCCCACGGCCTGGCGCCCGCCCCAGCGACCACACGGCACAGGAGACCTTCCTCCACCTTTTGTGGAACTTCGGCCCCGGCAGCCCAGGGGCCTCCTGACATGTGGGTGGCACGTGCCTCAGGGGCCCTGCCTTCAGGATGGTGGGGGTCACATTACTGTGACCTCGGCAAGGACACGGCACGACCCCCAGAGGGCTGGGTGACTGTAGTGTCCCTCTCATTGGGTGATGAGTGCCACAGGGGCTGACCCCCAGTCTGTCACCAGGTGGCCTGGGAGCCTCTACATCTCCAGCAGGCACCACGCCGCTGGCCCCTGCCATTCTGCTGATGGACCCTACCCTGTCCCCCTCCCCTGGCCCCAAGATGGGCTGGTTTCTGCAGCCCAATTCACTCCCTTTCTGGATCCTGCTGGTATCAGGGGATAGCTTTCCGGTGACAGCTGTGACACAGGTCATGGGACAGATTTGAGTCACAAAAATGACAACATGTACAGTACATTGTAAACTCTAGAGTTGGTATAAACATGTTCATACACCCTGCATATCCACGTCTACACTGTGCTTTTCACTCGTGGGTCTGGCATAAACTTCTGGCAGGATGAAGGGCAGTTTCCCAGCTCGGGCCTGGGGATGCGGTGGCCATTTCCACTCTGTAGACCCCATGTTGCACTGACAGGGCCTGGTGAATGGACACCCAACAGCCCTACATGTGACCAGACACTTCTTTTATGAGGGCTGGAGGGTGGGGGTGAGATGGGGTTGATGAACCTACCAGGAGACTCCTCCCATTACCCGCGCCCCCACCCCACCCCCCCGCCCCAGACCCTCATACACTGAGTCACGTTTCTATGCCAGGAAGCAGATGGGCCATGGAGCTGCTGAGCCCCCACCTGGCATGTGACCAGGTCACCCAGCCAGGAAGTCAGGGAGTATGATGTGTATCTTTCACCCAGTCAGGGTCTGCTGGGCAGAGGGGGGTGTGTGTTAGGGTTCACTGACCCACCCTGGCCAGTCTCAGGCCCTGCTCAGTCTCAGACCTGGCTGTCCTGGTGGCATGGACTTGGGTCCCATCTGAGAGGGACAGGCAGAGACAATGCCACCACATTTCCAAGTGCCTCCTCTCTGGGGAATTCTGCCCAGCAAACCCCAGATGTCAGCAAGGCCACAGAAGGCATGAGAACATTAGGGTTGGGCAGGATCTGCTCTTTGCCCAGCCCAGCACACCCCCTTTTCATCCGAGACCCCAGAGAGGTCAAGTAGTGCAGGGAACAGAGCAGGGATGGGCTTCAGCCAGCAGCCAGGCTCAGGCTGCCGCCCTGCCTCATGCCGCATCCAGCCCCTGATGGGGCCTCAAGGAGCCCTGGCTAGAAGCACCTCGCTCCCTCACTCTCTCGCTCCCTGGTATCTCTTGGGCAACATTAGATAGGACATGCAGACATCAGCAGGGACTGTCACTGCCTTCTGATCACACTGAGTCCTGTATCAGAGGCAGGAAGCAAGCATCACAGGAGTTAGTGGCCTTGAGACACATGATGGCAGGTCCAGGGCTGGTGCCCATGAAGCTCAGGGAGGCCTGTTCAGGGTCCAGTGCCCACCCGAGAAGGTTGTGTCCTACCCCAGCCACGGGGAGACAGAACACTCTGGACCCCAGCCCTTGCCAGTCACCCAGCTCCATCTCCTGGTTCCTGAGTGACTTGGTGCAGGGACCTGTGAGGAAACCCCAGAATGCCAAGCTTTGGGAGAGGCCTTGGGGCCCAGGGTTCCAGCTTCTTCTCCAAAGCCAGGCGCCCAAATGCCTCCCCACAGCCATGCCTCCCCATAGCCAAGGCCCAGCTCAGTCCTTGCTCTCTCCTGTTCAGAAATGGCAGCAGCCTCTCCCCTACCAGGCTGCAGGGAACATGAGGAAAGGACATTGGAGAAAGCGGAACAGCACCACAGTTGCAACTCCAGCAGTTAGACAGGAGGTAAATCAAGTTTGTCGGTGCAGGTAGAGGGGGGGACCCTTCTGCCCCCAGGCTTGTGGTCCCAAGGCAAAAAACACTCCATTTCCTGTTTTCTGTGACCTTGTGCATGCTGTTCCCCACCTTGTCAATCTAGTCAGAATGCAGCCTCTGGGGAGGGATTCCTGACATGCAGCTCTGTCTTCATGCCTGCTTCCACCAGCCCCTCAGTGGCTCAGTGCAGAGTGGGTGTTGGGAGGATGGCAGGGAGAGGCTGGGGCTCACCCCATGCTGGGCAGGTGAGAAGGAGAAAGTCCATGATCAGCCCCACAGAAAACGCAGGGCCCGAGGAGGCTCAGGCCAAGTGTGTTTGTATCTCAGGTTCATCCAATAGGCCCTTGAACCTGCTGGGTCGAGGCCCCAGTGCAGCGAGGAGGAGGCTTTCTCTGAGAGACCTGCCTGGCAGCCCCCAAGGTGAGGATTGTGGTGGCCCTTCTCCAGGTGCAACCTCAGAACCCCAAGAGGAATGGTGCCTTGCTTACAGCCTCCCAGATGGTTCTTTTGCCGCCTCCAGGACTCATGGCCCTTCCCCATAGAGACCCTTTCTGTCCTCCTGCCGACCTGGCCTCAGTCCTTACAGTTGGGTTAGATGGCCCACAGGGGCTCTGAAGGGCGGGGCCTCCACCTGTGAATCGAGGGTCAGCATCATAGGTGGCACCCAAGACTGATGGCCGTGAGGCTTGGCGCAGTGCCAGGTGGGTGACACGGGCCCCCAACACACAGCCCAGGGTTTGAAGCTGCCCAGCTCGTCCACAAGGCAGGCATCTGGGCCTTGGGGCAGCCAGCAGCCAACAGCCCCATGGTGCCCAGGAGGCCAAGGAGAGGGTACAGCCATGGTCTCTTTCTAGTGCTTTTTCCCAGAGCCCTCCAGAGAGGGCAAAGTGGGGGGGGACAAGAAGATATCCCTGAGTGGGGTTTGCTTCAGAGGCCCCTGGGCCTGGCTGAGATTCAGAATCAATCACAGGGGATCCATGGGAGAGCTGAAAACCCTGACCCCACATCGCTGTATCACTGAAGATGCATCCCACTATCCCCAACCCCCCACACTTCCTGAGGTGAGGGCGTCTCCATCATGACCAGCAACTTATTCCAGTAACTTAGCCACATACAGACTTCTGCAGAAGCCTAGTTATCCCACCCAGAAGCCCCCCAGGGCAGGACCCCAAGATATGACCCCAGAGTGGTTCTCAAAGGCGTGGCCAAAGCTGTCCCAGAGGAACCCACAGAAAACCCCCTGTTCCCTTCCTGGGCTACCAGCATGGCCCCTGGTCCTTTGAACTTCTCAAGCAGCCAACAGACCTCAGGCCATTGCACCCCCCACCCCAGGCCTCCCCACACACTGCAGGGCTCACGTGAGGTTCTTAAAGAATGGGTACCCCCAAGCAATGCCCCAGTCTCTAACTCTCAGTGCTGGCACACCCACTGATGGGCCAAGGGAGCAAGAAGCCAAGTAACTCAGTCAAGAACCACAGCCAGGGAGTGCCTCAGTTGGAAGCTTCATTTCACCCAGAAACTCAAATGCTTCTGTCAAAGTGCCAAGCCCCAAGCCTGGCTCTTTACACACAGCCTAACAAACCCCCCAGGTGGGTGCTTTCACCATCCCATTTGGCAAGTGACAGAGACTCTGCCCAAGGACGATAGGCTCACAGGGATGAGGCCTGGGCTTACCGGAGTCCATCAGCCTCCAGAGCTCAGCTCCCGAGGGGGTGGAGGAGCTCCAACTAGCAGCCTAGGCTTGCTGCAAGCACAGACACAGTGACAAATGTCTTTCTTCCACTCCTGCCTCTTCCTTTTATGGACAGTATAGGCCCCCTGGTGCCCTTGGGGTTTCAGGAGTGACCTGGAGTATCTCATACATGTGCAAGGCAAAACCTCCCACTGCCTCCACCTACCTTACTGTGCACACCCCTCCATGGGCCCTGTACTGGGCAAAGTCACGCATAATGCCCAGCAATAGAAGACTTCAGACCTCCTTCCCCATTATGCGGCCCGTTGTCACCAATATGCACGCTGTGAGGCTCACATCCTGCGGCATAGCATCTTCAGTGAAAATGACCCCATTTTCACTCCCCAGGACCCAGGTGGGAGCCCTGGGGCTCTGGACCAGGAGACAGATGCTTCAGGAAGACCCTGACACATGCACAAAATACCTCTCAGCCAAAACTGTGCCCTTGCCCATGGCTGAGCAGGGCGCCTAACAACATCTTCCTTTGGCATCCAACCCTGGGCCTGCAGGCAAGACCAGAGAGGTGGGAAGATTAATTGGAAATGAACAGACCTGAGGCATGAGCCAGAACCCTCACTATTGACCAATGGGACCACTAAGAGAACAGTTCAGCAAAGAGTGGGGAGCAGAAATCCAGCACATCAGGGGTGGAGAGCAATGGCAGGAAAAGCTAGCAGAGGCCAGACAGTGAAAGACCCCCACAAGGCAGACCAGGAGATTGAAGTTTATACTGCAGGCTCTGGGAGCAAGGGAGCAGGGTGGGCATTGAAGAATTTAAGGGAGCCATGTCATGGTCAATTTGATATGTCAACTTGACTAGGCCATAAGGTGCCCAGGTATCTGGTCAAACATTATTCTGGGTGTGTACCTGAGGGTGTTTCTGGATGAGATTCACATTGGAATCCATAGATCGAGTAATATAGATTGCCCTCCCCAATGTGGGCGGGCCTCATCCAGTCAGCTGGAGGCCAGAAGAAAACAAAAGATGGAGGAGGGGAAAATTTGCTCTTTGCCTGTCTTCTGCATTTGGATTGGAATTTACATCATTGGCTCTCCTGGGTGTCCAGCTTGCACACAGCAGATCTTGGGGCTTCTCAGCCTCCAAAACTATGTGAGCTAATTCTTTTCTTTAAATGTTTATGTATTTATAGAGAGAGAGAGCATGCACACATAAGTGCACACAAGAGCGGGAAAGGGGCAGAGAGAGGGAGAGAGAGAATCCCAAGCAGTCTCCGTGCCTGGGCACAGGGCTCAATCCCACAAACCATGAGATCATGACCTGAAATAAAATCAAGAGTCAGATGCCCAACCAACTGAGGCACCCAGGCTCCCTGTGTGAGCTAATTCTTTATAATAAATCTACCTGTCCATCTATTTGTCATTTATCATCTATCTTTCTATATATCATCTATCTATCTATCTATCTATCTAACTACCTATCTCTCCTTTGATTTTTCTGGATACCCCAACTACTACAAGGTGGAACTTGGTCAGTTATAGAAAGATCTCTTAGAAAAATACCTTTTAACTCAGTAATTCTACTTCTGTAACTAATCCTAAAGAAAAAATCCAAGATTAGCACAGTATTTGCATAACAGAAAAGTAACGAATGGTTACATTATTCCTGTTCCTAGGGCAGAGAGCAGGTGGATTGAGCTCCCCACCCCAGCCCATCCCAGCGCCTGGAGAGCCCCTACCTGTTGATGAGCCACACCTGAACCTTTTCTTGGAGTCCAAGGGGGAGACTGGCACATTCACCTGGCCTCAGCGTGCACATCTGATGAGCTAACAGTGGAGGGCTAAGTGCCACAATAAGTTTAGTGCAGCCTAGCAATACAGAAAGCTGTTCTCTTTTTTTAAATGTTTATTTACTTATTTTTGAGAGAGAGAGAGAGTGGGTGCATGCAGGGGTGGGGGGGGAGAGGAAGAGGGAGAATTGCAAGCAGGCCCCACGCCTTCAGCACCATGGCCAACGTGGGGCTCAAACTCACGAACCATGAGATGGTGACCTGAGCCAAAATCAAGTCAGAAGCTTAACCAACTGAACCACCCAGATGCCCCATGCAGAAAGCTTTTCAATCAATTTATTTACTCCTATTGCTTTGTGGACAGTTACACCCTATTTATTTCAATAACGATTTTCCTATTTGGATGAGAACATAACTAAAATACAGCCATGTAGAGCCAAGTTTGGTTTAAATTAAGATCTCTTAACGCTAACCTACATAACCTCTCTGTGTAGGATCTGTCTTTAGAGTTAATCGTTAGATCTCACACACCACAGTGCTTAGCAGGATGGCCTGCTAGGATGTGATGCAGGTAAGAGAAGAAGGTGGGCTGAGCTGGGTGTAGGTGGCAAAAGGTGGCCAAATTTGGGACATATTTTGAAGGTAAAGCCAACAGGATTTGCTGACGATGTGCAGGTCAAATGTGAGAGCCAGGGAGAGGTCAAAGCCGACTCAAGGGTTTTTTGGTCTCCTCTCTCTGGAGAATGGTGGGGGTGGGGTGGGAGGGTACTGAAAATTCTAAGCTTCTAATCAGGGTTTGGTCTTTCTGGTGACCAACCTTCAGCCAGGAGCCATCCAGACTCACCTAAATGGAACAAAAGATGCTCCTAGAGATCTAATCACTTAGGAATTTACAAGGGTTTTAGAAGCTCTGTGTCAGGGATGGGGTCAAAGGCCATATACCAAAACAAGACATATTCCTAGTATTCTTACCACTGAGGAAATTACAAGTGTTTCAGGAGCTCTCTTCCAGGAACCAGAAGCAGAGACCAATATACATTTTCTGTCATCTCACACTCATTCATGTGACTAGCACACTGGTTGGGGGGATGACAGTAAGGTTGAGCTCAGCTGAGACTATCAACTGTAGCACCTATGGTTGTCCTCTATGTATGATTAGCTCAAGACTGCTGAGAGCATGTCAGTCTCAAGGTAATCAGGCTGGATTGCTCCACAGTGAGGGTTCCAATAGGATAGGTAGAAAGTGCCTGATTTCTTATGACCTAGCCTCATAAGTCCCAGAATATTACTTCCACTGCATTCTGTTGCTCAGGTGGGTTCTAAACCCAACCAACGTGCAAGAAAGGAAGAGGAACAGATTTTACTTCTTAATGGAGATACCTTAGTGTTCAGGGTAGGAAATAATTAATGATGGACATCATGGAGACAAATTACCACAAATAGAAATATCCAAATTGAAGTAGAGATTTTTTTAATAAAATAAAATACAGAAGAGAATGTAAGAGACATGTGGAACACAAGAATGAAAGTAAACCATGAGAATTGGAGTCTTATAAAGTGAGGAGAAACAAATGGAGCAGAAGCAATATTTGAAGAGGTAATTCTTAGAATTTTCCAAAATTAATTAAAGACATCAAAGCACAGATTAAAGTAATGCTGCAAACCCCAACAAGATAAATACAAAGAAAACCACACTTAAGTGCATTATAGTAAGAGTGGTCAAATCAAAGAGGGAAATGTAGAAATCTTAAAAACACCCAAAGAAATAGAATATGTTACCTTTAAAGAAACAAAAATAAGATTGATGACTGACTTCTCAACAGAAATGATTCAACATCTTTAAAACATTGAAACAGGGGCACCTGGGTGGCTCAGTCAATTAAGTGGCTGACTCTTGATTTTGGCTCAGGTCATTATCTTGCAGTTGGTGAGTTCGAGCCCCAAGCTGGGCTCTGTACTGGCAGTGTGGAGAATGCTTGGGGTTCTCTCTCTCTCTCCCTCTCTCTCTCTGCTCCTTCCCCCACCCCTTCTCTCTCTCAAAATAAATAAATGAACTTTTAAAGAAAATAAAACATTGAAACAAAACAATTACCAACCTAGAATTTTATAGTCAAATAAAATGTCCTTCAAAAATGGAGCAAAATATAGACTCTTAAAACATACAAAAACTGAAAGAATTTATTGTCAGCAAACATATCATAAAACCTAAAACTTAAAAAAAGTTCTTAAAACAGAAAAAAGGTGATCCCAGAGAGAATTACAGAATGGGAGAAAGGAATAAAAAGCACAAAAAGGGTACGTATATGGGTTAAAGTTAATGTATATTGACTGAGTAGTGACTATACAAACAATAATGGCAATGTCATGTGGTGTCTAAAAATACATGTAGAAATAAAACACATACCAATGTTATTGCAAAATCCAGGAAGAGTCTATTGAATTGAAATGTTTTAAGCATCTAGCATCAACAGAGAAATGGTAAAAAGTAATATTTTGTGTTAGAAAATTGTAAAAACTACAAATTGCTTGCATTTGTAATAAGAATGCTTACTGTGGTTTCTAGGTTAATTACTAAAAGAACAATAAAAGAAGTATAGCTAACTATAAAATGAAATAATCAGAAAGATTTAATTAATCCAAAAGAAGTAAATAGAGAAGAGAACGAGAAACAAAACAAGTCAGTCAAAGAGAAAAATTAATAAGGTGGTAGATATCAATACAAGCATACATTAAATATGAATAAACTAAATATTCCAAGTAAAAGATCACAACTGTCAAATTTTATTTTTAAAAATCAAATGCTGGGGCGCCTGGGTGGCTCAGTCGGTTAAGCGGCCGACTTCGGCTCAGGTCACGATCTCGCGGTCCGTGAGTTCGAGCCCCGCGTCAGGCTCTGGGCTGATGGCTCAGAGCCTGGAGCCTGCTTCCGATTCTGTGTCTCCCTCTCTCTCTGCCCCTCCCCCGTTCATGCTCTGTCTCTGTCTCAAAAATAAATAAAAAACATTAAAAAAAATTAAAAAAAAATCAAATGCTTAAAAGAAATAAACCTTAATATAAGGACCCCAAAAGGTTGGAATTAAAATGGTGGACAAAGATAAATTAGGCAAATATTCACCAAAAGAAATTTAGTCTAGCTATACCAAGGAGAATTTAAGGCAAGAAGCACTAGTAAAGGTAAAAAGAGACATTATATAATGTCTAAATCCACTGAGGCTGCTATAACAAAATATCACTAACTGGGTAGATTACAAACATCAGAAATTTATGCTTGGGAAGTCCAAGATCAAGCACCAGCATGATTACCTTCTGGTGAAAGCCCTCTTCTGGGTTCATAGCTGGTGCCTTCTCGTTGTATCCCCACGTGGTGGAAGGGCAAGGAATCCCTTTGGAGTCTCTTTTGTAAGACGTTAATCCTATTTATGAGGATTCCACCCTCATGACCTAAGCACCATTCAAAGGCCCCACCTCATTTTGGGGGGTTAGGATTTCAACATATGAATTTTGAGGGGACATAAATATTAAAACCATAGAGATATAATGATAAAGAACTCAATTCAATAGCAAAATATCATAATTCAAAATATCTATGAACCCAATAACATAGCTTCAAAAGATATTAAGGGCAAACTTGAAAGAACCAGAAAGAGAAATAATAGAAGTCATAGAGGAATATTTTAACATACCTCTGTCAATAGTTGATAAACACATATGTAAGCTTTCAAGAAACTAAGAGAAATCCCCCTTGTCCAACCCTTAGGGGAGTGCCTTTTTAGATTTTGCTCCTAAGGTGATTCACCCCCTTATTACTTATTCCAATAAAGCATTCCTAGAAATAGAAAAGAATAAAACAAAACATTCCAATGGAAAAATGGCCAAAGAATGAATAAACAATTCATACACAAAAAAGGAGAACAGAGGGGTCCTTAAATACATGAAACAATGCACATTCTCATGCATGATAAGAGAATGGCTAATTAAAGTCACACCAACATAAGATTTTTCACCCATAATATTGGCAACATGCTCTTGACCAACTTGTCAAGTCTGTGGGGGAAATGGGCACTTACATTAGTCTTCTCAAGCTGCCATAACAAAAAAAACATAGAGTTGCTTAAACGGTAGAATTTGTTTTCTCACAGTTCTGGAGGCTGGGGAATCCAAAACCAAGATGCCAGTTGGTTTTGTTTCTGGTAAAATTCTATTATTAGCTTGCAGGCAGACACCTGCCATCTTGCTGTGTGTTCATAAGATCTCTTTTTGCACACATGTGGAAAAATAGTGAGAAAGCAAGCTCTCTGGTGTCTCTTCTTATAAGGGCACTAATACCATCAGACTAGGGCCCACCTTCATGACCTTATCTAACCCTGATTACCTCCCAGAGCTCCATCTCCAAATACCATCACATTGGGGTTTGGGGCTTCAATATATGAATGAGGGGCTGTCATAAACATTCAGTATATTACAGCACCCCATTAAGGGCAATTTGGTAATGTCTGCCAAATTTACATTGTATTTACCCTTTGAACCAGGTATCCCACTGCTTATTATATAGCAATTGTCACAGGCTTCGTTGTACCTACCCTCCAAATTCACATGCTGAATTCCTAACCTCAGGTAACTCAGAATGTGACTATATTTGGAGATAGGGCCCTTAAAGAACCAATTAAGATAAAATGAGGTCATATGGGTTGAATCTAATTCATTATAACATAAGACATAGACACACACAAGGGGAGGACCACATGAAAACACATGGAAAAGACCATATACAAGCCAAAGAGAGACCTCAGTGTGAAATCAATCCTGCAGATACCTTAATTTTGGACTTCTAGACTCCAGAATTATAAAAACAATACATTTCTGTTGTATAAGTCCCTCAGTGTGTGGTATTTATTATGGCAAGCCCTAGCAAACTAAGACAGCAGCACACATACAAAATTCCAGGTATACTACTTGACTCATTGAAGCATTGTTTGTGATAGAAAAAGACTGACAATACTCCAAGTGCTCATCCAGAGGGTACTGATTAATTTAACTATGATCCATCTGTGTGGTAGAATACTATGAAGCTGTGTAAAAGGCTGAAGAAACAGTGTACTAAACATGATATAATACTAAATTTAAGAAAACAAACTGCAGGGGCGCCTGGGTGGATCAGTCAATTAAGCGTCCGACTTCATCTCAGGTCATGATCTCGAAGACTCAAGACTTCATCTCGAGGTCTATGGAGTCTGAGCCCCATGTTGGGCTCTGTGCTGACAGCTCGGAGTCTGGAGCCTGCTTTGGATTCTTTGTCTCCCTCTCTCTCTGCCCTCCCCCACTCATGTTCTGTTTCTCTCTTTGTCTTTCAAAAATGAATAAACATTTAAAATTTTTTAAAAAGAAAAGAAAAGAAAGCAAACTATAGAATACAGTACATAGCATACTTCCATTTACCCAGGCTAAAAAAGAGGACAGGGAATAAGCCATATGTGCACTTATTTGTATTTGCATAAATTATGAAAGCAGGGGCATCTGAGGGGCTCAGTCGGTTAAACATCCGACTCTTGATTTCAGCTCAGGTCAGGATCTCACAGTTCATGTGTTCGAGCCCCACATTAGGCTCCATGCTGGCAGCAAGGAGCCTGCTTGGGACTCTGTCTCCCTCTCTCTGCTCTTCCCCTGCTCATGCTCTCTCTCTCTCTCTCAAAATAAATAAATAAGCATTTTTTAATTTAAAAAAAGAAGTATAAAAGACAGAACTTTACCCAGAAACCAATAAAAGTGCTTACCTGTTTTACGGGAAGGATAGATTCCTCTCTGAAGCATGTGAATACATCCATTGTGAATGCAATGTGAATGTCTCACATGTGAGCATATCCCATGGGAATGTATCCTGTGTGGCTGTATCCCACATGAATGTACTACTCTGACAGTAATTAGTGCTGTTCACTCAAATTTCTGGATCTCCTATTCCTAAGCCCACTGTCAGATTGCACTTCTGCATCCCCAGAAGTTAGGTGCAGGCCTGTGACTTGTTTTAGTCAATAAAATATGAGCAGAGGTGACAGACGCCATGTTCTTCCTCTTCCCCCCCCCCCCCCCCCCCCCCAGAGATTAGCAGTGTTCAAGCAATGGAAACTCTGTCAGCCAGGGTTCTTGAGTAAGAGCTACATGGAGCGAAGCTGCCAACAATTCAGGATGAACGTGGAGCACCAGAAAGGTGTGAAAGTCAATGGGGGGCGCCTGGGTGGCTCAGTCGGTTAAGCGTCTGACTCTTGAATTCAGCTCAGGTCAACAATCTCAGCAATCTGTGAGTTCGAGTCCCATGTCGGGTTCTGCACTGACAGCTCAGAGGCTGCTTGGGATTCTCTCTCTCTCTCTCTCTCTCTCTCTCTTTCTCTCTCAAAAATAAACATTTTTTAAAAAATTAAAAAAATAATAAAGTCAATGGGATTTTGGCAGTGTTACTACAACACAACCTAGCCTGTCCTGACTGATATAGTTACCTATACAAAAAATAAAATAAATTTTGAAATAAAAATAAAAACACATGCATCCATCTTAATCTAGTCAAGAGAGAGAAACCACTGAGTAATTTGTACAAGAAAAGTTTGACACACCAAGTTATTATCCACAACATGGGATTGGAGTATCAAAGGCTTGCCTGGTAAGAAGTAGAGAGACCTTGGGGTATCTTGTTGGCTTAGTTAAGCATCTGACTTCAGCCTAGGTCACGCTCTCACCATTCCAAGTTGAGTCCTATGCTGTGCTCTGTGCTGACAGCTCAGAGCCTGGAGCCTGTTTTGGATTCTGTGTCTCCCTCTCTCTCTGCCCCTCCCCAGCTCACACTCTGTCTCTCTCTCAAAAATAAATAAACACACAAAAAATTTTTTAATTTTTAATCAAAAAAAGAGAATATTCTAAACAATATCAGAATATTATAAATAACTTCATGCTTAAAAATGACATGACAAAACTAAGTTTCCCAGAAAAATAGAAGATAACAATACGAACAAGAATAGAAAAATCTGAATAGGCCAGTAACCCTAAAGTATTGAAGCAGTTCTATATTCTGCTTTATTAATAAAAAGGCATTTCCTCATAGACTACATCTGCCAGGACTCTTTGGGTTGTGAATAATAGGAATCCAACACAAACTGGCCCCAGCAAAATTTCAGAGTCCTTTGCTCAAATACTATAGAGAACAAACCAATGGTTACCACAGGGGAGGGGTTGGGGATGGGGGGGTGGGAAGTGGGTGAAACAGGTGATGGGGATTAAGGAGTGTACTTGTTGTGATGAGCACCTGGTGATGTAGGAAATTGTGGAACCACTGTACTGTACACCTGAAACTAATGTAACCCTATGTTAACTATATTGGAATAAAAAATTAAAATAAAATAAAATAAAATAAAATAAAATAAAATAAAATAAAATAAAATAAAATAAAATACAGGAAAATGCAGCTCAACTGTGGCTTGAGGACTGCCTGCACTGCAATGCTATGGGAGCTTGACCTTTCTTCTTTGTCTGGTTCCTCTCTCAGGCAGGTTTACCCCATGTAGGTGGACATCATAGCCCCTCCTCTCCACTGTGGCTCAAGGCTGACCCACCAGGAGCTTGGCAATCCCCCTTTCCAGAAATTCCAGAAAGGATCTTGGAACACCCCCTTGTGGACCGACCTGCAGCACATGCCTACCTGGGCCCTTTGCTGGCCTATAAGCAAGGTTGCATCATGACTTTTGCAGACCCCAGGCACTTCTGCTTTTGTGGGTCCCTTCTTCTGTAAAATATACCTTTTTCCTTTTTTTAATATATACATTTTAAAGTTTATTTATTTTGAGGAGAGAGAAAGAGAGAGAGAGAGAGAGAGAGAGAGAGAAAGAGAAAGAGAGAAGGGGAGGGGCAGAGAGAGGGAGAGAAAGAGTCCCAAGCAGGCTCTGAGCTGTCAGTGCAGAGCCTGATGTGGAACTCGATCTCACAAACCATGAGATCATGACCTGAGGAGAGATGAAGAGTCAGATGCTTAACCAACTGAGCCACCCAAGTGCCCCTCTATAAATCTATTTTATGACTGCCTTAGTATAAAGACAAATATAATCTTGGGCCCCTACATTTTATTTTTTTTTAATTTTTTTTTCAACGTTTATTTATTTTTGGGACAGAGAGAGACAGAGCATGAACGGAGGAGGGGCAGAGAGAGAGGGAGACACAGAATCGGAAACAGGCTCCAGGCTCTGAGCCATCAGCCCAGAGCCTGACGAGGGGCTCGAACTCACCGACCGCGAGATCGTGAGCTGGCTGAAGTCGGACGCTTAACCGACTGTGCCACCCAGGCGCCCCAGGCCCTTACATTTTAAAAGAAATTAGAACATTTCCCTGAGTCCCTGGAAATATTGATGGCCCCAGACACTGTGCCTAGGGGTGATTTTGCTTCGCCAGGCTGGAGCCATGGGCTCCCCTTGAACCTAGGGAGGCAGGGCTCACCCAAAGTACATGAGCCAAGAGTGAGAGTGAAAGTTCCACAAAGAAAACTCAAGGGTCTCTCACCAGAGGTCATATATAAAGAGGTCCCTGCAGGCAAACCAGAGATGAGCCAAGGCTGGGCACAGCTGAAGAGCTTGCGATCCTTCTTGGATCCACGCTTCTGGTGCCAGGCCTGACGTGAGCTTGGGTAGTGGTGCAAGGAACAAGAGCAGGGGTGAAAATATGGGGGGAAATTTAGCTTGAGCTCCAGCCTTGAGGGGTTCACAGGAAGGACCTCTTTCTCTGGAAATCTGTGCATGCGAGTAAAACCCAAAGGCCTTTTCTGAAAATGCTGGCTGGACCACAGACCTGGGGCTAGATTCACTGATTGTTTATTTCAGTCAACAGTCACTGAATGTCAAAACCTTCCATTTAATTGGGAGGCACAAATAGGGTCTGCAGGCTGCACTGTGCTTTGACCCAGGAGAAGGGGGACTCTCCCTGTTTCAGTCTGTATAGTTTCCTTAAACTTTGAATTCATTGCCTTACCTCTGTGTTCCTTCACCCTGTCCTCTTTATATAAAAGTGGTCATAAGTATTATGTCTACAGACATCACAAGACCAATCACACAACGTCATAATTTCCTCTTTCAATGATCATCCAGACTAGAAAAAATAATCTAGTATATTTACCCAGTTAGCATTTCTGTTGTTCTTCCCTCATTCCGTAAGTCCCATGTATGCCTCTGGTAGCCTTTCTCTTCTACCTGAAGGACTTCCTTTAGCATTTCTTTGATTGCAGTTCTACCAGTGACAAATCTCAGTTTCGCGAGACAAATCTTTATTTTACCATCATTCCTAAAGGGCATTTTCACTGGATATAGAATTCCAGATTGACAAGTATTTCCCTTGAGTGCTCTAAGGTGTTGCTCCACTGTCTTCTGGCTTCCGTGGTTTCTTTTCTTCTTTTAAGTTTATTTATTTATTTTTGAGAGAGAGACAGAGACAGAGACAGAGACAGAGACAGAGACCGAATGGGGGAAGGGAAGAGAGAAGGAGAGACAGAATCCCAAGCAGGCTCCATGCCATCAGCACAGAGCCCAGTGCGGGGCTCAAACTCACAAACCTGAGCCCAGCCAAGATCAAGAGATGGACACTTAACCAACTGAACCACACAGGTGCCCCAAGTTCATCATTTTTAGATTCCATGTATGGTTTGTGTGTATCATATGATTTTTTGCTTTCTCTGTCTGACTTATTTCACTACGCACAATGTCTTCAAGGTCCATCCATTTTGTCAAAAAAAAAAAGCACAAGATTTCCTTTTTTATGGCTGAATAGTGCTCTATTCTAGATAGATAGATAGATAGATAGATAGACAGATAGAGCTAGAGATAGATATAGATATATCACATTTTCTTTACCCATTCATCTTTTGATGGACATGTTGGTTGCTTCCATGTCTTGGCTATTGTGAATAATGTTGCAATGAACATGGTGGGGGGCAATGCAGATATCTCTTCAAGATACTGATTCCATTTCCTTCAGATGTATACTCAGAAATGGGATACCTGGATCATTTCTGGTAGCTCTATTTTATCTATCTATCTATCTATCTATCTATCTATCTATCTATAGGGTGTGAGTAGGGAAGCAACAGAGGGAGGTGGGGGGAGAAGATCTCTCCATGCTGAGCATGGAGTCTGACACTGGGTTTGATCTCATGTACTGTGAGATATTGATCTGAGCCAAAATCAAGAGTTGGACGTTCAACCAACTGAGCCACCCAGGTGACCCTCTGCCCCTCTTTTAAAATTTAATTGCATTTTTTGAAGAACTTCCATACTGTTTTCCACAGTGGCTGTACCAATTCATAGTCCCAGCAGCAGTGCTCCATATCCTCACCCATATTTATCTCTTTCCTTTTTTCACAATAGCCACAATTATAGGTGTGAGTTGATATCCCTTTGTGGTTTGGTTTCCATTTCCCTGATGATTGAATGTTGAGCACATTTTCATGTACCTGTGGGCCATTTGTATGTCTTTGGGAAAATGTCCATTCAGGTCCTCTGCCCAGTTTTAAATTTGAGTATTTGGGGTTCTTTTCTTTTGATGTTTGTTTTTTTGCTCTTGAATTATATAAGTTCCTCATATATTTTGGATATTAATCCCTTATTAGATGTATGTTTTGCAAATATCTTCTTCCATTCCATAGGAAGTGTTCATTTGTTGATTGTTTCTTTTGCTGTGCAGAAGCTTTTAGTTTGATGTAGTCCTACTTACTTATTTTTGCTTTTGTTGCTTGTACTTTTGGTGTCGTATCAAAAATATTGCTTCAAAGACCAATGTCAAGAAGCTTTTTCCCTATGTATTCTCCTAGGATATACATAGTTTCGGGTCTTGTATCTGGGTCTTTAATCCATTTCAAGTTAATTTTTATAAATTGTACAAGGGTCCAATTTCATTCTTTTGCATATGAATAATCAGTTTGCCCAACATTTATGGAAGAGTTTATCCTTCCCCATTGAATATTCTTGGTTACCTTATCAAATATTAGTTGACCATATGTGAGTAAATTTGTTTTTGGATTCTTGATTCTGTCCCACTGATTTATATGTCTGCTTTTATGCCACTACCGTGTTGTTTTGATCACTATAGCTTTGTAATATAGTTTGAAATCAGGAAGTATGATGCCTCCAGTTTTGTTCTTTCTCAGAATTTCTTTGGCTATTCAGGGTCTTTTGGGTTCCACACAAATTTTAGGACTGTTTTCCTGTTTCTGTGAAAAATGCCATTGGAATTTTGATAGGGTTTACATTGAATCTATAGATGGCTTTGGGTAGTATGGACATTTTAACAATGTTAGCTCTTAGTACAGACATTTTAACAATGTCAGCTCTTCCAATCCATTAACACAGCATTCAAGATTTACTCCCTGTCTTTAGTTTTCCATCAGCTTGATTATGATGTGTTTGAGCAGAGAGGTTTTTTTTTAATGTTTATTTATTTTTGAGAAAGAGAGAGACAGAATGTGAGTGGGGAAGAGGCAGAAAGAAGGGGAGACACAGAATGTGAGGTAGGCTCCAGGCTCTGAGCTGTCAGCAGAAAGTCCAACACGGGGGTCTAACTATGAGATCATAATCTGGGCTGAAGTTGGACACTTAACTGACTGAGCCACCTAGGCGTCCCTGAGCGTAGTTTTCTTTGAGTTTATCCTACTGCTATTTGCCGTAAATGTTGTCTTTCATCAAATTTGGGAAATTTTCAGCCAAATTTTCTTTAATTTTTTTTCTGTATGAATCACTTTCTCCTCTCTTTCTGAGACTTCAATAGCATGAATCATGAACCTTTTGCTATTGTCCCATGATCCTTGAGGATTCTTTTTTTCTTCACGTTCTGTTTCTGTATATTTTTCAAATTGAATCATTTCTTGATGGTTTACCATCAAGTCCACTATTTCCTATGTCATATCCATTTTGGCACATATCCCATTCAGTGAATTTTTTTATTTCTTATTTTTTAAAATTTACATCCAAATTAGTTAGCATATAGTGAAACAATTATTTCAGGAGTAGATTCCTTAATGCCCCTTACCCATTTAGCCCATCCCCCCTCCCACAACCCCTCCAGCAACTCTCAGTTTGTTCTCCATATTTATGAGTCTCTTCTGTTTTGTCCTCCTCCATGTTTTTATATTATTTTTGTTTCCCTTCCCTTACATTCATCTGTTTTGTCTCTATCATTCAGTGAATTTTTAACTCAGATACTATAATTTTTTGGTTCTGAAATTCCCATTTGTCTGTTTCCATTTCTCTGTTGAGAATATCCATCTTTCCAATTTTTTCTTCCAAATGTGTTTACCTTTCCCTCCTGGAGCATAGTTCTAATAGCTGCTTCAACATATGGGTTATCAGGAGGTTGGCATCTTTTGTGGGTTGTCTTTTTACTTGAGAATTGGTCACATTTTCCTTGTTATTGGTACTTGAACTAATTTTGGATTGTATTCTGGATGTTTTGAATACCATATTGTGAGATTCCAGGTACTATTAAAATCCTTTGGAGGATGAATTTTGTTGTGTTGGTTTTAGCAGTCAAGCAATCCTGGTTAGGTTCAGACCACACGTTCTGTCTTCTCTTCTGTCATTGGTAGATCCAATGTCATCTTAGTTTTCAAAGGTTTTGCTTGGTGGGGATGTAAAATGGTACAATGCTCTGGAAAATAGCTTAACAGTTTTTTATAAAAGTAAATATGCACTAACCATATGACCCAGCCATTGCACTCTTGGGCATTTATCTCAGAGAAATGAAAACAATGTTCACACAAAAACTTTTACATGAATGTTCATAGCAGATTTACTTATTTACTTACTTATATATGTATGTATGCATGTATGTATTTACTTTTTAAGTTTATTTATCTATTCATTTATTTATTGAGAGTGAGAGAGACAAGAGCATGAGCAGGGGAGGGACAGAGAGAGAGAGGGAGACAGCAAATCCCAAGCAGGCTCCACACTGTTATCCCAGAGCCCAACATGAGGCTTGATCCCACGAACCATGAGATTATGACCTGAGCCAAAATCAAGAGCCAGAAGCTTAACCAACTGATGCACCCAGGCACCCCCATAGCAACTTAATTTATAATAGCCCCAAACTGGAAACAATTCAAATTCCTTTCCTAGGGTAAATTAGTAAAATGAACTCTGGTGCAACCATACAATAGAATATTACTCAATGAGGAATAAGCTATTGATACGTGTCACAACTTGGATGGATCTCATAGGAATTACACTTGGTGGAAAAAGCCAATCTTGGAAGGCTATATATTGTATGATTCAATTTATATGGCATTCTTGAAATGACAGAACTACAGAAAAGGGAACAGTGTTCGTTGTTGCCAGAAGATACAAATATGAAGGGACAGCAGGAGAGGGTCTATTTGCAGAGATGGAGCCATTCTGTGTCTTCATTGTGCTGTTGATTCCACAAATCTATATATAAGATAAAATTGCATAGAACTACACACACACACACACACACACACACACACACACACACACAAGTGCATGCAAAAACTGGTGAAATCTGCATAAGGCCTATGTTGTGCCAATGTCAGTTTCCTGGTTTTGATATTACACTACAATTATTTACGATGTCATCATTGGGGGAGCTGGGTGAAGGGTACAGTCCTATGAATCTGTAATTATTTCAAAATAAAAGCTTTTAAAAAACACTTAGCCATGCTGCTTTGGATCTGTTCTGCGCAGCTTGGAGGTGAGCCTGGGGATTTGTGTTGGCTTACCCACAGAATTAGGAATTCCTCCTCCGACTCTCTTCTCTCTGGGATTCACCCCACCTTCTCTGGCTCGCATGGGCTTCCTCTTAGATCTGTAGGTGTTCGTGCTGCTGGTACCAGAGTGTAGGTCTGCAGCTGGGGCTGTCCTCAGGACAGGGGCAGGAGAGAAAAAAAAAAGATTAAATAAAGTGAGCTCAAGAATTTCTCCCCCTCCCCCATGCTTCATCTTGCAAAGACCCCAGTCCCAGTCCTCTGGCTAGAGAGTTGGTTTCTCTGCACATTCTACCCTGGAGTTGACCTCCATTCAAAACTGGGGGACCAGAGAGAAAAAGAGAAACTGGGAATCTCACCCCCACGATGGGTCATTCTTCAAGTTTTGACTCTTCTCTTCAACCTTCCTGCCACTGTTAGCATGTCAGAGTTATGTATTTACTTTGTCTTGAGTTTTTAGTTGTAATCAGTGGGATAGATAGACTGTAGTGGCCTTCATCTTAACCAGCATCAGAACCCAGAAATACAACTTTCAACATTTCCAAGTGCCATGTGAGAGCAATATTAATCCCTTCATTTTAAAGATAAAGAAGTTGAGGCTTAAGGAGGTATAGCCACCTGCCCTGGAGAGGTGCCTGGGGGCTCAGTCAGTTAAGCATCTGATTCTTGACTTTAGCTCAGGTCATGATCTTATGGTTTGTGGGATAGAGCCCCATGTCTGGCTCTGTACTGTCAGTGTGGAGCCTGCTTGGGATTCTCTCTCTCTCTCTCTCTCTCTCTCTCTCTCTCTCAAAATAAATAAATAAACATTTAAAAAAATTACCTTATGGAATAGGCATATGGAATGGAGTTTGCAGGAGAGGGCAAAAAGGAAGCAGGAAGTGGAAGGACAGAGTCGTAGGGAAAGAGAGGACGAAAGGGAAGAGAAACAGAAGAAGAGGCAGAGAAGGAGAGAGTAGGGGAGTCGAGGTGGTCTCTTGCACATGGGTCAGAGCAGCATCAAACAGCAGCAGCTCTGTACTGAGAGTACCTACACACAACTCACCCCCCTTTACATGTATCCCTTTCCTCCATGAAGTTAGTGCAAGCAAAGCTCCAGCCTAAGCGATGATGTAATCCTAGCTCCCTTTCCGTCAGGGCTCAGACTTAACCCAATGAGCCTTGGCATTTCCTTGTTGACCTTATTTGTCCAGGGGTAACTGGGCAGGTCACCACAATTGGCTGAAGATGAGGATTTTTATTCTACAGTTGAGGGAACGCATTCTGTCTCCCCACCCAACAGGAACAAGGAAATATGTTGTTCCAGTTACTGCTGGCATCCTTCAGCAGCTGTGAGAGATGACAGCCTGGGGATAAAGCCCACACAGGATAGCCTGCCTGGCACCTCCTTTTCCTCCAGATTTCCTTCTCAAGTGAGCCAGTTTAAGTGAAGGCTTTTGTTACTTGCAGCCCAAAGCATCCTAAGTGACCCCTCTCAGCCTGAGCTTCTCTTGGATGTGTTCCAGGAGCCACTGTCCCTAGGTTGGTGCCAGAGAACTACCTAACAAGAGCAAGCCTACCTCTGGTCATAAGTAAGGATCCCAAGTGTATCAGTTATTGTCCCTGCCCAGATCTATGTCCTGTAAGCTTGTAAGTGCATCCTTGGATAACCCCTCTGGTGTGTGTGTGTGTGTGTGTGTGTGTGTGTGTGTGTTTTCCACACCAATAACCAATTCTTCAACTCTCTAGACACCAACTCTGACATCAACTGGGTGTCCTATAATCCAATCCAATTCTGACACTAACTACCTGGAGTTAGCATCAGGCTCCACAGGTCATAGGCTCCACAGGCTCAGTCACACAAGACTGTCCCCACTTCAGATGCCAGAGTCTAAAGTATCAGGTTCCCAGCTCACCTGTGCTTCAGGTCGACTTAGCTACAAAGTCAGGCATTCCCACAACATCCCTCTTTAAGGCTTAATATTTTGCTAGAATGATTCATAGGACTGGGAAAATACTTCACTTATTATTACCAGTTTGTTATAAAGGATACATCCAGGAATGGCCAAATGGGAAAGAAATGCATAGAACAAGATATGGGGAAGTTGTGGAACTTCCATGCCCTCTCCAGGTGCACTACCCCTTCTAACACATCGAAGTGCTCACCCACCTGGGAGCTCTCAAAATTCTGTTGCTTAGGAATTTAATGGAGTTCCAGCACATAAGCATGACTGATAAAATCATTTGGCTATTGGTGATTAAGTCAGTCTCCTCCTTGGAGGTTTGGAGGCTGGGGCCAAAAGTTCTAACCCTCTAATCATGCCTTGGTCTTTCTGGCAACCAACCCCCATTCTGAAGCTGTCTAGCCACCAACCCCCCAACCCCACCCCAACCATCTCACCTCCTTAGCATCCAAAAGACACTCTACCACTCTGCAGATGCCAATGGTTTTAGGAGCTGTGTGCCAGGAACCAGGGACAAAGACCAAATATTTTTTGTTTTATTATGCCACATCTTCATTCTCAGTTCACAAGGTTGGATCAAGTAGACTCCCTCTGCCTCCAGGGGTGAGCATGTGGTAAGGTCTGGCCAGTCAGAGCATTTTACCCACTTGGTCACAGTGGTTGGCTTAGTGCTGAACTCATGACATGAGGCAAATGAATGGGACTCAGAATACAGATTGGAAAGTCCACTGATAAAGAAAAGGACTTTCTCTCTTACTGTGCCCTTTTGGGACTCTGAAAGAATAGAACGTAGCCCCCCACCCCAGATCCTGGGGATTATCTTGCATCCATATGGGGAGAGCCCACCTGAGAACGAACCAAGGCAACAGAGAACAAGGTCAAGAGGGGGTCAGAGGAATTCCAACTCTGATTATCACTTGACCTCCTAGATTCACTTGTGCCTGAGGTTAGACTAAACCCTGGACTTTTCATAAGTGACCAAATATAAACTTCTCTTCCACGTTGAGTTGGATTTCTGATAATTGCCACTAACATGGTCCCAATTAGTATATACTGCCCAGAGACTACAGGGCCACCAACCTGCTGCAGGGCCCTCCTCAACTTCCCTTTTCACTCACCCCAAATCCCAAACTCCTTCATCCTTAGAGTTGCATCCCCTCAGTCAGGAGGAGCTCCCTTCTCTAGGCAAGGCTTAATTTAGGAATCTTTTAAAATGAACTGTATGGGGGATGTTTCAGGATGCCAAGACACACAGTACCCAGGAATAAAGTTTTTCTGTGCCCCCTCTTTTCTCTCTCTCTCTCCCTCTCTCTATACCAGTTAGGGCTGCATTCAGATGCAAATAATGGGAAATCTTTCACACAGTGGTTTAAACAAAGAAGTGCAGAAGAATGCAGAGGGTACACACCCATGCTCCTACACCCTTGCTTCTCCAACCACCCTTGGTGTGTGGCTTCAATGCTTATGACACTGTGTGGGCAGGAGGAAGGGGAAGATGTGGCAACAGCAGACCCTCCATCCCAGCACCCTTGACAGAAAGTCATCCTAGGTGGAATGTGACCTGAGGGTGGGGATATTTGATTATTTGCTTAGGTATTCCAAGTACTTAGAACTGCTGCTCAATAAACATACTGAATGAATGAATGAATGAATGAGTGGATGGATGAGTGGATGGGTGGATGGATGGATGGATGGATAGATGGGTGGGTTGGTGGGTGAGTGTGTGGATGGATGGATGGACGGATGGACGGGTGGACGGGTGGATGGATGGATGGATGTGTGGATGGATGGATGGATGGATGGATGGATGGATGGATAGGTGGATGGTGGGTGGATGGGTGAGTGGATGGATGCTCGTATGGGAAAATTGAGTTTTTATCTCCTTATAGCCCCTACCATGGAATCAGGCAAAGGAGAAGGGACTGGAATGGTCACCAAGTGATCCCTCACATCATCTGCCCCCATTCCCCACCCTGGCACACAGTATCCTGGCATTCATCATGGGCCTTCATCCCCCACAGGTGAGATCTCTTGTAAGATTTCTTTTTTCATATATCTGGGCAGGTCTGGCTGCCTCCACCCCAATTTTTTTAGGGGATTCTTACCCACCACAATGTATATGCTTCACTGGGGAGATGTGTTCCCCACTTTTTGTAACTTCTCCTGGGGCAAAAATGAGACCCAACCATGACTCCAGTGGGGGTAATGGGCTGGCCTCCTCTGCTCTCAGTAAGAACAAGCTGGCACAATTTTTGAACAAGAAATGTTGCCATCATTCATATCCCATTATGCTGTAATAATGTGAGATTTCTCTTTAGCAACAGTGCACACAGTCAATATATCCATTTATATCCATTTCCCACCCCCCCCCCCAACCAAGGGATGGGGATAGAATCATTAAATGTACAGAGGGTATCAGGCCTGTAAAGGAGAATTTGACTGAGGGTCACCAGGAGCCATCACCCCCAATTCTGCTAGCTTGACACCCCATGATACCCCAGTCTCCCTACCTTTGGCTCTACCTGCCACAATCCTACTACCTCAAATAAGCTCCTCAGTGGTCTCCTGATGGATCACCAGAGAAAGCTCTTTTATAATTGCAAAAAGAACACCACATTTTTGAAACTAGGGGGAAAAAAAGTGGAAGGTAAAAACAGTCACCCATAATCCTCCCGAATAAACCAAACTCTTTTCATTTTGCTAGTTCCCTGCTTGGCCTTGTTCACATATGTGGACTTGTTTTACAGAGTGACAGCCAGAGATTTATTTTCTATTCTGCGTCTGCACTCAGCAGTACATCATAAGTGTTCCTCACACTGCTCCAGTTTGTTTGATGTATTAATAGCTTCATAATCATCCTCAAATTTGTTGTACCATAATTTGCTTAACAAATAAATGAGTTTATTTCCAACTCTGTAGCTAATGCTGCAATAAACATCCTTGTGCACATAGCTCATTTTATTTTATTTTCCTTGTTTGGAATGTTGGGTTTGTAAAAATTTTTTAAGTTTATTTATTTGGGGGGGGGCAGGAGGGGTACACAGAGAGAAGGAGAGAGAGAATCCCAAGCAAGCTCCACACTGTCAGCACAGAGCCTGATGCAGGGCTTGAACTCATGAACCGTGAGATCATGACCTGAGCCAAAACCAAGAGGTGCATGCTTAACCAACTGAGCCACCCAGGTACCCCTAGAATGTTGGTTTAAAAGAGCATGAAGGCTGGTGTCAGCGTTGGGCTGGCAGTTTGTATTGCCTTCTCCACTTGAATCCCTAGTCGTCTGACCATAGAAAAACTGCCAAGCCTCTGCTGTCAGTCTCTAGGCCGGCCACAAATGAACTGGAAGCAGCATGGTCCCCTTGCTGGATTACATGTCTGAACAGAGAGATTTGGAATCTCACCTCTATTTGTGAAAGAAACAAGCAGGGTTCACCTGGCAGGTGGGGGGATCAGGCAGCCTGTCAGTTTCCCTGCAACAGATAGGGCCACCTCTGCCTCTTGTGCTCACCAGGCTATGTCAGCTGTTGGGTGCTATCCTCCTCCCTGGATGTTCCCAGGGCAGGCAGACAGTCAAGGTGCCCTGTGTTTCTAGCATCAACATATGGGCACCTGACTCAAACTAGACAGGTCAGATGCTTTCTTCCCGGAGGAAAGCCACACTGATTCAGCCTAACAGCCAAGCCCTGATGAAGACACTCCTCAGTTCCAGCTGCCCAGATCCCCAGAACCTTCCGGGTGCTATTCTTTCTGAGCCCAGCCCTGTCACCTTGTCTTCACCCTGCAGGGAAGACTCACCTTCTGGAAGAGTCTCTTTCTGTCCTCGTCTCTCCTGCCTATGAGCAGAGAGCCCTCCCAGACACACCCAGGCCCCCTGGCTCCAGGCCAGCCTGAGGGTCAGACACGTGGTCCTGCCTGCCCAGGCCATCTCAGCCCAGCCGGAGTCTCCTCTCTCGGCTTCTGGCTCAGTAATTCATCACTGTGACCAAACAAAAACTGACAAAGGACGAAGTGATGCCTTCGATCCTGCTAAAAGGCAGCCACCCCAGCAGCCTGTGCCCACTCAGCACTGGCCCCAAGTACCACCCGAATTCCTGGACAGAGACTTTGGCTTCCCAGGCTGGCTAGGTACCAGGAAGTTGAGACGTCGTCTGAATCCTGAGCCTGGTGCCAACAGGCAGCAGGGAAATGAGTGAGGGGCCTGAGGCCAGGGGGGGCTGGGTTTCCATCCCAGCACCACCCCTCACTCCTCATTAGCTGGAACAAGTTCACTGGGCAAAGAGTTCACTTCTCTGAATTTCACTTTCCTCACCTGCAAAATGGGTGCAATAGTCCCTATTCCTGGGGGTCCTCAGGGAGAATTAAATGCCAGCTTCTGGACCATGACCAAACCTGAGCTGGTTTGTCTCTCATTGTGCCTCTCTCGATGGGGATTTTCACAGTACTGCCTCGGTGGACCCCAGGCTCACTCTCACCTAGGTGGCCCCAGGCTGGGCCAGAACCACAGGCCTGCGCTCCCCATGCCCCTGCCACTACTTCCCTAAGGCCACACTGCCAGGAAAAGGGGGGGAGGACGTCTGTTTCCTTCCTCTAGTGGACCTAGAGTGGAGAGCAGCCTGGCCACTTTCATTTTCAAGGTTCCCAGTATATTAAAAATGAGGAAAGTTGCAGTAATTTGGATGTAATTTAAATGCCCACACACAAAAAATCATGATACAATACTTGTTATTGACAAGATAATCGCAGTACTCAATACATTTTCCGGTGGATCACTAGCGGTGCAGTGTGTGTGGGACACACACTCAAAGTCGCCAGACAGCCATCTACTTCTTGTAATCTTCTGAAGCTGGGGCTGTACCCTCAAAGTCTGAGTTTCTAGAAAAAAAAAAACATAACCAAACACAATGCAGAACAACCTTCACCAGATCCCATTAAAAACAAAAACAAAAACAAAAACAAAAACAAAAATGGGGAGTGCCTGGGTGGCTCAGTAGGTTATGTGTCCAACTCTTGATTTCGGCTCAGGTCATGACCTCATGGTTCGTGAGATTGAGCCCCGCATTGGGCTCTGTGCTGACAGCTCAGAGCCTGCTTGGGATTCTCTCCACCCTTCCCCTGCCTCTCTCCCTCTCAAAATAAATAAATAAACTTTAAAAAATTTTAAAAACAATTTTAAGTAGGGACCAGGGGACATTTTTAGATGTTTGGGAATATTTGAATAGGGTAGGATATGGGATTGTTTTACAGAATTACTCTCTATTGACTTTTTCGTCATGATACAGGAGAACAGCCCAAAGGGTCATCAAATGGTTCCCCCCCAAAAATCCTTAAAATTAAAGCAATAGACAAGTAAAGGATTCATGACCAAGTGTTAACCACGATTCAACTCAAGTGGTGGGGTGCAAGTGCTCATTGTGCCATTCCTTCAACTTTTTCTTTTTTATTTTAATTTTTTTAATGTTTTTTTAATTTTATTTTTGAAAGTCAGAGTGCAAACCAGGGAGGGGCAGAGAGAGAGGAAGACACAGAATCCAAAGCAGGCTCCAGGCTCTGAGCTGCCAACACAGAGCCTGACATGGGGCTCGAACCCACGAACCGGGAGATCATGACCTCAGCCAAAGTTGGACGTTTAACCAACTGAGCCACCCAGGCGCCCCCAACTTTTTCTTATACTCAGTTTTCTGTTAAGAAAGATGAAAAGTTTGAACTGCCAATTCAATGTTTTGTACATTTTTCTACATAAGATGCTGTTATGCTGTGTCCCTGCTGGCAGTGGGTCACCTGGTGCCTGAGTTTGCAAGATGCTGGCCAGCCTGGGCATCCACGCATTCAGGATGGCTGGCTCTGCTTGATGCCTGGCTGGGGTGGGGAGTGCACGGCAGTCTTCACCCAGGCCACAGGTTCCTGTGCTTCCACTAACAATAACAGGGAAAGGGGGGAGGGATGGTGGTAGCTACAGCTTCCAGGACCCCACCATCCAATTTGCATGTCAGAGCTAATGAGGGAGAGGTCACTAGGTCCACTTCACAGAGGAAAACTTACCCCGGAGGGGACAGGGGCTTGGAGCAGTCACACACTTAACATGTGTCCAAGCAGGGACTTGAGCCAGGAGCACTCTGGTAAACCACTCTCTGAAAAATAAGAAAAAGAGAGGGAAAGACAGAGACAGAGAGAGAGACAGAGAGAGGGAAAGGGAGGAAAGGAGGAAGGGAGGAAGGGAGAAAGCCTGGAGTCATAGTGTGCCAATTTCTGTGGTGTAAATATTACCTTCCATCATGGCCAGTTTCAAGGGATCGATAGTTTAACAAGAGGCTTGCAAAATCCCTGAATACTTAACAGTCAGCAGCACTGATGTCAATCCAGTCCTGGGTGTCTGTCTCAGAAGCCCCTACTATTTTCTTTGTCAAGATCTGCTATACATTGGGGTGCCTGGGTGGCTCAGTCAGTTAAGCGCTGACTTCAGCTCAGGTCATGATCTCATGGTTTGTGAGTTCGAGCCCTGCACTGGGGTCTGTGTTGACAGCTCAGAGTCTCAAGCCTGCTTCTGATCCTGGGTCTCCCTGTCTCTCTGCCCCTCCCCCACTCATGCTCTGTCTCTCTCTCCCTCAAAAAAAATTAACATTTAAAATAAAATTTAAAAATATTTGCTATACATTGGTTATCTGCACACCACTTCTACAATTCTGCCACCTCTGTGTTCCACCTATTATTAAATATTTTTCTCTAAGACACTACACTTTGAAAAAACATTTTTTAATGTTTATTTATTTTTGAGTGAGAGACAGAGAGGCAGAGTGCAAGCTGCGGGGAAGCAGAGAGAGAGAGGGAGACACTGAATGCGAAGCAGGCTCCAGGCTCTGAGCTGTCAGCACAGAGCCCATGTGAGGCTTGAGCCCGTGAACCGTGAGACCATGGCCCAAGCCAAAGCTGGACACTCAACTGACTGAGCCACCCAGGCACCCCAAGACACATCACTTTTCAATGGCAGTTGACATTACTATCATTGAAAAGCAAAATCACTTGCTAAAACAAATACGATAATATTAAAGCAAACATTTAATTATTAAAATAAAAATGTTTTTTGCACTTCCTGAAATACCCTTTCCATGTGCTGGCCCTGGTGACCCAGAGGCTGCACTCTGGGGACCTGGGGACTGTCCTTCCACCATCTTCCTTCACAGCCATTGCCATGGCATGCCACTGGGTCCTTCAAAAGGAGGAGACAGCAAATCTGATATGAATGTGAAAATGCCCAGCCAGTGTTCAAACATGTCTCTTATACAGTCCAGATGTCCCCAGCAGGGCTCTTCCCCTGTAGCATTTCTTCGGACTTCAGGGTCACAGTGTGTTCCTTGTGGATACTAGAGGATACTAGAGGATACACTGTGTATCCTCTAGGTTAGCCTGTCCCATGGGGTTGGACTGGGTTTCCACAATTTCATCTGTGGCCATAGTTTGGCAGGAGGGAGGGGACAGGATGTTGATAATCAGCAGCAGTGGCAGGGACAGCCAATATGGACCAAGACCTTCAGGGGACAGAGCCCCAGCAGGGAAACAAAAAGAGAGGCTCATTCAGGGCTGAAGGGAGAACCAAAGCTAACTCCGTGCCTACCCTATGATGCAGTCATTCCACTCCAGAGTATATACTCTCAGAGAAGTGTGCACCTGTCCACCAAAAGATACACACAGTCTTCAAAACAGCTCTGCTCAGAATAGCCCCAGATGGAAATCAATAGAAATCCCCATCAACAGGAAAACGGGCAAATCAATTGCAGAATACTATACAGCAAATACAGAGAGGCACCTCCTACTACTACATGCAAAAGAAGAAAGAATCTCACAAACATAATGTTAAGAAAAAGAAACCAGACAACAAAGAGTATGCATTGTGTAATCACACATTGTAATCTATTTCAATAAAGTCCAAAAACAGGCAAGCTACCCTATGGTACCAGAAATCAGAATAGTGGGGTGCTAATGACTGAGAAGCCCAGAAAAGCTTCAGCGGTGCTGGTAATGTCCTCCACCTTGATCTTGATGGTGGTTACAATGGCATTTTTCACTTACTAAATATCTGTTGAGCTGTATATACAGACTTTTTTTTTTGCAAACTTTGGGGCACCTGGGTAGCTCAGTTGGTTGAGCATCTGATTTAGGCTTAGGTCATAATATTGCAGTTCGTGAGTTTGAGCCCCGCATGAGGCTTGCTGCTATCAGTGCAGAGCCCACTTTGGATCCTCTGTCCCCCTCTCTCTCTCCCCTCTCCCGCTCATTCTCTCTATCTCTCTCTCTTAAAATAAATAAAAAGTTAAAAAAGAGATTTTTTGCACTTTAGTAGAGGTATGTTATATTTCAATATAATATTTAATAAATAAGTGTAAGAAAAAGGCATAAAATACCAATATAGTGCTAGATGAAGAGAATGAGAAATAGAATGGCATCTATAACCAGCATTGTTGAATGATTAAGAAGCACAGGTACACCAAACAATACCACACATTTGGGGTGAACACAAGAGATCTACATTAAGCGCATTCATATGGTTACCTGTGGGGAGGCAAGGGGAGTGAGGGGTAGTGATAAAGGAAACCATAAATAATAAGTTAAGATCAGGGCCTTACTAGGACCAGAGGGGATCCTGTGCCATTAGGGAAAGAAAAAGAAGAGAGGGGCACCTGGGTGGCTTAGTCTGCTAAGTATCTGACTTCAATTCAGGTCATGATCTCACAGTTTGTGAGTTTGAGCCCTGCGTTGGGCTCTGTGCTGATATCTCAGAGCCTGGAGCCTGCTTCGGATTCTGCGTCTCTCTCTCGCTCTCTGCTCTTCCCCTGCTTGTTTTCTGTCTCTCAAAATTTTAAAAAAACAAACATTTTTTTAATTAAAAAAGAAAGAAAGAAAGAAAGAAAGAAAGAAAGAAAGAAAGAAAGAAAGAAAAAGAGAAAGAAAGAAAGAAAGAAAGAAAGAAAGAAAGAAAGAAAGAAAAAGAGAAAGAAAGAAAGAAAGAAAGAAAGAAAGAGAGAAAGAAAGAAAAGGAAGAGGAAGAAGAGATGGGGGAGGAGGAAGAAGAGAAATTTTGGACAATCCTTTGAGGTTTCCAACACTGCCCAGGGAACCCAGCTTGGGCTCTGATCCCTGGAGCTGCCCCCCAAACCCTGCTTTACCCCCCATGCTATGTAGTACGTTTTATACACAGACTACCCCTGTTTATGGCCCTGGGAAGGTAGACATTGCTCCCAGAGGAGCCAGATACATTTCTAAAGGACTGAAGCTCTTCCTTCCCAGCACCTGGAGATGGAAGGCTGGGAACTGGGCCCGCTGGAACTCTGAGGAGAAGGGGAATTTGAGATGGGGCTTATGGGTGACCTGGGATTTCTTGGGAGATGGGAGCAGAGGGAGGGGACAGTCATGTGTGGAGCCAGAGAAAGGGCCCCACAGAGGAGGGAGGCCTATGGGTATCTCCCTTCTAGACCCCTGTGGGCCTCAGTCAGACCTCAACACACACTCCTCATGAGATCTGCCATAGCCAAATACCACCTGTGCTTTTATTTACTTAATACTTTTCATCCACTCACTTTTTTTTCACTTAAATGTTTTATTTATTTACTTATTTATTTTTACCTGAATGTTTTAAAAGGTAGTTTTGTCCCAAGTGTTGACATGGATGTGGAGAAACGCGAGCCCTTGTGTATTGTTGGGGAGACTGTAGATGGTGTAGCCACTACGGAAAAATGGTATGGCAGTTACTCAAAAAATTAAACATAGAACCTGTTATATGATCCAGCAATCCCACTTCTGGGTATTTATGCAAGAGAGTTGAAATCAGGATCTTGAAGAGATATTTACACACCAGTGTTCATAGCAGCATTATTTGCAGTAGCCAAAAGGTGGAAGCAAGCCAAGTGTCCATCAGTGCTTGGATAAACAAAATGTGATGTATACATACAATGGAACATTATTCATCCTTAAAGATGAAAGAAATTCTAACACATGCTACAACATGGATGAACCTGGAGGACACTATGCTGAATAATAATCCAGTCACAAAAGGTCAAATACCAACAAAACAAAACAAAACAAAACAAAACACCCTAAGGGTCAAATACTGTGTGACTCCATGTATGTGGGTCTATACATGTCTGTATGTATATGCCCTGAGTAGTGAAATTTTATAGAAACAGAAAATAGAATTGTGGTTCCAATGGGCTGGGGGAGGGGGCAGTGTAAAGTTATTATGTAATGGGGACAGAAATTCAGTTTTACAAGATGAAAAGAGTCTAGAAGATGGATGGTGGTGATCCTTGCACAACAATGTGAATGTACCAAATGCTGCTGAACTGAACACTTACAAATGGTTTAAGATGATTTTGGGTTTTTTTTGTTTGTTTGTTTTTCATATTTTTTTACTGCAATTTTTAAAAGGTAGCTTTGTACCACAACTATACATGAAAAGACCCTTTTCCTAAAGGAAACTGTCCATAAAATTAAAAACAATTACACTCCCAAATGAAGGTGGTGTTACCAATGCCCTAGATGTCCATACCTGCTGAGGCTATGCACAGAGACCACCTCATCCCACTCTATTTTAAAGGACGATTGGAAAGTGCCAGAGAAGTGTTGTAAGTTCTCTAGAAGCAACTCTCTACTTGACAAATTCAAAGTATGGGTACCACATGCTTTAAAAGACCCTTTTAGGGGAGCCTGGGTGGCTCAGTCGGTTAAACGTCTGACTTCAGCTCGGGTCATGATCTCACAGTTTGTGAGTTCGAGCCCTGCATCGGGCTCTGTGCAGACAGCTTGGAGTCTGGAGCCTGCTTCAGATTCTGTGTCTCTCTCTCTCTCTGCCCCTCCCCTGCTCACACTGTCTCGCTTTCTCCCCCAAATAAATAAATATTGACAAAAACAAATTTAAAGAGAGAGAAAGAAAGAAAGAAAGAAAGAAAGAAAGAAAGAAAGAAAGAAAGTCCCTTGTAAGGACAAGGGGGTAGAGTGAATGAGCCTGGCAAGCAGAGGCAGGCCAGGGCATGCCAAGTAAGAGCAGAGCCCAGAGACCCCCAGCAGGCCTGGGGCTATCTGGGCAGGGAACTCCCTGTCTCAGGTGCCTGAACATGAGTACCTTGGTCCCAAGAACTCTTTGCTCTGTGAGAAGGGAGTCCAGCTGCTGGAGGGCCAAAGTAGATACCTCTTCAAGCACTAGGCCCAGGGAGGAGGCCTGGTTATTTTGGTCTAGGGGCTGTACATCCTGGAGGCAAGTAAATAAAGCCAGCCTCAATATGGCCAGGACAGACTAGACAGATGATTGCAGTGAGGAAGGAAGGGAAGATTTAGAGGGAGAAATTGTGAAGGACATTGCTAAGAGTCACCCAAGGACATCTGATATTTCAGCCAACACTGCATCCACACCCTTTGCCTGGAAACAGTGCCTCAGTTTTCCTTTGGGAAGTGGCCTCTTTCTGGGATACTCAGTACATTTGGTTGGGCAAGGCTGACTCCACCCCTTCCCACTATAGGACGCAGGGAATCCAGGCAGGGCCAGTCAGAAGATGCTATCCTACTATTAAGTATTGATCCAAAGGATACAAACACACAGATTCAATGGGACATATGCACCCCAATGTTTATAGCAGCATTAGCAACAATAGACAAATGATGAAGAGAGCCCAAATGTCCACCAACGGATGAATGGATAAAGAAAATGCGGTACACACACACACACACACACACACACACTGGAATATTACTCAGCCATCAAAAACAATGAAATCTTGCCATTTGCAACAACGTGGATGGAACTAGCAAAAATAAGTCAATCAGAGAAAAACAAATACCATATGATTTCACTCATATGTGGAATTTAAGAAACACAACAGATGAGCATGGGGAAAAGAGAGGAGAGGGAAACACACCGCAAGAGACTCTTAATGATAGAGAACAAATTGAGGGTTGACAGAGGAGGTGGGTGGGGGATGGGCTAGATGCGCTATGGGTATTGAGGGCACCTGAACACTGGGTATTGTATGTAAGCGATGAATCACTGAAGTCTACTCCTGAAACCAATATTGCACTGTATGTTAACGAAAATTTAAATTAGAAAAAAAAGATGTTATCCTTCCTCCTCATCAGGGATCAATAATGAGCACACTGCCTAACATTCTATAAGCTACTGGATTCAGCCACACCTGACTCAAGACCCATCCCACTCTTTCGTTTATGCTTTTAGAAGGGTACACAGCTGACAAGATGTGTGTGTGTTGTGGGCTGGGCAGGTCTCACTACAATCTCCTCTTTATCCAGAGAATCTGGAGGTTTCATCTCCTGTAGACAGCCTTCTCGACCCCACAGGTGTTCTTACAGTTCTTACAGTGTTGCGGCCCCCCGCGTCCCATTACAGAGGCACATCCCCTCCCCTGCGTTCCTTGGTGTCAATTATATGTGACTGGTAGTTGACCAGCTGAAATCTGAACTCTTCACAGACATTTAACTTTTAAAATTAATTGTAAAGTTTTAACTGTTTTTCTTTTTGCATTTTCGTCGCAAACTTTTCCACAGGCCTTTATAAAGCTCCCAGGCTCCGCACCCTGTGCCCATCACGCCGGGACTAACGGACATGGCTGTGCAAGCTCCGGCCCTCGTGCAGGCGGGCGGGAGCGAGCAGGGCATCGCACGCAAGCGCGCGGGGGCGGGGCTGAGCCCCAGGCCTGCGCGTTGCCGCTCGGCCCTCCGGGAGGGGGCTGGGCAGAGCGGCGGCGAGCGCGCCGGAGGTGGCAGCCGGGCTAGCGGGACTTTGTGTTTCACAGACCCTGCTTCAGGCGCATCCTCTTGGAGCCGCCTCCCAAACCCCGCCGCTGCCAAGCGAGGCGCCCCCGAGTCGGCGGGACCAGACCCGCGGGATGGAGTGGGCCCGTCCCCACGGCCCTCAGGGGGCCCCGAGGAGACCACCGCGAGCTGCCTGACCCGCCGTCCTCGCCCAGGGGCCCATGGGCGCGTCCCCGCGGGCGGGCCGCAGACGTGAGAGCGGCGAGCGGCGGGGCCGCGGCGCCGAGGAGGACCGTGCTCGTGCCCGGCCCCGCGCAGGCCGCGCGCGCGCGCTCCCGCCGCAGCGCCGGCCGCGCCCGCCCCGCCTCTCCGCGCCGGCCCTGGAGCCCGGTCCGCGAGCGGCGGCGGCGGCGGCCGGAGGGACGATGAGCGGCGCGGCGCGGGCGGGCCCGGCCCGGCTCGCCGCGCTCGCTCTGCTGACCTGCAGCCTGTGGCCGGCGCGGGCGGACAACGCGAGCCAGGAGTACTACACGGCGCTCATCAACGTGACGGTGCAGGAGCCCGGCCGCGGCGCCCCGCTCACGTTCCGCATCGACCGCGGGCGCTACGGGCTCGACTCGCCCAAGGCCGAGGTCCGCGGCCAGGTGCTGGCACCGCTGCCCATCCACGGAGGTGAGTGCCGGGGCGCGGAGAGAAGGAGCCGGCGCGGGGGCGGGCGGCGGCCCCCGGGAGCCGGGGCGCGGGGGCGGCGGGCTCAGCGCCCCCACCCACCCCGGCCGGACTCGCAGCTCCGCTCCGCTCGGCCGGCGGCCCCGGGGTCCAGGTTTCCGTCGTGTGCAGCCCGGCCTGCCCACGGGTGGGAATGAGGCTCCAGACGCTTTTTTTGGGGGGGGGTGGGGGTGGGGGGTTCCTCTTCTCTTAGGAAGACTTAGAAAACGTTCCTTTTCGTTTAGGTAGCTTGTTTACAGGAGGGCATGGGTCTGCGAGTTTGCAGGGACAGTTCAGACAAAGGAGGTGGTGGAAGAGCGCAAAACTAATTCATGGTGGAGGAGGTCTTAACCTGCATTTCGGAATCGGCAGGTTTGTTCCCGAAATCCCAGACTTAACGCTGAATTAGATCTCGAAGGATGAAGGCCCTTTTCTAACGTAAAAACGTGCCGTTTTTCTTAAGTGGCAAGTGGGAGGAGGTTGGTAGAGGAAAATGGGCATCTTCCCTGTTGCTTTTGGCTCCTGTTCTGCCCCAGTAGTTTTTACTGTAATTTGACGCCTGAAAATCTCACATTATGAAGAATCTGATACCAATTGGAACTAGTAGCCAAGTTTTCAGGGCATGGGTGCTGACCGAAGGGGAAATAGATAAAATTTTCAAGAATTGTCTTTGAAGCCATTTGGCGTATGCTCATGCTTTCCTATAAACACTGGCTCCGTTTAGTTATTTGTATAAAAACGTACATTTGTATAAATTACTGGTCATGTTTTAAAGGAACCTTTTTTTCCTTTTGATATTTTTTGGGGGGTTTTGTTTTTTGTTTTTTTGCCCACTGCGAACTTTTTGGAAAATGTCTGCTATCTTCTCCACCCCCGCACTCATCCTGAGAATGCTGAGAGTGGATTTTTTTTTAAGCTGCTATTCATGTTAAGATGACCTAAACAAGGCAGTCTAAATAAGGTAATGATGTTTGTTTTTATACTCTAAAATATTAAAACATCATGCCTCTTCTGAGATCTGTGTGTGCTAAAGTGCTAAGCTGTCTGTGTACTGAGGAAAAAGAATCACGTGGGTCTTTCACTCTAGTTTGCCCCCAATTTAGAAGTGCCTTGTAAAAGTTCATTTTTACACCGACGGTCAGGTGCTTAAAGTGCATTCTCATCTCCACTTTGTTAAAAATGGCAGTTAGGGTCCCAGCTTGCGGGCAGAAACAACTTTGGTCTTTGGTTCATTTAGTAAATATTTGTGTGCCTGTTCTGTGCCAGTCACTGTAGTTGGATCACATAATGTTGCCAAACTATGGCACTAACAATGGTAGCCTATTTTCTGGTGCGGAGAACCGTGAGGGTCACGTGGAAGGGGAGGAAGAGGAAGAGAGAGAGGCAAGCTGTTCTGGAGCAAGAGTTGGCCCCGTGCAGGGTTTTGAAATAACTTGGTTTGTCTTTAGGGCTTGGTTCCCTAGGGCACCCCAAATCCACGATATTCACTTTAGATTCTTGCCTCCAAAGGGTCTCATGTTGTAAAACTACTTGTTGCTTGCTTGTCATCCCCAAACAAAAGCCCGGTCTTTGAGAACTCTTGTTGTAGGTGTTTGAACAGAAGAGTATTGGGAACTAACATGCAACTGATGTGTAGAGGAAGGTTAGTCCTGTTTCCTTATCCCTGGGGAGGTAGCATCACTGTACAAGTAAAGGTTCTGAGTTGTGCTGTGCATATGCCATGTGACACCAGGAGAGCATTGCGTAACCCTGGGAAAGTAAATTGGCCACATAACCTCAGTGTCCTCCACAAAATGGAATGATGACATATTTACCTCGTAAGATTGTTGACAGGTGTGAATGGTCCCTGCATTCTTAAAACGAGACTTGTCAACCTGAATGAATGTCTAAATTGGTGAGGTTTTAGACACCCCTCAATGTGAACACGTCAAGGCAGTGTGTGAACGCTGAGTCTGGGGTCGGTTCCCTTCAGTGTCTGTCTTCTCTTCCTATTCTCCATTCTCTAGGAGCTCATTTTCTATTTGCACAACATGAGATTGCTGCATGTTTTCTCATGGTGTGAGTGGTGAGGTCCTACAGGTGGTTTGAGTCTGACTTCCTACTGAAGGGTCTGCACACAAAGGTGCTTTCAGTTCAGCAAATACTAATTGAAATCCTGTGTACCACTGGAGAGGTGGTGGGGCAACAGCAGTGAACAAAACAGATGAAAATTCCTCTTCTTCCTGAAGTGCTAGTTAGGGCCTTTATACATCCGTATACCTGTAAATCATGAAATCCAGGACATTTTCCTACTTTTGCAGCAGGAACTTGGGAATGTATCTTAAAAACAACAATGGTGGTATAAGTCTGTTACGATTACTTGCGTTACATCCATTATACCTCAGTTAAAAAAAAGTGGCTATTCTTGATTTAGTGAATTTCAAAATTTTATATTTTAATAAAAAATATTACAGTTCTTATGACCTTTTATGCTCTTATAATTTTGAATTGAAGAGAATCTTAGCGTGTTTATTGAGGACTTCCTGTGTGTTGACAGTAAACAAAGTAATGTTCAAATTACAAAGCAAAAAATGTTACGAGATGGGAATTCCTGGCAGAAGTAGCTGGGCCCAATAGACGTGAAAATTTTTTTTCTTTATCTTTTTTTTTTTTTGAGCAGGCTCTACACCCAGTGTGGGGCTTGAACTCACAACCCTGGGATCAAGAGTTACATAATCTACCAACTAAGCCAACCAGGCACCCCTAGATGTGAAATTAACAAAGGTGCATTTTTGAGGATAAGTGTTTGGTAGTAACGAATATAAAGACAAAATAATTTCACATTTTCCTAGAGCTTAACATGATGACTCATTTTAAATCTCTGACTTGGTTTGTGAAATATTAGAAACCTTTCTTATTTTGTAGTGCTACTATCAATTAGACATGCATGAATAACTGAATGAAATTTATTTATTCTACACCTTTAAAGGGCAAATAGACAGCTTTTTCTTTAGATTCTTTGGTGTTTTAAAAGTACATTTTTAGAAAGTGTTAAACTTTATAAAACAATAAGTGTTGTACTTTGAAAACGTATTCTTTGTCACTAAATAGGATGCAGATTGAATAGAATGGAGATTCATTTGTTTGGTGTTAACAGATTTCATATGTTTACTGATAATTCATTTTTAGGAATGGGCCTTTGAAGGAACATATCTTGTATTTATTTGCAGATTACAGTTGCTTACTCAAAGGGTGAGCTTAGAACTAGAAACAAATGTAAACTAGCTAGTACCTACTGGGGAGCAGACATTGTAAATGTGCTCTGTGTTTGTGCACACTAACTTTTTGTCTGAGCCTGGAGTGGGGGTTGGGCAGGAGAAGGACCAGTGTTGATGATGTCATTGTATATGCAGATGTGCTGGTGGGAAGAATCTGGTATCAGCCACTTTTTGCTTTGCATAGAAATTTTGAGGATTGGATGTTATAGCCTTAACAGTTTTACCAAATGATCAACTTTTGTGGGGAAGGGGGGCATCTTGCTGACCGTATGGATACAAAAAAAAAAAAAAAAGCAAAACAGGTTTTTAGGTTTAAGAAAGTGGTTCTTTTGGATGAATCCATTAAACCTGAACATGGTTTTTTAAATTCTGATGAAGAGTAAAGGATATTGATGTGGAAAAAAGACCTTGGATGAAAGCCATCATGTAATGTTAGAATTCATAATGGCAAAGGCAAGGACTACTAGATATAGAGATTTCAAAATATTCAGAGAAATAGTAGGTATGATTCTGGGAACAGGGACTCTGAAAGGAAAGAGAATTCAAAAGGAGCTGGAGGTTCTAAAAACCAGATCTTAACATAAATAAGCAAGCAGATAAAGGAGATATATACAATATATTTATATTGAATTTTACAATTGAGAAAATGGTTTCACACACTGTATTTTTCCTTCACTTTTGGATGATCCATTGGCATATAAATATTTGAATATTTTTAAAAACAACATTTGACCTTCCCACCAAATATTCTTCTGTTACCATCCCATCCTCTATTTCTCTTAATGGCAAAGCTTCCCATAAGGGTTGTGTTCATATTTGCTGCCTTCAGTTTTTCCTTCTGCTCTTCTTCACATTGTGAAGATCTTTGATTGCTGTGCCAGTGATTTTGGTAAAGACATGGCATATTTAAATGATCTCTTTGACCTGCTGAATCCCTAGGATCTCAGTGTGTGGAATGGTGGGTTGAGACTAAGAAAAAAAGTGAATAGGAATAAATACATAGCCCCGAATTGGGGTGTAAAAAAACCCCACCTGCATTAAAAGGAGTTGAAGGGAGATAAAGCTTAGCTGCCTGTTGCAGGACAGACCCTCTCTAGTCGTCTTGAATTTGGGTGTCCGGTTCCTGGGCAGCACTGGTCCTGCTTCATGAGGCCAGATACACCTCTCGTTTATGTTTGATTCTGAATGTGAGTTTTAAAAGATGGACAAACCGGGGCGCCTGGGTGGCTTGGTCGGTTAAGCGTCCGACTTCGGCTCGGGTCATGATCTCGCAGTCGTGAGTTCGAGCCCTGTGTCGGGCTCTGTGCTGACAGCTCAGAGCCTGGAACCTGTTTCGGATTCTGTGTCTCCGTCTCTCTCTGCTCCTCCCCTGTTCATGCTCTGTCTCTCTCTGTCTCAAAGATAAATAAACGTTTAAAAAAAAAAAAAAAAGATGGACAAACCACAGAGCACTGTTTGAACGTTATAAAAGAAAAATCCTTCATTTGAAGGAAGGTTAGATTAAATGACTTCTAAGTTTCCTCCACCTTGATTGAAGTGTGACTATAAAGTGGTAGGACAAATCTTATTTTTTATTTTTAGAGAATGTGCATGAGCAGGGGAGGGGCAGAGGCAGAGAAAGAGAGAAAAACTGAGACTATCCCGAGCTGGCTCCATGCTCTCAGCACAGAGCCCGATGCAGGGCTCCCTCCATCCCACAATCCTGGGATCTTGACCTGAGCCGAAATCAAGTCAGACACTCAACTGACAGAGTCGTCCAGGCACCCAAGGACAGTTCTTTTTGTCTTTTCAAACCAGTCACATCACCGTATGTTTATCCGTTGTGTGTACATATATGCACACACATATTGTGCAGCAGTGAAAACAAATTGAAATACTTAGCATTTATTTTGTAAGATTTATTTTGTAAGATCTTTTTGATTGATCAATTTTAAAAAGATGTGCAGTGTATCAAATCTTTGTCTTTTCTAGATAGACTTGAATTTTGACCACAATTGAAAGTTCTTTTGAGGCCATTCTTTTTTATGTGCTTTTGAACTCTCTCTTTAGATATTTTTCAAGAGAGAAGTCTAGTAGTGTCTTAGGCCATCTGTGGGATGAATGGGTAGTCCCCAGAGCATATTCTTTTGAGTATTTAAGTATATGGTAGTCTTGACTTACTTGCAAAATGAAACTGTTTTTCAGGACCATCAACATTTGCTTGTTTTATCATCCTTATATTATGCACTAGACATTTATTATTTTCTATGAATTGTTGCAAATGCAGCTTCGTTTACTGTTGGAAGCAGTTTTAAGTAAAACAAAGGGAGCTCTTCAAATGCAAAGCAGCATAAGTAAAAAAAAAAAAAAGTAGTAAGTACCTACTCTGTGCTTCAGTTGTACAAGTGCTATAGTTTGTGCAGAAGGCGCTGTATGCACTGCCCGCCTAGGAGGGCCTTGTCTGGATGGCACAAACAGAACATACCATTGTAGAAGATGGTGCAGGCTGTTTTGGTGGAGGTTGTTCTAAAGCAGGCGTCTGCAGACTACACCCAGGGGGCCAGCCACCTGTTACTTTACACAGTTATGGAATACAGCTATAACCGTTTGTTCACATGTCTTTGGCTGCTTTTGAACTGAGTGGTTGTGACAGAGGAGTCTATGTGGCCTGCAAGCCTAGGCTACTTACTCTCTGGCGCTTTAAGAAAATGTTTGACGATCTTTGTGCCAAAAGTTCATTTCTACCTTAGTTTTTCCCCGTTGAAAACTGTGTTATGGATTTATGGCTGAGAGTTTGATTTCTACATTGCCACAAACTGTGAGCTCCTGGCAGTTAGGGACAATGTCTTCCTTGTTTCAGTCCAGCACCTAGGACTGTGCCTGGCACTAGCAAGCCACTGGAATCTGTGATTGCATTCAGTCTAGCGGTGTTGGGTCTGGTAGTGAAACTGATGGCAGGCTTTGTAGGAAGGTGTTGGGGGCAGGGGTGGGAGTGGGGGGGGGGGCTTGATGGACAGAGTATACTGTAGGGCCTCTGTTAGTGTGCTGCGTTGTGAATTGCATGAAGACCAGAAAAGTGGAAAATGACTTGGACTTGTAGTCTAGAAGAGTTTCATTGAAAATGTGGAAATTCGAAGTCAAGCTTGGTTAGTTCTGTTTCTAGCCATAATTGAGTAAAAGGGACCAGTTCACTTCCCCACCTTAAATGACTAGAAAACATGACAAAGTTATGAAACAGCAGTTTTAGAAATAGGTCAACAAAGAGTACAGGACAGTGATCCCTGAGAGAAAGGAAATAAACAGTGGAGCTGTATGACTGCCCCAGCTTACTTACGGCCTGGAGAGTTGCCATGTTGCAGTGCAAGGAAGGGGAATCCAGAGGGAACCTGGTGTTGCCGAAACAGAGTTCAGAGCTCTAGGAGGCCCAGGCAGTTTGAACGGACTTGAATATGCAAGGAGGTAAAATACGAGAGAGGAGGGAGTCGCGCAGGGAATGAACTCTGGAGAGCCGTGAGGGGTCCTCACGGGTCTTTGGCCAGAGTACTGATCTGCACATTTTATGAAGAACTGTCAGAAATTAGCAGGGGGAATTCTTGGAGTTCCCACAGGGCTTGGAATAGTTCATACTCTTACTGATCAGTGTAGGGAGACTGCGTAATGCACGCGAGGCCGAATCAGCCCTAAATAAAAGCCTGTTCTGGACTCTACTTAACAAAGCTTAGGAGCGAACTTGAAAAGGATCAGACTGATTCCAAGTAACTGGTCCAGAACAAAGCTCGACAATATTGAAAGGGATGCAGTGACATCTGGATCCCAAAAACATAAAATCTAAGACCAACATCCAGTCAGAAATTACTGGGCATGCTAAGAAACAGGAAACTATGACCCATAACCAGGCAAAAATAGGCAGTAGCAACAGGCCCAGAAATGGAACAAATGCTAGAGTTGCAGATAAGGGTGTTAAAACAGCTATTGTAGAGATAGCTTGTTTAAGGAGGTAAAAGAAAATAACATGCTGAGGAGGGAAATGGATATAGAAGAGACCCACATCAGATGTCTAGCCATGAACTCAGACTTGAGAAAGTGTAGGATTTCTGTTGATGAAGGAAAGAAGAACACACTGAGAGAGTGTTTCCTGCTTTGGTGCTCTTGGTTTACCCCAGGCAGTGAGGTACTTAACACATATTGTTTCACGTATTGTGGGCCGAGAAGGGTGCCAAGAACTGTACTATACATGGACTGTCATTTAATAACAGCCCTAAGTGGTACCGTGTCCTCATTTTGTGGATGTGAATTCAGGCTTCTCCAGTCTCTCACTTAGTGTCTTTTTTCTTGAGAGCCCTCTATACAATTGGAACTTATATATCTGGTTTGTTTGTTTATGAGGGCGGGGATGCTGTTGCTGTGTCTACTCGTGTGTACACAGTGCTTGGCGTGGCACCTGGAACATAGTAGGGTGGCACTGGTTATTAGTGTTGGGTGAATGAAAGCAGGAGAGGTAACCTACCAGCTGTATAGCCGTCGGGATTCAGCAGAGCTGGGATGTGTTGGAGGTCTGTCTGACTGCAGCATCCATACTTTAACCACTTTTTTGTACTGCTTCCCTAGTGGGTTTAATAAATTATGATACATCCACTCAGTGGAAAGTTACACAGCCATTAAAGGGGATTGTGAAAGCAAGGTATATCCTACAAAAATAAACATATAGTGATTGAACTGTGACTGTGTTAAATTTGTTTACAGTGGATTAAGACTCAGAGTAATGTGCAAAAATAAAAATGATTGTGTTCTATTGATTGGATCATTGGGGGACATTTTTCGTTTTCTCTCTCTCTTTTTTTTTGAAATGGTTAATTTTCCGTACACAACCTTCATAGGGGAAAAGTCATACTTCCCGAAGGGAACAAGTAAGTGTGTACAGGTTGGGTGTTTGTTTATTCCCAAAACTTAAAAAAAAAAAAAAAAAAAAAAAAAAAAAAAGAGTGAATTCCAAGCCATGGTCAGAGCAGGAAACTGGAAGATACTAGACATAACATTTAAAGGACATGTTTTTCCCTAGTAAGAGAAGAGGAACTCCAAGACCAGGGACAGTTGGTCCAATTGTGAAACAACTAAAATGTGACACAGTTGTGAGCAGTTAGCAGATCCTAGAAAGGGAAGTGGAATCCAAACACAGGCCGTTCTGTAACATTTTTATAATGATGATATTAGTGCTTTAGTGGTTTTGTTGGTTTTCAGTGTTTAAGATCAATCTGTAGTTAAAGTGTGGAAGGCCCTATTGGTTGCAGAAGAAAGAGAAAGCAAACATTTCGACCTAAGCATCTGTAACTATAAATAGATGACAAAGGTAGAGAAATGGAAGAGAGAAAAGACATGTCAGGAGCTGGTAAGGGCCAGTGACTTCATCTCACTGGGTGAGCATTCAGGAGGTCGGCTGTAGTTGCAGACACTGGGAAGGTTGAACCACAGAGGAAAATAATGAAACAATGAAATCAGGGAAGAGGGAAAATGGAGAAGCCTAAATGAGCAGAATCTTGATTTGTAGCCTCATAAATCTGCAGATAATGTCTTACATTGACAAACCAGGAAACAATGGCGATGAGCCTTTGTGGAACTGTAGAAGGTGACCACTAGAAGAACTAAAAACAGGGTTGTTTGGGGGACCTAGGACAATGGAGTGAATGGGACAGGTATACTTCACTGTAAGCCATTGGGTGAAGTTTGTCTTTTCTGTGTGTGTACAGTAAGCTTCCCACTCATTCCCCCATCCACACTGCAAATGAATTCTGTGCCCACCCCTTTCTCTTTTGTGCAGAAGCTCCCTGCTTTCCCAGCATCTGAGGTCTTCTCCAACTATAGTGACTTATTATAAAATGTAGGGTTCTTTAGAAACTAAGCACTGTCTCCAGAGAGTTCCTGCTTAGTAGCCACTGATGGACCACGAAATCAGGAAACGCTACCATTGAATTAACTGCTTTTATTTTATAAACAGATCTAAGTCTATAGACCCTAAACTAATTTATGATAGTAGCTACTATGTTGGCTCATAGTGTTTCCCTTTCTTCTGGCAACTACCTTCCTCCTCAGTCAGTTGTGATAAGGCCTCAGCATTAATTGAATTCAGCATAGCATGACCCTGTCCTTTGGCTGATTTTGGATAGAGGAAGCTCTTTCAGCCCCCTCTGGCTTCTCACTTCTCTCCTTATTTGATGTAGAGTCCATGATTCTTCACATTAATCATCCCTTTTTCCTCTGTTCTGTATCACACTCACTTGGCAAAATGTCAATCCAGGGTGAACCACTACCATCCGTCTCTGTGCTTCCTGTCACCATGCAGTTGAATGTGGCTGGAGAAAATCTGAACAACGCAGCTGACCAGGGTTTGAGAACATAACATTTAAGCAGAAACAAGTGGGCACTTAACTATGCTCAGTAATACAAAAATATTTTTTTAAGTTTTTTATTTATTAAGTAATCTCTGCACCCAGCATGGGGCTCAAACCTATGACCCCAAGATCAAGCGTCACATGCTCTTCTGACTGAGCCAGCAGCCAGGTGCACCCCCAAAATACTCCTAAAGAAGTGGGACAACTCTAAGGCAACAGTTTTCTTTTTCTCCAATGCCCGCTGTTGTGTCTTCCTCTACTTTCAGCCTAGTCTTCCCTTGTGAGCCTAGAGTCACACATTCAACTCTGTCTGCATGGTATCTTCAACCTAAATGTCTCGAGGACATCTCCAGATATTTAGAAACCTCAGATGGAGCCTTTGATACATTTTTTTTTTTTGCCTTCCAGCCTGCTACCGCTGCTCCCTGATCCTCCCCATCTCAACAAATGACATCACCATCCACATTTAGGGTCATCTTTGCTTCTTCTCCTCACATTCCACATCTGATCTTCCCTCCACAGTTTACCTGCAGGATATACATATCTCTGTGTGACTTGTCATTTTCACTCCTGCCTTCTCAGTATGGGCAGCTTTCCCCTCTTACCCTGTCATGGTCTCTCCTTTTCTCTTAACTTCCATCAGTCTTTTCTCCCTACAGTAGCCAGGATAATCTTGAAGCTTCTACAGGAAATCGTAACACTCCTTGCTTAACCCCCTTCCGGGTCTTCTCATTATCCTCAGAATGGAAATCTGAGCTCCCTCCCTGTGGTCTCCTCCAGTGGCTCCAGCCACTTATCTCACCCCTGCTTACCATGCTGAAGCTATATAGCTTGATCATCAGTGATTCTCAAGTCAGCCACCCATCCGAAGCCTCAGCATTCCTATCCGATGATTGTACAGCTTAAGCTTGAACAAATGAATGACAGAAATCTATCACATTCATCTCTGGAAAGCAGTGTTAGAAAGTTTTTCATCTGGGGAAAAAACTTGGTTCAGATATTTGTAGGCAATAGTTAATTTCCTTGTTTGACTCAAGCCCTCTAACCTTTTGGTTTTATATCTCTGTTTCTTTTGATTGCTCTTAAGAATATGGTATCGTAGGGGTGCCTGGGTGGCTCAGTCGGTTAAGTGTCCAACTTCGGCTCAGGTCATGAACTCGCGGTTTGTGAGTTGGAGCCTTGCATTAGGCTCTGTGCTGACAGCTTGGAGCCCGGATTCTGTGTCTCCCTCTCTCTCTTCCCCTCCCCTGCTCATGCTTTGTCTCTCTCTGTCTCTCAAAAATAAATGTTAAAAAAAATTAAAAAAGAATATGGTATTGTAAACTTCAGAGTGTATTTGTCTGTCAGTATTCCACTTAAAGGATGCAGTGGGTTGAATAATGTCCCATAAAAGTTCATGTCCACCTGGAATCTGAGTGTGACCTTATTTGGAAATAGGATCTTGACAAATGTAAGTAGTTGAGGATCAAGATAAGATCATAGTAGTTTAGGATGGGCCCTAAATCCAATGTGGGTGTCCTTATAAGGAGAAGAGAGGACTCAGGCACACAGTGAAAAGAGCCACAGGAAGATAGAGGGAAACAGAGATCAGGGTTACACTGCCACAGCCAGGGAACACCAAGGTTTTCTGGGCCCCAGAAGCTAGGAGAGAGCCATGGGACTGTTTTCCTTTTGGAGCCTATGGAAGGAACCAAGACACCTTGATTTCAACTTCCAGCCTCCAGAACTGTGGGACAGTACATTTTCTGTTGTCTTAAGTCACCCAAGTTTGTGGTCATTTGTTATGGCAGGCTTAGGAAATGAATACAGAAGAAACCCAAAACTGAACACAGTAATGCATTTGGTTTCACCAAAGTAGAAGAGAGTAGAAGTGTTTTTTTTTTCCATCATGCTGGACACCTGCCGAGAGTCATATAAGTTATTTTGGTAGCCCTAATTACTGACTCATACTGAGCTTACTGTTGATTAAACCTTCTGAGTCTTTTCCAGAGGCTGCCCTAAGCTGTGTGATTTTATCTTCACTGGATGTAGCCTGTTCATTCAACCTTTCAAGATGTTTTTGGAATCCTGATTTGTCACTGCAGTCTTTACTCTTTCCAGCAGCTTTGTGTCACCAGTGAATGTGATGAGCATACCTTCTGTCTCTTCATTTAAGTCAGGTCATAACCTTCTGGACTTATGGATCCCCTTTAAGACTTTAATTAAGGCCATAGAGCTTTCTGCCAAAAAATAAAAATAAATTAAAAAAATTAAAAAATTAGGTAATAACAAAATTTTCAGGAAGGGTTAGAAGGTTCAGATACTTTTTGCAGTCCCAGGTGGTCCATAATCCCAGAGTTAAGAATCCCTGCTCTAAGTTATTGATAAAAGTATTGAAGAATGTTAATGAGCAGACCCTTGTAGTGTGTTGCTCAGAATCTTCTAAGATGGCATCGTTCCATTAATCAGCACTTTGGGGGTGTGGGCACTCCACAGAGTTTTCTAATTCACTTCGTTGACTTTGCCTTTGGTGCATATTTTTTAGTGTTATGATATCTTAAATGATGTAATCAAGTGTTTTGGTGGAAAAAAACAAAGACATCTTATTTACTCTCTTCCTGATTTGCTAGGTCAGGAGCTATGGCAAGGAAGGAAAAGAAGTGAATCTTCCATGGCTTAGCCATAGTGTGTTAGTTTTCCGTTGCCACTGTAACCAGTTACCACAAACTAGATGGCTTAAAAAAACACAGATTTATTGTCTTACAGTTCTGGAAGTGCAAAGCCCAAAATGGATCTCACTGGGCTACAATCAAGGCATTGGCAATCCTGCATTCCTTCCGGAGGTTCTATGGGAGAATCCATTTTCTTCACTTTCCCAGCTTCTGGAGGCTGCCTACATTCTTGCCCTTCCTCTCTTCAAAACCTGTAGTGAAGCATCTGCAAAGTGCTATTTGACTTCCTGCCTCTCTCTTCCACACCTAAAACCCCTCTGATTACCTTAGGCCCACCCTCACAGTCCAGGGTAATCTTTATTCTAAAGTCAGCTGAAGAGCAACCTGAATTGCCTCTTGCTGTGTAACCTAATGAATTCACAGGTCCCAGGGATTAGGATGGGGACATGCGGGGGGGGGGGGGGGGGGGGTGGGGAGCATCATTCTGCCTCCCATACATAACCAGCTTGTGCCAGCACCCCATTATTACAGCTTTCTCTTCTCAGTATCTACGTTATTCCTTTAATAATAACTTCTGAAATTTTGCCAAGGATCAGCAGTTTCCTAACACGTCCATAACTTGCACAGTGCATCTTCATCACTTTGTAAACATTGGAGTGCTATTTACACAGGTTACTTTTCTAATATCGTTCTGTGATTCCTCAATGACCACCGTCAGTGATGCTCTTTCTCATTTGTGTGTCACCAAACTGCGATTCATCTCGATCAGAAACCCAAAACTCAGGTGGGACAGCTGCTTCCATACTTACTCAGCAAATAATTATTAAATACCTACTGTATGGCAGGCAGGACAGGAAGTTCCTGCATGCCGTCTGAGGCAAGGTAAGTCAGCGCCTGTATATTGCATATATATTGTCTGGTGGTGCAAACAGACACTAAACAGATAATAACCCAAGTAATTGTTAATAATTCTTGGGGAGGGGTGCCTGGGTTGCTCAGTCGGTTAAGCATCTGGCTTTGGCTCAGGTCATGATCTCACAGTTCGTGGGGTTGAGCCCCATGTCAGGCTCTGTGCTGACAGCTCAGAGCCTGGAGCCTGCTTCAGATTCTATGACTCCCTCCCTCTGCCCCTCCCCCACTCATTCATATTCTCTGTCTCTCTCTCTCTCTCTCTCTCTCTCTCTCTCTCAAATAAATAAAGGCTTAAATAAATTTAGTAATTCTTGGGGAAAGTACCAGGATGTCAAGAGGGCATAAACGAGAGAGCTGACCTGGTCTAGGATACTCTGAAGAAATATTAATGCCTCATGAGACTAAAGCATGAGCAGATATTAAGATGGGCAGAGAAAGGAAGACCATTCCAGGCCAGGGAAGCCTATATGAAGACTAAACGGTACAAAAAAACCCTTAATGTGCTGGAGGAAATGAATGGAGGAATTTTGGAGGATAAGGGGGAGAGTGGTACACAGTAGAGGTGAAAAAGTGGGTCAGTACTTACTAGGCTGTGTTGGGATTTTTGACCGTGTCTCAAGAAGAATAAAACTTTTGAAGGGTTTCCTGGTTTGTTTAATGTTTAGTTATGGTAAAACACATAGAATACAAAAGTTACCATCTTAACCATTTTTAAGTGTACAGTTACATGGTTGTTGTACAACCAGATCTCCAGAACTCTTTGTTTTGCAGTGCTGTAACTCCCTGTTTCCCCCTCCACCAGTCCCTGGCAACCACCCTTCTGCTTTCTGTCTCTGAATTCGACTGCTCTAGGAATCTCAAAGAAGTGGAACCATACAGTATTTCATTTTGCGACTGACTTGTTTCACTTAGCATGATGTCCTCAAGGTCCATCCGTGTTGTAGCATGAGTCAGAATTCTGTTAAAGGTCTTAACCTGAGGAGTGAGATAACCATATTTTTTTGAATTAACGTTTTCGCTGTAACACACACAGAAAAATACGCAATCGTAAGTCTGCAGCTTGGTGAATTACCGTAGTGCACACACTGATATAACCCCAAACCTCGTCAAGAAAGTGAGTATAACCAGCTTCACAGAGTTCTCCAGAAGCCCCCTTTCAGTCACTCACCTCCTCCCTCCCTCCCCAGATTTTGAACACCACAGATTATGCCTGTTTAACTTTGTGTACCTAGATCATGGTACAATTTTTGTATATTCTTTTTTAAATTTTTTTTTATTTTTAAATTTTTTTTTCAACGTTTATTTATTTTTGGGACAGAGAGAGACAAAGCATGAACGGGGGAGGGGCAGAGAGAGAGGGAGACACAGAATCGGAAACAGGCTCCAGGCTCTGAGCCATCAGCCCAGAGCCCGACGCGGGGCTCGAACTCACGGACCGCGAGATCGTGACCTGGCTGAAGTCGGACGCTTAACCGACTGCGCCACCCAGGCGCCCCCAATTTTTGTGTATTCTTAAAAAAATTGTTTTTTAGTGTTTATTTATTTTAGAGACAGAACAGTAGCAGAGGAGGGGCAGAGAGAACTGGAGACAGAATCTTAAGCAGGCTGCAGGCTCTGAGCTGTCAGCACAGAGCCCAATGCGGGGCTCGAACCCACAAACCACGAGATCATGACCTGAGCCAAAGTCGGACATTTAACCGACTGAGCCACCCAGGTGCCCCTCTCCTTGTATATTCTTGTGACTAGTTTCTTTTGCTCACATCACTGATTTGTGAGGTGAACTCATGTTGCTCTATGTAGCAGTTTTGTCAGTGACCCAGTACATGAATATATCATGGTTTATCCATTCTGTTGATGGACACCAGGTTGCCTGCTTTGTGGCTGTTACAATTACTGCTGACATAAACACCTCCTACAAGTCTGGTTACACATGTAGCATTTTACTGGGTGTGCTTAGGAAGGGAATTACTACCTCCTGCTCAGTTTTCTTTCAGGCCCGGTTTGTCTAAGACAATTCATCATGCTTTCTCCAAAAATCTGTTCCTCCTCCGACGTTTGCTGTTTGAGTCAACAGCACCACCTTCTACCCAGTGTTATGCCAGAAACTCAGACATCTTCTTTAGACCCCCAGCCACCATACCTAATTACTTACCAACTCTTGTTGATCCAGATTCTTAAACATCTCTAAAATGTGTCCATGTCTCCCCACATCAACTGTAACTTATTCTAGTTTCTCATCTAGACTGTGGCTTCCTAACATGCTTCCCTGTGTGCACAATTACCTGCTCTAACCTGTTCCCTATAGTATGGGAGCACAGACTTTCTTGGTTGTGGATATACAGGTACCCCCAATATATGTTTTATACTTATGAATGTTGTACCACATTCTTGATGTTCTTTGGCATACTATCTTAAGGCCCAGCACTTGGCCTTCATTAGGCCACCCGCTGTAATAAATCTGTATTTCTAATAGTCTTCAGGTTAATTTCTAACTTTTTGGCTTTCTCTTACAAATCTGATTAGTTGGGTTTTGGAGTTTGGGGGGGGGTGTTTTTTGGTGTGTGTGTTTTTGGGTTTTTTGGGGGGTGGCTTTTTTTTTCTTTCTTTCTTTTTTTTTTTTTTTTTTTTTTTTTTTTTCCCTTTCAGGGTGGCTAAAAAAAGCTTGTACACCAGTAGAAATGTCAGTTCTGCCCATTGCCTTTACTTTGCAGTTTTTTTTTTTTTAAGGCATTTGTGTTATTTGATGAGGGATGATTTATTTAAAAGTAGATGGTCTCATCTGTAAATCCACATAATGCAGCTATTTGACAATACTGTGAAAGCAAACACACATGTGAGGGGAGTCACGGCTATCCTGTTTTCATTTGTGGGATCCTACTCAGGACACCTTCGGTACCATAGGAGACACACAGCATCTGGACATGGATTGAGAAAAGCAGCCAGTGTTAATCCATAAGGAAACATCGTAAAGCTTAATTTCTTATTCCCTATAACAGGATGATTTTCTTTTGTTAACTCAAGTAAACTTAGGTCAGTAGATACAAGATCAGTACACATACAAAAAAGTAAATTGTGCTTCTCTATGCCAGGAACAATCAATTAGAAAATAATTTTTTTTTTTTTAATTTTTTTTTCAACGTTTATTTTTATTTTTGGGACAGAGAGAGACAGAGCATGAACAGGGGAGTGGCAGAGAGAGAGGGAGACACAGAATCGGAAACAGGCTCCAGGCTCTGAGCCATCAGCCCAGAGCCCGACGCGGGGCTCGAACTCATGGACTGCGAGATCGTGACCTGGCTGAAGTCGGACGCTTCACCGACTGCGCCACCCAGGCGCCCCTAGAAAATAATTTTTAAAAAAATAGTATTTAAAATGGCATTGGCATTGAAAACTATAAAACATTGTCACAAGAAACTAAAGATCTAAATAAGTAGAAAGACATCCCATATTCATGGATCCAAAGACTTAATATTGTTCATATGGCAATACTCCCCAAATGACCTACAGGTTCAACATAACCCTAAGAAAATACCAGGGGGATTTTTGCACAGATTGACAAGCTGATTCCAAAATTCATGTGGACCCTGACTAGTCAACATGAAAAAGAACAAGATTAAAAGGATCACATTTCCTGATTTCAAAACCTAACTACAATACAGTGTAGTACTGGCATAGACCTACAGATTAGTGGAATAGAAGTGAGATCAATTGATTGTTTGCAAAGATGCCAAGACAATTCAGTGGGTGAAAAGAATAGTCTTTTCAGCAAAAGGTGCTGAGAAGACTGACTAGCCAATAGGACTGACAGGGAGAGAAAGGGAGCCAAAGAAATGTCCATTATCTTATAAGTTAAGTGGTTAGCTACCACTGACACTGCTAAGGAGAATGTTATGCCCAGGGCTGGAAAATTTCCTTTGCATTTGATGTAAAGCAAAGTGACCAGAAATTTGGAAGAAAGCAACTATATTATTGTGGGTTTTTTTTTTTTAAGTTCATTTATTTTAAGAGAGGGAAAGAGTACACAAGTGAGGGAGGAACAGAGAGGGGGGGGAGAGAGAATCCCAAGCAGGTTTCGTCCTGCCAGTGCCGATATGGGGCTCGAACCCACGAACCATGGGATCATGAGCCAAAATCAAGAGTCGGACGCTTAGCCAGCTGAGCCACCCAGGCACCCTGCAACTATATCATTTTTAAGTTTGCAAATCCTAGGGCAAAGAAAGCTGGGTAATTACATCTTAATGGGATGGAAGTTTTCTTGAAGAAACCAGCATGCATGCACAAGATATATTAAACAGCAGGTTTACTGAAATGAAATGGAAGTATGTAACAGAGAAACCTGTCTTAAAAATCAGCATATTTGCTTTCTGACAGTCTCCGCACCCATTTTCAATGTCCTTTAGCCTTACTGGGATGGTCTTATTCTCAGGTTGTTCTCCTTAATAGAAGAAACAAAAGCAAAAAGGTTTTGAAAATGTTTACATCCATTATTTTGTTGACCCTGAGCAGTAGGCATACTTCTTTTGTTTCTGTCATTATTTGCAATCTTTAACTCTGGACTTTTTAATTTTTGAAGATAATTTTCTGAGTCTGTACCGTCATCCTACATTTGCCTTTACAGCCCTTGTGTGAGCCTTTCTTAAACTTTATCTTGTGCATTCTTGCCGGTGTCTTCATTTTCTTTCTCATCAGGATGATTTGTAATTACCCAGCTATCTTTGCCCTGGGTTTTACAAACTCTGTGATAATGGGTTGCTTTCTTCCTAATTACTAGTCCCTTCACGTAATGGGTGTGTGTTAGGTTCTGGGTAGCAGTTTCCCCTGGTTCTCCCTAGCCATTATCGTGTTGGAGATGGAATGAATGCTAAGGCAGATCACGAACTTGTCAGATACTAATTTTAGCAGAACAAGATCTCTGCAGTTCTTTGGGTCGTTGGCACCCGTTTGGCCAGTTGATGTAGGTATATTGCCCCCATCAGAGTTTCTTTCCTGTCTCTTAGACACATTCTTGAGTTCTCTTCCGTTGGATTTCCCTATAGGACATCTGTTATCTTGATATAAAATAATCTGCTTCTCCTTTTTTTCCCCCTCTGAATAATAAATAGTTCCTTAGTAAAATATACTTTTCTATTGTTATGGGCCAGTCTCAGGACCCACTTCAACAAGGCTCATTGATTAGTTGTTATTTAAGGTGAACTTTAAAAATTTTTCTTATTACTTGTATTTATTTATGGACATCTCAGATTATGAAAACTTTAAATCTCCTGTTCCCATTTGTTTTCTCATGTGAGTAGTCTCCCACAATAGGCTTTTGTTCTTTTTTTCTCTGATTGTCCTCCATAGGGACTGTATGATTTTTTTTCGTGTTTCCTACCTCCTTCCTCAGCAGTGCTGTTATAGTCCATCATTTCTTTTTTTTCTATAGGGATGAGTCATTTCTTTTAACTCACATACCATTTATTCCAAGGTTAACAGAATCACACAACTAACACCTGTCAAATGCAAGGAATGGTGGGGAACTGTATGGATGAAACTTGCATAAAACAAGGACCCTAAGATGAAATGTTTTTGCTATAGGAGTTCTTTATATATCTTGCATATTAGCCCCTTATCAGATATTTTCTCCCATTCGAAAGGTTGCTTTTTCATTTTGTTGATGATGTTCCTAGCTGTGCAGCAGCTTTTGAGTTGGATGTAGTCCCACTTGTGTATGTTTGCTTTTGTCGCCTTTACTTTTGTTGTCAGATCCAAAAACTCATTGCCAAACTGATGTCAAGGAAATTACTGCCTGTGTTTTGTTCTAGTTTTATGGTTTCAGGTCGTATGTTCCAATCTTCAATCCATTTTGAGTTGCTTTTTGTGTTTGGTATAAGATAGAGTCCAGTTTCATTATTTCGCAAGTCACTATCCAGTTTTCCCAGCACTGCTTATCGAAGACACTGGGCCTCCCCTGTTGAACATTATAGGCTCCTTTGTTGTAAATTAATTGACCATGTATGTGTGGATTTCCGGGCTCTCTACTCGTTTCTGTTGATCTGTGTGTCTACTTTTATGCCAATACTATGCAGTTTTTATTAGTACAACTTTATAATATAGTTTGAAATTAGGAAGCATCATACTTATAGCTTTATTTGTCTTTCTCAAGATTGCTTTGGCTATTCATGGCCTTTTATGGTTCCATGCAAATTTTAGGGTTAATTCTATTTTTGTGAAAAATGCCCTTAGAATTTTGATGGAGATTGCACTGAATCTGTAGATTGCTTTGGTTACTATGGACATTTTAATGGTATTCTTCCACTCAGAATATCTTTGCATTTATTTGTTTCTTCTTTAGTTTCTTTTATCCATGTGTTATTAATTTCCAGTATATGGGTCTTTCACCTCCTTGGTTAAATTTATTCTTAGGTGTTTCATTCTTTTTGATGCAATTGTGAATGGTATTGTTTTCTTAATTTCTCTTTCTAATAATTCATTATTAGTGTATAGAAACACCACAGATTTGGGGTGCCTGGGTGGCGCAGTCGGTTAAGCGTCCGACTTCAGCCAGGTCACGATCTTGCAGTCCGTGAGTTCGAGCCCCGTGTCAGGCTCTGGGCTGATGGCTCAGAGCCTGGAGCCTGTTTCTGATTCTGTGTCTCCCTCTCTCTCTGCCCCTTCCCCATTCATGCTCTGTCTCTCTCTGTCCCAAAAATAAATAAACGTTGAAAAAAAAAATTAAAAAAAAAAAAAAAGAAACACCACAGATTTATCTGCGTTGATTTTGTATACTGTGACTTTACTGAATTTGTGCATTAGTTGTAATAATTTTTTGGTGGACTCTCCAGGGTTTTCTATATATAATGTCATGAGACCATATTACTTCTGGCTTTCAGATTTGGATGCCTCTTATTTTTTTCTTGTGTAGTTGCTCTGGCTAGGAGTCCTAGTACTATATTGTGAATAAAAGCAGTGAGAGTGGACATCTCCATCTTATTTCTGATCTTAAGGGAAAAGCTTTAGGATTTTCATTGTTGAATATGATAGTAGCTATGGGCTTGTCATATATGGCCTTCATTATGTTGAAGTACATTCCCTCTATACCAATTTTGTTGAGACTTTTTATCATAGATGTTGAATTTTGTCAAATGCTTATTCTGCATCTATTGAGATGATTATATGATCCTCCATTTCATTAATGTGGGGCATCACACTGAGTTGTGGAGGTGGAACCATTATTGTATCCCTGGAATAAATCCCACTTGATCATGACATGTGTTCCTTTTAATGTATTGTTGAATCCATCATTCCTAAGTTTGAAATTATCTTCCAGATAGTCCAGTCTTTGTTAACATTGCCATTGTGTCTGATGGCACAATACTAGAAGTATTGTACCAGAAGAAAGAAGCAATAAATAAAGCAAAAAAGGGGTGCTCCCACATTCTTTACTTTTTCTGCCCAAGGATTAATAATGCCTTCCAGTGTTGCTAGCTTTCAGTTATAAGATGAATAAGTTCTGGGGATCTTATGCACAGCATGGTGACCATACCTAATAATACTATGGTGAATACTTGATATTTGCTGAAAAGTAGATCTTAAGTGTTTTCACCAAACACAAAAAAATTAAAAGTAACTATATGAGGTGATGGATATATGAATTAGCTTGATTGTGGTAATTATTTCTCAGTGTATAGGTATATCAGATCATCATGTTGTACACTTTAAATATATATAGATTTTACTTACTATATCTCAGTAAAGCTGAGGGGGAAATAATGCCTTCGGATACTCCCCAGCCCTTGATGGTGTTCTTCCATCTCTCTGTGCCTCAGCAGTGTTGAGGTATAGTCAGTGGCTTTGCTCAGCCTTGGTGGGCTTTTTGGTGGCAGCCAAGAAAACTTAACACTCCATTTCATTTTGTCTCTTAATTGCCATTTCCTTGTTTGTCAACGGGGATTTCAGCCTATGTGTTTAGGTAAATGATGATGCTGTTAGGAATTCCTGGGAAGATCACATTTGAGGGGGGAAGATAATGAGTTTGAGATACTCAGTATTCATGGAGAAATGTCTAGCAAGCCATTCAAAATGACAGAATAAAGCATAAGAGAGAGGTTAGATTTGGACGGTATCCGTGTACACGTGATGGTTGAAGCCATGGGACTGGATGATATTGCCCGCTGAGAAAAGAGGGCCTAGGGCTGATTCTTGGTGAAACACCTCCAGCTAAGAGACTAGCAGTGGAAAAATGAGAAAGAGTAGGCAGCAAGGTAAGAGGAAAGTGTGATGGATAGGAGTAAAAAAAGAGAGCCTCGAAAAGACTTGTGCTCAATACTATAATGTTTCTGTGAAATGGGGAGTGACGTAGATTAAATAGTTTACATGTCTTTTATACTGTAGTACCACATCTGTGTGAAGATCTAGCCGCAATTTTTAGTTATTTCGATTTGTAGCATCTCTCTTCCATGAAGTATTTGTTGTATCAGTTGTAATAGAAATTATTTTTGAATATAACTTTGCAGGTAAAGTGATTTGTATTAGCCATCATTTAAAATTACTCCTAAGATGCTTTTTATTATGTCATGGAGAACATCCAGCAGATATATTTAAGTTGTGAGGATGTGAAAAATAATCAAAATCCATTTGAGATATACAGTAACTAAGTATAGAAGACAAATGATAATGGATAGCTATTGACAATTAAACTTGCTGACAGTTCAACTATGTATGACCCTTCTTGCAATGTTGATTGATATATCCAGCACTCTAGGTGTACAGAAGATAGCTCGTTGTTGCCTTCTTCTTATGACTTGTTGTAAAAATTTGTTTCTTTAGAGTAAATATAACCAAAGTAAAACTTGCCAATTAGAAGAAAAATAAGAAACACATTTATTTTATTTTTTAAAGATACTAGATTTGAAAGTAAAAAGTAGACACAATAACAGTTGAGAACCTATACAATTAAAAATTTTTTTAGCTCCTCAACATAAGAAGCAGAAGACAATGGAATAATATCTTCAAAGTGCTGAGAGAAAAGTAACTATCTAGAAATTTTTACTAATTAAACTGTCATTCAAAAATGGGATCATATGAAAGATGTTTTCAGATCTTAAAAGACAGGTTTACTTGAAAACCTGACTTTATCTTTAACAGATCCTCAATAAAAGAATATCAAAAGGATGTGTTCTTACTATTCTAATAAGGAAGAAGGAAATGAAACACACAAGGAATAAGTGAGATGTGAGGAGGACTGTGATGGTTAATTTTAAGTGTTACTTTACTGGGCCACGGGGATGCCCAGATAATTTGGTCAAACATTCTGGGTGTTTCTATGAGGGTGTTTTTAGATGAGATTAATTAACATTTAAGTTGATAGACTGAATAAAGCAGATCAAAGCAGATTTGACGCCCTCCAGTGTGGGTGGGCCTCATCCAGTTGAAGGCCTGAATGAAACAAAAGGGTTTATTTTCCTTCCAGTAAGAGAGGATTCCTCTTGCCTGACTACTTTCAAATTGGGGACTTGGCTTTTTCCTGCCTTTGGACTCAAACCGAAACATTACCTCTCCCTGGGTCTCAAGCTGCTTGACTTTGAACTGGAACCACATCATCACATCCACTCTCTAGCTTGCTGACTTACCCCGCAGATCTTAGAGGACTTGTCAGCCTCCATAATCACATGAGCTAATTCCTTATAATAAATCTCTTTACAAACACACACACATATCTTACTGGTCTGTTTCTCTGGAGATCCCAAACTAACATAAAGGCTGATAAGTATCTGTAGGTAACATTTAATAAACATTGACTGTATGAAACATTAAATATTAGGGATGGGATAATTAAAGCAAGGTAGAATTGGATGGTTGGTAATTACTCATAAGATGAAATGGGATGGTTGGAGCTGCATTCTGTAGTAGGTTGAATGGTGGCCTCCCAGAAGAGTTGTTCATGCCCCCGAACCTGTGAGTGTAGAAACCTTATTTGGAAAAATTACATTTGCAGATGTAATTAAATTAAGATCTTGAGATGAGAACATCCTGCATCACCCAAGTGGGCCTTAAGTCCAACAATAAGTATCTTTAGGGACAGAAATGAAGACACCATCACAGTAGAAAAGGCCATGTGAAGACAGGCAGAGATTGGAATAATGCGGCTGCAAGCCAGAGTCACCCAGGGCCACCAGAAGCTGGGAGAGGCAAGGAAGGTTCTCCGCTAAAGCCCTCGGAGAGAACATGATCCTGCCAGAACCCTGATTTCAGACTTCCGTCCTTCACAACTGTGCGAGAATAAATTTCTGCTGTGTAAGCCACCAATTTTGTAGGACTTGGTTGTGGTAACCCTATGAAATTGTTATTCAGGAAGAAAATAGAGATATTGGTTAAATATAAACTCTTTATCAGGTGTACAAGTTAACATTTTAAGAGTGACCTCTAAAAAGTAGAACTTGAGGGGGGCGCCTGGGTGGCTCAGTTGGTTAATTGTCCGACTCTTGATTTTGGTTCAGGTCACGATCTCAGGATTCCTGGGTTCAAGCCCCATGTCGGGCTCTGTGCAGACAGTGCAGAGCCTGCTTGGGATTCTATCTCTCTCTCTTCCACCCTCCCTCTCCCTCCCCGTTTCTCTCTTTCTCTGTTAAAAATAAACAAAATTTTTTTAAAAAATAAAAAGCAAAACTTGAATATATAAATGGAGGAAAAGAGGAGGAGCAGAGAAAACATGATCAGTGCATTCAGAATAGAGGGGAAAGTATAAAAAAAACTTAGGAATAACAGGATAAATGAGAACAAAGTAAAGTAATAGAAACGGATCCAAGTATATCATATAAGTAATATGAATTCACTAAACTTGGCAGCTGAGACTCCTTTTGCAGCCTAGTGAAAAAGAAAACCTTAGGCTGCTTCTCAGAATAGTGGTAAGTGCAAAAGTAAGTAGGATTAAAGGAAACCAAGTCTCCTGAAACAGTACCGGTATTCAAAATATTTGTGTGTCCTTATGATCATATTAAGTAACGGATCTAGTGTTGGGTCTGATCATCTTGATTACTATGTTGGGTCTACTAAGTTTAATCTCTACTATGTTTTTGCCATATCTGCAGTAACTAATGTAATTGCTGTTAGTTACAGTTAACAGATGTTTTCTTGTCTACATTCATAGATGAAGAAAACGCTAGATTTCATTCCAAGTGTAGCAAAAATAAAGATGATTTTCCTTCATTCGCATTCCATCAGCCTTTTGCGTTCTGCCCACGTGGATCCTTGTCAAGAATCCTTGCTCGACATGTTAGTCTTCCAACAAAGTTCTCCTTTCCCAGATGGCTACCACATCCCTTGAGTGAGGGAAAGTGACAAAGGACTGACCTCCTGGCTGCCTCCCTGTGGCAAAGGACTTTCCCAGGGAAGCCTTCTCCTTAGGTTCAGACTTCTTCTTGGTGGGCTTGAGTAGCCAGGAGTGGATCCTGGTGAACTAAGAGAGCCCCTCAGCAGGGATAAAGCCCTAATCTCAACCACTGCTGCTTGACATACACAAGAAGTGTGAATGCTTCAAGCAACAAATGCCTGCTTACACTGCATACAAATAGTGTTCTGTGTCAGAACTGGAAGCTCAAAGCTAGGGCTACTTTGAGGGATTCAACACATAACAGTGTTAGGAGGCATCTTGTTCCTTTTGATCCCTCCCCTTTGCCATCTTAGCTTTAACTTGGTCCTAAGATTGTTCCCTCTTTGTCATAAAATGACTGCCAGCAACAGCTAGAGCCACGTTTCCTTATTCACATCCCATGGGAAACAGAGAAAAGGCCTCTCCTCAAATGTAGTTAAGTTCTTCACTTCTCTGTGGCTCATCTTAGACTGCGTGTCAACTTCCCTCCCCCTGGAGCTGGAGCCCAGGTAGATGTTACTGAAAGCATATGGCTCGGTTAGAGGTGATCTGTAGATGCTCCAATTAAAAAAGGTTTCTGTTTTTGTTTGGGGGGGCGGGCAACTAACAGAATGTACTTTGGACCCCAGGACGATCCCATGGTCCTGCCTGGAAGTGAGGCAGAGTAACCTGGAAACAAACAAATCAGACAGTGACAGACTGTCCACCTGCCTACAGAGACTCCCTCCCGCGTCTCCCTCCATGGGAGCCAGTGGAGACCTTCAAGAATGCCTATTAGCTCATTTTTTTAAGTTTTTTTTATTTTGAGAGAGAGAGAGAGAGAGAGAGAGAGAACACAGAAGCAGGGGAGGGGCAGAGAAAAAAGGAGAGCGAGAATCCCAAGCAGGCTCCATGCTGTCAGTGCAAAGCCCGACACAGGGCTCAAACTCAGGAACCTCGAGATCATGACCTGAGCCGATGTCAAGAATCAGACAGTTAACCCACTGAGCCCCACACGTGCCCCACACACGTCTGTTAAATGCTCATTAAATTCGAGACCAGTTTCTGCTTGGAATGGGAGGGGAATAGATCCCTTCCCTCTGTATAATTTTCCATATTTCTCTCCTGATTCTTAGCATGCTGTTGGCCTGATTTAGTTTATATGCTGGAAACTGTGAATTTATATAAGTAAAAAGTGAAAAATAGTTTCTCAGGAAAGGGCTGATTAGCAGAAGATGTTAGTAAACATCCTTGTTCCAGTAAGAAAAAAGTGTACCATCAGTGTAGAAAGAACCTCTAGCCCTTACGGGGGAGAGGGAGGTCCTAGACCTACATCCAGGTGGTCTGAGTGCTCAGGAGTGTCCACACTGTAGGTGCAGGTGTAGGGAGAGGAGTGAGGAAAGAAGACCAGGAAGGAAGGCTGTGAAAGAGGAGGAGGAGGGCCCTGAGAGCCAGGGCAGGAGAGCGCTCAGCTGAGCTAGATGTTACTGAGAGTCCGTTTGGAGGAGGGCACAGTGTCCCAAGATAGCAGTGCTGAGGTTATTGGTACCTTTCAGGGCACTTTCGTGGAGTGGCTGGATGAAATGTGATGAGGAATGAGTAGACACTGAGGAGGTGGGAACAGCAGGACAGGCAGCTCTTGACAGCAGTGGCAGCAAATGGGGGTCTTTCAAGAGGTCTGTTTTCTTCTTTATTTTTAAAATGGAAGGGACCAACCAGCAGGTGTAATTGAGAAGAAAAAGAAAACAGGGAATAATCATTAATGTAAGGCTCCTGAGAAATCAAGAAAGTCTAGGGTCCAGATAATTTTTCCCAGCCATTGTGATAACACATCCTACCAGAAAAGAAAAACACTAACAGAACCGCAAGGGGGTGGGGGAGGGGATAAGAAAATTAGAGTGGATGCAAGGTTTAGAGAAAACACTGAAACGTACAAGTGAGTTAACAGGAAACTAAGACAAAAGGAAAAGCAAAACATTTCAACAAGACCAAACAACCACTGAAGATCAGTAATGAAAAGATGCTGGATTTAAGTGGAAGTATAGAAATCGTAAGAAAATAAGTTATATCCATGGAAGTGGATGAAGGAATGGAAGCGAGACACTTAAATCCAGTAGCTGAACATTAAAAGTTGAGAAACCGGAAGCACAAGTAAAGAATTACATGTTATTCTTTGAATCATAAAATTAGAATTTAACAGGGGGAAATAAGGAAAGACAGGGTAAGAAGTGGGAAATCTGAAGATTAAAGAGATTATAATCTAATGTGGAAATAGGAAACAACCAGAACATACCTGGCCATGGAAACATCTGTATCTAGGGTAACTAATTAGGCTGATTTTTATTTTTACTTCTTTTGCAGGAAGCAGCTGATTGAACATTACACCAGTCAGAACACATGAAACTGCGGTCCCTGGCACAAACTTGTTCTTTGTATCAGTTCTTGCTCAATCTCCCTTTGTCGTTCCTCCATTTCTGCCTTCACCTAGGAGGGGTAAATGTCTGCTCTGTGCCAGACATACTAGAGAAGATGCTAAATCTCATCCTGTAGGAGATACTCAGGATAAACAGCCAGCCACTGGTACAGTAGGATATATGTCCTCTCGGGATGCCATGGAAACACAAATAAAGCACCCAACTCAGCCTTAGGAGGCCGGGAGGCAGTTCCGGAGGAGGAACTTCAGCAGAATCCTGAGGTTAGGAGGTCGTCAGCAAGGAAGTGGTGGGGTTGGCATTTCAGACAGAGGAAACCAGACACGCAGGCTCTGAGAGCATGAAGCGCACCGGGGTAACTGTGCTGTGCACCCTCCGTCACGTGCCCCAGCCCCGCCTGACTCTTAACCACAGCAGCAGGTTGGTGGTCATCAGGCTTGGGAGGAAGCATTACCCCCACACCATAACGTGATGACCACTCTGTCCTATATGGGGTGTTTGCATTTTCAGTAGACAAGGTCTTACTGAATCAAATGAACCAGGCTTCCTGGGGAAGAGAGATTTTATTTGTTTATTTATTTATTTATTTACTTACTTATTCACAGAACCCTTTAAATATTTACGTACTCTGTGCCAGAATATTCTTCCTCTTTTCCTGTTTCAGACAGGGTCCTCTTTACAGAATATCTGAGGTTTGCATAGTATGGTCACTTCGGTTATGTATCATCTTGCTTGATTTTTGGGAGAGTTCAGAAGAAGGGCTTATGTCTTTTCTGTTCTTATGCCGGTCACTCCTGCACCCCTTGTTTCTGCTTAGCAGTTTTCCAGGTTTCCATTCAGGCTCCAACTCCCTCGAAACCTTTACCGTCATGTTGCTCTTTTCCTTTCCTGGATTTCTAAGCACCTTCATGCTGCTACTTTATACTACCAACCAGTATTGTTGATATTTCTGTGCCAGGCATGCCTCCCCGGTACCTTTAGAGGTTCCTGTAAATTCAAGACTAAAGTGTTTGGTTCTGTCACATTTCTCTTTGGTACTTAATTATGTTGCTGAGCATTTAAGTTATTGTTCATTGAGGTAAGGATTCCATGATTGTTCCTGTCAATAATTATTTGGTTTTTGTGAAGGAATAAAGAAAAGTCTCATTATTGTTTCTGGATGCAACAGGAAAGATCATACAAAAAAAACCCTGAAGTTCCATTTCTCTGTAATATAACATTTTTTCAGGTTTATTGAAGTGTGACTGACAAAATTGTAAGATACTGTAATACTGTATTTTATATTCTCTGTAATTTCACATTTTCATGATACCTTCCTAAAAGTTTTTCCTGACACGATAACTAATAAATGCAAAGAAGTCAGAGGTGAAGTCTTCTTGTAAATTTGGCAGTTTTAAAAAAAAAGAAAGAAAATGATTTTGAATTTGTGCAAATTGCTATTGATAAATTTTAATGGTGCTTAATTGCATAGATATTTTATGCCATACTATGTCTTCACTTAATAAATTGCTTCAAGTATAAACAACAACTGGTATTAAATTGTGAAGTAGGGCCACTTAACCAGTTAGTCCTCAGTCCTGGGAAGATGTTCTAGAGCTGTTAACATTTTCACTGTTGAAGTTATTTTGTAATTACAAGAAGGAATAAATAGATAAAATAAGCATGCTACAGTATTAAGTGATTATGAAAACCTCTTAACCTTCTTCTTCTGAATAATGAAAACTCCTTCCTTGAACAGGAACTTGAATATTTAATTCTTGCTTATTGTTGCATATTCTTGCTGATGTAAATGTTTTCAGAGCCTTTTATGGATGATGGTTTGGGTGAATTTAGAGAACAAGGACATTCTTTTGCTCATACAGTCTGTGTTGGACTTTGTTTGGATTGTGAAGTTGTTGGTAGAATCTCTTCTTAGTGGGGATTCCTTAAGAGAATTTTAAAGTTCTCCTTCAGTATGTTTGCTAGGTTTTGCTTTGTGGCTGCACCCTTTCCTCTGTCTTTTCAGCCTTGGAAATGGTGACTGTTATTGAAATGCTGATTTTTTTTTTTTTTTTTTTTTGAGAGAGCAGGAGAGGGGCAGAGGGAGAGGGGAGAGAGAGAGAGAGAGAGAGAGAGAATATGAATCCCAATCAGGCTCCATGCTCAGCAAAGATCCCAAGGTGGGGCTTTATACCACAACCCTGGGATCATGACCTGAGCCAAGAGTCAGATGCCCAACCACCAATTGAGCCACCTAGGTGCCCCGAAGTGCTAATCTTCTAAGCAGACAGTGACGCTGTCAGCACAAAGGGGAGAGAGAATGAGACTTGGGAACAGGAGCTGTTATGAGCCAGGGATGTGGGGGAGACATGTGCTGCTAAGCTGTTTAGATTTCACACACATTGGCACAGAAAATCCCCATGGCACCAAACTGGTGGAACACTAGGACCAGATAGGATGACGCCCATAAAACTAAAGGAATTTTTTCAGTACTTAAGAATAGAGGAATTAGTATAGCCTTTTTCACATACATAACTCTTGTGAGACTAAAATTTTATTTTATTTTTTTGTGAGATTAAAATTTTTTAACTCAATCTTTGTAAATAAGTAAAAGTTGAAGATGAGGGGCGCTTGGGTGGCTCAGTCGGTTAGGCGTCTGGCTTCGGCTCACGTCGTGATCTCGCGGTTTGTGAGTTCGAGCCCCGCGTCGGGCTCTGTGCTGACAGCTCAGAGCCGGGAGCCTGCTTCGGATTCTGTGTCTCCCTCTCTCTCTGCCCCTCCCCCGCTCATGCTCTGTCTCTCTGTCTCTCAAAAATAAATAAACATTAAAAAAAAAAGTTGAAGATGAGATCATTGAACCTGGGACAGTTGCTCAGCTAGTAAGTAAGCTGATCTAGGATGTGGACCCCACATCTTGCTGATTTCACGACCATCTTGTGTCTTCCTTGTTCCACTGTGAATACGTGTACAATCATAGGGAAGATGGGATAAGCCACAGAAAAGTGAATATTTTGCTGAAGACGGGAATACAGATCTTTTTAGCTATTCCTGGTTCTGCACTTCCTTCCAGGGTTTGTGCAGCAGCATGTCTTGAAGCATTACAAATGAAACACTTAAAACCAGGTCTCTTATTGCTCTCTATTTGGATATAGTGTTGGAAGTTATCCCAAGACAGTGAGGTTATCATGGTTATCATAACACATAGCCTAAATGCGTGTGTTTTAAAGCCACATCCTTATCTGGGAAACAGATACCACTGTGGGTAAACAGTCTGTTTCAGGATTTCAGAGTTTCACGATGCCTTGACTGTGCCTTTCAATAGTTAACTACTAAAATTGTGATACAGGCTCTTTTGCATCCACTTAATTTGAGAAAGGACTAAAGTTTCTGAGTACAGAAATTGTCTAAGCAGAAGGGTGGTAGTTGTCAATGATATATATCATGACATCATGAAATCATTGATCTCTCACTGTATTAGGACACCTTTGGTAGCAAGTACACTTTCACTGCGATCCTTCACCATGATAATAAGAGACTTTCAGGAAAGATATTCTGTAAACAGGAATGATAGGTGTACCATTTCTCTGAAGTTAGTGACACCTCTACATTTTACAGCTCAGTGTAAATGTTTCATTTCTTTTGCTAAGTAGTGTGCTTCTGGGGTGTAGAAAGCAAATATTTCCCCACTGTGTCATCTTTTCATAAAGTTTATTACTGGTTAATACTGAGTTAATAGTTTTATTACTTATTTGCTTTTAGTGTTACCCTTTTGTCATCTCCCCGCCAGCCAGTGCAATACTGATAGTGACTGACTCCAAGAGGCCTAGGGCCTGCCATCCTCTGGCACTGCGTGTGGTGGTCTGCAAACTTTACCTTTGTGACTTCTTTCCCCTCTCTGGACCACTCTTCCCTTTCACTGTAACCTATTAGAAGTGTGAGGATGGGTAGTGGGAAAAGCAACCAGGGGTGGCTTCTTAAGATTTGCAAAGGGTGGCAGAGCTCTGATGACCAAATTGTGGAGCTCAGCCTGACACGTTCCAGTGTACTTCCAGGTATCTGAAACAAACTCTTCCCCCAAATCCACAACAATGGCCATGTAATTATAATTAATTAGTCCCAAGTAGTCTTGGTGTCTTCATGTATCTTGTTCGATGGGTGGAGGTAGTAAAGTTAATCCAGTAAAACCTTGGTTTGCGAGCATGATTCGTTCTGGAAATGTGCTTGTAGTCCAAAGCTCTTGCATATCAAAGCAAATTTCCCCATAAGAAATCATGGAAACTCAGATGATTTGCTCCACAACCTAAAAATACTCATATAAAAATTATTACAGTGCTGTAATATAATGCAAAATAATAAAGAAAATACAAAGTATAAAGAAAAATACATAAATTAACCTGCACTTACCTTTGAAAACCTTCATGGCTGGTGTGAGGGAGATGAGAGAGGAGGGTTTATTATGTAGGGTGACTTTCACTATCACTCACGGAATCAGTGCTATCTGTTGGCTCAATGAAATCTTTTTCTGCATGGGAGCCATTGTATATGCTTGCACGGATGCTGACTACAAGTACAGTATTAATAAACTCTTGTCATGTACTGTATTTAATCTAACTGGCAATAAGGCAGCAGAGGAAAGGGTCTATATTTGCAGGCAGCCTGACCTAGAATGAAGCAAAGCATTCCTAAGCTTGCTCTTGTATGGAAAAGCAAAGGACTGTCCATAGGTACTTCCTTTGAAGTGACAAAAAATACACTAGGGCCAGTTGTGGGCACCTTCTAATATTCTGAAAAATCACTGATAATTTGCCAAACACCGTGGCCTGAGACTGAGCATCCGAGCATGGGAGACCATCACCCACAACAATCCCTCAGTCAGAGCGAGAGAGAGAAGAACCAATGGCTCAGGTGTGATCATGTGATATTCAGTGTCATGTACTACTCGTTGTGCAAGACATCACCCATTTATCCAGTTAAAATTTATTAGAAATGTTTGCTCATCTTGTGGAACACTCACAGAACAACTTACAATCCAAGGTTTTACTGTATATATATCTTAGTATGGAATTGTAATTTTTACCAGTAAATGTAAGAGGAATAATCTATTCTAGTTTCTAGTTTCATATCATTCTCAAATACAAGCCAAAACTTACTTTTTCTAATTTCCTTAGACACTTATTAAGAAATTTGTTCAAACATGTTTGAATTTTCAACAAGACCACTTGGTAACTGAAACAAAGTTCAGTTTGGCCTCATTTACCTCAAGCAAAATCAGTCTCTCTCTCTCTGCGGCGTGGAGGTGGTGTGGGGGGAGAGGGTGTAGGGGAGGGGGTGTGGAGTGAAGAGTAGATGTGACGAAAGCAGAATTCAGGGTAGATTAGTCACCTTGGTGTTGGGATTTCTGTGTTTGCTTTTTCTTCCTCCTCTCTTCACTAGCCTACCCTGGGCATTATCAGTCTTTTTTACCTTTGTCAGTCTCTGAAGTTACACAGAATTTTTCAGGGTTTTAATTTGCACCACGGTTAACGTCTCAATGGAGCATCTCTCTTCTTGTACAGATACGGATGCAGGTTCATTGTATTGTCCTTCATGGCTATATTCATAGCTCTGTTGACAGCTGCTTGAAGTGCCTTGGGTATCCAAAAGATTTGGGGGAACAGTTGAGCACTTTGATAAAGATCGATTTTATTTATCCTTACTTGAGAAAAAAATTAATGTGTTTTTTTTTTTCCTTTTCTGTTTAGTTGCTGATCATCTGGGCTGTGATCCTCAAACACGGTTCTTTGTCCCTCCTAATATCAAACAGTGGATTGCCTTGCTGCAGAGGGGAAATTGCACATTTAAAGAGAAAATATCACGGGCTGCTTTCCACAATGCAGTGGCCGTGGTCATCTACAATAATAAATCCAAAGAGGAGCCTGTTACCATGACTCATCCAGGTAAACAAAACCAGGGGGGGGTGTGAGTTTTGTTTTCTCTTCTAGATAGTAGTGCGTTATGGGTAAGCATTCTACCACCGCTGAATCCACATCATTTACAACATCATTCTATGGTTATATTCATTTTTTTATGTTCATTTTTGGTATTATTGTTTGTTTATTGAGATGCATGTCTTTTTCCTTTAGTTGAATCCTTTTCTTAAATAATGACAACAGAGTCTGTAAAACTTGCACTTACTACGTAACTGGTTGTGACTAAATTCTTAGTCATTTTACATTTCTACATTCCACTTGATAACTTTGAAAAATAACATGTATTCTATTCAGAATCACTTGTCCAGGTTATGTCATGGACTCCCAAGGATTACCTCTTCAAGAAGGATGCTTTTTATCTTATCAGGATAAATGTTGAGACTGATTCAGCGATTAGCATTACTACAGTAGAAACGGTGTTTCTTCATTTCTAATGTAACTGCTTTAATAACAGTAGTTGCAATTTATTGAGCACTTACTATACATATGCCAGGCAGTGGACTATAAGCTTTGGGGGGCGGGGGGATGTTTTATAATAGACTTTATTCTTTACAGCAGTTTTGTGTTCCCAGCAAAATTGAGTGGAAAGTACAGAGATTTCCCACACAGCCCCACACGTAAAGAGCCTCCCCCACTATCGACACCCCAGCCAGAACAGTACATTCATTACAGTCAGTGAGCCTGCATTGACTTATTATAATCACCCACAGTTCCTGGTTTACTTTGGGGGTCACTTCAGCTGTTCTCCATTCTGTGGGTTTGGACAGATATGACATGAATCCATCGTTATGGTATCATACAGAGTATTTTCACTTCCCTAAAGATCCTCTGTGCTCTCCCTATTCATCCTTCCCCCCATCCTCCTACTTCCCCACCCCTGGAAACCACTGTTGTTTGTGTTTTTTTTGGTTTTTTTTTTACTATTTCCATAGTTTTGCCTTTCCAGAATGTCTTATAGTTGGAATTATACAGTGCATAGCCTTTGCAGACTGGCTTCACTTAGTATTATACATTTAGGTTTCCTCCATGTCTTTTCATGGCTTGATAGTGCATTTTTTGAGTGCTAAATAACATTCCGTTTTCTTTTTTTTATACTTTTTTGTTTAATGGTTTATTTCTGAGAGAGAGAGACAGAGCGAGCAGGGGAGGAGCAGAGAGAGAGGGAAACAGAATCCGAAGCAGGCTCCGGGCTCCAAGCTGTCAGCACAGAGCTGAACCCATGAACTATTGAGACCATGACCTGAGCCAAAGTCGGACGCTTAACTGACTGAGCCACCCAGGCACCCCAATAATATTGCATTTTCTAGATATACCACAGTTTATCTCTTCACCTCCTGAAGAACATCTTGGTTACTTCCAAGTTTTGGCAGTTATGAATTAAGCTGGTATAAACATTTGTGTGCAGATTTTGTGTGAGCCTAAGTTTTCACATCCTTTGGGTAGATAGTAAAGAGTGTGATTGCTGAGCTGTATAGTAGAAGCATGTTTCATTTTATAAACCGCCAAACCATCTTCCCCAGTGGCTGTACCATTTTGCGCTCCCACCAGCAGTAAATGAGAGCTCCTGCTGTTCCACATCGTTGCCAGCATTTGGTGCGACCAGTGCTCTGGATTTTTGCCATTCTAATAAGTTGTTTTAATTTGTGTTTCCCTGCTGACATATTATATGGAGCTTTTTAATACATATTTTCTTAGTCCTCACCATAACTGCATGGTGCAGGTACTCTCTCCCATCTTACACATCAAGAGAATTGGCAACGGGAGGGAGACTGAGCATAGGTCCGCCAGTGGTCTCTGATCTCTTAAAGTTGAAACCTAGATGAAGTTGAGTTCTGTATTCATAAGTATTTTAATTTTTTTATTTTTTATTTTTGAGAGAGAGAGAAAATGAATGAGTGGGGGAGGGGCAGAGAGAGAGGGAGACACAGAATGTGAAGCAGGCTCCAGGCTGTCAGCACAGAGCCTGACATGAGGCTCGAACTCACGGACCATGAGATCATGAGATCATGACCTGAGCCAAAGTCAGATGCTCAACCAACTGAGCCACTGAGGCACCACTGTGTTGATAAGTATTTTAAAGGTAAATGACTTATTTAAAGAATTAACTTTTAATCATATAATCATGTAATCAATTTTAGACCATTACCTTTCAAAGGCGTCCTCATCCTCACTGAGAGTCACCTTTTGTGTGTATTTTGATAGAGTAATGAGATGGATTTAAATTTCATTCTGTGATTTTTCTTCCTTTCAGGTTAAACCTTTTAGGACTGTATTCTTTGTAGTTGCAAAACTGACACATGCTCACTGCAGAAAAACTGAAATTGTAGGAAAGCATAAGTAATGAAATCGCAAGAATGAGTGATTTTCACTCCCCAGAGATCTCTGGAGACCTGTAACTTTTAATTTCTTCAGGGAAACCAAAAGGAAATTAAGGGCCAGTCTTATTCAGCTGGCCATCTGTGTGGGAACTCTGGACTAGAGACCGTGGCTTTTCTGCTCTGGGCCTCAGAGCAGGTGCCAGTTTGTTCTCCTTGGCTGTTTCAGAGTCAAGAAAAACCATTTGAAATTTTGGACCTGATCATTCCATACTGACTTCTTCTTACTGAAAACATGGAGAAAAATGGAGAGGGAGAAACTCATCTGAGCAAAATATATTTTTCTTTTCTGGTGATGTTATTTTACATATGCAAAACTGCAAAGAAGTAGCTAGAACAAGTCTTTCTCAAATATGAGATCTGAGGATTATAAGAGAGGAAATTGACACCCTTTTTTATTTTTTAAATGATTTTTGTTTTAAAAAGGAAGGAAGCCTGTATAAATTAGCACAGATTTCCATCTGTGTTCCCTTGAAACATAAGTTAATTCATATATGTTCGTAGATGACCCATGGCAGAAAAAAGGTAAATGGTAAAATAAATTTAGGAAAATGCTTGAAGTGTAGTCTACTTGTAGTGGCTCCTGGTAGACATTCTGAGGCCTCTGAGGAGTGTTAGAGTTAAGAACTTGTTCTACCTAGATTAATCTGTGATTTCCCAAACTTACTTAACCTTGTAATCCTTTTATTACAGCTTAGGGTATCATAGCACAGGTAGGGAAATTTAGGGCTAGAGTTTGTGGATATATTCTTAGGAAATGGAACCTTGATGAGGCAAATGGAATAAAAGTAGATGTATGAGCAGTAAGAAATGGCTTCATGTTCTAATTAGACACCTAAAAAATCAGAGTAAGGTGGGAAAGTAAATTGGTACAATACTTCAGAGAGAAATTTGGCATTACGTGATATTGCTAAAGAATGCATATATTGTGATACAGTAATTTCATGCCTATATACATACTCTAGAGTATTTTTCAGTACTTCAGTGTACGATAGACCACCTGGGCATTTCGTTAAAATGCAAATTCTGATTCAGCATATTTGGGGTACAGCCTGACATTCTGTATTTTTAACAAATTTCCAGGTGATGCTAATGCCTCTAGTCCACAGATCTTGCTTTGAGAAACAAGGAAGTGAAAACAGGAAACCTAGGTTTTAGTCCCAAATTTCCCACTGACTTGCTTCGTGACATAGGACAAGTTGCTTCCTGTCTGGGAAGGCCTCTTGTGACTCTAAACCTAGATTCTATGAAAGGCCATGCATCCCCAGTGTGAAGGATAACCACTGTTTATCCTTCTTAGGAGATCTCCCACTTTCTACCTCCAGCCGTGTGGGAGCCAGTGGGATATTTCACATAGTTACACAAACATTCACAGTCCCTCTCTGTCATCCTCTTGTTACTCTGGATATGTGCATGGGAAACAAACAAGAGTATTCATAGCAGCATTGTAACAGCAAAGTACTGGAAACACCCAGATGTCCATCACAGGAGAACAGAGTGATTATGGCATATTTGTATAGCAGTTAACTGTCAGTGAATTAAAGCCACATGTATTTATATGTATAAATGCCCAAAACACGATAATGAGCAAAAAAGAGTAAGTTGTAGAATATGTACAAATAGCATTTGAATGTTAAAAAAAATGCAAGATAGCAGTTGCCATATACGCATGTATATAGGTATGAAATAGCAAAAACACACATTAGATTAGCAAATACCAAATTTGGGGATCATGGTTCTTTCCAGAGAGGGAAATGTAAGTAGGATCAGGGAGAATAATGAGGTTCAGACATATCTGTAATGTGTTACTTCTTAAGCTGAGGGTTGAGTACAGAGATATTCATTGTATTCTCTATAATTTTTTGGTTTTTGAAATCTGTCACAATAAAATTCCTAATGGGGTGCCTGGGTGGCGCAGTCGGTTAAGCGTCCGACTTCAGCCAGGTCACGATCTCGCGGTCCGTGAGTTTGAGCCCCGCGTCGGGCTCTGGGCTGATGGCTCAGAGCCTGGAGCCTGCTTCCGATTCTGTGTCTCCCTCTCTCTCTGCCCCTCCCCCGTTCATGCTCTGTCTCTCTCTGTCCCAAAATAAATAAATGTTGAAAAAAAAAATTTAAAATAAAATTCCTAAGAAAGAAAAGCTCTATAAAGGATCAAAAGGTAAATAGAAGGGTGGCATTTCTTGCTGTGACCAAGTGAGGAGATCAGCAAATTTTCTTAAAAGAAAGCAAGTATACAACTGAACAGAACTGACAGAAGCATCCACTTCAGTGTTCTGGAAATCAGCCAGAGGCATACAACGATCTGAGGCACGTTTATGTTTTGAAAAACTGCCAAACTTTGGGTAAGAACAATGGGAAGCTGTGGTGTTTGGCCAGGGGCTGCTTCCCACACTCCCCAGGCTATGCTGCATGGAGTTTCTGCCAGAGCGGAGTGAGTGGCAAGGTCTGATAGCTTGCTCTGCAGGGACGGAAAGGTGGGTGATACGCATGCCTGACCTGTTGTCCTTGGAAGTGACTTTGTGGGGACAGGGAGATAGAGAAAGGCCAGTGTCTGTCTCTCCCAGCCCAAGGTTGTACCCAGCAGTGTTCTTGCCTGAGACCATACGCTCCATGGTGACCACTGAGCTGGAGCTGTTTACACTCCTGGATGACCCTGAGACTATGATGTGCACACACATAGGAGACTCAGAAGGGACCTATAGAAGTAACCCAGGCAGATTGGAAGTGGTCAGAACTTTGAACTTTCTCTCCTGACAACCAGATCCATTAGCAGATGACAGAAGCCTGACTAATTTGAGATGTTTGAGTACCACCTGTGTCCAGGAACTGGCTGACAGCTAGTTTCTATGAGATACAGTGGCAGTCCTTAGGAAGCTAGTCTAGAGAAGAAGGAAGAAAAGAATATTGAAAAAATATGAAACTGAGCAGAGACATCAGTGGCTGTGCACCAGAGAGGAAGTATATTTCACAGGTGTGGCCCAGTAACATTACTAAACAAAACGAGCAAACGACAACAACAGCAACCTTAAAGGCAAAAAAAGATCAGAATTCAGAGTTGCAACAGTATATTGTCTGAAATGTCTTGTTTCATAATGTTAGCATAAAGATGACAGGCTGTGCAAAGAAGCATGAAACTGCAGTTCATTCTCAGAAAGAGTCTGCATAACCTGCCTCTGTGTTCCCAGGTGTGAACTTAGTAGACGCAGACCTCAAAGGGATTAATGTTAAGTATGCTCAAAGAAGTAAAGGAAAACATGATAACAGTGAATGGCACCAATGAGCCAATGCATAGAGACTCTCCATAAAGGATGTAAAACTTACCAAAAAGAGCCACGTAGAAATCATGGAATTGAAGAGTATGATTTTGGAAATGAAAAACATCACTCGAGGACTTGAGCAGCAGATTCAAAATAGCAGAAGAAAGAATCCGTGAGCTTGAAGATAGAGCAATAGAGATTATCCACTCTGAAGAACAAGTTGTAAAAAAAATTTTGAAGAAAATGAACAGAAGCTCAAAGGCCTGTGGGACCCTCTCCCAGAGGAGAGGAGAGAAAGTGGCAGGAAGAAATATTTCAAGAATAACTGAAAACTTTCCAAATACGATGTTTTGTAGAAATTGTTAAGAGAGTCCTCAAATTCAGAGTCCTTAAGGTAGCCCAGATAATTTTGAAGAACAACAACAATGTTGAAAGGCTTCATGCTACTTGATTTAAAAACTTCAGTAATCATAGGGCATTGCGGCATTGGTGTAAAGGATAGGGATTTAGACCAATGGATCTGAATTGAAAGTCTAGAAGTAAAATCCTTCTTTTATACTCCCTTGCTTTTCAGCAAAGGTGCCATGACATTTTGGTGGGGAAGAGATAGTCTTTTCAGCAGGTGGTGCCAGAACAGTTGTTTGCCAGATGCAAAAGACAAAAAGGAACTAAGACCTTTACCTTATACTGTATAAAAGTTACCTCACAATAGATACTAGACAAAATGTAAGAAGTAAAACTATATACACTTGTACAAGAAATCATAGGAGAAAGTCTTTGTGATTTGGGACAGAAAGTTCTTACTCAAAAAGCACTATCCATAAAAGACAAAAACAGTGTTAGTCATCAGAAGTAAAATACCTTGTTATTCAGAAGACACCATGAAGAAAATGAAAAGACAAGCCGCAAACTGGGAGAAAAGATTTCTGACTCATAGATCTGATAAATGATTGGTATATGAAGAACTCATAAATTGATAACAAGACAACCTAATTTTACAACAGGCAAAGGATTTAATGATTAACCATTTCATTATTAGAAAACAATTTCATTATTAGAAAAAAAAACAACAAACAACAATGAGATGTTATTTCATACCTCTAGAATGACTATAATAAAAAAAGTCAGATATTACCATGTTTTATTGAGGATGTGGGTAAACTGAAACCCTCATGTATTGTTGGTAAGAATGTGAAATAGTACAATCAGTTTGGAAGACATTTTGTCAGGGTTTTTTTTTTTTAAGTTAAGCATAAATTTACCATATGACTCTGCAGTCCTGCTCCCAGGAATCTACCCAAGAGAAAAGAAAACAATGAAATATCCACACAAAAACTTGTACGTGAATACTCATTGCATTATTTACAATAGCTAAAATAGTGGAAACAATGCAAATGTTCATCAGCTGGTGAGTAGAGAAGCAAAACATGGCATATGCATAGAACAGAATACAGTTCAGCGATTAAATGGAATTAACTACAGATACCTGTAACAACAATAAGTCTCAAAAGCATTATGCCACATGAAATGCATGTATTATGCATATAGCGTGATTTCATTTATGTGAAATGTCTAGAAAAGTCACAAAGAAACAGAAGCTGCACAGGTCAGTGGGTGTGTGGGTTGGGGGCTGGGTGTGAAGATTAACCATTTGGGCATGAGGGAACTTTTGGGGATAATAGAAATATACTAGAACTAAGTTGTGGTGGTGGTTGCACACCCCCATAAATTTACTAAAACCATCGAATTTACACTTTACAAAAAGTGGATGTGATGGCATGTAAGTTATACTTCATTCAGCTGTTGTTCAAAAGTTCAGGGGTGCCTGGCTGGCTCAGTCAGCGGAGCGTGTGACTCTTGATCTCAGGGTCATGAGTTTGAGCCCCACATTGGGTGTAGACATTTAAAAAAAAAAAGTGTAATGCAGGCTAAAGTTCAGAAGCAACACAAAGATTCTTAAACTGGAAGTTTTCTTTGAGTTGTATGCCCTTACGTATTCTTACTTTGAGAAACTTATAGCAAGTATTCATGAGGTGATCTCTTGTGACTTTGGTTCTCATTTTAAGTATTTAGGGTAGGACATTAAAGAGCATATAAGGATAGAATGATATTAAAATGCAAGCAATTAAAATGTGAAAATAAAGACAGTCACTTTGCTTGAGTAGAGACATGCTAAGTGCCTGTGTGTTTGAGACAGAAAGATTAACTCTCAAGTCATGACCTAAACACAGAGGTTAGTTATATATTTTTAGAGTTAGGAAGTCTTTATTGCAACCGAACTGCTCTAGATTGGTGTAGTTTATTTAATCTGAAAAGTTACATAGATTATTTAAATGAAAGCATGTTTGTATTTAAAAGCAGTGGAAGTAAATCCATTCATTGAAAAGATTTCTGAAAAACAATTTTAATTTTTACTTTTAAAAAAATGTTAATTTTTGAGAAAGAGAAAGCACATGCTTGAGCCAAGGGAGGGGCAGGGAGAGAGGGGGGCGGGGAGACAGGATCCAAAGTGGGCTCTAAATTGGCAGCACAAAGGCCAATTTGGGGCTTGAACTCAGGAACCATGAGGTTATGACCTGAGGGGATCAGACGCTTGACTAAGCCACCCAGGCGGCTCCTAATTTTGACTTTCAATTAGAGAAAATTTAAAATGCCATTTTGTGCAAACAAGCTCATTATGGGGTGTGAAAGGGTTTGGGATGTTTCTCGATAAGAGTTTTTGCCCTTTCTTCTTTGAGCCCCTAGGCTTTTGTTCTGTCTTCTGTTTTCCAAACAGAATTCACTCTTGGTTTCAGTCTCTTCTCCAGTGGTGGTGCATTTGTTAACATATTCATCACCTCATAAAAACACCGTGGGCTATTTTGTCTTACAGATCTCTGTTTCTATAGGAATCCCACTCTTTTATTCATCTTTCAGAATCATATTTAAGGGTGTGTCACTGACCTGTAATTTGCCATGGCATTCTCCTCATCTTTTTAGTTACAAAAACAAAATCCTATAAAATAATGAAAAAAGTTTGGCATTGATGGTCACAAAATTGGAATTGGTGTCCTAGACTGGCTTTGGGGCTCTAGATAAACCATTGGCTTCGTTTGTAAAACAGTGAGAGCACCTGCCTAATCACCTAACAGGATGATTGTGAATTTATTGCGATAACGAATTTGTTAAATTGTGCTGTTTTTGTTATTCTTTATTCTTGGGCCTTGAGTGAGCACTATCTCTTTTGTAATTATGAAATCAATATGTTTCTCTAAGACTTGTACTTATTTTTTTTAATTTCTGAGTATACTTTCTTCATTCTTCTGGTCTTAGTATAAAATAATTAATCAACAAGTATTAAATTACATTTGTTCTGTGCCAAGCATTCTGTGATGGACACTGTAGGGATCTACAGAAGAAGTATATGCAAGTAAGTACATGCTCTTAAGGAACATTTACTCCAACAGAGAGACAAACATGCAGGAAATAATTGGGACCCACTGAGTGCTGACTTAACAGGATAAGACCTAGTGATACCAAGGAAGACTTACTGACTCTGATGGCTGGAAGGAACTTATCAGAGGACTTCACAGTGGAGGCTTTCATTGTGCTGGGCCCTAAATGGTGGTCAGGATTTGACCAAAGACAGTCTGTAGGGTAATCATATGAGTCAGAAACCTGCCTGGAGGGGCAGGAGTCTGAGGATGAATGGTAGAAAATGAGGCTGTGGGCCCACTGACAACAAGCAGAGGGATTTGGGTTCTATATGCTAATTCATCAGCATAGTTTTTTGAGCTCCTATCAGTTCTCCTGATGTAAACAGGACCCACATGATACCTGCTTTCATGGAGTTAAAATCAAGCAGAGATGATAAACACTGAATTAGAAATCATAATTATGGGGGTGCCTGGGTGGCTAAGTTGGTTAAACGTCTGACTTTGGATTTCGGCTCAGGTTGTGATCTCATGGTTCGTGGGTTTGAGCCCCACGTCGGGCTCTTTGGTGACAGTGCAAGCCTGCTTGGGTCTCCTTCCTTTCTTGTCTGCCCTTGCACTGTTCGTGTGCGTGCGCTCTCTCTTCTCTCTTTCTCTCTCAAAATAAATAGACATTTAAAAAAATTATGATGAAAAGTCTTTATGAAGCAGACTTAAATCCACGGAATCAGAGAGGGCCACCCTGAGGAAATGACATTTGAATAGGAAATCACAAGTTGAGGAGAGTCTTCTAGGCAGAAGAATCCTCAGGGGTGAAGGCTCTGAGGTGGGAAAAACACAAAGTTTAGGTACTGGAGGGTGAGGGGAGTTTGGCTGAAGGGACGGACAGGGTAATAGTGAATTGGGCTAAAAGGCCTCATCCTCAAAGCAGACATGTGCCCAAGGTAAGGACCAGTTATTAGTGATGGCAGGGATTTGGAAAGACAAGGGAAGTGTAGTTCTCGGCCGGCAAGCCTGATGTCACCTAACTCGAGTGCCTCCTCGGTCCCAGCACTCTGCTAGGGGCCCTGCAGTGTGGTGTCACACACTGGCCAGGCCACAGCACTAGGCAGTTCGCAGCTCTTCTCCGTAGATGGTTGCTGTCTTGAGCAGCTAGAAAGTTCTTCCTGGCTTCTCTGGCACCTAAGTGTGGGCTTGGGAAACCCAGCAGGAGGCATCGGGTTTGGGGTATAGAGGGAAGCCCCACAAAGCATGGGTCGCCTCCCCCTAGGGGAAGAGCCTGGAAGCAGGAAGGCCCTGGGAAACTGGCCCCTGGCTGATTAGCATTTCTCATGGTGTCAGTGAGACAGTGGTTACAGGAAGATCCTGTTTCAGCCCAGAGCCAAGTGAGACTGGGATGGATGGGAAGAGGGTGAGATTAAACAGCACAGGCTCGGCACATACATCATCTCAAACTTTCTCCAGCCTCCGGCATTTCAGCGCAACAATGCTCAACATGCCACAGCTCTCTGCTCTTCTGTTTCTGCCGTACTCCTTACGTGCTGAGAAGCGCTTGCTGTCCTGGCTCATCAGTGTGCCCCTGTCCCTCCACAGACCCCCTTCTCTCCCTGTGGGGTGGCACTGCCCACCTGAAGTTCCAGGACCCTTGCACCAGTGGCACTGGATGCCCCCTGCAACTTATAACCCATAATCTCCTGGAGTGGACCCAAGATCCATGTCTTAGCCCTCCCCTGCTCACACGTCAATTCTGCCTACCCTCCATTTTAGTCAAGAAACCTTAGATTTGTACCCCTCTGTGCTGTGCATTGTAATGTGAACTAATACGAATTGGTAAGAGTCCAAAACCAAAAGACACCTGGATGATGCCCTCAGTGAGTTTACAGTTGAAAGCCTCTGCAGTCTTCAGAGGGCCTTTTTTTGTACCGCTCTGATAGTACCACCCTTCTTTTATGTTGTTGTTTGCGTATTTGATTGGCAGAAGGGAAAAGACTGCTCATTTCTTTATGTGAAAGTGTGCCTTTCCCGTTGTCTGCAGTGGTCAGCAGAATGCCTTGAGCAAAATAAGTGTGTACTGCATTGAAATTATTTTATTAAGATATTTAGTTTTTATTGAGCTTTTCCTTCCATTTAAGGATAGAGTTTATAACTGATTTAAAAATTACAGTGTTAAGTACCAGTATTTTGTTTTCTTCCTTTGTCAATGATGTTTCAAGAGCTTGCTTGTGTTGGTTCTAATGAATGCCCTTCATCTGCGGCCTGAAGGACATCTTTCCCAGTGCAGTGTCCGTGACATCATTGACAGGAAAGACAGCTCAATTTGTGGTTTTATTTGTTACCTCTAGTTAGTAGAATGAGTTCTTTGTAATGTAGTTAGCGGATGTGTGGTAGTATATATAAAAGGGAAGTTATGGGCTCTTGGATAGTTTAAAATAATGTACATTTGTCTGAAAGTTAAGGATTTATTTTCTTGGACTTTAAAAATTTATATAGGCTTTTCTGTTACCGTTTAACAGTCTTAAATTGTGTCAAATCATCAAGTTGGAAATGTCTTACACTTTTATCTGTGTGTCTGTAAGAATCTGTGGATAAATCTGTGGACATTCTTTTCACTGTTAGTAGGAAAATGTAATTTAGATAAAGATGTAACCAAATAATAATGTTGCTTTTCAATCTTATCAATCAGCAGTATCAGGTCCTTCTTACTGTTCCTTTGGCTGGTTGAACAGGATTTGCTGAATGGCCCTTCATCTTTTTTCTCATCATATTCTCTTAAAAAAAAAAAAAAAAACTTACATAGCTCTATGTTTATTGTGTAGCAATAAATTAAAAAATATCACACTTTGGGGGCGCCTGGGTGGCGCAGTCGGTTAAGCGTCCGACTTCAGCCAGGTCACGATCTCGCGGTCCGTGAGTTCGAGCCCCGCGTCAGGCTCTGGGCTGATGGCTCAGAGCCTGGAGCCTGTTTCCGATTCTGTGTCTCCCTCTCTCTGCCCCTCCCCCATTCATGCTCTGTCTCTCTCTGTCCCAAAAATAAATAAACGTTGAAAAAAAAAATTAAAAAAAAAAATCACACTTTGTAAAATATCAGAAATTCACTTTGTGAATATAAAAAAATGACTTTATGAAAGCCAGTAAGGGTATATCTAAACATCCTGCAAAATATCTTTAAATATCAATAATTTGGGCCACTTAGTGTTAATCTAGTATCTTTATCCTTTCAAAAAAAAAACCATCAAGAAATAAATGATAGTCATACTGTTATTTTAGTGTGTAAAGTTTTTTGGATCTTACTGAATATGGATTTAATTGCCTCAGAAAAGATGGAGCCTGCAGTTTAAATGCACTGCTGTGGCAGGAAGTAAGTGTTTAAATTGTGTGTATCTTTTTGCTGGAGTTGGCAGATATTTCTCCATGTGATCCATACACTCTTTAGAAAATTCAGAATTAGCAAAAAAAAAAAAAAGGTAAAATTGAAACACTTAATGGAACAGAATAGAAAACCCAGAAATAAACCCACGACCATATAGTCCCTTTATCTTTGGCAAAGCAGGAAAGAATATCCAGTAGGAAAAAGACTGTCTCTTCAACAAATGATATTGGCAAAACTGGACAGTGACATGTTGGAGAAACTGGACCACTTTCTTACACCATACACAAAAAGAAATTCAAAATGGGTTAAAGACTTACATGTGAGATCTGAAACCAGAAAAATCCTAGAAGAGTACATAGGCAGTCACCTCTTTGACATTGGCTGTAGCAGCTCTTTTCTAGATGTGTTTCCTGAGGCAAAGGAAACAAAAGCAAAAATAAACTATTGGGACTTCATCGAAATAAAAAGCTTCTGCACAGCAAAGGAAACAACAAAACTAAAAGGCAACCTACGGAATGGGAGACGATATTTGCAAATGACAGATCAGATAAAGGGTTGGTATCCAAAATATATAAAGAACTTCTAAATCTCCACACCTAAAATACAAATAATCCAGTTTAAAATGGGAAGAACACATGGACAGATATGTTTCTAAAGAAGACATCCAAATGGCCAATAAACACATGAAAAGATGTTCATTACCTCTCATCATCAGAGAAATGCAAATCAAAACTACAGTGAGATGTCACCTCACACCTGTCAGAATGGCTAAAGTCAGCAACATAAGAAATGAGGTATTGGCGAGGATGCAGAGAAAGAGGAACCCACATGCACTGTTGGTAGGAATGCAAACTGGTGCACCCAGTGTGGAAATCAGTATGGAAAAATCCTCAAAAAGTTAAAAATAGAACCCTCCCACAATCCAGCAGTCACACTAGTGGGTATTTACCCAAAAAATAAGAAACACTAACTCAGAGGGATACATGCACCCCTATATTTATAGCAGCATTATTTACAATAGACAGGTTATGTAAGTAGCCCAAATGTCCATTGATTGATGAATGGATAAAGAAGTGGTATATATACACAATGGAATATTATTCAAACATAAAAAGTAATGGTATCTTACCATTTGCAATGACATGGATGGAGCTGGAGAGTATAATGCTAAGTGAAATAAGTCAGAGAAAGACAAATACCACATGATTTCAATCGTGTGGAATTTGAGAAACAAATAAGCAAAGGGGAAAAAGAGACACACCAAGAAACCGACTCTTAACCATAGAGAACTGATGGTTACCAGAGGGGAGGTGGGTGGGGGATGGGGGAAATAGGTGATGGGGATTAAGGAGTATACTTGTCATTGTGAGCACCAGGTGATGTATGGAAGTATTGAATCACTGTTTTGTGCTCCTGAAATTGATATAACATTACATATTAACTAACTGGAATTGAAATAAAAACTAAAAAAAAAAAAAAAAAAAAAAAAACTGAAACACTTAAGCAGTAGCTTTTTAAAAATAAAAATCACTTGTAAAAGAATAACTGCTGATGATTCCATTCAGAAACTTTTCTAGAAGCTCTGAAGTTTTCCTTTACTTCTCTGAATCTTAATTTACGTGGCGGTGAGAGCCCCTCCATCTGCCAGAGACTTGAGACAGTGTATCTACTAGCCTTCCTGTCTATCTCTGACCTTGCAGGCTCTGTATCCCAAGTCCGTTGCTTAAACTCATCACTTGATTTGCCTTTTTACCTTTCTTGTGCTTATCTTTTCCTCACCAGCAGTGAAAGAGAGGAGGAAGCCAGAATCATATAAGGGATTGACAGAGGTTTAGAATAGCAGCGTAGAAATCCATCCCAAAGTTTACAGGATGGAAGACACTTCTTACTTGATAGCTGTTCACATGCTGCTGACCTGGATTTGCAGTTGCAAGCTCAGAGTGAGTCCCACAGGCCAGGCTACTAGGGATGGTGGTGGCGTGCCTTCGAGGCCCGGTGAGGAGGCCCCAACCCTGGCTGATGCCTTACAGTGTTCGTGCTTGTCAGGTCAGTGTTTTTAGGGCGTGGGGAGTGAGGGATATTTGAGGCAGGATAATTCTTTGCTCTGCAGGTTTCCCCTTGGTGTTATATAGCGTTTAGTCTCCCAGGCCCATGCCTCCCAAGTGCCAATGACACCTGTCCGTGTGTGTGGCAGTATAAAACCCTTCCCCAGAGTTTGAGGACTTGTCCTGAGAGGGCTTTTCTGCCCCTCTGAGACCCACTGTCACACTCCCAAGTCTGTGGGATGTGTAGAGGAGGAATGAAAGGGGGTCCCTCGGTGATGGTAGAGGGCGGGGAAGATGGGAATGGCAAAATGATGAAAGAAAAACGATAGGCTTTTATATTTACCCACAGAGTAGCATGTCTGGTGTCCTTGTTCCTCTGTCTCCCTGGTCCCAGGTTCCGTCTGGTGCCCTTTCCCTGTCAACGTAGGTAGTTTTTACCATTTCTCATAATGCAGAGCTGCTGGGGATGAAGTCTCTCATCGTTTATCCGAAAGTGCCTTTTCTGACATCATTTTTCAAGAACATGGACACAGAATTCTGAGTTGATGGTATTTTCCTTTCAGCACCTTAAAAAGTGTTGCGACTTTGTTTTCCAGCCTCCGTTTTTCCTGATGGAAAGATGTTCTTTTATGTAATGAGTCTTTTTTTTTTTTTAAATAAACTGTATTTTTTTAAGAACTATTTTACATTTATAAAAAAAATTGCAGAGATAATACAAAGAATTCCCATAGACTTGCACCCAGTATCCTCTATTATGTAACTAACATCTTACATTAGTGTGGTACATGTGTTATAATTAATGAACTGATCAGTATAGGTACATCATCATCAACTACAGTCTGTACTTGATTCACATTTCCTTAATTTTTACATAATGTCCTCCGCCTGTGCCAGGGTCCTATCCAGGAGGGGATGTCATTGTATCTCCTTAGTCTTTCTTTGGCTGTGACACTTTCATGGACTTCCCTTGTTTTTGATAACCTTAACAGTTTTGGGGAGTGCTGTTAGGTATTTTGAAGGATGTCCTTCAGTTGGGATTTATTTGATCTTTTTTTCATGATTAGACTGAGGACCTGGGTTTTTGAGAGGAAGACCACAGGAGTAAAGTGTCATTCTCAACATCCTATCAAGGATACATGTTATCACCATGAATGATCACTGTTGGTGTAGACTTTGGTCACCTGGTGTTTGTCAGGTGTGTTTTCAGGCTTCTCCACTGGAAAGCTCCTCTTCTCTCTCTTCCATAAAGGAGGTCACCATGCACAGCCCACACTTAAGGAGGGGGAAGTTCAGCTTCCCCTCCTTAGGGCAGAATGTTACTTATCTGGAATTATTCTGCATGGATAATTTGTTTCTTCTCTACTTATTAATTTGTTCAGTCATTTATATCAGTTTGGACTCATGGATATTTATTTTATACTTCATATTGTAATATAATACTACTGGGCTTATTTTTGTTGCTTAAATTAAATTATATTTGGCCATTAGGAGCTCTTTCACTTGGCTCCTGCGTCCTTTGACGTGCACCCATTACCATGGGTATTGGTTTTTTGTTTGTCTTGTTTTTGAGCACTTTCTTCCTTTCTGGTGCTGTGAGATGCTCTGGGCTCGTCCTATATATAGTTTCTGTCCCAGCCCGAGAATCAGCTATTTCTCCCAGGAAGCCTGGTTTCTGTTTTTGGAGAATGACACTAGAAGCCAAGCTCTGGGCATTAGATGTGCTCATTACTATGAGGTTCTGTTGCTTCTGGGTCCTCTCAGCTGACAGAGCAAGGAGATCTATGTGTGTATTCCAGCCCTTGTACATATACGTATCCATAAGTACTGTTGTGTGTAACCTTCTGTGTCTGTATTAAGCTAAGAATGCGTTCATCCCGATGTCACCAACCCTAATCCATGACCACTTGCATCATGCTAGGCCCTTGCTTACCTTAAACTGCCACTTGAAAAGTGAGAAAGCTGGCTCCCACCTCCCACCATCCGTTTTCTTGTTGATCACAGAGCTCTCAGACTTACAGATTCTTAAACACAGATAACAGCTCTGAAGGCTTTTAGAGTGCCAATGGTCAGCGTGCCAGCTGACGGAGGCTGCTTCCCTTGCATGTCTTCCCTGGGTGGAACACCCCACTCAGTACTTAACCTTTCTTTCTCCTCCCATTTAAAATTCTTTTATCGAAAACTTGTACGAAAATACAAATGTAAGTATCTTGGCTTGAAAATGACACAAAACTAGGTGGATCTTGGAACACATGTAACAACAAAAAGAAAATACTTACTAAGTGAACCTGCAGGTGAGTTCAAAAAATTAGTAACGGGTTCATGGGGACCTGGCTTAGGTAACAGTTCCAAGTGGGAACCTTCCATCCTATAAGCTCTGCGTACACTAACGTGTGCCAAAAATATGTTGAAAACTCAGGCCGTATCCTTGTGAACACAATTTTCAGAATATCATGATATTCATAATACTCAGATGTAGGGAGAGGTTAACCTCATGCTGCTCTTGATATTGGATGGGTTGTATTCATTTTTAGCATTTTTAGCATTTTATTTTAATAAAAGGCATTGAAAAACTGATGTCCACAAAAGAACAGGATGGGAAAAAAATCTGTAAACAGTGTTTTACCATTTAGAATTTGAGCATCAAAGTGAATAATGCTAGTAATGATTTTAGCCCATTAAGTAAAATAAGAAACATGAGTTCATACTAATCTAAAAAGTAAAAGTAAATTGAAATTTTGATGAGGAATGGAATGTTTTACCTAGTCTCAAAATACCTCCTCCCCACAGAATATTTATTAATTCCAAAGGGGGAAAAGAGTGACTTTGCAGTGGAAATGCCTGGAGAACATCACTTGTACAAAACCACATGATCAAAGTGAACTTCATCAGTATTGGGATGTGTCATAACTGTCCACCACCTGGTAGGACACACCGGAAAAAGCACAGTATCGCTTCTTTTGATGTTGCTGCCAGAAGTGCATGACCTGAATCTAGCCCTGAGGAAACACCAGATAAATCCAGAATGAGGGACATTCTGCAAAGTCACTGGGCTGTATATAATCTTCAAAAGTGTCAAAGTCATGGACATCAAGGAAAGTCTGTACCAGACTGACAGCGAGTCATGAGATGTGATGGCTGAATGCAGCGCGTGGCTGCGATCCGGGCCTGCTCCAAGGGATATTGTTGGGAATTGGGGACACTTGAATGGACTCTGAGATGAGGCAGTAGTAATGTGTCTGTGTTCATTTCCTGGTTTGAGTGGTTGTACTCTGTCCACAAATGGTTTTTGTTTATAGGAGAGTACACACTAAGTGTTTGGAGGGGATGACCCATCACGCCAGTAACTTTCTCTTGAATGGTTTGGGGAAGAGAGATTTTCATACAATACTTCCAGCTTTTCTGTGTCAGGTTCTTTAAAAATATTTTTTAGGGGTGCCTGGCTGGCTCAGTTGATTAAGCGTCCAGCTTCAGCTCAGGTCATAATCTCACGGTTCGTGAGTTCAAGCCCCTCTTCAGGCTCTGTGCTGATAGCTCAGAGCCTGGAGCCTGCTTTGGATTCTGTGTCTCCCTCTCTCTCTGCCCCTCCCCTGCTTGCTCTCTTTCTTTCTTTCTCTCTCTCTCTCTCAAAAATAAACAAACATTAAAAAAGAAATTTTTTAATGAATAATTTGGGATTCTAGGACTAGTTAATATGGAGAAAAGTCCGAAGTGGAGTACCAGAGATGTCTTTGACTATCTGAAGGACTGTTGCACGGAAGAGGAATTTTCTTCCATTCCATGATGTACAGCTTGAAGTTGGGGTGTTTCTTACATTTGCCAGCGTCTTCCAACGTATTGGCAGGATTTTTTTCATGTATATATGATAATAATACACCTCACAGTTGATGATATTTTATACCATCGATAAGTGAAATACAGTTTATTTATTTGGTGGTGGTTCTTGAAAGAAGAGAACCAAGAGCCATGAATGGGCATTTAGGAATCAAGATTTTAATTAGGGGGAAGACCTTTCTCATACTTAAAACTACCTGTGCATAGAACTAGCTACCTACAATGGTAAGTTATTTGTATTGTGTTGAAGAGGACCCCTAAGATCTCTCTTAATTAGAAGATTCTGTGACTCTGCTGACCAGTGATTGTCTTCCCAGGTACCCCCTCCCTCCCTTTCTGCCTCTAGATGAAAGAGAAAATTGGCTTTCTCTTCCATGCCAGGCTTGTTCCTACCATCTTTCCTTTTTTGACTTGGGAAAAACAAACAGATTACATGATGAGTACACACAGGAGATGGAGTAAGAAAAGAAACTGGCATTTGAGCACTGGGTGTGGAGCCTTTGCTCTACTTGGTGTGAGTCTGAAGAACTTCCTGCTGGAGGAATAAAGGAACAAGGGTTTAGTAGACCCTCATTCTTTCTGAGGATGGACTGCAGCCAAATATCGGTCAGGAATTATCAAGTGACTTTGAAGTCGCTCAGCAGCTCACACATTGAGCCCCTGAATGTCGGCCTCATGGCAGGAGATTCAGGTTCAACTTGAGCACAATAAGAGCTACTCATCAGCATCGTGCAACCATGGGCACCAACTGGATGCGACGACACTAATGTTTTCTCCATTCAGTGCAGCTGGTTTCAAATCAGTACACTTTCACAGTGACAGAACTTCACCCTTCATTCTCATGCCCCACACACTCATTTCCCCCACTCAGCGCTGCCGTCATCCTGGCCAGCCGCAGAATCCACATGAAAAGGGCCTAACCTAAAACCCCATTGTCTGGTATGTCCCAGAGGTATATCTCTGGTCTCAGGTCCAGTGTGTCCTGTTCTCCAACCATTGCTTCTTCCCTTCCCCTCCTGTCCTCCTGACCTTTGGTTTTGTGGAAGCTTCCAGTTGAGCCCTAGCTCCGTTTTCTCCCAGTTCTCCTCCTCCTCTGGGTGCCGTGCCTTCATTCTGCTTGGGCCACATGAGCCACTCTTTTGGTCCCGTGACCACCAGTTTCATTTGGTCCGTTAAGAGTGCCTATTGTCATGTCCACAAGTGTAGTCACCATCTGTCACCATACAGTATTATCACAATATTACTGGCTGTATTCCCTATGCTGTACTTTTCATCTCTGTGACTTATTTTATCACTGGGACCTTGTACCTCTTCGTCACCTTCACCTATTTCCTCCATCCCCCAGCCCCCCTCCCCTCTGGCAACTACCAGTTCTCTATTTAAGTGTCTGGTTTTTGTTCATTTGTTTTGTTTTTTACATATGAGTGAAATCATAAGGCATTTGTCTTTCTTGGTCTGATTTATTTCATGTAGCATAACACCCTCTAGATCCATCCATGTTCTTGCAAATATCAAAGGCTTTGAACAGAGTGGTATGACAAATTAGGTTTTAGAAAAAACACTGACAGATCTCAGCAGGATGTTTGTAATTGCTATAACCTGTCATCTGCCTCTGTCAGATTTATTGATGTATTCATTTCATAAAAGAACGTAGCATATCCTTTTTTTCCCCCTTGAGTTCTTCAAGGGGTCGGAGAAGAATAAGTACTGGGTTTGAAGCAGTGAAATATGGTAGATAAACATTTGAGAAGGACTTAAGTCAGTGAAAGGGAGAGTGAAGAGAAGGCCTCAGACCACTTGCGAGCAGACTCACTGAGGCACAGACACGCCAGGCTTTGCCGATCTGTGCAACTTGTCTGAGTTACAAAAAAATCCCTGAATTATATCTGCCTGTTCCCTCAGCAGCAGCCATTCTAGAACTTAAAAGCAATTTTAATTCTTTCACCTAAAGTATGTAGTGTTCTGCTTTACATGTAAAAATAGGTCATTGATTTCTACAGGAGTAACTTTGATGCCATTGATAGTAACCTACCAGAAATTATGAAAGTATCATCGCAAATGCTTTATGTGGGAATACAGCAGCTCCCTGAACTTTTTTTTATGGGAAATTTACTAAAATGATCTAAGAGCATGAAAATTCCTTGAAACCTCGGCAGCTCATTTGAACCTAACAAACATGTTCATCTGTTAAGGTGTAAAACCTCTGCTAAATGGGATTTTGTACAGGGATGTTGTTTTCTTTAAAAATAAAAAATGCTAAGATTACAGTAAAAAAGTAGAACTGCTTGCTTACGGTAAAAGCACCTCTCTCCACTTGTGGCCTGATGCCCCAGACAGCTCATTTGTGTTTTCTTCCTGCCTCAGCCTTTCTCAGGTGAAAGTCTCAGCTGCCCAGCGGAACTGGGCTTGCCCCAAGGTTCAGTCCCAGGAGAGGGGAAGAAGCCGTGTGTCGGTAGGGGATGGGTTTCTGATACCTCCCAACTGGGGGAATCCCTGAGCTGAAGTACAGATCCCTGTGGAAGCCAGGAGGATTGTGGTGGTCAGCAGGTGCCTGAGTGCTTCCCATGGTGGCTGGAGAGATTAACGAGAGGGAATAGGAGTTCCAAACTTCTGTGGTAGGAGCTCTTTGGTCTCCTCCAGAGGATGCTTTCATGTGCTTTCCATGAAGAAGAATAGTAGAAGTGGGATTAGCTCAGTGAGGTGTAGCATTTCCTGAGCATCTGCCGTGAGTCCTGCAGGTAACATCTCATTTAGAAGAAACTGAAGTTCAGAGAGGTTAAGTTTTATGCTGGGGTTTGAACCTAGACATTCTGACTCCAGGGCCCAACGGAGGTTAATTCTTAGGTTTCTTTGGTCCCGAAAAATTGATTTTGTGGTCAGGATTATAGCAGCATTACCGTATTTTTCTACTTACCTTTTTTTTTTTTTCTCATTAAAAAATAGAATTGCTACAAGTAGGGAGCTCTGTTTTACAAAACATTGCCCACTCAGCAGTTCTGGTTTTTAATGGGGAAAAAAAAGTAAGTAGAAAAATATGCTAATGCCTCTGATTATAGAAGCACTTTACAAATGTAGAAGAAATTATACTGTTAGAAAATCATCATTTTGTAAACACTGTTGTAGTAACTGATTCAAGTGAGCTTTAATGGGTGCTGAGAGCTCTGAATAAAAGCTTACTGGAGAGCTAGATAATCTGGAAGCATCACCCCATAGATTGTTTAGTAATCTAAAAAAAATATTTTTCTACAGTTGAAAAATCTAGCTGATACCAGATTGACCAAGTGTTAAAATTCACCATCACCAATAAAGGTAAAACTTGACAGGTACATCCCAATGTGAACAGTAGAAGGACAGATACAGCATCACCTGTGTGGCATTTCTGCCAAAAAACATTTACTTCAGATATCTAATCACAGTCAGTAATCAGAAACAATCAGACAAATCCAGATTGAGGGACATTTTCAAAGCATATGTCCTGGTCTCATTAAAAAGGTCAATGACATGAACGACCAAAAGTGACCGAGGACTGCTTTAGATTATCAGAGACAAAGGAGACAAGACAACACGAGGTGTATAAGGCCTGATTGCGTCCTGGGTACTGCACTGACCTACACTAAACAATTCTGAAGGTTTCATTAGACTCGGGCAGAGATATTTGACTATGGCCCATATATTACAGAACAGTGTCCTATCAGAGTTCAGTTTCTCGAATGTGATAAATTAATTGTGTCCTTGTTCTTAGGAAATAATGCTGAAGTATTTAAGGAGGAAATGTCATGATTTGAAACTCTTCTGGGGTTTGAAAATTCTCAAAAGGAGAAAGAATTAAAAAAAAAAAAAAGCTGTTTATTAAAGTAGCCAAACTCAAGCAGTGGAAATCTAGATTCACATTAAAAAATAAAAGTGGAGAAAGTTTTAAGCAAATAGGTGAAAGCAGGGATCACCCTAGATTTTTACTTACTTGTCATCCCTGGTAAATTAATCCTGGCTCCTGGGCATGTGAAGTGCTGAGGATTCTGAGGCCATATCCATTAGGATTAGGGTCAGTGGTGGTGGATGTTGTCTTTCCTTGAATGTTTATATCATTGTAGTCTAATTAGTCTTCAACTCTTATCAGTCTCTGCTTGACCCAACCCTGCTTTTATCTTGAAGCTTATACTTTGGCATTAGTATCCTCCCGCAAGCTGGCCAAGACTTCCCAGATCTTTAAAAGTCTAGAGTCAGTTGCATCCTTAAATCAGGGTCTTTCAACCCAGATCATCTCTAGGGGTGGGAAGTGAGGAGATCCACAAATTAGTAGAATTGGGACTTCTCTTGTAGGAGGGGTCTCCTACCATCAGGTTCTCTAAGTGATTTACTGTCAGAAGTGGTTAAGAACTAAGTGATTTTGCTAGTATTCTGACATCCTCCTGTGATTCTTCATTTTGCTTGACCTGCACTGCTTTCGCCTTCTTCCCTATCCTGCTAGCAATCTCTTCCTCTGTACTAACCTGATGAGACTACCTGCCCTGGGCTCCTCTCTCCAGCCCCTTTAAGATAAAAAAATAATAATAATAGGTATACCTTTTATTTATCCATTACTTTGTTTAGGCTATTTTTTTTTAATTGAAGCATAGTTGGATTCTCCTTTGCTCTTTGAGGGTAAATGCAGTTTTCACAAAATCAAGAGCAGGTATAAAGGAAAAAACACTCCTGTGTCTCCTGTACTGTTCATATAGTGTCACTTCTGTGACACTTCTGGTCACCAAATGTGTGGGGCTTTCCCCTGTACCGAGCAATTCTTAGCCATACCTGCTGGGTGTCCTAGAATTCCGTTGGATTCAGACCCCGTCTGCCTGGAGTTAGCATCACATCCCATAGGTTAAGGGTTCAAACCCATAAGGCTGCCCCCTCCCTGCCCCACATAAAGCCAGCCACAAGTCCCAGGTTGTCACCTGTACTTCTGACCAACCGGCTGTAAATCAGGGTTCCCAGCAACCCCCACATAGTGTTCAAAACTTTGTTAGAATGGCTCACAGCACTCAAGCAAACATTTGCTTACATTTACTGGTTTATTATGAAAGATACAGAGGAGTGGCCAAAGATGCATAGGGCAACGTATGTGGGAAGGGCTTGCTGGCCCTCCACCCTCGCAGGACCTGTACATGTTTACCAACCTGGAAGTTCTCCAAACCCCACACTTTTGGGGGTTCTAATGGAAGCTTCATCCCTTAGGTGTGATCAGTCATTAACTGATGAGGAGTCCATTTCAGCTCCTCTCCCCTGCCCAGAGGGTGGCAGGGATGGACTAAAAGTTCCAAGCTTCTCCTCATGGCTTGGTCTTTCTAAAGCTATCCAGGAGCCCACCAAGAGTCCCCTCATTAGAATAGAAGACTCTTGTCTCACCCAGGAAATTCCAAGGGATTTAGAAACCCTGTGTCAGGGTTCAAGGTCAAGGACCAAATAGCAGAACAAAAGATGCTGCTAATGCTCTTATCACTTAGGAAATTGCAAGTGTTTTAGGAGCTTTGTCCCAGGAACCGGGGCAGAAACCAACATACTATGTTTTCTCTTATTTCACAGCAGGTAAATTTTCTGTCTCTAAAAGGTGAACAGGGGTGCTTCGGTGGCATAGTTAGGTTAAGTGTCTGACTTTGATTTCAGCTCAGACCATGATCTCACGGTTCATGAGTTCAAGCCCCGCATCGGGCTCTCTGCTGTCTGCAGAGACCGTTTCAGATCCCCTGTCCCCTCCCTCCCCTGCCACACACACACACACACACACACACACACACACACACACACTCTCTCTCTCTCTCTCTCTCACTCTCTCTCTCTCTCTCTCACAAAAATAAGTAAACATTAAATTTTTTTTAAAGGTGGACATAGTTACTTAAAAATAAAATCTTTAAAAAATGTGAACATTTGGGAACCTTGATCATAGTATGTGCTCAATAAATATCGTTGAATGGATGGTTGAAATAATTAAATGCTTCTTTTCCCAAACAGCTTTCCAGTTGAAACTAGGTGGTGTTCATTTATTTAGTGTTCTTTGAATGAATGAAATTACATGGACTGGTTCCCTGGGCTACCTGTGAAGCTTTCCCTGCTCCTTTTCCAGCTTGAGTCTTCAAGAGGAAGCCTCAGAACTGGTTTCTAAAACTGTTTGTACCTGGTGTGATTATAAAGCAATGAGACTGATTGTCATGTGTGGTTTGTGGGATCCGTCTCAGTTACTTTATAGCCATACCTGGTATGTTACACCACAGACCGTTGCCTGTTGACCAACATTTTAAAAGCTCAGACCTAAGTTTTCTAAATGGAAAATTTAAATGGTTTAACACTATGTTATGATTTTCTCTAACTTACTGACCATAACTCTTCTTTCACAAAGATAATTAGATGTTAACTCTGTTGCTTTCTTTAATTTCGCAGTTTTTTGTTTGTTTGTTTTTGGATTCTTTTAATCAGTATTCTGATAAACTGCTATTCTGATAAAGTGGCTGGCACAATTTTGAATAAGGTAATACAAAAGGTATATGTTCCGTTGGGTTAAATTTTTCAGAAAACTTTTAGTTATTGAATTTCTTTTCAGTTCAGCCTGTGTTCTTTTGACTGCACATGATAAGGGTAGTTCTTTTAGTCAAATACAATAAACATGTAAACCAAATACTTTAGTAGTAGTATTCATTGAAGAAGCGTTTGCAAGGGCATGTTGTGGGGTGTTTGGTTTTGGTGGTTTACATTTATCTGCAAACCCTATTCCAGTTTGAATAAGTGGTTATAATTTTCTCTTTCCTGAAATAAAATGTTTATTCTCCTTCCTCCGACCCCCAGAGTCTCAGTCTTTGCTTTGAAGTGTGCTGAAAGTTGCACGTCACCACTGGCAGCTTCAGCTTAGAACGGAGGGTCACTGGCAGCTAGACTGGTGTAGAAAGGAAAGGAAATGGGAAATTACTTCCCTCTGAGGAGGAGGAAAGGAATAGTAATTTCACACTCCACAGGAGAGAAATTTGCCTTTACTGTATCACTACTCCTGGAAATTACATAAGTGAAGGAAGTAAATGACTAGAATGGTGACTTAAGAACATCCTGTAATTACCTTAAAATAGTTTGTGGCTGTGACAGAACCTCTGGACAGCTGTTAGAAGCTGGAAGGATTCTGATGCCAAACTAGTCTAGAGTGTTGAAGTGTGGACTCGAGTCGGGGAGGGTTTCATTTCCAGAAGGGCTCTGGGCTAAATAAGAAAGGAACCTTCCTCTCATCAGGGCTAGACGTGGGACCAAAGTTAGCTTCAGCCGTTATTAATGAAGGTTACCCCCTTTTGGCATTTGACTTTTGCAGCTCTATTACTGGATTCGTGTCATGTCAGTGAGATCATAAAACTGCATGTCCTGTGCTTTCTATTCCTTCTACTAGTTGTACACACAATAGGTGCCCTGTAAAGAACGAGTAGTGCACAAAGTACCAATTTTTGTACTATAAATAATAGTGCTTTTTGTACTATAAACACGAGTGCTATTCTCCTTTTCTTAAGGAGCTGGGACTTTTTTTTTTTTTTTTAAAGGTTTATTTATTTTTGAGACAGAGACAGAGCATGAAGGGGGGAGGGGCAGAGAGAGAAGGAGACACAGAATGGGAAGCAGGCTCCAGGCTCTGAGCCATCAGCCCAGAGCCTGACGCGGGGCTCGAACTCACGGACCGCAAGATCGAGACCTGAGCTGAAGTCGGACGCTTAACCGACTGCGCCACCCAGGTGCCCCAGGAGCTGGGACTTTCTAAAGAGCATTTTAAAATGGAAAAAGTTTTACAGTAAAGACCTGCCATATTTTATCACATGACGTTGTTATATAATACCACGTTTAATACTGTCTGTCGTTAACATTTGGCTGATTTAATAATCCATTTTTTAAATGTAGTTGTAAGACAAGTTAATGGGACCCTTAACACTGCAATAATTTTACACTTTGTCTGAGTTTTAAGTACTACACAACAGATTCCTGTTTCCACTTGGTGCCCGCATAGCCAACTGCAGAGATTGATTTCATCTGAAAAGTTGAATCTGCAAACCCTTGCCATTAGCAAAAATTGTAGTGGTTTTTCTAAATAGCGCCTTTGTATGTTTGATGTACCTGTAAATTTTAAAGATCACTTGAGTATATGCATTTATTTTACATTACAGGCACTGGAGATATTATTGCTGTCATGATTACAGAATTGAGGGGTAAGGATATTTTGAGTTATCTGGAGAAAAACATCTCTGTACAAATGACAATAGCTGTTGGAACACGAATGCCGCCAAAGAACTTCAGCCGTGGCTCTCTAGTCTTCGTGTCAATATCCTTTATTGTTTTGATGATTATTTCTTCAGCATGGCTCATATTCTACTTCATTCAGAAGATCAGGTACACGAATGCACGCGACAGGAACCAGGTGAGCTGTCGGTCGTCTGTAATGATTGATGCTTACCAGCTGTAATTCATGGACATCTATTATGCTCATGTATGCTACCAATAGTTTTTCACGTAAAAAAAAAAAAAGTTGTGACCCTTAGTCATTTACAGTGTGTTGAAAACCTACTAACACAAATTATTTGAGGGATTTTTTAAATGCCTAAATGGGGAATTTAAATTTACAGTGATCACTTAGAATATTCTATGTAAATGTTTAGCATAGTATCATAATATGATCTAGCTAATTCCTAGTAATTTGAGGAAATATCACAGAGTTGCATTTTTAAGCCAGTAGCATTGATGGTCATTGGGAGTGGGTGCTGGGGGGAGATGGCACACGCTTTCATGCTGTGTGAATTTTGAACTGTAGATTACCTATTCAGATAAAATAAATCAATTAAGATTACCTATCCTGTGTAAGCCGGGCTGTGGGGGAGATGATGAGGTGGAGAAGGACCCATAGAAGAGCAGTATCTAGTTGTCCCAGAGCCTCCATTAACCAGCATAAACAGTGCTCAGTGGATCTCGGATGAGTGGGTAAAGACACAGGAAAGACAAGACCGTGTGCTGCCCTGTGGTGGATGGCCTGCAGGCAGTGATTTTGTCAGGTTGTTAGTTTGTTTGGTGCACATCGGGGGGGGGGCTGGGCTGGAGGTGTTGAGTCCCAGTGCCAGCCCGAGGCTTCTCTAGGAGAAAACCAGCAGGGGAAGTGCTTGGAGAGTGGTTGGTAGCCAGTTTTTATGTAATGCCATCCTCTCCTTAAACAGAGTACATCCAGATCCCTGTGGGGGAGTTGAAATTTTCAGCCTTCCTCATTCTAGTGAAAGAAGGACAGATGCTGCTGTGGAACAGATATGAGTTCAAATCCCGACCTCACCATCAGTTTGCCATGGTCCTTATAGACCATTTATTTCACTTCTCAACTTGTTTCTTCATCTGAAAATAGGTATAAAATATCTGAAAACTGGAGTTTATTGCACGTTTTTGTGCCAGGCTCTGTGCAGTATCCTGTATACTTTAAAAAAGTTTTAATATGATAATTTTTATTATTTATAATTTCAGTCTTACAGATGCTGCATAAATAGTATAAAGTATTCCTTTCCCCAGGTTCTTCAACTGTTAACATTTACCCTATTTGCTTTTCTATGTGTACATACCTTTTTTAACCATTTGAGAGTAAATTTGAGATATGATGCTCCTCTACCCTTACTACTTCCTTGTGTATTTTTTTTAAAGCAAGAACATTTTCTTACATAATCACAATGTGATTATCAAAATCAGGAAGTTAACATTGATACAATACTATTATCTGATCTAGAGACCTTTCTTTCTAGGTTTTGTAAAATTGTCTTAATAATGTCTTTTCTAGCAGAGCAAACCCTGTATTGATCCAAACAGATTGAATGTTGCATTGAGTTGTCATGTCTATTTTTTTTTTTTTTAATTAAGCTCTATGCCCAGCATGGGACTTGAACTCACACCCCCAAGATCAAGAGTTGCACACTCTACTCACCGGACTAGCCAGGCACCCCTGTCATGTCTCTCTCAATCTGTTTCATGGCATTGGCATTTTTTTTTAATGTTTTTCTGTTTATTTTTGTGAGAGAGACAGAACGTGAGTGGGGGAGGGGCAGAGTGAGAAGGAAATACAGAATCTGAAGCAGACTCCAGGCTCTGACCTATCAGCGCAGAGCCCAACACAGGGCTCAAACTCATGAACTGTGAGATCATGACCTGAGCCGAAGCCAGCTGCCTAACCAACTGAGCCACCCAGGCACCCCTGGAATTGGCATTTTTGAAGAGTCCAAGCCAGTTGTTTTGTATTTGAGTTTGTCTGATACCCAGCATTCCCTCATTATTATATCCAGGTATATGCATTTTTTCAGGAATACCAGTCCTTCACATTTGGTAAACTTTTTTTTCTTTTCTTTTTTTTTTTTTTTTATTTATTTAAGATAATCATAGATTCACATGCATTTGTAAGAAATAATACAGGGAGATCCCAGTACTCTTCATCCCCCAAGGGTAAAATCTTGCATGACTATAGTAAATATTATAACTATAGTAAATATGACATTGATATAATCCATTGATCTTACTCAGATTTCTCCAGTTTAACCTGTACTCGTGTGTGTGTGTGTGTGTGTAGTTCTATATGATTTTGAGTCACCACTGCCACAATTGAGACACACAACAATTCACCACAAGGATCCCTTGTGCTATTTTCTTTTATACTCATGGGCACCTCCTTCCTGCCCTCCTGCCTAATTCCTGATAACACTAATCTGTTCCCCACTCTACAGTTTTGTCATTTCAAGAATGCTGTATGAATGGAATCATATAGTACTTAACTTTTAGAGTTTGGTGTCTTCGCCTAATGCAATCCCCTTACGAGTCTCCCAAGTTGTTGTGTGTATTGGTAGTTTATTCTCTTTTATTGCTGAGTAGTGTTCTATAGCTTGGATATACCAGTCCACTGAACCCAGTTGTTTCAAGGTTTTGGGTATTTTAAAGTGGCTGTGAACATCTGTTATGGATTTTTGTGTTAACATGAGTTTGCATTTGCCTTGGTTAAATGTTGGGGAGAGAAATATCTGGGCCATTATGGCAAGCGCATACATCATGTTAGAAGAAACTGCCATACCTTTCCCCAAGCAGCTCTATATTCTGTGTTCGCACTAGAAACATATCCCTGAACCGTATCCTCTGCACCCTTGATGGTGCATGTTGTCACTAATTTTTATTTTAGCCATTTGATGGTAGCTGTGTAGGCACATCTCTCCTGCGTTCCTCTGATGGCTGCTGATGTGGAGCATCTTTTCATGTGTTTATTTGCCGTCTGTATGTCCTCATGACTGAAATGCCTGTTCATGTCTCTTGCCCATTTCCTAGCTAGGTTGTTTTAGGGTTTTTTTTTTTTTCTGTTGAGTTTTGGAAGCTTTTACATTCCAGATACAAGCCTTTGTCAGAATTGTGGTCTGCAGATGTTTTATCCCAGTGTCTTATCTGGGAAGAGGTCAGAAGACTTCTTCACAGGGTCTTCTGAACAGCAAAAAGATTTAATTTTGATGAGGTTTAATTTATCCATTTGACTTTTGCCATCAAGTCTAAAAACTTTTTGCCGAACCCTAGATTCCAAAGATCTTCTCTTTTTTTTAGAAGTTTTATAGTTTTGCCTTTTACATTTAAGTCCATAACCATAATCCATTTTGAGGTCATGTTTTTAATAAATAAGAGGTTTAGGTTAAGGATTTTTTTTGTTTAGCCTTATTGCAGTGGCTAGAATTTTCAGTAACATGTTGAATGACAGTGGTAAATAAGAGTGGGCATCCTTGCCTGTACCTAATCTTAGAGGAAAGGATTCAGTCTTTCATCATTGAGTATGTTTTAGCTGTCATATTTTGTAGATGTTTATTACCAGCTTGACAAAGCTCATCTGTATTTCTAGTTTGCTGAGAGCTTTTATCACAAATGGGTGTTCGATTTTGTCAGATGTTTTCCGTGTCCGTTGATGCAGTCATACGATTTTTTATTTTCTTCTTTATCCTGTTGACATGGTGGATAGTATTCATTGATTTTCTAATGTTGAACCAGACCTGCATGCCTGTAACAAATCCTGCTTCATCATGGTGTATGATTTTTTTGTGTGTGCATTGCTGAATTTGGCTGGCTGTTGTTTTGTTGAGGATCTTTGTGTCTAAGTTTGTGAGAGATACCAGTCTGTAGTTTTTTTTGCAGGGGGGGGGGAGTGGGGAGGGGTTGTTGGAAAATTGTAATTTCTTTGATGGTTAAAAGACTATTCAGGTTGTCTGTATCGCCTTTATTGAAATTTGGTAATTTGTGGTTTTTGAGGAATTGGCCCTTTTTTTAGATGTTGTCAAATCTACAAGTATGATGTTGTTTACAGTATTCCCTTGTTATTTTAGTGGCTGCAGTGTCTGTCTTCGTTCCTGATTTTAATGATTTGTATCTTCTCTTTATTTTTATCAGTCCTTTAAAGTTTTTTTTTTTTTTAAGTTTATTTATTTATTTATTTTGAAAGAGACAGAGACCATGTGAGTGGGAGAGGGGCAGGGAGAGAGGGAGAGAGTAAATCTCAAGCAGGCTCGGTTCTGTCAGCACAGAGCCCTACTCAGGGCCTGGGGCTCAAACTCATGAAACCATGAGATCATGCATGACTTGAGCCAAAAGCAAGAGTTGGAGGCTTAACCAACTGTGCCATCCAGGCACCCTTATTTTTGTAAGTCTTGATAGAAACTTCTCAGTTTTTTATATTTTCAAAGAACCAGCTTTTTTTTTTGTTTGTTTGATTTTTAAAGATGGGAACTTATATTATTTATGAAAACTTTTCTCTTTCTAGGGCCCCTGGGTCAGTCAACTCTTGATTTCAGCTCAGGTTATGATCTCATGGTTTGTGAGATCCAGCCCCACATCAGGTTCTGCACTGATAGCGAGGAACCTGCTTGGGATTCCCTCTCCTTCTCTCTCTGCCCCTCCCCTGCTCACGTGTGCCATGTATGCATGCGCTCTCTCTCTATTTCTCAAAATAAATTTTTAAAAAAAGAAATCTTTTGGGGCGCCTGGGTGGCTCAGTCGGTTGAGCGTCCGACTTTGGCTCAGGTCATGATCTCACAGTTTGTGGGTTCGAGCCCTGCATCAGTCTCTGTGCTGACTGCTTGCTCAGAGCTTGGAGCCTGCTTCAGATTCTGTGTCTCCTTCTCTCTCTGTCCCTCCCCCGCTCACACTTTGTCTCATTCTGTTTCTCAAAAATAAATAAATGTTAAAAAAGAAAAAGAAAAATACTAGGCAACAGAAATTAAAAAAAAAAAAGAAATCTTTTGTCTTTCCCTTGTAAGGATTTTGTGCCATAAATTTCTTAACACTACTGCTTTCACTGTGTCCTGTATTCTTTGATATCCTGTGCTTCCATTTTTGTTCAGTTTTATGTAATTTTTTCTTTGGGGACTTCCTCTTTGACCGATGACTTCACTTTCCAGAGTTCAGAGATTCTGCAGTTACCTTAGTGTTACTGATTGCTAGTTTGGTTTCATTATGATCAGATGTATGATTTAAATTCTTCCAGATGTGTTGAGGTTTGCTTTATTACCTGGGATATAGTCTGTCTTAGCAAATGTTCTGTGGGTGGTTGGGGAAAAAATGTGTATTCTGCTGTTGGGTGGCATGTTCTGTAGATGGCAATTAGATCATGCGCTCAGCTTGCCTCTGTGAGGAGGTGGGGTGGAAAGATCCCCTTCCCACTGGGCCCCACTGAAACCATGTGGCAAAGAGGGGTGCGATCTTTCCACAGGTGTTTGGCTAGAGTAGGACAGGTAGGCAGTCCACCCTGTGTTCCTCAAGTCTCCAGGTCCCTCCTCTCCACCTTTTAGAGACTTGGTGTCCTTGCCTGTTGTGGTAGATCCAGGGGGAGGGCTAGGAGGAGGAGGCTCCTGTGTCGTGGCAGAGCTGATGGTCCCCATAGGATCTCCCACACTTGGACTGGGACATAGGTGACGAAAACAATAAAGGAATATTAGATGAAAATGTTAACATATAAAATATGCCACAACCCTAGAAAAGATTATTAGACATAATGTGCGAAATTATACATTTACAGCCTTCAGATTGAAGGCACCAGTTTTATGAAGTTTTTGATAAAATGAAAAGATGTAAAAATTGCGTTGTGATGAAATGGAAGAATAGAGTCACACCCGCACTAACAAAACGACAGCATTTGTGTATTTATCATCGAGGCACCTGGCAAGAAATCTTGTCTGATGATATTTGAGGAAAATAGATGTCAGCTGAAGTTCTTGAGCTTCTTGAAGGACAGTAGCACAGCCCTGAAGTGGTTTTTAACAGCCCACTTTCTTCAGTGATGTAGCCTTCTTTTTTAATTTAAATGTGTCACTGATATAATGCATGAACATTATTCTTAAAAATAAATAGCACCACAAGGCTTGGTTCCTTTCCCGGTCTTTTCCTAATTTTTGTTTCCCAGAGACAAGTGACCTCTTTCAACTCTGCTATATGTTCCCTCTGTTATTAACTCCGTATTTACATGTAGCATGTTATACTCCTTTAAAAAAAAATAATAAAGACGTTTGTTAAGTATGTTGTTATGAAACACTAAAAGTGATCAAGAGTTGCTCTGAAATGGTGTTCTGGACAGGAGAACCCTACAATTGTGGGTTGAATGTAGTGCATCCCAAGGACTTTTGGAAAAGAGCGAGTGGTCTGGTCGGTCCCAGGAGCCTGGTATTTGATGGTAGCATTTTAATTAGCACCCGGCGTGGGGCCTGTGTGTGATGCAGGCGGCAACGCACCCACCATCTGGCGCAGGCCACAGGCGCTTGCCGTGCGGCCGATTGCGCACAGGCTTCCAAAGCCTTCTCCAGGCGCTGCTGTGGCAGAAAGTGATGTTCTGACCTTTTTTCCTCCTTCCGTTTTTTTCCTAAGGTTGAGAAACGCTTGATGAAATTTTTATGTGGCTTAAAAAGCTTAGCTTATTAAAGTTTAATAAGAAGGTGGCAACAGCCCAACTGGTTGAAACCTTTGGCTATTTTAAATGAGAACCCAGAAGTATTGGCAAAGGAAAAACAGTGAGTTTAAGGCGAGACCCATTTTCTCCCACAAACTGTCATCGTGAAGCAGTGCTTTGGACAGAATATGCTGCTAAAGAGAGCCACATAACATAAATAACTTTCTGAGCACAATGTAGTATACACAATTGACACCATTTTGCACGTGCAAAAAGAATCTACTGCTCTGGCTCTTTAGTTTACTGCTAAATTATCTGTGGTTTGCTCTTCCTAAAGGACTGTCAGAATGCATCTGGATACAGTGTTTATGTGCAAATAGCTCAGAGGATTGTTGCCTTCTGATAAGTCAGTGAAAGTTCGTTCACACAAGGGGATAGATGTTCAATGTGTTTATATGGAAAGGGAGCCTCCAGTTTTTCCGAGAAATGTAAAACTTTTTCACACTTACATGGTCGGTGGTGCGCCTTTATCCTACAGTAATCCAATTTGATCCCCAAAACAGAACAATAATTTTTTATTTTACTATTGAGGAATAATAGGGCAGATATAAACAAAATTCTACAAGCCAAACCTGAGTTTAGAATGTCTTTTTATGAAAATTCCCTGTGAAAATTATACAGTTTCTAAGGTATTTAAAACTTGCTAAAGCTCTTTGCCAAAACATGTGTACCTTATTCTTAGTCTTTATAAATATCCCGAGGTTACTGAAACGAAACAGGCTTTTCTTGCCCATTTTCATCCCAGAAGGTAGCTAACTGGAGAGTGCACTTACATGTGAGAGTATGGAAGAACACCAAATGTTCTGCATAGGACAGCAGATACTTATACACAGTTGACCTTGGAAATGTGGTGGGCTCAGAGTCTTCCTTCCACACTGAGCAGGGAGATATTGCACATACTGTCAAGATTTTTTTCCCCTTGGAAAAGATTATGTAGTTGAAAGAGACAGACGGCCTTTGTCATTGTTGGATTGTACTCTGAATTTTATCTGCTAGGTTTTTTAGGGATTAATAATTACAGAAAAACTGAAGAAGGAAAGTAGGTGTCTGAGCTGAGTGTGTACATATTACTTTATCATCTTTCTACCTTCTTTTTCATGTCCTGCCATTATGGTCAGTTTACATAAATAAATACCACCGTCTGTATGCAGAGAGTATATGCCTTCTAAACGTTATACATCGAGAGCTTAAGATTTTTTTCTAGCACAAAATATCCTGTTAAGAACAGGGTGTTCTGAGGCATTCATTACTACCTCCTCAGGGTTTTAGCATGGGGCCTGGCACATCACACTGACTCAGTGAATGCTTAAATTTAATCAAAGAATGAGCTTACATTTTATGAGGAAGACAGGTGTAATCAGAATACTGCTGTATGGTGTGAGTTACTCTTTTTGGGCAGAGTGATATTACTCTAGGTGAGTCAGGGTACTTCGCAGCGGAGGTAGTGACATTTGAGCTGAATTTTACAGGATGAATAAGACTTTGTCAAATAGGCTGGCAGGAAAGTCAGGCAAAGAGATCATTTTCCACAGAGCTGTGGAGGGATGAAAGGAGGGACAGAGTTGAATGGCATCAGGAATCGTGGGGAGGGGACCTGAACCTGTCAGCTGCTCCCGGACACATGTGTTGACATAACAAGATGAAGGGCTCAAATCTCGCACTGAAGCAGTGAGGAGCCATCAAATGAGGATTTTTAGCAGTGGAGCGATAGAAAATTTTTTTTTGACAGGAGAGGCTTAGGGGGAAGGAGCTCTTGGAAATATCAAAGAGCAAAGGAAAGTAATATTAATAAAGCAGGGTTATGTAGCCAACTGGGGGGAGGGGCCAGGACATAGACACACGGTATCTTGGAAAGGCGATGGGGATAGTTCTGTTAGACAAAAGGGACAAAAAGTGGTCTGTGATGAGTGACAGGCTGCAGACTACCAGGTGGTTTCAGTCCGGGAAAATAGCTTTCATAGCACCTGGATTTCATCAGTGTTTATATCAGTGTTTAGAAGAGAACCCTGCTGCACGTTGATACAAACCTAGCTCTGTGTCTCTGGGAGACTCCTGAGGACTGAAAAGAGAAACCTGAGCTGAGTCTCATTACAGAGACCTGTCCTCGATATGCTGCGGACCAGCTGGCTGTGAACAAATTATTCCTGTTTGAGTAAGCAGGATGAGTTGTTTGTTTTTTGTTTTTTTTTTTTTTAAGTGTTGTTGATTTATTTTTAGAGAGAGAGAGCCAAGCAGGGGAGGGGCATAGAAAGAGAGAAGAGAGTGAGAATCCCAAGCAGGCTCCGCGCTGTCAGCACAGAGCCCAACATGGGGCTTGAACCCATGAACTGTAAGATCATGACCTGAGCCGAAATCAAAGAGTTGGATGCTTAACCGACTGAGCCACACAGGTACCCCAGAATGAGTTGTTTTCTACCAATGTAAAACCTTTGGATACTGTGCATCCACAGAATCATGTGAGAGCACTTTTTTTTTTTTTTTTTTTTGGTGGGGAAGGGGACATTGTAAAACTACAAATTCCCAAAACTTCTCCCCCATAGGCTGAATCGGGAAGTCTAGGTAGGACCTACTTACCAGCTCTAATCTCTCTATACCTCAATTTCCTCTTCTGTAAAATGGGAATAATGTAGTTACTTTCTGTTAAAATGATGATGAGGATTACATGAGTCAGTACGTGTGAAACTTATTAGAACAGTACCTAGCATGTGGTATGTACTGAATAAGTCTTAGTTACTATAAATATCATCATTTCATATTATTATTATTAAGCCCCCAAGGTAGATTTAAAGCATTTGCCCCACAGACCATACCTTGAAAAACAGTGACTTAATGGCATGGTGGTCAGGTATAAGTAAGGGAATTTAATAAAAAATGATCTTCACAAAGGGATTGTGCTCCATCTTAAGTTGTGAGTCAGCAGAACACAAATAGTATTAAAACCAAGAGGGGAAAAAGCAATGGCTTTTAGACAGATTCAAGTAAAAGACCAAAACCATAGCGGAAGCATACCTGTCACAGAGTGATTGGAAATGTTGAAGGAGGGGTCAAGAATATGTAGTAACATAAGCCAAGTCCCATGAAAAATACTACAGTAAAGACATTTGACGTTAATATCAAATACAGAGAAGAGATTTTTTTTTTCCTTTTGCCACAGGAGATTTTGGAAGTTGAGAAGTGGAAGGGGTGATATATCCAAATATTCGCGGGCACTCTCTCAGACACCCTGCATGCATTGTTACCAGCGTGCTGAAGGCTGAACCCCTTCCCCCACCAGCACTGGCTCCTCTTTTTCTGGAATTCCTTAGTGGGGTACCATTCCCACAGAGCCTGTCACCCAGCTAGAGAGCTGAGCCAGCCATCTTTAACACCCACTGTTTTCATGCCACCTCCCCCCCCCCCCCCCCATCCCATGTCAGTCAGTCATTAGGTTCTGCCAGTTTTACCTTCTAAATCTTTCTGGATTCTGTCCTCTCCTCTTCCCCTGCACCCACTGGCCTGATTCAGGCCCTTCCTAACTCTCCGAAGCCCTAGATCCTACCAGGTCTCAGTGCCCCCAGTCTTCCCTGTGTCACAGACCTTCTCAGGAGGCCAGGCCTGAATTCTCCAAAACCCAGATCTCTTTTGTTTAAAATTCTTCAGCAGAATTCTGATCTGAGCAAGATGGAAGTAGTAGGGTATTTCTTTTTAATTTCCCTAAAAGCCTTTTTAAAAAAATAGACAGCAAGCAGGATAAAACAAGGAAAAATCCTCAGATAGCATCTTCGATGCTACCAGGCCACAGGTGCCTCTAAGAACTCCAGAGAAAGGAGTGACTCAGCCAGACAGCCAGCAGCAGCAGCACCTACACAGTAGCTCCGAAGAAGGTAGTCAGGGGAAGAAAGGGGGTAGTTCTGGTG